>NC_139166.1:89113106-91513106 GCF_965202585.1 Thalia democratica | reverse complement strand
TATAGTTTTTACTAAAAATATAGTTAGTTTTTAGAACTATATTGTATATCTAACCACATTATTCTAAAAAACTGTAAGTCATCTCTAGAAAGTTTTTTCGTACAATATTTCAGTTTAAGTTTTATTTGTAGGTTTAATATTAAACCAAATTACACATATTTTAATTATTTTATTTACTAACTTCAAATGTTTTAATTACCTTTACATTGCCGACAAATATATATAGCAGTTTAGTTACTGATGACCTCAAAAAATGTTAATTAGTATATACTTAATACAATACAATAAAATAATTTAATTACATGTTAATATATGTATTAACATCTAAAATTGTACTACTTAGAAACATACAAACTATTAATTTGATTTAATTAAATTACACTATCACATGTTAGCCTAAGCTTGTTTTTAAAAATAACCCTAGCTGCTTTAGTAAAACATTTTGTAATTTTATGATTTGTTCACAAAACATTAACAGAATTCCAAATTCAGTTTATGTAAAGTAAAATCAGGTAAATAGTTGACTACACTTTTAATACTGTTTGAAAAACTTGTTCACCATTTTAAAACTATTTAAAACTAGAATATAAATCAAAACTTATATTATTTAACTCTGTCTCCAGTCATCAAAAGCGTGTCGTATACAGTTTTAGTGTTAACCAAATCATATGAAAATAAAGCTATTATTACATTATTTTAAAAGAATGTTGATCATAGCTAATACTTGTTAAACTAATATGTTGCATACTTGACTGTGACTCTTTTTTTGAAAAGTAACTTGCGCTAAAAAAAACACTGTTGATTTAGTTTTCAGTTATCAACAGTGCCAGTTTATAGTTATCAAATATTAAGTATGCTTTTAAAGTTTTAAGTAGTGTTTATAAGTTTTTGAATCTTCTAAATTTAATTAAGCTTTATCGCAAGAAAATGCCACAGTGAGTTATTCTGGTATAAATATAAACTAACTAAAATGCATAAATAGAGAACATAATTTGAAACCACTGAAAGACTTTTTCTGGCAGTAGTGTATAATTTAAAACCCGTTGTTCAAAATTAAAAAAATGCAGTGATGATACAATGTACTATATATGAATTAAATCAATGTACTTTATTTGTTGAAATTTTTTTCATAATGTCTGATACGTCAATACAAACTTTTGATGTATGTAATTTTTTGCAAGTTTGTATTAAAAAGAGTTTTCTCTTTCCGAAATAAGTTGTATGATTTTACTGTTAGATTAATAGTTAACATAAAAGGTTATAAAACTTGGATTTTCAAAAAAAAATCTAAGCCTCAAGTCAATAATAGTTTTGTCTTTTTTGTAGTTTAATTAATTAATTTTCATTTCGAAGTCATAACTTAACATAGCTTTAAGTAGTATAACTAATAGCTTATTAATTAAACAGTTCTAATAAAGCTTAACAATATTTTCATGCTTAGACAAGGTCTAAAACATCATAAAATTTAATTAAAAAGACGTTTAGTCAACCTTGTCTATTAATTTAGAATTTCAATTGGCAAACGAAGCTAAGTTGTTAAAGTATTTATTATAATCTCTTATTTTGATAAAAATTTATGACTAGCATTTCAACCGTTTGTGAAGATTAATGTTATTTTAGTATAAACATTGAACATAACATCCAACATTATATTTTTTTAGTTCTAAGTAGTAAAGTTGAATATTTTAAAATGAAAAACATGTTAAAAATTAATGAAACTAAAATTTTTTTAAGATTATTAATACGCAGCATACTAACAACTGTTAATAAAACATTTATTATTAAAAACATTTTGTCAAAAACTATACACATTTTGTCATTAAATTTCTTTTGTAAGGCATGTACTATATTAAAACTTTTAAGATTAAACTAACATAAACTTTCTTATATGACTCTAATTATTTATTAAAAGTTTTCATAAAATATCTTTTTTAGCTTCATGGCTCACTTAAATTCTAAAGTCAGGTAAAAAAACATTGCTGATTGTGTGAATATTAAATTAAATAAATAAATTTTTTAACAATAAAGAAACTTATCTATTCCAAAATTCGATAGTTATAGTTAATATATATCGCTTGTCTTTTATATAAATCCATTAAACAATTTTTTTTTAGTTTTTTGGATAAAATTAATACTGATTGACATCAGTTAAAAATTAGCCTAATAACTACTAACACTATTTCGTCAAGGTTACTTTATTTTATTTTTAGTTTACCAAGAACTTAATTTTTTTAAATAGTTATGTCACTGCAAACTTCAAATGCATAAGAGGTAAGAAATTATTTTTTTCTTTAAAATTTTTGTACAACAATTAAGCAGAATTCTTTTTTTATTCTAATATTTCACAGTCAAAAATAAATATATTATTTTTTCATGTTAAAGTTTGTTTTCACGGAAAACATCTGTTATAAAATTACAAAATGTAAAAAAGTAACAACAAACATTTATTATAATTATTCAACAAGACTTGTACATCAGCTAAAAAAAAGAAAAGTTTAAAATTGACATACAAAAGTTAGCTAAAAGATATAAATTAATGTCAAAGTTAAAAGCTATAATGATAAAATTTTGATGACTATGAAAACAAAAATTACTATATTATTTTTATAAAGAATGTACTATTCTAAGAAAATTTTACAAAACTTTTTACTTAATATAACTTATGAATAAAGCATGTTATTTTCACTGATTTTACTTATAAAAATTTGCTAATAATATCCCTAACACTTTTAAACATGTAAAACTGTTAATTCAAGTTGTTAAAACTGATTAATTTTTAGTTATTAAATTTAACATACATCTGTCTAAAACGTAACTACGCTATAACGATATAATTACAAATCAAATGTAATAGAAAATTCAAACTACATTAGAAACTGTTAATTCATTTTGTTTGTTGTTTAAGTTCAGTATACAAATTTATAACAGTTTAAGAAGATGAAGTATTTAACTTCTTTAGGAAATACTTTTAAATATTTATTTTAAAACTGTTTGTAACAACTAAATGGTGTTAAAAAATTTAAGTAAATTCAATAAAAAATATAGTGACTCTTATTTTTCCTATTCGATAATAAATTAACATTGTATTAGGCGAACAAAACCTAGTTAGTTAGAGTATTTAGTTTTAAGTAACTCCTTTGAAGCAACAATTTTTTTTTTCTTTAATTAAAAAAGTTAGTTATAAACAGTGATGAAGTATATAGTCTATATTTGTGAAACGGTTTATGAATTTAATTATACTAATCAAAGCTAGGATGACTTGCATTTACCAAAATTCAAGCCCTTCAGTTATAAACGAATGGCGACGCTTAAGTTCAAATAAATAATATTTAGTGACATGCTTAAGTTTTTATGCTAAAGCTTATTCATTCTAAAATAAAGTAACAAACTTTTAACTTTCTAAATCTTTAATTTAATAATAATAGACAAATACAATATACCAAGGTGACAACATATAAATATAAGTTTAGTCACTAATTAATATGCTTATAAGATTTACTATACATATATTTAATATTTTTATAAATAAGTAATCAATATTTGCGTAGTTCTATTTTGTATTCTGGTTTTTTATTTAAATTTATACTGGATTTTTACCAGTTCAAAATAAAAATATTAAGGCTTATATAAAACCATCAATTAGATAAATTATTTAATTTTTGATTTATAAAATCATTTCACTTTTAAATTATGGTTACGTCACTTAAAACTTTAAATCTGTAGTTTTTAACATGTTTCGTAACATAAAATGTTTGACTTTTGTAATTAATAATTGCATAGAATTATGATGTTTAATTATATACGAAATTAATTATAAGGTTTGATTTAGAAAAAAGTTTGAGTTAATGATTTTATTTTATTGTATTTTACCATAATTTTTTAACTTGATTTATTCAAAAACTCAACTTTTTTTCTTAGTTTTAGTACCATTAATTTGTATATAGATTTTTTTTTAAATTATGGTCGAAAATGCTTTAAAGTAAAACTTTTTTTGTTAAAAAGATTTATTAAAACAGTTAACATTTATGAAACCTAAACAATAAAAAAACCGTACAATTATTTAAAGTGCAGTACTTTGTTTATAAAAAAAATATGAGATTTTTTTTCACTTAATAGATTTTTAACGGTGCTATATTATTTACATAAAACCGAATTTTAAAAGTTTAACCAAAACTAATTATTAAAATTAAAAAAAAAACAAAAATATTAGTTTTAATGTATTTTATGTACAAATTTTCAATTTACTAGATCATTGAAACTAATGTAAGATACGTGTTTAATAACTGTATAACAATAGAAAAATTAAATTATATTTTTATCAGGTAAAACAATCAATTTAGGTTTTTGAACAAAAATTGTTGGAAATTTTTGTATTAGTTTAATAAAATTCGAAAATTATGTATAAAATTGAGTGCAAAAATATAACAAACATACAAACTTTAATGTTTTTTTGTAGAAGAAACAAAAATAAGTAATGTTAACTTTAGCAATTAAAATAACTTAGAAAGCAATAAATATTTATAAATCTTTTAATAAAGTTGTTAAATTAACATTTCAGTTGTATAATTGGGTTTATGCTTGTTATTTACCAGCTAAAAATATAACTAATTTTTCAGAGGCAATTGTTACTTAAACTGCTTGAATATATTTAAGTTTTATACACTAATTTAACTTTTTAACAGTCGTTATGTCACTATAAACTTTAGATGTATGAAAGTAACAAAGTTATGTTTTAACCTGAAAAAAACATCGCAGCAAGCAGTTTAAAATTGCTTTAGTTTATATTCATTTTGTAAAAGTATACTTATTTTACTAATCGTTACGTCACTACAAACTTTAGAGGTATAAAATTTAAAGTAAATCTTGATGAATAAAGTTAGATAAAATATCGTAATTTTAACGCTATTAATTTTAAACAATTTACTATTTGATTAATGTTCAGCTAAATTTAAATTATGCTATAGTTTTTTTTTTTTTTATATTTTATTCATATTGTCTTAAATTTGAATTAAAAAAAAAACATAAATGTAGAAGCAAAAATATTAACATGATTCAGCATTTCAGATTAAAAATTACGCCATAATTTTAATTTGTTTTTACAAGATTAAAAAAAAACTTAAATTTGTACAACTTTAATTTCCTAATCTACTTTAAGTTAACTTTAAGATTAGATTAATGTAGAAGTCTCTATAGTTAATATTTTTTATTTAAAGTAACTAAAACAGTTTTCCTCTTTTTAGAATTTAAAAATTTTGCAGTATAAATATTAGTACTAATCAGTGCTAATTTAGTTTAAAAAAAATCGAAAATTTTTAGTATATTTTTTTCTCTATTTTAGGTTTATTGCATAACCCTCAAATCTACATTTAAGATGCTCATTTATGTTTAAAATACATTATAATCTAAAATTCATAAATCTAATCAGATTATATCTAGACAGCATTAATATCTTAGTTTTAGTTAATTAGAAGCTTTATTGACTGATTTAGTGTTATAAAATTAGAACAGAAAAAAAAACAAATATAGGTTAAATATTATATGGTTCATTAGTTACTACACGCAGAAATAGTTTTATTTAAAACTACTGCAAAAGTATTGGGACAAAATAATTTTCTTCTAATAGTCTCTTTTTTAATTTGACTTTTAACTTTAACATAAACGTTGTTTCAAAGGATTAATTTTTAAAGCCTTAAATAATTGTCATACTTTATTTTGTCTACAACTTAATATTTTCATAAATGACTTTGACAGATTTTAATTTATTTAGTTTAATCTAGCACTAAGTTTGTACTTAAAAGGAAGAATCAAAATGCACTTTTGCTTCTTAATTACAGTAAAAGTAAATTCAAGAAAACAAACAAAACTTTTGTTTTACCTAGTACATTCAAAACAACTATGTGTTAATCTAGAAAAATATTCAAAGTGGGTAAAAGATTTTACTTAAATATTCTGTAAGATTTAAATAATAATTTGGACAAATCATTTTTTTAGATTTCTGAAAAAAAATATTTTTTTTTCTATTATATGTTTTCCTTGAATATTTTTCAAAGCTAACATGGCTCGAAAAACAGAATTATCAATGTTGTTTATAAAATCCGAAAACTTAGTTAATTTGTAGATTACTTACTATCATTTAGATATTTTTTGCCTTTCTTGTTGTAATAATAGCATAAGTATGTTGAAATGCTTAACATAAATTTGGTATGTGATAATTGAAACTGGTAGAAACAAACATTATATTTGAAGCTAATATTAATATAAGACTTAATTTTTAAACATTTTCCGGTGAAATGTGACTATAACGTAATGATTAAAAGTTTTACTGATTAAGCATGAGTTAAGATAACAGTATTGTTACACCAAACTTAATAGCCAAATTGCTTAGATTTGTATCATAATTAAATAAAATTAAAACATTTTTAATAACCAAAACTTCACAACTTACTTTAAATGTATAAAACTTAAACTTTTTTTTTTATAAATATTTTTGTTTTAAAGTAGTAGCTTCGTGTAGTTTAAGTTATTAAGTTTTAACTTGTTAAGACTTTTGTTTTAAAAAAATAGTTTGTCTTAGATTAACAATACGAATTTTATACAGGGTTTAGAATAAAAGAAAATTCAATAGATAGCAAAATAATTGTTAATTTTTATGACAAGTTTACTTAGTAATTTTTTGACAAACTATAAAATAAAGTATTTACCGTTTTATAACACCATATATAAAAGTTAGGCCTATCACCAGCTAAAACTAGTATAGTGCTTCTTTTAATGTTCAGTTTCAATAAAAAATGTGTGAACAACTTAGAAACCTACCTAATCGAAATGTCAATAGTAACGGTATAAAACATCAACCTCGATTTCATAACCACTACAAATTTATTTAAAAAGTTTGTTTATAGTAAAAACTAAACTGGTTTGTACCAGTTAAAAATACCGAAAAAGAAGAAAACTAATTATATGTCAAGATTGCTTTTATTTATATATTGTATTTAAAAAAAATTATTTGGTAATTGATAGTTACGTCACTACAAGTATTAGATACAATAAAATAAACTTTTTATATTTTACAACTTTTGTATACCGATTGGACACAACTAGTTTTATTTTTTTTACAAAAATTAACGTGCGAACAACTTTTAGTATTGTTATTATTTATATTTTTTAAGAAATATAATTTGCCTGATCCTTAAATCTTACATTTGAATTCGTATAAAAAAATGTTTCAAGAAATGTCATTATAAAAGAAAGAATTGTTTTTTACAACGGATTTGATTTTTTTTGAAAACAAACAAGACTCCATTAATTTTTATAAGAACTTACAAAAATGCTGTTATAATTGTTAGTGAACAGTGGTACTACACTAACTTTTAATAAACTATAATTTTACTTAATTCATTTTAAGTATAATTATTTAAAGTGTAACACTAAAGAATTTGTCTATACAAAACTGTTGCTATTTAAAAACTTCTCACTTAAAGTGAATACTATTTGTTATCAATAAAAGGTTTCTTCACCTAAAATGATATGAAATTAGCATTAATAACTATATGACATTATTTAAATAAATTTTAATGTTTAACAAACTAAAAATTAAACGTAATTCAATCAACGACTACATGCATATACTTAGTAGAAAACTTAAATAAACCTAACAGATGTGTAGAATTTTTACTGGCTTTTTACCAGTCTAAAACAAAAAGAAAATAATATAATTGTAACGGAAAATGCTTCTAATTTTTTTTAAATATAACTCATTTTTTTTACAATCATTACGTCACAAAAACTTCTAATGTATAAGTTTTAAGCAAATTTTTATTCATAAAAGTTAAGTAAGTTCAGCTTAATATTTGCATCAATTTACTTTTGAATTATTAGTCAGCGAAATAAGTTCAAAAGTGGTGTCCTAAATATAGAACTTAAGGTACACTGAAAGAATTGATTTATTTGGTTTGTATTAATCTTGTGTTTTTTGTTTTTTTGTATTGTACTTTTATTTCGAATTAGAATATGACATATCTTAAGTAGCATATTTATTAACAAGCTAAAAAATCAGCTTAAAAAATACTCTACAATATTTACATGTTTTGACAAGATTTAAAATTGAAAAAAAAAATTAAGTAGGTTTTAGTTATTTAGCTATATACCCTTTAAAAAGGATAACTTAGTTTTAAAGTACAACTTATACTGGTTTTTACCAGTTAAAAATTCTGCAGAGCGACGTTGACAAGTAATTGTTTAAAAAACTTTTTTTTATATTTTTATTTGATTAGAAAATTTAATTTATTATTTGTACGTCACTGCGAACTTAAGAAAATAAAATCTTAAAAATAACCCTTTATCTTAAAAGAATTGTTTACCAACTAACACAACATCGTTTTTTGTTCATCAAAAACAAATTTTTTGATCAAAAAAGAGTTTTTAGAAAGTATTTAGTTTCATCTACTTTTAAAATTGAATTAATCTTTCTCTAAAAAATCTAAAATGCTTTGGATATTATTGAAATAAAACTAAAACATAAAAAGTAACTTATGTTCGCCTGGTGACTAATAAACTTCGCACCTTATCAAAAATATTTGTTTCAGAAACTTTTTTACAGCTAATCATAGATACAGTAAGTCGAAACAAAATTTAATTAAAACTACTTTAAATTTATTTAATTTTAAAAATAAAATTACTATTTTAATCTTAATTACGTCACTTAAAACTTGAGATGCATAAAAATCGTTTTGTTATCAAAAATTACAATCAAATTTTTTTTTGTTTATTAATATACTATATTGTTTGTATTTCAAGAAAAATAAACGGCTTAGTGTATAAAGTATTAACTTTTTATTTACTTAGTATCCTACATATTTATATAATTTTTAACTTTATACAGTAGCTTATATAAAACAAGCTATTCTTTTGTATAAGTTTACAACATTTGATTTAGATACTAGTAAAACTAAAAGCTAGTTTTGAATTACAGTTTTGTCTTAAAACCGTTTATTGGTTGTAGTATAATCTTCAAATTGAGTGAGCTGCAAAAGTTTTTTCATTCCGGTTAGTTAATTTTAAACGGTTACAGACATCCAAGTAAAAGTAACGGCTATTAAAGTAAAAAAAACTTGTAATGGTGTTGTATTACACAGCTGTAACTACAGTAAGTAAAGCTGGACTCTTTAATTATAAAAAAGTTTTAAACATATAAATTAGTCATGAATAATATGCAAACAAAATTTACTGTATAAAATTTTACAAGCATAGCCAATTAAAAAAAAGCCGATCAAAGAAGACATACATTACTCATATTATTGCTTCTGATGTATAACTAATGTGACAATCATGATATTTTCAGTGTTAAGTTATAGAACATTAAAACTTAAGTAACAAACTATGATATTAATAAATAATTTTTTTATAAGAACCCACAAATTTATGTGCAAATGAGTTTTAATAATTTAAAAATTAAATATAAAGTTTCTTTTAAGCACTGACGAGTTCTTTGGGCGAAACTTAGTTTACAAAATTAACTTTAGATAATTAAAATCTACATATATTATCCTATTTTAGATTAGATATATATAACTATTTTTTAAATATTAAATCTAATAGCTATATCTAAATTAATCTTTAGAGATACCGTGGCTTCAAAAAACTCTTTCATCCAAGATTTATTACTTTTGAAAGGCTGTTGACAATTAATATTAACTGTGGATTGCTTCTTATCATTATAATTTTGTTTTGCCTTTATTATTACGATAATAGCATATGTAAGTTGTATAACAAACATTAATGCATTTCTTATAACACACACTAAAAAGCATGCTTCATTCAGACATTTTGAAACAGGGTTTCGTTAATGTAATATGTAATTTTAAAAAACCTTTCGGATAAGCTAAAAACTATATTAGTAAGAAGTTGCTGTGTTTTCCACAAGTTTATAATATGGTACTTTTTCACCTTATATTATTTGCAACAACTGATTGATTTTATCTTATAGGAATAGAACGATTCTAATTTTTATTAATCGTTTCATCATTACAAGTTTTAGATGTATAACATTTTTGTTTAAAAAAATGATGATTTTGACCTATAAAATTGCATAGTTAACTATTGGACTGTTAATCAGCAAAAAAAATTATTATTATTCTTGAAACACAACTTACACAACGTTTTAGTTTTGTTGTATTTATATTTTAGTTGTATAGTTTTATTTTGAAGTAATAAATTCATATAGTGTTAATTACACTAGTGTAAACGTAAAATTAATTAACTAAAAAAACAATTAAGTTATCTCACATACTTTACAAGGTTTCTAGTTGAAATAAATATAATACATAAACAGTCTTTTTTTTTAATTCTGTAGTTTTTAACTTTGAAATAAGCCTATAAGGTATAACTCTTTAATTTAAAGTAAATAACTCGAAGTATACAAACTTAAATTCAACTACTAGTTAAGATGGGTGTTAGTTTAGTACACTATACTTTTTTAATCAATTTACAATTTTGAGTATATAACCCACAAAGCTACGGTGACGTGCAATTATTTTTTGTCATTTACTTATTTAAGACTGGCGACACCAATGTTAATCCAAATACAATCTAAATTTGCTTTGCTTTTAACTTGTGAGTTTTTTAAATTAAATTAACAAAATTGGCATTAACTAAACTTTATTTTTTAACTTATAACTTAATAATATGTTATATAAAAAATGACAAAATACAAATATAGAGATAAGTTGTTTTAACATTAAATGTTTTAATAAGTACAAGTAGCTACAAAATTTAAGAAATTTCCATGTATCATAAAACTGATTCTAGTTAATATCGTTTCAAAATATAAACAAAAGCGTTACAACCATTGATTGCACAAAATACATTTTTCTAATATAATTTTATAAGAACTTTTTATTTTTATCAATCGTTACGTCATCACAAACTTATCTTGTTCTTAGTTTTAAGCAAAGGTTTACATAGATAATTATTTTAAATTCGTACATAATAACTGAGTATTTCACTGTTGTATTAATAATCAGCAAATTAAAACAATATTTACTCTAAAAAAAAAACTAAATTAAAGTTTTAATAATTAATATAAAATTGCTTCATTCAGTTTATCATCAAGTTTTAATTAATTATATTACATAAACAGATACAAAAAAAGTTCAATGTTTAAATATTATTAACATGTAAATAATGCAACTGATGGTTATTAAAAATGATGAATAACTTATTATATTTATTATTATATATATTGTTTTCTTTATGAAATAAAAAATCCTCCGTTTTGTATATATTAAATTAACTTTATATCGGGTTTCATATAAAAACTGCAATTTTATATTCAATTTAGTTAACAGTAGTTTATGCAAACAAATATTTTTTGTTTAATTTATAATTCGTTATTTAAATGTGAGTAAAGCTTAAAACTTATTTGTTTACACTATTTTCTTTATAAAAAGTGTGAACAAAATTGATTGTAAAGAGTCCTTGTAGAATAATCTTTAAAACTGCAATAGACTGCAAAAGTCTTTTTTTAATATTTGGTTTGTCATTTACAAATGGTTGTAGACATCTCATTAAAAGTAAAGGTTAATAAGTTAATGAAGTTATATAAAGTAGCTTTAAAATAGTAGATGTTAAATTTATAAAAACTGTGTTTAAGCCTGAAAAACGTCATAAATAGTATGCATATAAGTTGTGTGTAAATTTTATAAGCTTGGCTGAATAAAATAAAAAGGCCGACTAAAGTAGTCATACATATCTTTTTATTGTTTCTGCTGTATAACTATTGTTACAATCATTAATTTATTTTACAACTTCATGGCGTAACTTTGACCTATCACAAGCTATAACAAAGCTAGAATGTAAAAATATAAGCATATATATCTTTAACAGTCTAGAATCTTACCTTACAAAATTTTTAAAGTTAAGGTATAAAACAGTAAGTTTATTTTTTGACTGCTATAATTACCGTTAACGTAGATTGATTTTAAGTTATATATTTTATACTGGTTTATACCAGTTAAAATTTAGTTCTAAAGCAAGAGGCATTTGTTTGACAAAACTGTTTTAATTTATACTTAGTTTATAAGAAAATTTAACTTTTAAATTATAAGTTACGTCACTGCAAACTTAAGATGAATAAAGTTTTAAGAATTTTTTTATATTTTTGAACTGTTGTATACCAATTATAACAACATCATTGAGTTTTTTTAACAAATAATTGTTTAATGCAAACGACAGTTTTTAACAAAGTTTTAACTTTAAATTGTTATTAAAAATCAAAGTTTGATTCTTTCCTAAAAATGCTAACATGGTTTTACAAAAATTTAAAGTAAAGTTAAGTATTAACAAATGACTTCTTTTTCTATTTATTACAAATTAAATTTGAACTGCATTAAAGTAATTTTAATTAATATATTTATATAAAAAACATACAAAAAACTGTAAAATGAGTATACTTTTGTACTCATTTAACTTTTTTTAAACAATAGTTAAACTTTTATTTAGAGTTTAATGATTTAAGGTGATGCGTGTTTAAAGCTATTTAATTAATCCGTTACCGCTGCTTGTTTGGTTAGAACAAATATTATGTATTGTTGTTGAAACAAGTTTTAGTTTCGTTAAACCAGCGTAATTAAATGTATCTTACATTTTAAATACAATTAGTGGTAATACATACTAGAAAGTACTAAAAAACAGTATCTTTGCATAAAGTAAAAAACTGTAATTAGATAAAATATTTCTAGCTCTATGAAATATATACCCTCTTTTTACTAAAGAAAGGCTTTATTGTGATGATAATTCTTTTACTATATTTGCTTCAACTATGTTTATTTTGTAAAAAAACTATAATCCTTGCCTATCAATAAGACTTTAAAAAAAATAATTTTTTTTAAGCAAATATTATCTGATGAAATTTGTTATTTTTGTACTGGAAATTTACTCGAATTTACTTGAATTACAGTTTTAATAATTAGAGAGTAACTATAAAAGTTATATTTAAAAAAATGTTAGTTTTGTTGCACTTGTATTATAGTTGTGTAGTTTTATATCAGTAAAAATTAGCAAAGTTGAAGTAGTATAGGTGTTGTCTTGTTTTTTATAAAACAAGTATAAATATAACTTTTAAATTGAGTTACAATAATAACACTAATTTAAAATGTTTTAAAAAAAATTTAACACAAAAGGTATTTTACTTGTCCTTGTCTAAATAAAACTTTATAAGATATGCAAAATGAACCTAAAAGGTTAAAGCATTTGATATACTGTAAATAAAGTGAAAAACTAAATCTTATAGCTTATAAACGTATATTAATATTACTACTAGTAAAGATTGGTTCTAGTTTGATATAAAAAGTTTAAAAGTTTAATATTACTGTTCTCTTTTAACAATTTTACATTCAATAAATAAAAAGCTACGGTGGCCTGCAATGTTTGTTTTATTTCGACTCTTTACTTATAAAATACAACATACACCTGGCTAAAGTAATTATTGTTATTGACACCCTCTACTTTTTTTAAGTTTGTTAACTTAAAAAGCTAAAGTATCAAGCTATGCTTCAATATACTTTATTATTTTAGAATTTTAACTCATTACAAATTTTATACGAAAAATGACAGCTTACACGTAAATTGAATTAATTTTAAATGCAACAACGATTCTAATCAATAAAAAAAAAAAAGTTTTACACATAGATAACTAATAATCGGGTACAATAGAGCTTATGTTTTATTCTATATAGCTTCATTTGTTTTTTACCAGTTCAAAATGACAACTAAACGGCTATATCTATACTATTGATAAATTATTGTAATTAACTTTTATTTTAAGCACAAGTTTTACTTTTAAATACTCATTTACGTCAGTAGATAAATCAAACTAGGATTGTATAAATCTTATTATATATTAAATAATATATTTTTCAAAAACTTATGTAATTTCTATCACTTTTTCTAAGTTTTCTAGATTTCAGGATTTTTTTACAAAAAACAAGAAATGCTATCATAAGTTTTTTTTTAATTTTTTTAAATTTTTCATAATGTGTTTGCGTGAAAATTAACCACATGTAATAAAAATCAGCTTTAAACACCAAGGTCGATTTTTATAGATCCCATACAATTTGCTTTGGGGTAGTTTTTTAAATTAATTTAGCCGAGGTGAAAGCTTTTTTAATGATCAAAAATTTTGCACAGGGTGTTTTTTTGATATTTCCTAAACACTTTTTTTTAAGTCATAAAAAAGTAGCCGAAAAAAAAGTACCTGTGTATTTCAAGTACTATTGAGCCTATTAATATTCTAGCTTCTGACAAATATCTTTTAAAAACAATCTAACAAAAACTTTAAGATCAAAAAGTATTAAGTCAGTTTAAACATAGAACAAATAATAGGTTTTACAAAATAAAATTATAAATTAATCATTTAAGTTTTAAAGTTTTTACAAAATCTATTTATTAAAAAAGAAGAATTAAAACCAGATACTTATAAACGTAAAAATTGAAATGATAAAAGATGATCTAAAATAACTAAAACTTACAATTGGGACATCTTTAACTTATCTATTATTTAATCATGTAAAAAGTGCATAAATTATAAAGTCGATTGCAAAAACTTTGTTTAGTTTTATTGATTCATTTAAAAACCTATAATGAGCTCATAGTAAAAATTTAATTAACAAATCTTAACACTTAAAACCTCTACATAAAAAGTGTGATAAACTATGCTTACATAAGACAAAAATCAATGTAATAAAAAATTACCAAAAATATATGAGTAAGAACATAAGTAAAACAATATTTGAAAACGTATAATCAAGATCAAAGTAATATTCTTCAAAAATTTATAATACTACTAAAATTTATTGCTAATTTGAAGAAACCAGTCAAAAGTTTTATAACGTATACCAAGTTTAGTTTTTAGTTAGTTCTAGTTAATTAGCTAAATATCCTTTAAAAAGGATATATTAGTTTTAGGTATAACACATACTGGCATATACCAGTTAAAATTTTCACAGAGAAAAAATGACTGTTTGTTTGTCGAAAATATTTTAATTTATGATTAGTTTAAAAGAAAGTTTAATTTTATAGTAATAGTTACGTCAATGCAAACTTTAGAAAAAAAAACAATTTTAAAATTACACCTTGTTTTTAAACGAACTGTTTTCTAACTAAAATAACTACGCTTGTTTTGTTCTTCAAAAAACAATTTTTTAATAAACAACAGCTTCAGAATTGATTTTGTTTAGACTTGGTTTTTAAAAAGAATTTACCTATCCCTTAAAAGCCAAAATGTTTTGCAAAAAGTTAAAATAAAACTAAGACAAAAAAGGAACTTATGTTCGCCAGGTGACAAAAAAACTTTGCATCTTATCAAAAATATTTATTTAACAGACAGAAATTTAATATATTTTTACAAAAACTTACAAAAATTATCTCAATTTAACGGTGAGTAAATAATGGTGTCATTTTGATTTTTATAAATAATAATTTTCTTTTTATTTTTAGGCATAACCTTTTTAGCATGGCTCGAAAATTTTTTTTTTGTCAATTCTGGTCCTTTACTTAAAAAAAAGCTTTAATCAAGTTTAGATTATTTGTTCTCAATATAAATTTTTATTTTTACTTTTATTGTGTTAATAATAGTATGAACAAACTGAATAGTTAATGTAAATAAATTTAATTGTTACCTAGAAAGAATGAATTTTTGAGTATACCAAATGCAAGAATAAATTAAGTAGCAATACTAATTGTAAAAAAAAATTATACTGGTTTTCAACACTTTCAAATAGAGAAGGTCTATTTGCTGCTTATTGATTACGAACACTTGGAATTTGTTTTATTTTGTTGAAACAATTTAACTTTTTAGTAATCGTTACGTCACTACAAACTTTGGATGTATAAATTTTTAAGAGAAAATTTACTGAAAACTATTTGTTATAATTGCGCACTAGATTTGCAAAAATACTAATCGTTTAAATTTAAGAAAGGCTTATCATATAAACACTGCAGCATAAATTCTTGCTTTGCACCAGTTAAATTTTTCGCGTTGCTTCCACTATCTTGTAGCCAAAATCGCTTCACTATATTTTTAATCTACGAATAAAACTAATTTAATTCATACCGGTAATACAAACCGAAAGAATAAGTTACTTAACATTTTACAGGCATATGTAATCAAAGCACTTTAACAACTCAACAAATTTTATAATATTTATACTGCCTTTTTTAACTGGTTTAACTTAACATAATTTACACCAAAAACTAATCACCGAAGTAAAAATTTAACTCTAAAATAATTTCTTAACTACTTTTTTAATAATGAATGCACATTATGTTATTTGTGTTAAAACTTATGATTCAATTAGTTAGACAAAATCAATTTGAAGTTCATTTTTAGTTAAAACTGGGCTAAAAAAATCTATAAATTATAAGCTTTTGTTTACAAAGACTATCAATAATCGACTCAATTTAAAGATTGTCACAATTACTTGCAGTTTATTTATAAACAATGAACTCAAAAGAATTTAAGTTCTTAATAATCGTAACGTCACTACGCTACAAATTTGGAAGTAAAAGTTTTTAAAGTAAAAGTTTATTGAAAACAATTGGTTATATATGCGCTTTAAGTTTGAAAAAAATAAAAAACTTAATTAAAGAAGTATTTGTTTTGGTTATAGATTAAAAATTTTGATTCATCTGTAACTTTTGACTAAAACTTGTTATTTTCATTAATATTGATTACTTGTAATTTTTCGAAACATTTAGAATTATACAACAGTAAAACTAAAATTTTTATATTTATTTAGCCTATCAAACAAAAAAGACGATGCTAAAGAACTGGTTCATATACTAGGTGCACAGAAGACCTTCAGTCATCAGGTCGCATATTCAACTTAATTTAAAATTATAATCAGCTATAAAAGATTAAACGAAACAGTTATAATTCAAACTTATAAACATAAAAATTTAATGTGCTTAATTTAACATAAATACGACTGTAAACGTACTGTTCACTGTAAACGTACATTAAAGTACTGTTGTTTTACTATTAGTTTTATTTTTCATCAGTCATAAAAGTTCAATATTTTGGTAAAAGATACACAAAGCAAAAAATTGCTTTTAAGCTTTCTCTTAATCTAAAAATTGTATTTTATTGATTTTTTTTCTTATAGTCTAATTTACAAAAAAAAAAAACATTGATTATATTAAATTAACCTAGTAAACATTCAAATCGTATTTGTTATATAAAATTAAGGCCATTTATTATAATAAGGTTTTTAATCAAATAATTTTAACTTTTTTATAATCTTTACGTTACTACACACTTTGGAAGTATAAATTGAAAATATATTAAAACCTTATCGTATTTATTGCACAATATATTTTAAGAATGTAAAAAAACCTTAACTATAAAACTTGTTGTATTAGATTTAAATGAATAAAAAAATTGATTTATTATACAATTAATGAATAAAAATTGTTATTCTCATTGAAGTTGTTTACCTCTAATTTTTGAAACTCTTAGAAATATGCAACAGTAAAATTGATACTTATTATTTTCGTATTAAACAGACAATAAAGAAGATGCTCAAGATTGATCAAAGAACTTGGGTGAACAAAAAGAACTTAAAATACAAGGTCGCACATCTAACTTAAATTAAAATTTTAATGAGCTTATAAACCTAACATGTAAATACTTAGCAACTTGATGATTATGTTAATGTAAAAATTTAAGAAAGTACTATTGTTTTTTTTTAGTTTTTTTTTTAATTAGTCATAAAATTTTTCTATTTCGGAAAAAATTGCACAAAGTAGATAGAAACTTATTTAAAAAACAAATAAAATCTTTCTTTAAAATTTAAAATATTGTTTAATTGAATTTTTTGATTATCTTAAGATTCTAGTGTACAAAAACATATAACTATGAAATCAGAAACATTTTTTTAAAGTATCTTACGCTTGTAAATATTGCAATAGTCATTGTTTTAGCCAAAAAAATTGGTAACTGCTTGGCTTTCTAAATAAAAAACTTTAGTTACATGTAAACATTATTGTTAAAGCTTTCCGTCACACACAAGTTCTTTTTATTTTCAGAAATAATGAATGCAGCAACAATCAAACTACCAAAACAATATTTTCTATAAGCGTGTAAGTATTTCAACGGTGTTTATTTTACAACAATATTACTGCCCATTATTTACTTCAGTTTTTCACATACTGTTTCAGAATAATACTTAAGACTAATATTTATAAATTTAAGTATTCACTACCATGGTTTATTAAAAAGTTTTTGTTGTAATGATATATTTTTAATCTTTTTAGATAACAAAGTTTTATTAAACTTGTTTATGTATCTCTAAAAATTTACTGTCATTAAACAAACTTAAAAATTATAGTATCTATCACATAAACTGTGTAATATAATAAACTACTAACCTTAAAATAAATTAAAATGCTATAAATTAGTTTGACTGTTATTATTTGTTACTTATAAGATATTCGAACCGAAGTATAACTCGTATACTAAAACAAGAACATAGAAGAAAATAATAGTTTTAATTTATTTAATCAAAAGAATCAATTTAGCTCTTAAAACATTATTCGTGATATTCTATATTTGTTAGTTTTGTTAGATTACGTATAAATATAGAAGTAAATCTATGTGTATTACGAGTTTAACTATATTTCTATAGCCAAAGAAGTACAAGCTATGTTAACTTTCTTACACAACATAACTTAAACATCATTACTTGTACATATTACTAAGGCAGCCAATTAAGTTTTGTTGTTAAAGAACATAATGCTGTTCTTTTGAACAGACATAAATGACTATTTGCCAGTTAAAATTGAAGACAATTAGTCTTAGTTAATTATTACCGAAACTAATTCACTTTACTTAAATTAAACAATTAAATTTACCATTTTATTGTTAGCTACGTCAGTACAAACTTTAGACTCATAAAAATTTGGCGGAAACTTCATTTAAAGAATATAATCAAAATAAACTAACTCTAAAAATAATGTTCTAAGTTTTGTGTAGAGTTTCAAACTCATTTCAAAGTACCATACTTTGTATAAATTTTAATTAATCACCAATGTATTTAATCAAAATGTTTAAATTAGATTTAAATTATGTATCCATTATCAGCAAAATTAATTAAAAGGTTTACTTAAACAATAAAACTAAAATACTAAATGCTTTGTTATGTCTATAATTATTTTTATATAAATATTAAATCATTCTTTTTATTCAACTAATAAGGTTAACAAAAAATACTTTACATAGTTTTCATATCGTAAAAAATAACATATTCGTTTTTATGTTTAAGAAAGTTTGGTAAAAAAACTGCTTAAGTACAACTTATGTTATTTAAAACTCTCTGATAAAAAGTAAACATTTCTAAAAAACAAATGATTACTAAGACCATATAAACGTTAAATGTAATGTTATGAGGAATAAAAAGCTGTTGTAATGCTGTTATATTACATAACTAAATAAAGTTAAACTCTTCAACTAAAAAGAAAAGAAAAGCCTTAAACATAACTAACTAGTCATAAATAATATGCAAACAAGGCTTACTGTAAAAAAACTTACAACCTCACAACTTACAACTTAGCTAATTAAAGCGAAAAGGGCAACTAAAGTAGTCATACATTACTTATTTTATTGCTTCTGCTATAAAACTAACGTGAAACTCTTGACTTTTTTCTTAAACTAGTGAACAATAAGCTAATTTATCGAGCTATTTTGTTTATATAATACATTTTATATAAAAGAAGCCAGAAATTTATACGCACCTTATATTTCAATATGTTCAAATTCAGTAACAAGTTTAATTTTAAGCACTGACGATCGCTTTAATCGAAACTTAGTTTGCCAAACATGCTTTAGAAAAATAAAATATATATTTATTTTACTTTTATAAAGTAGATAACTTTAGCAGTTTTTTAATAGTTAAACATATCCCATACAACAAAATATATCTAGACTGACAGTATAAATAAGCTTTGTACAACATTAAATGCACTTTGAAATAATGTTAATTGGTAAATAAAAATTATTTTAAAACAACAGAGTTGTATTACTCTTTCAATACAAAGATTGTTGTAATGTAAATGTTATACTAGTTTGTACCAGTTCAAGTTTCAAAACTCGATAGTACTGTTTATTTAAAAATATTGCTTTATTTTAATTATTATATATATAACAAAACTTACTTTATTTAATCATTACGTCAAACAAAATTTAAAATGTTGATTTTTAAATTTAGTGTTGTGAATTTTGTATATGAAAATTGCATATTTTATTTTGTGCCAGAAAAATTTATTACCAGGGTTTATCTAAGAAAATAAATTCAATTTAATTACTTATTATGTTTTGTTGTATTTTTATTATTAAACTTTCATATAATTATTTAAAATTTACTTTTAATGTTATTAACTACTGTATAGTTGTAATTAGTAAAGTTTTAAAAAAATAGTGTATCAAGTAGAATTGTATATTAAAAAAGCATAAAAATGGGCAACAGTATAAACATAAATTTGCACAAAAACGGTATATCTGAAATAATTCAATGTAATTTTTTAGCAATAAAATACATTTATTTGAATTAAAAAGCTAAAAGTTTAATAAAAAGTCTACACACTCCATTTAGGACAAACTTAAGTTAAATTAAGAAAAAAAAATTTTTTTTTTTTTTTTTTTAATCTATCATTAATAATGGTATATAACCATAACATTCCAAATATTTTATAAGTTGTACGCTTTGGGTATACTTTTAGAAAAAAGTATTCAAGTATTATATTTTAGTTATGATCACATTATTGATATGTTTACTATAGGTTTAATTTATTTGACATCTGTTAACTAAAACCAACAATACATACCAAAATTTAATAAAAAAATTCATCTAACAACTTTTAAACTTAAAACATTAAATAAAAATTTTCCAAACAGTAATCATTATTTATTCAGTATAGTTTATACAAATAATTTAATTGCATTTTAATTTGTTTAAAGTGTAAACAAAATTTAACTACATTGCCGAACTAAATACATAATCTCTTAATAAGCAGTTAAAAAATCTCATTACTAAAGCACATTCTAAGTTACCATTAAACAAATAACTATTCAAAAATAAGTTTAATCATTTATTAACAAAAGATCCTAGCCAAACAAGTTGACTGGTATAAAACTTTTTATAAAAATTTTAAAGCTTTACTACTAATTAAGTTACAGCACCTACATAAAACCACCATGACTAAAACCACATATATGTTATATAATAAGTAAAATAATTAATTATTGTTTTAGAAAAGAGAAGTCGGGTATCCAAATTTAAGAATTTTTACAGATATTTTAAATACCTAATAATTAAATTACGTTAAAAATTAAGGGTTTGTGTTTAATATGAAAGTTTAAATGTAAAACATAAAGCAACAAGGTGATTATATGCTGAGTATAAACCTGAAGTAAAAAAAACCTATAGCCGTTCTATTTGGCTTAAGTGACATGTGTGAAATGACCATATAAAAAAGGTAATGATTAAAAGTATATTTTACTTAGGGTGTATAATTGTAATAATATATATTAATTGAATGTGTGTCTTTATGAAAAAAGTGAATGAAAAATATTAAAGGTGAGAAAGCGCCAAGGTGTTATTTAAAGAAGAACCGTCGGTTGTGTACTTAGTTGTTTGAAATATTACGTCTTTTTTTAGAAATTGTTTTCTATCTTCTGCTACAATTGTTATTCGTTGAAGCTTGCAGATTTGGCAGATCTTGCTCGCACTACTAAATTTGTTGTTGGCATTATAAAGGATGCTCCATTCCTTTACTAGTTTGGTACCATACCTGTCAAAATACTGCCATAGGAAATCTGACAATTTCGTGCTCTTCTTTTAATTTACATACTTAGAAGTATACTTATGCCTAGTGTACCTATTTTTTAAATGACTCTAGATTATACAACTTATTCTTACTATTTTTACTATAATCATTTTTGTTATTATTAGCACTAAGATAACATTTAATATTACATTCCTGTAAACTGACGTTGATTAAAAAGTTCGTAGGTTTTTTTGCTTTAATTTTTATAACAGTATTCTTAACTGTGAAGTAAAATAAAATGCTGTCTTTTTTATTAAAATATGTTATACAGCTTATAAAATAAAAGTATGTTTAATGAATCTGCTAGATATTTTGATAGAAAATAAATTCTTAGATGTTTGACTTGACGTATTTGAAGTTTAATTTAAACTAGTTAAGCTCATGTTTCGTTTTGATAGTATTGAGTCTAAAAATTATATTTTTATTTTACTTGTTTTTTATTATGAAGATTAGAAGTAAGTTTATCCAGTTTAGTTGTAAATTGCTAACCACCTTATTCATGAATAAACCAGAATACGTTGTATAAAACACAATACATTAGGGTTCTTCATAAACAAGGTGTAATATTTGACTTATGCTTATTTTCACTGTTTGTTTATATCGCATGAAAAATCTCACAAAAAAATATTGTAATTTAAATCAATGTAAACAATAAGTTTTGGTCGTATGTTCTAGAAAAGACAAATTTATATAATTTATTAAAGCTGTTTTGGCGTAACTAATTAAAAGTGTTTGGCAAAATAAAGTTAGATTTATATATAAAGTTTGTCTTATTTTTTGTATAGATATATTTTTTTCGATTATAGAATTATACTACTTAAATATCATAGTATCTTAGATTAAAAACCTACATAAAATACGTATTTATTTAAACTTCAATACATACAATTTAACTCTATCAATAAAATGTATGCCAGTTTGATAAAATAATTAACAATAAAAGTTTTACATACAATGTAATTTAAGCTCATTTTTAGTTACAACTAAACCTATACACAGTAAACACTACTTCAAATGCTAGTTTGAGTTTTTTTTTAAATATAAGTTGTTTGTGCTGAATTGTGGATATTAGAATAAATAAATTATTTAAATAGTAGTTTTTTTCTTTCTAAGTAAAATTAAAATTGAATTTGCTGAAAATTAATACTTATTAACATTGAAAAATTTGCAAACTGTTCCATTTAAAATCAAACAATTTATAATCAAAAAAAATGCAAACAAATCATATATTTTAAATTTATTTACACGCAACTATTTTTTAAAAGTAATTTTAATAAATCAAAGAAAATTTCTAACATTTTTAGAAGCTTTTAAAATTTGTTATTTAATCTGATATAATTTCAGTATATATTGAAGTACATAACTGAATAAGCTTTCTTGTAGTACCAAATTGTTATTAGCCTATATTTAAAATTAACTAAGTATATCAAAACAACTTATATTTTTAACTATTATTACCTCTACAAAAATAAAAATTTTATTCAGAATCACTTACAGTGTCAATTTAGGTATACTTATTATGTATGCGTTGGAAAGTGTAGAAAAAATAAAGTTTTTTCTTTACTGAATATCTTGCTAGTTTAGATTTAAATTTTGCAAACTTAAGTCTTAGACGTAAATAACTAGTGCTAATTTTAGTTCAGCTTTCAGTTGCTTGTTAATTGTACGAGCAAGATTTAAATAAATTTGCTGTCCACTGTAATTATAAAGATTTTACTGAAACTAATGATTTGTTTTGTACTATACTGGAACAAACTTTTGTAACTTTTATATTTTTTCATTTTAGTGTTTTAGAAAATTATAACTTACTCAACGTGGCCTTATTTTTGTTAATTACTACTAAGATATCTATATGTGAGAGAAAAATTGCTTTAACTAGCACTGATTTTATGTAAAATACTAAATTAAATAGTGCAAATTTTAGAAACTTAAATGTTTTCAAAGACCTCATGATGATTTAGTATAAAATACTTTTTCAAAGGAGAAATATAAGAGATATTAATTTTTAAATAACTACAAAACTTGATTATTTTAATTACTAAAAGTCTAAAGTGGATTTAAAAGTTTGCATATTTAAAATTAATATATTAATAAATATTTTTATAAACTGTTACTTAATAAGACTAGCTGACGTTATCAAAATATATAAATCAATAAGAAAATTAAACTTAGAAGTTAAATAATTTTTAAATTTTTATATAATTTGATTAGGTTATAAACAAAGTCATGTCAATTATACCAGAAAATTGTTGACTATTTTTCTAAAATGTATCAACTAAATAACTTGAAAAACTTTTAAAGAAAACTTCTTTTTTTGATTAAAACATGTTAATTTTATTGTTTGGACTTAAGAAAGTTCATAAAAAAAAAAGTTTAAAATAATCTTACAACTGTAACTTCTGAATAAATTTATTGATACTTCTATTACTATTAAAAATGATTAAAATGACAATATTTAGTTGAAAACTTATTAGGATCAAAATTTACAGATTTTTGTAGTTTTGGTTTCTTTGGTAACAATATATGAGAATTACCACTTTGATTGTTTTGTTCATTTCGCAGTTTTGGTTTTTAATATGATATATGTTAAGTTTTAAGTCTTGCAGCTGCTATAATTGGAAATTTTATTTATATTATTGTTTACATATAAATGTGAACAACCATTGTTGCCAAAAAACCTTGAACTTTGAAAAAAAAACTTTAAATTTGACAATTTAGGCTAAAATAATATGGAACTTGAGAATTTTCGAAGAAACCTTGAGTTTTAAACATTTTTTACATTTAAAGTAATGAAACTTTAACTTAACACAAAAGATCTGTCATGTAAATACGTTTTTTATTCTCAACAATTTTATTTATTAAAAAACACATTTAATGTCGCCTAACAGTATCTTTTCAACGTTGCTATACTATTTTAGACAATATTTTTTTAATTTAAACTTAGTTTTATATTAAAAAAAGACTAGAAAACTTGCACTTTAAAAAACATGGAAGAAATTCAGAAGTTCTGACAATTTATTTTGAAAACCTTTGGCAACCCTGAAACTATTTTAATTCTTTCCAAGAGTTTAAATATATATAGCAGTTATATATAGTTAGATATACATTTAAATCACAAATATACTTTATGTGACATATGTTATGTATATACAACATAGGAATTTTTTATTTACAAAATAAGTAATAATGGTAACTTTAAGTATAAAGACCAACTTATTCAGTTTTTAATTTTTATCACCACTTGTAGCTAACCAAATTCATAAATATAATTTCTTTACAACTTATTTACAAGGTATTTTGTTTGAGTTGTAGTTCTCTTATAAATGGTTTATCACTACATGATAAATGGTTTATCACTACACTATTTTTTAGCAGAATATAGTTTTTCTCATAAAACTTACTGAAACCCCTTTTTTAGCACTTTACTTATTATAATAAATATATATAATTCATTATAGCTTTAAGTTTGTAGATGAAAGTTACAATCAAAGGTTCACCTTAACTATATAGTAATAGCTTTTATAAGATTTAGAGTGAAGTAAATTCAAGAAAAAAAGAAAGCTTCTTCTTCATCTAAAATTTTCAAACTACTTATGTCTTACTCTAGAAAAAAATTCCCATTAGATTATAGACTTTAATGAAAAAAATTTAAAAAGAAACCAAATTTTACTTAAATTAAAAAAGAATTAACAAAAATTCTTTAAATTCGTTTTTTAAGTAACGGGACTAAAAAAGCTTTTTTTTTGTTACCAAGATCCGTTTTTTTTTTCAAATCAACATCGATTTTAGTTCAACTTGATTTGATTACAAATTTGTTTTGCATTTGCTGTTGTGATAACATCGTATGCTGTATAATTAACTGGCTCTTACAACTATGAGATAATACAAAGTATGAGTAATTCAGAATTATATAGTAGGCACATGTTAATTTAGAATTTAATTCATTACTACTTTCCAGGAAAATAAAAACGCACGCGATCAAAAATTTAACTGGCTATAAAACATCACTTGTGTTTTTTGTTTATTATATTTTGTTTTGCGGTTAAAATGAAAATGTTTACTTATCAATAAACATTATTTTTCTTTAAGTTATGTGAAAATAGCACAATTGATTGTACAACACAATTAAAATGTATATTATAATTTGTAGGTATTATAAACTGAAAAGAAGAAATAAAACAAGCAACAAGTACACGTGTGATAGTAAATAATTAGTATAAAATTTTTGATATGTAAAACATATACTGGCATTTGACCAGTCTAAAATAGAAAGACTAGTTCATGACAATTTTTACATAACAAATGCTTCAATTTATTTATATTTAAAACATGGTTATATTTTTTATTAATCGTTACGTCACTACAAACTTTAGAATTGTTAGACTTTAAGCAACATTTTTAACGCAAAAGGAAATTTTCTTATTTTTGCACTATTAGTTTACATGTACTATTAGATTAACAATTAGTAAAACAAGTTCAAACACTGTGTAAAAAACTAAAGTATATGCTACAATAGAATAATTTATTATATTATGTTTGTACTGTACTTGTATTGTTATATATCAAAGTGCAACCTTAAGATAGTTTTATTAGCATAAGTATTCATGTGTGAAAAGAAATTCGCTTTAAAAATTAATTTAAATATGCATCAAAATACTTACATGTTTTTAGGGGTTTATAGTAAACAAAGTAAAAAAGACGGAGTTTTTGCTTTTTCTCGTAAATAGTAATAGTAAATGGAAATAGTAAATGTATGTTTTGATAAGCTTGGCCGGACTGAATATATTGCAAAAATTTAATTTTAGAAAAATAAGCTCACTATAGCTTTTTTACCTATATAAATTACAATCCAATGATTTTCGTTTGTTTCGTTAAACCGACAAAGTAAAGGCTGCTGACGCCTGCATTTTAAGTTAAGAACAATTATTGAAACACATTTTCAGCCTTAAGTATTTGAAAGTTCATAAATAAAATAACAAGCTGTATTATTATAGCTTCTACTACAATAAAAGAAAGTATCTTATAGAACTATTGTAAAAATTTAAAAAAATAAAGTTTACATTTAAAAGTCTTTATTTTTATAGCTCGAATTTAAGCCTATAACATGCTAAAAAAAGCTGAAGTTAATTTAGATAATAATGTCGAATAACAAATTTAAAATTCAAAAAACTGAAAAATTCGGAAATTTAACTACCGTAAAAGACATTAAGTATGATTATAAAAAAACTACAAAACCCCTAAAAAAGAATTATTCTAGTTTTCTAGTATAAGTTATACTGGTTTACACCAGTTAAAATTTTAGACGGAAATGTACAACTATTTGTTTGTCAAAATTGCTTTAATTTATAGTTTGTTTATAAGATTATACAAGTTTTTACTGAACGTTACGTCACTGCAAACTTTAAATGGATTAAATTTTGAGAAAATGTTTTATTATTTTAAACTTTTTTTTACCATCTGCTTTAAGTAATACTTTATTTTCTACTTCCTAATTTAAGATAAAGTCTGTCACTGTTTTGAAATACTCACTTGTATTTCTAAAACGTTTAATAAAAAATCAATACTTTAATATGAAATTTTTTCCATTACCCAAATATTTAATGCTATTGATAGAAGTCAACAAACTTCGATTATACTTTTTTTAACTTTAGGTTTGCAATATTTTAACTTGTTTTGTAAAGAACAAACTGTATTAAGAGATTTGTAGAAAACTTTTTTCATTGATTCCAATTGAAGTAATTTATATAAAAAGTCTTTTGTTATACTTAAACTTGCAGTACAGTGTAGTTTTTAACATTTATCTTCATTACTTAGTCTACCAGAAAAACAACTAATCTTTTAAAATTCCTTTAAAAATAACTTACTGTGATGTTTTTAGAATCATGGAAAATATTTTTTTAACAAAACAAACGAAAACTACCTTATATAAATCTAATTAGTTATGTAAACATTGCAATAAAATTAGTTTTGTAAAAGTAAATTTAGCTTCAAGGCTAAACTTTAAACTTATTGCCAGCTAAAACAAATATGTTAAGTTAGATTAATAAGTTATTTATAAATCTTAAAATTTACCTAATAAAATTTCAATAATTGCAGTATAAAAACATGAAACCTGTTTCCTTTAAAAAAATTTTTACCTTTACAGTACAATTTACACTGGTTTATACCAGTTAAAAATTATCTTGATAGCAAGCCACATTAATTTTTTAAACTTGCTTTATTTTATATGGAGTTTGTAATAAAGTTTAAATGTTATTTTTAGTTACGTCACTGCAACTTTTAAAAGCTTAAGGTTTTGAGAAAGCGTTTTATTCTAAAAAACTCTTGTAAAACAATTAAACACAACATGCTTGTTCTACAAAGATGAATATTTAATGCAAATTACAGCTTTAATTTAATTTTAACCGTTTAAAGTTTTACTTACAATAAAAAATATAATTTTATATCTCCCTAAAAAAACTAAAATATGTTGATGAAGGTCTAGTTTAATGTAAAATTAAGATATAAAAATAGACTTTTGTTTCGTCTATTAAGTTTGCATTCGGTTAAAGAGTCTGTTAAATAAAAAACAGAAGCTTTATTTACTTATTTAATAAATTCAAAATGATCTTAATATTGTAAATAAAAAGTTTAGCTGCTTTTATAGCATATTAATTTAAGTAAATATTTAAATTTCAATAAATAAATAATTTTATATTTTTAAAACCAATCTGTTACTTTTCAAAGACTGATACGATTAAAGAAAAAATTATAATCTTTAAGAAATTTAAGTATATAAGATAATTCTAGTTTTTAATAATCATTAAAATAAATGCACATCTTTGTTTTCTTAAATAAACTTGTTAATAAGTTTACATTACAAGTAAATTCAAAAAAATAGGTTATTGCTTTTGCTGATGTTTTTTAATTGTGTGTTAACTTAAAAGTAATTAAAATGGAAGCAAGTTTAGTACAAAAAAAAAGAGTTTTTATTACAATATATTATTTAAAATCATTTTACTATTTTACGTATATAATCCACTAAGCTACGGTGACAAGCATTTTTATTTTTCTAAATCCGGTCATTAACTTATTAAAAGTTCGCGACACCTAAAAAAATTGATATATTCTTTATTTACAAACTTAATACGCTTTGCTTTAAGCTTGTGAATTCTTTAAACTAAATTAACATACTATGCTTTAGCTAAACTTCTTGTTTTAATTATTAACTCAATAGTATTCTAACAAAAGAAGACAATATGCATATATAAGTTTTAAGTTTTTTTTAAAGAATACCAACAATCTGATTCATTTAAAAATTGTTTTAAAAATTTTTTTTAAGAAAACTTTTTGCTTAAATTATTAATATATTGTTTTTTTCAAGTATAATCTATTAATTTACTGTATTTTACGAAAGACTCTTCATAATATTTCAAAAATTCTTGCAACAGGTTAAAATCAAATTCTTTTATTATGACTATTTTATATAACCAAAACATTGTTGTACTTTTAGTGTTGTAAAATTTTCATGGTTAGAATTTATACTAAAGTTAAAGACATTTCGAATTGAATATAAAGTATTAATGATTTGACTTAAGTATTTTAAATACATTGAAACAAAATTATATAATCATGTATCTTTAACATAACTGGAAACTTTATATAGAAATAAAAATTAGTAAATACCGTATTTTATCAATTTAAAATATTACTACTTAGATTAAAAGCAATACCTAAATGGCTGGTACAACATATGTTTAAGTTTTAAAAGATTTAATATTTTTAAATTGTTACGTCTTCGAAAATTTTAAATGTATAAAATTTTAAGTAATATTTTGATCAAATAAATTTTACATTTTTGTTACTAAATTTATGAAAATTTACGGCAAAAAAATATAGATTAGAAGAATAAAAAACTTATACTATAAAATTGCTAGACTAAACAAATTAAAATTATCTTATATAACTCTAGTTAGTTATGTAAACGTTGTAGTAAATTAATATCTTAAAAGCAGTTTTCTTTTTATCGCTAAACGTTAAACCTATCAACAGCTAAAATACGGAGGTCAAAATCAAGTAAAAAGTTAATTAATTAATTAAGAATGTTGCAGTATCAACATAAAACACAAAGCTTGAATTTATCCGCTACATACCAACTTTTTCTATTGTTTATATTCTAACAATTTATCCTATTATTATAACACAGTGTAAACTAGTTTATACTAGATAAAACTTCAATATTAAAGTTAAAACAATTTGTTTGCTAAAATTACTTTTTTTATATTAAGCTTGTAAGAAAAATTAATTTTTTGTTATTGTTTACGTGACTGCAAAATTTACATAATTTAAACTTTCATAAAATTTTCTAATTTTTAATATTATTGTATACCAGCTAAACACAAACTTTTTTATTTTTTTTAAACCAACACTTATTCAATGCAAACAACAGCTTTTGTAATGTTTTAATTTTGCTGTTTTATAATTATAACTTGATCTCTGCCTTAAATTACTAATGTGTTTATATAAAGAAGTAAATAAAATTCGTATAAATAAATGTATTATAACTACATTTATAATTACATGGTATCAAATTAAATTTTTACTGGGATAATATTTCTATTTATAAAACCGCTTATTTAAAGAGATAAAATAAACTTAGATAAGGTAAACTAAATTGTACATAAGACTAAATCTTGTCATTTTCATTGGTTCTACTTAAGATATTTTGACACAGAATGTCTCTAAAACTTCTGAGCTTGAAAAACTGTGTAGTTTTCAATGTATATCTAGTTATCAAGAATCAATTAATCTCTTAAATATTCGCTTTAAACTAACATAATACGTAGTATTTAAAAATTAAAAAATATTTTAAACGAAAGTAAATTTATTACACCGATAAAAGTTTTGAAAATCGGTAAAACAAACACAGTTTAAAGCTGATTAAAAAGCATTAAATTAAAAGTTAGCTCATTCAAAGTTTTAACGTCTTTTTTTTCTAAGCCATACTTTTTTTGTAATTCATGTTTTTATAAAGTAACTTCTGAATTTAAACAAACAAAAGCTACCTTACAAAACTCTGATAAGTTATGTTAACATTGCAAAAAAATATTTTTTTGAATAGATAATTTTTTCATCTTCATAGCATAACTTTAACTTTTCACCAGCTATAACAGAGCTAAACTTTGAAGTTATAAAAATATACGTCTTTAGCAGTCTAAAATCTTAAGTAGAAAAGTTGTAATAGTTACGGTAAATAGTATAAAATCTATTTTTTTAACTGCTACATACCAATAAAAATAGATTATTATTAAATTTAATAATTTTTACCGATTTGTACCAGTTAAAATTCTAATGTTAGAATGCTCGTATTTGTTTATGTAAATTACCATAAATTACATTCGGTTTATAAGAAAACTTAATTTTTTATTGTTAACCTACGTCACTTAAAAATTTAGATGCATGGAGTTTTGATTTTTTTTATTCTTTCAAACTTTTGTATACCAATTGAACACAAAATGCTTTATTGTTTTACAAAAATAAAAAAAAAATTTAATGCAAACGACAGCTTTTAATTGTTATAAAAAACAGGAGCTTGATTTTAGGCTAAAAGTATTAACTTGGCTTTTTTTTTGAATAAATTTTTTGAATTTTTTGAATTTTAAAGAAAATTAAGATATAAAAAATGAACTTTGTTTGGCAACAAACTAAATTTGCACTGGTTCAGAGTTTACGTGTTTAAAAGAAAAACGAAACCAATTAGTTCAAATAAAAACTAGCATAAATAATTTGAACATCGTGAGTAAACAACCGTACTAGTTTGACTTTTGTTGAGTAATTTTATTACATTATTATTATTATATATGACAATTTAAAATGTCTCGCATAAGAATCTTAATAATCCGATATTTTTAATGACTGGAGATAATTAAGATAACTCAAAATCATTTAAGTTTAGTTTTGTATTTGGTATTTTATATTTATACTGGCATTTCACCAGTCCAAAGTGTATGCCCGATTATAATGACTTATTGACTGCTATATTTTTTTCTATTTATTTTCATTGTAAAATAAATTATGTTCTTTAATTGTTGTTACGTCATTAAAAACAAAGAAATTTAAATGTTATTCAAATTTTATTTAAAAAATTTATGTTTTTTATACATGAGTTTTGTATGATTTTAACTTAAGAAATGAAAGATTAAGTTCCAAAAATGTATTCTAAAAACAAAACTTAAAACAAAACAGATTTGTTAGTTTTATTGTATTTGTATAATAGTTGTATAGTTTTATTTTATAGTTATAACTTAATGTAGTTTTATTAACATAAATTCTAATTTGTTTTAAATAAAATCAGATTTAAGATAATATAAAGATAAGAACAACAGTAAAACAAAAGAATTAGAATGAAGTTCAAAGTTTCATAACTTATAAGTTTTATACTAAAATATATTTGAGTTTTAAAGAAAAGTCAAAAGATTTAAAAAGTTTACCAACTTTAATTTTTTTTTAATTAATTTTAATTAGTCAGCTCTATGTCCTAAAAAACGAATTATTCTAGTTTTGATGTATATTTCATACTGGTTTATAGCAGTTAAAATTTCTACATGATTACAGTTGGCAATTAATTGTCGAAAATAAATTGATTTATGCTATGTTTAAAAAGAAACTAATTTTTTTAATATTAGTTACGTCAGTGTTAGCTTAACAAGTATGAAATTTAAAATAATCATTTTTGAAGTAATTATTCAAATTACCATGAAATTCTTTTTTTTAATTTTGAAAATATAATGTTTAAATCATACAACAGCTTTTATAAGTTATTATGTTTTTACTTCCTAACAAAAACAAAAATTTGACCTCAAAACCCAAAAATTCAAATTATAAAGTAAAACTGAGACATAAAAAGTTCGTAAAATATATATAAAATCTAATACATGTTCGACAAATAAACTTTGCAGCGGATTAGAAAGATTTATAAAATCGGCAAAAACTTACAAAAATGCTTTCAACTTAATTGTAAATAATTTATAGTGCCATTATGATTTTTATAATTTAATAATTATTTAATACTTTTAAACATAAGCTTTATAGCACGGCACGCTAAAAAAATTTTCTTATCAGTTCCGTTATTTCACTTTAAAAAACGCCTTATTAAAATTAGATTAAGTATTATCAGAAGCAATACAATTTTTTTCTTTAAATGTACTCATAATAGTATTAACATATTTGATCGTTAAAATAAATTTACTTCAATTTCAAACTTGAAAAAACAAGTTACTCAAAGCTATACAGGCACAAAATAAGGCACTTAAGTAGATATTAGTTATAAAGTAAATTTTACTGGTAATCACCAGTTCAAATAAAGCAGATATAAACTTAGTATGTTGATCAAAACTATTTGAATTTTGTCTTATTTAATCGAAACAATTTAGTTTTTTAATAAACGTTACGTCACTAAAAATTTTGAAAATATGAATTTTTAAATAAAGATTTATTGAAAATTACTTGTGATTATCGTTCAATAAATTGCAAAAATTAAAACTCCTTAATTAAAATAGTTTAAAGTCTCAGTGATGCATATAAAATCAAAAGTTATGACTAAAATTTGTTATTTCGATTTTACTTGCAATTTTTTTAAACTCTTAAAATTATGTAACAGTGAAGTTAATACTTTTTTTTTTATTATAGTGTTAAAGTTATTTTAATTAAAGTAAGATTATCAAGAAAGAATAAAATTTCTAAAAAATTAGTTCAAGTTTTTGGGTGCACAAAAAGACCTCTCAGTCATCGAGTCACACACCTAACTTAATTTAGTATATAAAGGACTAGGCAAAGAGAAAAAGAAACAGTTATAATTTAAACTCTAAAACGATAAAAAATGTCGAATGTTTTAAACAGAAAAAAAAAACTATAAACTTAATGATTTAATCCAAAGTAAACAAACATTATAAGTATTATTGTTTTTTTTAGAATTTTATTTCATTACTTATAAAAAATTATATTTTCGAAAAAAAAAAGAAATATAAACTTGTTAAAAAAATATATAAAAGCTTTATTAAAATTTGAAATTTTATTTTGGTGAATCTTTTCGCTTTCTTAAGAATCTTTAAGTACAAAAAACATATAATTAGAAAAAGAAAAGCATATTTTAAAATTATACTAAACTTGTAAACATTGCAAACGTGTTTATTTTAAACCTGTAGGATTATTTACTGCTTTACTTATATATACTTACTATATCCAAATACTATTTTTAAAGCCTTTTGTCACACACATTTCTTTTAACATAATTAATTGTGGCAGCAACATTTAAAATACACGAACAATATTATTTTCAAAAGCCTGTAAATATTGCAACGGCGTTCATTTTATAAAACAATATTAATTATTTAATTCAGTTTTTACAAACTAAATCAGAATTTTATTTAAAACTAAAAGTTATTAAACAAAGTTTTCACTACCATGATGTATTAAAAGTTTATGCTACAATGTTATATTATCAAACAGTTTCTGTTAGCAAAGTTTTATTAAGCTTGTTTATGTATCTCTAGAAATTTATTGTTATACACATTTAAACTCACAGTATATATCACATAAACTGTGTAAGACAATAAGCTACTAACCAAAAAATAAACTACTTTAACTATTTTTATTTGTTATTTATCAGATATTCAAACTGAAGTAAAACTCGTATATTATAACAAAAACATAGGAGAAAATAGTAATTTTAATTTATTTAGTCAAAAAGATTCAATTTAGTTCTTAAAACGTCATTCTTGATATCCTTTACTTATTAATTATATTAGATTTTTAGATTATATAATAAAATAAAAGTAAATCTATGTGCATTAAGTTTAAATATTTTTCTAAAGCTAATTGTTATGTTTATTTTCTTACCCAACATAACTTAAACATCATTACATATACATATTAATAAGACAGCCAATTATTTTTTCTTATTAAAGAACAGAGTTTATGCTGACTATTTGCCAGCTAAAAATTAAAACATAAAGTCTGAGGTAATTTTGACCGAAACTACATTGATTTATTTTAATTTAACAATAAAATTTACGATTTTATTGTTAATTACGTCACTACAAACTTTAGACTTATAAAAAATTGGCGGAAACTTCATTTAAGGAATATAATCAAAATATATTAACTCTAAAAATCATGCCTCAAGTTTTGTGGGCAGTTTCAAGTTCATTTCAAAGTACTATACTTTGTGTAAATTTCAATTAATCACTAATTTTTTTATAAAGCTGTTTAAATTAGATTTGAGTGATAAATTTGTAACTTGTTAGATTTGCATTTGTAACTTGTAAGATATTCAAACTGAAGTAAAACTCTTTTATTAAAACTGGAACAGAGCGAAAAAAAATGTTATTCCATTTCAGTAAAAAGAATCATCTAGTTATTAAAACATTATTTGTGATATTCTTTTTTTGTTAGTTTTAGTAAACTTCTAGATTATGCATAAAAATAAAAGTAGAAATAAATGGTATGACAACTTAAAATAAACTGATATAGTCTAAAAAATATAAGTTGTGTTAACTCTCTTACCCAAAATAACTTCGCAGCATTGTTTATACATATTAATAAGTCAGTCAAATATATTTCTCGTTGAAGAACAGAGTTTATGCTGACTTTTTGCCAGCTAAAAATAAAATTAAGTTGTCCTGGCCTGACACTACCAAAACTAGTTAAATTTATGTTGATTTTATAAAAACATTTACTGTTTTATTGCTTGTAACGTTATTACAAACTTTAGATGCATGAACTAAAAAATAATGCTTTAAGTTTTGTGGGTTAATTTTTAAAATGTTTAAAAGTACTCATTTAACTTTTATTAATTTGTTTAAATTAGATTAAGTGATGTATCCGTTATCAGCAACATTAATTTTAAGGTTTACTTGAAGTATAAAGCTAAAATACTAATTGCTTTGTTATGTCTATAAATATTGTGATAAAAATATTTAGTGAGTTTTTTGATACAATTTATAACATGACCAAAAACTACTTGACATAGTTTTATATCGTTATTAAGAATTTTTTCGTTTTTATGTTTAAAAAAGTTCGGTCAAATAAACAAATTAAGTACAACCTATCTTATCTAAAAATTATTGATATAAAGTGCAAGTAAAAAAAAGAATATTAAGACAATACACACGTTAAATGTAATGTATGTTTTTATTGAAAAAGTTTTTTATAAACTATTTAGTCGTAGCTAAGTTTAAATCGAAATCTTATGTTTAGGAACTTATTTAATTTACGTAAGTATTTGTTTGTTTATTTATATTTTAAGTATCTTTTTGTTTAAGTAAATATAGAAAAGGTTGCACTTTTTTACAACTTAAAACTAAAACTGATTATTTTCATTGACCGTAAGAAAATAAGTTTATGAGAAAGTTCTCTAAATTATGTTCAGTTGTGCGATTTCTAATGTTTATCTTAAAATGCTTAATAAAAACCTAACTAAGCTCTAAATAATTCTAATTAATATAACATACTCCATAATAAATGTATCTTCTTGGTTTTTAAAACTCTCTGAAATCTACGCACTTGTTAATTAGGTACAATTAAGAGTCATATGTAATTAAAATTTCAATATTTACGATATACAACACAAAGTTTGTTTTTTATAACCACCTCATACCCCTCAAAAAGGTTGTTTATACTGGTTTATACCGGCTAAAATTTCAACACAACGCATTTTTTTTAATAAATTTTATTTAGGAAATTTTACTTATTATTTTAACTTCTTTATTATTTTACTTATTTACTATTTTTATAGTTAAAAGAGTTTATTTGGCTTTAGAATTGTATTAAAAGCATATGTAAGTTTTAGCACATTTTAATAGTGCAAACAAAAAGGTTTACGTAAAGTTAACTCAAGTGAATTAACCAAGTTATTTTATGGTAATTAAACAACATATATGGTCGTGTAGTAAAACTTAAAACTTTTTACAGTTGTAAAGGTTAGTATTAATTGGTCTTTTGTTACCAATTTAAAATAACAAGTTAAACATTTTATATATCTTTTTACTCGACATGAACAATAAAATGATCAACGTATGTACCTCTTATACTTTTTATCCCAGTTTGTAATTTGATAAGATTCAAATGACCAAAAGTATTAATTTGAATTAAATAATTTTTCACTAAGTTGACTTAACATTTCTAGAGTTAATATTTATGTTTTTCTAAAATACTTATATCAATATGATTATCTATATATTTAATAAGACATATGAAAATGTTGTATTAAGCTAAGTTATGTAATGTCTTTGGTGTCTGTATTTTAACTGAAGTACGATGTTTTACTTTTATTATTGTTTAATTCTACATATTTTTTTTGTTTAAATGATTTATAATTACTGCATTTAAAATTTAGGTCATGTCTTATTAAATACGAAATTTAATTATTAATGTAAATGAGCACACCACCGGATCTGGTTTAAAAGTTTACAAAATAAAAATGTAACTTAAAATATTTTTAAAATACTTTAAAAGAAAACTAAATAAGCTCTAAATAATTCTTAGAATAACAAACTGCATAATATCTGTATCTTCTTGGTCATAAAATCATTTTTTTATTATTTATGAAAGTTCTAAAAACTTGTAAATAAAAATTTTTTGAAAGGTTATTAAATACAAAGTAAATTATAATTTTTTTCATCTAACATTTGTTGGTTTGATAAATTTATATTAAACTATAAGGCTTTTTCATAAACATTTATTTTTAAGCTTCTGGTATGGCAAAAACTTAAAAAACTAATAAAATAAAAGCTACCTTATAATTATAGAAAAATTTTAATATAAGAAAGTCAAACTATTCTAAAAACTTGTGTTTAAAAGTATTTTGTTTAGCTCAATGAATAAAATTAAAACCTATAACCATCCAGCTTACACAGTTACGAAAGTTTGAATATTAGTAACTTTTTGTTAGAATCAAAAACTTTACCTAGATATATATTTAATAATTTTGGTAGAAAACACTAACGGTTACAACTTTTTTATGAAAAGAATATTCATATTTTATAATAGAATTATACTGGTTTACACCAGCTCAAATTATACAGACGCAAGGTAGCTAGCTGTTAATTAGCTATAATTGGTTTAATTTATAATTAATTGGTAAAAAGTCTTACTTTATTTTAATCGTGACGTCAATACAAATTTTAGATGTTAGATATTTTTAATTAAACTTATATTGATTTTACTCGTAAAAATTACACATTATATAGCAAAATTAATTGTTGTTGTTTTATCTGAATTAAATAAAATGAAAGTTAAGTATTAATATTGTTTTTTTTTTTCGTTTTTTCTAAGAAACTTTAAAAATTAATTTAGCCATAACTTTATATAATATTAGTATAACTCAACATGCTTTTAATGTTACCAACAACGTATTAGTTATTTATTAGTAACATAGAGTACTTAAAAATTACATCGAGTAAAACTATAAAAAGCCAAGTGTTTGATAAAAAGGTTAAAAACTTTATTTAGGTAAAAAATAAGTTCAACGAAAATCTCTGTTTTCATAGTTTATTTTTGTCTACTATTTGAAAAAGATAAATTACCACAGCATTCCTAACAAACTATGAGCCGTATATTTAGGGTTTATTATTACAGGAAATCTACTTAAGTTTTTTTTTTTACTTTTGATCTCATTACTGATATGTTATCGATGTATAGTTAAGATCTATTAGTTAGTATATAACTACATACCGACATTTAATTAGCAAAGGCATTTAAAAACTTCAAAACTTTTGACGTTAAACAACATTTTTAAGCAGTAAACATTATCTACTAAATATAGTTTATAAAAAGTATTAAATTTTACTTGAATATATTTAATATGTGTTTTTAAATTAAAATACGTCGCACATTAAAATACACAACATTTAGTTATAGTTTGATAAAGCCTATTTTAAGCTTGTTTAAAAAAGTCTCTTAGCTGCTTTTTAAAGTTTCTGCTTAAAAACGTTTTTTCTGATTTCGTCACTACATCTTACTTATTAAAAATATTAAAAATAATGATTTAATTAATTGATCACATTACTTTTAAATCAATAGTTTATCACTTTCTTTTACTATCTTGAACCTACTATCTACCTTCAAAAGTTGCTTCAAGTTTTTTAAACAGTATTGTGTAGAGTTTTATAAAATAAGTTTAAATAAATACAGAGACATTTTTTACTTTTGCTAACGTTTTAAAATAAATTTAGTTTTCATTTTGCAAACCAAGCTAAAGTCAAAGTGTTTAATTCAAATTAACTTAAGTAAATAAACTTTGTCTTTTAGTTTTGAAAATGTTTCTCTTTAGGTTTAAAAGTGATTAAGTAAAAATTAATTATGGTTTCATTAAAGAGCAATTATTAAAATTTCAAAACAGTCACCTCTCGCGAATCTACACACTCGTTTGATTACGTACAATTAAGAGTCATACGTAATATAAATTACAATATTTACGGTATAAAATATGAAGTTTGATTTTTTAACCGCCGCATACTTATCAAAAAAGGTTTATACCAGTTAAAGTCTCAACGCAAAGCATTTTTTTTAATATAAAAGATTTATTTAATTTGTATTTATTTTATTAGAAAATTTAATTTTAAATTTCAGATACGTCACAGCAAGCTTTAACTGCGATAAACTTTTAGAAAACTTTTATTTTTTTCAACTGTTGTACAACAAGTGAACACACAATTTCTTTTTTTAACAAAAATAATTATTCAATTCAAGTGACAGCTTTTAATAACGTTTTAATTTCAACTTGCGTTAAAAAACAAAATTAGATTAGTAGATAATTTTTTTTAGTGATTCCGGATACGAAAGTATAAGAAAAAAAGTTCTTTTTTTTTTGTAACAAGATTTAATTTTAATATAAGATATAAGAAAGGACTTTTGTTGTTCCTTGTAACAAAAAAACTTTGAAAAAGGTTAGATGTTTATTTGAAAAACTGCAAGTTAATTAATTTATAGTAAATCTTACAAAAGTACACTAAATTTAGTAAGTAAATCACTATACTAGTTTAACTTTCATTGAATGATAATTTTACCCTACTATTTCAATTTCAATAATTAAGGTATTTTGCTAGAAACATTGTTCTACTATTAATTTTCAAAGACTGCCGAAAACATATCTTAACTAAGTTTTTTTATATTATTAATTTCTTCAAGTGTTGGGATAAAGACACAATTAATTGTATAACAAAACTTAAATTCGTTTTAAAATAGTTCAAACTAAATAGTACAAGTATTTTGAACGAAAGGTACATACATTCAAAAGTAATTATAATTGAATAAATTAGTTACGCAAAATATATAGTGGCTGTTTACCACTTCAAAATATAATTTTAACAACTATTTCATTCTAATAATAGAATTGCTTTAATTTATTCCAGTTTTGTAAGTAGAATATGCTTTGTAATAATAGTTACGTCATCAGAAACTTTAGAATAATAAAATTTGAAGCAAGTTTTTGTTTTAAAAACATCATATTTAAATTAAATATTTGATTAATAACATTCTAACAACTTCTAAAATTGTATTCTCAAAAAAAAAAACTTAAGCTACAATATTTTTTTTTTATTTTATCGTGTTTGTATTTGTATATTTTTACATTGAAGTAAAATCTTGCGTAGTTTTGATAGCATAAGTGTAAACCTTTTTTTGCAATTTGATTAGTTATTAGATAAGAAAATGACTTTTAATTTCATGGTTATAATAGAGTAACCTCTTATTTGGTTGTAAAACTAATCTTAAAAAGTTAGAATTAATTTAATATATCTAGTGCAACAACTAAATTTAATTATATTATAAAACATTGTAAATACATAGTATTTGACTACCAATAAAAATTGGTGTTAGCTTAGTTTTAAAATTCGAAACAACTTAGAATAAATTATTCTTTTTCAACGGTTTATTTTTCAAGTATAATGTTTGAAGCTACAATGGCTTTTGTTTTCTAAACCCGACCCAATACTCACAAAAGACTGCAGCCTTTATTTACAGAACAAAATTGACCAACAAAGTTTAAGTGGCATTAATTAAAGTTATGAAAATGTGGTAAGAAAATAATTTACATTAGAACTTGTATACAAAAAAAAATTAAGTTTAGAGTCATTACAAAATCATTAAAACCTTATAATGTTTTTTGTAATTAGAAAGAGATAAGACTTTATTTTATTTGACAACTCAAGACACTCAAGCAGTGATTTTAGTAAAAAGCTAAAACATGTTTAAAAGTAAACAAACTTTATTGTTTTAGAAAAATTATCACTTTAAAAAATATTATTCTAAAAACCTGTTTTAGTGAGACTTGCTTCAAATTTTATCAAACAACAGGTAAACCAAATAACCAATTCAATATTTGGTACAAATTTCAACTTACTTCGTTAAGGTTATTTTTAAAACAAGTAAAAATCAATTAAATTACATTTTCATTGTTTTTCTGAATAATTGTTGTTTCAATATATTTGAAAAAAAAATAAATCAGACTAATTAACATACAATAAAAACTTTAGTATAAATGTTTTAGTTATGTGAATTTCACAACAGTTAGCTATAAAAAATATAATGAAACTTTTGTTCATTTTTCTACATATAAAATTATGTTTATAATGAAAGCTGCCAACACATAAGTATTGAGTAAAAAACAATTATTCATACACTTTAGCCTTGAGTATTTGATAGTTACCACTAAAGTAACAATCTGTGTTATTAAAGCTTCTACTACAATAAAATGTTTAAAACAAACAAACGAAAACTATCTTATAAAAGTATTTAACGTAAAAGTATAAAGCTGATACTTGTTTGAATGTCATTTAGAATGATAAATATTAAACAATCAAATACTGAAATAAATAAAACTTTAATAACTTCGATTAGGAACTTAAAGCTTATTCATAAAACTATTTCAAAGCCCCTAAAAAAAAGATTATTTTAGTTTCATAGTAAGAGATATACTGGTTTATACCAACTAAAATTTCAATGTAAAAGCACAGACAATTTTTTATCAAATTTGCTTTAATTTATATTTTTTTATTGGAAAATTTAACTTTTACTATTATTTACTACACTGCAAACTTTAGATGGATTAAATTTTGAGAAAACGTTTTATTATTTAAAACTTATTCATACCAACTGCTTTAGGTAATGTTTTAATTTCTACTTTTTAAAGATTCTACTACAATAAAATGTTTAAAACAAACAAACGAAAACTATCATACAAACCTTTTTATGTAAACATTGTATAGTTATTTGCCTTAACTAAAAAAGAATGCTCAATTTACTGGTATGTAAAGAGCTTATTCAAATAAATTTATGCAAATTGTATATTTTATTCGCGACCGGTTTCGGTGGCATTTCGATGGCAGTTTCATATTTTATTTTTGCTTGAAAAGGTCGCAATATTTTGCCACCGAAACCGGTCGCGAATAAAATATACAATTTGCATAAATCTATTTTAATATGTAAACATTGTAAAAATAAAAATTACATATGAAATTACTTCTTTTTATAGCTGATGGTTAAACCTATCACCAGCTAAAACAAAGCTGATATTTGTTTGAATATCAATTTAGAGTGATGAATATAAAAAAATCAAAACACTTAAATAAACTTTAATAACTTTGATTAAGAACATAAAGCTTATTTATAAAATTACTACAAAACACCCTAAGAAAGGATTATTCTAGTTTCATAGTAAAAGTTATACTGGTTTACACCAGTTAAAATTTCAACGTAAAAGCAAAAACAATTTGTTAGTCAAACTTGCTTTAATTTATACTTTTTTATAGAAAAAATTAACTTTTTACTATTATTTACGTCACTGCATACTTAAGATGGATTAACTTATGAAAATTGGTTTTATTATTTAAAACTTTTGTATACCAACTGCTTTAAATAATGTTTTAATTTCTACTTGCTTATTTTAAATCGAAACATGATGTTTTGAAACACTCACTTGTATTTTCGTTTTATTAAAATAAAATAAACATTTTAAAATAGATTTTATTTTGTGCTTTGTAAGCACTTAATCTTGCGCAGCTAAAAATATTTATTTGGTGAGTAAAAATTAAACTTGTTTATAAAAAACTTACAAAAGTGCTTCTATTATTCTGAACAACCAAAGGTAAATGTTTAACTTTTATTGAATAAATATCTTATGTTGTCCCTTTAAAGTTTAATGTTTTAAGAAGTCTCGCTAGTGTTTTTAGTAAATATATTGCTTTTTAAAGACTGCCAACCGTCCATTCAAAGTAAAAGTTATTTATTATCATTGATTCTAAATGAGGTCTTAAATGTGAAATCAGCATAGTTAGATATATAACACAATCTAAATAACATTTTAATTAATACAAACTACAAAGTACTAAAACATCAGTATACATGCACGTAGTAATAAATAACTTTTAAAAGAAATTAGTTTTAATCGTAAAAATTTTTAAAAATTGTAGATAAAAACTATTTGATAGGTAATTAGACAAAAATTATCTAATGTTACTATACTAATCTTTTAAAGTTTAGAAATGCATATAAAAAAAAATCTGCATAATTTTTGGTTTACACCAGTTTAAATTACAAATTACTAAGATTGATTTGTTATACTTTTATTCTGTGTATAAAATCTTACTTTATTTTAATCGTCACTTTAATAAAAACTTAAGTGTAAGAAATTTTAAAAACTTTTTGTTAAAGTTTTGTGTTTTAATACGTTAACTCCTTAAATTTGCTGTTGTAAAGGCAAACTTAGTTAAATGGTTTTATGTAAAATAAAAGTTATGCAAAATATTAATATTGTGTGGCTGTAATTTTATTTCTATTTAAAAGAAAATACGGAAGAATTCTTATATCTACTAATTTATAAACCAAGTTTAGTTAATCAGAAAATTTATAAAAAAGTTCGATAAAAACTATTTGAAAGGTAAGTAAACACAAAGTAAATTAAAACCTTGTATAGCTAAAGTGTTTAAACTAGAAAAACAAAGTTTATCTAAAATTATTATACTAATCTTTTAAATTAAAAAAGGCTAACTTAAAAGTAAAACATCTGCGTAATTTCTTTTGTTTAGTTTCATGATTGATCATTAAACCTATAATCATCATGCTTACACAGTTAAGTTTGAATAACTTGCTTTAAGAATCAAGAATCTTACCTAAATAAAAATTTAGGAGATATGATAAAAAAAAACAAACCGCTACAAAGACTTTTCTTGTTTATATAGTAAAATTTTTATAAGTAGCATTTATAAGTAGCGGTATTAGTTGTAAAGTAAAATTTTACTGGTTTTTCACCAGTTTAAATAAAGAAGATGTATACTTAGAATGTTGATCAAAACTATTTGCATTTTCTATTATTTTATCGAAACAATTTAGTTTCTTAATAATCGTTACGTCACTAAAAATTCTGGTAGTATGAATTTTTAAATAAAAATTTATTAAAAACTACTTGTGATCATCGTTCAATAAGTTTGCAAAGTATAAACTCCTTAATTAGAAAAGTGTTATATGTTAGTGAAGGATCGAAAAATTAATTCTATGACTAAAACTTGATATTTTATTCTACTTGCAGATTTTTAAACTTTTAAAAGTATGCAACAGTGAAGTAAATACTTTCTATTTTTTATATTATAATGCTAAGTTATTAATTCTAATTAGATTATCAAAAAAAATGAAGATGCTAAAAAAATTTGGTTCAAGCACCTGAGTGCACAAAAAGACCTATCAGTCATCGAGTCGCACACCTAACTTGTTTTAAGTATATAAAGGACTAAACGAAGAGAAAAAGAAACAGTTATATTTTAAACTCTAAAATGATTAAAAAAATCTAATATGTTAAACAGACAAAAATAACTAAAATCTTAATGATTTTATTCAAAGTAATTAACCATTACAAGAACTGTTGTTTTTTTTTAGTTTTTTATTTTATTACTCATAAAAGTTCTTATATTGTAAAAAAGTAAATATAAGTCTGTTAAAAAAATATATAAAAGTTTTATAAAACTTTAAAATTTTATTTTGTTGAATTTAATATTTTTTAAGAATCTAAAGTACAAAAACAAATAACTAAAAAAAGATAAACATATTTTAAAGTAATACTAAGCTGGTAAACAGTCCAATCGTGTTTATTACAAACCTAAAGAATTACTTACTGCTATACTTATATATACTTACTATATGTAAACTTTATTGTTTAAGCTTTTCGTCACACACAATTTTTTTTAACAGAATTGATTGTTGCAGCAACATTTAAAATACACGAACAGTATTATTTTCAAAGCCTGTAAATATTGCAACGGCGATGATTTTATGAAATAACAATAATGCCTATTATTTAGTTCAGTTTTTCACACATGAAATTAGAAGTATATTTAAGTATAAGATTTATTAAACCAAGTGTTAACTACTATGGTGTATAAAAATCGATTCTGCTACAACATTATATTATCAAAAATTTTTGATAATAAAACTTTATTAAATTTGTTTATCAATCTCTAGAAATTTATTGTCGTTAAACATATTTAAACATACAGTATCTATCAAATAAACTATGTAAGATAATAAACTACTAACCTTAAAACAAACTAAATAACTGTAAACTACTTTTACTATTTTTTATTTGTTACTTATTAGATGTTCAAACTGAAGTAAAACTCGTATATTAAAACAAAAAATATAGGAGAAAATGATAGTTTTATTTTTTAAGCAAAAAGAATCAATTTAGTTCTTAAAACATTACTCTTGATATCCTTTATTTGTTAATTATATCAGATTTATAGATTATGTATTAAAATAAAAGTAAATCTATGTGCATTAAGTTTAAATTTTTTCTATAGCCAATAGTTATGTATGCTTTCTTACCAAAAATAACTTAAACAGCATTAGATATACATATAGTAAGGCAGCCAATTATCTTTTCTTGTTAAAGAACAGAGTTTATGATGTCTATTTGCCAGCTAAGAATAGATACATTAAGTCTAAGGTAATTACTACCGAAACTACTTCAATTTATTTTAAGTTAACAATAAAATTTACCATTTTATTGTTAGTTACGTCACTACAAACTTTAGACTCGTAAAAATTTAGCGGAAACTTCATTTAAGGAACATAATCAAAATGTATTAACTTTAAAAATACTGCTCCAAGTGTTGTGGGGAGTTTCAAATTTATTTCAAAGTACTATACTTTGTATCAATTTTAATTAATCGCCAATTTTTTATTAAGCTGTTTAAATAAGATTTAAGTGATGTATCCATTATCAGCAAAATTGATTTTAAGGTTTACTTGAAGAAAAAAACTAAAACACTGATTGCTTTGCTATGTCTTTAAATATTCTGATATAAATATTGAATGATTCTTTTCATTTAATTTATAAGATGACCATAAGGTAGTTGACATAGTTTTTATATCGTTAATAACAATATAGTCGTTTTTATGTTTAAAAAAATTTGGTCAAATAAACATTTAAGTACAACTTATCTTATTTAAAAGTTTCGGATAAAAAGTTCAAATTTATTAGAAAATATATGGTTATAAAAACCATATAAACCTTAAATGAAGTTATGAGGAAAAAAAACTATTGTAATGCTGTTGTATTACATTACTAAATATAGTTAAACTCTTTAACTAAAAAAAAAAAGCCTTAAACACAACCAACTAGTCATAATTATTATGCAAATAAAATTTAGTGTATAAAAACTTACAACCTTAGCTAATTAAAACGAAATGGCCGACTAAAGCAGTCGTACATTAGTCATTTTTTTTGCATCTGTTATAAAACTTTTATAAAACTCGTTACTTTATTTTTAAACTGGTGAACGTTAAAGCTAAAGTAACAACCTTTGTTGTTTATATAATACATTTTATAAAAAAGAAGCAAGAAATTTATACGAACAATATATTTCAATATGTTTAAATTCAGTAACAAGTATAATTTTAAAAGTTTAATAATGACGAACTCTTGAGCGAAAACTATTTTGCAAGGCAAACTTTAGAAATTTTTAATATATATTTATTTTACTTTTATAAAGTAGATAACTTTAGCAGTTTTTTCAATAGTTAAACATATCCTATACAACAAAATATATCTAGACTGACAGTATAAATAAGTTTTTTACAACATTAAATGCATTTTAAAATAATGTTAATGGGTAAATAAAAATTATTTTAAATCAAGACAGTTGTATTAGTCTTTCAATACATAGCTTGTTCTAATTATGTAATAAATGTTATACTGGTTTGTACCAGTTCAAATTTCAAAACTCGACAGTACTATTTATTTTACAATATTGCTTTATTTTAAATATAATATATATAACAGGACTTACTTTATTTTAATCATAACTTCAATTAAAATTTCAAAATTTAAAATGTTTAAAATATGTCGTTTTAAAATTTGTGAACTTTGTGTACAAAACTTGCATATTTTATTTTGTACCAGAAAATTTTTAAGAGGGTTTATCTAAAAAAACAAATTTAAGTCAAGTACTTGTTTTGTTTTATTGTATTTTTCTTATTAAACTTTCATTTAATTATTTTAGATTTAATTTTAATGTTATCAACTACTGGTGGTATTATAATTTGTATACATGAAAATACATTTTGTTTTACTAGTAATATTTCTTTTTATGAAAATTTACTTGAATTTTTTTAAACAAAGTTGATTGATAGGTTATTAAACAAGCATTTCTACATTTTTTTGTTATAAAACATATAAGAACTTGTTTAAGAAGCTTTTTGCAAAACTTTAATCTTTTTTATAAAGCTATTTTTATACAAAAAATCGAAACTTAGATTATTAATATTTTTACAACATATCTTTTATTTAAATGTAAGACAACAATTGTGATAGTTTAATTTTTACATGTGATGTTTTTATTTTATTCTTTTAATGTATAGTCTTTAAATTTGCATGGCCAAATCCTATTTCTTATTCAGTGCTTTACTTTTCAGGATTTTTTACTTCCGGGTAACAACGAGTACCATCATTTAATTATGTATTTCTTTATTATTGTTATAAAAAAATTAAAATTATTAAAATTTTTAAATTACTTTGGTATTTCAAACTAGTAAGAGCAAGTTACTCAAACAAAATTAGACGGGCATTATATATATGTTAGAATTTTAAAAGTACAGTTGTATGAAATTTATACCGGTATGTCACCAGTTTCAAATTTTGAAGTAATGAGCGTCTAATTATTATCCAACTACGTTTAATTTATTTTCAACTTTATAAAAGAAATTTACTTATTAAGAGTCTTTACGTCACTAAAAACCTTAAATGTATGAAAATATTTCTATCTGGTTTGGGAAATACGTTAAAACTGTAAAACTAAAACTATCTTACATAATTATTTTATTGATAATTTAATAAAACTGATTATCACAAAACTTTTATAGTTAATAGTATTTTGTTTAGAGCTTAATCAAACTTTAAACTATAACCATTTAGCTTACAAAATCGATTTTGAATTACAGTAATTTTTTATTAGAATCAAGAAACTAATAATCTCATAATTTAAGCAGAAAAACAATCCGTTACACTTTAATTATATAAAGGGTTGTATAAAGTTTAAAGTTTATACCAGTATATTTTTCACCGATTTAAGTATAGATATTTGTGACACAATTGTTGTAATTTATTATTATTTTGAGTAAAAATATATCTTTATTTTAACTATCATGTCTTAAGCTTTAGAATAAGAAACTTTACAATTTTAAATCTAAGAGTTGTGATTTTATATCTGAAAATTGCTCATTTTGCTGTTGTACCAGCAAAATTATTTAGAAATATTAATGTTTAAAAAAAAAAAGTTAAAGATTGATAAGTATTAGTTTTGTTTCATCGTGTTATCCTTATAAAGTTTTTATTCAAAAATTAAAACGACTATAATCAGTATTTCATAATGTTACCAACTACTGCAAGGTTGTTTGTTGGTAATGAAAAGAACCTCAAGTAAAAATATAACTTAAAATAATCTGGTTAACTTTTAAACATAAAAGCTAGTACAAAGACTGTATATATGTATTAATTTAGTTTAAATAATTAATAATAAAGAGAGTCTTTTTTAATTAAAAAGCTAAATCTTACAAAAAAAAGTTTGCACATTTAATTTAGGTCAAAAGTAAGTTAATGTGAAAACTTAATTTGTTTTTTTTTTAATAGATAAAGATACATAACCACAATATTCCAAATAAAATATGAGCCGTTAATTAAGGTTTATATACACAAAATATCTTTTTAATTTCAATGAAGTTTATGTTTTGTTTATAGTTTTAATCTAACTAATGGTTTGTTTACTATGGTTTAAATTAATTAACACGTCTACATAAGTTAAACTACGTCGCACGACTAAATACATAAAAGTTTAAATGTAGCTACACTCATACAGCCGATGTTAAGTTTATTTGAAAAAAATCCCTTAGCTGCTTTTCAAGAGCTATGGTTAATATAATCTTTTCTGATTTCTTCACAAAACGTTTACGAAGTACAAATGTTTAAGTTTTTGACTCCAGTAAATGACTATATTAAAAATACCATTAAAAAAACCTTTTTTAAACCATTTTGAACCTTTGAACTGACAAAAATTTTGATTTCTAAAAGTACTTTTAGTTTTTAAAATAGTGTCGTGTACACCTTTGATGACTAAACTATACGAAGATAAAACAATTTTCACATTAATTCAAAAGAATATTGATTTTGTCTATTTACCGGCAAACTAATGTTTTGTCTCATTTTGACTGTGACTTTTATTATTTATAATACTATGTACAATAATATTCAGAGTTAATTTAGTTTTAAGTTACCAATTCTCCTAGTTTAATTTTATCAAACCAGAATTTTATTTTTACGTATTGTTCATCATTTAAAAGTGATCAATAGCTGTTTAAGCTAAAAAAATAAATTTCTTCTATCAGAAGCTAAGCTAATAAAATTAATTGATTCCGAAATAGTTTGTTATAAAAAAAAGTTACTACGATTACAACTCGTAATATTCAAATTTTTTCTGAAAGTTGAGTGAAATAGTTACTGGATTCTACCAATTCAAAATTGAAATATGTTATAAAAATGTGCAATAATTTTTTTGGAAAATTCTTTAATTTTTTTAATAAGTCAACTCTGCATATTATATAAATTAGAGCAAAACTTGTTGTTTTATTAATTTTACTTAAAAACTTTATACAGAATATCACTAAAACTTAAAACGTGTAAGACTATGTAGTTTTAAATATATATGTAAATTATTTAGTCTGTCAAAGGGACCACTAAGCTTTAAAATTATATTTCATTTTAATATAAGACGTGATATTTTGTATAAATTTCTATTTCTGATATTCAAAAGCGAATGTTTTAAACTATAATTTATTCTTTTATAATTTGGTCATGTAAAAAAAAAGTTAAGCCTGTAAATAAACAACAAAGCAAAAAACTACTCATAAAATACTCACTACTTAAAAACTTAACTACAATTCAAACACTTTAAGTTGTTAAGATCGGTTTCTATTAAAACTATATAAACATTAAAATATTTTAAAAGAATGTGTTATTAACTTTTTGAAAAGTTCTTCAATATATAAAAAAAGTCAACTCTGTGATTTATAGAAATTTTGACCAAAACTTGTTATTTTTATTGATTCTACTTGAAACACTTTACACAGAAAATCACTAAAACTTTAAACTTGTAAGACTGTGTAGATTTAAATATTTATGTGAAGTACTTAGTCTATCAAAAAGACAACTAAGCCATTAATATTGGTATTCACTTTAATATAAGACGTGATATTTAGATTTCTATTTCTGATATTCAAAAGAGAATGTTTTATAACGAAAATTCTTTTTTGGTCATGTAAAAACAAAGTTAAGCCTGTAAATAAACAACAAATTTAAAAACTATTCATAGATATCTCACTATTTGAAAAATTAATAAACAGATAAAAAAGTGACTTCTACTTTTTCTGGTCCGTATTACGTAACTCTGAAGGCAAAATAAAACTAAAGGGTTAAAGTACTTAGTTTAAAGTTTATTGCTTAAAAGAGCAAAATTTTATTGTATTATTGAAAATACAAACATTAACTAAATTACTAGTAAAGTTTAATTCTATTCTAATAAATTCAAATTAAAAATATACAATTTGATATGTAGTTAAGTAAAAAAAAAACAAATATGTTAAAAATTATTTTTCAATGAATGTTTAAAACCTTTTATTATTCATAAAAGTTTAAAAATTTTTTTTTAATCTCAAAGTTAATAAACACAGAGGTTATTTATAAGTAATTCATAAAATATTTGTTGGACTTAGCAGCTTTTTCTAAAAGTAAACTTTATCCATATAGTTTTTTCATAAATCGTGTATTATTGAAAAGTTTCAACTAGACTAGACATGAAATAAAAAAATTTGTAAAAACATTATGATGATGTAGATATTGCAATGGTCTGCTGTTACTACTTAAATAACTTAATAAATTATTTAAATTGTTTTTTTTAATTTCTACTTATAAAATATTCAAACTAAAGTAAAACTTGTATATCAAAACACAGAGCAAAAAAAACTATTTATGTTAAAATATTCAACAAAAACCAATTTTGTTCTTAAAACATTATTGTTGATATATTTTAATTGTTGCTTTTATTAGATTTATAGATTATGTATCAAAACAAAAGAAGAAACAAATTGTATCACAAGTTTAAACAAATTTCTATAGCCAAAAAAGTATAAGTTATGTTAACTTTCTAACCCAAAATAATATGAACATCATTATGTTTACATACTAATAAGGCATCCGAATAAACTTTCTTGTTGGTTAATGCTGAAATTGTGCCAGCTAAAAAAATAGTGCAATTATTTAAAAGAATTGGTAACAAAACTACTTTAATTTATTTTAATTTTATAAGAAAATTTAATATTTTATTGTTAGTTAGGTCACTAAGAATTTTAGATATATGAATATTTGGCGAAAACTTCTTTTAAGGAATACCATCAAAACAAATTTACTCTAAATATTGAAAGGAATTTCTAACTCATTTTAAACTTAGTAAAATCTCTAATTAATCATCATTTTATTTGTTAAGTTGTTTAAATTTTTTGTATCCATTATCAGTATAAGTAATTTTAAGGTTTAGTTGATTAATAAAACTAAAATATTGATTGCTTTTTTTTGTAAATAAATATAGCTTTTATTTCTAACCCGATCATTTCTAACCCGATCAATTCTAACGCGATTTAACTTAATCATTTCTTATCGGATAATTTCTAACTCAATCAATTCTAACATGATCATTTCTAACCCGATCACTTTCAAACCGATCACTTCTAACCCCATTGTATAAAACATTTCATCATATGAACTTTGTCTTTAATGAAACATACGAATAAATTTGCTACTTTCATCGTTTCTACATATAATGTTTTACACAAAACTACCTTAACTTTAGATTTGTAAAACAACTTAATTTTCAATATTATTCGTTTATTAATAGAGCAAATAAGCTTTTTTTCTCAAACTAACATATGACAGAATGAGATTAAATTTTTTTTTACCACAATTAGCTTTTACAACATAAAACTTTAAGAGTTGGTAAAACAAAAAGTAGTTTAAAGCTTATTTAGATTACATAAATTAAAATCTTGTTCACAAAATATTCACGGTTAAAAAAACCTATTTTAAAATCAAACTGCTTTTGATATATATCTCTATTATGAACTAATAAAAACTTTTATACTAAACAAACGAAAACTTTAATATATAACTATATTATTTAGTTATGTAATGCAATAAGACAAAACGTATGTATAAAAATAAATATGTTTAGCTTTATTGCTAAACTTTAAAGCTATCACCTGCTTAAATAAATGTATGTAAATAGTTTTAGTATGTTGTTTGTTTAAATGCTATGTTATAACAATTAATTGTTTTAAAATATATAACTTTATCTAATAAAATTTCAAATAACTCCAATAAAGAACATGAAGCATGTTTTGATAACAGCTACATTCCCTTTAAAAACATTTTAATATGTATACAGTACAATTTATACTGATTTTGTATACCGATTTAACAAAACATGTTTCTTCTTCTACAAAACTAAAAATATCTAATGCAATCAAATGCTTTTATTATTTTTTTTATTTTATTTTAATAAAAACAAATTACTTAATCTTCCTAGAAATACTAAACATTTGTTCAAATAATTAACGGACAATTGAAATATAAGAAAGGATTTTTCTTTTGCCTGGCAAGAAATTAAATTTGCATTCGCTTATTGAAAAAAAAACTTAATTTGTTTATTTTTGTTAATGCAAAATTCTCTAGTTAGTAAGAGTAAACATTGCTTCTAGTTTAACATTAATCAAATATACTTTTCAAGTAATTCTTTAAACTTTCTATGATTCATTAATTTAACTTATTACTAAAAAATCCTGTACTGCACAAAGACTGGTGATTATTCTATCAAAAACAAGATAAACTGTTATCATTTAATTTTCATTTCTTTTAATATTGTGGTAACAGCTTAGTTTATGTTACAATACATTACAAATGCATTCTGAGATTATATAAACTAAAATGGATGTCAAATATGGAGCAAAAAAATTATACATACTTATCGTTAAAAAGGTGGAAACAAAAAGTATTTGGTTGAACAAAATTTATACTGGCTTCTCACCAGTCAAAAATGTAAGACCAGTTTTGAATATACATCTGTACAACAAATGCTTTTATTTATTATAATTTAATATGAAAGTTTTAGTTTTTAGTAATCTTTACGTCACTAGAAACTTTATAGGTTTAGAATTTTATCAAATTTTTTCTGAAAAAATTGTGAATTTTGTATTATAATTTTGTTTGAAGTATAATTTGATTAATAATCAGCAAAAAAACATTAAAAAAATTATTAAAAAAAAACTTAAACTTCAATTTTAGAATATTTTTGTTGCATGTTTAAAAGCAAGATAAACATAGTTAATAACATAGTTTGAGCAAATCGCCTAAAATATTTCTTTAAAATTTTTCACAATACTAACATAGATTTACAGAGTTTAAGTAAAATTATAAAAAAAAGTTACTAATAGACAAATTACTGTTTCAAAAAACTTTATTTTTTTCTGAATTTAAGCTTATTTTGTTAAACAATTAATTTAAAAAGCATCTACTATTATAAAACCTTCTTAGTTATGTTTTCACTGCAATAAAATAAAACATTCGAATAGTTATTGTTTTCAATGTCATGTCTTTTTAAGTTAAAACATTAAACTATGTTTGGTGTTTGTTTAAATTTTTAGTAAGAATAATAGATTGCTATAAGAATTAAGAGTCACAACTAATCTAAACTTCAAAAGTTACGGTATAAAATATAAAGCTGGACTTTATAATCGCTACAAACCGTATAAAACAGTTTATATTGTTTATAAATAATAATGGTGACAAAATTTTTGGTGTACTATCATCATTACTTTAAACTATAATTAGTTTAAAAGATATAAATATCTTTTTAATTTTAGTTACGTCACTGCAAATTTTAGATGCATAAAATTTCGATGGTTTATTTTTTTCAACTTTTTGTTTAAAGCAACATGCTATTTTTATTCTACTAAAATTATAATTAAATGCAAGTGACATCTTTAAGTAATGTTTTAATTCTATTTGCTAATGAAAAATAAAATAGTTTTGCAAAACAAAACTAATATACTGTTACAAACAATTTAAGTGAAACTAAGATAAAATAAAAAAATATTTTTTTCTCCTGATATAACTTAAACTTAGCACCAGGTTGGAAGATTTATTTGAAAACCAAAACTTCATTACTTATGTAATAATTTCAAAAATGCTCTCGATTTAGTTGTTAGTAAATGGCGGTAGCATTTTGATTTATTTGGTAAAAAACAATAGTTACACTAAACGCTTAAAACAATCTTTTAAGGATGTCTTGCGAACGACTTTTCTTGTAAACTCCGGTCATTTACTTAAAAAAAACTTTATCAAGTGTTTAAGTAAACATTAGTTATTATAAGTATCTATTAAACATTTTTTGATTTAAGTGTTATCATAACAGTATTAACAAGTTGAGTTGATAATAAGAATTCATTTAAAGAAAAACCAGAAAGTATATGTAACCCAAACTACATTATAACATAAAAAAAAGAAGTAGATATATATGGTTTTATAAAGTAAATAAATTGTTTTATACTTGTAAAGTATTGTATTTACTGGTATACCGCCAGTTTAAAATATTATTTTCACAGATATTATTACAAAAACAGGATTATTATAGATTCATACTAAAAGAGGAATTAAGACTTTAAAAATCCTTATGTCACTGTTAGCTTTATAAGTTTTTTTTTTTTGATAATATCGTTAGGGAAAAATCTCAATTTTAGACCAAATTTTACATAAAACTTTGTCAAAACATAAACTTCTGTATTTAAAATTTGAATAAACTTTATACGTAAAGATATTCTAAGCAAATTTAAATTGATTTTTTTTTGTTTTTATGCATTAGTGTTGCATGAAATTACTGCTGGATTAATAATCAGCCAGTAAATTTAAAACTTAGTTCTGGAAAAGAAATTATACAACAATAAAAAAATTAAATTTGTAATAGTATGTTTTATTATTTTGTTAATATAAGTAATAACTTGTTGTACTTATAACACTTAAAAAATAATTTTTTAAGTTATTGTTTATTGAACGTCAAAAAAAAGGCTCAAAAGGTTTGGTCCAGGTACCTGGTGTACAAAAAATCTTTCAGTTATCGAGTCACACACCAGAACAGTTTAACGTCATGCCCAAAACTAGTTCGTTACTTTTAAAATACTTTAAACAGAAAGTTAAAGAAAAAAATATTTATTAAGAAAAGTATTCTTTATTTTTGTTTTGTGATTATAGAATAAACAACTTAGGTCACAAATTTTAATACAATTCCGTAACGTGTAGTAACATAAACAACAATTCTTTTTATGTTGGATAATTCAACTAATTAAACATCTTTTAAAGTCTTAGATATACAGTAATAACAACCCTAATGTCTTTTCTACTTTTAAAACTAAGGTCATACTGGCTTTTGCCAGTGCAAATACCACCAACTGGAATCAGTCAATATTTGTCAATAACTGATTTAATTTATTTTTATGTCATTTAGAAGTTTTGTTTTTTAATAATCGTTACGTCATTACAAACATTAGATAAATTAAATTATCATAGTAAAGATTGTGATTGTTGGGCTATACATTTTATAACAAATTTATGTTAAATTAAATAGAAGTTTACACTAAAATTAGAGCTTTAAATTTAACTTACACTTGAAACATAGATAGAATTGTGCTGTATTTATTCTCCATTATTAGTTTAATTTAAATAATAATGTGATTCTTAATTAGTTTCAGTTCTAAGTTATTCTTAATTATAATAGAAAATTTCGGTTAAAAGTGTTTTATGTCAAAATACGGTTTTTTTTTTAATAAATCAGTTCACGTGTTTTCTAAAAATATAAATGTTATGTATACTAGAAAAGGTTTTTGATATAGATATAGAAAGATTTAAAGTACATATTTAAAATGATTTTGTCTGTTATGAAATTTTCTAAAACAACAAACTAAAAACATGGATAAAAGTTAAATCAAAAATAAATATCATAATTAAGTTTCAACAAAAATTGTCTTAAACACACTTTTTTGCTTAAACTATCCATTTAAGTAAAATAATAAAAATGTTTAGTTTTTTTTAAAGTTTATTATTTCAACTGTTGTTTTTATTAGTCTAATTAACTTACCAATGTGGCCATTAATATAACAACAGTTTTTTTTATACTAATGTTTTACATTTGTTCTATAAAAAAGTAAACTATCAAAATTTTTCTTTTAATGTGCACATCAAATAAAAGTTTACTAACTTTTTAATTAACATTATTATTTTTTGTTAGTCATAGAGTTATAGAATTGTTATAGTGTTCGCAAATAGTTACAAACTTAAACTTAAAGCTACTTGTAAAACAATTTATAATCCAAAAGTTTTGTTAAAAGTAGTCAATAATGATTTTACTCAAAATATTCGAAATTTTAAAAATTTCATATAACAAAAACATATATCTAGACAAACAAAATTATGTTGTGTAAATAGTATAATGCGTGTAAATTTAGCATTTCCATTTGTTTTATAAAATAACTATAATAACCATGTTTTGGTTTTAAACTGTAATTTTAATTAAAGCTAAAATTTGCTTTATTGAGAAAACATTACATGGTATAACAAAAACATTCTAATAAAGCAATGTATTCTTAATTACTTGTTTTTTAACAAGTTTCATTAAACTTGTTTAAGTATTTTATGAGTTTTCTTTCATTGATTATATCTAAAACTTATCGTATCCACACATAAATTGTATTAGATATTAAGCAATTAAACCGAAAATTAAACTAAATTTACTTTTTTTTTTGTTTTTAGCCTACACAGTATTCAAATTATAGTAACACTCATATTTTTAAAATTTGTTAGAGCAAACAAATATATTCATTATATCAAGAAAGACAATTAATGTTGTTAATAAAAAATAATTGTCGATTTCCTTTAATAATTTTTGTGTGTAAATTATGTAGATTATATCAGGAAATATCATTTATTAACAGTTTTAGTAGATTTCTGTGATAATAACATATGTTATATTAATTTTTACTATTCAAATAATTTAAAAAAACATCACATAGGGGTATACTTTTAAGCAGCAAAAGAGCTACCCTAGTGATTAAAAACTGATTTTTTTCATGCAATAACTTAGAGACACGTTGTTATTACTGTGAACAACCAATAGTACATGTTAAACTTTTATTGAATGACTTTACTTTTGAGTATAATGATTCAAAGTGTATCACTGACGACTTTTTCTTAACAAATCCCTTACTTTCAAAGACTGTTGACGTTCCAGTTAAAGAAAATATTATTTACTATTATTAAAACAAAATAAAATTTTGTTAAAATAGCATAATAAAAATTTTCACACATTCTGCAAAACTTTGAGGTATTACAAACCAATAAGTACTAAATAAACAAAACAGAATTCATACATTGATAACTTAAAAAAGTTCTATAAAACTTTTACTTAGGTTTATACTTAAAATATTTTTACTTTAAATATATGAATTTACTGTTAATAATCAGAGAGTAAGTTTGAAAAATGTGTTTTACAAACAAAACTAAAGCTACAATAAAAAATTTTGTTTAGTTTTATTTGTATTATAGTTGTGTAGTTATATTTAGAAGTAATAACTTAACATAGTCTTAAAAACAAAGATTTTTTTTCTAAATCTGCTATAAAACATATTTTTGTGATTGCTTTACAGCAGTAAAATGTTTTAAAGAACTTTATATATAAAAGTTAAAGACTTTTATTTTTCTTTATCTAACTTAAACAAATTAATGTTGGGTGGGAAACGAGTAAAGAAATAACTTTTAGTTACCCGCCTGAATCAACTAAATCTTATAGTTTTAATAAGCTCCTAAGTATTAGTTTAACAACTAGTAAAAATTTGTTCTGTTTTAGTATGTAGAGAAATTCAAAAATTTTAGTAGATTTTGTCCTATTTAACGATTTATTATTAAATAAACACTGTTCAAAACTACAAATGCCTTTAATTAAATCTTTACCTGCACTTATTTAAGACTACTAATAACTAAGTTTAAATAGTGATAAAAATATCAATTTAGTACTTTTCATACTTAAGTTTTTAAATTTAAAATACCAAAATAACAAGCTTTGCTATAAATTTTTAAATAATTCTAAAAAAAATTCTTGGACTACAGTATTTAAGTTTCAATTTTTCTGTATTATTTTTACTGGTTTCTACCAGTTAAAAATTTAATCAAATAAATATGAATCAATTTTTAAAAAAATCATTGTAATTTATTTTTATTTTTAAGTAAAAAAATAATTTTTAAACACGTTACGTCACTAACTAATTTAGATGTACAAAACTTTGATACTTTTTAATGTAAACTTTTTGATACTTGTACGTGAAAGTTGCACAATATACTGTTGTACAAATTATAAGCTGAGTTTTACAAGGTTCTATTTAAAATAAACTAAAACTATTGTTCTTTTTGTTCTATTATGTCGAGTAAGTTAAAAATTAATTTTTGACTAAGTTTTATGTTAGTATACTACAATGTACTTTACATAATTCAAGTGTTATACAAGTCAATCGAAGTAACTATACAACTGTTTATATTTATTAATAAAATAGTTCAAAAGTTTTCTTAGGTCTAACGTTATTAATATTAATAATTTAATGTCGCAGAAATTTTGAAAGTAATATGATTAAGAAAAAAATATTTGTTTATAATTTTAATCATTAATTTTTAATAATAAAATTTTTAACCAAAATTACAAGAAAGCAAATAAAAATTTTTTCAAACAAAAATTGTAAACTACTTTAGTATAATTGTTTATTAGTATGAAAACGATTATTTAAAAATTAATCAAGCAAAACAATAAATTTTTATATAATTAAAAAAAAAGGCTAATTTTTTTAAATATTTACTCAATCAAATACAAAAACCGTAACAAAATTTTAAGTTAGTGTACGTAAAATATATAAAATATTAGTTTTTTTGTTTTAAGAATTTATTTTTCAAACTTAGTTTCCGTCGAAGACCTCGTCAGTGTTTAAACAAATCTAAAGAGATATGTAACAGTTATAGAAAATAGCATTCAAGCAATTAAATTAAAATATAAACAAGTTTTAATTTAAAAGTTTTACTTAAATTGTTTTTAAATATTTACAAAGACCAAATTGCACGAAGAGATATTTTTTATTTTTTAATTTTGCACGAGAGTAAAAAAAAAAAGATATTAAAAAAACAGAATTAAAAACTTAACGATAAATTTATGATAAAACAAAACGAAAATGAAAAGTTACTGACTGAGGGTAAGGGTTAGGATAATTGAAACAAAACATTTTTAGTCGTGTAGTTAAGTTTATACTGGTTGATACCAGTTTTAATATACATTAATATAAGTTTTAGCTAACCTAATTTAAAAGTTTGATGAACTTATACTTTTTCGTTAAAAAAGCTGTATTTTTAAATAAACATTACGTCAATTTTTACTATAAACTTAAGTTGTATGGAATTAAAGTAAATTGTCAGGCAAAATTTTTTGAAACATAAATAAAATTATTTTTTTAATGTTACAATAAATGTTCAATGAAGGTTTACTTTTATCTATTTGTAAAAAAAAAATATTATACTTAGAATAAAAAGGTTAACTAGTTAAAAGACTTTGATAAATTAAACCTATTTCTAGTATCATCAATAATTAAAACTTCTTTTTTCTTTAACGAATAGTTTAGTTATAGAACTTCTTAAAAGTAAGAACAATCGTAAGTCAAGTAGAATGTTATTCATTGAAACGTTGAAAGTACTTCGAAATCTTTTGTTAATATTACTAATTTTTACTTAAGTATAAAGTTTAAAAGTAAATCTAAGAATAGAAGAGACGTGTTTGCCTAATTTTGTCAAATTAGTTTTGTTGGTTGGGGTTGGCAAGTTATTTATATTGAGTAAAGGTTTTAGCCAAAAAATATGTATATAGAAACAAATAAGTTTTTCTTTTAATACAAAAAAATACAAACCTGCTCTTAAGTTATTTTCGATTGAAAAATAATTCTTTTTTATTTATGACTTTATATTTTTTATTTTATTCTAATTTAATTTTTTTAAAGATTATTATTATCAACGGTTGTTACTAATAAAAGGCTGTTAACCGCCAGATATTAGACAATATATAACATAATTTTACTCTTAGTGTTGTAATATATAAATAAACAAAAGAAATAAGTTGTTGAAACATAAATGACCAATATTTATACAGTAAGTTGCACAAGATACACAATTTCAAAAACACTTAATAAATTTCGAGCACAAAAGAGTACAAAGCTAACAAGTAATAAGATTTTACAAACTTATATAGTAACCAAGAAATCAAGTAATCATAAAGTAATCAAGAGATTACGAAAAGACAAAAGTGATTAGTAACAGTTTAATTCAAATAAGTCAATTTACGTTATAACTAACTACAATAAAACAAAACATTTAATAAAAATGTTAGTTTAGTTGTTTATTTAATTTATGTTTATGTTTTCTTTATGTTTAGTTTTACTGTAGATCAATTATAACGTAAATAGAAATATTTAATTTTAACTGTTATATATTGCTTTTGTGTTTTATTAATCTCTTGATCACTTTATGATTACTTGATTACTTGGTTACTATATAAGTTTGTAAAATCATATACCCTTTTAGCCTTGTACTCTACTGAAGAGAATTGCTTAAGGCATATTCAGTGTTTAGTAGTATTACTTAAATCCAAAGCACTTTGGTAATTCATGATAGAAATAGCAACACATTAAAAAAACACTGGTACTACAAAAAATCAAATTATAATTTTGTAGTTTAGAATTTACTGATTTTTTTCAGTTTTAGTTATTAAAACTTTTTTGGCTTCCAAATTTGTATAAAATTTAATTTGCTTTGTTTTATATAAAAAAATTATTTATTAAAAAGACTGACGTCACTATAAACTTAGATGTATGAACTTGTTACATTACTTTATATAAGAAATTTCAGTAGCAATATTACAATATTTAACTTTCTGAAATTCTCCAGCGATATGTCTAATATTGAATGAATTAAAATTAACGTGATTTTGAATGATAAAATTGCATTAGTTTAATAATATTTGTAAATAACAATTATAAAAATATATAAATGAAATTACTTACTTTGAAAAATTATTTTTAATTTTATTAAAAAGTAATAACTATAAACCAAATAATTTAGGATACTCACTTTAAGAGAAAAAAAAGCTACATAAAAATGCTGGTTTTAATTCAACGTATTTTGCTCATATAACTCTCATTAACTCAAACAATTTAGATTCTATAAAAAATCGACATAGTTTTACTAAGAATCTTTAAACTTATTTTTTTACTTCTATAAAAAATTTATTTAAAACATGTTGTACAGAGCATCGATAGAGAGTTTTGCGTTTAAAGTACATAATATTAAATCTTGTTACTTTTATTGATTATACTTAAAATATTAAAACGAAAAGTCTTTAAAACCTCTCAGCTTGAAAAACTGTGTAGTTTTCGATTTACATCTAATTATAAAAATCAATCAAGCACATAAATATTCTCTTTAAAACAAAATTATACGTATTATTTTACTTTTTTTTTTAACAAACGTAGATACATTACAACAATAAAAGTTTTGAAAATCGGTTTAATTAATTAATTAATTTTAATCAAAAACAATTTAAAACGTATTAAGGCCATAGGGGGGTTAAACACTTATTTTTTACAAAAATTAACTTTGGCTTTTTTATGAAAGCTTAAAATACTAACTACAAGCCAGTTATTATAGAATTCAAAGATATCATTTAACTTTTGAGATATGTTATTGTTTGTAAAAATTTTCCCATACAAACGTATGGACCGCAAATTTTTTTAAGGACAGTTTTCTTGGAAATTTTAAAATTCACCAATATTCTATCTCCTCCTTTATTTTTCAAGTAGTCTTCTTTAAACTATCAAGAAATTTTCCTAGTATTAAAAGGATAAAAAAGTTACTTATAAAATTTAATAATTTTAAAAAAATAAAAATTTTATCCTAAATATAAAAAATATTAGTGTTTTTTTTCAAAAAAACATATTTATACAGTTTTTTTAAATTCCAAATTAAAGCGTTTTTTTGTATAAAGATTCGACTGTTAAAGTTTGAAGAAGATTACTTGAAAAATGTAGGAGGAGATAAATTTTAAACGAAATAGTCTTTTTTCGCTGTTTTAGTTTACCCATCTCATAATGAACCTATATGTTGCCCGACTTTGACTGGTCAAATTTTAAAAAATAATTCCAATTTTTTAAAACAATATACAGCATCTTGAACTTCGAAAAAACTCTACAAAGTAAAATTAACTTGTAAAAAACATGGCGTTAATAAGCATTAAATTGAAAGTTTTCTCGTTAAAGTTTTCAATTTTTTTTCTAAATTATACATTTTTTTGTAATTAATTTTTTTATAAAGCAACTTCTGTATAAAAACAAACAAAAACTACCACTCTAATAAGTTATGTAAACGACGCAATATTTTTTTTTTTTGAAAAATTATTTTTTTTAGCCTTATGGCGTAACTTTAACATGTTACGAGCTATAACAATACTAAAATATAAAATATAAAAATATACTTCTTCAGCAGTCTAGAATATTACGTAATAAACTTTGTTAGTTACAGTATAGAATATACAGCTTATCTTTTTAACTGCTACATAGCCATAAAAAAAAAATTGTTTTTGAGTTTTACAATTTTTACTGGTTTGTACCAGTTAAAATTTCAATATAAAAATGATGGTATTTGTTTTAAAGAATTATCTTATAATATATTTAGTTTATAAAAATAATTAAATTTTTAGTATCAGTTTCGTCACTCCAAACAGATGCATGGAGTTTATTTTTTTTTTATTCTTTCAAGCTTTTGTATACCAATTGAAGACACAATGCTTTATTGTATTACAAAATTAAATAAATTTTTAATACAAACGACAGATTTTAATAAAGTTTAAACCTTTAACTGTTATCAAAAACCAAAGTTTGATTTTTGGTTAAAAATACTAACACGGTTTTACAAAATTTTAGAGAAAAATTAAGATATAACAAATGAATTTTGTTTGGTAACAAATTAATTTGCACTGGTTCAGAGTTTACGTGTTTAAAAGAAAAACGAAACTTAATTAGTTTAAATAAAAACTAGCATAAATAATTTGAATATCTTGAGTAAACAGTCGTACTAGTTTGACTTTTCTTGAGTAATAATATTACAATATTTTTATTATGTAAAGTAATTTAATATGTCTCGCTTACGACTCTTAACAATCCGGTACTTTTCAATGACTGGAGATAATTAAGATAATTCAACATCATTTAAGATCAGTTTTGTATTTGGTATTTTATATTTATACTGGCGTTTCACCAGTCTAAAATGCATGCCCGATTTTAATGATTTATTGGTTGCTATATTTGTTTCTATTTATTTTCATTGTAAATTAATTTTATTTAATTAACTTATTACTGAATTTTCTAAAGAATAAAAACTATTTAAGACACAATAAATATTTTCAAAAGCTAACATTTTTTTAAATATGAAAAGGTGGTTTATAATATAATAAATATATAAAAGTGACCCATAAATGTTTTTCAAGCTCGGTTTTCAAAAAGAGTTAGGTTGTAAGTAAATAATAAAATCATTTTATTAAGTTTAACTTACTAAGCGTTTAAAAAAGTACATATTTTATTACGATTTAAATATATAAAACAACTTAAATTCTATTCGAATAGATATGTATGTATTAAATAGGCATTCTATATGTAGCTAAAAGTCTTTTAAAGTAATAAAGTGAATAAAAAAATAAATATCTCTGGTGTGACCGAAAATAAAGCCAAAAAATTACTCAAAGATCACTAAAACTAAAACTGTTGCCCGCGAATATTATAAAAACTTGAAATTTGTCCCTCGAGCACTACCTGCCTACCGACCCCTGTTCTAAATAAAGAAATTAAACTTAGTTTGTTCACAACGTAATAAAAAAAAGTCTTAATGGTAAAGTCTACAAGCTTGCGATTAACAATTGGTATAAAAACTATATTTAACAGACTAAATACCATGTAAAAATAACTTTAAAATAAAAAACTTTTAACTTAGAAATAATTTTATTAATTGTTTGATTTTGTATCCAAGCAAATATCATTCATATACTTTTTAAAAAGGGTCTTCCCTACAAGAGATATTCATATATTGTAAAATAGGAAACCTAAATAATTTATTTAACAAGTCTGGTTCACACTAGTTTACATGATTTTTTAAGGGTGCATGAGACTTTTGGGGTGCATGAAACTTATTTTGGGGTACAAGAATTTTTTTTCGCGCACAAATTAAACTTAAAGTTTTTTAAAATCTCTCTACACTTAAGAAAAATTCAACCTTGATATCTTATTGAACATTTTGCTGTTAAAAAAACGACCATTTTCGTACTCTTCTGTTTCTGTAGAAATCTACTATCCTTAGCCAACTAAAAATAACTGCAGTGAGGAAATCCAATTTATTTTAAAAACAAAATAAAACGGTTAGTATTCTATTAATGCATAATTTTATTAACTCTTATTGTTTAAAAGCATTTTGCTACATTAAATATCACTATACTAATCAGCTTATTCAACTGATATTTTTTTTAAATTAGTTTGGCCTTAAAACTCATTATGTTAAATTTATAATAAAACTACAGAAAAGGTCAATAAGATCAGGGCTGTCACATACTTAGTTTTCTAAGTTTAAAATCATGACAAACCTAGACCAATTGAGGCTAATTTTAATATTTTTACAAAAACTTAGCATGACTGACACTGGTGATAAATTACTTGAAAATTTTGAGTTAATTTGATATCTTTTAATAATCATTAACTGTTTGTTTACTTGAAGTTTTTAATTTGTAATTAATTATTTATTTTTAAAAAATATAAGATCTATAAATGTCTAAGTTTCATTGTAGTATGGATTAGTTTTTTGCTTATGTATACCACTCTTTAAGGCTAGCTTGTTACTTGTGACTAAGTCTAGTTTTTAAATTGTTTTCTGACTCAAAGAGTGGTTAACATGTAATAATGTGAAGCATACTTGTTAACTTTTATTTACAAAAACTCTGGTTGACCAAAACTGAATTCAAGCTTTTTGGAAAACTTTTGTTTAATGGTAACTTTTCTCAAATATCAGGGTGTTTTTAAAAATTCTTTTTTATGACAAAAATGAGTTTCGAAATTTGTTTTTACAAATAGTTTTTTATTATAGATCTCTTATTAATATAATTTTTGTTATTCTAATTTGAATACAGAATATTAATGTTTAAACTTTTATTTGGTCACTGAGAATGAGTTTTTGCTAAATTCACATTTATTCATTATTTTTATTGTCACTGAGTATTGTTGGCCTTAATATTAATAAGTTTTACAGGGTTGCCTAAAAATTTGGAAACCTGAAAAAACCTGGAGTTTGACAATTCAGGCTAAAAAATGTGAAACTTGAGAAATTAAAAAAAAAATCTTTTGAATAACCTTGAATTTTGAACAATAGTTACTAAAAAAACTTGAATGTTGAACAATTCTTACTAGCTAGGTAAAAAATTTGTTTGACACAAAAATTGTAACTTAAAATTAAACTTTTGTTATCATTAAAATTATTTTACTATAAAACATTTGTTTCATCATAATTTTTCATAATCTATTTAATTACTCTATATTATTTCACACAGTTATTTACCTTCCTAATTTAAATAAAATATACTTGAAAATGTGATTTTGTGAAAAACTGGTGGTAATTTTGATAACCTAAAATAAATTTGATAAAATTGGCCATAAAAACTTGGCAACTATTTTAATAGAACTTTAAGTTTTTTTTTTACCACAAACATGACAATGTTTACTTATAAGTTTTTATACATTTCAAAATTAAGTTTGTTTCAAAGTATTTTGACTTTCTTACAGTAAACTTTGTAAAAGCTAGAAGTTCTAGGAGAACTCTGGTCAACTTAGTTTAATTTAAACTTTTAATGAAAAATCAGTCTGACTGAAGCTAGTATTAATTTTCATTGTAACTTTACCTTGATTTATTATAGATTTTAAATATGTAGCCATTTTTTAACTTTAAATGTTTTCTTCTTATTAGGTTTTAGCAAGTTATTTTGTTATTACCTTAGATTTTAGGTATCAAGCATCATTAAGAGTGTTTCGTAAGTGACTATTAATAATGGAAAAATGTAATTTTAATCAAAAAATTTAAGTTTTATGTGTAACATGTTAGTAAAATTTAATTAAAAATATTTCAATTTTAATTTACTTAAAAATTGTTTTAAATCATTTTTTTTTCTGATAATTCTATTATTTACACAACTTTAAGTGTCCTTGAAATTTTCGTAAATAGGTCATGAAATTGATTAGGGAGAAATATATTTGAACACAAAATATATAGTGTTGTTACACATTTGGTCTTGTTTAAACTTTTTTGATAGGTCTAGCTGGTTGACCCAAGTTTGTTTTCATGGGTTCCATAAAAATTCCCAAGCTCTAGCATATTACAGGCTAGTTTCACATAAATCTAGTTATAAAAGATTTAATTTATATTAATTTACTTAAAGTTATTTTTAACCATTAACAAATTTTATATTTAAAAAATTTTTAGTTTTATTGGATACAGCTTTATTTTGTTTTTTTTTTCTAAACATTGTAGTTTTATTTTTTAATGTTTTATTACTTTTTTGTTGTTACTTATTTAAATAAATTAAAGTAAGTAGACAGTAGTATACATTTCTTAAACATACTTTTTAAAACTTCAAATTTATTAAATTTTTTTTTTTCAGACATATAAAAGGTTAGTTATTTGTTAAAATTTTTTATGATTCTTAGATTTAAAACTATTTCAGGTTTAATCTTTTCCTTTTAACGTATAGCACAATGTATATTTTATGTGAGTATAACATTAGATACTATAATTTTTTTGTGTATATATGTTTTTTTGTATTTTATATATATTTTTAAAATTTAATAGTCTATTTTTTTAAATTTTTTAATAAACAAGTGTTTTTTATACTATAAAACATATATAAGAGAAAATCCTTTAAAGTAATTGTTAAATTATTATAAAAAAATTCAAACCTAGTAGCATAATTGCCAAACTTTTAGCTCTTTTTAAGTAAATCATCCATGTATTTGTTCAGTAATCAAAACTTTTTTTTAATTCTTGCAACCCTGCTTTGTAGTGTTTGCATTTAATTAAAACTTATAAAAAGTTCCTGTAAAAAGATTTTGCTTAAAGCATGATATGTAAAACTATAGAAATATATGAAATCACTGTGTGTATTAATACTTTACTATTTGTTATAAAAAGATTTTTCATGCTTTTTATCAGATTAATATGTTTTATTTATTGTCTTTATCTAAATACCAGTGAAGACAATTTATTAGATAAGTACTTTTGTAGACCTTAATCTTTTAAAAATTTAGCTAACTCAGATTGACTATAGTTAGTTTCTTTTACTAAAGTTTTCTGCTATATGAATTCTAACCTTCATTTTCGTTCTTTATTTTGCCAATAACTGATTAAATTCTTTTGTCTCACATTATCTAAGATTATGTGATAAGGAGATCATCATTTGATGTTCGTGTAAAGTACTAAAATTCTTGTTAAGAAAACAGTCTTGTTTGAAAATTTTAACTTGTGTGTTGCAGACACTATACAGTTGTTTTCTGAAGCCAGGTAAAAAAAAAATCATAGTTTTATTGTCTTAAAAAATCAACAAAAATAAAATCTATTAGTGTACCTTGTTGAATATGTTTGACATATACCAGATTTTGAACATAATAGTATGACAAAAGTGGTTGAAGTATTTTTAAAGATGTTATTAGTTTTATCATTTTGAATTAAACATCATTTCTAATCTAGATAAAATAACTATAATTTAAAAAAGTTCATTACATTTTATCATTGTTAAGTTATAATTGATTAACTATATGTTAAAAAAATTACCTGCCTTGTCTTTTTTGAATCTTTTCTTTTTCTATTTTACAATTAATTGTTTCTTTTTTTCTTTTTTAGTTTTATGGTAAAGCATAAAAATATTAACCACCATGTTTCACATTATTATAATACTTTATTTATAAAGTTGATTGCATATAATGAATACCAACAAATATAACGGAATTTTGATAAGACTATTCCAATATCCAGTTATATTGGTGTTAAACAAAATTTTAGATGAATCAGTTCATACTAAAACTATTAAAAAAAAACATTTTACAAAGTTTTGTTTTAAAATTTAAGTGTATAAACGTGGTCTGTTCTTGACAGTTAAAAAAAACCTAGATTCTACTATGATTTGAACATTTTAAAATATTTACATGTGAATAACTGAAATTATATAAAATCAAATGTAATCAGTTTTTCAACAAAACCTGAAATCTTGGAAAAAACTGTAATGTAACAACTTAGTCTAAAAAAACCTAGAATTTAAACTTAATTACAAAACAACCTGGCAAGCCTATAACTTTAAACAGTTTTTACATGTATATAGTTAAATGTTTATTTGACATGAAAAATCTAACAGGGTTACTACAAGGTCAGGTAATCAGGAAAAGTCAGGAAAAACTAAAAAAAAATAACAAAAGTCAGGATAAGTGGTTTTTTGAAAAAAGGTCAGGAAATTTAACAAAGATTGAGATAAAACTAGATATTGGCAGTTCAAATTTACAAAATTTCTTACTTTATAAAGCCTTCAAATGGTTAAAATCAACTTAAAATCCTTATGTCATACTAATATTGCCAAATTTTCCTAGAAGTTTACAAAATTACTTAATTTCCAATACCTTCGTCTGGTATAAATTAATTAAAAAATCCATCATAAAATTGCAAGTATTTTCTTTTAAAGTATTGAACAACTACACTACTTGAACAAGTAGTTTTAGTATGCTTTTTGGTATTGACTATATGTGCAGGGTTGCTAAAACACAATTAAGACCTGAAACAACCTGGAATTTTTAAGAATTTTAACATTAGTTCAGTAGTAAAATATTGATTTCACTTAAAAATATATCATATAGATAAAAGTTTTTTGTGTTCATCAATTTTTTTTTTATAAAACACATTTAAAAAATTTTTAAGATGTATTTTCCATGTTTTTTACTATTTAACACAGTTTATAGCTTAAACTTCATTTTAAACTAGAAATAGACCTTAAAACGTATAATTTTAAAAACCTTTAGGAAGTTTTCAAAACCTGGATAAAAATTGACAAAAACATTTGGAAACCCTGTTTGTAGCAAGGAAACTTCCATAGTGGTACTGTGATATATACACAATAGTTTGTATTGCAGAATTTAATAATTAAAGTGTATTTCGTTTAAATAAATGATTAAGTTCTTCATAATTAAGCACTAAGTTTAGTATATTATGTTTACAAGAGTATGCGTGTATACTAAGTTTTAAGAGAGGTATGTTTTATTGTAATTTAACTTATTTATAAAATTTTGTAGATTAGCTTAAATATTTAAAATGTTTTTATGTATAAGAGTAGATGAGAGTAGAAATATTTGTAATATTTGAAATATAAATAATTTTATTTTACAAAAACAGTGAGAGATATGCTAAAGTTTCAAAATAGCCTAGTAACGCGCCTTTAATAAAGAAAACAAATAAATTTTATTTTTAAAGTATAACATTTTATAAAATAAAAATGTTTAAGCTTCACTGTTACAACTAACAAACTCAACGGATTTAAATAAGGATTTATTTTATTGTGTAAAAATTGTTTATGTAGAAACAATACGTTCTACTATATAGATTTACTTTTTAATTATTTTTCTAATTTAAAAAAGTTATAGCCATAGACTGTATAACTAAAAAAATGCTAAAAAAATCGAGGTAACAAAATGTTATTTTAATCTGTTTAGTTTTTAAATTGAAATTAAATATTTTAAGTATACTACAACATTTTATTATATTTATGTACTTAATATTTACAGTAAATCTTAAAATAATGAATATACTTACAAATGACATGAGAAATGCTTACAAATATCATGTAGAAAAGCTTGGCTATGATTCAGATGAATACATTATTGTAAAAGATTTCTTTATAAAAACATATGTCAGTTCAACATGTTGGAAGAATTCAGCTGATTATAACGTCTACAAGATTCTGGAAAGCAATCCATCGAAAGAAAAACGCAACAATTTAATGTAATTTTACGGCACAAGTAATACAGGAGTTGAAGGAATATTAACAAAAGGTTTTATAAACTCTAAAAAAGGTTGGTTTGGAAGGGGTGTGTATATGACAGACTGTTCAAGAACTGCCTCAAGGTACAGTAATCTTCATGATCCTAAGATGTATATATTTGTCAACGAAGTTCTAGAGTCAGATAACCTAAAAACATTCAAACACAACAAAGATCAAAAGATGGAGGAATTCGATTTCAAACCGGAGTACTCATTTGAAAAACATTATTATGAGGGAAGCCAGCAACCAACTAAAAATGATTACAAGGAAGATGCTTTAGGAAGAAAATACAGAAACGTTGCAGTGAGTAATTTTAGTGAAGAAGATGAGTATGTAGCAGATGAAAGTCTTGTAGTTCCTAGATACTTGATTGTTATTGGTCCTACACCTGAGTTTTTGAATAAATTCAAAATTACAGAAGTTGACTCTGAAATGATTACAGATAAAACTTTACAGGTTCCATTGGCTCATATGCCTACTTACGTTCCATTGCCTCATATGCATACTAACGTTCCATTGCCTGCTATGCATACTAACATTCCATTGCCTCATATGCATATTAACGTTCCATTGCCTGCTATGCATACTAACGTTCCATTGCCTGCTATGCATACTAACATTCCATTGCCTGCTATGCATACTAACATTCCATTGCCTCATATGCATATTAACGTTCCATTGCCTGCTATGCATACTAACGTTCCATTGCCTCATATGCATATTAACGTTCCATTGCCTGCTATGTCTACTTACATTCCATTGGCTCATATGCCTACTTACGTTCCATTGGCTCATATTCCTGCTTACGTTCCATTACCTCATATGCCTACTTACGCTCCATTGCCTCCTATGCCAACTTTTGATCCAGCGGTTCCTATGTCACCTATTGATCCATCGACTTTCATGACTACTTTCGTTTCACGTACAGACTAATACGTATGCGAAGATTGCCATCCCGAAACATCAGAGGCAAAAAATTAACACATGAGCATAATTGCATCAGCTTAGAGTAAATTTATTAGTGCTGATGCAAATTATATGCTAATTAACAAAAAAAACTCTAAACTGTAGTAGCTATACACATCAGGTTTCCGCAAATCATTTATTTTAGCGCTTACGTTTGCAATCCATAATTTATAAACAACCACTTTTTTTTGTGTAAATACTTTATTGACTGACGAAGTTTCGTTACTACAGTATATAACTTGCTGTATACATACTAGAAATTTTAAAACAGCGTTAAATAGTCAGACAATGAGTTATTTTGTACATAAAGGTTTGCATAAAAGAAACATTTTAATTTTGTATAACGGCCTCTGATTGTTTAGATAATTTTGATTTAATGCTTTATTTCGTAATGAAATATATAAACGAATTGTTTTTGCTTGAACATCACAACTCGTATGTTTTTTTATGAATTTTTTCGCCTAATAAATTGTCATTTTCTTTAGTTATTATTTTTATTTACATTAAATAAGCTATTTAATAGTTTGAAAAACGACCACAATAAAGTTTTTTTTTTTAATTTCATGAAGTTTTAGTGTACAAAATGTCCAGCTAACTAATAAGGTAAGTATTTAAGAAAAATATTTTTTAGTCGTTTGAGTAGCATAGGCATATGTTAAGAATAGCATTTAAAGAATTTGAACGAACAATAGCTAATTTTTCAGTCTTAAAATTAAGATTCCAAATTATCATTTATCAATTAATTGCAAAACGATAGTGCAAAGTGCTGTAGTTCTTAAAATACTCTACCAGTTAGAACAACAAGGATTGGTACACTTCGGTCCGCAGGCCACAGAGCAAAAACTTGCATTTTGCAAAATATTTTCCAACAAAAATTATTCCTTTTTAAAATAAATCAAACAAAAGTTTTGTTTGAAACTTACATTTAGACATTTACTTTAATATATTACTGATGCTATGTTATTATATTTTTTAATATGCATTAAGTTTTTTTAAAACTTTTTCATTTTTAATTATTAATACCAATACTAAGTTCACCTAATTATGCATTTTTCATTAAAATTTGAATAGTTATTGTTTATGTTTTTACGCATCAATGAGTTCAGATTCATATTACTGCCAATGTCTAAATGTTATTTACTGTTTTGAATTTATTTGACAAGGTCAGTTAACGCTCACCGAAACCAGGTAATAAACCAAAGCAGTGCATAAACATTTGTTTTATAAAATTTTATTATATATTTTTTGATAGAAATAGTTTTTTTTGAATTTCATTTACTAAAAGTATTTTAATTAAATGCAGCTTGCAAACGAGTTTTAAATAAAACAATGCGGCCGTATAATAAAACACTTAAACTAAAAATTTTCAAAAGTTACTTAAAAGTTGAATAACGCTTTTTCTACTGAATTTGAATTTCAGTGCTGAAGATTTAGTAGAAAAAGTTTAAAAGTATGGAGCGCAAAAACAAAACGTCATAAAGTTAATTTGAAAGAGCAAACCTTGAATTATGGAATCCACGGACTCCTACTTTTTAATTTAGAAGCTTTGTAATTAATTAAAGTACATAAATAGATATTATAAAGACAGTTAAAAATTAAATATAACACTGATTTGAAATTTCATATTTAAATATTTAACATAATATGTCTGAATAGTTTTAGAACTTAAGATATTTGTTACTAATATTACCTGCTTATCATAAAAAGTTTTTAATAAATTATCAGTTCGCTAAAATTTAATCTTTTTATGTATCCAAAATAAGTAAACAGACGCAAAATATTGTCAATTAGTGGTATTCTAGATCTCACCATTCAAATATTGTGTAACTCCAGTTCAATTTGAGAAATCATAGACCCTATTTTTTCTCTAAAAAACTATCAATCATGTAAATAATATTATATTTTTTTTTAATTAGAAGTTGCATCTTTTCTTAAAAACCGTCCCAAAATTCTGAAGTACTCATTAAAAAATAATCATTAACCAACAAACGGTAATTCTCAAACTTTAAAACACAAAATAGTAAGTTTACCAGTTTAATTTAATACTTTGGTACTCTTAAAAATCTACCGGTATAAAAGAAAACTTAGTTTTAAGAAAAACAATACCTATTCTAATACAGTTCTAAAACTTTCAAATACTTTAAGGTGTTACATATATATCTCACTTTAATGGACACTAACTAATAATCCATACTATAACTTTTTTACAACACTAAATAGTAGCACTCAATAAAGCAACTCTGTAAAATTTTACAATCTATCAATCGATATAATAGTCCTCCATGTTTGCTTTTGAGTTTTCATTTTTTTTAGGGTTGAAGTTGAACTGAACTGGTATCTGACCTCTGGTCACATTCAAATAATGGGGTTCAAAACAACCCCAATTCTGTTCCTTCGGTCCTCGAACTTTTGGAATACTCTGCAGCTCTATCCTGTCTTTCGGGTATTGCTCTCTGACTTTACAAATTTTGTGTGTATAGATATATTTTAAGATTAATCAAATACATAATACTTTTATAGGTGACCAATTATTCAACTTAGTATTTGGGTTTCTATTTAGCCTTATAAGATAACAACTGTTTCAATCTAATATGACATAAGAGTATTTAAAGCTATTTAAAACTTAAATTTTTTAATTTTATCATAAAAAAGTTTAAACTAAGTATCATATTTCAATGTTAGTGTATCTAGGTATTTAAAAAGTAACAAAAGTTCCGTAGAGAAAAGTTTTAACAAAAAGAAAATCTATTTTGGTGAGATTAATTAATTAGCATGTACTAAGAAATAAAAAGCTTGAAAAACTTGGTAACAATACTAATAGTTTAGTTTAATTATATATGTCTGAGTTTTAGTAAAATTGGTTATGTAAATTCTACTATTTTACATGTATCTATGTTAAGTTGGGCTAATACTAGAAAGTTGGTAAATATAACGCAAATTCTAGCAAAACTTTGTTACTTTAAAAATCCACTGTGATATATTGTATATGTTAATGTTTTTATCAATAGTTTTTAGATAAAGTTTATTTTTCAATTATCAATGTTTATGATATATTTTTCAACTATAATGATATTCTATTAAATTCAATAGTCATATTACCATTTTGAATATTACGTTTGCTAATTTTTCAAAAATTTTTGTATAAGGGGAGTTCTTTAAAAAAGATTATTATAAGCTATTAAGTATAATATTGTTTTTGTTTTATTAATACTAAGTTAGTAACAGACTTAACTGAAAATTAATCTTAAAAATTATAAGCTTGCAATTTTTTTGGCTAAAAGTGCGAACTCAAGAGGAAATATACCGTAATTACTATACATTAGACATTAAACAAAACTGTTGTAGAATAAATAACTAACTAAGACTGTTTTTATAAAAAGACTACTTAAATACAATACAAACCAGGTTAAAAAAAATATTTTTAAAATCAAGTAAAATAAAACTTATACAAGATAATGTCTACTATTGAAGTCTAATCTAATGTGAATGATGAGCTTCATTACTGTTGTAGTCCTTCAGGGCCTGTGGTAGGAACTACCTTTAATTGGGGGAGGTCCCCTTTTTTGTGCTAAACGCTTAGCGCGTTTAGCTCTCAAGGTTTTTACTGAATTACCTTACTCATTAGGTTTAACTTGGTATTTAATAAGTATGTAATAGACTTAATATATATATAATTTCTTTAATGAAGTGAGTTTATTAAAAACGTGATGTTAATGTGAAAATTAGGAAGTAGAAATAATAAAGCAGCTAATAAATCAGTTGAATAAAACTGCGAATATATACACAATAAGTAAACACAATGTTCTACAAATAGAAATGTTCTTAAAGTGTTTAAAATCTTAAATACTAAAATAGGTCTTACTAGTAAATCAGAGTCTTAAATTGTTATGTGCTTCTTGCACGATCTTATGACTGAACTAAGCAAATATAATACAATAATGCAAATAAACATCAAGATCTTATAAAATGAAAATAATAAAATAGTTCTTAAAATCAGTTAGTGTACCTCTCGCACGGTCTTATGGCTTAACTGAGCGAAATAACAAATAATGCTAAAGTTTTATTGTGTGTTGATTTGATAAACAATCGTCTAATGCCCCTGGCGGTCATTTAAAAACAACAAAATATACATTTTGTTACACTGTTTGCAAGTTTTTCTATACTTGGTTCTTAATCAGTCAAATATTCCAGGCTTTCTTTTGTCTAATTTTTCAAATTATAGATTTTTCTAGGTTTCCAGGCAAAGTGGCAACCCTGTATAGTTTTATTTTTTAGTCTAACAAAGTGTTTTTTCAAAATAACAACTGGAAATATCATGAGCTGATAGTTAATAATACATAACATAGATTTTTGAAAACCATTTATTGTCTCAAATAGCATATATGTCAGGTTATGAAATGGTGAGAGGGATTCCGATCGTCTATGACCTATGTCTATGACCGATCGTCTATGACCTAATAAGAAAATTATGAATAAAAGTATGTAATTTACTTAAAAATGGAAATCAAAAGCACTTATTTTTTTTTCTTTATTTTACATATTTTAGTATATTTTTAATTTTATAGACTTATTTTGTTTAAGTTTTGCCTAAGGATCAAATATTTATTACCGAGTAAAATTTGTAAAATAGCAAGATAGAAATTAAAAGTTTTATGACTGCCTAAAGTTTTAAATTCGTCTCCCGACTTACTTAAATCGCCTCTGGGGGGTATTTGAGAAATCCTCTTTAGAATGTAGCTTGTAACAACTAACCTTCACCAAAAATATCGACTGAATGAAGAAAAATGTAAGATAAAAGCCTACCTTTTTAAAACATCTGTTTTATATAAGTTAACATTTTCAATCTTGCTTAAAAGGCAAGTATAAAATTACTTTTAGCAGCATTTTATTGTATTTAAATAAGCATACTTTTTGTTATTTTTTAGTAAATGATAAAAGTACTTATACATTTTTTTTATTGTATTCAAACAAGCATACTTCTTGTCATTTTCTAATAAATAGTATGTTTAATAAATATATTTTATAATGTTTTAGCTTTGTTATAACTAGTTTCTAAAGTTATTTTTATGTCTTCTGACTTCTTTCTAGGTATATTCAAATTATACAGTTTTTTTAAGAGTAAAAAAGTATTTAATCTTTTTATTGTAAAAAGTAACAATTAAGTTTTAAAATGTTTTTAAAATAATATAACAAAATCGTACTATTATTTTAAAGTTTTCTTTTTTATTTTAACTTTTTTTTTAACTTAATCAAAGACCTCGCATAAAGTTTTTATACAGCCTTTTTAAACTTTATTAGTTGCAACTACAAGTTAGTTATAAAGTTTTTTATAAGACCTTCTTTAAAAATTGTTTTGATAACCATTTTAATTTATGTTCAAAAACAATTTGTTTGATTAAGTCCATCTTTTAACTCTTGTAATAATATTGAATATTATTAAGTTATTAACTTTAAAACACATATATTACCTATAACAAAGAATTAATAAAACCTATTTAAGTTTACTAATAAATTATTTGTTTTACGAAGCTTACAATTAAAAAAAGAGTCACTACCTCCAATTATATTTTACTTTATTTGTTTAAATTCATTTATTAAATATTAAATTTTAATAGTATATAGTATCAAAGTAGTTTTAAAAGTGTTTAATAATACTTGATGTAAATTGATTCAAAATAGTTGACTTTTAAATACAAATCGTTTTAATTAAACAAAAACCGTGTTAGGAGAATGCAGGCTATAAACAAAATCTAATTAATTTGCTTACTCTATTGTTTATCATTTTTAATGAAAATCTTTAAAAGACCCTTTATAATATACAAAGTCATTCTACTAGATTTTTTTTCAATTGTAAAAGTTTTACAAGTGAGTATATACATTTTATTTTTCTAATAAATTTTATTTTAACTTTATAATTTTTTGGGAACACTATAAAAACAATCTTACGAGAATTTAAATAAATTTAGGGTTAGAATAAACAAAATACCTGTTTTATAACTAATTAAAAAACTAAATTATAGTTAACATTCTCATTTAAATTACCATTTAAATGTATATTTACATATTTTGTACACGGCTTATCTTGAAAAAAACGTTTTAAATACTTTAAGCTATCCCATAATAAAAAAAAGTAATTAAATATGTTTAGATAAAGTTATTACTTCGATCAAGTAAAACAATTATTAGACTTAAATCTATTAGCTTTTTCAAACATCGAAATATTAAACATAAATTTATAAATTTCACTCTATATAATAAAAATAAATTATTTAAACATTAAAAATATTTTTGACTAAGTCAGAAAATGTCATCATGTTAAAAATTTTCTAAAAGATATTTAGAAATATTTTAACATGATGGAATTGTCTGACTTAATCAAAAATAAGTATACTAACAACTAAGTTTAGATATCGTCAACTAAATAGTAAATTGTAGCTCTTACATTTTGTTACTAGTATAAATATGTAGTCTTATAAAGTTAACTCTATGTGATTTTTAACAGCTTTTAAGTTTTTAATGAATTATGGGTTTTATGAAGGAAATAAAGCAGGAACTAGTTTAGTTGCGTTTACATTTAAACAAGAGAGCAAATTTAAGTTTCTTATATTTTAATAAATTAATTAATAATTCTAAAACCTATTTTGTAATCAAAACTTTTACATTTGTTTTACATTCGCCTGACAGTTTTAAGAAAACAAATTGAACTATAATGTTTGTGACTCTACTATAAAAATATTTGACAATCTTTAAAAATAAATTGTAATTTAATATTAGTAGGAGACGTTAACGTTACACCAATAAACAGTTAATAGTTTTTTATTTACTTAAAATGTTAGTAGTTGGTGATATTTACAACTCAGTTGTAATGATATATATTTCTCATAAAATATATTTGTATACAAGTCTGCACAATAAGAGGTACTACTTAAAGTAAAAACAATGCAGATAACAAATTCTAAAACCTTTTGTCATAGAGCTTTAGTATTACTTTGGATAAAAAATATTTTACTTGTTTACTTAAACAAATAGTACAGGGATAGACTTTGTTTAAGCAAAATGGATAATTCAATGACTATTAAAATTTTTAAATATACTACTATAAAACATACCTTACTAATACACAAAAAAGTTAAAAAACATTATATTTACAATCTGCAATTTCTAGATAACATTATTAAGATGATCGAACAAAGCTTAAATAAGATTGATAACAACAAACTTCATTTTTATTACTTGTTCACAAATCAACCGATAAAGCAATCTGCGTTGGCAAAAATAAAAAATAGCTTTGTTTGATATAAGACTTTGAAAACAATCGCGATATATATTTTACATGAATAAATATAATAAAATATAATTAAAAGTTTTTTAAAATTTTATTTTTTATAATAAACATTTTTTTTATTTTCAATAAATACTTTTAATATATATTATATACTTACATATATAAGATTTTTTACTAATAAAACTTAAAGCCCTGATCAGATAGTCCTGTACATTACTTTTTTTTATGGTAACCTCTACAATATGGTGTATGTTGAATCTGAACTAATGCTTCTGGAAAAGCAAAAACAAAAGCTCACATTGTTTTTTATGTCTACAATTACATTTTTATGTGGTACTCTGTCTATTTAACTTTGAGTAACTTAGTAATGTATATATTACCTTGTATGCAGGAAAACATCGAATTCGAACATAAGTCCAACTTCAATATATGGCCCAAGAACCCCCTTATTGCCTCCTCCCACCACATGGCCTCTTTGCAGCTCATGACCCACTTTTTAAACTTGATATAGCAAATTTAAACCAAAGTTAACCCTTAAATTTGAGTAACAACATAGAATTTTAGTCAATTCAGATAAAGTTTTGGTTGTAGATAGTTGTGACATTTGATAAATATATAAATAAAAAATAATTTAATTTGTTGTCAAGTATATTATAAGTAGTATTAATTGTATTTAAGTTAAATGACACAAGAAAGTTTGCTAATAGATAAAACTGGAAGAAATCATAAAACTCTGATGAAATTTGTAAAAAGCCTGTTGGGATTAACTTGTCCCTAAAATCTAGAATAGTGTTCAACAATACTGGAACAATTATAATTTATAAAAAAATATTCAACCAAAATACATTTTTTGTTATGAACGCTTAGATTGTATTAAGTTATATCTTAGCTTTAAGACAAACATAAAATAATGAAATATAATAATATGATCACATATAATTTTTATTTTATTTTTTACATTATGTACAGCACATAGTTAAATAATACATGAACCAACAATCATGATGGTCACTCGATTTAAAGTCACAACACCGTACCATCATGAAATGGTTAGTTTTATTTGTACTGCTTAATTGCATTTCTGATTTTAACAGTTAGTTTTATTTTTGATATGCATCAAACTAATATACAAAGTTTTTTTATTTATAAATAATCTTGATCATGTTTTTATAATGTTTTAACTTTCATCAGATCATCCCCCACCAGTGCTGCAGTAGGAAAAGTTCATTTCCACCATCTTTTTCAAGGTTTGTTATTACATAAGTTCTCACTTTGTTTTATATGATTTGTATTTTAATTGATCTTAACTGCAATTGGTAATTTAAAATAGTTTTAACACTTTTTTTGATAGAGTTTTATTTTTTATAATTTAATAACAGTTTAATTTCTAAAGCATTTGAATAGTTTACAATGTGAGTGATTATTAAAAAAAAAATTGTGTTTTAAACATTTCTTATTATTATTTATTTTGCTATATAGTTTGTGTGATTAAGAGATAAACTATATTTGATTGTTTTAAATAATTTTTACACCAAATAGTGAAATAATTTTACTTATATCCCTTAGGTCGAAGCTAAATTAAATCCCAATACATTTTGTGTAATTTAAAACAAGCCTAGTCTATTTTGTAAGCTAAAATTGTTTCTGAAAGTTTTTTGACAGACAAATGTTTGTAAAGGGCAGATATAATTTTTTTATTTTCTTAAATTTTGATCGACAAAATTTTCTAAATTTTGCAAGAAACATTTCTTAAAAGTTTAATTTAAGGTAATTACCTCAGAAAACTTAAGAGGAGGTAGATTTTAAGTGAATTGTAGTGAAGATTTAAGGAGGTCTTTTTTATCCCTTTTTAGCTTCTCACAGGGTTGGCACATTACATGGAAACCTGATAAAAATAGGAGTTAGACAATTAAGGCAAAACAAATTTTGGAATAACCTGGAATTTGAAAAAATTATAAAAAAAACCTGTAATTTTTAACAATTTTATCATGTTCAGTAGTAAAATGTCGATTTGATACAAAAATTTATTACATAGATAAAAATTTTTTGCAATCACTGAAAATTTTTACTGAAAAAAAAAGATATTAAGTAGGTTTACAGTATCTTTCTTATGGTTTTATACTATTTAACACAGTTTTCTCACTTAAAGCTCAATTAAAACTAAGAAATGTGTACTTTTAACAACCTGTAAGAAATTAGGAAAACCTGGAAAATTGGAAAAAAAAAGAGTGGCAACCCTGCCTTCACGAGGAACCTATTGTAGTCTCGGACTTGACCTGATTTTTTAAAATTTGTAAAAAGCAAATTGTAAATAAATTGTAACTAAACAAAAAAGTGGTTAACCCCCCTATGCCCTTTAAAGCCCACCAACAATTTATCTTCTATTTTAAAAACTCTGTGCTAGAGACCTTAGATATTCAAGAAATGTTTCTTGAACAATGTATAAAAGATTCAATCAAAAATATATTAAGAATTAATAGGGTTAACAATGAAAAGTTTAATTTTTTTTTGTAAATATATAACTTAAGATACTAAAGGTTTTTTAGTTCAATTATTAAAGTTCTCTACATCTAAAAACAACTTGATGTTGAACATTAGGATTGAAAACATAGTAAAAAATTTGAAGACAAGTTTCCAAAGTTCAGTATGTTTTTTTAACAAAACAATAATCAAATAAAAAAAACAAACACTTATACATAAGGGCGTTTATGATCTAAATTTTTTTTAATGTGTCACAATTTAATTTTTTTAATTTATATTAGTTAGTTACAAGGAAAGATTTTACAATAAAATATTTTGAGTTGGGTAAAACACTTAATATTTAAAAATAATATATTTGGATATGGTGGGTAGGCTAAACTATATTAATAATCGTTGGTACATGGTGATACTGCACTACTTTATCAGACTATAATTACTTATTTAAATAGATTAGGTTTTCTTAAAAGGACATAACATAATAGTATGCTCCATAGTCCAAAGCTAAACTGTTGCAGCCAGATGATTAATTATAAAAAAAGCTGTATTTAATTACTGTGCTAAATAGATCTATTTTATTCTTAGTTATTAGTGAAAAAAAAGGTTTTTTGTATAGTTTTCTAAAATTAGTAGCATAGCTAATTAATAATCTAAGGTTTTATTTAAAAATTAAACAAAAACTTTTTACTAAATAGTTGGAAATGAAATTACTTAATATGACATCATAGGTGAGAAATCCCAACCACTGAAGCTGATGTCCTCAATTGATGAAAAGAAACCAGCTCCTGGAATAAGAAACTTCCGGTTTCACTTACCAGGAACTTTTAGCAACTTTCCATAGAAAAGGTGTTGAGGTCCGAAGTGCCCCAAGGCTACCAAAGTTAGTATAAAAGAATAAAAAGTAATTTTTAATCATAACAATCACTTAATTTTGATTTAGTATTTGTTTGCAAAAGGTTTATTGTTTATTGTTTAATTTTTTTTTTGATTGAGTATTTATACATAAAAGTACTTTGTTGCAGTAAAATCTCTTCAAATTCTGTATTTTAATAAACACCCAGCAAATTAGTTATATTTAACAGGTTGAAATTTATTTTGTAATAGGTACATCATAATTAAAAAAAATAAAACCAAGAGTTTAAAATAGAATTGTAATATGGCCTAAAAGTTTTTTTACCAACAAATTGTTAATGTATTATCTTGCAAGTTAAATTAATCTTGTTTTTTATTTTGTTTTTATTAGAATTAGTTTCCAAGACATTAATTAGCGTTGCCAAAAAAACTCTTAAAACCTGGAATTTGACTATCCAGGCAAATATAAAACTGGAATTTGAGAAATTTTAGAAAAACCTAGAACTTTAAACAAGTTTACATTTAAAATAATAAATCTGGACTAAATACAAAAAATCTATCATACACAAATACTTTTTCTTATTTTGGAATTTTTTTTAAGTATAAAACACACACACAATAGTATCTTTTTATACTTTTGTTCCATTTAAGAGCTTAAATTTAATTTTATACTAAAGGTTGACTCAAAAATTTGTACTTTCAAACACTTGTAAAACTCTTCAATAAACGATTGGCAACCCTGAGTAATAGTTTATTTTTTCCTGTAAAAAAAAGTTTAAGAAACTTTAGTAATTTAATAGTTTTACTTTTTAAATAATTTTGCTTTTTATCATTGTTTTCATCAACTTTGAGTAATAGTTTTTTTCCTGTAGAAAAAAAGTTTAAGAACTTTAAGTAATTTAATAGTTTTACTTTTGAAATGATTTTGCTTATGACTATAGTTTTTTGTAGCTTTTATAATGGTAAAAGGTTGAACTTAAAAATTTTGTATAGATAAAACTTAATTTTAAGTTGAAACGTTTTGCTCGTTGTTGTAGTTTATGTAAACATTTTGTAAAGTTAAATAACTTGTTATAAAATCGCTTAGTAACTTTTTCATTTTATAGTAGCCAAAGACTAAGATAGTTTAAAGCTTGTTGAAATATAGTTTAATTTTAAGTGTTGACACTTTTCGGTCTTGATTTATTTTCTAAGAAAATTAGTTGCTTTTATTAAATTCAATATTACCACTAGTATCTTCCATTATTCTATGTTTATTTTTTAATAGTGTTTTAAAATTGATAGTCTTATTTGATGAAACTTTATTTAACAATGATTTTTGTAAATTTTTCAAAAAGTAGTATTTAAAATTGTTCTGTAGTAAAACCCATTATTTGACAAATTTTGTTTGTATTTATTATAACTTTGACCAGTTGTAATTTAAAAATATATTTGAAAAAATTAAGATTCGACTTTAATTATATTTTCTAAACTAAAATACAGTTATTTGTTAAATATAAATATTTATTACTTATTTGTTTATACTCATTTAAATTTCATAACATAAAAAGTATTATAACCAACGTATTAAACAGGAACTGATGACAATGAAAATCAGCAGACGAAGGGTGGTGGATGCTTCTTCAATTTTTATTGTTGTTTTTTTTAATGGTTTTGTGAATAAAATTACATCTTACTGCAAATAGACATTTCTTTGTTTAAATGATGAAGTTTAATTCTTCGTTTTAAAGGTTTATTTATAAAAAAACCTAAAGTTACTAAAAGTAATGTAAAAGTAATTTAATTAAATTAAGAAGTTTAAAGTAGGTTGAAAGTTTCCTTATGTCATAAGTAGTGTCTACCTTGTTTGTTCACATTTTTTTAACAATAAGGTCTTCGTTTTTTACAAAAAATTAAATGTTTCTTCGGCTTATATAAGTTTGTTAGGTTTCTCATGTAAAGCTCAAAAAAGTAGGCTGTTTAACTTGAGCTTTTTTTCTGTTTAATTCACATTTAGATGCTTATCTACCTAAGTTTTCAGCAAGTGAAAGCTTATTAATAAACGTGTAAATAAAAAGAAATAAACGTGTATGTTTTTTTTTATAAATACAAGTTTTCATATCGGTCTACAAAATTGGCTGTACGCTGTCTAGCAAGTAACGCAATTTTTAGGTCTTTCTTCTGTCTATGTACAGCAAAACAAGTTATAAATTAATTTGACCGTCTCTACGTCGAATTCATTTTTAACAAACGACTTTTACTCGACTCTATTCCATTAAAAAAATTATATTTTTGAAAATAAGTAAGACTTTATCGTCTGAATTTTATGGCTAATAGAATTGTAGAATTATTTACACATGCAAACTTATTAAGACTGATGCAAAGTAGAAGAAATTTAGGCTTATAAACATTTTTACGGATGTCTTTTGATTACCATTCAACTAGCAAGTATCTAATTAGTTTACTATGTACATATACACAAACGCTCATTTAAAAAGTAGTAAATTAAATTTTCTTAACTAGGGTGTAAGCTGAGTTATAAAATTGGCTTTTCAAAATATGAGTCTTTCATTTGTTTTTGAATAAAAGTCAATTTATTTTTGTTTAGTTGTCGCTAGCGCATTTAAAATAAAACCTTTTAATCTTGTTTTGTCAAAATTTGTCTTATAAGTTTATAAAGTAGTAATTATAATTAAAGTATAGAAAAGTAACATTTTTGCAAAATTTATGAGCTTAAAAACCCGTTTATACTTTTGAGAATTTCTTGAATAATAGTAAAACAAATAGTTTAAATCTCTTGTATGTGTAAAACCTGTTAAATGTCAGAAATGAAAGACCTGAGCTTCTATAGTTTTAAATTACTGATAATAACTTGAAACATTTTGCTACTAAATTTGTTAAAAACAATGTACTTCCCTAATGCTTTATTGATATTATAAAAAACGCTTACAAACGTAGTCTTGGTATAGTCTCAGTGTACGAAAAAGGTTTAAAGGACTAAGCAACTTATTCCTGTACTAACTTTTTTGTAATCTTCAGTTTATTAGCTGTGAAAATGGTCTATGTTTCGTTTTTAACGACAAATAATTAAAAATCATCATTTGACCTCTTACTTATTTGTGCATGTCATAGAATGTACAATTTATTTTTATTTCACGATTTAATTCAAAGCTTTCAAAAATCTTTTTTTTTTATATATAAATATATATCAATGCTTTTTAAAGCCTTGGTCAATTGCAACAGTACGTAAAAAGTTCAAAATTGTGTATATACAAACTAACAAGAAATTAACACTTGAAACTATACGAAAATGGTTAATCAAATGAGAAAACGGTTTAATAAAAATAGCCTTTCTAAACCAAAGTTTTTAATAGACAACATAAAAACTTTCCTAATGTACTGAAATCACTGTAATTCTTAAAGATGAAATTGACATTGCATTAATAGTTGCATTATTGACGTATTTATACTGATATTTTCCTTAAAACATTTTGAAACAAAATAATACATGACTTAAGCTGTAACTTACATAACTGTTTGCACAAGATCATTTAAATGTGTCGGCAACACAAACACTATAAACTTTTGATGAAATACAATTTCATCTGCAAATAGTTGGTTATTCTGGGTTGAGTTGCAAAGTAGACTATTCTTTTGTAACTATGTGATACTTACCAACAACAATGTTATTCAAATAACTAAGCTATTTTCGTAAAGTATGAGTCGTTATAAGTTTGTTTATATACGCTTGATTTAAAATAACTAACACTTTATTCTTTCTTCAAACTATCATTTGCGCTTCATTAAAATTGTAAGCGAACTAAAATTGTTAATATATTGTTTTGTCAAACTGAACCATTATGTTATGTATATCATTACGTATATTCTAATAGAAATCTTTTAAAACATTCAGATTATTTTAAATCATTATGAATTGTTTTTAAAGTTTAAATTTACACAAACCACTCGATTGTTTAATAATGCAAATGATCTATATTTTGTCGGATAGTAAACGAAATTTTATTGATAACTGCACATAAGTAGTTTTAAACTATTTACCGTGAAGTAGATCAGTTTAATGAAGTATTAACTGCCGTTTTTATGAAAAAAAAACTAATAATTAAGTTTAAAACAGTTCTGCATTGACATCTATGTGTTTTTTAAAGTATCAATTATAGTGTTATATAGTATCATAAGTTAAAAGGTATCATTACTAGCTAAACTTTGAAAAACTTAATTATTTACTTTATTATTTCATTCAAAACAAGTTCATGCCTGTTATAAACACTTAAAATATAAACCTTTCTTTTGTATGTCGGTTTTTTATGAATTTAGAAGATTCTAAAATTTTTAGACTAACGCTTTGAAACAACGAGTTATTTTAATGTTGAAGTTTTAATAAGTTCATACCTAGAAAGACAAATTATTTTAAGAAATCAATTACTTTAGAACAAAGCAGTAGCAGATGTTGTACATGTTATTATATAATTAGCGATAGTACTTATTTTAACTGTTAATTAATATGCTGATCTTAAGCATACAAAAAAACATGAATTTTACAAAAGTTATAGTAAATATTATTCAAATCAAACTTTAAAGGTGTTTTCTAAATTTATAGTGATTAAAACTAAAGTATTTCTTAAACTAATTTGTATGATAAAAGGAGTAATTTATGATTAAAATTAAGAACAACTATAAAAGAGTTTAAAAATGAAAAAAAAATAACATAAGATACACTAATAAGTAACATTTTTTCGGACCTATTCTTAAACAGTTATGCAGAACTAATTGAAATTGACAGTATGTTTATTTTTGTTACTGAAAATAAACATGTTAAACAAAAAATAAGAAAATTATAAACGAAAAGTTCCAAATTTTCTTATAAGTTTTTGAGATTAAATGTTTTATTTCTTCGTATATTTATTTTACTTATTAGTGTAAAATTATTAAAGTTGAGACTTTACTTTAACTTTGTGCGACATATTAAGTAAAATGTGTTTAAAGCCGTTAGTTTAAAAGAAACATAGTTAAGGTTTTTAAAGTTTTAGCTATAAGAAAAATAAAACCTAATTGCAGATTGAAGACTTAAACAAAACTTTTATCCGCTAGGTGGCGCCGCTGAGTCCCTAGTTTTGTCTGAGATTGCATAGAATTTGATTTGATAAAAAATATAATTAAAAAAGTTTACTGTTTTTTTCTCCACACGATGTCGCTGTTCCAGGCCACCACGTCCCCACCTCCACCCTAAAGGTTTAGCCTGGCTTAATACTGAGCCAAATTTTTTTTTCACTCTAATTTTCATCTTACGTAATTTACTCTTTCAAATGCATTTTATTATTTTTATATCACTTTCGTTACTATGCTAACAAAACATCAAAATTATATTTACAAACTCTTTATGTCAATATGTTAAATCCATAGTTTAGTTTTGCTTGTAAATAATAAGGATTTATGTACTGTATTATTTTAGTAGTTACTAATTAATAATCGAGACAAAAACTATTTTATTGAGTCAAAGTTTTAATGTAAACAAAATATTTTACACAAGAAATATTTTGAAAAAATACAACTATAGGTGTTGTAATGACAACAATATTTAGTGGACTATGGTTTTACCAAAGCTTATTCAAACATTTTCATACTAAACAAATATAATTTTTAGTTTGTATTCTCTGCAGTGAAACATTGTAATAATTTTGTATTAAAGTAATAATTACCAAACTATTAATTTGTTAATAATGATAGTAAGTATCAATGCTATACTTTCTGTTTTATTAAATTGTTTTAAGTATTTAATAAATTAACTATCTTTTAGGTAAACATGAAAAAGTAAAATTATTGGTTGTTGTACGTACAAGGATAATTTTAAATAAAAGAAAAAAAAATAATTTATTAGTTTTATTTTTAACTATTTTTATAAAGATTTTTAAATTACTTACCAACATTATGTGAAGTCTAAGCACTATTGATTTATGAGATATTTATTTAGAAAATCAACTGCTGATATAATTAAGCTGTTTATATGCTTCTAAAAGTTGTAAATTCAACATACTTCTCAGGTTATATAAATTTTAAAATTACTTTCAATCTGTTTAACTTAGTTTAGTAGGCTAGTAATTCAATAAATAGATTTATAATATATGAAGGTTTTTTAATAACCTCAGGCAACCAAGGTTTTTCTTTATAAAATAATCTTAAATTCTAATACCTAATTGGTTTATATGTAGTTATTTAAGTTTGTTTTAAATTGTTTTTTTTTAGTTTTACATGGTCTTAACTGGTTATTAAAAGGTTTAAGTGAAATGCTACATATTTTGTCGTTGCCTCAAAACAATATGCATTAATCAGTTTTTTATATGATTTTTTTATGATGTTATTTCCAAAATGTGTTAGTAAACAAGTAAAATTTAAACCAAAAAATTAAAAAAGAAACCAAAGTTGTAAATTGTATTGAACATATAAAATAAAAATAAACTTTATTAATTGTTTAAAAATAGTTTATCAATGTTTAATTGTTGTAGTAAATACTTAATCATTAATTAAACAAAAAAATAAAAATACTTACTTTGTATTACTCAAACTAAAATTATTAAATTACATGACTTAAATTAAATAATTTTATTTTACAAAAACAGTGAGGGATATGCTAAAGTTTCAAAATAGCCTAGTAACGCGCCTTTAATAAACAAAACAAACAAATTTTATTTTTAAAGTGTAACATTTTATAAAATAAAAATGTTTAAGCTTCACTGTAATAACTGACAAACTCAACGGATTTAAATAAAGATTTATTTTATTGTGTAAAAATTGTTTATGTAGAAACAATACGTTCTACTATATAGATTTACTTTTTTATTATTTTTCTAATTTAAAAAAGTTATAGCCATTGACTGTATAACTAAAAACTGCTAAAAAAATTGAGGTAACAAAATGTTATTTTAATCTGTTTAGTTTTTAAATTGAAATTAAATATTTTAAGTATACTACAACATTTTATTATATTCATGTACTTAATATTTACAGTAAATCTTAAAATAATGAACATACTTACAAATGACATGAGAAATGCTTACAAATATCATGTAGAAAAGCTTGGTTATGATTCAGATGAACACACTATTGTAAAAAATTTCTTTAAAAAAACATATGTCAGTTCAACATGTTGAAAGAATTCAGCTGATTATAACGTCTACAAGATTCTGGAAAGCAATCCATTGAAAGAAAAACACAACAATTTAATGTTATTTCACGGCACAAGTAATACAGGAGTTGAAGGAATATTAACAAAAGGTTTTATAAACTCTAAAAAAGGTTGGTTTGGAAGGGGTGTGTATATGACAGACTGTTCAAGAACTGCCTCAAGGTACAGTAATCTTCATGATCCTAAGATGTATATATTTGTCAACGAAGTTCTAGAGTCAGATAACCTAAAAACATTCAAACACAACAAAGATCAAAAGATTGAGGAATTCGATTTCAAACCGGAGTACTCATTTGAAAAACATTATTTTGAGGGAAGCCAGCAACCAACTAAAAATGATTACAAGGAAGATGCTTTAGGAAGAAAATACAGAAACGTTGCAGTGAGTTATTTTAGTGGAGAAGATGAGTATGTAGCAGATGAAAGTCTTGTAGTTCCGAGATACTTGATTGTTATTGGTCCTACACCTGAGTTTTTGAACAAATTCAAAATTACAGAAGTTGACTCTGAAATGATTACAGATAAAACTTTACAGGTTCCATTGGCTCATATGCCTACTTACGTTCCATTGCCTCATATGCATACTAACGTTCCATTGCCTGCTATGCATACTAACGTTCCATTGCCTGCTATGCCTACTTACATTCCTTTGGCTCATATGCCTACTTACGTTCCATTGGCTCATATTCCTGCTTACGTTCTATTGGCTCATATGTCTACTAACGTTCCATTAGCTCATATGCCTGCTTACGTTCCATTACCTCATATGCCTACTTACGCTCCATTGCCTCCTATGCCAACTTTTGATCCAGCTATTCCTATGTCACCTATTGATCCATCGACTTTCATGACTTCTTTCGTTTCACGTACAGACTAATACGTATGCGAAGATTGCCATCCCGAAACTTCAGAGGCAAAAAATTAACACATGAGCATAATTGCATCAGCTTAGAGTAAATTTATTAGTGCTTATGCAAATTATATGCTAATTAACAAAAAAAAAACTCTAAACTGTAGTAACTATACACATCAGGTTTCCGCAAATCATTTATTTTAGCGCTTACGTTTGCAATCAATAATTTATAAACAACCACTTTTTTTTGTGTAAATACTTTATTGACTGACGAAGTTTCGTTACTACAGTATATAACTTGCTGTATACATACTAGAATATTAAAAACAGCGTTAAATAGTCAAACAATGAGTTATTTTGTACATAAAGGTTTGCATAAAAAACATTTTAATTTTGTATAACGGCCTCTGATTGTTTAGATAGTTTTGATTTAATGCTTTATTTCGTAATGAAATATATAAACGAATTGTTTTTGCTTGAACATAACAACTCGTATGTTTTTTTATGAATTTTTTCGCCTAATAAATTGTCATTTTCTTTAGTTATTATTTTTATTTACATTAAATAAGCTATTTAATAGTTTGAAAAACAATCACAATAAAGTTTTTTTTTTAATTTCATGAAGTTTTAGTGTACAAAATGTCCAGCTAACTGATAAGGTAAGTATTTAAGAAAAATATTTTTTAGTTGTTTGAGTAGCATAGGCATATGTTAAGAATACTATTTAAAGAATTTGAACGAACAATAGCTAATTTTTCAGTCTTAAAATTAAGATTCCAAATTATGATTTATCAATTAATTGCAAAACGATAGTGCAAAGTGCTGTAGTTCTTAAAATACTCTACCAGTTAGAACAACAAGGATTGGTACACTTCGGTCCGCAGGCCACAGAGCAAAAACTTGCATTTTGCAAAATATTTTCCAACAAAAATTATTCCTTTTTAAAATAAATCAAACAAAAGTTTTGTTTGAAACTTACATTTAGACATTTACTTTAATATATTACTGATGCTATGTTATTATATTTTTTAATATGCATTAAGTTTTTTTAAAACTTTTTCATTTTTAATTATTAATACCAATACTAAGTTCACCTAATTATGCATTTTTCATTAAAATTTGAATAGTTATTGTTTATGTTTTTACGCATCAATGAGTTCAGATTCATATTACTGCCAATGTCTAAATGTTATTTACTGTTTTGAATTTATTTGACAAGGTCAGTTAACGCTCACCGAAACCAGGTAATAAACCAAAGCAGTGCATAAACATTTGTTTTATAAAATTTTATTATATATTTTTTGATAGAAATAGTTTTTTTTGAATTTCATTTACTAAAAGTATTTTAATTAAATGCAGCTTGCAAACGAGTTTTAAATAAAACAATGCGGCCGTATAATAAAACACTTAAACTAAAAATTTTCAAAAGTTACTTAAAAGTTGAATAACGCTTTTTCTACTGAATTTGAATTTCAGTGCTGAAGATTTAGTAGAAAAAGTTTAAAAGTATGGAGCGCAAAAACAAAACGTCATAAAGTTAATTTGAAAGAGCAAACCTTGAATTATGGAATCCACGGACTCCTACTTTTTAATTTAGAAGCTTTGTAATTAATTAAAGTACATAAATAGATATTATAAAGACAGTTAAAAATTAAATATAACACTGATTTGAAATTTCATATTTAAATATTTAACATAATATGTCTGAATAGTTTTAGAACTTAAGATATTTGTTACTAATATTACCTGCTTATCATAAAAAGTTTTTAATAAATTATCAGTTCGCTAAAATTTAATCTTTTTATGTATCCAAAATAAGTAAACAGACGCAAAATATTGTCAATTAGTGGTATTCTAGATCTCACCATTCAAATATTGTGTAACTCCAGTTCAATTTGAGAAATCATAGACCCTATTTTTTCTCTAAAAAACTATCAATCATGTAAATAATATTATATTTTTTTTTAATTAGAAGTTGCATCTTTTCTTAAAAACCGTCCCAAAATTCTGAAGTACTCATTAAAAAATAATCATTAACCAACAAACGGTAATTCTCAAACTTTAAAACACAAAATAGTAAGTTTACCAGTTTAATTTAATACTTTGGTACTCTTAAAAATCTACCGGTATAAAAGAAAACTTAGTTTTAAGAAAAACAATACCTATTCTAATACAGTTCTAAAACTTTCAAATACTTTAAGGTGTTACATATATATCTCACTTTAATGGACACTAACTAATAATCCATACTATAACTTTTTTACAACACTAAATAGTAGCACTCAATAAAGCAACTCCGTAAAATTTTACAATCTATCAATCGATATAATAGTTCTCCATGTTTGCTTTTGAGTTTTCATTTTTTTTAGGGTTGAACTTGAACTGAACTGGTATCTGACCTCTGGTCACATTCAAATAATGGGGTTCAATACAACCCCAATTCTGTTCCTTCGGTCCTCGAACTTTTAGAATACTCTGCAGCTCTATCCTGTCTTTCAGGTATTGCTCCCTGCTTTACAAATTTTGTGTGTATAGATATATTTTAAGATTAATCAAATACATAATACTTTTATAGGTGACCAATTATTCAACTTAGTATTTGGGTTTCTATTTAGCCTTATAAGATAACAACTGTTTCAATCTAATATGACATAAGAGTATATAAAGCTATTTAAAACTTAAATTGTTTAATTTTATCATAAAAAAGTTAAAACTAAGTATCATATTTCAATGTTAGTGTATCTAGGTATTTAAAAAGTAACAAAAGTTCCGTAGAGAAAAGTTTTAACAAAAAGAAAATCTATTTTGGTGAGATTAATTAATTAGCATAAACTATAGAAATAAAAAGCTTGAAAAACTTAACAATACTAATAGTTTAGTATATTTATATATGTCTGAGTTTTAGTAAAATTGGTTATGTAAATTCTACTATTTTACATGTATCTATGTTAAGTTGGGCTAATACTAGAAAGTTGGTAAATATAACGCAAATTCTAGCAAAACTTTGTTACTTTAAAAATCCACTGTGATATATTGTATATGTTAATGTTTTTATCAATAGTTTTTAGATAAAGTTTTTTTTTTCAATTATCAATGTTTATGATATATTTTTTAACTATAATGATATTCTATTAAATTCAATAGTCATATTACCATTTTGAATATTACGTTTGCTAATTTTTCAAAAATTTTTATATAAGGGGAGTTCTTTAAAAAAGATCTTTATAAGCTATTAAGTATAATATTGTTTTTGTTTTATTAATACTAAGTTAGTAACAGACTTAATTGAAAATTAATCTTAAAAATTATAAGCTTGCAATTTTTTTGGTTAAAAGTGCGAAATCAAGAGGAAATATACCGTAATTACTATACATTAGACATTGAGCAAAACTGTTGTAGAATAAATAACTAACTAAGACTGTTTTTATAAAAAGACTACTTAAATACAATACAAACAAGGTTAAAAAAAATATTTTTAAAATCAAGTAAAATAAAACTTATACAAGATAATGTCTACTATTGAAGTCTAATCTAATGTGAATGATGAGCTTCATAACTGTTGTAGTCCTTCAGGGCCTGTGGTACAAACTACCTTTAATTGGGGGAGGTCCCCTTTTTTGTGCTAAACGCTTAGCGCGTTTAGCTCTCAAGGTTTTTACTGAATTTACCTTACTCATTAGGTTTAACTTGGTATTTAATAAGTATGTAATAGACTTAATATATATATAATTTTTTTAATGAAGTGAGTTTATTAAAAACGTGATGTTAATGTGAAAATTAGGAAGTAGAAATAATAAAGCAGCTAATAAATCAGTTGAATAAAACTGCGAATATAAACACAATAAGTAAACACAATGTTCTACAAATAGAAATGTTCTTAAAGTGTTTAAAATCTTAAATACTAAAATAGGTCTTACTATTAAATCAGAGTCTTAAATTGTTATGTGCTTCTTGCACGATCTTATGACTGAACTAAGCAAATTTAATACAATAATGCAAATAAACATCAAGATCTTATAAAATGAAAATAATAAAATAGTTCTTAAAATCAATTAGTGTACCTCTCGCACGGTCTTATGGCTTAACTGAGCGAAATAACAAATAATGCTAAAGTTTTATTGTGTGTTGATTTGATAAACAATCGTCTAACGCCCCTGGCGGTCATTTAAAAACAACAAAATATACATTTTGTTACACTGTTTGCAAGTTTTTCTATACTTGGTTCTTAATCAGTCAAATATTCCAGGCTTTCTTTCGTCTAATTTTTCAAATTATAGATTTTTCTAGGTTTCAAGGCAAAGTGGCAACCCTGTATAGTTTTATTTTTTAGTCTAAAAAAGTGATTTTTCAAAATAACAACTGGAAATATCATGAGCTGATAGTTAATATTACATAACATAGATTTTTGAAAACCATTTATTGTCTCAAATAGCATATATGTCAGGTTATGAAATGGTGAGAGGGATTCCGATCGTCTATAACCTATGTCTATGACCGATCGTCTATGACCTAATAAGAAAATTATGAATAAAAGTATGTAATTTACTTAAAAATGGAAATCAAAAGCACTCATTTTTTTTCTTTATTTTACATATTTTAGTATATTTTTAATTTTATAGACTTATTTTGTTTAAGTTTTGCCTAAGGATCAAATATTTATTAGCGAGTAAAATTTGTAAAATAGCAAGATAGAAATTAAAGGTTTTATGACTGCCTAAAGTTTTAAATTCGTCTCCCGACTTACTTAAATCGCCTCTGGGGGGGTATTTGAGAAATCCTCTTTAGAATGTAGCTTGTAACAACTAACCTTCACCAAAAATATCGACTGAATGAAGAAATATATAAGATAAAAGCCTACCTTTTTAAAACATCTGTTTTATATAAGTAAACATTTTCAATCTTGCTTAAAGAAAAGTATAAAATTACTTTTACCAGCATTTAATTGTATTTAAATAAGCATACTTTTTGTTATTTTTTAGTAAATGATAAAAAAACTTATACATTTTTTTATTGTATTCAATTCAAACAAGCATACTTCTTGTCATTTTCTAATAAATAGTATGTTTAATAAATATATTTTATAATGTTTTAGCTTTGTTATAACTAGTTTCTAAAGTTATTTTTATGTCTTCTGACGTCTTTCTAGGTATATTCAAATTATACAGTTTTTTAAGAGTAAAAAAGTAATTAATCTTTTTATTGTAAAAAGTAACAATTAAGTTTTAAAATGTTTTTAAAATAATATAACAAAATCGTACTATTATTTTAAAGTTTTCTTTTTTATTTTAACTTTTTTTTTTAACTTAATCAAAGACCTCGCATAAAGTTTTTATACAGCCTTTTTAAACTTTATTAGTTGCAACTACAAGTCAGTTATAAAGTTTTTTATAAGACCTTCTTTACAAATTGTTTTGATAACCATTTTAATTTATGTTCAAAAACAATTTGTTTGATTAAGTCCATCTTTTAACTCTTGTAATAATATTGAATACTATTAAGTTATTAACTTTAAAACACATATATTTACTATAACAAAGAAATAATAAAACCTATTTAAGTTTACTAATAAATTATTTGTTTTACGAAGCTTACAATTAAAAAAAAAGAGTCAGTACCTCCAATTATATTTTACTTTAATTGTTTAAATTCATTTATTAAATATTAAATTTTAATAGTATATAGTATCAAAGTAGTTTTAAAAGTGTTTAATAATACTTGATGTAAATTGATTCAAAATAGTTGACTTTTAAATACAAATCGTTTTAATTACACAAAAACCGTGTTAGGAGAATTCAGGCTATAAACAAAATCTAATTAATTTGCTTACTCTATTGTTTATCATTTTAAATGAAAATCTTTAAAAGAACCTTTATTATATACAAAGTCATTCTACTAGATTTTTTTTCAATTGTAAAAGTTTTACAAGTGAGTATATACATTTTATTTTTCTGATAAATTTTATTTTAACTTTATAATTTTTTGGGAACACTATAAAAACAATCTTACGCGAATATAATAAATTTAGGGTTAGAATAAACAAAATACCTGTTTTATAACTAATTAAAAAACTAAATTATAGTTAACAGTCTCATTTAAATTACCATTTAAATGTATATTTACATATTTTGTAAATATTGGTTAATCTTGAAAAAAACGTTTTAAATACTTTAAGCTATCCCATGATAAAAAAGATTAGTTAAATATGTTAGATAAAGTTATTACTTCGATCAAGTAAAACAATTATTAGACTTAAATCTATTAGCTTTTTCAAACATCGAAATATTAAACATAAATTTATAAATTTCACTCTATATAATAAAAATAATTTATTTAAACATTAAAAATATTTTTGACTAAGTCAGAAAATGTCATCATGTTAAAAATTTTCTAAAAGATATTTAGAAATATTTTAACATGATGGAATTGTCTGACTTAATTAAAAATAAGTGTACTAACAACTAAGTTTAGATATCGTCAACTAAATAGTAAATTGTAGCTCTTACATTTTGTTACTAATGTAGTCTTATAAAGTTAACTCTATGTGATTTTTAACAGCTTTTAAGTTTTTAATGAACTATGGGTTTTATGAAGGAAATAAAGCAGGAACTAGTTTAGTTGCGTTTACATTTAAACAAGAGAGCAAATTTAAGTTTCATATATTTTAATAAATGAACTAATAATTCTAAAACCTATTTTGTAATCAAAACTTTTACATTTGTTTTACATTCGCCTGACAGTTTTAAGAAAACAAATTGAACTATAATGTTTGTGACTCTACTATAAAAATATTTGACAATCTTTAAAAATAAATTGTAATTTAATATTAGTAGGAGACGTTAACGTTACACCAATAAACAGTTAAAAGTTTTTTATCTACGTAAAGTGTTAGTAGTTGGTGATATTTACAACTCAGTTGTAATGATATATATTTCTCATAAAATATTTTTGTATACAAGTCTGCACAATAAGAAGTACTACTTGAAGTAAAAACAATGCAGATAACAAATTCTAAAACCTTTTGTCATAGAGCTTTAGTATTACTTTGGATAAAAAATTTTTTACTTGTTTACTTAAACAAATAGTACAGGGATAGACTTTATTTAAGCAAATGGATATTTCAATGACAATTAAAATTTTTAAATATACTACTATAAAACATACCTTACTAATACACAAAAAAGTTAATAAACATTATATTTACAATCTGCAATTTCTAGATAACATTAGTAAGATGATCGAACAAAGCTTAAATAAGATTGATAACAACAAACTTCATTTTTATTACTTGTTCACAAATCAACCGGTAAATCAATCTGCGTTGGCAAAAATAAAAAATAGCTTTGTTTGATATAAGACTTTGAAAACAATCGCAACTTGGATAATATTTAAATACTTGTGATTTATACCTGCATAATTAAAAAAATCATAAACTTTAGCTTCATGCTTAAATTTTAATTACATTGTTTTTGTAATAAACTAAAGTAAACTTTTTGTGGTTATTTTTACCTTTGCTTTTTAGTAGGAAAACTAACAAGGTATCACTTCAAAAAGTTATTTGTAAATTGATCTATTTGTGCTCTTTGTATTACGTTTATGAATAACATTACAAATCTTATTAGTTTTTAGTTCATTTATTCCACGTGTCTAAGAATTTATCAAGTATTTGACAGTAGTACAGATTATATAACTTGTAAACTGTCTCATGAAATTTCTAGTCTTTGCAATTGTTAAGTATTATTTTATTTGTTTGATCAACAACAAATATATACTATCTTTACTTGTTATTATTATCTTTACTTGTTTTTAAGTCTAACACGATATTTGTAATCTTATAACAAGTTATTAGTTTTTTTCAAATTGTTTTATATACAATAAAAAGATTAAAAAGTAGTTCGAATTTTCCCATCTAAATAAATTTATTCAAATGATGATATGCTATAAACACATTTAATATTTTAAAACAGCTTGTATTCTAATTTTATGTGTATAATCGAACTGATTTGTATTATTAAACAGTGATATTATTTACAAAATAAAAAAACAGAAGTTTGAAATAAATCAAGAACTTGGTAATAATTAATAGCATTTATTATTCTCTTTTGCATTTATCATTTCATATCCCACGTTTTGACAGCTATCACACACCTTGTATTCCTCATCTGAGGACTCTTTGTCAGAGCTTTCCTCATCTTGAAACTCGTCTAAACTCTCATCATTACTCGTTTCATCTGAACTCTCATCATTACTCGTTTCGTCTGAACTCTCACCATTACTTGTTTCATCTGAACTCTCACCATTACTCGTTTCATCTGAACTCTCATCAGAACTCTTTTCATCTGAACTCTCATCAGAACTCGTTTCATCTGAACTCTCATCATTACTCTTTTTATCTGAACTCTCATCAGAACTCGTTTCGTCTGAACTCTCACCATTACTCTTTTCATCTGAACTCTCATCAGAACTCGTTTCATCTGAACTCTCATCATTACTCGTTTCATCTGAACTCTCATCAGAACTCTTTTCATCTGAACTCTCATCAGAACTCGTTTCGTCTGAACTCTCATCATTACTCTTTTTATCTGAACTCTCATCATTACTCGTTTCGTCTGAACTCTCACCATTACTCTTTTCATCTGAACTCTCATCAGAACTCGTTTCATCTGAACTCTCATCATTACTCGTTTCGTCTGAACTCTCATCATTACTCGTTTCGTCTGAACTCTCATCATTACTTGTTTCATCTAAACTCTCATCAGAACTCTTTTCATCTGAACTCTCATCAGAACTCGTTTCATCTGAACTCTCATCATTACTCGTTTCATCTGAACTCTCATCATTACTTATTTCATCTGAACTCTCACCATTACTCGTTTCATCTGAACTCTCATCAGAACTCTTTTCATCTGAACTCTCATCAGAACTTGTTTCATCTGAACTCTTTTCGTCTGAACTCTCATCATTATCCGTTTCGTCTTTGTCGTTTTCCTCTTCACTGGTTTTAAGATCCCCGTTGAAACAAAATTGCATTTTGGTATTTGTATTGAAGTTAAATAAATTGAAAATAACCTAAAAGATTATGTGTGTTGACTTTAGTTAAATAAACTGTAGCTCAATTTTTTTAAATAAACAATCGTACTGTATTGATATTTAACAACTATTTTTTTGTTACTGAGAAACACAAATATAAAAACAAAACTGTGGATAAATATAACTCTTTTTTTCTTTTGTTATTAAATGTTAAGTTCTATCGTTGTACTTTTAACGTATTTGAATTAAATCATCAAACATATTAATATTTTTCCTTAATTTATGATAGTAGTTGTAAATAGCTTGAAAAAAATTTAACAACGGTGATTAAAAGTTAAAAAATATGGTACAAATAAGTGTAAATTTTTTTTTTAAGTTATTTAATTTAAAGAATTTCTTAAATTATTAAATATATTTCTTATTTCTTAAAAGTAAGATTCTTTAAAATCTTTTAATAATACTTAAAGTATCACAACCCTGTTAACTTGTTATAAACAGTATTTCTCAAGACTTTAGATTGATTTGGTACAAATCTACTTTAATCTAGACTGACCTACAAAAACTTTATATATACTTAAAGTTTAAACAGTTTTTCTTTTGTTTTTGCATACAATATAGTTACTACTACTAACAACTTTAGTTTAAAAATATTTTCAATACCATCTGTTCACTTACTATTAAGTAAATAAAAACTATAAATTCTTTTAAAACACTCACATTTGTATCCATCAAAACATTTGATTGCATTCGATAATAAATAAGTTTTATTGATGTTATTTGAACTTTTTGTTCAACACAGGATTATTATAATAGTGCTACTAATAAAAGTGCTAAAATTAACATTAAGTTGATCATGAGTGCATACCCACTTAAGAAACTTGAAAAGAAGTTAACCTAATGAAAATAGCAGTGTAAAACTAACTAACTTAATTTTATAGTCATTTTGATATAAGTTATGAGTATTAAGTAATAGTATGTTAATTTACTTTATAATTTTTTATGTAGAAATGTAATGACTATAAGAATACAATTTCAAGTATTGCTAAAATGTTTAAAGTTAAAAAATATTTGATAATCATATTCTTTTTGATTTTAAGAATTTTTAATCAGGTTCAACATTTAATAACTATATAATTATTTTATTAAAGTAAAATAAACAGCATGTACAGCATATATCAAATTGCCTATCAAAAACGTTTGAATAGATATAAATATTTTTTAAGTCTAACGTTTTATGTTAAATAACAACATTTGTATAAAATAGTTTAATTAAAGTACAAATAGTAAGCAAATAAAAACTTTCACTTTAAATACTTATTTTTGTTTCCGACAAAATATTTTTTTTATTTAAATTTGTTTTTAGATAAAGTTTGCCAAAACAAATCTTAGTTTATTATGTACTTTTTTAAAGAGTTGCATAACATCTTTATGTTTATATAGAACCTTACTAAATATGAAGTTTGATATTAAAATAAATTTGTTTTAATTGACAATTAAAAAATAAAACAATTAAAATATATTAGAGTCTACTAGAATATTCGAACTTTATTTTTATTCTTCAAATTACTTTTTTAATTTCTAAAACTAAAAAAATGTTTTCAAACCCTAATGTTGTTAAAACTTTTGAAATTTTTTGAGCTTCTTTTACCTTTAAACTGGTGTATTATTTAATTTAAAAGTCATTTATTATTTATAATAAACATAAATTTATAAAAAGAAATAACAAAATTAAAAATGAATAGTATTTTTGAGCGACTTTCAATTTTTTTACCAAAGGTTCTTAAATAAAAACACATACTGTCTAATATTTTCTATTTTCAAACAACAACATTAACAAATTTATTTGCATAATATGCATTTTTAAACTTCACTTTAATTTAATGATTTATTTTTTTGGTTTTAGATTGTACTACTCTCACGATCTTTTTATCATCCATTTTATTAATAGGAGTAATATAAGTACACGTATGTTAAAAATAAACTTTTAAAACCCAAACAAAGCTTCCATTTGGTTTTTAAATGAAGTCATATGCTTTGTTGCTCTAAGTTTTACGAACAATTATAAACAAATGATTCAGTCTGTAGATAGTTAAGTTCTTGTTACAAATATTTTAAAAGTATTTTATAGCATTTAAAACTGTGCTGTTCTGTAAACAAAACTAAAACGTAAAAAAGTAGTTAGATATATTTAAAAGGATTACAAAAATATAAAAATATATATATAAACAAAGTTATAATTAAAAAAAAAATCATAAAAAGTTTGACAAAATGTAATTTATATGTTGATTATATGAAAATTTTATAAACAATTATCAAAAATTAAAAATTTTTCAAGTTATGAAAAAAAACTAATTTAAATTTGAGTAGTTACTTTTACGCAATAAGTTTCTTTTTTTAATTAAAGATATGTGTAAAGGAATAAAGCAAACGTTACAACAACTATTGTAGAACTTAAATTAATTCAAAGATCGGTTCTATACAGTTCTAGCTGATTTTATAAAAGTTTTGTGAAATGTATGATTGCAGCTAATTTTTTTCAAAACTGTTCAATTGTAGATATTACTTAATTTTTTAACTTTTTTTTTGTTATCTGAATAGTTGCGTTGACAAGTATATTGTGACGTAAGAGGCACAAAGTGTTGAAATTTTGTTTTAAATAAAATTTCTAAATAAAAAACGGAAACACTTACAACTGCATCCTAATACAACTAGTTTTTTTTATCTAAAGGTTACGATTAGCAAAAAATATATGTCAAATTTAAGTATCTTCATAAGAAATAATATTTAACTTATATAAACTTAACATATTTAAACTGTTTTTTGATATTGTCGTTTTAACTATAAACCTAAAAAAAATTAAAATCTAAGTATTTAAAAAAAATTACTCTATATTTAAAATAAATCGGCTATTTACTGTTATTTTAAGAAAAATACAATACAAAGTTAAAATTTACAATACTATACAACTATTAAAATGATAGTTTAAATTAACTTTTTCTGAACTTTATAGACTTTATAGGTTTTGCAAGTTTTAAAATAATATTTTTTTATCATTTACTTGCATATGCAATTTTGTTTGTAAACTAAAAAAGATAAGTTTTTTTCTTAAATATTTCTTATTTTTAAGCCTTTAAGTTTTATACTTGAAACACAAACCTGTATAGATTAAATCAAGTGTTTATTATAAAAGACGACATAAAAGCAACTTATATGCTAATTTGAAAATGTTTAGTTGCTTACCAACTACTAAGTATGTAATCTACGCTCATTATTCACAGCTTTCAATATTTACCTAACTTAAACACCAATTTAGAAGTTTTATGTTTTCGTTGCTGTTAGTTGATACAAAAGCTTTGAATATCTTCAAAATAAATTTATTTAATGTTAGAAAATTTTACAACTTTACTTTACAAATTTCTGCTTTTATATGTTTTATATATTTATAAATTTGTTATATTTTTTTACAATAACATAGAACAGGGGTCGGCAAACTGCGGCCCGCGGGTCAATTGCGGCCCGCGAAGGGTAAATGTTCGGCCCGCGAGCACGTTATTTTTTTGAATGGAATGCGGCCCGCTAAAGAAAATTTTGTGACCTGCGAACATGTAAATGGGGCCCGCTGGGCAAAGATATATTTAAAGTTAAATTTTTTTCGGTAATTGGACTTAATTTGATTAGTTTGGTTTTAAGTCTCTGTATAACATTTTAAAATAATTAAAGAAAATTACTGTTTTACTTTAAAAATATGAAAACGACAGAATAACATTCTAAGATGATATTTTTCTCAGTTTCATAATAATTTCTCTTTTACAACAGCAAGTAATTATCTGTAAAAAGAATATAAAGAGTCCTTGGGTTTAATAAGTTAGTTATATAATACATATTTATCAAATAAACTAAATGCAAATGTTTTCTACATTGTACAAAAGCAATGCACAATAATTTACTTAAATGTCATTATTTTATAGCTTAGATACTCTTTATCAACATTTTTTATTCCTAAGTTTCTTTTATATTATATATTTTTATTTGTAAATGTTATATTTTAGTGTAAAAACATTTACAATAACATAGTAATAAAAAATAAGGTTTATTTTATTTTTGTTTTGATTTATTTAATTTTTTAGAAGTTTACTTTGCTCTTTAAATTAGTTTCTATGCACACTAACTTAAAATGATGCTTATATTTTAAACCACTTTTTATCTAATACTTTAGTTAGTTTAAGTTTAGTTTATGCATAATTTTGTTACATTGTTGTTTCTATATGTAATATATAAATTTGTACAGACACATTTAAAACAACATATATGACATAAATAAAAATAGTTTTTGTTAGGTATACATTTTTATTTTTCAAACATTGTTTTTGTCAAACTTTGTTAAATTTTATGCTTTGCATATCAATACCAACAATTGCTGTTTTTTGGAGCTACCTATTTAATACAAACTATTTTTAGGAATAGAAAATTTATTAAGTTTGTACATTGTTAATCAAAATAGTTCAAATTCAACCAAATAAACAACTAAACATCAGACTCAGATGAGATTGCCACACACTCAGACTATCACTGTTTGAAGACTTCAAATCTCAGGCCAACTAAGTCATTTTTAAAGATTTTGGCTAGAATTGCATTTTGTATACAAAATATCAGGAATTTTTTTGTTGACTCGGGCTAGCTTTTTTTGCTTAAAAGATTGGCAAATTAAACGTATGATATATGTTTTGCTCAATCCACAGTGTTAATTTAAGTTATAATATATTTTAGATTTTAAGTCTTGCAGCTAATATAGTTTAAAATATTATTTACATTATTGTGAACAATCAGTGTTGCCAAAAAAAAAGAATCCCGGAAAAGCTCTGAATTTGAAAATTTATACTTAAAAATACTGGAAAAAACTTGAATTTGAGTATTTTTGACAAAAACCCGAAATTTCAAACAATTTTTACATGTTAAGTAATGAAATTTCGATTTGAAACAAAAAAACTACCGAATAAATACTTTTTCATTAAAAGATACAATAAAGTAACTTAACAGTATTTTTAAGACATTTTTTAACTTTTATTAATCTTTATACTAAAAATAAAGGAAGAAATTGTACTTTCAAAAACATTGTATTGCTGCATCGCATCTTTACTTGTAAAATTTCACCCATTGTTATGCCTCGCGTTGGAACTAAACCAAGAAACTCTACTAAACTGTGAAAGATAGTAAAAACAACTCTAATAAAAATTCTCAGATGCGCAATAGTTTTTCTTTCAGTGCTTTCAATCCTATGTGTAAATCTAATTTTGATAATTTTAAAAACTTTATAAAAAAAACCTAAACTTGTTGAAAGTAAACAAAAGAATTATTTTGTAAATACTAAATTAGTAAACAGTAACACTTTAAGTACTAATAGTTTGAAAAACGAAAATGTCTTGAAATTTGAAATAAAAAAAAACTTCACCAATTTTTTTTTTAAATTTAACCACAAATCTTGCTATTTATATTGGATAATAGTTCTGAAGCATTATTTTTATTTGACACAGAGTGCAAAATTTTTGTTTTCCCTAAAAACCTAACAAATGATATTAGTCACTGTTTTCGACAACAAAGTAAAACCATACAGGGAGTAAGTAGTATTTCTAAATATTCGATAGAGAGTGCTGATGTCGTCTTTTAGTTTGGTAATTTAAAAGATATTGAACCCAATGTTTGGATCACACAAGAGTATAGAGACTACGGAATTATTGGTTAGATTTTTTAAAATATTTCGAACTGTCTATTTCTTTAGAAAACTTAAAGTTTTTTCAACATATGACCATTCGTTTAGTTGAATTGTAAACGGCTAACGAACTGCCAAAATCGGTTGTAGTTACTTCACACTATTTAGAGATAATCAATAAAATATTTATTTCACACTTTGAGGAAATGTGTAGAAATTTACTTAATGAATTTCCAGAACTTACAGAAACTCCTGATTACACTCGACCAGTAAACACGGGCATTTTTTAGAAATAATAGTTGAAAATTTTAATCCTAAAATAGTCAAAACACATAGATGCAATTGCATAAGATGAAGAATTGTTAAAGAAACTTTATATGGCGTTATAAGAAAGGGCAGCAATGTCACGCGGTACGGCAGACATGTGCGCATCACTTATTAAAACAGTTCCAAAGAAAGACGTATGTGTAGATTAAAAATGTTCAAATTCTATACGCGTATGTGTAGATTATACAGTGCTTAATGCACACACACGTCCAATGTCTTACCATTTGCCCAGGATTGATGAACTTGCAGAAATAATTCCGGAAGGAACTCAGTATTTTTCTTGACTATATCTTAAAGAAGCTCATCATAGCTTACCTATTAAGCCTGGCTCTCGAAAATATGCTGCAATTATAGCACATCATGGGATTTACATACTTCATCGCACAACATTTGGGTTGAAAATGCAATGTAACAAATAATGCAAAGCGTACTTGCGGATTGCTTTGAGATACTTTCGTTTACTTAGAAAATATCCTTATTTTCAGTAAATCCGAAAATGATTATTTAAATCACCTCAGGGAAGTTTTTCTGACTCTGTACAATAACAGTTTCTATCTAAATATAGAAAAATGTGTTTTTGCTCAAAATAAACATCATTTTCTTGTTCAGTCAGTAGGAATTAATGGGGTTGATGTCTTAGAGAATAAAATAGAAGCAACTAAAAAAATTACTCAAACCTACAAACCACAAAGAATTAAAACGTTTCTTGGGTCTGTACAACTATTACTATAGGCACATTCCAAAACTAGCAAAAAATATCGACCCTATTTAATGAAATATCAGAGGGTCCTAAATCTACTGATAGAACACCTTTACATTAAAATAAAACCCAAATTAAGTCTTATAACGATATGTTGGATATCTTGTCAAACGCAACAACTTTTGATTTTGAAGACCATGAGACGCCGTTAATTGTTTATTCAAATGCATCCAATAGTCATATCGGGCAGTTTTAGAACAGGATGGTAATAATGGTGAAAAGCGTCTACTTGCATTTGTTTCTAAATAACTGTCAGATCGACATTTTTTAAAGAGTGCTTTATACTCGTGTTTAAAAAATTTCCAAAGTTGCATTATAAGACGAAAACTATTTGTCAGAACTAGAAGTCTATCTATGACAAACGCTAATAATAACAGCATTGGAAAACAGTCCTCAAAAATGGAAAAACGCTCTCAAGCAATTTTGTTCTCGTGCAATTTTTCCCCCGTTCAATTTTGACCCGTTCCCAGGTAGTGTATATGTAAATTACTTATTATTATAAGTTTTTGATAATCACAATAGTTCAAGTATTTTGTGCGGCTTATATAAGTTACTTAGCATTAACTACTAAATTTTCGAAAATCGTTATAGCAGAGATTATTATATTAAATTAAAATTTCAGATGGGTAATGTACGATCCAAATCCAGTTAAATTTCGGCCCGCTAAGTAATATGAAAACTATTTGTGCAAATCAAATCAGATTTAGTTTTTTGATACTTAAAATTTTGAAATACGCTTTCAATTTGTTTTTTTAGTTCGAACCAGCACTTCCTAGATCACAATAGTACTAGATCATTTAACTACAATTTCACTCGAGTTTTCTAAATTTTTTATATGTTAGTTTTTTTCAATAACACAGCCCGCAAGTACATTTTTTTAAGAAGTCGACACGGTATAAGATTTTTTAGCAAATATGACCTGCTGACTAAAAAAGCTGTCCATCACCAACTTAAAAGGTTCATTAGTTTCAAAACAATTCATATTTGAACAGAATTGATTACATAATACATAGGGCTTTTTAATAATTAAATGTTTTAAAACACGTTTCCAGGCTTATAATAAAATAACTGGTAACAAGCCCTGTAAATTACTTTAAGCACAGCCCAAAAGTGCGTTGCTAAGAAGAACTAGTCTAAATTACATTTCTTACAAAACTTTTTTGGCTCAAAAGTCATATACGAAAGAAAAATTACTGTATAAAATAACGCGGGGCAACTTTTTTTCAAGTTTCTTAAAAGGGGGTAATTTAGTAAATGAGTCGGGGAAACCCTGTTTTGGTAAGTTAGATCCAAAACTGCCAAAAGTTGTTAGACAAAATATTCAAAACACACAACTAAAAATACAAAAAAATAGAGACAAAAAATAAAATTAATAATAAAACTAAAAATACAATAATATTAGATAAATTATAAAGTTAAAAATGTTAAATAAAAGTTTAACTTTTAAATTTTAAGCGTCATTTAGTAGTTTTAATACTATTCAAGATTAATAAAAACTTCTGTTGTTATTATATTGACAACCTTTTTAAAAGGTAAGTTAATTATGTAAGGAAAAAATGAAACTTTTTTTGTATTGTTTACATTTGAAACTAAATAAATTTTGAGCTGTCTTTTAAGCAGATATATTTGAATACTACCAAAAGTCATTGCCTTTTTAAGATTATTTTAGTTTTTGCCCTGATCCATATTATTCAGCTTCCACTTTAACGTTAAGTTCGTATTAAAAAAAAATGTTAATATTAATTTTTGTCGAAAATCTCTCATAGATTACTTTAATTTTGCAGGTACATATAATGTAAATTTGAGTCTAATGTATATTATTTTTGTTTATTTACAGATAAATAAATCAAAAATTTGGTTTATATTTCTACAATGGCACAAAGCTTTATTACGTATTTTAACAGTAAATGTATTTGTTTAAAACATTTAGAAGTATATAGATTTTTTTGTAAAGTTGTCAAACTTAGAAAAGCTAAGGTGAAATGTATACTTCTTTTAAACTTTTGTATAACATTTATAATCTCGTTGTTTTGTAATAAGTTATTTAAGTTTGTATTATATATAAAAACTTTAATTTTTTAACATAGTTTACAATTAAATTTTACAAAGTTAAATATGTTAGCGAAATTTTCAATTTACCACTATCAATTACAAGTTAAGAAAAGGAATTTTATTGTTCTTTATTTATTAAGGTAGTTTGGTAAAGACATACTTAAATTATTTTGTTTACAAATTAATAACTTAAAAGTTGATAGAGTACACAAAAAATACAGATGTTTTCAAGTTTTAGTTTATCGACTTAAGTCTTATAGAACTACTACAATAAGTACAAAAATAAAAATAAAAACTACATTGAGAAAAAAAAAATTTGTATTACTAAAGTATAATGTTTGAATGTACAATTAAAATTTAGACAACTCAAATTTCGAAAACTCAAATTTAAAGAAAAAAAGTTAAAGAGACCATACCTCAAAAAGTAGTTTAGATTTAAAGAAATAAAAAGTACGTAGGTAGTTTTCATTAATATCTACAAGTTAACGTGGTGGTAGATATGATTTTAAAGATCAGATAAAATATTTCTAAAAACTACTACACTTTCAATTTAACTATGGACATTTCTCAAAAAACAACTAAAATAGCAAAAAGTAGTTTACTGCAGGTATTAATTAGACCTACTTACGTTTTTTTTTATATACATTACTTTTTGAGTTGTGGTCTTTAAAAGAGTTTTTTAACAATTTAAACTATTAGAACTTGAACTGTACAAATTTAAATAACTGTGCTCCTAAGTTTTATGCTCGTAAAAATAAAACCTAGAAAAATATGTAATTTTATATTGTAACAACTGGTAGTTTCAAGTGTTATTGTACATAATTTTAAAATTTTATAAATTGTAGTTTCAGTTGAAGATACTTTTTGTGTTTTAGGCAATAGATTAATTGTTATAAAAAATTGTTACAAAATTAATTGTTATTAGTATTAATTCCTTATATATCTTTAAAGTCTGTTGTCTTTTGTTTAAAAAAAAATCTAATACAAGTACTATATTTACAAATAGTTTCAAACAAAACATGAAATTTTTACAAAGTATATTCATTTCTAGGTGTATTTTGTGCTTATTAAATTACTTGAATTCTTCATTGCATACAACGATCGTCGTGTTAACACCAAAAACATTTTTTAAAACTTAATACCCATAAATAAATTAACAGTATTTAAAAGTTAGTAATTTGTTTTACAAATAGAACTTATTAAGAATTTCAAAGCAAAACACATTAATGTTTTTGTACTTAGGACATAAAGTTTATTCACAATTATTAAAAGACAAAATATACATAAACACATTTAAGATACTTGTAGAACATAAAAAGCATTTAATATAGTTTATAACAGGTTTTCTAAATTTATCTTGTAATCTACATTGTCAAAGCTAGCAAAACTGGTTTAAATGAAACACGTTTAATTTTTTTATAACATATGTTTTATATATAAGTTCAAAATTAATCAAACATTAAACAGCCTGTCTACACTTCAATGCATGTACAGATGCTTTGAACTTGCTCTTTAAAGTTTGAAATATTTGTACTTTTTTTAGCCTAGTTTAAAGATGTTAATTTATAAAAGACAACTTAGGTAATACCACTCGTATAAGCAAAAAATAATACAAACTCTGTGTAAAATTAAACGTGAAGTTTAAAGATAAAACTTATGGTTTCCATACTTAATTTGAAATAAAACTTTGCAAAGTATTTTTAAAGATATATTCTTTTAAATAGTTTTTTTCGTGTAAATGATGACAGTTTTATATCGCTTATTGAACGGCTTAGTTCACAAGAACCTAGTACAACTTATCTCCTATTGCTTATTTTAGTAAAAGTACACAATAGATATGATCATGTTTATTCAAAAAACTGTGAGTTTTAACATTATTTTATTAAACAGGTTCGAAGTCAGAACAAAAAAGATTTGTAAGTTTTTAAAACTGCTTCAAAACAAACAAAAGTTTAATAATGGAATTTAAATGAATTTTTTTATAATGTTACTGCAGTTATAATGTTACAGTTAATACTGTTACTGCTGAAATATAAAAAACCTTGTAGTATATTATCATCATTTTTATTATTATGAAAAAACTAATTATAATTGAAATTTATTAAGGCTATTTTCTATTTTGTTCACATTTTTCTTACCTGTATGTTTAAAAAGTATCTTAAATCAATAGCCTTCTTTGTGTCAATGGTCATTTGTTTGATTCACTTTATATTCATACATTCACTGAAAAGTCTTATGCTGAGCAGAAACAAATTGGGCATTTTTATTCAAATGCTTTAGCAATCATCTTTCTAGTTTCTAACCAATCCTTAATACTACTAAGCATTTTGTTGGACATATCAAGTCAATTAGTTAATTTTTAATATCTTTTAAACTATTTAGCTAAAAGTTTTAACTAAGCAAAAAGTTTAATGATATTTAATAAAGTTTAAATAAACTTTACGCATGTTTTGTAATTAAAGATAACATTATGTATTAATCTGAATAAGTTATTGTGTTTTCCAATGGTTTTGCAATTTTAATTAAAATTTAACTGTAAAAACACAAACTTTTGAGCTAGGTATACTTGAAATACTGAAATAGATTGTTCTTAATGTTTTATTCCAGCTGAGTTTTTGAAAAACAAGATATTTTTTATAGGGTACTTTGTTTAGTGTATATTTTTATCACTAAATTTTTTTCTAAAAAATTAAAATTAAAAAATTTTCAAAAATTTTTAATTTAATACCTTAAGAAAATGTACTTCTTATGTTTTATTATGTTATTAGAGTTATAGTTTTATCACTCACTGATTTATCACATTTTTGTAACAATCAAAACATTTAGATAAAGTATTTTTTTTAAGTATAAATGTATTTAAAATATCCTGCAGAAGATGTTTTAAATGTTATCATTTATTATTTTAATTTTTTAATTCAAGATGTTATGTGCACAATAAATTGTTTAAACACTGATGCAGGGGCGTGTCTAGACTTTTTTTAAAAGTGGTTCACATTTTTTTTAGTTCTTAATTTCCCGCTTAAGTACGCATTTTTTAGGTATGCACTGCCAGTTAAGTACGCAATATTTAGCCGAAAAAGTGTTTGTTTAAAATGCTTTTTTCTGCTTAGAAATAAAAAAAAATATAAGTAGTAATGGGAAATATTATATATTTTTATTTTATATACTGTACTAAATTTAGATAAATTAAAGCTAAAAGAGCCGGAAAAAATATATTTATAATAAAAAAAAAATTCCAAGTAATTAAAACAATAAATATTTAAATTTTACCAAAAAAATGGTTAATTACCTAGAATGATGTCGCAATATCAAGCTGAATTTATATTAAGTTCAATGTTGTTTTTTACCATAATTTTAGGCTTAAAACTTATATTTTATAAATACATAACTAAAACTTATTTATTATAAAACAATAAAACTTAAATATTTAACTCTTTTTTATTTAAAAAAAAAAGCAAAGGATACATAACTTATACACATTACTATACTGTAAAATAAAATCAATAAAGAATTTTAGTTTATAACAAATGACTTTAATTCTAACTATGTATTTATATAGCTTGTTTAAAACGAAGTATAATTTTAGATCAAACATACAATCAATATTTTAAGCCTAAAATCATGGTTTAAAAAGATATCAAACACAATATAATTTCAGCTTGATATTGGTGCGACATCATCCTAGGTAATTACAAAAAATTTTTGGACTTTTACAACTAAAATAAAAAATCTTTAAACTATAATTAAATGTTTGCCTGATGGTGCAGGAATTCTAATAATGATTTTAAAATCTCTCTGAGTTGAAAATTTCAAAAAATCAAAAACAAAATTTGTGGCTAACACATATACAAAAATAAAACAACTTAAATAAAAAAATATTAAAATAGCAATAAATTATAAAAGAATAAGTTGGCAGGTCTAAAGATAATTTTTAAAACTCTATAAATTGAACTTTTCAAGGTTTAAACCCAGTTGGTTGAACATAAACAAAAATATAATTTTTAAAGTACAAAAGCTTCACACAACATTATTATATACAACCAAATAAGTAAAATAAAATTTTAGTGATCATATTAGACATTTTAAAAGTAAAATTGTACTTACTAGTTAAAAAACAATACTGTATTAAAAATTGTTTAGACTAATTAAAAATTTTTAGTGGGAACTAAGAGCATCATAGTAAAAAGATTCCTAGAAACAAATGCTACTTTAAAACTTTTACCTATTATGACGTCACAATTAAAATTTTATTTAAAATCTATTTTAGCTGGGCAAAAAAGAGCCTTTTTTGTTAAGGGAACTTTTTTATCTTTCAGTTTTATAAATTCAACATTCATTATTCAAAGTTTATCAAATAACCAAAACAAAGTCAATAAACAACGTTTTAAATGATATTCTAAGATTTTTTTTTCTTTTTTCTTTTCTTTTTTTTCATGGGGTTCACAGGAAACAGGAAACCAGTCAAAACACGCCCCTGCACTGATGCATGTTTTATTATGTATAAAACTTATTGATGTGTACTGTGTAGTATAAAAAGTAGTATTAAACACTTAAAATAATACTTTATGGTTATGTAGTACTCACTTTCTGCCTAACATATATAAACTTTTGAACACAATACTTATTTGACTTCCTTCAATTAAAAAAATCAAATAAATCTAAATTGGTAATGATCAACTAAAAATAATAGAAATGGTTAATTTAGATTTTGAAACATGTGACTTAGGCCATAGGTGGTTAAGCCGATGAAAATCTATGCACACTGCAAAAAATAATTTCTGTGCACCCTTAGTTGTGTTACACTGCGCCGCTAGTGGTAAAAAACATGTAAATAACTGTAATCGATTTTAAAAGGAAGCTGCAAATTTTGATAAGCTTTGTTGATTTATCTTAGCTTATTTGTAATTATAAACATATTAAACGTAATAGTTTTTTCACTATTGAATTTTGAAATTTTTTTTAATTAAAAGTACGTTCTTTTTTATTATTTATGTTGAAATTTACGTTAGTTTGTTTTTTTATTAGTGGTTATTGAAAAATAAATCATTAATACTTAGCGGTTTATATTTAAAAAACAAATAAATAAAGAACTAATGAAATTATAAAAATAAAATTGTTAAATGTAATTTAAGTTATTTTAAAGTAATATTATTTTTGGGTAGCTGTCGAAATTGCACGAGCGTACAGAATTGCACCAGGGGAAAAATTTCACGAGTGCACTAAACTACACGAGCGTACAAAACTGCACGAAGGGACAAAATTGCACGAGTGCACAAATGGGATAAATTTGAACTAAAATACTTTTGCACAAAGGGACACTTTTGCACGACGACAATTTTGCACAGAGACAATTTTGCACGGATTTATTTTTCAATCACTGTTATCCCTAACCCTTACCCTCGGTTGGTAAGTTACTTTATTTATTTGATTTTTTTTTTAATATTCAATATTTCTATTTTTTTCATCTTTTTTTTACTATTACTGTTACCCCTAACACGTACTCTCGGTCGGTAGCTTTTTTTTATTGTAGTTTTTTTTAATTATTATTATGTTTATAAGTTATATATTTTTTTACTATTACTGTTACCCTTAACCCTTACCTTCGGTCAGTAACTTTTTAACTAAAAAAAGTACAAAATGTATATATTTTCCTGAAAATTTTCATAATATTGTTTATATTAAAACTTTATAAACATTAATTTGCATTTTAATTTTAACTTACTTTAGTAATAAACTGCCTTTTTAACAGCAAGATTACTGTACTATAAAAAAATATGATTTTTTGTTGTTTTTATCCACAGTTTACGCTTAAAATTATTTATAAGTAAAATTATCATGATGATCGTTGTTAAAAAAAATGATTCAGTCAATTTAAGAACTTAATGCTATATTTTTTGAGCTTTTCCAGATTGAACCAAAAATGTAAAAAAAGTATTTTGTGTATAATATTAAATAAAAAATTCCATTGTTTTATAAAAACTTTTAAGTATTCAAAATAAGTAGCAAAGAATCTAAATTTAAAACAGTCAGTGAATGCATAAAAGTTGATGACATGGGTAATACTAAACCTATACAATATAGCTCTTGTAATGCAATAAAAAAAAAGATTGAAATAGTTATCAATTGTAAAAAATTTCAAAGAGTGTTGATGAAAACATTAAGAAAAATCTGACGAAATCACTGAAAAGATTACTATTTTTAACTGTTTTTCACTACTCTAAAACTATTTTTGAAAAACTATAAAAATTAATTAAAATATATAATTTTCAAAATGTTCTACTAGTAACTATAATAGTTAAAACATACAGCTAAACACAATGAAATTAATTTTTATTGCTGGTCATTTTGTTACGTAGATTGACTTTAATTAAGTACCTAATAAAACAAGTTTCAAATTATAAATATTTGTTAAACACTTAAAATATTAGTTTTAGGTTTCCTTGTATTTATATGTTTCCAACAATGTATAATATATTTTAAGTGTACATAAATATGTTGTTAATATATTTATAACTACTTTTAATCAATCAGTTATGATAAAACTGATAAGTTTGCGCCTACATGCTTATTACACAAGAAAAAAACAATTTGTGAAATCAACAATTAAATAAGCTGTTAAACAGTATAAAAAGTAATAGCTGATAGAATGATAAGCTATATGCTCGTGATTTTAGTATAACAAAACTAAGTTAATATATAACAAATTTCAAGTTTTTGATAGTTTGAAATAAAAAAATCCTTCTTAAAATTTGATTCTAAATTTGTTTTCATTTATTTTTTACAATAGCTTGTGGAATGATAATTAAGCCTGTACTGCTTTAGAGAATATTCAACTTAGCTTATTTACCGCAAGGTATTGATTTTGCGATAATTCTTGAAGAAATTTTGCTTTTATGAGTTCATTTGTGGCAGTCAGCTAAGAATTTGCGGCAGTGTAGTGAGCAAAATGGTTGTTGTCTTAATTGGAGTTTTATAAGAGATTCTGTTCTAAAAAATGACGAAAACGATATAGATACTTAACTTTTTCTTACAAAGTTTTAAGGTGGTGCAATTGCAGCAGTGCAACACACGACGCCCCTGCTTTATACTATTTTTATATGAGACAAATCATTAAAAAACATAAGGAAAATTTTAAGTAATATACTGTTCATTGTAAATGAAATGTACACATATATTATTTTCTAATACTCTAAGGTGAGTAGCTTTTGTAAATTTAGCGAGCTGTTTCTTAAGTAGGATATCATACGTGCTTTTAAATAAAACTAAATAACTTGAATTAAAAAACAAACAAATTAAGCAACCCGACTTTATTGTCGAGAAGCTTCACTGGTTTGCACCTACGTACTTATTACACAACAAGCAGTAATTTTTAATTAAGTAACAGTTATTAAAAAGTTTTATAACTCTACAATATTTAAGCGAATTCAACTTATAGTGTGACTAACTTTATGCTTGTTATTTTAGTATGATAAAATCAAATCACTCTAAAAGGATTTCAAGTTTTTGAATTATTAAGATTAATAGCTTTTTACTTAAACTGAGTTAAGAGTCTTAAATATTAACAAAAAACAATGTTTGACTAAGCCGCATGTTACAATATCTAAATTAAACAATTTCTATAATTTTTATTGATCAGTTCAAACTCAAACTAAAAATTAATGGCTTTTTTTTTTTAAGCAAGTCAAATAAGTATTGTGCTTAATAGTATATACATTCTAGACTGAGAGTGAGTACTACAGAATCATAAGAAATTACCTCAAGTACTTTATACTACTTTTATATACTACAAAGTACCTATCAATTAATTTAAAACATAATAAAGCAAGCAACAGTATTCAAAAAGTTTATCGTAAACAATCTACTGTGGAAATAAAATATTTATTAACAGTCTACTTTTAAAATTTGGCGAGCCGCTGCTTTAGCAGAGCATCATATGTGCTTTGAAAATAAAACTAAATGAAACTTATTATAAAAATAAACAAAGTAAACAAAATGAGCTTATTGCTAAGAAGCTTGATAAGCTTGCGCACACATGCTTATTAGACAACAAGCAATGAACAGCTATTTTTTATGAAGTCAACAATTAATTAAGCAGTCAGATCAGTTATATCGACTATTAATTATACAGTTATTAACTATATACTCTTTATTTTAATATAACTAAGCTGATTTACTCTGAAAAAATTTGAAAATTTTTAATTTTTTAAGAAAAAAAGTACTACTTTAAAACGAGCTGGTCAAAATTATTAACAATCAACAAAATATAAATCAAAGTTTGCCTAAGCCACATGATTTAAGTTAAAATCAAACAAATTTTGCAACTCTTAATTGAAAAAACAATTTTCTTTGTGTTAAAACCTATCGGGCCAGACTTGTTTTAGCAAGTCAAATCAGTATAGTGCGAATTAAAGTTTGAATAGTACAGAATCAAAAAGTATTATTTTATTTAAATTTCGTTTACTACACATCAATAAATTTCAAACATAATTAAACTGTTCATCGTAAACAATGTAGTGTGCACGGAAATTCTTTTAAGTAGTCTACTGAGCGTAGCATTTAAAAATTTAGTGAGCAACTGCTTTGATAGAGTATCATATGTGCATTGAAAATCAAACTAATTTTTAAAATTTAAAACCAACAAAATAAGCAAGCTGCGCTTATTGTTAAGAAGCTAGACTAGCTTGCGCCTACATACTTATTACACAAGCAATAAACAGGAAGTTTTTATAAAGTCAATACTTAGTTAAGCAGTCAGCTAAGTTTTAGCAATTAAAACTTATAGAGTGAATAACTATATACTTGTTATTTAATTTAACAAAGCTAATTTAAGTTAAAACAACTTTTAAATTTTTGAATGTTTAAGAAGAAAAATTAAATAATCTAACGTGCCGGTCAAAAGTATTAACAATCAACAAACATAGCTCAAAGTTTGCCTAAGCCACTTGTTAAGTCAATATTTAATAATTTTTACAATTTTTTTGAGATTAAATAGTTTTCTAGAAGTTAAAACTTACTGGATATTTCTTGTTATAGCAAGTATAGTGGCGTTAAAACGTTGTATAGTTTCGGCAGAGACTGAGTATAACAAAAGTATAAAATATTATTTCAGATTCTTTATACTACTTTCATCAACTACATATCAACAATTTTCAAACAATATAAAATATACATCAGTAATTAAACCGTTTTTTGTAAACAATCTCGCGTGCACAAAAGTTATTTCTAAGTAGTCTACTGAGCGTAGCATTTGGAAATTTAGTGAGCCGCTGCTTTGATAGAGTATCATATGTGCATTGAGTATCAACTCAAACTACTTAAATTATTCAACAAATAAGTGAGCAAGCAGCACTTGTTTTTAAGACGCTTAATAAGCTTTGCGCCTACATGCTTATTACCAAAAAAAAAAAAATCATGAAGTCAACAGTTAATTAAGCAGTTGAATCAGTTCAAGCAATAATGATAATTTACAGAGTGATTAACTATATTAACGTTATTTCAGTATAACAAAACTAAATTCGTCTGTAACAAGTTTCAAGTTTTCGATATTTACGAAAAAAAACGCCACTTAAGATTGCCTTCGTAAATTGCTACGTAAAAATGGCTTCCCAAAAGTTACAACAATTATTAAATCAATGTTAACCTAAGTCACGTCTTTTAAAGCTGAAAGTAAAATAAGTTTAACTACTCATAACCGAACATGCAATTTTCAATAATTTAAAACTTATTTACTTATTTTTTTTAAGCAAGTCAAATAAGTCATGCACTGTTAAAAGTAAACATATTTAAGGCAGAAAGTGAGTTCTACAGAACCATAAAGTACTATTTTAAGTACTTAATACTACTTTCATATATTACACATCAATAAAAGTACATAATAAGAGTTGGCAGTACCTATGCTGTTCATCGTAAATAATCTAGTGTGGACAGATATTCAATTTAAATAGTCTAATATGAGTATCGTTAAAACATTTAGCGAGCCGCTTCTTTAGAAGCGTTTCATGTATGCTTAAAAAAAACTAAATAAATTAAATTATAACCAAACAAAGAAGCAAGCCGCATTTTTTGTTAAGAAGCTTTATTACTTTCCGCCTACGTACTTATTACACAATAATCAGTAAGCTTTGATTAAGTAACAATTACTAATTAGTTAGAAAATTCTATAAAAGTGAAGTAGAAATAAGCAAAGTTAATTTAAAGTGTGGGTAATTTTATCGTTGTTATTTCAGTACGTAAAAACTAAATCGCTCTAAAATAGTATTAAAATTTATCAAATTTAAAATTTAAAAAGTTCTTACTTAAAATGAGCTAGTTAACAGTTTTAAATGTTAACAAAAAACAATCTTTGACTAAGCCACATGTTTCAAAATAAAAATTAAACAATTTCAATATTTTTTAATTGCTTATATGTTTTTCCAGAAATTTGAATTTTTAAGTATACTTTTATTTTAGAAATTTAAATTAGTGTTCCGCTGTTAAAAGTAAATATATTTTAGGCAGAGACTTAGTACTACAGAATCGTAAAGTATTTTTGTTAATACTTGCTACTATCATATACTACACAGTAATGAATTTTAAACATAAAAAGATATGCATCAGTTATTAAACTGTTCATTGTAAACAATCTAATGTGCACATAAAATATTTATTAACAGTCTACGTTTTAAATATGGCTAGGTGCTGTTTTGTAGAGTATCAAATGTGCTTACAAAATAAATAAAAATAAACAAAGTAAGCAAGACGAGCTTATTGTTGGAAAGCTTGATAAGCTTGCGCATACATGCTTATTACACGTTAAGCAAAAAACATGAAATTTTTATAAAGTCAACAATTTATTGAGCAGTCAGATAAGTTGCATCGATTTAGACTTCTACAATAGTTAACAATATGCTTGTTATTTAAGTATAACAAACCAAAATTACTCTGAAACAAGTTAAAATTTTTAGTTGTTCAAGATAAAAAAATACTGTTTTAAAACGAGCTGGTCAAAATTATTAATAATCAACAAAATATAAATCAAAATTTACCTAAACCACATGCTTTAAAGTTAAAATCGAACAAGATTTGCAACTCTTAATTAAAAAAAACAATTTTCTTTTTGTTATAACTTATCGGGTTATTCTTGTTTTAGCAAGTCAAATCAGTAGAGTGCAAATTAAAGTTTGAATAGTACAGAATCATAAAGTATTATTTTAATTAATTTATACTACTTCGTTTACTAAACATAAATATATTTCAAACATAATTAAACTGTTCATCGTAAACAATGTAGTGTGCACGGAAATTCTTTGGAGTAGTCTACTGAGCGTAGCATTTAAAAATTTAGTGAGCAACTGCTTTGATAGAATATCATATGTGCATTGAAAATCAAACTAATTATTAAAATTTAATACAAACAAAATAAGCAAGCTGCGCTTATTGTTAAGAAGCTAGACTAGCTTGCGCCTTCATGCTTATTACACAAGCAATAAACAGGAAGCTTTTTATGAAGTCAATACTTAGTTAAGCAGTCAGCTAAGTTTTAGCAATTTAAACTTATAGAGCTAATAACTATATACTCGTTATTTAATTTACCAAAACTAATTTTTATTAAAACAGCTTTAAATTTTTTGTATGTTTAAGAAGAAAAATTAAATAATCTAACGTGCCGGTCAAAAGTATCAATATTCAACAAAACATAGCTCAAAGATTGCCTAAGCCACTTGTTAAGTCAAAACTTAACAATTTTTACAATTCTTTTGAGATTAAATAGTTTTCTAGTAGCTATAACGTACTGGAATTTTCTTGTTATAGCAAGTATAGTGGCGTTAAAGCGATATATAGTTTCGGCAGAGACTGAGTATAAAAAAGTACAACAAGTTATTTCAGGTTATTTATACTACTTTCATCAACTACATATCAACAATTTTCAAACAATATAAAATATACATCAGTAATTAAACCGTTTTTTGTAAACAATCTCGCGTGCACAAAAGTTATTTCTAAGTAGTCTACTGAGCGTAGCATTTAAAAGTTTAGCGAGCCGCTGCTTTGATAGAGTATCATATGTGCATTGAGTATCAACTCAAACTACTTAAATTATTCAACAAATAAGTGAGCAAGCAGCACTTGTTTTTAAGACGCTCAATAAGCTTTGCGCCTACATGTTTATTACCCAAGAAAAAATAAAAAAATTTCATGAAGTCAACAGTTAATTAAGCAGTTAAATCAGTTCAAGCAATAATAATAATTTACAGAGTGATTAACTATATTATCGTTATTTCAGTATAACAAAACTAAATTGGTCTGTAACAAGTTTCAAGTTTTAGATAGCTTCGAAAAAAAACGCCACTTAAGATTGCCTTCGTAAATTGCTACGTAAAAATGGCTTCCCAAAAGTTACAACAATTATTAAATCAATGTTAACCTAAGTCACGTCTTTTAAAGCTGAAAGTAAAATAAGTTTAACTACTCATAACCGAACATGCAATTTTCAATAATTTAAAACTTATTTACTTATTTTTTTTAAGCAAGTCAAATAAGTCATGCACTGTTAAAAGTAAACATATTTAAGGCAGAAAGTGAGTTCTACAGAACCATAAAGTACTATTTTAAGTACTTAATACTACTTTCATATATTACACATCAATAAAAGTACATAATAAGAGTTGGCAGTACCTATGCTGTTCATCGTAAATAATCTAGTGTGGACAGATATTCAATTTAAATAGTCTAATATGAGTATCGTTAAAACATTTAGCGAGCCGCTTCTTTAGAAGCGTTTCATGTATGCTTAAAAAAAACTAAATAAATTAAATTATAACCAAACAAAGAAGCAAGCCGCATTTTTTGTTAAGAAGCTTTATTACTTTCCGCCTACGTACTTATTACACAATAATCAGTAAGCTTTGATTAAGTAACAATTACTAATTAGTTAGAAAATTCTATAAAAGTGAAGTAGAAATAAGCAAAGTTAATTTAAAGTGTGGGTAATTTTATCGTTGTTATTTCAGTACGTAAAAACTAAATCGCTCTAAAATAGTATTAAAATTTATCAAATTTAAAATTTAAAAAGTTCTTACTTAAAATGAGCTAGTTAACAGTTTTAAATGTTAACAAAAAACAATCTTTGACTAAGCCACATGTTTCAAAATAAAAATTAAACAATTTCAATATTTTTTAATTGCTTATATGTTTTTCCAGAAATTTGAATTTTTAAGTATACTTTTATTTTAGAAATTTAAATTAGTGTTCCGCTGTTAAAAGTAAATATATTTTAGGCAGAGACTTAGTACTACAGAATCGTAAAGTATTTTTGTTAATACTTGCTACTATCATATACTACACAGTAATGAATTTTAAACATAAAAAGATATGCATCAGTTATTAAACTGTTCATTGTAAACAATCTAATGTGCACATAAAATATTTATTAACAGTCTACGTTTTAAATATGGCTAGGTGCTGTTTTGTAGAGTATCAAATGTGCTTACAAAATAAATAAAAATAAACAAAGTAAGCAAGACGAGCTTATTGTTGGAAAGCTTGATAAGCTTGCGCATACATGCTTATTACACGTTAAGCAAAAAACATGAAATTTTTATAAAGTCAACAATTTATTGAGCAGTCAGATAAGTTGCATCGATTTAGACTTCTACAATAGTTAACAATATGCTTGTTATTTAAGTATAACAAACCAAAATTACTCTGAAACAAGTTAAAATTTTTAGTTGTTCAAGATAAAAAAATACTGTTTTAAAACGAGCTGGTCAAAATTATTAATAATCAACAAAATATAAATCAAAATTTACCTAAACCACATGCTTTAAAGTTAAAATCGAACAAGATTTGCAACTCTTAATTGAAAAGACAATTTTCTTTTTGTTATAACTTATCGGGTTATTCTTGTTTTAGCAAGTCAAATCAGTAGAGTGCAAATTAAAGTTTGAATAGTACAGAATCATAAAGTATTATTTTAATTAATTTATACTACTTCGTTTACTACACATCAATAAATTTCAAACATAATTAAACTGTTCATCGTAAACAATGTAGTGTGCACGGAAATTCTTTGGAGTAGTCTACTGAGCGTAGCATTTAAAAATTTAGTGAGCAACTGCTTTGATAGAATATCATATGTGCATTGAAAATCAAACTAATTATTAAAATTTAATACAAACAAAATAAGCAAGCTGCGCTTATTGTTAAGAAGCTAGATAAGTTTGCGCCTTCATGCTTATTACACAAGCAATAAACAGGAAGCTTTTTATGAAGTCAATACTTAGTTAAGCAGTCAGCTAAGTTTTAGCAATTTAAACTTATAGAGCTAATAACTATATACTCGTTATTTAATTTACCAAAACTAATTTTTATTAAAACAGCTTTAAATTTTTTGTATGTTTAAGAAGAAAAATTAAATAATCTAACGTGCCGGTCAAAAGTATCAATATTCAACAAAACATAGCTCAAAGATTGCCTAAGCCACTTGTTAAGTCAAAACTTAACAACTTTTACAATTCTTTTGAGATTAAATAGTTTTCTAGTAGCTATAACGTACTGGAATTTTCTTGTTATAGCAAGTATAGTGGCGTTAAAACGTTATATAGTTTCGGCAGAGACTGAGTATAAAAAAGTACAACAAGTTATTTCAGGTTATTTATACTACTTTCATCAACTACATATCAACAATTTTCAAACATTATAAAATATACATCAGTAATTAAACTGTTTTTTGTAAACAAGCTCGCGTGCACAAAAGTTATCTTTAAAGTAGTCTACTGAGCGTAGCATTTGGAAATTTAGTGAGCCGCTGCTTTGATAGAGTATCATATGTGCATTGAGTATCAACTCAAACTACTTAAATTATTCAACAAATAAGTGAGCAAGCAGCACTTGTTTTTAAGACGCTCAATAAGCTTTGCGCCTACATGCTTATTACCCAAGAAAAAATAAAAAAATTTCATGAAGTCAACAGTTAATTAAGCAGTTGAATCAGTTCAAGCAATAATAATAATTTACAGAGTGATTAACTATATTATCGTTATTTCAGTATAACAAAACTAAATTCGTCTGTAACAAGTTTCAAGTTTTAGATAGCTTCGAAAAAAAAACGCCACTTAAGATTGCCTTCGTAAATTGCTACGTAAAAATGGCTTCCCAAAACTTATAGCAATTATTAAATCAATGTTAACCTAAGTCACGTGTTTTAAAGCTGAAAGTAATTAAGTTTAACTATTCATAACCGATCATGCAATTTTCAATAATTAAAAACTTAATTACATATTTTTATTTAAGCAAGTCAAATAAGTCATGCACTGTTAAAAGTAAGCATATTTTAGACAGAAAGTGAGTTCTACAGAACCATAAAGTACTATTTCAAGTACTTAATATTACTTTCATATATTACACATCATTAAAAGTACATAACAAGAGTTGGCAGTACCTATGCTGTTCATCGTAAATAATCTAGTGTGGACAGATATTCAATTTAAATAGTCTAATATGAGTACCGTTAAAAGCCGCATTTTAGTTAGCGAGCCGCTTTTTTAGAATTGTTTCATGTATGCATAAAATTAACTAAATAAATTAAATTGAAACCAAACAAAGAAGCAAGCCGCATTTTTTGTTAAGAAGCTTTATTACTTTCCGCCTATGTACTTATTACACAATAACCAGTAAGCTTTGATTAAGTAACAATTACTAATTAGTTAGAAAATTCTACAAAAGTGAAGTAGAAATAAGCAAAGTTAATTTAAAGTCTGGGTAATTTTATCGTTTTTATTCCAGTACGTAAAAACTAAATCGCTCTAAAATAGTGTTAAAATTTATCAAATTTTAATATTGAAAAGTTCTTACTTAAAATGAGCTAGTTAAAAGTTTCAAAAATTAACAAAAAACAATGTTTGACTAAGCCACATGTTTCAAAATTAAAATTAAACAATTTCAATAATTTTTAATTGCTTATATGTTTTTCAATAGATTTGAATTTTTAAGTATACTTTTATTTTAGAAATTTAAATAAGTGTTGCGCTGTTAAAAGTAAACATATTTTAGGCAGAGACTTAGTACTACAGAATCGTAAAGTATTTTTGTTAATACTTGCTACTATCATATACTACACAGTAATGAATTTTAAACATAAAAAGATATGCATCAGTTATTAAACTGTTCATTGTAAACAATCTAATGTGCACATAAAATATTTATTAACAGTCTACGTTTTAAATTTGGCTAGGTGCTGTTTTGTAGAGTATCAAATGTGCTTACAAAAAAAATGAAAATAAACAAAGTAAGTAAGACGAGCTTATTGTTGGAAAGCTTGATAAGCTTGCGCATACATGCTTATTACACGTTAAGCAAAAAACATGAAATTTTTATAAAGTCAACAATTTATTGAGCAGTCAGATAAGTTGCATCGATTTAGACTTCTACAATAGTTAACAATATGCTTGTTATTTAAGTATAACAAACCAAATTTACTCTGAAACAACTTAAAATTTTTAGTTGTTTGAGATAAAAAAGTACTGTTTTAAAACGAGCTGGTCAAAATTATTAACAATCAACAAAATATAAATCAAAATATACCTAAACCACATGCTTTAAAGTTAAAATCGAACAAGATTTGCAACTCTTAATTGAAAAAACAATTTTCTTTATGTTATAACTTATCGGGTTATTCTTGTTTTAGCAAGTCAAATCAGTAGAGTGCAAATTAAAGTTTGAATAGTACAGAATCATAAAGTATTATTTTAATTAATTTATACTACTTCGTTTACTACACATCAATAAATTTCAAACATAAATAAACTGTTCATCGTAAACAATGTAGTGTGCACGGAAATTCTTTGGAGTAGTCTACTGAGCGTAGCATTTAAAAATTTAGTGAGCAACTGCTTTGATAAAGTATCATATGTGCATTGAAAATCAAACTAATTTTTAAAATTTAAATCAACAAAATAAGCAAGCTGCGCTTATTGTTAAGAAGCTAGACTAGCTTGCGCCTACATGCTTATTACACAAGCAATAAACAGGAAGTTTTTATAAGGTCAATACCTTAGTTAAGCAGTCAGCTAAGTTTTGGCAATTTAAACTTATAGAGTGAATAACTATATACTCGTTATTTAATTTACCAAGACTAATTTACATTAAAACAGCTTTTAATTTTTTGTATGTTCAAGAAGAAAAATTAGATAATCTAACGTGCCGGTCAAAAGTATTAACAATCAACAAACATAGCTCAAAGTTTGCCTAAGCCACTTGTTAAGTCAATATTTAACAATTTTTACAATTTTTTTGAGATTAAATAGTTTTCTAGAAGTTAAAACTTACTGGATATTTCTTGTTATAGCAAGTATAGTGGCGTTAAAACGTTGTATAGTTTCGGCAGAGACTGAGTATAAAAAAGTACAACAAGTTATTTCAGGTTATTTATACTACTTTCATCAACTACATATCAACAATTTTCAAACAATATAAAATATACATCAGTAATTAAACCGTTTTTTGTAAACAATCTCGCGTGCACAAAAGTTATTTCTAAGTAGTCTACTGAGCGTAGCATTTAAAAGTTTAGCGAGCCGCTGCTTTGATAGAGTATCATATGTGCATTGAGTATCAACTCAAACTACTTAAATTATTCAACAAATAAGTGAGCAAGCAGCACTTGTTTTTAAGACGCTCAATAAGCTTTGCGCCTACATGTTTATTACCCAAGAAAAAATAAAAAAATTTCATGAAGTCAACAGTTGATTAAGCAGTTAAATCAGTTCAAGCAATAATGATAATTTACAGAGTGATTAACTATATTATCGTTATTTCAGTATAACAAAACTAAATTCGTCTGTAACAAGTTTCAAGTTTTAGATATTTACGAAAAAAAATGCCACTTAAGATTGCCATCGTAAATTGCTACGTAAAAATGGCTTCCCAAAAGTTATAGCAATTATTAAATCAATGTTAACCTAAGTCACGTGTTTTAAAGCTGAAAGTAAAATAAGTTTAACTATTCATAACCGATCATGCAATTTTCAATAATTAAAAACTTAATTACATATTTTTATTTAAGCAAGTCAAATAAGTCATGCACTGTTAAAAGTAAGCATATTTTAGGCAGAAAGTGAGTTCTACAGAACCATAAAGTACTATTTCAAGTACTTAATACTACTTTCATATATTACACATCATTAAAAGTACATAACAAGAGTTGGCAGTACCTATGCTGTTCATCGTAAATAATCTAGTGTGGACAGATATTCAATTTAAATAGTCTAATATGAGTATCGTTAAAACATTTAGCGAGCCGCTTCTTTAGAAGCGTTTCATGTATGCTTAAAAAAAACTAAATAAATTAAATTATAACCAAACAAAGAAGCAAGCCGCATTTTTTGTTAAGAAGCTTTATTACTTTCCGCCTACGTACTTATTACACAATAACCAGTAAGCTTTGATTAAGTAACAATTACTAATTAGTTAGAAAATTCTATAAAAGTGAAGTAGAAATAAGCAAAGTTAATTTAAAGTGTGGGTAATTTTATCGTTGTTATTTCAGTACGTAAAAACTAAATCGCTCTAAAATAGTGTTAAAATTTATCAAATTTTAATATTGAAAAGTTCTTACTTAAAATGAGCTAGTTAAAAGTTTCAAAAATTAACAAAAAACAATGTTTGACTAAGCCACATGTTTCAAAATTAAAATTAAACAATTTCAATAATTTTTAATTGCTTATATGTTTTTCCATAGATTTGAATTTTTAAGTATACTTTTACTTTAGAAAATTAAATAAGTGTTGCGCTGTTAAAAGTAAACATATTTTAGGCAGAGACTTAGTACTACAGAATCGTAAAGTATTTTTGTTAATACTTGCTACTATCATATACTACACAGTAATGAATTTTAAACATAAAAAGATATGCATCAGTTATTAAACTGTTCATTGTAAACAATTTAATGTGCACATTAAATATTTATTAACAGTCTACGTTTTAAATTTGGCTAGGTGCTGTTTTGTAGAGTATCAAATGTGCTTACAAAATAAATAAAAATAAACAAAGTAAGCAAGACGAGCTTATTGTTGGAAAGCTTGATAAGCTTGCGCATACATGCTTATTACACGTTAAGCAAAAAACATGAAATTTTTATAAAGTCAACAATTTATTGAGCAGTCAGATAAGTTGCATCGATTTAGACTTCTACAATAGTTAACAATATGCTTGTTATTTAAGTATAACAAACCAAATTTACTCTGAAACAACTTAAAATTTTTAGTTGTTTGAGATAAAAAAGTACTGTTTTAAAACGAGCTGGTCAAAATTATTAACAATCAACAAAATATAAATCAAAATTTACCTAAACCACATGCTTTAAAGTTAAAATCGAACAAGATTTGCAACTCTTAATTGAAAAAACAATTTTCTTTATGTTATAACTTATCGGGTTATTCTTGTTTTAGCAAGTCAAATCAGTAGAGTGCAAATTAAAGTTTGAATAGTACAGAATCATAAAGTATTATTTTAATTAATTTATACTACTTCGTTTACTACACATCAATAAATTTCAAACATAATTAAACTGTTCATCGTAAAGAATGTAGTGTGCACGGAAATTCTTTTAAGTAGTCTACTGAGCGTAGCATTTAAAAATTTAGTGAGCAACTGCTTTGATAAAGTATCATATGTGCATTGAAAATCAAACTAATTTTTAAAATTTAAATCAACAAAATAAGCAAGCTGCGCTTATTGTTAAGAAGCTAGACTAGCTTGCGCCTACATGCTTATTACACAAGCAATAAACAGGAAGTTTTTATAAAGTCAATACCTTAGTTAAGCAGTCAGCTAAGTTTTGGCAATTTAAACTTATAGAGTGAATAACTATATACTCGTTATTTAATTTACCAAGACTAATTTACATTAAAACAGCTTTTAATTTTTTGTATGTTCAAGAAGAAAAATTAAATAATCTAACGTGCCGGTCAAAAGTATTAACAATCAACAAAACATAGCTCAAAGTTTGCCTAAGCCACTTGTTAAGTCAAAACTTAACAATTTTTACAATTTTTTTGAGATTAAATAGTTTTCTAGAAGTTAAAACTTACTGGATTTTTCTTGTTATAGCAAGTATAGTGGCGTTAAAACGTTATATAGTTTCGGCAGAGACTGAGTATAACAAAAGTATAAAATATTATTTCAGGTACTTATTCACTACTTTTATCAACTACATATCAACAATTTTTAAAATATTCATCAGTAATTAAACTGTTTATTGTAAACATCCTAGTGTGCACAAAAGTTATTTCTAAGTAGTCTACTGAGCGTAGCATTTAAAAGTTTAGCGAGCCGCTGCTTTGATAGAGTATCATATGTGCATTGAGTATCAACTCAAACTACTTAAATTATTCAACAAATAAGTGAGCAAGCAGCACTTGCTTTTAAGACGCTCAATAAGCTTTGCGCCTACATGCTTATTACCAAAAAAATAAAAAAATTTCATGAAGTCAACAGTTGATTAAGCAGTTAAATCAGTTCAAGCAATAATGATAATTTACAGAGTGATTAACTATATTATCGTTATTTTAAGATAAGAAAACTAAATTAATCCGTAACAAATTTAAAATGTTCAATAGTTTAGAATAAAAATTGCTACGTAAAAATGGCTTCCCAAAAGTTTTGATGATAAAAAATCAATTTTACCAAACTACATGTTTCAAAACTGCAAGTTAAATAAAATTAACTATTCGTTATTAACCATACAGTTTTCAATAAGTTAAAACTTATTGGCTTAGTTTTATTTAAGCAAGTTTAATATGTGAAGCATCGTTCAAAAATAGCTATATCAAACAGAAAGCGAGTACTACGAATTGAATAAAAATTGTTTTAATAACTTAATACTATTTTCATATAAGACACATCAATAAAAAATATCAAAATACAAAGTTTTAGTATACAAGCTGTTCATCGTAAATAATATACCGTAAATTGTATTCTTATACGCTAAGCTTTTGTGAATTTAGCGAGCCGCTTTATTAGTAGTGTATCAATTGTGCTTTAAAAATTATACAAAACAACTCAAGTTAAAACCAAACAAAGTAAGCAAGCCGCATTTTTTTGTTGAGAAGCTTTATTAAAGTGTGCCTACGTACTTATTACACAACAAGCAATAAACAGAAAGTTTTGATGAAGTAGCAATTACTCACGCTGCTCAACAGTTTATTAAGCAACTTGTAATAATAACAAGCTTCTTACTAATTTCTTACGTACATAGAGCTGATAAAGTTGCACGTGTTAATGTTTTCATCCAATCATAGTTGATGAAAACGCTTAGCTATGTTCAGCATAAATACGTTGGTGTGTTGTAGGCATTTACCATTTTAAAAGTTCTGTTAAGGCGAAACAATGTAGAACCATTATGAGCTATGTGCTGAGGTTCTTTAGAGCTTTTTATGTGTTTGTTATTTTAAGCTACATTGATAAAAGTATATTTAAACTGCTTTTTTAATCTTTTTTTTTTGTTCTCCATACAAGCATTTCCTATTCGTTAATTTACAAATTGATAAAAACTTTAAAAAAAATAAAATTAACTTAAAAACTTTAAACAGTTCATTCTTTAGTTAAACAAATCAACAAAGACTTGCTTGACACAATGAAGATATTCTTTATAGCAACTGCCCTGCTATTTTACACACAGGCAATTGAAACAAGAAGTATGTTTTAGAAGTTTCTTTTATCTAGCAATAGCCTATGGTTATACATAATATTACTTTTTGTTTTATAGTTGAGATAATACTTACTGTTATAAACTTTTTACAAATCAGCTAACTTGTACAAGTGAATACAAATAAATAGCTGTGTAATCAGCTAAGAAAATTACTTTGTTTTCACAGTTTAAAGTGTTTAGTAACATTTTCAAAGAACAATAACGATTGAAAACAACTGTCTTTATTGTCTGAAATAAATCGGTCAACAACTTAGTTTTTCTTTAACTGTTTAAATTTCGCAAAAGAGGTTTTTAATTATAATTAATGTGCTTTTGCATATTTTCGTTGTATCAACACTAATTGTAAACCAGTTATACAATGTCTTTAAGTAAAGTTAGTACTTTCAATCAGTTGAGTCATTAAGCTCTGCTTTTGATTTGTACATTTTTCATAACCTTTATTTTGGTAAACTTTAAATTTTTGTGCTCACCATAACGCTGTACTTTTTGGTGTTTTTATTTAAAAGATTAAAAATTTTTTACAGAGTGCAGCTACAACTACGTGGTAACCAATAAAACAATTCCATTTTTAAAAGCAAATGACGAATGTAATGCTATTGGAGGAGAAATAGCATCGGAAGAGCTCAAAGAAAGGTTGATTTCGAATTTATTTAAAGCTAACAAACTAAAGAATAAATTTACTATGTTATATATATTATTCTGTACTTTCTACTTTAATGATGAAAATCAATGTTCTCAACTTAAATATAAGGAGAATGATCAACTATAAATTTTAAATTTTATTAACAATTAAATTCTATTTGAACAAGATTTTATTCGCCTAATAATCTCGTTTGACTAGTCTAAGCGAGCGAAACGTTGTATTGTTAATAAAATTTATAATATATAATTTATACATACTATGATTAAAAATCAGCTTTGAAAAACAAAATAACTGTAGTTGACAAATAAATCTATAAAGTACAAAGATACGAGTTTAGTTTATTTGGAAAATAAAAGATAACACTTATCGAAAATTAGTAGTAGCTTTTAAAATTAATATAAAAAAAAAAGTTTATTGGTTAAACTTTTATGGCATGTAAATAAAAATTTTTTTTTTAACCCTCAAAATACTGTGTCCAAAGACTTCGTGTACAAAAACAGTTTCGGTTATTTAGTCTGTAACAAATATATTTTGCTTTTAACTTTAGTTTGTAACGAACATTACATTATTAGCAGAGTGTTGTTTTTGAAAATATTTCTGACACTTGCTTTGAGAAGTCCTTTGATAATAAAAGATACTCTTTTTATCACTTATGTACCAAAATTAAATTAAGTTGACTAAAACAATATTTTACCTCAAATAACTAATTAATCGTTTAGTACGCGTTCTTCAGCCCTTTTTTTTTCAATAGAAAGCAATTTATAAGTAAAAGTATAAAATGTATAAAATTATATGTAGCATAATGATAGGAGAATAACTTAAATATGTAGCATAATAATGTAGCATAATGTTAAGATAAACATATATTTATTTAGTTTAAATATAGTTTTATAATGTAAAAGTTTTTTTTTTTGTACTTATAAATAAACAAACAATCGAAACTAGACACTTGTAAAAAGTATATAGAATATTGTAACAAATTCGCCCTTTCTTAGTGCATAGTACATAAATTTTTGATCATTTTTCTGTGTTGGCGCTTAATGTTTTGATTTTTTTTGAATTGTTGTTGGTCATAAGCTGTTTTTAGACTAAATTTTTATATATTGTTTATAAATTTATTTTTTTCAATGCTGTCATTATTTTATATTAAATATATTAAATATTTCTAACTCCATAGCTCTGGTATTTAATTCTACAAAAAGTAACTTGGCTTTATATATTGCTATTATTGAAGTTTATTGTCAAACGAAGGACCTAGGCATTAAAACCTAAGCCACTTAAACTGAAAGACACTAACATAAAAACAAAAAAAAAACAAATTACAGTGTTAAACCAAACATAAAACCCATACAAGGCACCAGGGACGTAGCTAGTTCAAAAAAGTTACGAATCTGCAAAAATTTAAACATCTGAAATAACTCGTGATAACTTCCTAGCGGGAACACAGCAATTTAAACAAGCTCTAATGTTATTGAATTTAATCTGAAAAAATGCAGTTATGTTAATACATCAAAAATGGAATGTTGAGGTACGAATGATAACTGTATACAAGGCAATTTAATTTGCTCCACAACCCCTATGACTCTTTATGTCTTGCCACTTGTGTAAACCAAGAAAACATTCATTAAACGGTAGGAATTTTCATAGGTAGTTTTAAATATTGGGTACTTTCAATTGCAGCAAATTTGCAAAAATAAAAGTACCAAATATTTTGATGACGTCATTAACTTTACTTTGGTTAGTTTTGGAGCTTAAACAAGTAAAAAAAGAAAAATTGCTGTCTAAGCTTACGACAAATTCACTTTTTTAATTTTCTAAAATATGAAAATAATCATATCTGAAATAAAACAATAGAATAATACTAAACATTTCCCTATGTTAACAAAATTATACAAATATTTTTTGTTAACATAAAGTTACAATTTTAAATTCAAACACAAATTTAAAAAAATGATTTTTAAATTTTTTCTTTTATAGTTTATTGATGAATTTAATTCATTAAAAATTTTGAACTAATTATACATTAGTGATGTGCTTCAACATGTGCTACATTTCTATAGTTTGAAATATAGTTAAAAGGGTAGCCATCAAACCTAAATGCTTATGGGAATCTTGGAATGTTATATAAAATTCTAGAATGACTTGAAATTCTGATCACTTATTTTGTCTAGAAAAGTAAATAAGACTTGAATTTAAAAAATATATTAAATTTTTTAAAATTGAAAGAAGATTCAAAAAACTTTAAGAGCCTCCTTGGGTACAAGGAGGGTATAGATTACTTTTATTACAAGTTGATGTCACTTTATGAAATTTAATCTAAACTACAAGTATCTTTATACAGATTTTTTATAGATAAGCAAATTTTTGATATAAAACATTAGAATAGGAGAGTACAGTAGGTTTTAATTGTCATTTATTGGAATTTTTTAAATATTTAAAGTAATACTTCCTTAAAATTTGAGCAGGGTTGTCAAGACACCTGGAATCCACGAACTTGACAGTTTAAACAAAAACTGGAAAAATCTTAATATTTGAAATTAAAAAGTTTGAAAAATCTAGTGTTTAAAAAAAATCATCAAAAAATCTGTAATTTTTAAACTACTTTTACATTTAAAATGATGAAATTTTTATAAAATATGATAACTGAAAGTCATCAATAGTCTATAAAAGATAGATTTTTAAAGTCAATAGCTTAATTTGTGGTTGAATATAAAATTGTAACTTACAAAAAAAATATCAAAGTTGAAAATTATATTTCCTTAATTTTGTTAACATAGTGAAATGTTTAGTATTATTTTATTTCAGATACAATTATTTTTATATTTAGAAAAATAAACTAAGTGAATTTATCATAGGCCTAGACAGCAAATTTATTATTTTACAAAGTTTAATCTTAATAACTACCCAAAGTAGAGTTAATGACATCATCAAAGTATTGGGTACTTTTTTTTTTGCAAAATTGAGGCAATTAAAAATACTAAACACTTAAAACTACTTATAAAAAGTTAAAAAGTCCTACCCTTCATAAAAAATAAGTATAAAAAATCATCATTAAACTTAAAAATACTTATACTGTTTTCAAAATCTAACATTTAAAGTAGTCAATAGTAACAACATATTATGCAAATGTTTGAAACATAAAATTGTATGATTTTTATTTTTGAAACTACAGCTTCCTTTGGAATCAATTTTGCATTGCAGCTTTTTGATAAAATAAAGCTTTAACGCCCTAAATGTTACAATTTGGATGTAATTAATTCGTTCAATTTTTTTACTATACTAAAAATGCTAAAGAGTACATATATGTCAAAATTATCTTTCAGGATAGCTAAGCATAAATGAATACTAATCGCTAAGGCAGCAGAGTCTTTTCAAGCTGAAATAAAAGAAGTTTTTTCGCACATAAGTATACGTTTTTGTAGATTTGCAGAAACCTACCAAGCTACGTCCCTGCAAGGCACAATCTGAAAAAACTCAAACTTTCACAACCAAAATATTCAAAGATTCCAAAGACACCAATCTTAAAACATGAAATCTTTGAAACAAGCATCTCCTGTCAAAATTCTACAGTACCTGGCTCGAAATTCTAGGAACTATCTTGAAGACCACTCTTCATCAAACAAGAAATTTCAAAACGGCATTCATTTTCAACTTTAGAAAGAAATTTTCATCTTGCAAAACATTGATCTCAACAACTATTCGTCATTCATCATGTTTTCAAAGTTTCACCACGGCAAATTCTGTCAAAAATTACTTCAAACATGTGGCAGCAACAATTCACAAATCTAGATTACAAATTAACTGATCATCCAATAATTTTAGAATCTAAAGCCCCAAGCACATTAACAATAGACCAGCCAAAAATTCAAAACTAAAAAGTACTTAAAATCTATAAGGGGAAGGTATTGCTTACTATCAAACTACCAATAAACTACATACCAGATACCAAATAAACGGTTAAAGTGATTAATAAAACTAATTACTTATAAATTTTGCTGGTAAATACTTTGTTTATTTATATCTTTTTTAACTTTAATCGAAAATGTTCAAGATTTTTGCAAGATCTATTTCATTTGAATGTTCGTTCCACATTTCTACCTAACGATAGAAAAAAGAATTTTGCCAACCAAAATTGTTGAAATTATATTTGCATGTATATTTTCTATTATTATCTCTGAGTGAGTAAGTTTCTTATAGGTTTGAAGAAAGTTTGGGGATTAATAGTAGTTTCATTGTTAATTAGTTTATAAAAAAGTAATAGGATCAAATTCAAGTCTTCTGTACTCTAAAGTTTTTATATTAAGCTTAGTTAGTCTGTCTATGTAAGACGTATATGAAATGTTGCACCAATTAAAGATTGGTCTCGTAAATTTTCTTTGAATTAATTCTAGTTGGTTGATGTCTTTGAGACCATAAAGGTGTGTTGTATTCCATCTTAGGACTGATATACTAGGTACAAATTTTTAAGAATTTTCTAAATCTGTAGAAATAAAGCTTTCTAGAATTTGAAAAGATAAAATTGATGCAGTACGATAAATATAGTTATGAGATGTTTAAATTTTAAATTATTTGAAATAAAAATTCCAAGGTCTTTAAACACTTCAGTTTTAGGTAAGATCACATTGTTTATTTTAAAGTCAAACGTAGGAATAGGTGTACTTCTGTAAGTATTTTAAACATGACATTTGCTTGGATTTAGGTTTAATTTTCTTTCTTTTAATCAATGGTAGATTTTATCTAATTTTTTTTGTAAAACTAAGTTAGATTAGCTAAATGCTTTTGTGTCGTCTGCAAAAAGCTTAATGTTCTGAGATTATATCATTTATATAAATTATAAATAAATGTGGACCAATAACCCCTCCTTGAGGAACTCCACTAAAAATTGGTAAGGATTCTGAGAACGTGTTACCGATAACTACTCTTTGTGTTCTATCCTGAAGAAATTATTTAAAACATTCAACTAGATTTCTAATAATTTGTATTGAGATAAGGTTTTAATTAATTTAAAATAAGAGACAGAGTCAAATGCTTTCTAAATGTCTGTATAAATTACATTGATAGATTTATTGTTAAAAAAAAATAATAACCATAAACGAAAGCAATCCAATAGTTGAATACAGGAAGTTTGTTTAGGAAGAAAAAAAAAAATTCGGAGAAATAAGATTGTTTTAAAAAATATGATTAAGTGTTTTTAATAAAACTATGTGTTCAAAAGATCTGCAAAAGATACTTGTTAGTGAAATTGGTCTGTAGTTTAATGGATTATTTATGTTTCCGTTTTTGTATATTGGTATAATATAAGATATTTTCCATTGTTTTGGTATGAAAGAAATAGCTGAAGTAAAATTAAAAATTCACGAGATTGGAAAAATGAGAGAGCAAATAGTTCGTTTTAAAAAATATGAAGTTATACTTTCTGCTGTTCTGAGTATTTTATCTTCATAAACGATTTACAGATTCATTTATTACATTATTACTAACAAAAAAATCCTGCATTTCAAGACGATTTTTATCAATACGTTTAAAATGTTCGTCTTCATAATTTTTACTAAATACTTTTTAGAATGATTTGTTAAAACCAGAGGTTTTATCAAAGTCAGAAGTTAATGGTAAACTATTTTCATTAAGTAAAAGAGGAAAGGAAGGTGATAGATTTAGATTTAATTTTACAAAAGAGCATTTTTTTTAATTTGTATTATGACAAAAGCTTTTTTCATGTTGAATGTCGAATTTTTTTACAGCTTTTTCGTATGCTTTTGAAACTAGCTTGTATTTGTTAGTAATCTACTGATCTAACTTGCTTTTTTGTTTAGTTTTTGCCTTTCTTTTAGTAGCTTTTTTAAATTAGAAGGATATGTTTTTCTTTTTTTATTTTTCTTTATCAAAGGCACAATTTTTTTAAGTGCAAGAATAATAATGCTAACAAATTTATCATAAAACTCCTGTAAATTTTCTGATTTATTGTAAATTAATTTCCAATCTATAGTTGACAAATATTCGTTAATACACTAAAAGTCCTCTATGGAATAAAATGGGTAAAGTGTCACAGTAGCTAAGTTTGTGCTCTTATTTACATTAATTCCAAATGATATAAGGTAATGGTCGTTAGTATTGAATAAGGGTAAATCCACTTAATGAAATTTAATTCTATCTAACTTCATGTAATAACAATGCACTAAATTAAGAATACTTTATGATGTAGTTGTGTATACTGTATGTTGTCTTCATGTGTAGGTAAATCAATTGTTTAAGTTGAAAAAGTCTCTGAACAAACCTTAACAAAACTTTTATTACATTCATTAAAATTTGAGCTTGGAATACTCTAATCAATGTTTGGAAATTAAAGTCACCAATAAAATAAAAAGAAACAGTTTTTAGTGTGAACTGTATAATTAGGTCACTCATGTTTGATACAATTTTTATAGATTTAGAAAGATTTGGAGGGATATAAATACGTAGAAATTTTAACTTTAATCCATTGAAAATTAAATCAAAGCATATCAATTCAACACCGTCAAAAGTAAAAAATTCACTTTTAATTTCAATATTTTTTTAACAATTTTTAATAAAAGCAACAACGCCTCCCCCTGTTCAGTCTATCATTGCGAATAACATTATACCCAGATGGACAAAAATTAAAATTTTTAATCTTAGAATTTAACGAAATTTCAGTTAAGAAAATAAACTTTTGTTTTTTGTATAAACTCAACAAAACTTCTTTTTATTTAAAATAGATATAATATTTGTATACGAAATTTTTACTAGAAAATTTTTACTAGACTTTGACCTATTGAGGAAGTTTGTGCTTAAGGCTTCAATACACTTAACTTTTAAAGAACTAACAGTACTAGTATTAAGAACAAAATCACTACAACTACAATCAGAATTAACAGATTGACCAAATTTATTAAATGTATGTAAGTTTTCAACAAAGTTGTTACAACTAACACTAACCCCAGAGTTCTAGGGTGGTGTAACGAAAGGGCTGCTGTATTTTTTTAACCATTTGTTATATCGTATTACGTATTGAACACTCAGATTTTTTCATCAGCTAGTTGTTGTTTTCTTTTTTAATTCTTAACGCAATTTCTTTTTAGCCAATTGCTCTGAAGCTGTTCTATCGGGATTAATATATACTGCGATTTCATTTCTTTTGCTATTAACTTTTAGATTTCTTAATTTTAAAAATCTCTGTTTTGCTTTCAAGTTGTTGAGCTTAATTATAATTGGTCTGCATCTATCCTTGATAACTTTTGCAATTCTGTACAATGAGTTGAATTTAGATTAAGTAATTTTGTTTACTCCCAAAACTTCTTGAATAGTTTTTAAATCTCTTTTCGATTTTTCAAGTGTGCTGTTAGAACTTTCTGATTCTGGAATATTGAAAACAATCACATTGAGTGCTTTCTTTTTTTTTTAGTTTTTCATCACTTTGAGCTTTAATTTTTTGGTAACCGAATTCAATTTTGTACTTATATCTGTGAAAAACTCAGCTGGTTTGTTCAATTGAATTGCAATAGCGTAGGTCAGAAACTTTGTTTGGAACTTTTCGCACTTTGTAGAAAATTTTTGTTTAAACTGAAAGATAGATGTCTGTAGATCACTAATTTTTTGTTCGATTGCAGTATATTTTTTGTCAAGGCTAAGACTTTTTTCACATGTGCAATCATCACTTCTCAATTCAACCTAATGCTCCCGGTGTTACTAGCGTCCCCAGATTCCTCTGAAGCCAACCCTGTAACAGGTTCAGCAGCCACAACAGGAGCTAGATTCGCGGTAGTTCCAGGGCATTCTTCTGAAGTATTCTCGGTTTGCGATAGTACTTCGGTTCCGGATCGAGTTCTTGAGGGTTTAAGAACCTTTTTTAAGGTTCTTTCAATAGAGGACATTTAATTAGATTAGATACAATGGGTTTTTTATAGTTTCAGTTTATTATTTACAACAAAAAATACAAAAAAACAAGTAACACACAAATAACTGCAAAGTTCAGCTAAATTAGGAAAAGGAGCAGAAATATGCTTCCTGCTCTGTTTCACTGCGGTGTGACGAGTGGTTGTTTTGCTCAGACTCCGTTGATGGTTTACCTCGAAGGGTTGGGCTGGGCACGTTTTCTTGGTCGTGGTCGTTGAATTGTGATCGTGCGATAAGCGAAATAAAATTTTAATTTACACAAGAAATATTTACAAAATAAATGTACACTATTTTGAGTGTTGGGTTGCTGAACAAAGACTTAATCAGAGCAATACCACTCGCAATGGTTTCGTTAGGAATTATCTATCAAATGACTTAGCTATACGCTATAATTCTAAAGCACGTTACAAACTCAAGTCAAGTTTGACGCCCCGATATTTATAAGTTATGAAATTGAAGGCACGCAAACCTCAATTTGAGCTATGCGCCTCGTTGAAGTAATTAAATTAGAATCACTCAAAAAAGCGCTTTGAATGATTAATTTGAAGTGCTTGTGCGGTCACAATCACTGATTGTGACGTAATGAGATAAGATTTGAGATCTTCGATTGACGTTGTAATTTCAAAATGGCGACTGTCGCTTCGTACTGAAACTGGCGTAGTGGTGCTTCTTGCTAACGTTGAAATCCAAATGATCTGCCTTCTCGTTCGCTCGGCTCTTTTTATACGCTTTTCTTACATAACATCACCTGGTCAAGACATGATTGTATGATGTAACATGCTGATTAAGGCATGAAAACCCGGCGTGATCGGTGGTTGATTCTATATTGAGTTCAAAACGAAATGCGTCAACTAGCGGTTGTTTAATATCATAATTTAAAGTGGTTTTTAAAGGAATGAGTTTAGTGATTTAACAAAACAACGAAGTTTTTTAAAAAATAACTTTAAATGAGTTCAATTTTAAGGCAATCGACGTGAAAGTAATAAAACCTTCACGTTGATGTCCAACAAACCAACCTTTGTTCAAGACTCAAATTTTTCTCAGTATATACATTTTATAATTTGCAAACATCATTTTGCAGTGGATTAAACTCCATATCCTCTTGAATTCCAAATGCTATAAGTTTTTCTTTTTTAGTTGCTTTCCAATTTTGGAATTTTCAATCAGCAATTTGATTTCATTTTCATTAGACATTTAAATTTTCTTACTTAACATAAACCTCATTCAAAAATAAATAAAAAGTAATCCTTAAAAGTAATCCTTTAATACAGGCCGAGGGTTACAAGATATTTAGCAAATAAAACAATCGGCCTTTAAATAAGTCACAAGGAAAAGTAAATTCTAAATCAGTAAAATGAAATTGATAAAACTAAAAATATCAAAAAACAAGATTGCCCAAAACGGAAGTTCCTTTTAGGTTAATTTAGTCAATACCAAAGTCTCGCCAAGACAAGCTAGTAAGGTTTTATAAATTATTACTTGAGCCAGATCTAAATCATTATTCACGTTTTGTTTTTAAAGATTCTTTTTAAGTAATTAAGTGAATTTCTATTAAATAATTTATTAATACACAAAACACATTCTTATCCTCCTTTTTCAAATGTCCCATTGGATGAGGTTATACAAATTTGTTTTGTAGTATAAAGCTTAAGAAAACTGAGTATTTAAAAAAACTAGTTTTATAATATTAATGAAAATAGCAACAAGCCACGACAGTTTGGCTTTAATAACGAGATTAATCGTCAAATAATCGGATTAGCTATGGGGTCTCCTCTTGGGCCTACTCTTGCTAATATCTTTATGGAATATTTAGAACCTAAATTACTCGATGAATTATTATCACAAGCTCTTTACATAAGGTATATGGATGATTGTCTAGTTATTGCACAATCAGAGAAAGTTAAGGAGACTTTTTTTTAAGCTACACGTGTTACATGAAAAAATTTCATTCACCAAGAAAATAGAAATCAATAACCAAATTATTTTTCAAAATATATTAATTACAAAAAGTAAAGCTAAACTCCTTACCAGTGTGTACAGAAAGCTCTCTTTTACCGGCCAATATTTACACTTTTAATATTTTTTAGTGATGTACCGGACCCGGATCCGGACTTTTTTTTCAAATTAGAATCCGGCCGGAACCGGATCCGGACTTCTTTTTCAAATTAGAGTCCGGCCGGAACCGGATCCGGACTTTTTTTTCAAATTAGAATCCGGCCGGATTCGGATATCAGACAAAAATGACAATATCCGGCCGGACCCGGATAGTGAGTCCGGTACATCACTAAAATAAACTAGCATGAGTCAGAATGAAGTTTTTAAAAACCAAAAAAAAAACTTTAATCTAATAATAAGTAGAACAGCTTGCCACAAGGTTTACAAATTTAGGTGTTATTTACAAATAAAAATCTGAAATTAAGTTCTTAAACAAAATACACTAGAAAATTACAAAACATTGAAAACTGGATCAGCTCAAACTCATTCAAAATCTAAAAGAAAACTAGCCTGAGTTTTTATAAAAAACTAAACTAGCCTGAGGCAGTCCAAGATTTTCTAAAATTCCAAAAAATTTTCAAACTAGCAGGGTTGCCACTGTTTAAGTTAATAAAACTAGCTAGAGTGAGTATAAACAAGTCTGACTCAGAATGAGGTTTTCAAAAACTGAAAAAAATACTTTAATCTAATAATCAGTAGAACAGCTAGCAAAGGTTGACAATTTGGTAGTAAAGTTGTGGACTGATTGTGGTACACTTAACTTATTAGTACTACCCATCATAATTAAATTCTACCTTATTAAATTAATATCTAACAAATACTAAATTCAGACTGAGACTACTTTCTATAATCAGACATGACAGTTTTGAGTGATGAATCTTTTATACAAAACACAACAATAAATACTAGCATATACAAAATTATTAATACTTTGGTAACACTTTAAAAACTGGAAGCTATTTAACTCTATATCAAAAGACTTAAAAAAAAACTAAAAATTAAATAAAACTTTTAGTAAACAAGAAACAGTAAAATTTTTAATAAACTATTAAACTATAAACCTGGCTTAGTATTTAAACCATTGAACACCTGTTGAAATATTCATTTTTAAAACAAAACACTACTTACAATAAGCATTCACAAATACGTTCAAGATATTTTGTTGCTTCAAGCTACACACCAAACTAACTAACTGCTTACATATAAACTGCCTGTCATGTTCTGATGTTTTGTTGTATCAGTATTTAGTTTGAAACATTTCGTCATATGATTCTCACTGGCTCGTACATTCAACCGTATTAATTCTAAATATTCTCTGAGCTCAACTTTAAACAATAAATAGTGCAAGTATTCATTCCAAAGCTTTCAATTTTACAACATATGTAAAGAGTTGCATTTCATGAAATGTTTATTTCATAGTTTAGATGTAAACAAATGTAAATTAGTCACGTGTACAAAATGAGCCAATCACTTTAGGTGTTTAATTTTCACTGACGAAAATGACTCATAGTGATTTACACAGGGTTTGTTTTTGAAAAAATACTTTTCAGTATGCTCTTTTTTACTAACTAGATCCGGGTCCGGCCGGATCTCTGTTAGGATCCGGCCGGACCCGGATCCGGACTTTTTTTTCAAATTAGAATCCGGCCGGAACCGGACCCGGACTTTTTTTCCAAATTAGAATCCGGCCGGAACCGGATCCGGACTTTTTTTTCAAATTAGAATCCGGCCGGATCCGGATATCAGACACAAATGGCAATATCCGGCCGGACCCGAACCCGGATAGTGAGTCCGGTACATCACTAATATTTTTGTACCAAAAAAAAAACCTGATTAGAACCTTATACTACCAGGTATGTATGATTTGTTCTCCTGATACGCTTCATTCTGAAACAGATAAAATTAAGGAAGTTCTAGTGGGAAATGGTTATCCAAAAGATAAAAAACGAATCATAAAATCACACGATGACAACCGTAGGAAGCCTAAATTTTTTGGACCGAAAAAATTTTCTGCGGTTCTTAAACTATCATATTTGGGTAATGTATTACGTTTATTTGAGAAAAATTGCAAGAACTAACAGCTTCGACTTATAACCAAGTAGACCCTAGAGTAGTATTTTGTTTAAAACCAGTTCTTAGATTGAAACTCAAAGACCTAGCATCCTACCTTGATAAAAGTTATATTATTTGCAAATTTAATTTTTTATGCGAAATAAGTTATATTGCGTAAAATTCTAAACATCTAAAAACGACAGTGAATGCACATATACCTATGTGTATATTAAACTTTATGAAATAAAATACTAATAATAAGACGATGACTGTTAAAAATTCGACAAAAAGATCTTCGGTAACACAACATCTGATTAATAACGTCGATTGTGCAAACAGCTAAGATGTATCGAGATTTAAGTTTATCAATAATTGTACAAATTTGGTTGATTTGATTAGATTAGAAGCAATTAGATTTATTTATTTTAATAGCTTTTGGTTGTGTTATTTACTTAAACGTGTCTTTAATTGTTTCAACCATTTCGTTTTGTAATTTAAAGTGTTTATTTTTGTATTGACTACTATTTTACATAAATCTAGAAAAAAAATTAAAAATTGGCTTTTGTTGATTGTTTTTTTTACAGCAATCACTTCAGCAATTAATCACTTCAGTAGTTTTCCTAAGTTTATTATTTTTAGTTAAAAAAAGCTTTTGTTTTAAATCAAGTTTCTGCAGTAAGTCTTTGAAAAGTTACAGTAAAAATATATTAAAAATTTTATAAAAAAACATTTGATTGTTATTTAAACAAAGAAAAAACTATCGTAGGCTTTTGTTTTTGACATTAAAAATCGACTAATTTTTTTTACAGTGAAAACGCAATAAAAGCACAGCATGCGGTCAATACTTTTTACAACACCACTAATGCAGATGGAATCTGGCTAGGAATCAGCGTCAAGAACTTGACAGAACCTGCCAACAAGATCGACAACAACTACGTCTTCTCAGATGGAACTAGTTTCAACGACACCGAATTCGTGTTTAAATGGTTTATAAATGAGCCCTATTTTAATGACTTCAAGTGCGCTTTCATAGACAGCGATGGAACGCTTTTGTCTCAAAAATTAGGTATTAATATTAAAGAACTCGCTCTTTGTAAAGTTGATGAGGACTGTGAGGATGCGACCTCTAAATGTGAACGTTTCCGCGTAAACTTGTCGGTTTTCGCGCTTTTGATGGCTTGCACCTTCTTCAACACTTTCTTCGCGCTCGCCGGGTCTGTTTAAGCGTCTTCGTGGAAACTCTTCTTTAGAGTTTGCACCTCAAACACTTGGATATCATTTGAAAACTTAAAAAATAATTATCCATGAATAACATATTAGTTTTGTTAATTTCTTTTTTCTGTGAAATTTTGCTGCTTTGAAATGATAAATATATGAAACTTGGTTGTATTAAAAATAGTAAAAATTAATCGATTCACCATATAATTCAACTGTTTTAGATAATTTACATAAATAATTGTATTTGAAGCATTTTTTTAATTTCCACTAACTACAAAATAGTAATTTTGATTCAAAAATACTTAGATTTTTTAAAAATTTTATTAAACAAAAAAACAAACCATGCTTTTTTACCTTAAGCAAAAAAAACAAAGCTTTAGGATTTTTTAACGCAGGTTTAAAAAAAATTGTGTATTGATATATTACTAACGCTTAATTAAACTAAAACATTTTTTATTTTTAGTTGCTTAATAGCTTTATGATATTATGCTGTGTTAAAAAACATATGTTGTTAATTATGCGTATTGTTAGTTTTTCGTGTATTTTGTGAATAAAAGTTTCAATAGTTCTTTACGTTAATAAACTAGAAACTCTATAGATACTTAAAACGTTTTTAAGTATGTTATTGTTATTATTATTACTGTAGTTATTAATATTATTTTTATTATCCTTTTAATTATTATTACTATCATTATGAGTTTTGTTTAACACATGTATCAAAATTTAGTACTTATTATTATAAAACTAGATGTATAATAAGCAATAAAAAAATAAAAGTACTGTTTTTATTGAATAACTGGAAATTTTCAGTGTTAATGAAGGTATTAACTAAAATCTTTGTGAGTTTATATTTAAGAAAACATAGTTTGAGAGACTTGAATAAAATTCATAACTAAAAACCGTCCTTATTGCATTCTATAAAATGCAGTTCTAGTTAAAAATAACTTTTAAGTGTTTTATCAAAAGATTCAACACAACTTACAATGAGTTGCTCATCTTTTAAATACAAAAGCATATTGTTTCGGTATATGGTTAAAAATTGTAAAGTATTGTGCAAAGTTTAATTTATTTTAGTATATAAGAAATTTTAAGAAATTTTATATAAGAAATATATAAGAAATTTAGTATATAAGAAATATTAAGAAACTGCTAGTATTTAGAATTTAAAAAAATATATTTAATGTCTGAAAAAGAACATCTAAAACAATTAAAACAAATATTTTACTAGTATCCAGTATTGTATATATTTGTTTTAAAGTTTTTTAACTTTCTTCTATCTAAAAACAAACATATATGGTTGTGTAGTCGTCATCAGCATTGTATTTTTTGAGAAATTCCTATTTAAAAATATTACTTTTAAGGAAAGTTTTAAATTTTATCACAGAGATTTATACCATATTTTACAAATTATTTTATAAATTAAAAGTGATTTAAGTTCCTGACAGACATTTAAAAATAACAATGACTGCCTTTTAGAATTTAAGGCATGTAATTTTATTGTTTCTTTAAAACATAAAAACTATTAAACATGTTGAAATACAAAACCAGTATTACAATTTTAATAATAGCTGTTTTTGGGTTTATAAAAACATTTAAGTTTTATATAAAAGAAATACAAATAAAACATTCATTAACACACACAACTTCGATTGCAAAATGTATTTAGCTTAAGTTAAAAAATCAATAAACATAATTTAAAATTCAAACTAAGCTAAATAACTGCTAGTATTTATAAAAATATAGGTTTATTTTGTTATAGTTTTAACGTTGTATTGGAATATCAGTTTCACTTCTGTTCCAATAAGTTGAACATCAAATAATACAAAATAAGTCAACCAATATGCAGGTTGATTTGATGCAACGTTTACATTTTAATTACATAACTTTAAAAACAAGTAATAGTAAGTGTGTGGGGATGTTTAAGTCAATACTTTTTAGGTGCAATTCCAGAATATAGCTTATTTATTATTAATTTTGATTACTTTAACTTCTTTTTTTAACAATTCTACTTATTAAAAGTGTTTTGTTGATATAAAGTTTTATTATTTAATTATCATTTTAAAGTAAACACATTTTAGTACATTTATTTCTAAAAAATAATTCATTAGTAAAAGTTTTTACTTTATTAAAAGTATTTTCTAAAGTATGATGTTTTTTCTATTAATGCTAGCTTGTGTATTTATGTTTTGATAGAAATTATAACAACTAACTATCTTACCTAGTTAACATAGAGTAGCATATAAAGTAGTATTTGGTACTATTGTAATAATATATTTAGGTTTAAGTTAAATAGATTTATTAACTTAAAAAACTTTTTAATTATTAATCACTAAAAAATCTTTTTATTAATTTTATAAATTTAAACAATAGTACAGTCAAAGTTATAAAGTAATTTTTATCAATTAGTTTTACTAATAAATATTCGAAAAGTTGAAATAATTCAAAATTTACTATGTTACTTTAATATTTTATGAAACTTGTCTACATTTATAAAATATATTTATTACTTTTTGAACTAATGAACATAAACTAAGTTTCAACTTAGAAATGCTTAATGCAAGTATTATTTCATATGTTATACGAAAAACACTAATTTAAAAACATTAAAGAACTCTTTTTGCATTTTAAAGGTATAGTTACATTATGTTTAAATATATTAGTGGATAAAGATAAAACTTGTTCCTTTTTATTCCTTTATTCGTTTAGTGCAACAAGTGAGCTTGGTTTGTTTTTGTAAACAAGACTATACAATCAATATGATGAAAATAATCTTTTTTTATCTGAGATTTTCTTTTTATCTTTTTTATTAAAATGTATATTCTAGCCCAGACTTTAAGATATTCTAACCACTACAACAACTAAAAGGAGTTCACAGGTATTAAAATACTCACTAGTATGTTTAGTTTGTTCGAAATGGACAAGTTACTATTCTTTAGTTCTTGTTTTCACTTTGATCATACAAATCAAAACGGAATATATTTACTGTATTATAAAGTAGGGTTTTAAAACATTTATATATTAAAATACAACATTTTAATTTAAGAAAACTTGTTATTAAACAAAGTATGAATTGTGTTAAACAATATTTTAAACAAATACTTGTATTTATTGTTATAATAATATTTCTTAAATATTTACTATTTTTATTTTTGCTTATAATCTTATAAGCAAATTAAACTGTTTTAAATTAATTACTGTTGTAATGTATTATATGTGTCTGCGTTTTTGAGTTTACAAAGAAAAATTTTATCATTACTAGATTTTTACTGCTGTTTTAACTAAGTGCTGAAAAAGTGAGGTTTTTTTATTTTTATTAATATTGAAACTTTTGAACAATAGTCTGCAAAATGTAGCCAACGATGCAATTTTTAGCAAAAAAGTACTAAAAATTTTTTTATCTTTTAAAAACTTAAACTGGTCTTTAAAATTAGCAAGTAGTAGTTAGTCTCGGTTTTTTATATCTGCACTTGTCATTATTTGGTTAAAAACATTATTTTTTACTAATTAACTGAACTGCTGCGATCTGAGGAGTATTTTTTACTACATAATGCAACCCGAGAGCAACTTTTTTCGGAAAAAATGGCATGTTTTTTTTGAAAGGCTAACAACTCCTTTTATAGCTCTAAAACGTATAAAATATAATTTTTAAATAACAAATTATTCATTTCTTTTGAAAAAAATATGCCTCTTTTAAAAACTTTACAGCATTCTCTGATGTTTTCTCTTAATCATTAATCGTAAATACAAAACTATAAACAAAAATTATTAATCCTAAAAACCCAACATCTTCAGTTCTTGTACTACTTAAAGCCACTACTTGTTTGAGTTTTGCTATCTTGTACTTTAACGCTTAGAGCAGACCAGAGGCTGAAACTTTATACTTTTGTTTATGAACCTATGTTTTTATGACAATGTATTCTAATTCAGAAAGGAGATAGCAGAAAAAGCCACACAATTTGAAGCTTTAAACAAGATTCACGATTATGTTCCTAACAGCTGTAGTGTTGTAGTAGTATAAGACAACAATTCGTTGTATAGAGCATTTTTTCAAAAGTAAATACACAAATATGTACAGACTTAGTAACAAGTGATAAACTTTTGCTTTGAACAACCGTTTCAGCGTCTAAACGCTTCTTTATCTAGGTTTTTTGTTTTATAAAAAAGCAAAGTTATAAGTAAAATCAAATTTAGCTTACTTCTTGTAAGCTATAAGTGCACTTAATAAAATGCATCGATCACGTTTTTAGGTATGCGTTTTTATTCACACCTCTCGAATTTTCGCTCCTTTTAGTTTAAACTCTTTTTGCCACCGTATCGGTTAAATAAAGCTGTAGTGCAGATAGTTGCTACTTCTTTTACTGCTTACTATACCTCTAGTATTGAAAAATAAATCTATATTAAGTTTTAATACACTTTTATAATACATAAACTTAATTTGAGAAATTAAGAAAACCTTCAGAAGTAAATTTTGTAATATATTTTTCTAATATATTATAGATTTTGCTAAGTTTTTTTTTATATTAGAATTTTAGTTCAATAATAAACAAGGTAGAATGTTATTAAAAGCTGAAAGTAATTTTAGATGTATTTCAGATATGAAAAGCTTGCCATATGTAAATTTTATAATAAACTGTTATTAATTACATTAAATCTATTTGGTCATTGTATTTTTATTTGTAGTAATAAACTATTAAAATCTCAGAGCTGTTATTTATTAGAATAAAACTATCATGTCTGAAATAAAAACCGTTTCAAATGCAAACAAAATAATTAAACCAATGTGCGTTTGATGATTAGCAAATATTTTTTTGTTTTTTTGTTTTATAACTTTACTTGCTGCATAAATTACAATAAGACTTATGGGGATTAAATATACTACTTTATCTAAATTGTAGTTAACATTACGAAATCTTAAAACTTGTTTTATACTTTTACTATTCTGCAATAACTCTAATGTTTTTTTTTAAAGCTTAAAACAAATTAAGTTCTAATGCAACTAAAATGTCACAAAAATCAAATTAGTTTGAATTTTTATTTTTCAATTTTTCTGTCGTCTACTCAAAAACTGCTGGGTAAGAAGTTTGTCTTTTAACTAAAAGAAGTTTGTAACTTATCAATTTCTGATTTAAATGTATTATTTGGCGGAATAAGAATTGTCAGATTTTGAATTTTTGAAAGTTAAACCCTCAGATTTCGGAATTTGAATTATTGTATTTTAAACTTCGAATTTAAATTGTCAGAGTTTGAGTTGTCCAAACTTTAATTGTCGTATTTAAGTTATCGAAATTCGAGTTGCCAAAATTATTAATTTTATTGTCGGAATTTAAGTTTCCTAGTTTAAACATTTGAATTTAAGTTTTTCAAACTCAATTGTCAGAATTTATATTGTCTGAATTTAAGTTGATGTCGGAGTATAAATTGTCGGAGTTTGAATTGTCCTAATGTGAGTTTGGAGTTTAAGTTTTCAGAATTTAGTTAGTCACACATCTTTTATAAATCATTCCGTTTGAGTTGCTCACTTAGATATAAATAACTGAATTGGTTTTAATTTAAACAAGAGTACAAATATATATTGTTAATCAAAACAAATACACAAATCAGGTAGATATGAAGATTATTTTTTTAGAGCAAAAGTTCTAAATATAAAATTAGTTACAACAGCAGAAAACAGGTTATGTAGGTATATTTATAATTGAAAAATATCTATATGGTATCCATCTTGAAATCATTTAAAAAACGATAAAAAAGTATGAAATTAAAAAAATATGCCTATATAAATTAACTAGACATATTTTAAAGGTTGGTTCACCATACATTTATTTATTTTAACACAAAAAAAAATTCATACTAGAAGCTAATCAACTTTTAATAAGGTGTTCGAAAAATATCCAACTAAGTAAAGTAGTAGACAAAATGAAAAATTAGTTTTAATAAATACTGTGTATATCATGCAAGTTCATTTATTTTAATTTCTTTTCTTTTTCTTTTCCTCTTGTCGTTTTTTATTGAACCAACACTGTAAAAAAATTCTTCGTTAATCATTTATGTAAAAATATCAAACTATTTCTTTGAAAGGAGAAGAAAAAATACAACTTCATCATTATATTGAAAATTAAAGACAGTTAGTATTTATTTTAAATAATTGAAGTATAACTAGATAAAATACGCTTAGATGCTCTAAGTGTCCTAAAAACAACTTCTCTCTATCTAAAAACAACATAACAATTAAAAACTTTGAAATCAAGTTGTTTTATATAAAAACAAACTGATTTCTTACTCTGCATTTATTTTCAGGCAGGCTAATTTTTTCGACGAGCTGCAAAAATTCGTTTTTGTTTGGTCTTCTATTTTCCCTGTTAGTTTTTTCGTACAGTTCTTCAAAACATTTCAACTGATGTGAAGTATAGTTGGTGCGGGGTCTAAGTTCTGAAAAGTTTTTCATTATAAGTAACAGCACTTTTATTTCAATAAGTGTTTAAAAATACAAAGTTAATCTTCATTGTATGTTGAAAACTAGTTTTGATTGTCAAAAAAATATGTTTACGTGTTTTTATAACTTTGAAACTTTTAAATGAAACACTTACCTTTTCTTATTATTTTTCGTTTTCTGGTCTATGACACAGGACTCCCTTGCTAAAAAATATTATTAGGTAATTTTTTGTATATGTAATTTATTGAATTTACCTAAATACAGAATTAATGATTTTTTAAAATCTAGGTAGATTATATCTTTAAAAAACACTTTTTTTTAATCACCGTGTTTAACTTATTTTTTTCTTACTAGGTATAACAAACAAACTAACTTTTATTTTCGATGAGTTTAATTTCTTTTGAATAATTTGCAAGAAGGTGTTTAAATATTTCCTCATGATTACCTCCCTTAATCTTCTCAACTACAATACTTTGACTTTTATCTTTAAGTATTCTATTTTGAAACCAAGACTGAAAATATTAATTATACTAAAACTTAATAAATTAATCTGTATATATATTTATTATATATATTTAAAAATCATAATTTATTAATTTTTTAGTAAAACAAAGTAAACTTTTATTATTCCTTTTATTACATGAACTTGATAAAATAGAAACTTACTACTAGTTCTCTTTTACTAAGACCAGTTAATTTTCCAAGTTTGTCCTTTTGATCAGGCAGTGGGTGTTTAATTCTGTCATAAAAATATTCTAACATAGATGATTGACAGAATGTTAAATTTATCCTTCGTCTGTATGTAAAATTTTTACTTAAGCTTTCTAACTCTGAATACATTACATTATTTAAGTTAATTTTAAGAAATTCAAATAACATAAACTAGTTTATTAGTTAAACTTTTTATTTGTTTCAAGTTTTTTTTATCGTTTTGTTTGATATTTTTAAAAAACAATAGTTAAACTAACTTTCTCTTTTTCAGTTTAGTTTCCTGCTTTTTACATTGTTCGTTGGAATTATCAGATTCAAATTTTAAATCATCATTTAAAATCGATATATCGGATGAAGCTTCTAAAACTTTCTGCTGCAAGCAACACTTTTCAAGGTTGGGATCTATTAATAACAAATAATAATTGATTGCAAAGAAATTTTTTACTTGTTTTCAATAAAAGTTTGAACTGAAACTTACCTTTCATAGAGGGGTATGCGCGTGGAAGTTTAGCAAAATTGTCTGCTTGAGCTGGATTAACCGTTGTTACATTGAAATTATTTGCACAAGACGGTTTAAGCTGAATACCACCTTGCAAACAAGTACTCAACTGCTGGTTGTCAAAACATCTGTTTGGCTGGTAACAGCTGTTCGTATTTGATTGACAATTTTGTTGTTCATTATAGTCAGAAGAAGAAGTTAATGTATGAGAGTTTGAGTAATCAAGTATGTCACCTTTTTGCGTTTGAGATGCACAATTCTGAACATTTTGGTACAAAGGCTGACCACTTGCACAATTTGGATAACTTTCATATTGATGTTGAACTGCATAGCTAGGAGCTTGATTTGTTAAAGAAAACACAGCAGGCTGACAGCTTTGTTGCTCGTTTTTATTGCATCTGTATTGCTCGTCTTGTGTTAAACTGTTTGGTGCAGTGAGCCCAAAAGAACAAACGCTTTCTATTTCGCGTCGTCATTACACATTTTTGAAAGTATATTTTCTTGGTCTTCCAAAGCAAGCATTTTTTCATCATTGTGTAGAAATGGTAGAACGTCATCACTATTGTTTTGGGACAAATTGCTGTATGTTCCCGACATTGTTATATTTAGTTGTTTTATAGCTAAACTTTTAATCTGAAAGAATAACTTTTCTATAAATTTGTATTAAATAACACTAAAAGTAAAACAACGATACAAAAAAACGAAAAATACTCAATTGTTCATTTGGTCTCTTTAAGATATGAATTCTAATTTTTTTTAAGTTTTAATTAATAATGCAAGTGTAAAATATCCCGTAATATCTACCTTAAACCTTACTATTAATTTTAGTGAAAATTATAGATAAATAAGTTTAAGTTATAAATTTTGATTTAGCTGTGGTGCAGTTTTATCTTTCGCGGGCCGGATTCAACTTAACCTTTGAAAAATTTGCAAGAGTCATTTACACTCCTATGGGCCCTACGTTGCATACCCTTACTCTAGATTGGGGGTGGGCAACGTACGGCCCAACCCCAATGGAGTAAAATTGACCGGTCTACGAACCTTTTTTAATTTTAAATTGAGTCTGGCCCTCAGAAAAAAAATGACCGGCCCACTAAGCGTTTTCATAATTTATATGAAGTCCGGCAGACAATGTAAAAATTACAAGATTTTTACATTACCTCTTTTTCATAGTTTTCACCTAACAAATCTGTAAGAAACTGTATTATTTGCAGTTCTTAAAATTTAATGTACTTACAAAATTTAATCAGAAAACTTACAAAAAGTAAAAGCCAAAATTATAAATAAAGAAGTCGGTAAAACTTATGACGATTTTCAAAGTATACTATTTTTAACATGTACACTTCAATGGTTATTATCTATTTATTTTTGTTTTATTATCTTGATATAACAACATCAATTATTAATTAGCCTTGACAATTTTGAATTAAAAATTATTTTGTTATCACATGTTGTATAAAATCAACTATGATAAATTGTAAAATTTAGTTCTAAAATTATAAAACAAAAACTTTATTTTATTATTTTGATAGTTTTGTAACTAATTAATTAACTCTTATGTTTTATTGTAAACCAACACAACTTTTACTTTGCAACTTCAAGTCTAACTCTAAATTTATTAAGTTTTTAAAACTACCTTCTTTAAAATAAATTCTTAAGCATAACATTTTGAACTTTTCTACATCGTTTTATATAATTTAAATAAAAAACTACTAATATCTCTATGTATTTTATGTGACAGTATATACTATACAACTATGAAAACGTAATGAAAAATATAAAAATCACTGCTAATATAAATCAAAATCAGTCTGACTTAAAAAAAATTAAATCAGCAAAAGAGAATAAATTATATTTCTTACCTTATTTTTTATAACTTTTAGCTTTGATAAGTTTTAGTTAGGTTAGTTAGGGAAAAGGCTATTAATAAACTACCAATCAACAAAATATTTAAAAAGGTTGCTAAATCATTATTTTGTTCAACCTTTTTTTAGCTTAAAATTACTTTTAAATATAATTTTAAGTAATCAATAGATTAGTAAATCATTATTCTTAAACGTAACCTTTTAGTTAGAAAAAACAGAAAACATTAACTCGAAAACCTGGAATTGATTCTTAGAAGAATAAAAATTAAATGTTTTAAATTTAAGTGGTCTTAGGTTAAATGTTGTTAGAAGAATAAAAATAAAATATTAATAAAACACATTTAAGTTTTAAGTTGCTCTTTATAAACTCAAATTTGTGAGATATGTTTAAGCTTATTCAAGTTATCTAGGAGTTGTTACCTAAGTGCTTTTCTTCTTTCAGATTATATAAATATTAAGCTAAAAAATTTTTAGGAGGCACTCCTAACATAATCTTTTTATCAATTATCTTCCTATAAAAAACATTATTGCCTTTTTTATAATATCTTTTAAAATTTTTTACTTTCTTTTAATTATTTTAAAATACAATTATTTGTCTATATTTAAATATAGAATTAAGCAAATGTTTAAAAATCAAAAGTGCTAAAAAAATACGCTAATTTTAATACAAATGTGTTAATAAAAATTCTAAGTTTTATATATTTGCCTTCTCACCTTTTCATTCACCTTCCACATACACACACACATTCACTTAACATATATTAATATAATTATATATCCTAGTTAATATATAGTTTTATTCATTTATTATTTTTATCTATTTTACACAAGTCACTTTCTATTCTATGAAATTTTATATATTCACTTTACCCTCCGACTATAATTCTTCACACCTTTATATGTTAAGTTTCAAGTTTAATTGGAAGCCTGTATTCGAATCACAGATAAACCGTGCTTTTTTACCTACTACGCCCAAAAGAGCTAGTAGGTTTTTTACTGCAGGTTTATACTTAGCATATGACTACCTTGTTGTTTTACATTTTAACTTTCATATATAATACAATTTACTTATTAAACATTTAAAATATCTGTATGGGATATTTAAATTAAACAGCCGACTCCTACTTTACCATTGAATTATTTTATTAATTGTAAAATACAATATATATTTAATTTAGGTCATTATGATTTTATGTATGTCGCTGTAAGTTAATTATCGGTCAGTACATTGTAAGCACAATAAAAATTTTGTTTTTTGTGTTTTGTTTTTTCTTAAAGTTTAATTTTTTCATTTTTGATTTTTTCATTTAAACTAAATCTGCTTCCTAATTCTATATAACTTTGATTCAATCTTTACAAACATTCAATATATAATATATATGTTACATCGAGTTTCTGTGACTTATATTGCCTTCAGCGTCGTAAAGTTTTATTAAATTTTATTAATTCACTAACTAATGGTTAATGTTTCAGTTTTGTTCCAAATAGATTACATAATAACTATATTAATGTTCTTTGCAATACAAATTAAATAGTTTAAATAACCTCATTTACATTGTGACGTAATTATTAGTTGTAACGAATGTATTTTTCATTAGTTAACAACAAAAAAATTTGAATTAGTTATCTTTCCCATTAACGTGAGTTGTTGGTTTATGTTAAGTTTTGTTGTGTAATTTAGCTTACTTTACTTATTTTAAACTTAATAATCACAAATAATATATAGTTTTATAACAGTCGGATTTAATATGAAGTATTTCACCTATTAATAACTATTATCTGTAGAAAATATCTTAGTTTAATGAAAACATGTATACACCTACTTTATTCTATGCTTCTATTCTATCATTAAAGTAATTATTTTTTTACAGAACCCAGTTGAAGTCTGTTGATTCGTTGACACACAGAAACATATGTTGGTAGAATAAAGGAAGATTATTGCATAATTTGTTTTAATTTATATTCCAGTGAAGTTACTTCACTAGGATCTCTTGTTAGCAAACAATTAAACCTAAATTTTGAACAGTTAAGTTTTATATAATTGTTTTTCATTTGTTTCGTATTTTATACAAATTTTTTCGTTTGAAAAATAAAGAGTGTTCTAAATTCTAGGTTCATACATTATTTTGATGGTTGTGGAACAAAAATAATTAAATCTTAACGTTTTATTGTTAACCAACACAACTTTAACCTTGCAACTTCAAATCTAACTCTAATTTTATTTTGTCTTAAAAGCTACCGTCTTTAACATAAAATAATTTATTAAGCAAAATATTTCAAACTCTTTTTTAGTTAGTATAAGTTTAATATAAAGCCACCAATGTCTCTATGTATGTTATGTGATACAATGTACTATACAAGCATGAAAAACGTAATGAAAAGTATAAAAATGATCGCTAGTTTAATTCAAATTCAGTCAGACCTAAAATAGATGAATCTGCAAAAAAAAAGAAATTGTATTGCTTACCTTATTTTTTTTACTTTTATTTTTGATATATTTCGGTTAGGTTGGTTAGGGAAAAGACTATAAATAAACTACAAATCAACAAAAGCTTTAAAAAAGTTTGCTAAATCATCATTTTTTTTTTCAACGTTTTTTTATTTTAGACTGACTTTTAAATAAAATTTAAGAAATCATTAGATTAGCAAATCATTATTATTATATATAACCTTTAAATTAAAAAACTTTCGGAAAATAAAACTAGAACAACCTGGAATTGGATATGTTTATGGAAAAACTATTTTAAAACAGCTTATAAGTTATGGAGCTTTAGTGACGGCTTAGCACTATTTGTTTTCTAATAAAATTATAATTTTTGAGATCTAAATTTGGTTTGTCTATATTTCATTACAAACTAATAAGAGCTAATCCCTCTTAAGAGTTTAACAACATAATATAATTAAAAGGTTTTTGTTTTACAAAAATATTTAGATCTTAATAGGAAAGAAACATCAAACTATTTTGTTTTATTAATTAGTTAACATAAACTTACAGCAAAATAAATTTTAAGCATCATAAATCAAAGTAACAAATGTTGATAATGTAACATTTTTTTATGAAAACTATATGTTCAACGTAAAAGTCAAAGGTAAAAATTTTAACAAATTAAGGACATTTTAAACAGTTTTTAAACTGCTTATTGCCAACTGTCATTTTTTCAAAAGAAAGAAAATGGTGTAATAGATTTAATAATTCAACTGATAATGATTTTAATAACAAGTGAATTTTATTATAACATATCATACCTACGTGTGAAATAACAGTTAATAATAAACTTGCACGCTTTTATAAGCTATTTAAAGACTTATGATACGTATTATAACTGTATTATTTTATTAAAAGTTGTAATAAAATTAATTTTAAAGATTAAGTTTTAATATTTCAACATTTCTTTCTGAATCGCGTTAATAACTAAATTATCATATTTTAAGACTGTAAATTAAGTATTCTTTTCTAAATTAAAATGAATTGTTAATTTAATCTTTTTTTTGTAAAAAATTTAATATATCTTATTACTAGGTGTTTAATTTCTTTGAAAAACGTAATAATAATTGAAGTATTTAATTTTAGTAAAAGTTTTATTTTACTTTTATGTAGCTAAAATTAACAGTTATATCTTTATTGGCAACTATATCATGATGTATTTGGCATAAAAAAGATTACATTTAAAATATCAAAATATTTTTTCAAATCTGTTTTAAGTAACTTGATTCCGTAAAATCTTGTTGTTGTTCTTTCTTATAAGAATATTATTTTAAAAAAATACATTTTCGTATGTTTAATTAGATTTATAGATATTAATCAACTAAGTGTTTAATAGTATAATTACCATTTAATTAACAAACTTCTCGTTTTGTAGTATTAATTTTGAATGCGGTTTAGTTCTTCTTTAAAAGTAGAACCTAAAAAGAATGTTTTCATAGTAATGTTACCCAGCCAGTAATTTTTTTCAAATTATGAAACAGTATCTAGTTGATACTAGTTTGAACTGGTTTTAAATAGAGAGGTTAGCTAAATTGATTAAGTTTTTGCGTACTTTAATTACTTAATTACTTAATTTAATAATAAACACTTAAGTACTTAAAGAATTAAGTAATGAGTTTTCTTAGGAGAAATAACTGAAAGGCGTAATTATTTTAGAATTAATATTTTAAACTATAAACTAAAGTTGTAATGACTAAATATTTATAAACTTTTATAAATCATGCTACCTGATTCATTCTATCTAAATAATAATTTTGCTTTTATATAAGCAGTTTATATAATTTATTTTTTAAGTATCAATAAAATTATTCTATAATAAAAGGTAACAAAATAATTACAGAACCATACTGTTTCTCAAAGTTGATATAGTTTTTTCAATTTTGTTTCATTATCACAGGTAGGCTAACTCATTCTAGTTTGAAATATTTAAAAAACTCAGAATAACTCAGTCTAGTTTGTGATGTTTAAATATTCAGGATAATTTAAGCAAGGTTATCTGTTCAAAATTTCATCAAAAACTAGATTTCTTTTGATTTGGAATAATTAATTTATGTATTTTTGTAGTTATTCAAATACTTTAAAATTGAATTTTAAAAAAATCTAAGATGACTTAGTATGGTCCAAAACACAGAATATCTTTTTAACTCAAAGAGTGGCAACTCTGACTCTTTATTTTTTCTGCATTAAGAAAGTACCACAACATTTTTACCAAAAGTTTGTTAGTTAAAATGTACAAGAGTTTAATCATCACAGTTTTAAAGATAGATGGCATTTTTTTTCTAAATCTAGATAATTCAATACTATTATCAGTTGTAATAAAAGAAAAAAAAGGTATTTTAACAGTTCAAATACTTACACACATACTCAATATGCTTAAAAAAATCATATAATAGTTACCCATACATTTTAAAAAGTCTAAAACCAATTGTTTTGATGCTTTCTCATGATTTTTGCTCAATTTTTTATTTATTTTTTGGAAGGTGTTTCCTAAGTTTGTAGGGTATGGAATGTGGTACACTTAGTTTATTTCCTCGTTTTTATTAAACTCTACATTACCAAAATACTTAGAAATACTAGATGTTATTTTACTTTATATAAATCAGGTAAGACTACTTTAGTAATTTGTTTTTAAAAAGAAAAGACTACAGAAAATTATTAACAAATTATAAGTTAGTTTTTTGAATAACTTAGAATAAATAAAACTTTATAATAATTTAAGTTTAAAAATAAAATACTGTAAAACATTAAATAATATGAGCCATAAAATATTGAAGAACTTTTAAACAGTTCAGTATGGCCTAATAAAAACTTTAAATACTTGAATAATAAACATACAAAAACAAATAACATGCATTTCTAAAAAGTGTCTAATAGTAACTTTAAGCACTACCTCAATACAAGCTCTAGGTCTTAGCAACAACTATCTCAAAGTAGTTATAACATTGTTTTAAATACTTGTGTTCTGGTTGAATAGTTTTGTGATATTCAGCATTACGAAACTCAACAATCAACAACACTAAAACAATGAAAGATGCGTGTCATTATAAGTTAATTCGAAAAGATTTAGTTTGTAAAAATTTCCAGGGATTCAGACGCGACTATATACATAATGAATATACACTAGAGTTTACTAGTAATACTCTAGACTAAAAAATAGTATATTAGTACATATTTAAAACTTTATTTTAAACACTATTAAGTTCTTAAAAACTTTTTCATTAAAAAAACACACTTTAAAATTAAATCAAAAATAGCTTTTAGTTAAATACTCAAGTTTTATTAAAAAATAAAACAACTTTAGTTTATTAGAATACTTCTTTGAAACTAAAACTTTAAAAGTCATTAAAGACTTGTTTTACAGCATAAAATTTGTAACTAAATGGGAGGGCATTAAAAAAATTATAAAACATTTAAAACAATTTTTTAAGGTAAATGTTAAAAACAAATAGTAGTTATACATTGTTTTATATGGTTTTGAAATTACGGAGAATGGAAATTTTAATATTCAAATAGAAAAAGTCTACACAAATTTAATTTTTTTTATGAATCAAGTCAGCAGCATTAACAAGTTACTTGCATTTTGTTAAAAATTAAATAAAATCAAGGGAGTTATCATTATTTTGAAGACAAAATATAAGATACAAAAGTTATACCTTGTAAAAGAATCATGAATTTATAAAATCTAATTTTTCAGCGTTATATGACGTCTGAATTAATTAGTTTAAAATTATACCATAAATTGTACTAGAATGCTTCTACCACATTATACATATTATTTTCTGAAAAATTAATAATTGACTATTTCAAACAGTTTAATGGAACTTATCAACTAAAAATTTTACTGGACACTGCAACAATACAGTACAATGAACAAACAGTTTGTCTCTTCAACTAAAAATTTCATGCTTGATTGATTGAACAATAATTTTCGAGTAATAAATTCACAACTATGGTGTGTGTAATGAAAATGTTCAAGATAAATAGAGAAAAATCATGTAAAAACACACTAAAATAACAAAAACACTTAAGTATCAAAACAAATTATAACTGTATCATTTGATATTTTTTAAGAGAACTTTAAACCTAAGGTTTAATAAAAAAATTTTAGTTCTATATAACTAAAAAGATACTGTAATGCTACCCCTTACATGAGGGTTTGGTTAGAAGTTTAATATTTTCAACAATACCAAAATGTTAGGACTTATTTTAGTTTTACATTAACTAGCTTTGTTGAATTGATAAACTAAAAATTATATAATTATAACTCACTTTCATTATCGATCATTGAATTATATCAATTATAATTCAATTTTAATACAAATGATTTGAGAATATATTTTTAACTGAAAATTTAAAGCCTTGTGGGTAACATTTTTTTATAAAACAAAAGCAGGCACAATAAGTATATAAAAAGACTAGTTGAATTTAATAAAAATCTTCTGTACTTGAAACAACTTTAACTCATTACATATCTAGTATCTAAGAAATTCAACCAAGTTGATAAACAAATTTTGAACAATTTGTTAACAATTTAAGTTAAGTAGTATACTGTTGGCAATTAAATATTAACAATAAAGCAAATACACCAAAACGTGTATTTAATGTTAACTACTATACTTTTTTTAAGTAAAGGATATTCTTACTTTTAATACATTACGTAAAGTAACATTAAATTACAGCTTATGAATTTGCAACAGCGTAAATTATTTTTATAAAGTTATCAATCATAATAATATTCACCTAAAACAAAAAGACTTCAACATTTTAAGTTTTTTTATAAAAGTTCTTGATTTTTTTTTAAACTATCAATTTTCTGTTATGAACATTTTTCTTGAAAAAATTTACTAATAGTTTTTATTTTTGTTTAAACTTAAAGTGCCTTCTTCAAAATTAAAGGTATTAAAGTTATAGTATTATAGATATTTATGCTAATAAGTGTTTTACTTTATATTTATATTCACAAAGTACTAATGCCAATATATATATAAATAAACAACTAACCTAAAAATACAACAAATTGTGTTCAACTTTTTTGAAAACAACTAAAAAATAAACTAAAATAAAAGATAATCAAGTAACCATAATTGTAGCAGACAAGATTTATAATTTTTTGAACTCTTCCTTATTTTTTAGTTTTCCAGTTTTTTCCTTTAAATGTCATAAACTATGAGAAGTTTTCTTTTAGTTTTAACTTTATTTTAACGATTTGAACACGATCTGTTATATTTTTCAAGGCTACTTGTTTATTTATAAATAAATAGGCATCAGTACTTTGTTAATAAAATAATAAAATAAAGTATTGGGTAGCATAAACATCTATGGTACTCTTATTAATCTTTTAGTATTGAAAAACACGGTTTGAGTTTCAACAAAAATAAAAAGTACTAGTAAACTTTTTCATGAAAAATTTGTTTACAGAAGATTGATAATATTTAAAAAACCAAGAACTTCAACATAAAGAGTTAAAATATTTTTTTTTTCGTTTTAGGTGAATGTTAGTTATAATTGGTAACAAAAATAAAGCAATTTACGGTGTTGAAAATTTACTTTTAAAAAAATCTGGTAAGCTGTAGTTTTGTATAAACTTAAACAGATTATTAATATAAAAATGGTCTTTATTTAAACAATAATTAACAATTAACACTAAATATACATTTTTTACTGATTGTTCTTAATACTTAGTTACTAATATAAAATTAAACAACAAAATACTTAACAAGCTGTTTAAAATATGTTTAACTTGTTTTAAATTTTTAGATATTTTAAAAGTACAGAATTAAATGTGAAGTTTTGTTGTATGAGTTATTAAAATAAGACTTTTGCTTAACTAAAGTTAAAGTCCCTACTTTTGCTTTAGAAAGCATTATTACCCACAGTTCTCTAGATTTATATATATAAATATATTCTTTATTACAACTGTAAAAGAATAAAATATAAGTTTATATGATTCGATGATGTATATCAAAATTTGAGTTATATTTATATATAATTTAAAATACCAATTAAACAGAGCTAGTTGAAATGTACGATAAAAATTATTATGTAAATTACTGTGACATTTTTTTGTTTCTGAAATAATTAGTATTTTAAAAAACTAAAAAATCTGTTTGTACGTCTTTTGACCTAACAGACTTTTTAGTCAATTAAGGTTTGATCATTTTTTACTATTTTTAAACTTAAACAAGTTTATACCATTTTACTCATTGGATACTACAGCTTACAGCTTTCAGCTTGCAGTGAAAAATTAGCAAATTTTTCGTGGATGCCGTCTAAGTACAACGGAACTGCCGAGTACCAGGTTCAACATACGCCCTATGACATCACAGAAAGTATGGACGGAAACGAAGGCGGTACTTTGTACATGAGCACTGATTACTCAAAGAGTGGCAACCCTGACCCTTTCTTTTCAACATTAATAAAGTACCACATCATTTTTTACCAAAAGTTTGTTAGTTAAAAAGTACAAGAGCTTAAACGCAAATGATATAACAAAAAAAAAATGATATAAAAGTTTTAGATAAATATAAAATTTCAAACTAAATGCTGAACTCATGGTGGAAAAATATGCTTCTATAAAACAACATATGAAATTGTATTTTATATAACACACTATGAAACATACTTATCATATAACAGAACATGGAATCTGCTTTCACTAAAGCCTTATTTTATAACATGCTGATTGCTGAAGTAACACAATCACTATTTCGTATATTTTTTTACAAGACACTTATAAAAAACTAACAAAAAAGTTTTTTAAGACCCTGACTTTAAGTAACTATTTTTTATCAAGGTAAGTGCAAGTCAGGGTATAATTTATTTATAACATGTGCAAAAAAACGGTATTTTTTGAGTCTGTAAAAATCAGCATCATTTTCAGTTGTAAAAATATAATTTTGATTCAACAGCATAAACGGTTACACACATACATAATTTTCCTTAAAATTTATCATTTAATAGTCACCCTTATTAATTAAAAAATACAGAAACCTACTGTTTATTTAATATTTATAACATTTACTAGTACAAGCTTTTTCGTCTCTTCATATCAGAAAGAATAGAGAAATTAAAAAAATAGTTTATGATGAATTGATATATTGAAAAATAAACTTATATTTTATAAATTAACTTAGTTATTTTGATTAAAATTATAAAGGTAATAGTAGTTTGAATTATAATTTTTGATGTGTATTGCATTTTTTTCTTTTTAAATGACAATATAATTAATTTTCCCATAAATTTTGCTCATAACTATATATACTTTTTTTTTTTGTTTTTCCTAAGTTAACTTACCTAAAGCTTAAATTTTTCAGGGAAGCAATCCAGGCAAAGTACATTGTACATATTGGCTTAGAGTATACTAGTAATGTTCAAAACTAAAAAAAACAGTTATTTAGTATTTCAAATAGTATTTAAGCACTATAAAGATCTTTAAAATATCTTCATTTGAAAAAAAAATTAAAAGAAAATCAAACACTTAAACGTTGAGAGTAGTTTGAAACTTTATTTTTAGTAAAAAAAGAATTAAGTAAAAAGTTCCCTTGGACCCCAAACTTTAAACGCCATAAAGTAGTAGTTACTCAGGGCATAATTTTTGAAAGAAAAGGAGGTCCTTAAAAAAGTTTAAATTTTTAGAATGCTTTTTTTTTAAGTGATTGTTAAAAACAAAAATCAGTTTTTTTTGAGGTTTTGAGGTTAGACAAAATTTAAATATTATTTTAAAAATGAAAAAGTGTTTACAAACTTATAACTACTATGTATCATTTCAGAAGCATAAATAAGTTAGTTGCATTTTATTACAATATTAAATAAACTCAAGTCAAGTATTATACTTTTGATGAAAATATATAAACTACAAAAATTTGTCTCTTAAAAAAAGGAGAAATTTATAAAATTTAGTACTTATACGTTATAGGATGTTTAAAATAAGCATTTAAAATGAAGCGTTAATTGTACTTGATTGAATTCTTCGACCACAAGTTTAAAGTTTTACTTTTTGTGAAATAAATAATAAGTTATTAATACAAGTTTTTATGGAATTGATGAATTGCAGTTTTGCCATTAATAATACAGAAATAACTACTTCTAAAAAATAAATTAAACTGTTTCTCTATTTAAAGTTAAATGACATGATTGATTAATTGTAAAAAAATAAAGTTTTAAAACTCAGGATAACTCAGGCAAGTTTTACTTTTTTTTTCCTGACACTTTTAATATTTCTCGAAAATCTAGTTTTTTCTACATTTTAAATTATACTTATACAATTACTTAATCGTACATGATCAATATTTTATCAATAACTAGATTTCTATTAATTTAAAGGTGTTCTCAAACTTTTTTTAAGTAAATCAAATATTTAAAAAGTGGATTTAGAAAAACTTTAGCTGATTCAGGACGGTTTAAGATAATTATAGACAGTTTGTTAAATATCAATCTTAGCTTTTTAGTATACTTCTTAGGTTACTTAGAGCTTCGAGGTTAGAGATATTAAGACATTTATTTAAAATGTTTAAACGTTTATTAATAAAAACATTACTATTTTAACTTTTAAACTGTTTTAAAAACTAATAAAAACAAATTGTGGAAGCTTTTAAATAAAAAATTTGGTTTGATGGAGTAGAAAAGTTAATTTAGTTATATAAATAATGTAATTATAGTAATTTGTTTTTACTTCAACACAAGTTTTCTGAATATTTACAACTGCATACTAACTAATAATATATAAATACTAACAACTACGTTTACTTAAAGTGTTATGATCAACTTATTTCAAAACTATCTAAAAATACAAACTTTTTTATAATGTAGAAGATCTAAGATAATTTCATTATAAATGAAAATTATAAGCCATATTAAATACTAAAGATTAAGAACTTTTAACGTTAACATCTTGTACTACTATAAATAAATATTTACAAAATTTAGTGTATTTTTCCATTAAATATTTTTGTTTGATTTTCCGAAGTGAGAAATGAGTGTTTTAAAATTAAAAAAAAAAACAAAAGCTTATTAAAAACTATTTAAGCATGTAAATACTTAATATGAGTAAGTAGATTAAAATAGAACTTGTCTGATTAACTTTTACTTTATAAACCCGTTTACATCATCATAACAGAGTTGTAGCAAAGTGCTAATAGCTACGTGCCTAAGAACTTAGGATCAAACTCGGCCAAGGTTAGATTATTTTTTCTTAAACTTTGTTTTTTTTTGAACATTTTTAGCAATAGCTCTAGTTAGTACAGTCGTAGTGCTTTTTTTTTTATTAGAGCCTTTCTAGATGACTAGTATGTTATAGTAAAATAGCAGCATCATAAATATTTCTAATAATGAACCAATCCGATAGTTTTCTTAATAAGTTAACTTGAAGAATTACTTAAACAATTTTTAGTATAAAAAAGTTTGTTTTGATTATTCATTACAAATGTTTTTTAATTTTTTCAAGTACTTGAATATGCTTAAAAAATGCATACAGTTTTTTGACTATGTATTTACATTACTGCCGTATGGTTTTAGTTAAACAGATATACAATGTAGTATAAAGCTAAAATAAACAAACTTAAGTAATAAAGTGTAGTATACTCAATAAAAACGATTTAAACATACATTTATTTCAAATGTTTTATGTATAAAGAAAATGCTTATGATTCAGTTTTTTGTTGTATAAGTTATAAAAACACATAACTTAATAAACTGTTAAGATTAATTATTTTGACCATCATCAAAAACCGTATCGTTTAAAATTGTAAACTGAGTTATCTGAACAAATATAAATAATTTTTAAAACAGTAAGCAATACCTATAAAAAGCCTTAATTATATAGAACAAAAACAAACAACAAGCTAACTACTATTTAATTAAAATTTTTGTATTAATAATGTTTCAATTGTTAAACAAATTTTATTTGTTTGTATTCACGTTAAAATAAAAACATTGCTTATTAGGCAAAGCGCTGTACGATAAACTTAAGTATTCAAATTCGAAAGCCTTTCGAATAGGTTATTTTTTAGTTTATTTTGTACTAGAACTGATTTTTCAGTTTATTTACAGTTTTTAAAAAAGTGTTGTTTCAAAGCAGATCAAAGTTATTATAAACGTACTTTATTTACCATTTAAAGTTTTGATTAAAATTTGTTAAAAACTTATCCTAGTTAGTATTGATCGATTAAAAGAAACATTTCAATTTTCAATAAACAGTATTTTTTTACACTTTATTACAAACGTTTTAAACAAGTCAGCGAAATTTAAGTACTTAAGTAATATAGTAGGAAAAGCAATTTCTTTCAAATTAGTTATATGTTTCTCTTATTAAGTACGTTTTTATTGCATAACTTTCTAAAATTCATTTGGAATAAGCAAACAACATAGTGAAAACAAGTAGAATATTTTGAAATTTTGCGATTTAATATGTTTAACAAATTGATAATTAACATTGTATTGTAAAATTTATATCAAGTTTTTTCTAATTAAACTATCTAAATCGTAAATGCTTTTAAATCAATAAAAATAAATTTGTGAAAGCTAAGCCTTTCAAAACAACTTAAAAAGCAATAAGTTATTTTTAAACACAAATTTAAATCATTATTAAGTAAGTTACTGCTTAAAAACTTTATGTAAAAGTTAGTTTTTTTAAAAGTAGATATTGTAAAAGTGATTAAGAAATAAAATCTGTAAAGTGTATATATGATATATTGACAAATTATTAATTCTTGTTCTGGAGTTCATGTATAAAAGTTTATTTTTCTAAGCAGAATTCGAAAAAAAAAATTTACGAGCTCAACAAAAAAACCCGTCACTACTGAAGGTTCCTAGGGAGTGGGTTCAGAGTCCTGGTCAAAAGTCGCCCCCTTCGGTCGGCCCCGGACCTGATCGCCCCGAGGGGAAATATCTATCTGTTTTTGTTTATCTCTCGCCTGAAGTGCATTACCTAATTTATGAAAAATGCATACATATGTGAAATAAGTACAGTAGCTGTTTTGCTACTGAATAAATGAAAATCCGTCATTGTAAGTTAAACACTAAAGTTCAAGTTATGATGTTTGCAATAATTAGAAACAGCGGTTCCAATGCAGTTTAAATACACATGACAATGAAAGCAAACGTAAAAGTAAACATATAGATTTTAGTGTCTGCATTGTTTTACAATTACAAAGATTTGTGCTGCCTAAATGCAATATTTGTATTTTAATATCTGTTCAAACATTTTTATTTTATGAATTAGGCTCCAAAATTATTTAGAAGATATTTATTCTATAATATAAAAAAACTTAATAAAATAACTTTCTAAAACTCAAGAAACTTAAGTTTTAACAAAACAATTGAAATTAAAACTTTATATACATGTTTACTTACTAATTTGAAACTTCAATCTAAAAAAAAAAAATTTTAATTATAACGATTAGGGTGTAAAAGTTCGAAAATATTTTTCAATTAGTTTTGCAATTTAATTTGGCATGATGTAAAACTAAGCGAAAATATGACTTGATATCGTCAGTTATACAAAGTTATTTTTTATTCGTTTAAGCTTAAAAAAAACTTAAACTGTCAGGCTTTCTTAAATTTAACTGTTTTTTTAGCTTAAGCAAAAAAAACACTTGTATATAGAACTTCTTTACAAACACTAAGTGTTTGAAATTAGACACTCGAACTTTTTTCGATGTTCAAAATGTAATAAATACCAATATAATATAAAAGAATATAACATTTTTGTATAATTATTTATATGTTTTTTTTTTAAGTAGAAAAAAACATTTGAAACACAGAGTTATTTGGTTAAATATTGCGAACCTAACTGGCAGTGCAAACCTAAGAAATGCGTACTTAAGCGGTAAATTGAAAACAAAAAAGTTTGTGAATTCCTTTTGAAAAAAGTCTAGACAAGCCCCTTCAATAGTTGTTGACCTTATTTTTATCTCAAAAATAAATTTAGTACCGTAAAATGTTGCTAATAATAGTTATAAGGTATTTTAAAGCTAAAGTTAAATTTGAACTTATGTTTAACTTACAAATATATGTATAGCCTTAAAATTAATCTTTTTTATTAACTTTACATAATAGATAGTTAAAATATTTATTACAAATCAAAAACTATCTTTAATAGTTTACGATGTATAAATGATTGAGTTTATTTTATAACGACGGTTAAAATTGAATACAGCTTTTGCAGTAGGAAAAAATACTAAAGTTTAATTGTGAGTTGATACAATACAACATCCACGTTTCTAAGGCGAAAAACTTTAATTGGTACCGAAAAGGTAGTCTCCGACCGACAACCAAGAATCAGATCCGTAATTAGACCTATCCATGTAGCTAAAAAGATTATTAAGAATTAATATAAAACATTAGTTTAAAAGACAACATAACTGTCTCAATTTTTAAAACAAAACAATTGAAAAGAGATCTTTCACTTATAAAAGCAATTTCAACTATTATACAAATAGAACGCGCTACCGGCTTACTATCCATCTTAGTTAATACAAAATTAGTTTTATTTTTTGACTTGAAATGGAAACTTATGATTAGAATTCAGTAATTTTTTTATGCTTTTTAGTTTTTACTGAAAGCAAAAAAAAAATTAAAGTTTTTTTACTGGTTTTTGCCATAAAAAAATATAAACAGTTTTAAAATAAGAAAACAATCCTAAAAACGATATACAATTAAAAAACTATATTTATATAAAAATGTTTATTTTTTTTTAAGTTTTTAAATTTTTTTCATTGTATATACAATCGTATGATTGTTTAACTTTTTTATCAATATTATTTTTTATAAGTACCTGTTCCATCTGTTCAATTTGTCAGTTCCACGTTTTTCGTACCAGCTTGACCAGAATCCTTGGCTGTAATCAGAATCTGTAATTAACAACATATTTAAACTTTTGATACTTTAAAGTTAAAATACTTTTACTTGTATCCGTAGGTCTTGCTGAAACCATCAAAGCAACACATGCCAGTAAAGCAAAATAAAATATGAGTTTCATTAGTGCAGAACTGTCTAAAACTTGTATAAACTGTTATTATATTAAAAATAAATTTTTCAAAATTTTCCAACATAAGTATACTTTAAAGAAAGAATAAAAACTTTAAGTAAATATTATTTATGTACAAATGTTCTAATGCTATAAAAAAAGGATTTTTAGTATAGATATTTTTTTAAATAAGTTATAAAGCTTATAATCTGTACTTAGTTAAATAGTAAAATGTACAAAAGCAGTTCATACATTACATAAAACGCTTTAAACATTAACCTTTCCTAAGTAATGAAATATTGTAAATGTTTAGTACTAGAATTATCGACTTGTTTTATGCCAATTTTCTGGAATGTTTTCACATACTGTTTATCTTAAACACTCTCGACTAAAGTGCATTACCCAATATATGATAAATGCATACATATGTAAATAAGGACAGTAGCTGTTTTGCTACTGAATAAATAAAAATCCGTCATTGTAAGTTAAACACTAAAGTTCAAGTTATGATGTTTGCAATAATTAGAAACAGCGGTTCCAATGCAGTTTAAATACACATGACAATGAAAGCAAACGTAAAAGTAAACATATAGATTTTAGTGTCTGCATTGTTTTACAATTACAAAGATTTGTGCTGCCTAAATGCAATATTTGTATTTTAATATCTGTTCAAACATTTTTATTTTATGAATTAGGCTCCAAAATTATTTAGAAGATATTTATTCTATAATATAAAAAAACTTAATAAAATAACTTTCTAAAACTCAAGAAACTAAAGTTTTAACAAAACAATTGAAATTAAAACTTTATATACATGTTTACTTACTAATTTGAAACTTCAATCTAAAAAAAAAAAATTTAATTATAACGATTAGGGTGTAAAAGTTCGAAAATATTTTTCAATTAGTTTTGCAATTTAATTTGGCATGATGTAAAACTAAGCGAAAATATGACTTGATATCGTCAGTTATACAAAGTTATTTTTTATTCGTTTAAGCTTAAAAAAAACTTAAACTGTCAGGCTTTCTTAAATTTAACTGTTTTTTTAGCTTAAGCAAAAAAAATACATTTGTATATAGCAATTCCTTACAAACATTAACTGTTTGAAATTAGAAACTCTGACTTTGTTTAATGTTTAAAATGTAATAAATGTCAATAAATTAATATGGTAAAATTTTTTCAGTTTAATTATTTAAGTGTACAGTAATGCCAAACTGCACTTACTGACGATATCAATTTACATATTTATATTGTTTTACATCTTGATCATTTAAGATGTATGCTATAAGTACACTGTCTGCTTCGAACTAAAAATATATATTTAAGTTATAAACTATATTACCGAAAATATATACTTTTGTTCCTTTATTATGGTTTACAACTAATTTCTATTAATCTTTTGATTGTATAAAATTATTTAGGTAATATCCTTTAGAGTTTTACTTTAAATGAAGAAAGTACTAAAGACCATTTGATTTATAAGTGTACTTTTTTAGTGTATAAAATATACGTGACAAGTAGATAAAAAAATGTTTTAATTTTATTACTAGAGTAGATTTTAAAGTGTTTTTGGTATAAAAAACGATTCATTACATAAACGATAACATTAGGATTAGTTGATTGAAAATTATTTAAACTAAAATTTCTTAAAGTTGTTATAAGTAAGTTCTATCCTATATGCAAGTTCTACATTACCTTGATTAGTATAGTAAAACTCGTTTTATCATTCTAAAGAGAAAAAGTATTAATGAAAAAAAAAATTCTGGAACTTAATTATTTTAGTAGTCATAAATAAAGCAATTTATATATATATAAGTTTGAGAAAATTACATAAAAAAAAAGACTGTAACAAAACTCATATCAAGATTTTATAAAAAAATAGCTACCAGTCAAAAATAAATTAAGACTTCAATTTTATCAAACGTTTATGCAAATTTTTTTATTGAATACCATAATGATTTTCATTTAAAATTTGTGAAAACTAAAATTTTTCGATTTATCAGTTTTTAAACTATTAGTTTATAACTAATTAGTTGAAGCGAATTTCTTTACAGTTGCATTCAAGTTTGGAAAAAAAAAATTATAACCTCAATTCTAAATTATTGAAGTTTTCTTATGTAAATCTCTCTAGTCAATCTGAAAATTTTTTCATACCATTTTATTGTTATTTTTAAATAGTTCTATATTGATGTCAAAAAGATTTTACAAAAAATATATTTTTATAAGTAGTAATAAAAACTTATTTGCTGTTTTTATAAAGTGTTAAATTTTCAGACTTTTTTCTACTGTTAATTAACAAGAAAGTCAATAGAAATAAACTATCAAAAAATATTTTTTAATTGAAAGTTTTTTGGCACAACGTTTTATCATATCATTTTTGACTTCTACGTTGGTTTTACAAATATTGTTTTTCATAATATAAATTAGTCATAGTTATTAAAGAAAGCATGGACAATATTGGCAATCGTGAAAAAGAATTTATTGTTCACAAACGGTTTGTTTGCTTAATATTTTTATTGAATTATGTTAGACAATATTAAAAAATGTCTTTGGTTTGTAATAACTTATTTTGGTACTGTACTTCACTTTATACTAGATATTCTAAACTTCATAACCTGTAATAAGTACAAATGAAGTTTTAAAAGTTTTATCAAGCCTACGATACTTGCTATAGTATTTTTTTTTAGAAATACAAACATGTTTAAAAATCTACGTAGTAGTAAGTTTCAATAAACTTTATGTTCGTTGTAGACTCCTCTAGCAGACCAGATGCTCACTTTGAAAAAGCTTTACCAGGATTATCATTAACTTCTGCAGGCACTGACTTAAATAAGTGATTTGGATGACTTTGAAGAACTTATAAACATTGAGAGGGAACAGGACGCTCTTCAGATAAAAAATAGCTGTGAAATTATCAAAAGTAATTTACAAAAGCTCGAAGATATCTTAAAGTTTGAAGAAGCAGTGTTACCTTGGATGTTGCGTGCAATGAGCCCGGGAAATGAAGCAGTAATTACAACTTTAAAAGAAGCTAAAGAAAAAAACAGAGGCACTTTAAAAAGCTTCATTGAGTTTGAAAGAAGAGAAGAATCAGAACATTAAGGAAGAAAAAATCCTTCAACAATTAGAAAAGTACGTGAAAGAGCAGCACGAATTACTACTACAACAAGTATTAGTTGCAAGAAATAATCTTTACAAGGGTCTTACCGACTAAAAAATCCAAAAACTTTACAAATTTGAAGCAGACGAGTCAATAGCTGATGATCAGTGCGCAGTTTGCATTGATGAATTCGAAGCTGGGAGGAAAATGATGCAGCTCGACTGCAAACATGAATTTTGCCAGGAGTGCGTGGAAGGTTGGCTTGCTGACCACAACGCATTTCCCGTTTGCAGAAAAGAGTTTGAAAATGAATAGATATATATTTTAAAGTATTTTTTTTGCTTGCTGTTCAATAAACAATATAGTTAACATAATTTAGTTTTAATTTAAGTATTATTTTTAGCTTAACTATCTCAAATAAACCTTTTTACTGAGTAATTTATTTACACAAATTTGATTATTTTTTTATTAGTACAAATTAGTTACTAATTTTAGTTAGTGTTTCGTTTTTAGTTTCTAAAACATAAAATATTATTTCATTCATATTATGTATTGTTTATTGAACGATAAATAAGCGCTAAAATGTTTGTTCTAAGGACATGGTGTACAAAGTAATCTTTCGGTTATTGAGTCGTACACCACTGTCAGGCGAACGTGAAATTAGCTTTGCAATGTAAAGCAATTTTTTTACATTGCAAACAGAAGTAAAAATTAGGTTTTTCTAAAAACAAAAGAACTAGACTACTTTTTAGTTTTTTGCTTACTTTTTTATGTACCTAAATAATTCTAGACAATTATATCCATCATTTTGTGCAATGTTCGCTATGTACAAAGTGTTTATTAAACACTGACATGCGATAAAATAACTTCACTATCGGTGAGTCACGTAAACCAGAAAAAAGTCTTCCTGTAATTAATTTTGAAAATTTTATTGTTTTCTAGTTACTATAGCAATAAAACAGCTGTTTAAGTGATTTTACAATTTTACTATGCCTGATGTAAAACCATTAAAAAATTATATTTTACAATGAAATATTACTTTTTTAAACAGCAATTAAAGTGAGTCGAATATCAAAACAAAACTATTTAAACTATTGCTTCAATTAGGTCATATTTAATTATTGAACTAATTAATTTTACCGAAAAATTTTATTCAATAATAAAAAATTTCAAAATGAGATCAGTGTTTACACAGACTAAAATTGTAAAAAAAATTGGAAAACGTTTCAATTTATACACATAAAAAAACTTAAACTATTAAATCGTTTAAAATAAATTAAAAAACACTTTAGCTAAAGCAAACTAAAGTTTTACTTTAAATCGTTTGACAATGAAAAATATTGTTGTTCTTAAGTCATAAGTATTTTTAGAAATTCACAACCAAATCATAACAGATAATATTGTATAATTTATTGAAAATTTTTTTTGATAGTTTGTTACAATATAATTACCAGAACCCAAGGAGCTTGAAGTGTCGCTCCTTGGGCTTAAATGTTAAAACTTTTGATTTGAAACATCGAGCTAAATAGATTTTGCTGTTAGTTTCAATTAGATAAAGTTGCTTTGTGTAAAAACTAAAAACAAAGCAATATTTGAAATAAATTAAAGCGGTGCAAACTCATTCACAATTCATCTCTGATAGAGCCAGTAAAAACGTTAATTTAAAAGCTCTAAAAGTTAGCTTATATGTATATATAGTTTCTGAGGGTAAAAGAAAATAATAAGGGTATATAGCGTATAGCAAAACATATATTATTATACAAATAAAATGAAAATTAATCTTTCATTTACATTAACTAAAAATGCACAAAGATACAAGATAATTACCCACACTATACTAAAACTACAGTTGAACACAAGTGATCAAAGAATTCTAATAAGTATCTTATAACTTTAGTAAAAAAAGCATTTAATAGTAGAATCTAACGTATTTAAAGCACAACATAATAACACACAAATTACTGCCAAATGTCCAATATTTCCAAAAAAAATTTCTATTTTATAGTGAAAGCAAAGAAAACTTTTTTTATTTACGTAACCATTAGAAATAAACTAACTCCTATAAAGAAACAATGTTGTTTTGGAAACTGGGAAAAAATGTTTTGCGAAAGGTTTTTTTATTTTCACAGAAAATCCCATATTTATTCACACGCTTTAAAATTATAAAAGGAAATTATGATTTTAAGAAAAGCTTTGCTGTTTGCTGATAGTTTGATGTTTTTAAAACTTTTTTTCTTATTGTTTAGAAAATATTTACAATATTTTTTGATTCTTTCTTTTACTATTGATGCTAGATAAACTGGTACAAATTATAAACCGTTATTAATTTTCAGCTAAGTGTTCTGTTTCTCGGTTTATTTTTTGCTATTTAACTTTACATGATTGTGATTTGTTTCTAGTAATGTTTAATTTATCAAGTACTACATTATTACATTTACTATAGTTTAGAATCTATTTTACGAAATTATTAATTTATCTTTTTCATTTATAGTTTATATAAACAGGAGTTCTTAAATTAACCTAATTGTATAGAAAAGTTAAAGCATTTTTTTATTCTAAATAAACTAGCAAAGTACTTTTTCTTTAATGATCAAGTAAAAATTAGGAAAAAAAAAACTTTCTTTTAAGTAGTCACTGATTGAAACACTGATTTTGTACAAGCTAACTTTATTATACTTACTAAAACTCTAGCTGTTTGTTAGTTATTTGTTTAAACAATGTGTTTTTCCTTTGTAAAAAAAGTAAAACAGAAACACTTTTTATAATGACAACTAAAAAATGTTTACAGCAGACAATAATTTTGCTTGAAATATAAATTTAAGTGCAATCAAATGTCAACAAAAATTACATTAAACATGAATAATTTTTTTTATAATTTCATTTAATATGAATTTTAGAACGAACAAGTATCTTAGAAAATGTTGAAGTAATTAATTAAGTATTAAAACAACATGAATTTTAATTCTAGCTTAAAACAAAACATTTTGTGTACATTTTATTTGAAGAAAAAGCGTGGTTGAATTATACCTTATAGTTATTAAGTAGTAATGGCTAATATCTAAATATAATTATGCTTATTTTGTACTTAGAAAATAAAATTTATACAATAGTAAACATACTTTAAGTAATAAGAGAAAGATATTAAGATTTTTTTCGATTACATAAAGTTTTAATACCAAAACTAAGTAGTTGTTGTAGCATAACAAAAAAGTGTTGTTAAAATGTGTTGTAAGATAAGGGTAAAATGATTATGAACTAGTTTTGCTTTTATATGAATCATACTAGCTTGTAGAAGTTAATCAGTGCTTTTATAAATTTATAATGGTAATTACTAATACTAAAAATTTAAAAATTGATAATATTAAAATTAGTTCTAAAGTATTAAAGTTTTACAAGAGAATAAATATCCTCATAGCTAAAGTTCAAAATTTTCAAAAATCAATAGAAAAACGTTTTTTATTTTCTAAATAATTTTTTTCTTTAAAAGACAGGATTAAAATTCAAAAAATTAATTTAGTTAAAACATACTTAAAACACTTTTTTAATATACATAAAGGCTTATGTATAAATGAGCTAACTAATTAAACAATTTTTATACAATCGATAAATTTGAAATACATGTTTAAGCAAAAACAGCACGTACATTAATGAAAAATATTTTTATATATAGCACTTTTAGTTTTCGCAAACGAACGCACGCACAAGTCCTTCATCGTGGTCCCAGATCATTCCGAGCCGTTCAATATAAAAATTGTGGACTCCTCTGACTCTCATGTAGTCGGTGTTCCTGTTACCGTGAGATGGATACCAAACATACTCGAAGGCCAAAAGCAGATCCGTCCACCCTAACCCAAGCTCCCTTCACCCTACGTACTCCTATGGCAAAGTCTTCGTTAGTGTTGAATCGATCAGCAAACTGTTTTCTGGCGGCCAGAGTTTCGAGCCCGTAGCTGGCCAAGTTTCCTCGGTACATTTCAGCGCAAAACTCCTGAGATTTCAACCACGACAGCTTTTTGGTGACGAAGTGATAAGTGGGCTTCTTGCAAACGACATCAGTTAAATCAACAAAACCGTCTCGGCAGTAGACATTTTGTGTGTTAACTGGCATGTAGCCTGGGTCGCAAGTAATCACCGCTTTTTTCCCGTGGACCAGCGGCAACTGCACTGTGCCTCTGTCGAAGTTTTGGTCGACAGAAGTGCAGTCGGCGTGGCAAACGAGAGGCTCTTCTTCAAAAGATGGAGCAATTTCGCTGCCTCGGCAAGTTTTTTCAACGATATCGCTCGTCGTGTAGCCGGCGTCGCACGAGTAATTGATCGAGTCGTTAGATTTCACGTGGGCTCTCTTTAGGGCGTCCGTAGAAGCGTGGTCTACACCGCTTACCAAGCAACCTTGGTCGCAAACGAACGGATAAAGAGCGAAGGAGGGGACAAGCCTGCCAAACTGGCACTTTCTTGTTTTGACGCTCTCAGTAAAGTAACCGAAAACGCACTCATACGTCACAGCTTCGTTGTGCAAATTAAAGACGTAGCGTTGTGGTTTGCGTATTTTATTTCTTCGACAAAACAACTTGTTATTTGTTTAAACAACTCGTCATACTCGGCTGTTTTAGCTAGACAGTCTTCTGTAGTGCAGCTTGTCCCAGGCTCCCCTTTCTGTCCAGGCTGTCCTTTTGGACCGGCCTTACCAACAGCAAGCGGTCTGTTGTCATGGTTACTAGACAACGAGGTAATTGGAGCGTCGCCAACGCAACGGAGTTCAGTAGTGGTGTGAAGTCGGCACTGGTTTTCTGATTCTGAGTGTAAAGTCGTCGCTTTTGCAGCTGTGACTGCGATCATCAAAAAAATTAACAAATTAGTATCAATTTTCACTTCTGTGCTATTGAAATATTATAAATTTCAAAACTATTGTTTTTGTATAACTATGGAAAGTATTTTTTTATAATGTTTTTAATACAATATAACTGAAGTAAATTAAAATACTTAAAACTTGTTTCCTGTTTTTTTAATTAAATGGTAGTTTGTTTTTTCAAATATTTTACGCAGTTTTGAGCAAAAACAAATAATATTTTACTAAAAAACATTTAACAAATCAATAACAGTTACTTTAATTTTATTTTGAGCTAAATTCTATTTAAAAAACAGACTACTTTATGTTATTGAATAACTACTCTTAAACATGTAATTTTAATTCTTAAACTTTAGCTCTATTAAACTGCTAATTTGTTTTAATTTATATAAATTGTTTATAATTCTTGTAATCAAGTGAATCAACTACGTAAAAAGCATATTTTAAAAACAATAAATTTAAAATTCTAATTGTAAAGTTTATTAGATTTTCACTAAAAAATCTTACAAGCTTGTTTTTCAACTGCTTTATATAACTAATTAAAAAAAATTTGAGCAAAAAAAGGAATCTAAAGGTTTCAAAAGAGTTTTATTTTAAATTTTTACAAAAAAAACTATAATCAAAAACTAAAAAGTTTAATATAAAATACATGGAAACGTACAAAACAAAGTGTTATTTGTTTTATCTAACTTCAATACTAAACCAAAATCAAATAAGCCTTTAGTGACTATGGTTGTTGAACAGAGCTTTTTTTTTACTTCCAAAAGTTCAAACAGCACAGAGGAATGTTTTAAGCAAATAACAATTAAGCATAATTTATAGTTCACTAAGAAAAATGATCTGTAATTTGAAGCAATAGTAAATTTTATTTTATTAGACTTTAACGCAATCAAAAAATTAATTAAATACCTAATCAGTTTCTATTTCTTATGAGATCATGATATTAATTTAGTTAATTATATATAAATCATCAATTTATCAGTCATGCTAGACTTAAAATGCTTCTACTTTATGTAAACATTATAAATAAACAAAAAGAAAATAAACAAAAACTGATAAAAAAAACAAATGTACCACTAATATAAACAGTAGCAACCATGATAACTTTTTAATAAAAACTGACTACTAAAATTGTCTTAAGTTTTTGTTTAAAATAAAGCTGTTGTTGCAATTTAATTTTGCGAATAAGTAAAGAAATTACAAAATTAAAATTCATGCGTAAAAATTATCAAAAAATAAAATCTTTCAAACGTAACGCCTAATCGACGCTGGCATTGTATTTGCATTATGTTCTCTCCAGCACTTGTTATGCCTTTTTTTTGTCGAGATGTTAGTTGCCCTTTGTTTTCGATCGCGTTAAAGCTTGGTATTTTCAAGTTGTTAAAAGAAAATAAAAATTATTAGTTATAACTTTTTACTACGGATGTTACTGCTAAATGATAAATTTTTTTTGAACTTTTCCAATAAACTAAAAGGTGCACTTTATGACAATAAACTATTTTTGTAATAAAATAAAAATATTTACAGTTAAATAGACCTTTTCAAAATTTTACTAAAATTTTTTACTCTTAAACGTTATCAAGTTACAATTATACATCATGCTTAAAAACTAAAAGTTTGCTTTTAAAATTAAATACAATGTTTAACTAAATTTACATATTTAATAGAAATGTTTAATTTTCATATTTGAAGTTTTATAATGTGTCGTTTACATAAAACGGAAATGCAAATATCTTTTTTTGAAAAACAACAGCTGTTTTGTCGAGAGAACAAGATGTCATTAGTTTCAAACAGAACAGTGATATTAGCACTTATAAGATTATAAGCAAAATAAAAATAGTAAACATTTAAGAAATATTATTATAACAATAAATAAAAGTATTTGTTTAAAATATTGTTTAACACAATTCATACTTTGTTTAATAACAAGTTTTCTTAAATTAAAATGTTGTATTTTAATATATAAATGTTTTAAAACCCTACTTTATAATACAGTAAATATATTCCGTTTTGATTTGTATGATCAAAGTGAAAACAAGAACTAAAGAATAGTAACTTGTCCATTTCGAACAAACTAAACATACTAGTGAGTATTTTAATACCTGTGAACTCCTTTTAGTTGTTGTAGTGGTTAGAATATCTTAAAGTCTGGGCTAGAATATACATTTTAATAAAAAAGATAAAAAGAAAATCTCAGATAAAAAAAGATTATTTTCATCATATTGATTGTATAGTCTTGTTTACAAAAACAAACCAAGCTCACTTGTTGCATTAAACGAATAAAGGAATAAAAAGGAACAAGTTTTATTTTTATCCACTAATATATTAAAACATAATGTAACTATACCTTTAAAATGCAAAAAGAGTTCTTTAATGTTTTTAAATTAGTGTTTTTCCTATAACATATGAAATAATACTTGCATTAAGCATTTCTAAGTTGAAACTTAGTTTATGTTCATTAGTTCAAAAAGTAACAAATATATTTTATAAATGTAGACAAGTTTCATAAAATATTAAAGTAACATAGTAAATTTTGAATTATTTCAACTTTCCGAATATTTATTAGTAAAACTAATTGATAAAAGTTACATTATAACTTTGACTGTACTATTGTTTAAATTTATAAAATTAATAAAAATATTTTTTAGTGATTAATAATTAAAAAGTTTTTTAAGTTAATAAATCTATTTAACTTAAACCTAAATATATTATTACAATAGTACCAAATACTACTTTATATGCTACTCTATGTTAACTAGGTAAGATAGTTAGTTGTTATAATTTCTATCAAAACATAAATACACAAGCTAGCATTAATAGAAAAAACATCATACTTTAGAAAATACTTTTAATAAAGTAAAAACTTTTACTAATGAATTATTTTTTAGAAATAAATGTACCAAAATGTGTTCACTTTAAAATGATAATTAAATAATAAAACTTTATATCAACAAAACACTTTTAATAAGTAGAATTGTTAAAAAAAGAAGTTAAAAATAATCAAAATTAATAATAAATAAGCTATATTCTGGAATTGCACCTAAAAAGTATTGACTTAAACATCCCCACACACTCATTATTAACTGTTTTTAAAGTTATGTAATTAAAATGTAAACGTTGCATCAAATCAACCTGCATATTGGTTGACTTATTTTGTATTATTTGATGTTTAACTTATTGGAACAGAAGTGAAACTGATATTCCAATACAACGTTAAAACTATAACAAAATAAACCTATATTTTTATAAATACTAGCAGTTATTTAGCTTAGTTTGAATTTTAAATTATGTTTATTGATTTTTTAACTTAAGCTAAATACATTTTGCAATCGAAGTTGTGTGTGTTAATGAATGTTTTATTTGTATTTCTTTTATATAAAACTTAAATGTTTTTATAAACCCAAAAACAGCTATTATTAAAATTGTAATACTGGTTTTGTATTTCAACATGTTTAATAGTTTTTATGTTTTAAAGAAACAATAAAATTACATGCCTTAAATTCTAAAAGGCAGTCATTGTTATTTTTAAATGTCTGTCAGGAACTTAAATCACTTTTAATTTATAAAATAATTTGTAAAATATGGTATAAATCTCTGTGATAAAATTTAAAACTTTCCTTAAAAGTAATATTTTTAAATAGGAATTTCTCAAAAAATACAATGCTGATGACGACTACACAACCATATATGTTTGTTTTTAGATAGAAGAAAGTTAAAAAACTTTAAAACAAATATATACAATACTGGATACTAGTAAAATATTTGTTTTAATTGTTTTAGATGTTCTTTTTCAGACATTAAATATATTTTTTTAAATTCTAAATACTAGCAGTTTCTTAATATTTCTTATATACTAAATTTCTTATATATTTCTTATATAAAATTTCTTAAAACTTCTTATATACTAAAATAAATTAAACTTTGCACAATACTTTACAATTTTTAACCATATACCGAAACAACATGCTTTTGTATTTAAAAGATGAGCAACTCATTGTAAGTTGTGTTGGGTCTGTTGATAAAACACTTAAAAGTTATTTTTAACTAGAACTGCATTTTATAGAATGCAATAAGGACGGTTTTTAGTTATGAATTTTATTCAAGTCTCTCAAACTATGTTTTCTTAAATATAAACTCACAAAGATTTTAGTTAATACCTTCATTAACCCTGAAAATTTCCAGTTAATCAATAAAAACAGTACTTTTATTTTTTTATTGCTTATTATACATCTAGTTTTATAATAATAAGTACTAAATTTTGATACATGTGTTAAACAAAACTCATAATGATAGTAATAATAATTAAAAGGATAATAAAAATGATATTAATAACTACAGTAATAATAATAACAATAACATACTTAAAAACGTTTTAAGTATCTATAGAGTTTCTAGTTTATTAACGTAAAGAACTATTAAAACTTTTTTTCACAAAATACACGAAAAACTAACAATACGCATAATTAACAACATATGTTTTTTAACACAGCATAATATCATAAAGCTATTAAGCAACTAAAAATAAAAAATGTGTTAGTTTAATTAAGCGTTAGTAATATATCAATACACAATTTTTTTTAAACCCGCGTTAAAAAATCCTAAAGCTTTATTTTTTTTTGCTTAAGGTAAAAAAGCATGGTTTGTTTTTTGTTTAATAAAATTTTTAAAAAATCTAAGTATTTTTGAATCAAAATTACTATTTTGTAGTTAGTGGAAATTAAAAAAATGCTTCAAATACAATTATTTATGTAAAATTATCTGAAGCAGTTGAATTATATGGTGAATCGATTAATTTTTACTATTTTTAATACAACCAAGTTTCACATATTTATCATTTCAAAGCAGCAAAATTTCACAGAAAAAAAAAGTTATCAAAACTAATATGTTATTCATGGATAATTATTTTTTAAGCTTTCAAATGATATCAGAGTGTTTGAGGTGCAAACTCTAAAGAAGAGTTTCTACGAAGACGCTTAAACAGACCCGGCGAGCGCGAAGAAAGTGTCGAAGAAGGTGCAAGCCATCAAAAGCGCGAAAACCGACAAGTTTACGCGGGAACGTTCACATCCTCACAGTCCTCATCAACTTTACAAAGAGCGAGTTCTTTAATATCAATACCTAATTTTTGAGACAAAAGCGTTCCATCGCTGTCTATGAAAGCGCACTTGAAGTCATTAAAATAGGGCTCATTTATAACCCATTTAAACACGAATTCGGTGTCGTTGAAACTAGTTCCAACTGAGAAGACGTAGTTGTTGTCGATCTTGTTGGCAGGTTCTTCCAAGTCCTTGACGCTGATTCCTAGCCAGATTCCATAGGAATCACGTGTGGTGTCGAAAAAAGTATTGACCACATGCTGTGCTTTTATTGCGTTATCACTGTAAAATAAAAAAAAATTGTCTATATTTTAATGTCAAAAACAAAAGCCTAATATAGTGTTTCCTTTGTTTAAATAACAATCCAATGTTTTTTTTATAAAACTTTTAATATATTTTTACTGCATCTCTTCAGAGACTTACTGCAGAAACTTGAAATAAAACAAAAGTTTTTTTTTAACTAGAAATAATAATCTTTAGAAAACTACTGAAGTGATTAATTGCTGAAGTGATTGCTGTAAAAAAAAACAATCAACAAAAGCCAATTTTTAATTTTTTTTCTAGATTCATGTAAAATAGTAGTTAATACAAAAATAAACATTTTAAATCACAAAATTAACTGGTTGAAACAATTAAAGACACGTTTAAGTAAATAACATAATCAAAAAAAAAACTATAAATAAATAAATCTAATTGCTTCTAATCTAATCTAATCAATCAAATTTGTACAATTATTGATAAACTTAAATCTCGATACATCATAGCTGTTTGCACAATCGACTTTATTAATCAGATGTTGTGTTATCGAAGATATTTTTGTCGAATTTATCAAGGTAGGATGCTAGGTCTTTGAGTTTCAATCTAAGAACTGGTTTTAAACAAAATACTACTCTAGGGTCTACTTGGTTATAAGTCGAAGCTGTTAGTTCTTGCAATTTTTCTCAAATAAACGTAATACATTACCCAAATATGATAGTTTAAGAACCGCAGAAAATTTTTTCGGTCCAAAAAATTTAGGCTTCCTACGGTTGTCATCGTGTGATTTTATGATTCGTTTTTTATCTTTTGGATAACCATTTCCCACTAGAACTTCTTTAATTTTATCTGTTTCAGAATGAAGCGTATCAGGAGAACAAATCATACATACCTGGTAGTATAAGGTTCTAATCAGGTTTTTTTTTTGGTACAAATAGACTAAAAGTGCAAATATTGGCCGGTAAAAGAGAGCTTTCTGTACACACTGGTAAGGAGTTTAGCTTTACTTTTTGTAATTAATATATTTTAAAAATTAATTTGGTTATTGATTTCTATTTTCTTGGTGAATAAAATTTTTTCATGTAACACGTTTAGCTTTAAAAAAAAGTCTCCTTAACTTTCTCTGATTGTGCAATAACGAGACAATCATCCATATTCCTTATGTAAAGAGCTTGTGATAATAATTCATAAAACAATTTAGGTTCTAAATATTCCATAAAGATATTAGCAAGAGTAGGCCCAAGAGGAGACCCCATAGCTAATCCGATTATTTGACGATAAATCTCGTTATTAAAGCCAAACTGTCGTGGCTTGTTGCTATTTTCATTAATTTTATAAAACTATTTTTTCTAATACTCAGTTTTCTTAAGCTTTATAATACTACAAAACAAATTTGTATAACCTCATCCAATGGGACATTTGAAAAATAATAATAATATATATATATATAAAATCATTATGCTTTTTTAAACCAAGTTTTACATTAGAGAAGAATTACTTTTTTCGATTTTTTTATACTTTTAATTAATGAACTATGCAGGTTTTACATATATTTGTGGCATAGCCACCGGCAGGACTCGAACTCGGGACGCAGGACCGGTATTCGGAAAACTAAACAACAGGGTCAAACAGACGCCCGCCTGTCTACTCTAATTACGGTATATAAATAATTAGATTCATTTATTGTTTAGAAAAATATAGAAGACATAATTTGGAAAAAGCTGGTTAAAATAAAAAAGATAATTTACAGGTACTTTGAACTGTAATATACATAGCATGTGTATAAATACGTTACAACAAATTACTTTCTTTGTCTTGCTTTTAAGTTAGCTGTAACAGAACTGAAACAAATTTACATTTTTTTCGATAATTTAATAAAAAATGAAATTTTATAGTTTGAGTTTCTATTAAGATTTTCATTAAATGGTAGTTTATGTAAATATAAGTTTGTATAAAAATACTTTAAGAAATAACTTAATTTTAAAAAACGTTTAAAAGCTTCTGCATTTGAAATAAAAATAAAAAAAGGATAACAAACTTAATGTTGCAAGAATGTACTTCAAAAATTAATCTTTGAGTAGCGATCTTTAATCATAATAGCTTTTAAAATAAAAACAACATAAAAATTTTGTTGAATAAGTACAGTCAGAGAAAAGTTTCAAAAATATAAATTCTGATTACTTAAAACATGTTAGTTTGTTAAAAGTTAAAAATTCATGTATAAGTAGTTTTTGACAACACGCTATAGCTTCAATGGCAAGTGTGAGTCAAAGAACCTTGTTAATAAAAACATTCTTTTAAAGTTATCTGGCTGTACACTAAGGGTGTTTAATGGTAGTTTTTAAACTTATACATATATTATGAGGAAAAAAAGGCCTTATGTGCAATTAATGGTATTTTATTTTCTGAGAAGTCTTGTTGTGATAAGTTTTTCTACTTCTTTAGAGTTGGCCTTATGAAAAGAATTAGGTAACCCTGCATTAACTGATCAAAAAAATATAAAAACTGACATCATCAAGTAGCACTTATAATTTTCTTGGTTTTTATTTGAGCTTACTAAGCAGCTTCTGGCTGTTGTCAAAACATTAGTAAAAAGTGTTTTTCGATGAGAAGAATAATAAAGTTACATGAAAAAAAAAATTAAGTGCAATAACAATTTTTAAGTGTTCATTATTTTTAATTTTTAAATTTTAGTTAGTACATAAAAGCTGAATGCTAAGTTAAATTTTACTTTTAAACAAACTTAAAATTAAAAGATATGTCTTAGATCTATAAGTTTGTTTTAATCACCTTGTATTAAATCTCGATAGTAGTTTTGTTATTTTTAGAAGTCTTGAATTAAATATTGCTCAAAAAGTACTAATATTAAAGTATAATTAGTTTTTACCTTTAAGACCTGGTTTCAGCAGTTAAAGGTTGATAGTTTTGTTTGTAAACTGATTATATAGACAATTTTGAATCCTGTTAATTACTAAACAGTTATAACTGTATAATTTTAATTTAGCTAGTTTCTATTAGTCCAAAAGTTTTTTAAAAATTGAAAAGACTTACAACAAAAAAACCTTTCTACAGTCAAAAAGAATAAAAATATATAGTTTTTTTCTATATCCTACAAAAAAACTTCAATATATTTTGAAAAAAAAAAAAAATATTTTTGAAACTTACTAAAATTAAGTACATAACTTTTTAACATAAAAATAATCAGGACAAAATATATACAAGCTTGAAGTGTAAGTTGAATATTTAAAGACTTCCCTTATTATCTTTATATAGGATTGGAGATAACTGGCATAATTTATATATTTAAACAAATTCGTGCTGATCTTATTTAAACTATATAAAGTTTGAAATTAAACAATACAAGTGCAATACTATATAAAAAATTTATCATTTATATACTAGATTAGGTTTTCATTAAAAAAAAAGTGAACTGATTTTGCTGAGTATTAATCCAAGAATATTTTTTTGCAATTTTATAGCGCAATTTGTGTACACAACATTTTTCAACAAAAAGTTGTAAAAAATTTAATACTTTTGAAGTTTGTAATGACGGAGCGGTTGTTTAAAAAAAGAAATGTTTTATCAAACAAAAACAAAAATAAGAAATTTGTTAAGGAACAGAAAATGCAACTTGAGTTTTGAAGCTTTAATTTGGAGCTGATATAAACCAGCTTAAAATTTATAAACCGGGGAAAAGTTGATGAATGAGAACAGTATGCGTTCTCAGTCCTAAATGGTGTCATAGCCCTAGAAGATTTAAAAAATAATGTGTATTAGAAAAGTTGTAATTTATTATTGTTTTTATACCAACATTATAGGTTATTTATTTAGCATAGTGTGTTTTTGTATATTTTTTGCAAATAAATAATTTTCAGTTGTTTAGAACAAGTTAATATTTAAATGAATTCTATAACCGAACGTTAGTAGTTTTCCAATTATCTTATAGGTAATATTGAATTATTAGGAGAATTAAAAGTCCTTTTCTAATGTAACTTAAACTGAAAATTAAAAAATAATAATAAATGTAGAAAAGAAAACTAAATTGTGCTTTTTCCTTATCAAGTAAAAACGCAAAGAACTTTATAAAAGCTATAGTTTGGAATATATCTTTTTATGTTGAGCAAAGCATTTTTAAATTGTTGAAATTAAACAAGTTAAAAATTTCTGAAGTACCGAACATACTAATAGCGTTGCTAGAACACTTAAGAAAGGCTGTCTAAAATACAATAGGAACAAGAACTATTTACATCTTAAGTTATTAGTTAAGTATCAATTTCAAAAAAGTAAAAACTTTCTATAAAAAAATGAATAAAAAGTAATTTTTCTTTCTACACTGACTTGAATGCATGCTTGGGGTATTTTAGACTGATGTAAAACAGAACACATCTTACAATAAGTTTAAGGTATACTATAAGTTTCAAATAAGTTTTTGTTTTGTTAAAGTAATATCTAATTTTTGATAAAATATGTGTATGTATGAGTTTTGTTATAGCTTTTAACTTTGACATCAACTTATATTTTTAGCAAATGTTTGTATGTTAATTTTAAAATTTTAACTTTGTAACATTTTGTTTTACCACAAAGTTGTTTTAAGTAATAATAAACTTAATTTATTTTCTCTTGACTGTGTTAGAAATTAAACTTTCAATTTTTTAAAGAATCAGTTGACATTATATCAAAAGTCTTATATTTATTTTTTACGACCAAAAATTTTCAAAAGCTTGGATTGGGAGTAAGAAAAACGTTTCGGTTATCGAGTCATTAATAAAAATAACAAGTTTTCGTCATAAATTAAAAGACGTATCAAACATTAAAGCATATGTTTGAATAAATAAAATAAATTGAATTAATTTATATACAGTGCATTATACCATCTCTACATTTTTTTAAATTATGAACTTTTACATTCTGGTTTATATTATACAATCCTGCCAGAAAAAGTCTTTTGGTAATATCAAAATATGTTCTCTTATTATGTACTTTGGTTAGTTCATATTTATACCATATTATCTTAATATGGCTTTTTCTTGCGATATAAATTGGTTATGTTATTAGCTTTAGAAGATTAAATAATTTATAAACACTACTTAAAAAATAAAACTTAAAGCCCTGATCAGACAGTCCTGTACATTACTTTTTTTTATGGTAACCTACAATATGGTGTATGTTGAATCTGAACTAATGCTTCTGGAAAAGCAAAAACAAAAGCTCACACTGTTATTTATGTCTACAACTACATTTTTATGTGTTACCCTGTCTATTTAACTTTGAGTAACTTAGTAATGTATATATTACCTTGTATGCAGGAAAACATTGAATTTGAACAAATGTCCAATTTCAATATATGGCCCAAGAAGCCCCTTATTGCCTCCTCCCACCACATGGCCTCTTTGCAGCTCATGACCCACTTTTTAAACTTGATTTAGGGAATTAAAACCAAAGTTAACCCTTAAATTTGAGTAACAACATATAATCTTAGTCAATTCAGATAAAGTTTTGGTTGTAGATAGTTGTGACATTTGATAAATATATTAATACAAAATAATTTAATTTGTTGTCAAGTATATTTAAAGTAGTATTAGTTTTATTTAAGTTAAATGAGACAAGAAAGTTTGCTATTTGATAAAACTGGAAGAAATCATAAAACTCTGATGAAATTTGTAAAAAGCCTGTTGGGATTAACTTGTCCCTAAAATCTAGAATAGTGTTCAACTATAGTGGACTAATTATAATTTATAATAAATATTTAACCCAAAATAAATTTTTGTTATGAACGCTTAGAATGTGTAAAGTTATATCTTAGCTTTAAGACAAACATAAAATAATAAAATATAATAGTATGATCACATATAGTTTTTATTTTAATTTTTACATTATTGTACAGTACATAGTTAAATAACACATGAACCAACAATCATGATGGTCACTCAATTTAAAGTCACAACACCGTTCCATCATGAAATGGTTAGTTTTATTAGTACTTCTTAATTGCAACATGTTTGATACAATTTTTGATATGCATCAAACTAATCTACAAAGTTGTTTTTGTCTATAAATCATCTTGATCATGTTTTTATAATGTTATAACTTTCATCAGAACATCCCCCACCAGTGCTGCAGTAGGAAAAGCTGATTTCCACCACTTGTTTCAAGGTTTGTTATTCCTTAAGTTCTCACTTTGTTTTATATGATTTGTAATTTAATTAATCTTAACTGTAATTGGTAATTTAAAATAATTTTAACACTTTTTTTTTGATTGAGTTTTATATTTTTTAATTTAATAATGCTTTAATTTCTAAAGCATTTGAATAGTTTACAATGTGAGTGATTACTAAAAAAAAATTGTTTTTTAAAGAATTCTTATTATTATTTATTTTGCTATATAGTTTGTGTGATTAAGAGATAAACTATATTTGATCGTTTTAAATAATTTTTACACCAAATAGTGAAATAATTTTACTTATATCCCTTAGGTCGAAGCTAAATTAAATCCCAATACATTTTGTGTAATTTAAAACAAGCCTAGTCTATTTTGTGAGCTAAAATTGTTTCTGAAAGTTTTTTGACAGACAAATGTTTGTAAAGGGCAGATATAATTTTTTTAATTTCTTAGATTTTGATCGACAAAATTTTCTAAATTTTGCAAGAAACATTTCTTAAAAGTTTAGTTTAAGGTAATTACCTCAGAAAACTTAAGAGGAGGTAGATTTTAAGTGAATTGTAGTGAAGATTTAAGGAGGTCTTTTTTATCCCTTTTTAGTTTGCGCTTCTCACAGGGTTGGCACATTACCTGGAAACCTGAAAAAAATAGGAGTTAGACAATTAAGGCAAAACAAATTTTGGAATAACCTGGAATTTGAAAAAATTATAAAAAAAACCTGTAATTTTTAACAATTTTATCATGTTTAGTAGTAAAATGTCGATTTGATACAAAAATTTATTACATAGATAAAAATTTTTTGCAATCACTGAAAATTTTTACTGAAAAAAAAAGATATTAAGTAGGTTTACAGTATCTTTCTAATGGTTTTATACTATTTAACACAGTTTTTTCACTTAAAGCTTAATTAAAAACCAAAAACAGACTAAGAAAAGTGTACTTTTAACAACCTGTAAGAATTTAGGAAAACCTGGAAAATTGGAAAAAAAAAAGAGTGGCAACTCTGCCTTCACGAGGAACCTATTGTAGTCTCGGACTTGACCTGATTTTTTAAAATTTGTAAAAAGCAAATTGTAAATAAATTGTAACTAAACAAAAAAGTGGTTAACCCCCCTATGCCCTTTAAAGCCCACCAACAATTTATCTTCTATTTTAAAAACTCTGTGCTAGAGACCTTAGATATTCAAAAAATGTTTCTTGAACAATGTATAAAAGATACAATCAAAAATATATTAAGAATTAATAGGGTTAACAATAAAAAGTTTAATTTTTTTTTGTAAATATATAACTTAAGATACTAAAGGTTTTTTAGTTCAATTATTAAAGTTCTCTACATCTAAAAACAACTTGATGTTGAACATTAGGATTGAAAACATAGTAAAAAATTTGAAGACAAGTTTCCAAAGTTCAGTATGTTTTTTTAACAAAACAATAATCAAATAAAAAAAACAAACACTTATACATAAGGGCATTTATGATCTAAATTTTTTTAAGTGTGTCACAATTTTATTTTTTTAATTTATATTAGTTAGTTACAAGGAAAGATTTTACAATAAAATATTTTGAGTTGGATAAAACACTTAATATTTAAAAATAATATATTTGGATATGGTGGGTAGGCTAAACTATATTAATAATCGTTGGTACATGGTGATACTGTACTACTTTATCAGACTATAATTACTTATTTAAATAGATTAGGTTTTCTTAAAAGGACATAACATAATAGTATGCTCCATAGTCCAAAGTTAAACTGTTGCAGCCAGATGATTAATTATAAAAAAAGCTGTATTTAATTACTGTGCTAAATAGATCTATTTTATTCTTAGTTATTAGTGAAAAAAAAAGGTTTTTGTATAGTTTTCTAAAATTAGTAGCATAGCTAATTAATAATCTAAGGTTTTATTTAAAAATTAAACAAAAACTTTTTACTAAATAGTTGGAAATGAAATTACTTAATATGACATCATAGGTGAGAAATCCCAACCACTGAAGCTGATGTCCTCAATTGATGAAAGAAACCAGCTCCTGGAATAAGAAACTTCCTATTGCGGTTACCAGGAACTTTTAGCAACTTTCCATAGAAAAGGTGTTGAGGTCCGAAGTGCCCCAAGGCTACCAAAGTTAGTTTAAAAGAATAAAAAGTAATTTTTAATCAAAACAATCACTTAATTTTGATTTAGTATTTGTTTGCAAAAGGTTTATTGTTTATTGTTTATTTTTTTTTTTGATTGAGTATTTATATATAAAAGTACTTTGTTGCAGTAAAATCTCTTCAAATCTCTTCAAATTCTGTATTTTAATAACCACCCAGCAAATTAGTTATATTTAACAGATTAAAGTTTATTTTGTAATAGGTACATCATAATAAAGAAAAATAAAACCAAGAGTTTAAAATAGAATTGTAATATGGCCTAAAAGTTTTTTTACCAACAAATTGTTAATGTATTATCTTGCAAGTTAAATTAATCTTGTTTTTTATTTTGTTTTTATTAGAATTAGTTTCCAAGACATTAATCAGCGTTGCCAAAAAAACTTTTAAAACCTGGAATTTGACTATCCAGGCAAATATAAAACTGGAATTTGAGAAATTTTTAGAAAAACCTAGAACTTTAAACAAGTTTACATTTAAAATAATAAATCTGGACTAAATACGAAAAATCTATCATACACAAATATTTTTTCTTATTTTGGATATTTTTTTAAGTATAAAACACACACAATAGTATCTTTTTATACTTTTGTTCCATTTAAGAGCTTAAATTTAATTTTATACTAAAGGTTGACTCAAAAATTTGTACTTTCAAACACTTGTAAAACTCTTCAATTAACGATTGGCAACCCTGAGTAATAGTTTATTTTTTCCTGTAAAAAAAAGTTTAAGAAACTTTAGTAATTTAATAGTTTTACTTTTGAATTAATTTTGCTTTTTATCATTGTTTTCATCAACCCTGAGTAATAGTTTTTTTCCTGTAGAAAAAAAGTTTAAGAACTTTAAGTAATTTAATAGTTTTACTTTTGAAATGATTTTGCTTATGACTATAGTTTTTTGTAGCGTTTATAATGGTAAAAGGTTGAACTTAAAACTTTGGTATAGATAAAACTTAATTTAAGTTGAAACGTTTTGCTCGTTGTTGAAGTATATGTAAACATTTTGTAAAGATAAATAACTTGTTATAAAATCGCTTAGTAACTTTTTCATTTTATAGTAGCCAAAGACTAAGATAGTTTAAAGCTTGTTGAAATATAGTTTAATTGTAAGTGTTGACACTTTTCGGTCTTGATTTATTTTCTAAGAAAATTAGTTGCTTTTAATTAAATTCAATATTACCACTAGTATCTTCCATTATTCTATGTTTATTTTTTAATAGTGTTTTGAAATTGATAGTCTTATTTGATGAAACTTTATTTTACAATGATTTTTGTAAATTTTTCAAAAAGTAGTATTTCAAATTGTACTGTAGTAAAAACTATATTTTGACAAATTTTGTTTTTATTTATTATAACTTCGACCAGTTGTAATTTAAAAATATATTTGAAAAAATTAAGATTCGACTTTAATTATATTTTCTAAACTAAAATACAGTTATTTGTTAAATATAGATATTTATTACTTATTTGTTTATACTCATTTAAATTTCATAACATAAAAAGTATTATAACCAACGTATTAAACAGGAACTGATGACAATGAAATTCAGCAGACGAAGGGTGATGGATGCTTCTTCAATTTTTATTGTTGTTTATTTTAATGATTTTGTGAATAAAATTACATCTTACTGCAAATAGACATTTCTTTGTTTAAATGATGAAGTTTAATTCTTCGTTTGGAAGGTTTATTTAAAAAAAAAAACCTAAAGTTACTAAAAGTAATGTAAAAATAATTTAATTAAATTAAGAAGTTTAAAGTAGGTTGAAAGTTTCCTTATGTCATAAGTAGTGTCTACCTTGTTTGTTCACATTTTTTTAACAATAAGGTCTTCGTTTTTTACAAAAAATTAAATGTTTCTTCGGCTTATATAAGTTTGTTAGGTTTCTCATGTAAAGCTCAAAAAATAAGGCTGTTTAACTTGAGCTTTTTTTTATGTTTAATTCACATTTAGATCCTTATCTACCTAAATTTTCAGCAAGTGAAAGCTTATCAATAAACGTGTAATTAAAATGTTTTTTGATAAGTGAAGTTGATTTTAAAAACTGTTTCGTTGTCCGGGCTTGTTACACTGAAGAAGGTGGTATACCTAGTGGTTTTGTAGAATTAAATCAAGTAAACATCATTTTACTAAAATTCAGGACTTGGTTTAGTTTAAGTCATTGGCAAGTTTTTCTTTAAGTATTTGCTCGCGTGCCGTACTTCCTAGAAGAGCGTTTTGACTGAAATGTACGCAGTTTGCTGAATCCCAAAGTACGCTTCTTGTTATATGTTGAAACTGATCTGTTTTTTTTTTATAAATACAAGTTTTCATATCGGTCTACAAAATTGGCTGTACACTGTCTAGAAAGTAACGCAATTTTTAGGTCTTTCTTCTGTCTATGTACAGCAAAACAAGTTAAAAATTAATTTGACCGTCTCTACGTCGATTTCATTTTGAACAAACGACTTTTATTCGACCCTATTCCATTAAAAAAATTATATTTTTGAAAATAAGTAAGACTTTATCGTCTGAATTTTATGGCTAATAGAATTGTAGAATTATTTACACATGCAAACTTATTAAGATTAATGCAAAGTAGAAGAAAGTTAGGCTTATAAACATTTTTACGGATATCTATTAATTACCATTCAAGTATCTAATTAGTTTTAAACGATATTTCTATGTACATGCACACAAACACTCATTTAAAATGTAGTTAAATTTAAATTTTCTAACTAGGGTGTAAGCTGAGTTATAAAATTGGCTTTTCAAAGTATGAGTCTTTCATTTGTTTTTGAATAAAAGTCAATTTATTTTTGTTGGGTTATCGCTAGCGCATTTAAAATAAAACCTTTTAATTTTTGTTTTTTAAAAGTTTGTTTTATAAGTTTATAAAGTAGTAATTATAATTAAAGTGTAGAAAATTAACACTTTTGCAAAATTTATGAGCTTAAAAAACCGGTTATACTTTTGAGTATTTCTTGAATAGTTATGGTTGCTAAATAGTTTAAACCTCTTAAGTATGTGTAAAAACTGATAGTTGTTAGAAATTAAAAACCAAAACTTCTATAGTTTTAGATTACTGATAATAACTTGATACATTTTGCTTCTAAATTTGTTAAAAACAATGTACTTCCCTAATGCTTTATTGATATTATAAAAAACGCTTAAAAACGTAGTCTTGGTAAAGTCTCAGTGTACAAAAAAGGTTTTAAAGACTAAGCAACTTAGACCTGTACTAACTTGTTTGTAATCTTCAGTTTATTAGCTGTGAAAATGGTCTATGTTTCGTTTTTAACGACAAATAATTAAAAATCATCATTTGACCTCTTTATTTGTGCATGTCATAGAATGTACAATTTGTTTTTATTTCACGATTTAATTCAAAGCTTTCAAAAATCTTTTTTTTTATATATAAATATATATCAATGCTTTTTAAAGCCTTGGTCAATTGCAACAGTACGTAAAAAGTTTAAAATTGTGTATATACAAACTAACAAGAAATTAACACTTGAAACTATACGAAAATGGTAAATCTAATGAGAAAACGGTTTAATAAAAATAGCTTTTTTAAACCAAAGTTTTTAATAGACAACATAAAAACTTTCCTAATGTACTGAAATCACTGTAATTCTTAAAGATGAAATTGACATTGCATTAATAGTTGCATTATTGACGTATTTATACTGATATTTTCCTTAAAACATTTTGATACAAAATAATACATGATCTAAGGTGTAACTTACATAACTGTTTGCAAAACATCATTTAAATGTGTCGGCAACACAAACACTATAAACTTTTGATGAAATACAATTTCATCTGCAAATAGTTGGTTATTCTGGGTTGATTTGCAAAGTAGACTATTCTTTTGTAACTATGTGATACTTACCAACAACAATGTTATTCAACTAACTAAGTTATTTTCGTAAAGTATGAGTCTTTATAAGTTTGTTTATATACGCTTGATTTAAAACAACTAACACTTTATTTTTTCATCAAACTATCATTTGCGCTACATTAAAATTGTAAGCGAACTAAAATTGTTAATATATTGTTTTGTCAAACTGAACCATTATGTTATGTATATCATTACGTATATTTTAATAGAAATCTTTTAAAACATTCAGAATATTTTAAATAATTATGAATAGTTTTTAAAAGCTTTAACTTACACAAACCACTCGATTGTTAAATAATGCAAATGATCTATATTTTGTCGAACAGTAAACGAAATTTTATTGATAACTGCACATAAGTAGTTTAAAACTATTTATCTTGAAGTAGATCAGTTTAATGAAGTATTAACTGTTATTTTAGATAAAAAACAGTTAAGTTTAAAACAGTCCTGCATTGACATCTATGTGTTTTTAAAAGTATCAATTAAAGTGTTATATAGTATCATAAGTTAAAAAGTATCATTTTTAGCTAATCTTTGAAAAAATTTAACCAGTCTTTTATTATTTCATTCAAAAACAAGTTAATGCCTGTTATAAACACTTGAAATATAAACATTTCTTTTATATGACGAGTTTTTATGAAACTGCAACATTCTAAAACATTTACACTAACGTATGCTTTGAAAAAGTGTTATTTTAATGTTGAAGTTTTGGAAAGTTCATACTTAGAAAGACAACTTATTTTAAGATATCAACTGCTTTAGAACAAAGCAGTAGCAGATGCTATACATGCTTTCTCATATTTAGCGATAGTATTTATTTTAATTGTTAATTAATATGCTGAACTTAAGCATCCAAAACAACATGTATTTTACAAAAGTTAGAGTAAATCTTAATTAAATCAAACCTTCAAAATTTTTAGCGAAAAAATCTTAAGTATTTCTTAAACTAATTTGTAACATGACTTATAAGGAGTTTTGTATGACTAAAACTAAGAAAAACAAAAATAGTTAGAATCAAGTTATCATAAGACTGTTACATTAATAACTAATATTTTTTAGGATCAATTATTAAACAGTTACGCAAAACTAGTTGAAATTGTCAATATGTTTTTTTTTTGCTGAAAACAAACATTTTAAACAAAAAAAAAAAAGAAAAGTTTACACGAAAACCTCCAGCATTTTCTTTTAAACTTTATAAGATTACATGTTTTATTTATTCGTATGGCTATTTTAATTATTGGTGTAAAATTATTAAAGTTGAGACTTTACTTTCACTCTGTGCGGTATATTAAGTAAAATATGTTTGAAGCCGTTAGAATAAAAAGAATCATACAAAAAATTAAGATCTAAAAGCTATAAGAAAAATAAAATATTTATAGCTACAAAAAAATCTAAACTCAGCTTGAAGACTTAAACAAAACTTTTATCCGCTAGGTGGCGCCACAGAGTCCCTAGGTTTGTCTGAGGTTGCACAGATTTGGTTTAAGAAAAAAATTATAATTAAAAAAGTTTACTGTTTTTTTCACCACACGATGTCGCTGTCTGGGCCACCACGTCCCCACCTCCACCCTAAAGGTTTAGCCCGGCTTAATACTGAGCCAAATTTTTTTTTTCACTTAAACTTTCATCTTACGTAATTTACTCTTTCAAATGCATTTTATTATTTTTCTATCTCTTTCGTTACTATGCTAACAATACATCAAATTTATATTTACAAACTTTGTTAGATTCCAATGGTTAAGAGCTGTAAAGAAGGAAGAGTCAAGTACAAACATTATACAACATATATAATAAAATAACTAAATACAACTACAAAGCATATAATTAATAATTATTTCAGACCGTTCAGAGTTTGCAAAGAAGGTGAAGAGAATAGGTATCCAAACAATGTGGTAACATTCTGGTACAGAGCTCCTCAGTTGCTGTTAGGTTAGATTATTTACATTATACAAAATTATTTTGAATTTCTGTCACAAAATCACCAGAAAAAAAAGTTAACTGTTTAATGATGTTTTATGTTTTGTTTCTTTTAGCGACAGGCAATTAATGGACCAAAATCACCAAAAAATGCAGGAGAAAGTTGGTAAATAAAAACATATATATATGAATTTAGTTGTACCCACTGAGTTTTAGTTCTTTTAACAGTAATAGCACTTGTTTATTTTCCTCCAAATTTAAAAACATTTTTTTTGAACATTCAAGTAAAAATAATGTAAAACTTAAAAATTTTTTAGTCAAAATTTTATATTAAAAAATATAACAAAATAAATTACCTAAAAATAATTTAATTGACTATTTTTTGTTATAAAGTTAAAGTTAATTTGTTTTTTATCTGACCTATAATAAGAGTAATAAAAATTTTTAATATATTTTTATTAGATTAGTATTTTAATCGTATGTGTTCAAAAGCAGCTGTTATGACTTAATTTTTCGTTATATTTTAACCTGTCAATCAAAATAAAGTTTTAAAAATAATCTGAAAAAAACTAAAATAAACTTATGACTCACGCGTGCCATTAAGTCAAAAACTTGACGTTCATTTTTACCTTTTTCAAATACGCGTTATATTTACTTTTTGACGCTACAACACAGGAATCTCCTTTTTAAACCATAGAAAAATGTCCGAAACAAAATAATTTTTGACTCACACTGTTTGTTAATAATCTTTATTGATTATTTGGTTGTTATACAATTTTCCACTCTGCGCAACAATATAAATTATCAGTACAACAATAAAATGTTTCAAGTATTACTTGAAAATAATTAGGATATCAATTATTATACTTTTATTATTTCTTTATACTTTTATTGTAAATTATTCAAAGGCGGCAAAACAACACCAACACAACAACAGGCATCATCCTTACAATTATCACCAGATAAATAATTATAAACAGAAAAAAGAAAATTCTTCAAAGCAGTATGAAGAGAGAACTTGGTAGAAATATGATGAAATAGTTCCTGAATGTTTAACTTGTGATTGTCTAGAAGTATAAATTTGTGTGCAGTTATTTTTTAAAGTTGTTTTCTTTACGTTTTCGATGGCATTTTCCTTTTGTTTGACTAGTATTAGTTTTTAAAAAAATATCTATCGTATTATTCATCGTACAAATACTAGGTATCTTTTATCTTGTGAATGTGCTAGATTCACATTTTATTTTGTTAATATTCTGATTTTTTTCTATATACGATGTTGGGGCTTAAACTGACTTTAGTGTACTTTAAGTGATAGCAAGTCTTAAAAGAATTTTTTCATTGAAAATTATATTTTCAATGAAATTTATAATTATAATTTTTTTAATTTAGAATATTTATAATTATAATTTTTTTAATTTAGAATAATTTTCATAATTATAAGATTTAATTTATAGTCCCTTACATGTTATAATTAAAAAAAAAATTGTGCGGTACTTTTTAGGAAAATTATTTTGATTTATATAGTATATACAGTAATTACTAAGATTATTGAAAAAAATTATATTGAGGTCTTTTGTAATGAAAATTAAGTTATTAGTACTTAAGTTGAGTAAAGATTAATTAGTAAATTTATTTATAACTGCTCTTATGACTATGCATTAAGTTAGGTTTGATAAAGTGCTGTTTTTTTAACATTTATAAACATACATAAAAATATGTGAATTTGTAAGGTGAAAAGTTTGAAGTCCTTTGTGTAACTTATATAATATTTGCAAACCTTATTGTTTTCTTAGGATGAATCGATCTTATTTTCTTATAACATGATTTCCTATTATTTTATTAATAAATAATTGTGAAACTTCGTTTATTTTTAGTTTTTTTTATTTGCTTAATTTTATTTGTATTTTTGTTTTTTTTTTCCTTTTTTTGAGCTTCAAGGCAAATGATTATGCAAAACAAATTTAAAAAATTTAGTTTTAATAACTACTTGATATAAGTATTAATTTAGATTCATTCTATTGTGAAACATAGTGAGTTTTTAATAGTACAGGAAAATAATATTTTTTAAATTAATAGTTTTTCGCTTATAAATAAGCATGATTTAAAAACTAACTAAGAAATAAGTTACTAGCTTCTTTAATTTGTTTTAAATTTATAATACTTAAAAACTTACTATTTCTTCAGCTACTTTTTGCTATTATCGAAAATGTTGAACTTTTTCTCATATTATCATTAAATGTTATTTAAACTCATTTAATGTACAGTTCCAAATGTAGCAAACAAAGCCTAATAAGTTTGTTATATTAAATATCTTGCTTTTGAATACAAAAGTAATCTGAGATACTGTTGTAATAACAATAAATTTAAAATAAATTCTATTGTTTCTTATATTACAGTTAGTTCAACTTTTATAGTTTAATGTTGAGTTACCTTTTTTTTATCACATAGTAATTTATGTTAATTTTTTTAAACTACCCCAACTAACTTTTGTTTTGGATTTTTGTTTTCTTGTGCTTAATTAAATGCATATTTAAAATTTAGCAGCTTTATAAGAAATGAACTAATAAAAGTATAATTTAAAAAACAATTACATTTATTTACTGTTTTATTTAATGCTTCCTTTTTTTCATCAGTTCTGATTTATAAAGAATAACGGCTTCATATTTTTAAACACAGCTAACTAAGTATTTTGATTAGTAGATAATTGAGAATACTTTTTTCCATGTTAATATGTATAGGAGTTTCCTCAATTTTTGATTATTTACTAGTTGTGATTTGTTTATTTTCATGCTAAATAAATATTAAATAATGCCACTTTTTTTTATTATATATATAATACTATACTATATTATTTAGTTCAACAACATCACAAAATATACAAATTTTAATTTTTTGGTAAATAAAAATCTCAATAAAAAAGTTTTACTCTTTATATAAACCAAAATTTTCCCACTCTGTACTTTTATTAGAAACAACTAAATTAAAACTAAGTTAAAAGTATCTTGTTATTTTATTTTATAGTGTTCATTATTTTTATTCTTTAAATTTTAGTTAGTACGTAAAAGCTGAATGCTAAGTTAAATTTTACTTTTAAACAAACTTAAAATTAAAAGATATGTCTTAGATCTATAAGTTTGTTTTAATCACCTTGTATTAAATCTCGATAGTAGTTTTGTTATTTTTAGAAGTCTTGAATTAAATATTGCTCAAAAAGTACTAATATTAAAGTATAATTAGTTTTTACCTTTAAGACCTGGTTTCAGCAGTTAAAGTTTGATAGTTTTGTTTGTAAACTGATTATATAGACAATTTTGAATCCTGTTAATTACTAAACAGTTATAACTGTATAATTTTAATTTAGCTAGTTTCTATGAGTCCAAAAGTTTTTTAAAAATTGAAAAGACTTACAACAAAAAAAAACCTTTCTACAGTCAAAAAGAATAAATATATATAGTTTTTTTTCTATATCTTACAAAAAAAACTTCAATATACTTTGAAAAAAAAAAAAATATTTTTGAAACTTACTAAAATTAAGTACATAACTTTTTAACATAAAAATAATCAGGACAAAATATATACAAGCTTGAAGTGTAAGTTGAATATTTAAAGCATTCCCTTATTATCTTTATATAGGATTGGAGATAACTGGCATAATTTATATATTTAAACAGATTCGTGCTGGTCTTATTTAAACTATATAAAGTTTAAAATTAAACAATACAAGTGCAATACTATATAAAAAATTTATCATTTATATACTAGATTAGGTTTTCATTTAAAAAAAAAGTCAACTGATTTTGCTGAGTATTAATCCAAGAATATTTTTTGCAATTTTATAGCGCAATTTGTGTACACAACTTTTTTCAACAAAAAATTGTAAAAAATTTAATACTTTTGAAGTTCGTAATGACGGAGCGGTTGTTTAAAAAAAGAAATGTTTTATCAAATAAAAGCAAAAATAAGAAATTTCTTAAGGAACAGAAAATGCAACTTGAGTTTTGAAGCTTTAATTTGGAGCTGATATAAACCAGCTTAAAATTTATAAACCGGGGAAAAGTTGATGAATGAGAACAGTATGCGTTCTCAGTGCTAAATGGTATCATAGCCTTAGAAGATTTAAAAAATAATGTGTATTAGAAAAGTTGTAATTAATTATTGTTTTTATACCAACATTATAGGTTATTAATTTAGCATAGTGTGTTTTTGTATATTTTTTGCAAATAAATAATTTTTAGTTGTTTAGAACAAGTTAATATTTAAATGAATTGTATAACCAAACGTTAGTAGTTTTCCAATTATCTTATAGGTAATATTGAGTTATTAGGAGAATTAAAAGTCCTTTTCTAATGTAACTTAAACTGAGAATTAAAAAATAATAATAAATCTAGAAAAGAAAACTAAATTGTGCTTTTTCCTTATCAAGTAAAAACGCAAAGAACTTTATAAAAGCTATAGTTTGGAATATATCTTTTTATGTTGAGCAAAGCATTATTAAATTGTTGAAATTAAACAAGTTAAAAATTTCTGAAGTACCGAACATATTAATAGCGTTGCTAGAACACTTAAGAAAGGCTGTCTAAAACACAATAGGAACAAGAACTATTTACATCTTAAGTTATTAGTTAAGTATCATGTTCAAAAAAGTAAAAACTTTCTATAAAAAAATGAATAAAAAGTAATTTTTCTTTCTACACTGACTTGAATGCATGCTTGGGGTATTTTAGACTGATGTAAAACAGAACATATCTTACAATAAGTTTAAGGTATACTATAAGTTTCAAATAAGTTTTTGTTTTGTTAAAGTAATATCTAATTTTTGACAAAATATGTGTATGTATGAGTTTTGTTATAGCTTTTAACTTTGACATCAACTTATATTTTTAGCTAATGTTTGTATGTTAATTTTAAAATTTTAACTTTGTAACATTTTGTTTTACCACAAAGTTGTTTTAAGTAATAATAAACTTAATGTATTTTCTCTTGACTGTGTTAGAAATTAAACTTTCAATTTTTTTAAAGAATCAGTTGACATTATATCAAAAATCTTATATTTTTTTTTTACGACCAAAAATTTTCAAAAGCTTGGATTTGGAGTAAGAAAAACGTTTCGGTTATCGAGTCATTAATAAAAATAACAAGTTTTCGTCATAAATTAAAAGACGTATCAAACATTAAAGCATATGTTTGAATAAATAAAATAAATTGAATTAATTTACATACAGTGCATTATACCATCTCTACATTGTTTTTTAATTATGAGCTTGTACATTCTGGTTTATATTATACAATCCTGCCAGAAAAAGTCTTTTGGTAATATCAAAATATGTTCTCTTATTATGTACTTTGGTTAGTTCATATTTATACCATATTATCTTAATATGGCTTTTTCTTGCGATAAAATTGGTTATGTTATTAGCTTTAGAAGATTAAATAATTTATAAAAACTACTTAAAACTTTTAAAGCAAACATAAAAATTGATAAGTTTAAACTAGCACTGTTGATAACTGAAAACTAAATCAACTGTGGTTGTTTTGCGCTAATTAAGTTTTTAAAACAAGAGTCAAAGTCAAGTATGCAACAAAATAGTTTACCAAATGTTAGCTATAATCAATATTCTTTTATAATAATGTAAAAAAAGCTTTATTTTCATATTATTTGGTTAACACTAAAACTATACAGGACACTCTTCTTATATCTAAAGACAAAGGTACATAATATAAGTTTTGATTTCTTTTCTAGTTTTGAAACGATTTAAAATGTTTAATAAATTTTTTAAACACTATTTAAAATGAAGCCAACTACTTACTTTGATTTTTTTTAACATAAACTGAATTCGGTTAATGTTTTGTGAAGAAATCATAAAAGTACAAAGTGTTTTACTAAAGCGGCTAAGAACATTTTTAAAAACAAGCTTAAGCTAGGATAACATGTTAAAGTGTAAATTAATAAAAGCAAATAACAAGTTTATATTGTGTTTAGATGTACAATTTCAGATGTAAATATCAATATTAGTATGTATTAAAACACTTTTATTAAACTATATTTAGTGTATATGTTAATTATTGGATACTTTTTTTAATGTCATTAGTAATTAAACTGCTATATGTTTTTATCAGTAATGTAAAGATAATTGAACCATTTGATGTTAATTAAATAAAATAATTAAAATATATGTAATTTAGTTTAGTATTAAAACTAAAAACAAAACTTAAACTGAAATATTGAACGAACTTTCAAGAGATGTTTTTTAGAATGATGTGGTTAGATATACAATAGAAATCCAAAAAGTAATTATAGTTTTAGTAAAAAATAGTGTTAAATTTTAAGATCAAATATTAAGAGAACTCAATTGTAAAAGTTTACAACTCAATTTAACATTTTATTTCTGCATTAAACGCTTTAAATTGTTTTTAACTGCTTTTATTTTTACCTAGTCAGCACAATTATTTTAGTTTTATCCGCAAATTTATTTACCCTACTAATTTTATACATACCAATAAACTAGTATATGAGTGTAAACTTGGATAAAACAGCAGTTTCTAGTTTTATTGCTAAGCCTATTTGTTTTAAACATCTTTACTAAAGTTAGATTGTAAATTCCGGTTGGGCGACGTATGGCTTTTACAAAAACTTTTCATGTGGCAAAGATCTTTTATCGTTAAAGTATCTTGTGTGCTTTTATTAATTTTGAGCTTTAGATAACGAAAACACTTAGTTATGTACTTTTCGTTTAATTTTTATTACACACTGGCACTTATTTTACTGTTTGTCCGTTACAAACTTGCTTTTAATGAGTTTCTACAAGTTTTGTATTAAAATATACAAAATTAAGTAACCTGTAGCTTTTTTTAAAAATCCAATATGCGAAAGATTTCTTCTAATAGTTTCCCTACCCGCAAAGTATTGCCTATCACTGTTATAATTTTTTTTTTGAACATCAGCAAGCTAAATCATACTATTATAATATATTATAAATATTATAAAGGTAGTAAGTACAAAGGTTATGTTACATGTAGATTTACACTAATTGTGTGTTAGCTTAAAGAAAAAATTAATATAATACATACAAACTAGTCAAATAAATTATAAAAAAACTGTATAGTAAAACTCCTTAAATACTAAATTTTATAACCTTGCAAGGTCATACTTAGGTATACAACCACACTTAAAACCATAGTTAGTTATAATCTAAACTACACTAATATTAATATTATGTAGTACTTAGAACTACTCTAAATAAAACTAGACATCATAATGATTTTACATATTGTATTCAAGAACAGTTTCAAACACTAATAACTATTAAGGACCATGTAAAAATAAAACACTTTATGCTCATAATTTACTTTGAGTGTTATTGTTTTTACACTAAGAATTTTAAAGTTGAAATAAGTGATAACTGCTTAAATTATAAAATTAATTTCTTAATGAAGAAACATTAAAAATATTGTACACAACCAAATCAAATAATATAAATGTGTATTTTGAAATAACATGCTTCCTGCAGCAGGCTGTAGCTAAAATGACCCAGACCACTATCTATTACTGGTTTATATAGATTTTTTTCACTTATATTCAACATTCAACATTAAATCAAGAATTTGACTGTTTATATTCTCCTTACCTTAGAGGTATTGGTTGACTTGCTGGAAATAAAGTTTTTTTTTATGCAAGAATGGACAAGTTTTTAAGGTTCACTGAGCACATAACATTAATAATTCAGAATTACACAAATAACAACTAAGAAAAACTAAATTCAACATCAACTTTAAAATTTAAAAAATCTTAAACTTTTCAATAGGTATTGTACAAGAAATAAATTACCATATAGTTTCGAGCTAAGTTTATGTCAATAAATTATAATGTTTAGCATAAGGAAGCAAGGTGATTAAATTTGATTATTCCTTTCATCAACGACTTTGGTCGTTTTAAAATTCAAAGTTTTTAGTGAGTTAATTAATACTACAAAGAAGTCCAACATTTAATTTTAGAACATATAACATAAACTCTTGCCTAAAATCTATAGTTGTATACTGTAAGCTGCTTTATTATGAATAAAAATATATATAATTTTTGACATGTAGTCAGTTTTGTAGAAAATTTCCGAAATTTTTATTGTGGTATTTGAATTTTAAATAAACCTTTAGAAATTCTTCTTTCGCTTAAATATTTGATAAACAAACCTTAAATTTTCTGGATATGTTCCGTTTAATAGTTAAAAAGTCTTATTATATGAATTAAAATATTTATTTAGATTTGTTAAGCATAAATAAATTAAAATTAACATTTTTACACAACATGAAAAAACTATACAATAGAATTGTTTATTATTAGAATTAAACTAAGAAAATTTAATAAATTTATTACTTTCCAAGGTCATACTTAGGTACACAACTACACTAAAACCCGTTTCAAATTAAACCTAATTTGTACTAATACTAACATTGAATACTACTTAGGGCTACTCTATATAAAACTAGGCATGACAATGAATTTACATATTGTATAAAGAACAGTTTCAAACACTAACAACTATTAAGGACGATGTAAAAATAAAACACTTTATGCTTATAATTTACTTTGAGTGTTTTATTTTTACTTTGAGAATTTTAAAGTTGAAATGAGTAATAACTCCTTAAATTATAAAATTAATTTCTTAAAGAAGTAACATTAAAAAATAATCGTTCACAACAAAATTAAACATATAAAATGTCTATTTTGGAATAACATGCTTCCTGCGGTAGGCTGTGGCTAAAATGACCCAGACCACTATCTATTACTGGTTTATATAGGATTTTTTTCACTTATATTAAACATTAAGCATTAAACCAGGAGTTTTACTATATATATTCTACTTACCTTAGAGGTAGTGGTTGTCTTGCTAGAAATGAATTTTTTTTATGCAAGAATGGACAAGTTTTTATGGTTTACTGAGCAAATAACATTTATAATTCAGAATTACACAAATAACAACTAAGACAAACTAAATTCAAAAACTACTTTGAAATTTAAAATTTTTTAAACTTTTTAATAGGTATTTTACAAGAAATAGTTTACCATATAGTTTTGAGCTAAGTTTATGTCAATAAATTATAATGTTTAGCATAAGGAATCGCAAATAAAGGTAATTGAATTTGATTATTCCTTTTATCAACAACTTTATTCGTTTTAAAATTCAAAGTTTAAGAGCTACAAAGTTAAATTGATTTTATTGATATAGGCAATTTTGTCAAAAGTTTCTGTGAGTAAAAATTGGACCACAATTTCTCAACTTTATTTATAAATTTAAAACTCGCAATACTGAAACAAACTTTTTTTCTTTATTTATATTAAAAAAATATTCAAAATCTATTTCTGTAACCCCAAATGACAATACTAAAAAAACTTCTTTTAAATCTTATATTGCTTTATGCGGAAACATCTTCTGAATAACATTTGAATTAATGAACATTTTTTAAAACTACACATAAAATGACTAAATTTTTAAGTGAAAAACCAAGTGTATCTGCTGTAAAATATAAAATTAGAAATAAAACTTTTTGAAATATTAAAGTTTTTGCAAATCTAAATTTTATTTTTGCATTTAGACTTTGACCGAACATTATTTTGCATAATAAAGTCTTGAAATAATAAATATAATTTTATTAGCATAAATATTTATATTTAAAAGAAACTTGATTTAAAAATTGATTTAAAATAGCTTCATAACACAAACATAAACTTACTAAGTTTATTTCGAAATTTTATTTGATAAATACAAATGCAACTTACCAACATTTATATTTTATAATTTAGAACCTGATTGTCAATCTAAGTTTTTTTGTGTTAAAAAATCAAACTTTTTTTGTATCTTTATAAACACAAATAGCAAAGAGCTACTAGCATTTTTTTTTTCTTGTTTAGTATTATAAAATATTTAAAAAGTTTAGTAGAATTAAAAACTTTGAGTATAATCCTTAAAGCTACAATAAAAATAAAGGTTTTTTGTTAGTAAATCTTTACTTACAAAAAACTACAGACACCTAAATTTTAACTATAATTATCATCATTATTATTTACTAAAAATGAAAATAATTTAAGCTTTAAGTTTTTAGAAGTTTGAAATAAAATAATGAGCTTTTTGATAAAACATTATTTAATGAATATTTTTTATATCAAACGTTTATATAAATTGAACCAATGTTAAGTGCATTTTGATTTTTTACATACCAAACTATATAAGATACTTTTACAAATTTATATACAACACTCGGTTATAACAAAGCTTATATTTTAATTTCATTGTAAAATATGTACTGGTTTATACCAGTTCAAAATTTATACTATCATATTTTAATCATATAACAAAAAAATTCTTCAATTTATTTCTATTTTATTATAATATCAAATTTTTGTAACTCTTTATTTTTAAACACACTTTAAATGAAAAAAAGTTAAATGTTTCAAAGGAAATAAAAAAAACTTTAATTGGTTTTATTTTGTAACATTTATTTTTGCAGTTTTAGTTCAAATACTTAATTTTTTTGATAATTACTTAAACTTTTTGATTAAAACTCAAAATGACAACATAATATTTTATATCTTTTTGTTAAGCTTAACATGTTAAAAAAACTTTTATTTATAACACCTTAATAGTATTATCATTTATCTTATGTTATGAGCATTGAAAAACTTTTTATGTATTACATATGTTTGTCTTTTTTATTTATTTCATGAATATTTTTCTAGTTTTACGCTCTTGAAGAGATTATAGAAGTAAAATGTTGTATTTTAAGAATTATTTTCTTTATCCTATTAGAAATTGTAATATAAAAGTTCAAATACCTTAAGAACTTTTAATTATAAAATTTAGCAGCTGTAAATGTTTAGTTTAGATATGATCTTGGTTGTAAGAATATATCTTTTTGTCTATTTAAAAAGCAAAAATAAAAATTTAAATTTAAAGCTTGAGTTAAAACATTAAGTTTGTTTTAGTCTTTAATAAGTAGTTTTAGTCATTAATAAGTTTTTTTTGTAATAAAAAATGGAAAGGAATAAAACAAACGAACGTTTCAATTTAGAACGAAATAATGAAAACAAGTTATTCAAATAACAGTAAAAATTAACGAAAATAGTTTTAAAATTGTTGTGGATTAGACTGAAGTTTTTCAGTCATTTTTATACTAATATAATTAAAAGTTTTATAAAATTTTATTTTTAATAATAAACATTTTCTTTATTTGCAATAAATACCTCTAAAATACTTACATAAGTAAGGTTTTTTGACTAATAAAACTTCACAGCCCTGATCAGATAGTCCTGTACATTACTTTTTTTTATGGTAACCTACAGTATGATGTATGTTGAATCTGAACTAATGCTTCTGGAAAAGCAAAAACAAAAGCTCACATTGTTATTTATGTCTACAATTACATTTTTATGTGTTACCCTGTCTATTTAATTTTGAGTAGTTTAGTAATGTATATTTTACCCAGAATACAGGAAAACATTGAATTTGAACAAATGTCCAATTTCAATGTTTGGCCCAAGAACCCCCTTATTGCCTCCTCCCACCACATGGCCTCTTTGCAGCTCATGACCCACTTTTTAAACTTGATTTAGGAAATTAAAACCAAAGTTAACCCTTAAATTTGAGTAACAACATAGAATTTTAGTCAATTCAGATAAAGTTTTGGTTGTAGATAGTTGTGACATTTGATAAATATATTAATACAAAATAATTTAATTTGTTGTCAAGTATACTTTAAGTAGTATTAATTGTATTTAAGTTAAATGACACAAGAAAGTTTGCTAATAGATAAAACTGGAAGAAATCATAAAACTCTGATGAAATTTGTAAAAAGCCTGTTGGGATTAACTTGTCCCTAAAATCTAGAATAGTGTTCAACAATACTGGACTAATTATAATTTATAGTAAATATTTAACCCAAAATACATTTTTTGTTATGAACGCTTAGAATGTATTAAGTTATATCTTAGCTTTAAGACAAACATAAAATAATGAAATATAATAATATGATCGCATATAATTTTATTTTTTATTTTTACACATTATTGTACAGTACATAGTTAAATTATTTATGATTCAACAATCATGATGAACACTTGATTTAAAACCACAACACCATACCATCCAGACATGGTTAGTTTTATTTGTACTGCTTAATTGCAACTTGATAGATAGATTGATTTGTATCAAACTAATTTACAAATTTTTTTATTTATAAATAATCTTGATCATGTGTTTATAATGTTATAACTTTCATCAGAACATCCCCCACCAGTGCTGCAGTAGAAAAGTTCATTTCCACCACTTGTTTCAAGGTTTGTTATTCCACTTAAGTATAAGTAGCATAAGTTCTCACTTAGATTCAAATGATTTGTAATATAATTGATCTTAACTGTATTTTGTAATGAAAAATAGTTTTAACACATTTCTTTTGATTGAGTTTTATTTTTTATAATTTAATAATACTTTAATTTCTAAAGCATTTGAATAGTTTACAATGTGAGTGATTATTAAAAAAAAAATTGTGTTTTAATGATTTCTTATTATTATTTATTTTGCTATATAGTTTGTGTGATTAAGAGATAAACTATATTTGATCGTTTTAAATAATTTTTACACCAAATAGTGAAATAATTTTACTTATATCCCTTAGGTCGAAGCTAAATTAAATCCCAATACATTTTGTGTAATTTAAAACAAGCCTAGTCTATTTTGTGAGCTAAAATTGTTTCTGAAAGTTTTTTGACAGACAAATGTTTGTAAAGGGCAGATATAATTTTTTTATTTTCTTAAATTTTGATCGACAAAATTTTCTAAATTTTGCAAGAAACATTTCTTAAAAGTTTAATTTAAGGTAATTACCTCAGAAAACTTAAGAGGAGGTAGATTTTAAGTGAATTGTAGTGAAGATTTAAGGAGGTCTTTTTTATCCCTTTTTAGCTTCTCACAGGGTTGGCACATTAAAACTCATCAATTAAAACTAAGAAATGTGTACTTTTAACAACCTGTAAGAAGTTAGGAAAACCTGGAAAATTGAAAAAAAAAATGAGTGGCAACCCTGCCTTCACGAGGAACCTATTGTAGTCTCGGACTTGACCTGATTTTTTAAAATTTGTAAAAAGCAAATTGTAAATAAATTGTAACTAAACAAAAAAGTGGTCAACCCCCCTATGCCCTTTAAAGCCCACCAACAATTTATCTTCTATTTTAAAAACTCTGTGCTAGAGACCTTAGATATTCAATAAATGTTTCTTGAACAATGTATAAAAGATTCAATCAAAAATATATTAAGAATTAATAGGGTTAACAATGGAAAGTTTAATTTTTTTTTGTAGACATATAACTTAAGATACTAAAGGTTTTTTAGTTCAATTATTAAAGTTCTCTACATCTAAAAACAACTTGATGTTGAACATTAGGATTGAAAACATAGTAAAAAATTTGAAGACAAGTTTCCAAAGTTCAGTATGTTTTTTTAACAAAACAATAATCAAATAAAAAAAACAAACACTTATACATAAGGGCGTTTATAATCTAAATTTTTTTAAATGTGTCACAATTTTATTTTTTTAATTTATATTAGTTAGTTACAAGGAAAGATTTTACAATAAAATATTTTGAGTTGGGTAAAACACTTTATATTTAAAAATAATATATTTAGATATGGTTGGTAGGCTAAACTATATTAATAATCGTTGGTACATGGTGATACTGCACTACTTTATCAGACTATAATTACTTATTTAAATAGATTAGGTTTTCTTAAAAGGACATAACATAATAGTATGCTCCACAGTCCAAAGCTAAACTGTTGCAGCCAGATGATTAATTATAAAAAAAGCTGTATTTAATTACTGTGCTAAATAGATCTATTTTATTCTTAGTTATTAGAGAAAAAAAAAGGTTTTTTGTATAGTTTTCTAAAATTAGTAGCATAGCTAATTAATAATCTAAGGTTTTATTTAAAAATTGAACAAAAACTTTTTACTAAATAGTTGGAAATGAAATTACTTAATATGACATCATAGGTGAGAAATCCCAACCACTGAAGCTGATGTCCTCAATTGATGAAAGAAACCAGCTCCTGGAATAAGAAACTTCCGGTTGCGGTTACCAGGAACTTTTAGCAACTTTCCATAGAAAAGGTGTTGAGGTCCAAAGTGCCCCAAGGCTACCAAAGTTAGTATAAAAGAATAAAAAGTAATTTTTAACCATAACAATCACTTAATTTTGATTTAGTATTTGTTTGCAAAAGGTTTATTGTTTAATTTTTTTTTTTTGATTGAGTATTTATATATAAAAGTACTTTGTTGCAGTAAAATCTCTTTAAATTCTGTATTTTAATAAACACCCAGCAAATTAGTTATATTTAACAGGTTGAAATTTATTTTGTAATAGGTACATCATAATTAAAAAAAATAAAACCAAGAGTTTAAAATAGAATTGTAATATGGCCTAAAAGTTTTTTTACCAACAAATTGTTAATGTATTATCTTGCAAGTTAAATTAATCTTGTTTTTTATTTTGTTTTTATTAGAATTAGTTTCCAAGACATTAATCAGCGTTGCCAAAAAAACTCTTAAAACCTGTAATTTGACTATTCAGGCAAATATAAAACTGGAATTTGAGAAATTTTTAGAAAAACTTTAAACAAGTTTACATTTAAAATAATAAATCTGGACTAAATACGAAAAATCTATCATACACAAATACTTTTTCTTATTTTGGATATTTTTTTAAGTATAAAACACACACAATAGTATCTTTTTATACTTTTGTTCCATTTAAGAGCTTAAATTAAATTTTATACTAAAGGTTGACTCAAAAATTTGTACTTTCAAACACTTGTAAAACTCTTCAATAAACGATTGGCAACCCTGAGTAATAGTTTATTTTTTCCTGTAAAAAAAAGTTTAAGAAACTTTAGTAATTTAATAGTTTTACTTTTTAAATAATTTTGCTTTTCATCATTGTTTTCATCAACCCTGAGTAATAGTTTTTTTTCCTGTAGAAAAAAAGTTTAAGAACTTTAAGTAATTTAATAGTTTTACTTTTGAAATGATTTTGCTTATGACTATAGTTTTTTGTAGCTTTTATAATGGTAAAAGGTTGAACTTAAAACTTTGGTATAGATAAAACTTAATTTTAAGTTGAAACGTTTTGCTCGTTGTTGTAGTTTATGTAAACATTTTGTAAAGTTAAATAACTTGTTATAAAATCGCTTAGTAACTTTTTCATTTTATAGTAGCCAAAGACTCAGATAGTTTAAAGCTTGTTAAAATATAGTTTAATTGTAAGTGTTGACACTTTTCGGTCTTGATTTATTTTCTAAGAAAATTAGTTGCTTTTAATTAAATTCAATATTACCACTAGTATCTTCCATTATTCTATGTTTATTTTTTAATAGTGTTTTGAAATTGATAGTCTTATTTGATGAAACTTTATTTTACAATGATTTTTCTAAATTTTTCAAAAAGTAGTATTTAAAATTGTTCTGTAGTAAAACCCATTATTTGACAAATTTTGTTTGTATTTATTATAACTTCGACCAGTTGTAATTTAAAAATATATTTGAAAAAATTAAGATTCGACTTTAATTATATTTTCTAAACTAAAATACAGTTATTTGTTAAATATAGGTATTTATTACTTATTTGTTTATACTTATTTAAATTTCATAACATAAAAAGTATTATAACCAACGTATTAAACAGAAACTGATGACAATGAAATTCAGCAGACGAAGGGTGATGGGTGCTTCTTCAATTTTTATTGTTGTTTATTTTAATGATTTTGTGAATAAAATTACATCTTACTGCAAATAGACATTTCTTTGTTTAAATGATGAAGTTTAATTCTTCGTTTTGAAGGTTTATTTATAAAAAAAACCTAAAGTTACTAAAAGTAATGTAAAAGTAATTTAATTAAATTAAGAAGTTTAAAGTAGGTTGAAAGTTTCCTTATGTCATAAGTAGTGTCTACCTTGTTTGTTCACATTTTTTTAACAATAAGGTCTTCGTTTTTTACAAAAAATTAAATGTTTCTTCGGCTCATATAAGTTTGTTAGGTTTCTCATGTAAAGCTCAAAAAAGAAGGCTGTTTAACTTGAGCTTTTTTTCTGTTTAATTCACATTTAGATGCTTATCTACCTACATTTTCAGCAAGTGAAAGCTTATTTATATAAGTGTAATTGAAATGTTTTTTGATAAGTGAAGTTGATTTTAAAAACTGTTTCGTTGTCCGGGCTTGTTACACTGAAGAAGGTGGTATACCTAGTTGTTTTGTAGAATTAAATCAAGTAAACATCATTTTACTAAAATTCAGAACTTGGTTTGGTATAAGTCTCATTGGCAAGTTTTTCTTTAAGTATTTGCTCGCGTGCCGTACTTTCTAGAAGAGCGTTCTTGCTAAAATGTACGCAGTTTGCTGAATCCCTAAGTACGCTTCTTGTTAAATATTAAAACTGATCTGTTTTTTTTTTATAAATACAAGTTTTCATATCGGTCTACAAAATTGGCTGTACACTGTCTAGCAAGTAACGCAATTTTTAGGTCTTTCTTCTGTCTATGTACAGCAAAACAAGTTATAAATTAATTTGACCGTCTCTACGTCGATTTCATTTTGAACAAACGAATTTTACTCGACCCTATTCCATTAAAAAAATTATATTTTTGAAAAAAAGTAAGACTATTCGTATGAATTTTATGTCTAATAGAATTGTGGAGTTATTTACACTTGCAAACTTATTAAGACTGATGCAAAGTAGAAGAAAGTTAGGCTTATAAACATTTTTACGGATATCTTTTGATTACCATTCAACTAGCAAGTATCTAATCAGTTTACTATGAACATACACACAAACACTCATTTAAAATGTAGTAAATTTAATTTTCTTAACTAGGGTGTAAGCTGAGTTATAAAATTGGCTTTTCAAAGTTTATTAGCTGTGAAAATGGTCTATGTTTCGTTTTTAACGACAAATAATTAAAAATCATCATTTGACCTCTTTATTTGTGCATGTCATAGAATGTACAATTTATTTTTATTTCACGATTTAATTCAAAGCTTTCAAAAATCTTTTTTTTTATATATAAATATATATCAATGCTTTTTAAAGCCTTGGTCAATTGCAACAGTACGTAAAAAGTTTAAAATTGTGTATATACAAACTAACAAGAAATTAACACTTGAAACTATACGAAAATGGTAAATCTAATGAGAAAACGGTTTAATAAAAATAGCTTTTTTAAACCAAAGTTTTTAATAGACAACATAAAAACTTTCCTAATGTACTGAAATCACTGTAATTCTTAAAGATGAAATTGACATTGCATTAATAGTTGCATTATTGACGTATTTATACTGATATTTTCCTTAAAACATTTTGATACAAAATAATACATGATCTAAGGTGTAACTTACATAACTGTTTGCAAAACATCATTTAAATGTGTCGGCAACACAAACACTATAAACTTTTGATGAAATACAATTTCATCTGCAAATAGTTGGTTATTCTGGGTTGATTTGCAAAGTAGACTATTCTTTTGTAACTATGTGATACTTACCAACAACAATGTTATTCAACTAACTAAGTTATTTTCGTAAAGTATGAGTCTTTATAAGTTTGTTTATATACGCTTGATTTAAAACAACTAACACTTTATTTTTTCATCAAACTATCGTTTGCGCTACATTAAAATTGTAAGCGAACTAAAATTGTTAATATATTGTTTTGTCAAACTGAACCATTATGTTATGTATATCATTACGTATATTTTAATAGAAATCTTTTAAAACATTCAGAATATTTTAAATAATTATGAATAGTTTTTAAAAGCTTTAACTTACACAAACCACTCGATTGTTAAATAATGCAAATGATCTATATTTTGTCGAACAGTAAACGAAATTTTATTGATAACTGCACATAAGTAGTTTAAAACTATTTATCTTGAAGTAGATCAGTTTAATGAAGTATTAACTGTTATTTTAGATAAAAAACAGTTAAGTTTAAAACAGTCCTGCATTGACATCTATGTGTTTTTAAAAGTATCAATTAAAGTGTTATATAGTATCATAAGTTAAAAAGTATCATTTTTAGCTAATCTTTGAAAAAATTTAACCAGTCTTTTATTATTTCATTCAAAAACAAGTTAATGCCTGTTATAAACACTTGAAATATAAACATTTCTTTTATATGTCGAGTTTTTATGAAACTGCAACATTCTAAAACATTTACACTAACGTAAGCTTTGAAAAAGTGTTATTTTAATGTTGAAGTTTTGGAAAGTTCATACTTAGAAAGACAACTTATTTCAAGATATCAACTGCTTTAGAACAAAGCAGTAGCAGATGCTATACATGCTTTCTCATATTTAGCGATAGTATTTATTTTAATTGTTAATTAATATGCTGAACTTAAGCATCCAAAACAACATGTATTTTACAAAAGTTAGAGTAAATCTTAATTAAATCAAACCTTCAAAATTTTTAGCGAAAAAATCTTAAGTATTTCTTAAACTAATTTGTAATATGACTTATAAGGAGTTTTGTATGACTAAAACTAAGAAAAACAAAAATAGTTAGAATCAAGTTATCATAAGACTGTTACATTAATAACTAATATTTTTTAGGATCAATTATTAAACAGTTACGCAAAACTAGTTGAAATTGTCAATATGTTTTTTTTTTGCTGAAAACAAACATTTTAAACAAAAAAAAAAAGAAAAGTTTACACGAAAACCTCCAGCATTTTCTTTTAAACTTTATAAGATTACATGTTTTATTTATTCGTATGGCTATTTTAATTATTGGTGTAAAATTATTAAAGTTGAGACTTTACTTTCACTCTGTGCGGTATATTAAGTAAAATATGTTTGAAGCCGTTAGAATAAAAAGAATCATACAAAAAATTAAGATCTAAAAGCTATAAGAAAAATAAAATATTTATAGCTATAAAAAAATCTAAACTCAGCTTGAAGACTTAAACAAAACTTTTATCCGCTAGGTGGCGCCACAGAGTCCCTAGGTTTGTCTGAGGTTGCACAGATTTGGTTTAAGAAAAAAATTATAATTAAAAAAGTTTACTGTTTTTTTCTCCACACGATGTCGCTGTCTGGGCCACCACGTCCCCACCTCCACCCTAAAGGTTTAGCCCGGCTTAATACTGAGCCAAATTTTTTTTTTCACTTAAACTTTCATCTTACGTAATTTACTCTTTCAAATGCATTTTATTATTTTTCTATCTCTTTCGTTACTATGCTAACAATACATCAAATTTATATTTACAAACTTTGTTAGATTCCAATGGTTAAGAGCTGTAAAGAAGGAAGAGTCAAGTACAAACATTATACAACATATATAATAAAATAACTAAATACAACTACAAAGCATATAATTAATAATTATTTCAGACCGTTCAGAGTTTGCAAAGAAGGTGAAGAGAATAGGTATCCAAACAATGTGGTAACATTCTGGTACAGAGCTCCTCAGTTGCTGTTAGGTTAGATTATTTACATTATACAAAATTATTTTGAATTTCTGTCACAAAATCACCAGAAAAAAAGTTAACTGTTTAATGATGTTTTATGTTTTGTTTCTTTTAGCGACAGGCAATTAATGGACCAAAATCACCAAAAAATGCAGAATAAAATTGGTAAATAAAAACATATATATGAATTTAGTTGTACACACTGAGTTTTAGTTCTTTTAACAGTAATAGCACTTGTTTATTTTCCTCCAAATTTAAAAACATTTTTTTTGAACATTCAAGTAAAAATAATGTAAAACTTAAAAATTTTTTAGTCAAAATTTTATATTAAAAAATATAACAAAATAAATTACCTAAAAATAATTTAATTGACTATTTTTTGTTATAAAGTTAAAGTTAATTTGTTTTTTATCTGACCTATAATAAGAGTAATAAAAATTTTTAATATATTTTTATTAGATTAGTATTTTAATCGTATGTGTTCAAAAGCAGCTGTTATGACTTAATTTTTCGTTATATTTTAACCTGTCAATCAAAATAAAGTTTTAAAAATAATCTGAAAAAAACTAAAATAAACTTATGACTCACGCGTGCCATTAAGTCAAAAACTTGACGTTCATTTTTACCTTTTTCAAATACGCGTTATATTTACTTTTTGACGCTACAACACAGGAATCTCCTTTTTAAACCATAGAAAAATGTCCGAAACAAAATAATTTTTGACTCACACTGTTTGTTAATAATCTTTATTGATTATTTGGTTGTTATACAATTTTCCACTCTGCGCAACAATATAAATTATCAGTACAACAATAAAATGTTTCAAGTATTACTTGAAAATAATTAGGATATCAATTATTATACTTTTATTATTTCTTTATACTTTTATTGTAAATTATTCAAAGGCGGCAAAACAACACCAACACAACAACAGGCATCATCCTTACAATTATCACCAGATAAATAATTATAAACAGAAAAAAGAAAATTCTTCAAAGCAGTATGAAGAGAGAACTTGGTAGAAATATGATGAAATAGTTCCTGAATGTTTAACTTGTGATTGTCTAGAAGTATAAATTTGTGTGCAGTTATTTTTTAAAGTTGTTTTCTTTACGTTTTCGATGGCATTTTCCTTTTGTTTGACTAGTATTAGTTTTTAAAAAAATATCTATCGTATTATTCATCGTACAAATACTAGGTATCTTTTATCTTGTGAATGTGCTAGATTCACATTTTATTTTGTTAATATTCTGATTTTTTTCTATATACGATGTTGGGGCTTAAACTGACTTTAGTGTACTTTAAGTGATAGCAAGTCTTAAAAGAATTTTTTCATTGAAAATTATATTTTCAATGAAATTTATAATTATAATTTTTTTAATTTAGAATATTTATAATTATAATTTTTTTAATTTAGAATAATTTTCATAATTATAAGATTTAATTTATAGTCCCTTACATGTTATAATTAAAAAAAAAATTGTGCGGTACTTTTTAGGAAAATTATTTTGATTTATATAGTATATACAGTAATTACTAAGATTATTGAAAAAAATTATATTGAGGTCTTTTGTAATGAAAATTAAGTTATTAGTACTTAAGTTGAGTAAAGATTAATTAGTAAATTTATTTATAACTGCTCTTATGACTATGCATTAAGTTAGGTTTGATAAAGTGCTGTTTTTTTAACATTTATAAACATACATAAAAATATGTGAATTTGTAAGGTGAAAAGTTTGAAGTCCTTTGTGTAACTTATATAATATTTGCAAACCTTATTGTTTTCTTAGGATGAATCGATCTTATTTTCTTATAACATGATTTCCTATTATTTTATTAATAAATAATTGTGAAACTTCGTTTATTTTTAGTTTTTTTTATTTGCTTAATTTTATTTGTATTTTTGTTTTTTTTTTCCTTTTTTTGAGCTTCAAGGCAAATGATTATGCAAAACAAATTTAAAAAATTTAGTTTTAATAACTACTTGATATAAGTATTAATTTAGATTCATTCTATTGTGAAACATAGTGAGTTTTTAATAGTACAGGAAAATAATATTTTTTAAATTAATAGTTTTTCGCTTATAAATAAGCATGATTTAAAAACTAACTAAGAAATAAGTTACTAGCTTCTTTAATTTGTTTTAAATTTATAATACTTAAAAACTTACTATTTCTTCAGCTACTTTTTGCTATTATCGAAAATGTTGAACTTTTTCTCATATTATCATTAAATGTTATTTAAACTCATTTAATGTACAGTTCCAAATGTAGCAAACAAAGCCTAATAAGTTTGTTATATTAAATATCTTGCTTTTGAATACAAAAGTAATCTGAGATACTGTTGTAATAACAATAAATTTAAAATAAATTCTATTGTTTCTTATATTACAGTTAGTTCAACTTTTATAGTTTAATGTTGAGTTACCTTTTTTTTATCACATAGTAATTTATGTTAATTTTTTTAAACTACCCCAACTAACTTTTGTTTTGGATTTTTGTTTTCTTGTGCTTAATTAAATGCATATTTAAAATTTAGCAGCTTTATAAGAAATGAACTAATAAAAGTATAATTTAAAAAACAATTACATTTATTTACTGTTTTATTTAATGCTTCCTTTTTTTCATCAGTTCTGATTTATAAAGAATAACGGCTTCATATTTTTAAACACAGCTAACTAAGTATTTTGATTAGTAGATAATTGAGAATACTTTTTTCCATGTTAATATGTATAGGAGTTTCCTCAATTTTTGATTATTTACTAGTTGTGATTTGTTTATTTTCATGCTAAATAAATATTAAATAATGCCACTTTTTTTTATTATATATATAATACTATACTATATTATTTAGTTCAACAACATCACAAAATATACAAATTTTAATTTTTTGGTAAATAAAAATCTCAATAAAAAAGTTTTACTCTTTATATAAACCAAAATTTTCCCACTCTGTACTTTTATTAGAAACAACTAAATTAAAACTAAGTTAAAAGTATCTTGTTATTTTATTTTATAGTGTTCATTATTTTTATTCTTTAAATTTTAGTTAGTACGTAAAAGCTGAATGCTAAGTTAAATTTTACTTTTAAACAAACTTAAAATTAAAAGATATGTCTTAGATCTATAAGTTTGTTTTAATCACCTTGTATTAAATCTCGATAGTAGTTTTGTTATTTTTAGAAGTCTTGAATTAAATATTGCTCAAAAAGTACTAATATTAAAGTATAATTAGTTTTTACCTTTAAGACCTGGTTTCAGCAGTTAAAGTTTGATAGTTTTGTTTGTAAACTGATTATATAGACAATTTTGAATCCTGTTAATTACTAAACAGTTATAACTGTATAATTTTAATTTAGCTAGTTTCTATGAGTCCAAAAGTTTTTTAAAAATTGAAAAGACTTACAACAAAAAAAAACCTTTCTACAGTCAAAAAGAATAAATATATATAGTTTTTTTTCTATATCTTACAAAAAAAACTTCAATATACTTTGAAAAAAAAAAAAAATATTTTTGAAACTTACTAAAATTAAGTACATAACTTTTTAACATAAAAATAATCAGGACAAAATATATACAAGCTTGAAGTGTAAGTTGAATATTTAAAGCATTCCCTTATTATCTTTATATAGGATTGGAGATAACTGGCATAATTTATATATTTAAACAGATTCGTGCTGGTCTTATTTAAACTATATAAAGTTTAAAATTAAACAATACAAGTGCAATACTATATAAAAAATTTATCATTTATATACTAGATTAGGTTTTCATTTAAAAAAAAAGTCAACTGATTTTGCTGAGTATTAATCCAAGAATATTTTTTGCAATTTTATAGCGCAATTTGTGTACACAACTTTTTTCAACAAAAAATTGTAAAAAATTTAATACTTTTGAAGTTCGTAATGACGGAGCGGTTGTTTAAAAAAAGAAATGTTTTATCAAATAAAAGCAAAAATAAGAAATTTCTTAAGGAACAGAAAATGCAACTTGAGTTTTGAAGCTTTAATTTGGAGCTGATATAAACCAGCTTAAAATTTATAAACCGGGGAAAAGTTGATGAATGAGAACAGTATGCGTTCTCAGTGCTAAATGGTATCATAGCCTTAGAAGATTTAAAAAATAATGTGTATTAGAAAAGTTGTAATTAATTATTGTTTTTATACCAACATTATAGGTTATTAATTTAGCATAGTGTGTTTTTGTATATTTTTTGCAAATAAATAATTTTTAGTTGTTTAGAACAAGTTAATATTTAAATGAATTGTATAACCAAACGTTAGTAGTTTTCCAATTATCTTATAGGTAATATTGAGTTATTAGGAGAATTAAAAGTCCTTTTCTAATGTAACTTAAACTGAGAATTAAAAAATAATAATAAATCTAGAAAAGAAAACTAAATTGTGCTTTTTCCTTATCAAGTAAAAACGCAAAGAACTTTATAAAAGCTATAGTTTGGAATATATCTTTTTATGTTGAGCAAAGCATTATTAAATTGTTGAAATTAAACAAGTTAAAAATTTCTGAAGTACCGAACATATTAATAGCGTTGCTAGAACACTTAAGAAAGGCTGTCTAAAACACAATAGGAACAAGAACTATTTACATCTTAAGTTATTAGTTAAGTATCATGTTCAAAAAAGTAAAAACTTTCTATAAAAAAATGAATAAAAAGTAATTTTTCTTTCTACACTGACTTGAATGCATGCTTGGGGTATTTTAGACTGATGTAAAACAGAACACATCTTACAATAAGTTTAAGGTATACTATAAGTTTCAAATAAGTTTTTGTTTTGTTAAAGTAACATCTAATTTTTGATAAAATATGTGTATGTATGAGTTTTGTTATAGCTTTTAACTTTGACATCAACTTATATTTTTAGCTAATGTTTGTATGTTAATTTTAAAATTTTAAATTTGTAACATTTTGTTTTACCACAAAGTTGTTTTAAGTAATAATAAACTTAATGTATTTTCTCTTGACTGTGTTAGAAATTAAACTTTCAATTTTTTTAAAGAATCAGTTGACATTATATCAAAAATCTTATATTTTTTTTTTACGACCAAAAATTTTCAAAAGCTTGGATTTGGAGTAAAAAAACGTTTCGGTTATCGAGTCATTAATAAAAATAACAAGTTTTCGTCATAAATTAAAAGATAACTTAATTTATTGTTTGACGTATCAAACATTAAAGCATTAGTTTGAATAAATAAAATAAATTGAATTAATTTATATACAGTGCATTATACCATCTCTACATTTTTTAAAATTATGAACTTTTACATTCTGGTTTATATTATACAATCCTGCCAGAAAAAGTCTTTTGGTAATATCAAAATATGTTCTCTTATTATGTACTTTGGTTAGTTCATATTTATACCATATTATCTTAATATGGCTTTTTCTTGCGATATAAATTGGTTATGTTATTAGCTTTAGAAGATTAAATAATTTATAAACACTACTTAAAACTTTTAAAGCAAACATAAAAATTGATAAGTTTAAACTAGCACTGTTGATAACTAAAAACTAAATCAACTGTGGTTGTTTTGCGCTAATTAAGTTTTTAAAACAAGAGTCAAAGTAAAGTATGCAACACAATAGTTTACCAAATGTTAGCGATAATCAATATTCTTTTATAATAATGTAAAAAAAGCTTTATTTTCATATTATTTGGTTAACACTAAAACTATACAGGACACTCTTCTTATATCTAAAGACAAAGGTACATAATATAAGTTTTGATTTATTTTCTAGTTTTGAAACGATTTAAAAAGTTTAATAAATTTTTCAAACACTATTTAAAATGAAGCCAACTACTTACTTTGATTTTTTTTAACATAAACTGAATTCGGTTAATGTTTTGTGAAGAAATCATAAAAGTACAAAGTGTTTTACTAAAGCGGCTAAGAACATTTTTAAAAACAAGCTTAAGCTAGGATAACATGTTAGAGTGTAAATTAATAAAAGCAAATAACAAGTTTATATTGTGTTTAGATGTACAATTTCAGATGTAAATATCAATATTAGTATGTATTAAAACACTTTTATTAAACTATATTTAGTGTATATGTTAATTATTGGATACTTTTTTTAATGTCATTAGTAATTAAACTGCTATATGTTTTTATCAGTAATGTAAAGATAATTGAACCATTTGATGTTAATTAAATAAAATAATTAAAATATATGTAATTTAGTTTAGTATTAAAACTAAAAACAAAATTTAAACTGAAATATTGAACGAACTTTCAAGAGATGTTTTTTAGAATGATGTGGTAAGATATACAATAGAAATCCAAAAAGTAATTATAGTTTTAGTAAAAAATAGTGTTAAATTTTAAGATCAAATATTAAGAGAACTCAATTATAAAAGTTTACAACTCAATTTAACATTTTGTTTTTGCATTAAACGCTTTAAATTATTTTTAACCGCTTTTATTTTTACCTAGTCAGCACAATTATTTTAGTTTTATCCGCAAATTTATTTAGCCTACTAATTTTATACATACTAATTAACTAGTATATGAGTGTAAACTTGGATAAAACAGCAGTTTCTAGTTTTATTACTAAGCCTATTTGTTTTAAACATCTTTACTAAAGTTAAATTATAAATTCTGGTTGGGCGACGTATGACTTTTACAAAAACTTTTCATGTGCCAAAGATCTTTTATCGTTAAAGTATCTCGTGTGCTTTTATTAATTTTGAGCTTTAGATAATGAAAACACTTAGATATGTACTTTTCGTTTAATTTTTATTACACACTGGCACTTATTTTACTGTTTATCCGTTACAAACTTGCTTTTAATGAGTTTCTACAAGTTTTGTGTTAAAATATACAAAATTAAGTGACCTGTAGCTTTTTTTAACAATCCATTATGCAAAAGATTTCTTCTAATAGTTTCCCTACCCGCAAAGGTTTGCCTATCACTGTTATAATTTTTTTTTTGAACATCAGCAAGCTAAATCATAGTATTATAATATATTATGAATGTTATGAAAGTAGTAAGTACAAAGCTTATGTTACATGTAGATTTACACTAATTGTGTGTTAGCTTAAAGAAAAAATTAATATAATACATACAAACTAGTCAAATAAATTATAAAAAAAACTGTGTAAAGAAATGTTGAAAACAGTTCATGGTTGAGTTACTAAACATCTTTTTTTGTGTAAAAAATTTTAAGCCTTACACATAAAATAGCTTACAAACATTTTGAGATCTTTAAAATTCATACTCTCACAGCAAAAATTGTAAAGTTTACTAAATATTAATCTTTATCAAACTAGTACAACTAAGGTAAAAAAGAAAGAAAGTTGTTCATAAATATATTGTTTTAATCAGCATAGCACCTAAACCGTTATCACTAATTATATGTTCTCAATAACTTCAATGTTTAGTCACTAGCTTTAAGAGTACACAAATAGAGTATAAAAAATAAATTTAAATCCAAGAGCCTTTGGAAATAATTCAGTTGTATAACTATTTCATCCTTTAAATTAAATGCTTTATTTTTTAACTATTTTGTTTAAAAATAAATTATTTTGAGTTGATAATACATTATCACTAAAGTTAGTTCAGGTAGCTTCGCAACTTTGATCATTACGGTTTAAGAAAACTTAGAAAAATACTACAGAATATAAATGACAAGCATTCATAATTCAGATACTCAAAAAGGAAAAATGCTACAAAGATATAACAAATAGTTCGGTTTTGTAGATGTTGGAACTAAATTTTAATATTTTATACAACTCAGATGAATCGCTTACATTTCGCAAATACTTTTCTAATAACTATTATAAAATGTAAATTTCTAAATAAAGTTAAATTGCAATAAATTTTACTATTTTATTATAAAGAAATTTACTTCCTCAAACTTATTTAATCTAACACTCTTAAACTTAAGTATGTTCAGAATTTGTACATAATCTATGAAATTACATAACTTAATTTTGTTTAATATGATTTTATACAGCTACATACAAATATTTTTATTTTTTTTTACTTTGTTCTTTGATTTTGAATCTTAACTAAAAAATTTGAAATTTGCCTCAAATTCATTCTTTAATTTTTATTCAACTTGTTTTGTTTTTAGGTAAAGTTTGTTTTAACTATACGTTTTTATATAAAGCTTTTGGGCGGGATTTCAAACTTTGATATTTATTACAAGCACAAGATTGTTAAAATTTTCAAAAGTTAGGTCATAATTAAAATAAGCTACCTTAAAATGCACCTCAATTTTTAGCTCACTTTATTAACTACATTTTTGCTAAGCAATGTTTTCTTTGAAAATTAAGTAGATGAAAAATTAAAGCTACATACAGCCTTAATTAATATTATTGTTGTTATATTGATTTTAAAACTTTACTAAAGTTTTACTTTGAGCAAAAATTAGTTTTTATTTTTATTTAATTGTTTAAATGTTGTTTTCCATGACTGTCACATATATTTTTTGATTTATTTAAGCACTGACGAGGTCTTTGACAGAAACTTAGTTTGTAAAATAAATTCTCGAAAGAATAAATTCATACTTTTGTCTAGTTTAAACTAAAAATTGTTAATAATTTACAATTTTAAATCAGTTATAAAAAAACAAAAAATTGCAATTAGCTAACTTTATTTCTTTACTGTAATATGCTTTAAAGTTCTCTAAAAAATTAAAAATATAGAGTAAAATTTTTAAAACAACAAAATGTATAGAATTTGTTGTTTTAAGACTAGAATAAACTGTTCTAAGAAAATATGTTAAAAAAGCTAGTTATTTATTTTTAGCTGTACCATATGTTGGAAATTTAAATAACACTAATGGAAGTGCAAAAACTGTTGAAGGTTTAGTAGTTCATTATTTAAAACATCTGAAATTATTTAAGAAATGATGTGTTTAAAAATATATAACATATAATCTGAGCTTTTTAAACTATTAAAACTTTATTTACTTAACCTTCAACAATTAGTCCTGCTTGTACAAAACAGTAATCTTTCTACTCCTCATCACCTTCATGCTTCATATTTTTAACTACGTCATCAACACCCTCAAGCGACCTTCTCTCACGTTTTCTTTTCCTACCAGATGGTTGCTTGAAAGGTGGAGTAACCTGATGCTTTTCAGGAGTTTTGGTTGCATCAGCTTGTTCATCTTTATTGATTTCATCATCATTTTCTTCACTTGCTTCATCAAAGTTAAGCCTCTTTTTTACGTCGTCAAGAGAATTCCTATCATACTTTTGGGTTCTGATGGCTGATTTTCTTGTTGATGATTTAGTTGTTCGAGCCATCTTTGGAGTATTGAACAGATCTACCGGTATGTCTTTGCTCTCTCCACTGACAGCTTCGATTTTGTCAGTGTTTCCTGGAGTAGAGAGCTTTGATGCTTGATTTTGTGAAGTTGAGTCTGCAAGCTTGGTAGCTTTTTTGTTTAATTTTTTGTTATTATTCTGCTGAGCCAAATGCACCTTTTTACTTTGAGTCTTTTCATCAGGTTGTAGAGCGTTTTCGTCTGCATCAGTAAAAACCGAACCAAGTGAATCCTCATTACCTTGTAAAATTGATTTTCAACTGAAGCAGTCTCAACAGTTTCAGCATTTGCCGATCTGTTAACTGTATCAGTTTGGGGACTGGCTGAAGACATGGTTTTGAGCTTTACTAACAAGTTTAAGTATTTTGTATATGCTGAAAAAATTATAGTGACATTTGACCGTGTCGGGCATTCGCGACCACGTCCCGGCCGCGTGGTCGAACGCTTCAGCGCTGCTGGTACCCGTGTAAACACTTTCCCGTTGAAAAACATCGCGTTGAACCTCTTGCCAAACAAATCCTCCGCAAGCGACAATTCGGCCGTCGAAAGCGGCGCACGCCGCATCGAACCTCTCCGTTCCAGCGACCGAGCTCGTTTTGCCCGACTCCGCGTCGTAGCGAACCGCGGAGAGGCACATGAGACGACGTTTGTATCTGCCGCCGATGATAAATATGTTTTTCATGAAGTTGCAAACGCAAAACCGGCTGCGGTACTTCGTCGTGGCCACGGTTTTCCACGCGCCATCGACGTGCAGTTTTATCTCGAGTTCTTTCTTTTCACTGGTCATCTGCTTGCGAACTATTGCGTAGATATTTCCGCCCACCACAACTGCTCTATAAAATCTTTCATTTTCAGCTACTGGATAGCCAACTTTTACGTTCTGAAAGTTTCCGCAAGCAACTTTCTTTAACTCTGTTCTTCGTGACGACAAGAAGACATCAAACGAGCTCTGGCTGCAATACCTGTGTTCCACATTACGACTGTGTCGGTAGTCACAAACGCTTTTTCGGTGCAGCAAAACGCTTTCAACTGCCGATCTGCACTCATGGTTGTTGCGAATCAGAGAGTTTTCGAGCAACAAACGCTGCAGCGCTGCATCCGACAGCAATGGTAGACGCACCGTCTGAAGGAGGATTTTCGCAAATTTTGTTCTTTCATCCGCGTTGAATCCGATCCAACGTTCTGCCGCGTTGAAAACTTCAAGTTCCGAAGTGATGTGCAGTTGTGATGAAGAGAGAACTTTTTTGACGACGTCACAGCTCAGGTGAAAGAAGTTTTTAGTTTCTATCACGCTCGTATAACAACGTTCAACAACTTTTAGTGCTTCTCGGGCGAGGTTAGTTGAATTGAACAAATGTGCAAGTTCAAGGTATAAAGGTACAGTTTTAAGAGTTTTTTCTCTATCAAAGTATTCGCAAAAAGAAATGTCCAAACTTTCTTCTATAAGAACATTGCTCATTTTGAGATTTGAAATGATATGACGTTCTTTCTTTGTAAATTTATCTGAAAAAAAAGATTATAATTTTTACAAACCAGTCGAGAATACATTTTTAAAGGCCAGAGCTATATTTTTTTTTTCATAAACTTAAGCTACTACTAGTAAGAATCTATTTTAGTTTAAACTTTAATTTTACTTTATACATATGTAAACAATTTTACTATTTTAACTAAGGTAACATGCTTGTAAAGGTTTCAAGCAAAACTTTTTTTTTACTTTTTATAATATGTATCTCACTTTGTAAACGAAATGAATAACTACAAATGTATAATATAAATTAATTACCGTTTTCAGTAGGTTCATTAGTGTTTTCCTTAAATTGTTTTTTGAGGCATTTTTTGGAATTGACTTTGCAAATTTTTAGATAAAAATTAGCCTTGCTTCTTATGAAATCATCACAATTTTTTATTATTGCTTTGGGATTGTTTTTTCTTGTTTTGCTACTCATTGTTAGTATTAAAGTGTTTTTATTAAATTTTTTTTATAAAACAACAAGAAGTAAACTGCGTTATATTAATTTTTTTAATGATAAACAAAGCGTTAAAGCCAGAGATGTTAAAATGCTAACAGTTACTATGGTAATTCAGCAATGAAGTGTTTTATTTTTGGTTTGTTTTAAGTTAATATTTTCACGCTTGAGTAAACAAAGCAGAGCTTTTTAACATGTCTGGTTAAAGCCTATGTTAAAAGGTAAATGTAAATTATCATCTAGTTACTGAAAAAACATTTGAAACTAAACTATATAATTTTTTTTTTAATTTTATATTTAAGTATTGCGTGTTGTATTTTATTTCTTCTGACTTGTATGGACTGTCTTAAATTAGATAAAGTAAATAAATTTTTAAATTTTACTAGTTATAAATTTTATGTAAAGTAGTATATTTCTAAGTAGGTATCTGAGCAGCTTTAATGCAAACTAACTGAAATTTAGTTGCAAAATATAGCTGAAAGGTCTGATCAATTTATGATTTTTATTTGTTTTTTGAGCGACCTTACAGCTCCTAACATAATTAAAATGTATTATTTTTCTTTCTAATATTAAAATAAGTTATAAACGTAATATAAATTGTTTTTGTAAGTTTTTAAACAGTTTTGTTTAACTTAGTATTTAAACTAAGAATAATCTACTAATTACTTTTATTTCTTAAGAAGGTTTATAAAAACTTATCTTAAATAAATTACAAGGGTTTCAAGTGATATGTTGTGTTTAAGAATGATTTTCTTTACCTAATATAAATTATAATATAAATTTTATAAAATATAAAACAAATAGTGTTTTAAAATTATTTAAAACTTTATTATTTAAAACTATTAAAAATTATTTATTTGTTTATTAAACAAATATAAAACTTCAAATACTTTAAGAATTTTCAATTATAAAATTTAGCAGCTGTAAATGTTTAGTTTAGATATACTCTTGGTTGTGAGAATATATATTTTTGTCTATTTAAAAAGCAAAAAAAAAATTAAATCTAAACCTCGAGTTAAAACATCAAGTTTATTTTAGTAATCAATAATTTCTTTTTTGTAATAATAACTGGAACGGAATAATAGAAACGAACGTTTTAATTAAGATAATGAAAAGAATTTAATTAAATAACAGTAAAAATTAACGAAAATTAATAAAAATTGTAAAAATTAACGAAAATTAATAAAAATTGTTGTGAAATTAAACTGCACTTTTTCAGTCATTTTTATACTAATATAATTAAAAGTTTTTTTAAATTTTATTTTTAATAATAAACATTTTCTTTATATGCAATAAATACATTAAATATATATTATATACTTACATAAGTAAGATTCTTTTACTAATAAAACTTAAAGCCCTGATCAGATAGTCCTGTACATTACTTTTTTTTATGGTAACCTACAATATGGTGTATGTTGAATCTGAACTAATGCTTCTGGAAAAGCAAAAACAAAAGCTCACACTGTTATTTATGTCTACAACTACATTTTTATGTGTTACCCTGTCTATTTAACTTTGAGTAACTTAGTAATGTATATATTACCTTGTATGCAGGAAAACATTGAATTTGAACAAATGTCCAATTTCAATATATGGCCCAAGAACCCCTTTATTGCCTCCTCCCACCACATGGCCTCTTTGCAGCTCATGACCCACTTTTTAAACTTGATTTAGGGAATTAAAACCAAAGTTAACCCTTAAATGAGTAACAACATATAATCTTAGTCAATTCAGATAAAGTTTTGGTTGTAGATAGTTGTGACATTTGATAAATATATTAATACAAAATAATTTAATTTGTTGTCAAGTATATTTAAAGTAGTATTAATTTTATTTAAGTTAAATGAGACAAGAAAGTTTGCTATTTGATAAAACTGGAAGAAATCATAAAACTCTGATGAAATTTGTAAAAAGCCTGTTGGGATTAACTTGTCCCTAAAATCTAGAATAGTGTTCAACTATAGTGGACTAATTATAATTTATAATAAATATTTAACCCAAAATAAATTTTTGTTATGAACGCTTAGAATGTGTAAAGTTATATCTTAGCTTTAAGACAAACATAAAATAATAAAATATAATAGTATGATCACATATAGTTTTTATTTTAATTTTTACATTATTGTACAGTACATAGTTAAATAACACATGAACCAACAATCATGATGGTCACTCAATTTAAAGTCACAACACCGTTCCATCATGAAATGGTTAGTTTTATTAGTACTGCTTAATTACAACCTGTTTGATACAATTTTTGATATGCATCAAACTAATCTACAAAGTTTTTTTATATATAAATCATCTTGATCATGTTTTTATAATGTTATAACTTTCATCAGAACATCCCCCACCAGTGCTGCAGTAGAAAAAGCTGATTTCTACCACTTGTTTCAAGGTTTGTTATTCCATAAGTTCTCACTTTGTTTTATATGATTTGTAATTTAATTAATCTTAACTGTAATTGGTAATTTAAAATAATTTTAACACTTTTTTTTTGATTGAGTTTTATATTTTTTAATTTAATAATACTTTAATTTCTAAAGCATTTGAATAGTTTACAATGTGAGTGATTATTAAAAAAAAAAATTGTGTTTTAAAGATTTCTTATTATTATTTATTTTGCTATATAGTTTGTGTGATTAAGAGATAAACTATATTTGATCGCTTTAAATAATTTTTACACTAAATAGTGAAATAATTTTACTTAGGTCGAAGCTAAATTAAATCCCAATACATTTTGTGTAATTTAAAACAAGCCTAGTCTATTTTGTGAGCTAAAATTGTTTCTGAAAGTTTTTTGACAGACAAATGTTTGTAAAGGGCAGATATATTTTTTTTATTTTCTTAGATTTTGATCGACAAAATTTTCTGAATTTTGCAAGAAACATTTCTTAAAAGTTTAATTTAAGGTAATTACCTCAGAAAACTTAAGAGGAGGTAGATTTTAAGTAGTGAAGATTTAAGGAGGTAGTGGTTTTTTTTGCCTTTTTAGTTTGCGCTTCTCACAGGGTTGGCACATTACCTGGAAACCTGAAAAAAATAGGAGTTAGACAATTAAGGCAAAACAAATTTTGGAATAACCTGGAATTTGAAAAAATTATAAAAAAAACCTGTAATTTTTAACAATTTTATCATGTTCAGTAGTAAAATGTCGATTTGATACAAAAATTTATTACATAGATAAAAATTTTTTGCAATCACTGAAAATTTTTACTGAAAAAAAAGATATTAAGTAGGTTTACAGTATCTTTCTTATGGTTTTATACTATTTAACACAGTTTTCTCACTTAAAGCTTAATTAAAAACCAAAAACAGACTAAGAAATGTGTACTTTTAACAACCTGTAAGAAATTAGGAAAACCTGGAAAATTGAAAAAAAAAAAGTGGCAACCCTGCCTTCACGAGGAACCTATTGTAGTCTCGGACTTGACCTGATTTTTTAAAATTTGTAAAAAGCTAATTGTAAATAAATTGTAACTAAACAAAAAAGTGATTAACCCCCCTATGCCCTTTAAAACCCACCAACAATTTATCTTCTATTTTAAAAACTCTGTGCTAGAGACCTTAGATATTCAAGAAATGTTTCTTGAACAATGTATAAAAGATTCAATCAAAAATATATTAAGAATTAATAGGGTTAACAATGAAAAGTTTAATTTTTTTTGTAATTATATAACTTAAGATACTAAAGGTTTTTTAGTTCAATTATTAAAGTTCTCTACATCTAAAAACAACTTGATGTTGAACATTAGGATTGAAAACATAGTAAAAAATTTGAAGACAAGTTTCCAAAGTTCAGTATGTTTTTTTAACAAAACAATAATCAAATAAAAAAAACTAACACTTATACATAAGGGCGTTTATGATCTAAATTTTTTTTAATGTGTCACAATTTTATTTTTTTAATTTATATTAGTTAGTTACAAGGAAAGATTTTACAATAAAATATTTTGAGTTGGGTAAAACACTTAATATTTAAAAATAATATATTTGGATATGGTGGGTAGGCTAAACTATATTAATAATCGTTGGTACATGGTGATACTGCACTACTTTATCAGACTATAATTACTTATTTAAATAGATTAGGTTTTCTTAAAAGGACATAACATAATAGTATGCTCCATAGTCCAAAGCTAAACTGTTGCAGCCAGATGATTAATTATAAAAAAAGCTGTATTTAATTACTGTGCTAAATAGATCTATTTTATTCTTAGTTATTAGTGAAAAAAAAAGGTTTTTTGTATAGTTTTCTAAAATTAGTAGCATAGCTAATTAATAATCTAAGGTTTTATTTAAAAATTGAACAAAAACTTTTTACTAAATAGTTGGAAATGAAATTACTTAATATGACATCATAGGTGAGAAATCCCAACCACTGAAGCTGATGTCCTCAATTGATGAAAGAAACCAGCTCCTGGAATAAAAAACTTCCGGTTGCGGTTACCAGGAACTTTTAGCAACTTTCCATAGAAAAGGTGTTGAGGTCCGAAGTGCCCCAAGGCTACCAAAGTTAGTATAAAAGAATAAAAAGTAATTTTTAATCATAACAATCACTTAATTTTGATTTAGTATTTGTTTGCAAAAGGTTTATTGTTTATTGTTTAATTTTTTTTTTTGATTGAGTATTTATATATAAAAGTACTTTGTTGCAGTAAAATCTCTTCAAATTCTGTATTTTAATAAACACCCAGCAAATTAGTTATATTTAACAGGTTGAAATTTATTTTGTAATAGGTACATCATAATTAAAAAAAATAAAACCAAGAGTTTAAAATAGAATTGTAATATGGCCTAAAAGTTTTTTTACCAACAAATTGTTAATGTATTATCTTGCAAGTTAAATTAATCTTGTTTTTTATTTTGTTTTTATTAGAATTAGTTTCCAAGACAGTAATTAGCATTGCCAAAAAAACTCTTAAAACCTGGAATTTGACTATCCAGGCAAATATAAAACTGGAATTTGAGAAATTTTTAGAAAAACCTAGAACTTTAAACAAGTTTACATTTAAAATAATAAATCTGGACTAAATACAAAAAATCTATCATACACAAATACTTTTTCTTATTTTGGATATTTTTTTAAGTATAAAACACACACAATAGTATCTTTTTATACTTTTGTTCCATTTAAGAGCTTAAATTTAATTTTATACTAAAGGTTGACTCAAAAATTTGTACTTTCAAACACTTGTAAAACTCTTCAATAAACGATTGGCAACCCTGAGTAATAGTTTATTTTTTCCTGTAAAAAAAAGTTTAAGAAACTTTAGTAATTTAATAGTTTTACTTTTGAAATAATTTTGCTTTTTATCATTGTTTTCATCAACTTTGAGTAATAGTTTTTTTCCTGTAGAAAAAAAGTTTAAGAACTTTAAGTAATTTAATAGTTTTACTTATGAAATGATTTTGCTTATGACTATAGTTTTTTGTAGCTTTTATAATGGTAAAAGGTTGAACTTAAAACTTTGGTATAGATAAAACTTAATTTTAAGTTGAAACGTTTTGCTCGTTGTTGTAGTTTATGTAAACATTTTGTAAATTAAATAACTTGTTATAAAATCGCTTAGTAACTTTTTCATTTTATAGTAGCCAAAGACTAAGATAGTTTAAAGCTTGTTGAAATATAGTTTAACTTTAAGTGTTGACACTTTTCGGTCTTGATTTATTTTCTAAGAAAATTAGTTGCTTTTAATTAAATTCAATATTACCACTAGTATCTTCCATTATTCTATGTTTATTTTTTAATAGTGTTTTAAAATTGATAGTCTTATTTGATGAAACTTTATTTTACAATGATTTTTGTAAATTTTTCAAAAAGTTGTATTTAAAATTGTTTAGTAGTAAAACCTATACTTTGAAAAATTTTGTTTCTATTAATTATAACTTCGACCAGTTGTAATTTAAAAATATTTTTAAAAAAATTAAGACACAATTTAAAATAATTTTTCTATACAGTTATTTGTTATGCATAGTTATTTATTACATATTTGTTTATACTTTTTTAAATTTCATAACATAAAAAGTATTATAACCAACGTATTAAACAGGAACTGATGACAATGAAATTCAGCAGACGAAGGGTGATGGATGCTTCTTCAATTTTTATTGTTGTTTTTTTTAATGGTTTTGTGAATAAAATTACATCTTACTGCAAATAGACATTTCTTTGTTTAAATGATGAAGTTTAATTCTTCGTTTTAAAGGTTTATTTATAAAAGAACCTAAAGTTACTAAAAGTAATGTAAAAGTAATTTAATTAAATTAAGAAGTTTAAAGTAGGTTGAAAGTTTCCTTATGTCATAAGTAGTGTCTACCTTGTTTGTTCACATTTTTTTAACAATAAGGTCTTCGTTTTTTACAAAAAATTAAATGTTTCTTCGGCTTATATAAGTTTGTTAGGTTTCTCATGTAAAGCTCAAAAAAGTAGGCTGTTTAACTTGAGCTTTTTTTCTGTTTAATTCACATTTAGATGCTTATCTACCTAAGTTTTCAGCAAGTGAAAGCTTATTAATAAACGTGTAATTAAAATGTTTTTTGATAAGTGTAGTTGATTTTAAAAACTGTTTCGTTGTCCGGGCTTGTTACACTAAAGAAGGTGGTATACCTAGTTGTTTTGTAGAATTAAATCAAGTAAACATCATTTTACTAAAATTCAGAACTTGGTTTGGTATAAGTCATTGGCAAGTTTTTCTTTAAGTATTTGCTCGCGTGCCGTACTTTCTAGAAGAGCGTTTTGACTAAAATGTACGCAGTTTGCTGAATCCCAAAGTACGCATCTTGTTAAATATTAAAGTTTACTTATGTCATAAGTAGTGTCTACCTTGTTTGTTCACATTTTTTTAACAATAAGGTCTTCGTTTTTTACAAAAAATTTAATGTTTCTTCGGCTTATATAAGTTTGTTAGGTTTCTCATGTAAAGCTCAAAAAAGAAGGCTGTTTAACTTGAGCTTTTTTTCTGTTTAATTCACATTTAGATGCTTATCTACCTAAGTTTTCAGCGAGTGAAAGCTTATTAATAAACGTGTAAATAAAAAAAAAAAAACGTGTATGTTTTTTTTTATAAATACAAGTTTTCATATCGGTCTACAAAATTGGCTGTACGCTGTCTAGCAAGTAACGCAATTTTTAGGTCTTTCTTCTGTCTATGTACAGCAAAACATGTTATAAATTAATTTGACCGTCTCTACGTCGAATTCATTTTTAACAAACGACTTTTACTCGACTTTATTCCATTAAAAAAATTATATTTTTGAAAATAAGTAAGACTTTTATGTCTAATAGAATTGAAGTGTTATTTACACTTGCAAACTTATTTAGAATAATGCAAAGTAAAAGAAAGTTAGGCTTATAAACATTTTTACGGATATCTATTGATTACCATTCAACTAGCAAGTATCTAATTAGTTTACTATGTACATACACACAAACGCTCATTTAAAAAGTAGTAAATTAAATTTTCTTAACTAGGGTGTAAGCTGAGTTATAAAATTGGCTTTTCAAAATATGAGTCTTTCATTTGTTTTTGAATAAAAGTCAATTTATTTTTGTTTAGTTGTCGCTAGCGCATTTAAAATAAAACCTTTTAATCTTGTTTTGTCAAAATTTGTCTTATAAGTTTATAAAGTAGTAATTATAATTAAAGTATAGAAAAGTAATACTTTTGCAAAATTTATGAGCTTAAAAACCCGTTTATACTTTTGAGAATTTGTTGAATAATAGTAAAACAAATAGTTTAAATCTCTTGTATGTGTAAAACCTGTTAAATGTCAGAAATGAAAAACCTGAGCTTCTATAGTTTTAAATTACTGATAATAACTTGAAACATTTTGCTACCAAATTTGTTTAAAACAATGTACTTCCCTAATGCTTTATTGATATTATAAAAAACGCTTACAAACGTAGTCTTGGTATAGTCTCAGTGTACAAAAAAGGTTTTAAAGACTAAGCAACTTAGACCTGTACTAACTTTTTTGTAATCTTCAGTTTATTAGCTGTGAAAATGGTCTATGTTTCGTTTTTAACGACAAATAATTAAAAATCATCATTTGACCTCTTTATTTGTGCATGTCATAGAATGTACAATTTATTTTTATTTCACGATTTAATTCAAAGCTTTCAAAAATCTTTTTTTTTTATATATAAATATATATCAATGCTTTTTAAAGCCTTGGTCAATTGCAACAGTACGTAAAAAGTTCAAAATTGTGTATACACAAACTAACAAGAAATTAACACTTGAAACTATACGAAAATGGTTAATCAAATGAGAAAACGGTTTAATAAAAATAGCCTTTCTAAACCAAAGTTTTTAATAGACAACATAAAAACTTTCCTAATGTACTGAAATCACTGTAATTCTTAAAGATGAAATTGACATTGCATTAATAGTTGCATTATTGACGTATTTATACTGATATTTTCCTTAAAACATTTTGAAACAAAATAATACATGACTTAAGCTGTAACTTACATAACTGTTTGCACAAGATCATTTAAATGTGTCGGCAACACAAACACTATAAACTTTTGATGAAATACAATTTCATCTGCAAATAGTTGGTTATTCTGGGTTGAGTTGCAAAGTAGACTATTCTTTTGTAACTATGTGATACTTACCAACAACAATGTTATTCAAATAACTAAGCTATTTTCGTAAAGTATGAGTCTTTATAAGTTTGTTTATATACGCTTGATTTAAAATAACTAACACTTTATTCTTTCTTCAAACTATCATTTGCGCTTCATTAAAATTGTAAGCGAACTAAAATTGTTAATATATTGTTTTGTCAAACTGGACCATTATGTTATGTATATCATTACGTATATTCTAATAGAAATCTTTTAAAACATTCAGATTATTTTAAATCATTATGAATTGTTTTTAAAGTTTAAATTTACACAAACCACTCGATTGTTTAATAATGCAAATGATCTATATTTTGTCGGATAGTAAACGAAATTTTATTGATAACTGCACATAAGTAGTTTTAAACTATTTACCGTGAAGTAGATCAGTTTAATGAAGTATTAACTGCCGTTTTTATGAAAAAAAAAAACTAATAATTAAGTTTAAAACAGTTCTGCATTGACATCTATGTGTTTTTTAAAGTATCAATTATAGTGTTATATAGTATCATAAGTTAAAAGGTATCATTACTAGCTAAACTTTGAAAAACTTAATTATTTACTTTATTATTTCATTCAAAACAAGTTCATGCCTGTTATAAACACTTAAAATATAAACCTTTCTTTTGTATGTCGGTTTTTTATGAATTTAGAAGATTCTAAAATTTTTAGACTAACGTAAGCTTTGAAACAACGAGTTATTTTAATGTTGAAGTTTTAATAAGTTCATACCTAGAAAGACAAATTATTTTAAGAAATCAATTACTTTAGAACAAAGCAGTAGCAGATGTTATACATGTTATTATATAATTAGCGATAGTACTTATTTTAACTGTTAATTAATATGCTGATCTTAAGCATACAAAAAAACATGAATTTTACAAAAGTTATAGTAGATATTATTCAAATCAAACTTTAAAGGTGTTTTCTAAATTTATAGTGATTAAAACTAAAGTATTTCTTAAACTAATTTGTATGATAAAAGGAGTAATTTATGATTAAAATTAAGAACAACTATAAAAGAGTTTAAGAATGAAAAAAAAAATAACATAAGATACACTAATAAGTAACATTTTTTCGGACCTATTCTTAAACAGTTATGCAGAACTAATTGAAATTGACAGTATGTTTATTTTTGTTACTGAAAATAAACATGTTAAACAAAAAATAAGAAAATTATAAACGAAAAGTTCCAAATTTTCTTATAAGTTTTTGAGATTAAATGTTTTATTTCTTCGTATATTTATTTTACTTATTAGTGTAAAATTATTAAAGTTGAGACTTTACTTTAACTTTGTGCGACATATTAAGTAAAATGTGTAAAAAGCCGTTAGTTTAAAAGAAACATAGTTAAGGTTTTTAAAGTTTTAGCTATAAGAAAAATAAAACCTAATTGCAGATTGAAGACTTAAACAAAACTTTTATCCGCTAGGTGGCGCCGCTGAGTCCCTAGTTTTGTCTGAGATTGCATAGAATTTGATTTGATAAAAAATATAATTAAAAAAATTTACTGTATTTTTCACCACACGTGTCGCTGTTCTCAGACCACCACGTCCCCGCCTCCACCCTAAAGGTTTAGCCCCCCTTAATACTGAGCCAAATTTTTTTTTCACTCTAATTTTCATCTTACGTAATTTACTCTTTCAAATGCATTTTATTATTTTTATATCACTTTCGTTACTATGCTAACAAAACATCAAAATTATATTTACAAACTCTTTATGTTAATATACTAAATCCATAGTTTAGTTTTGCTTGTAAATAATAAGGATTTATGTACTGTATTATTTTAGTAGTTACTAATTAATAATCGAGACAAAAACTACTTTATTGAGTCAAAGTTTTAATGTAAACAAAATATTTTACACAAGATATATTTTGAAAAAATACAACTATAGGTGTTGTAATGACAACAATATTTAGTGGACTATGGTTTTACCAAAGCTTATTCAAACATTTTCATACTATAAGACTTACAACAAAAAAAACCTTTCTACAGTCAAAAAGAATAAATATATATAGTTTTTTTCTATATCTTACAAAAAAACTTCAATATATTTTGAAAAAAAAATATTTTTATTTTTGAAACTTACTAAAATTAAGTACATAACTTTTTAACATAAAAATAATCAGGACAAAATATATACAAGCTTGAAGTGTAAGTTGAATATTTAAAACCTTCCCTTATTATCTTTATGTTTGATTGGAGATAACTGGCATAATTTATATATTTAAACAGATTCGTGCTGGTCTTATTTAAACTATATAAAGTTTGAAATTAAACAATACAAGTGCATTACTATATAAAAAACTTATCATTTATATACTAGATTAGGTTTTCATTTAAAAAAAGTGAACTGATTTTGCTGAGTATTAATCCAAGAATATTTTTTGCAATTTTATAGCGCAATTTGTGTACACAACATTTTTCAACAAAAAATTGTAAAAAATTCAATACTTTTGAAGTTTGTAATGACGGAGCGGTTGTTTAAAAAAAGAAATGTTTTATCAAATAAAAACAAAAGTAAGAAATTTCTTAAGGAACAGAAAATGCAACTTGAGTTTTGAAGCTTTAATTTGGAGCTGATATAAACCAGCTTAAAATTTATAAACCGGGGAAAAGTTGATGAATGAGAACAGTATGCGTTCTCAGTGCTAAATGGTGTCATAGCCTTTGAAGATTTAAAAAATAATGTGTATTAGAAAAGTTGTAATTTATTATTGTTTTTATACCAACATTATAGGTTATTTATTTAGCATAGTGTGTTTTTGTATATTTTTTGCAAATAAATAATTTTCAGTTGTTTAGAACAAGTTAATATTTAAATAAATTCTATAACCAAACGTTAGTAGTTTTCCAATTATCTTATAGGTAATATTGAATTATTAGGAGAATTAAAAGTCCTTTTCTAATGTAACTTAAACTGAAAATTAAAAAATAATAGTAAATCTAGAAAAGAAAACTAAATTGTGCTTTTTCCTTATCAAGTAAAAACGCAAAGAACTTTATAAAAGCTATAGTTTGGAATATATCTTTTTATGTTGAGCAAAGCATTATTAAATTGTTGAAATTAAACAAGTTAAAAATTTCTGAAGTACCGAACATATTAATAGCGTTGCTAGAACACTTAAGAAAGGTTGTCTAAAATATAATTGGAACAAGAACTATTTACATCTTAAGTTATTATTTAAGTATCAATTTCAAAAAAGTAAAAACTTTCTATAAAAAAATTAATAAAAAGTAATTTTTCTTTCTACACTGACTTGAATGCATGCTTGGGGTAATTTAGACTGATGTAAAACAGAACACATCTTACAATAAGTTTAAGGTATACTATAAGTTTCAAATAAGTTTTCGTTTTGTTAAAGTAATATCTAATTTTTGATAAAATATGTGTATGTATGAGTTTTGTTATAGCTTTTAACTTTGACATCAACTTATATTTTTAGCTAATGTTTGTATGTTAATTTTAAAATTTTAACTTTGTAACATTTTGTTTTACCACAAAAATGTTTTAAGTAATAATAAACTTAATGTATTTTCTCTTGACTGTGTTAGAAATTAAACTTTTAATTTTTTTAAAGAATCAGTTGACATTATATCAAAAGTCTTATATTTTTTATTTACGACCAAAAATTTTCAAAAGCTTGGATTTGGAGTAAGAAAAACGTTTCGGTTATCGATTCATTAATAAAAATAACAAGTTTTCGTCATAAATTAAAAGATAACTTAATTTAATGTTTGACGTATCAAACATTAAAGCATATGTTTGAATAAATAAAATAAATTGAATTTATTTATATACAGTGCATTATACCATCTCTACATTTTTTTTAAATTATGAACTTGTACATTCTGGTTTATATTATACAATCCTGCCAGAAAAAGTCTTTTGGTAATATCAAAATATGTTCTCTTACTATGTACTTTGGTTAGTTCATATTTATACCATATTATCTTAATATGGCTTTTTCTTGCGATATAAATTGGTTATGTTATTAGCTTTAGAAGATTAAATAATTTATAAACACTACTTAAAACTTGTAAAGCAAACATAAAAATTGATAAGTTTAAACTAGCACTGTTGATAACTGAAAACTAAATCAACTGTGGTTGTTTTGCGCTAATTAAGTTTTTAAAACAAGAGTCACAGTCAAGTATGCAACACATTATTTTACCAAGTATTAGCTATAATCAATATTCTTTTATAATAATGTAAAAATAACTTTATTTTCATATTATTTGGTTAACACTAAAACTATACAGGACACTCTTCTTATATCTAAAGACAAAGGTACATAATATAAGTTTTGATTTATTTTCTAGTTTTGAAACGATTTAATATGTTTAATAAATTTTTCAAACACTATTTAAAATGAAGCCAACTACTTACTTTGATTTTTTTTACATAAACTGAATTCTGGTAATATTTTGTGAAGAAATCATAAAAGTACAAAGTGTTTTACTAAAGCGGCTAAAAACATTTTTAAAAACAAGCTTAAGCTAGGATAACATGTTAAAGTGTAAATTAATAAAAGCAATTAACAAGTTTATATTGTGTTTAGATGTACAATTTCAGATGTAAATATCAATATTAGTATGTATTAAAACACTTTTATTAAACTATATTTAGTGTATATGTTAATTGTTGGATACTTTTTTTAATGTCATTAGTAATTAAACTGCTATATGTTTTTATCAGTAATGTAAAGATAATTGAACCATTTGATGTTAATTAAATAAAATAATTAAAATCTATGTAATTTAGTTTAGTATTAAAACTAAAAACAAAACTTAAACTGAAATATTGAACGAACTTTCAAGAGATGTTTTTTAGAATGATGTGGTTAGATATACAATAGAAATCCAAAAAGTAATTATAGTTTTAGTAAAAAATAGTGTTAAATTTTAAGATCAAATATTAAGAGAACTCAATTATAAAAGTTTACAACTCAATTTAACATTTTATTTTTGCATTAAAGGCTTTAAATTGTTTTTAACCGCTTTTATTTTTACCTAGTCAGCACAACTATTTTAGTTTTATCCGCAAATTTATTTAGCCTACTAATTTTATACATACCAATTAACTAGTATATGAGTGTAAACTTGGATAAAACAGCAGTTTCTAGTTTTATTGCTAAGCCTATTTGTTTTAAACATCTTTACTAAAGTTAGATTATAAATTCCGGTTGGGCGACGTATGACTTTTACAAAAACTTTTCATGTGGCAAAGTTTTTTTTCGTTAAAGTATCTCGTGTGCTTTTATTAATTTTGAGCTTTAGATACTGAAAACACTTAGATATGTACTTAACGTTTAATTTTTATTACACACTGGCACTTATTTTACTGTTTGTCCGTTACAAACTTGCTTTTAATGAGTTTCTACAAGTTTTGTGTTAAAATATACAAAATTAAGTGACCTGTAGCTTTTTTTAACAATCCAATGTGCGAAAGATTTCTTCTAATAGTTTCCCTACCCGCAAAGTATTGCCTGTCACTGTTATAATTTTTTTTTTGAACATCAGCAAGCTAAATCATAGTATTATAATATATTATAAATGTTATGAAGGTAGTAAGTACAAAGGTTATGTTACATGTAGATTTACACTAATTGTGTGTTAGCTTAAAGAAAAAATTAATATAATACATACAAACTAGTCAAATAAATTATAAAAAATCTGTGTAAAGAAATGTTGAAAACAGTTCATGGTTGAGTTACTAAACATCTTTTTTTGTGTAAAAAATTTTAAGCCTTACACATAAAATAGCCTACAAACATTTTGAGATCTTTAATATTCATACTCTCACAGCAAAAATTGTAAAGTTCACTAAATATTAATCTTTATCAAACTAGTACAACTAAGGTAAAAAAGAAAGAAAGTTGTTAATAAATATATTGTTTTAATCAGCATAGCACCTAAATCGTTATCACTAATTAGAGGTTCTCAATAACTTCAATGTTTAGTCACTAGCTTTAAGAGTACACAAATAGAGTATAAAAAATAAATTTAAATCCAAGAGCCTTTGGAAATAATTCAGTTGTATAACTATTTCATCCTTTAAATTAAATACTTTATTTTTTAACTATTTTGTTTAAAAATAAATTATTTTGAATTCATAATACATTATCACTAAAGTTAGTTCAGGTAGCTTCGCAACTTTGATCATTACGGTTGAAGAAAACTTAGAAAAATACTACAAAATATAAATGACAAGCATTCATAGTTCAGATACTCAAAAAGGAAAAATGCTACAAAGATATAACAAATAGTTCGGTTTTGTAGATGTTGGAATTAAATTGTAATATTTTATACAAATCAGATGAATCGCTTGCGATTTGCTAATACTTTTCTAATAACTATTATAAAATGTAAATTTCTAAATAAAGTTAAATTGCAATAAATTTTACTATTTTATTATAAAGAAGTTTACTTCCTCAAACTTATTTAATCTAACACTCTTAAACTTAAGTATGTTCAGAATTTGTACATAATCTATGAAATTAGATATTTTAATTTTGTTTAATATGATTTTATACAGCTACATACAAATATTTTTATTTTTGTTTACTTTGTTCTTTGATTTTGAATCTTAACTAAAAAATTTAAAATTTGCCTCAAATTCATTCTTTAATTTTAATTCAACTTGTTTTGTTTTTAGGTAAAATTTGTTTTAACAATACGTTTTTATATAAAGCTTTTGGGCGGAATTTCAAACTTTGATATTTATTACAAGCACAAGATTGTTAAAATTTTCAATAGCACGTCATAATTAAAATAAGCTATCTTAAAATGCACCTAAATTTTTAGCTCACTTTATTAACTACATTTTTGCTAAGCAATGTTTTCTTTGAAAATTAAGTAGATGAAAAATTAAAGCTACATACAGCCTTAATTAATATTATTGTTGTTATATTGATTTTAAAACTTAACTAAAGTTTTACTTTGAGCAAAAATTAGTTTTTATTTTAATTTAATTGTTTAAATGTTATTTTCCATGACTGTCACATATATTTTTTGATTTATTTAAGCACTGACGAGGTCTTTGACAGAAACTTAGTTTGTAAAATAAATTCTCGAAAGAATAAATTCATACTTTTGTCCAGATAAACTAAAAATTGTTAATAATTTACAATTTTAAATCAGTTGTAAAAAAACAAAAATTTGTAATTAGCTAACTTTATTTCTTTACTGTAGTATGCTTTAAAGTTATCTAAAAAATTAAAAATATAGAGTAAAATTTTTAAAACAACAAAATGTTTAGAATTTGTTGTTTTAAGACTAGAATAAACTGTTCTAAGAAAACACGTTGAAAAAGCTAGTTATTTATTTTTAGCTGTACCATATGTTGGAAATTTAAATAACACTAATGGAAGTGCAAAAACTGTCGAAGGTTTAGTAGTTCATTATTTAAAATATCTGAAATTATTTAAGAAATGATGTGTTTAAAAAATATATAAAATATAATCTGAGCTTTAGAAACTATTAAAACTTTATTTACAATCAGTTTGACCTTCAACAATTAGTCCTGCTTGTACAAAACAGTAATTTTTCTACTCCTTATCACCTTCATGCTTCATATTTTTAATTACGTCATCAACACCCTCAAGCGACTTTCTCTCAAGCTTTCTTTTCCTACCAGAAGGTTGCTTGAAAGGTGGAGTAACCTGATGCTTTTTAGGAGTTTTGGTTGCATCAGCTTGTTCATCTTTATTGATTTCATCATCATTTTCTTCACTTGCTTCATCAAAGTTAAGCCTCTTTTTTACGTCGTCAAGAGAATTCCTATCATACTTTTGGGTTCTGATGGCTGATTTTCTTGTTGATGATTTAGTGGTTCGAGCCATCTTTGGAGTATTGAACAGATCTACCGGTGTGTCATTGCTGTCTCCACTGACAGCTTCGGTTTTCTCAGTGTTTCCTGGAGTAGAGAGCTTTGATGCTTGATTTTGTGAAGTTGAGTCTGCAGAATTGATAGCATTTTTGTTTAATTTTTTGTTATTATTCTGCTGAGCCAAATGCACCTTTTTACTTTGAGTCTTTTCATCAGATTGTAGAGCGTTTTCGTCTGCATCAGTAAAAACCGAACCAAGTGAATCCTCATTACCTTGTAAAATTGATTTTTCAACTGGAGCAGTCTCAACAGTTTCAGCATTTGCCGATCTGTTAACTGTATCAGTTTGGGGACTGGCTGAAGACATGGTTTTGAGCTTTACTAACAAGTTTAAGTATTTTGTATATGCTAAAAAATTACTTGATAGTATAGTTTATGTTTTTCAGTAGCTTAAAAGTTAATGCTAATAAAAGTAGGTGACCAACAATAAATAAGATTAAAACAAATCATAAAGATAAAACTTTGAGCTACAGATTTATAGTCCTTTTAAAGACTATCAATTAAGCGTGTTGTTCAAGAACACGTTAAGGAGAAAACAAACTACTAAAAAATTAAGTTCAAAGACAAATATGTTTTTAGAGCATTACTATTTACATGAAGTTTTAGTTAGCCTGTTTTAGATAACAATTTAAAAAGCGAGGTTAAAAAAAACTTATAGTATACTAATTTAATTAAGTAATTTTTTTTTCTAAATCTCAAGTTTTAAATATTTACAATATCTAAGCTTAAACACAAGCTACGTTACCGTCTGTATTTTTTTATTAAATTTCTGATTTAATATATTTTATATAAACTAGAATTATAAAAGAAGAAAAAGTACTTGAATAATAAATCATACTACATCTTAGCACAGTTTAACCACAATCATTATCAAAAGTTTTAAAAGCTAACAGATTGTTACTGAGAAATATAAAGCAATATTTTATATTAAGTTAGTTTTAAAAACTAGTTTTTATTAAGTACTAAAATTAAAAATTAAATTACGAGTCTTAAAATGCATAAAAAGTTAAACATAAATTATAAAACTAAAATATCCTGTAACAAAGAAAGCTTGCAGCTAAGACAAAATTTGATACTAAGCCTAAATTTAAGTACTAAAAATTTCAATAGTTTGTAACAAAAATTAATATATCGCTTAATAACTGTTTCAAACTAGTAAGAAGAAAAAGAAAACTTAAATCTACTTAAGCACGTTCACATTTCTACTTCTCTTAGATACTTAAAGTGTAAAAAAATTAACTAGTTTTGCTTTATCTAAATTTAATAAATTTTAAATTATTAAAAAATTTTTTTTTGCAAATATTTTAATAACAATCAAATTTAATTAATAAAACTTTATTTTAAAAATATTGTGCTTTTTTTATAACAATAATATATATACCAGTACATAAACAGTATAAAACAAAGTAGTTTTAAATTCCAAAGCGTAGTTTAAATCTTTGGTGCAAATAATAAAGCTTATGAAACTAAAAAAAAAATATAAAAAGCTTTATAGAAATTATTACATAACTTAATAAAAACATAAAATGAACACATATATATAATTGATAACAAAAAAAAGACATTGGAAAGCACTAAAAGAAACTGAAATAAAACAATATAGACCAAATCGATTAACATATGCTAAGACTTTTAGTAAACAGCGTTTAAAATTTAAAGAATCATCTTTTTAATTTTTTCTTTTATTAAAGATTTTCTACAGAAAACCAGTAATGCCCCTAGCCCGCAGTAGAAGATTTTTTACATAAAATTTACATAGTTTTACTGAAACTGAATAATTAGAGTTTAAAGTTCGGTGATTTTTTTTCAGCTTCATTACTCGACGAATAATTTGTAAAACATTAAACGTAAACGCCGATAATTATGAACTGCAGTATACTAAAATACTAAATTAAAGTTAAACACAGATAACAAAGCAAATATTTTTCTACAACTAATATTTTGAGGTTATTTATTTTAAAAGATGAACTAAAATATTTTTAGTCTACAAGAAACATAAAACTTTATAATTTTATAATTCCGCCTTTAATACCCTAAGACCTCTTTTTTTTTGTATCTCTTATTAAGTTTGTATATTTTATAATTATAAACCATCGCTCAACCGTGTTTGTTTTTTAAATAAGCTCAAAGTAAACTTGCTCTTATATTTGTTTACTTGACAAAAAATAAAAATTAAATTAAATACGTTTCAAAAACAGATACAATAATTTTTTTCTACCCTTAAACTTAGTGAATCTGTTGAACTGCTGAAGCAGATTCGTCAGATTATTAGCAAAATTAAACTTCAACGTTCACGCTAATACTAATTAAAATAAACTTTGGTTTAAACAAAGTTATAGAATAAATACACTTTGTAAAAATATCTAAATATAGTTAATTAAAAGTTATACTTTTTTTTGAAGAATAACATATTGGTAATGTTTGTTAATGATAAATACACCACTTATTTAGACATGCTTAATTTTAAGAATAAATATCTATTTATTTTTTATGACTGCTCTGATACAGTTAAGCAATAAATTAATATTTATATTTGAGGAAGTTTAACGCAAGACTTATATTGTAAAGTGTTAAAACAGCCGCATGTTTCTTCATACCATTCATGTTTTTCTGTATCATAAAACACAATCGTTTTCTCTCTTTTTCCAAAAACAACAAGTTTCTTTCCGATCGAAATAGCTCCTGGAACAGCCTTACCCCAAACGTCGCGGAACGACAAAGGAGAAGCAATGACAGCAAATCTGTTGCTGCTCTTGTCAAACACTTCGCACTCCCGCTTCCAATCGTTGTTGGTAACCACGAACAGCTTGCTTTTGATCGCCACCAAACTGTGATCGTAGTGAATTTTGACCATGTCGGGCAATCGCGACCACGTTCCGGCCGCGTGGTCGAACGCTTCAGCGCTGCTGGTGGCCGTGTAAACACTTTCCCGTTGAAAAACATCGCGTTGAACCTCTTGCCAAACAAATCCTCCGCAAGCGACAATTCGGCCGTCGAAAGCGGCGCACGCCGCATCGAACCTCTCCGTTCCGGTGACCGAGCTCGTTTTGCCCGACTCCGCGTCGTAGCGGACCGCGGAGAGGCACATGAGACGACGTTTGTATCTGCCGCCGATGATAAATATGTTTTTCATGAAGTTGCAAACGCAAAACCGCCTGCGGTACTTCGTCGTGGCCACGGTTTTCCACGCGCCATCGACGTGCAGTTTTATCACGAGTTCTTTCTTTTCACTGGTCATCTGCTTGCGAACTATTGCGTGGATATTTCCGCCCACCACAACTGCTCTATAAAATCGTTCATTTTCAGCTACTGGATAGCCAACTTTTACGTTCTGAAAGTTTCCGCAAGCAACTTTCTTCAACTCTGTTCTTCGTGACGACAAGAAGACATCAAACGAGCTCTAGCTGCAATACCTGTGTTCCACATTACGACTGTGTCGGTAGTCGCAAACGCTTTTTCGGTGCAGCAAAACGCTTTCAACTGCCGATCTGCACTCATAGTTGTTGCAAATCAGAGAGTTTTCGAGCAACAAACGCTGCAGGGCTGCATTCGACAGCAATGGTAGACGCACCGTCTGAAGGAGGATTTTCGCAAATTTTGTTCTTTCATCCGCGTTGAATCCGATCCAATGTTCTGCCGCGTTGAAAACTTCTAGTTCCGAAGTGATGTGCAGTTCTGATGAGGAGAGAACTTTTTTGACGACGTCACAGCTCAGGTGAAAGAAATTTTTAGTTTCTATCACGCTCGTGTAACAACGTTCAACTACTTTTAGTGCTTCTCGGGCAAGATTAGTTGAATTGAACAAATGTGCAAGTTCAAAGTATAAAAGTACAGTTTTAAGAGTTTTTTCTCTATCAAAGTATTCGCAAACAGAAATTTCCAAACTTTCTTCTATAAGAACATTGCTCATTTTGAGATTTGAAATGATATGACGTCCTTTCTTTGTAAATTTATCTGAAAAAAAGATTATAATTTTTACATACTTTTATAAACCAGTCGAAAATACATTTTTAAAGGCCAGAGCTACACTTTTTTTTTCAGCTACTACTAGTAAGAATCTATTTTAGTTTAAACTTTAATTTTACTTTATACATATGCAAACAATTTTACTATTTTAACTAAGGTAACATGCTTGTAAAGGTTTCAAGCAAAACTTTTTTTTTACTTTTTATAATATGTATCTCACTTTGTAAACGAAATGAATAACTACAAATGTATAATATAAAACAATTACCGTTTTCAGTAGGTTCATTAGTATTTTCCTTAATTTGTTTTTTGCAGCGTTTTGTAGAGTTGTCTTTGCAAATTTTTAGATAAAAATTAGCCTTGCTTCTTATGAAATCATCACAATTTGGTATCATGGCTTTGGGATTGTTTTTTCTTGTTTTGTTACTTATTGTTAGTATTATAGTGTTTCTATAAAAATTTTCCTTTTATAAATCTACAAGAAGCAAATTGCGTTTTATTAATTTATTTAATAATAAACAAAGCGTTAAAGCCTTATGTTGAATAGTAAATGTAAAATATCATCTAGGTACTGAAAAAACATTTCAAACTAAACTATATAATTTTTTTTAAATTTTATATTTAAGTTTTGCGTGTTGTATTTTATTTCTTCTGACTTGTATGGACTGTCTTAAAGTAAATATTGTAAATAAATTTTTAAACTTTACTAGTTGTAAATTTTATGTAAAGTAGTATATTTCTAAGTAGCTATCCGAGCAACTTTAATGCAAATTAACTGAAATTTAGTTGCAAAATATAGCTGAAAGGTCTGATCAATTTATGATTTTTATTTGTTTTTTAAGCGACCTTACAGCTCCGAAAATAATTAAAATGTATTATCTTTTTTTCTAATATTAAAATAAGTTATAAACGTAATATAAATTGTTTTTGTAAGTTTTTAAACACTTTTGTTTAAGTTAGTATTTAAACTAAGAATAATCTACTAATTACTTTTATTTCTAAAGAAGGTTTATAAAAACTTATCTTAAATAAATTACAAGGGTTTCAAGAGATATGTTGTGTTTAAGAATGATTTTCTTTACCTAATATAAATTATAATATAAAAGTTCAAATACTTTAAGAATTTTCAATTATAAAATTTAGCAGCTGTAAGTGTTTAGTTTAGATATACTCTTGGTTGTGAGAATATATATTTTTGTCTATTTAAAAAGCAAAAATAAAAAATTAAATCTAAACCTCGAGTTAAAACATCAAGTTTATTTTAGTAATCAATAAGTTTTTTTTTTGTAATAAAAACTGGAACGGAATAATAGAAACGAACGTTTTAATTAAGAACGAAATAATGAAAAGTAATTAATTAAATAACAGTAAAATATAACGAAAATAATAAAAGTTGTTGTGAAATTAGACTGCAATTTTTCAGTCATTTTTATACTAATATAATTAAAAGTTTTTTAAAATTTTATTTTTAATAATAAACATTTTCTTTATTTGCAATAAATACATTTAATATATATTATATACTTACATAAGTAAGATTTTTTTACTAATAAAACTTCACAGCCCTGATCAGATAGTCCTGTACATTACTTTTTTTTATGGTAACCTACAGTATGGTGTATGTTGAATCTGAACTAATGCTTCTGGAGAAGCAAAAACAAAAGCTCACACTGTTATTTATGTCTACAATTACATTTTTATGTGGTTCTCTATCTATTTAACTTTGAGTAACTTAGTAATGTATATATTATTTTGATTACAGGAAAACATTGAATTTAAACAAATGTCCAATTTCAATATATGTCCCAAGAACCCCCTTATTGCCTCCTCCCACCACATGGCTTCTTTGCAGTTCATGACCCACTTTTTAAACTTGATTTAGGAAATTAAAACCAAAGTTAACCCTTAAATTTGAGTAACAGCATAGAATTTTAGTCAATTCAGATAAAGTTTTGGTTGTAGATAGTTGTGACATTTGATAAATATATACTACAAAATAATTTAATTTGTTGTCAAGTATACTTTAAGTAGTATTAATTGTATTTAAGTTAAATGAACAAGAAAGTTTGCTAATAGATAAAACTGGAAGAAATCATAAAACTCTGATGAAATTTGTAAAAAGCCTGTTGGGATTAACTTGTCCCTAAAATCTAGAATAGTGTTCAACAATACTGGAACAATTATAATTTATAAAAAAATATTCAACCAAAATACATTTTTTGTTATGAACGCTTAGAATGTATTAAGTTATATCTTAGCTTTGAGACAAACATAAAATAATGAAATATAATAGTATGATAACATATAATTTTTATTTTATTTTTTACATTATTGTACAGTACATAGTTAAATAATACATGAACCAACAATCATGATGGACACTTGATTTAAAAGCACAACACCATACCATCATGAAATGGTTAGTTTTATAAGTACTGCTTAATTGCAACTTGATAGATACAATTTTTGATATGCATCAAACTAATCTACAAAGTTGTTTTCGTCTATAAATCATCTTGATCATGTTTTTATAATGTTATAACTTTCATCAGATCATCCCCCACCAGTGCTGCAGTAGGAAAAGTTCATTTCCACCACTTGTTTCAAGGTTTGTTATTCCATAAGTTCTCACTTAGTTTTATATGATTTGTAATTTAATTGATCTTAACTGTAATTGGTAATTCAAAATAGTCTTAACACTTTTTTTGATAGAGTTTTATTTTTTATAATTTAATAATACTTTAATTTCTAAAGCATTTGAATAGTTTACAATGTGAGTGATTACTAAAAAAAATTGTTTTTTAAAGAATTCTTATTATTATTTATTTTGCTATATAGTTTGTGTGATTAAGAGATAAACTATATTTGATCGTTTTAAATAATTTTTACACCAAATAGTGAAATAATTTTACTTATATCCCTTAGGTCGAAGCTAAATTAAATCCCAATACATTTTGTGTAATTTAAAACAAGCCTAGTCTATTTTGTGAGCTAAAATTGTTTCTGAAAGTTTTTTGACAGACAAATGTTTGTAAAGGGCAGATATAATTTTTTTAATTTCTTAGATTTTGATCGACAAAATTTTCTAAATTTTGCAAGAAACATTTCTTAAAAGTTTAGTTTAAGGTAATTACCTCAGAAAACTTAAGAGGAGGTAGATTTTAAGTGAATTGTAGTGAAGATTTAAGGAGGTCTTTTTTATCCCTTTTTAGTTTGCGCTTCTCACAGGGTTGGCACATTACCTGGAAACCTGAAAAAAATAGGAGTTAGACAATTAAGGCAAAACAAATTTTGGAATAACCTGGAATTTGAAAAAATTATAAAAAAAACCTGTAATTTTTAACAATTTTATCATGTTTAGTAGTAAAATGTCGATTTGATACAAAAATTTATTACATAGATAAAAATTTTTTGCAATCACTGAAAATTTTTACTGAAAAAAAAAGATATTAAGTAGGTTTACAGTATCTTTCTAATGGTTTTATACTATTTAACACAGTTTTTTCACTTAAAGCTTAATTAAAAACCAAAAACAGACTAAGAAAAGTGTACTTTTAACAACCTGTAAGAATTTAGGAAAACCTGGAAAATTGGAAAAAAAAAAGAGTGGCAACTCTGCCTTCACGAGGAACCTATTGTAGTCTCGGACTTGACCTGATTTTTTAAAATTTGTAAAAAGCAAATTGTAAATAAATTGTAACTAAACAAAAAAGTGGTTAACCCCCCTATGCCCTTTAAAGCCCACCAACAATTTATCTTCTATTTTAAAAACTCTGTGCTAGAGACCTTAGATATTCAAAAAATGTTTCTTGAACAATGTATAAAAGATACAATCAAAAATATATTAAGAATTAATAGGGTTAACAATAAAAAGTTTAATTTTTTTTTGTAAATATATAACTTAAGATACTAAAGGTTTTTTAGTTCAATTATTAAAGTTCTCTACATCTAAAAACAACTTGATGTTGAACATTAGGATTGAAAACATAGTAAAATATTTGAAGACAAGTTTCCAAAGTTCAGTATGTTTTTTTAACAAAACAATAATCAAATAAAAAAAACAAACACTTATACATAAGGGCATTTATGATCTAAATTTTTTTAAGTGTGTCACAATTTTATTTTTTTAATTTATATTAGTTAGTTACAAGGAAAGATTTTACAATAAAATATTTTGAGTTGGATAAAACACTTAATATTTAAAAATAATATATTTGGATATGGTGGGTAGGCTAAACTATATTAATAATCGTTGGTACATGGTGATACTGTACTACTTTATCAGACTATAATTACTTATTTAAATAGATTAGGTTTTCTTAAAAGGACATAACATAATAGTATGCTCCATAGTCCAAAGTTAAACTGTTGCAGCCAGATGATTAATTATAAAAAAAGCTGTATTTAATTATTGTGCTAAATAGATCTATTTTATTCTTAGTTATTAGTGAAAAAAAAGGTTTTTGTATAGTTTTCTAAAATTAGTAGCATAGCTAATTAATAATCTAAGGTTTTATTTAAAAATTAAACAAAAACTTTTTACTAAATAGTTGGAAATGAAATTACTTAATATGACATCATAGGTGAGAAATCCCAACCACTGAAGCTGATGTCCTCAATTGATGAAAGAAACCAGCTCCTGGAATAAGAAACTTCCTATTGCGGTTACCAGGAACTTTTAGCAACTTTCCATAGAAAAGGTGTTGAGGTCCGAAGTGCCCCAAGGCTACCAAAGTTAGTATAAAAGAATAAAAAGTAATTTTTAATCATAACAATCACTTAATTTTGATTTAGTATTTGTTTGCAAAAGGTTTATTGTTTATTGTTTATTTTTTTTTTTTGATTGAGTATTTATATATAAAAGTACTTTGTTGCAGTAAAATCTCTTCAAATTCTGTATTTTAATAACCACCCAGCAAATTAGTTATATTTAACAGATTAAAGTTTATTTTGTAATAGGTACATCATAATAAAGAAAAATAAAACCAAGAGTTTAAAATAGAATTGTAATATGGCCTAAAAGTTTTTTTACCAACAAATTGTTAATGTATTATCTTGCAAGTTAAATTAATCTTGTTTTTTATTTTGTTTTTATTAGAATTAGTTTCCAAGACATTAATCAGCGTTGCCAAAAAAACTTTTAAAACCTGGAATTTGACTATCCAGGCAAATATAAAACTGGAATTTGAGAAATTTTTAGAAAAACCTAGAACTTTAAACAAGTTTACATTTAAAATAATAAATCTGGACTAAATACGAAAAATCTATCATACACAAATATTTTTTCTTATTTTGGATATTTTTTTAAGTATAAAACACACACAATAGTATCTTTTTATACTTTTGTTCCATTTAAGAGCTTAAATTTAATTTTATACTAAAGGTTGACTCAAAAATTTGTACTTTCAAACACTTGTAAAACTCTTCAATTAACGATTGGCAACCCTGAGTAATAGTTTATTTTTTCCTGTAAAAAAAAGTTTAAGAAACTTTAGTAATTTAATAGTTTTACTTTTGAATTAATTTTGCTTTTTATCATTGTTTTCATCAACCCTGAGTAATAGTTTTTTTCCTGTAGAAAAAAAGTTTAAGAACTTTAAGTAATTTAATAGTTTTACTTTTGAAATGATTTTGCTTATGACTATAGTTTTTTGTAGCGTTTATAATGGTAAAAGGTTGAACTTAAAACTTTGGTATAGATAAAACTTAATTTAAGTTGAAACGTTTTGCTCGTTGTTGAAGTATATGTAAACATTTTGTAAAGATAAATAACTTGTTATAAAATCGCTTAGTAACTTTTTCATTTTATAGTAGCCAAAGACTAAGATAGTTTAAAGCTTGTTGAAATATAGTTTAATTGTAAGTGTTGACACTTTTCGGTCTTGATTTATTTTCTAAGAAAATTAGTTGCTTTTAATTAAATTCAATATTACCACTAGTATCTTCCATTATTCTATGTTTATTTTTTAATAGTGTTTTGAAATTGATAGTCTTATTTGATGAAACTTTATTTTACAATGATTTTTGTAAATTTTTCAAAAAGTAGTATTTCAAATTGTACTGTAGTAAAAACTATATTTTGACAAATTTTGTTTTTATTTATTATAACTTCGACCAGTTGTAATTTAAAAATATATTTGAAAAAATTAAGATTCGACTTTAATTATATTTTCTAAACTAAAATACAGTTATTTGTTAAATATAGATATTTATTACTTATTTGTTTATACTCATTTAAATTTCATAACATAAAAAGTATTATAACCAACGTATTAAACAGGAACTGATGACAATGAAAATCAGCAGACGAAGGGTGATGGATGCTTCTTCAATTTTTATTGTTGTTTATTTTAATGATTTTGTGAATAAAATTACATCTTACTGCAAATAGACATTTCTTTGTTTAAATGATGAAGTTTAATTCTTCGTTTGGAAGGTTTATTTAAAAAAAAAAACCTAAAGTTACTAAAAGTAATGTAAAAATAATTTAATTAAATTAAGAAGTTTAAAGTAGGTTGAAAGTTTCCTTATGTCATAAGTAGTGTCTACCTTGTTTGTTCACATTTTTTTAACAATAAGGTCTTCGTTTTTTACAAAAAATTAAATGTTTCTTCGGCTTATATAAGTTTGTTAGGTTTCTCATGTAAAGCTCAAAAAATAAGGCTGTTTAACTTGAGCTTTTTTTTATGTTTAATTCACATTTAGATCCTTATCTACCTAAATTTTCAGCAAGTGAAAGCTTATCAATAAACGTGTAATTAAAATGTTTTTTGATAAGTGAAGTTGATTTTAAAAACTGTTTCGTTGTCCGGGCTTGTTACACTGAAGAAGGTGGTATACCTAGTGGTTTTGTAGAATTAAATCAAGTAAACATCATTTTACTAAAATTCAGGACTTGGTTTAGTTTAAGTCATTGGCAAGTTTTTCTTTAAGTATTTGCTCGCGTGCCGTACTTCCTAGAAGAGCGTTTTGACTGAAATGTACGCAGTTTGCTGAATCCCAAAGTACGCTTCTTGTTATATGTTGAAACTGATCTGTTTTTTTTTTATAAATACAAGTTTTCATATCGGTCTACAAAATTGGCTGTACACTGTCTAGAAAGTAACGCAATTTTTAGGTCTTTCTTCTGTCTATGTACAGCAAAACAAGTTAAAAATTAATTTGACCGTCTCTACGTCGATTTCATTTTGAACAAACGACTTTTATTCGACCCTATTCCATTAAAAAAATTATATTTTTGAAAATAAGTAAGACTTTATCGTCTGAATTTTATGGCTAATAGAATTGTAGAATTATTTACACATGCAAACTTATTAAGATTAATGCAAAGTAGAAGAAAGTTAGGCTTATAAACATTTTTACGGATATCTATTAATTACCATTCAAGTATCTAATTAGTTTTCAACGATATTTCTATGTACATGCACACAAACACTCATTTAAAATGTAGTTAAATTTAAATTTTCTAACTAGGGTGTAAGCTGAGTTATAAAATTGGCTTTTCAAAGTATGAGTCTTTCATTTGTTTTTGAATAAAAGTCAATTTATTTTTGTTGGGTTATCGCTAGCGCATTTAAAATAAAACCTTTTAATTTTTGTTTTTTAAAAGTTTGTTTTATAAGTTTATAAAGTAGTAATTATAATTAAAGTGTAGAAAATTAACACTTTTGCAAAATTTATGAGCTTAAAAAACCGGTTATACTTTTGAGTATTTCTTGAATAGTTATGGTTGCTAAATAGTTTAAACCTCTTAAGTATGTGTAAAAACTGATAGTTGTTAGAAATTAAAAACCAAAACTTCTATAGTTTTAGATTACTGATAATAACTTGATACATTTTGCTTCTAAATTTGTTAAAAACAATGTACTTCCCTAATGCTTTATTGATATTATAAAAAACGCTTAAAAACGTAGTCTTGGTAAAGTCTCAGTGTACAAAAAAGGTTTTAAAGACTAAGCAACTTAGACCTGTACTAACTTGTTTGTAATCTTCAGTTTATTAGCTGTGAAAATGGTCTATGTTTCGTTTTTAACGACAAATAATTAAAAAACATCATTTGACCTCTTTATTTGTGCATGTCATAGAATGTACAATTTGTTTTTATTTCACGATTTAATTCAAAGCTTTCAAAAATCTTTTTTTTTATATATAAATATATATCAATGCTTTTTAAAGCCTTGGTCAATTGCAACAGTACGTAAAAAGTTTAAAATTGTGTATATACAAACTAACAAGAAATTAACACTTGAAACTATACGAAAATGGTAAATCTAATGAGAAAACGGTTTAATAAAAATAGCTTTTTTAAACCAAAGTTTTTAATAGACAACATAAAAACTTTCCTAATGTACTGAAATCACTGTAATTCTTAAAGATGAAATTGACATTGCATTAATAGTTGCATTATTGACGTATTTATACTGATATTTTCCTTAAAACATTTTGATACAAAATAATACATGATCTAAGGTGTAACTTACATAACTGTTTGCAAAACATCATTTAAATGTGTCGGCAACACAAACACTATAAACTTTTGATGAAATACAATTTCATCTGCAAATAGTTGGTTATTCTGGGTTGATTTGCAAAGTAGACTATTCTTTTGTAACTATGTGATACTTACCAACAACAATGTTATTCAACTAACTAAGTTATTTTCGTAAAGTATGAGTCTTTATAAGTTTGTTTATATACGCTTGATTTAAAACAACTAACACTTTATTTTTTCATCAAACTATCATTTGCGCTACATTAAAATTGTAAGCGAACTAAAATTGTTAATATATTGTTTTGTCAAACTGAACCATTATGTTATGTATATCATTACGTATATTTTAATAGAAATCTTTTAAAACATTCAGAATATTTTAAATAATTATGAATAGTTTTTAAAAGCTTTAACTTACACAAACCACTCGATTGTTAAATAATGCAAATGATCTATATTTTGTCGAACAGTAAACGAAATTTTATTGATAACTGCACATAAGTAGTTTAAAACTATTTATCTTGAAGTAGATCAGTTTAATGAAGTATTAACTGTTATTTTAGATAAAAAACAGTTAAGTTTAAAACAGTCCTGCATTGACATCTATGTGTTTTTAAAAGTATCAATTAAAGTGTTATATAGTATCATAAGTTAAAAAGTATCATTTTTAGCTAATCTTTGAAAAAATTTAACCAGTCTTTTATTATTTCATTCAAAAACAAGTTAATGCCTGTTATAAACACTTGAAATATAAACATTTCTTTTATATGACGAGTTTTTATGAAACTGCAACATTCTAAAACATTTACACTAACGTATGCTTTGAAAAAGTGTTATTTTAATGTTGAAGTTTTGGAAAGTTCATACTTAGAAAGACAACTTATTTTAAGATATCAACTGCTTTAGAACAAAGCAGTAGCAGATGCTATACATGCTTTCTCATATTTAGCGATAGTATTTATTTTAATTGTTAATTAATATGCTGAACTTAAGCATCCAAAACAACATGTATTTTACAAAAGTTAGAGTAAATCTTAATTAAATCAAACCTTCAAAATTTTTAGCGAAAAAATCTTAAGTATTTCTTAAACTAATTTGTAATATGACTTATAAGGAGTTTTGTATGACTAAAACTAAGAAAAACAAAAATAGTTAGAATCAAGTTATCATAAGACTGTTACATTAATAACTAATATTTTTTAGGATCAATTATTAAACAGTTACGCAAAACTAGTTGAAATTGTCAATATGTTTTTTTTTTGCTGAAAACAAACATTTTAAACAAAAAAAAAAAGAAAAGTTTACACGAAAACCTCCAGCATTTTCTTTTAAACTTTATAAGATTACATGTTTTATTTATTCGTATGGCTATTTTAATTATTGGTGTAAAATTATTAAAGTTGAGACTTTACTTTCACTCTGTGCGGTATATTAAGTAAAATATGTTTGAAGCCGTTAGAATAAAAAGAATCATACAAAAAATTAAGATCTAAAAGCTATAAGAAAAATAAAATATTTATAGCTATAAAAAAATCTAAACTCAGCTTGAAGACTTAAACAAAACTTTTATCCGCTAGGTGGCGCCACAGAGTCCCTAGGTTTGTCTGAGGTTGCACAGATTTGGTTTAAGAAAAAAATTATAATTAAAAAAGTTTACTGTTTTTTCTCCACACGATGTCGCTGTTCCAGGCCACCACGTCCCCACCTCCACCCTAAAGGTTTAGCCCGGCTTAATACTGAGCGAAATTTTTTTTTTCACTCTAATTTTCATCTTACGTAATTTACTCTTTCAAATGCATTTTATTATTTTTCTATCTCTTTCGTTACTATGCTAACAATACATCAAATTTATATTTACAAACTTTGTTAGATTCCAATGGTTAAGAGCTATAAAGAAGGAAGAGTCAAGTAGATACACAAACATTATACAACATATATAATAAAATAACTAAATACAACTACAAAGCATATAATTAATAGTTATTTCAGACCGTTCAGAGTTTGCAAAGAAGGTGAAGAGAATAGGTATCCAAACAATGTGGTAACATTCTGGTACAGAGCTCCTCAGTTGCTGTTAGGTTAGATTATTTACATTATACAAAATTATTTTGAATTTCTGTCACAAAATCACCAGAAAAAAAGTTAACTGTTTAATGATGTTTTATGTTTTGTTTCTTTTAGCGACAGGCAATTAATGGACCAAAATCACCAAAAAATGCAGAATAAAATTGGTAAATAAAAACATATATATGAATTTAGTTGTACACACTGAGTTTTAGTTCTTTTAACAGTAATAGCACTTGTTTATTTTCCTCCAAATTTAAAAACATTTTTTTTGAACATTCAAGTAAAAATAATGTAAAACTTAAAAATTTTTTAGTCAAAATTTTATATTAAAAAATATAACAAAAGAAATTACCTAAAAATAATTTAATTGACTATTTTTTTGTTATAAAGTTAAAGTTAATTCGTTTTTTATCTGACCTATAATAAGAGTAATAAAAATTTTTAATATATTTTTATTAGATTAGTATTTTAATCGTATGTGTTCAAAAGCAGCTGTTATGACTTAATTTTTCGTTATATTTTAACCTGTCAATCAAAATAAAGTTTTAAAAATACAGTACACTACCGCTTAAGTACGCAAATTGAACCCGACCAAAAAGTGCGTACTTAGCACGGGTAGTGCGTACTTTTTAAAGACATAGTATAATATAAACTTTAGTTGTTTGTTTTCTTTCTTAAAACTAGCCACCAAATAATTAAGCCAAATAAACAAGTCTTTTTATTTTAAATAACATTTAATACATAAATCTAATCTGCAAAACTTTTTATTAGATTTAAAAAACATTATTTTGTCTATAAAAAGTTTCTACATAATTAATACATACTATTAATATAGAAAGTCAATGTCAGTCAATGGTATAAAAAAGAATATTAAGCCATATTTTGTTTTGTTAAAAGTAAAGTACCAAACTACATTGTGTTTACCAAACATTTTGAAAACATCAATGTTTGTACATTTAAATTAAGTTATGACTTAACTATGTTGTATTTGTAGGTTTTTTAGCTTTGTCATCTAGATTTATTAATTTAATAGCATTACAGCTAAAATAACATTATTTTTTTCAGTTTTCTTCAGCCACTATATAAGTATTTTGTTTATTAACATTTAGCAACAGGACTGTCACAATTGGCCACTTAGACTACTCAGGATTACTCACCCTAATTTAAAATTTGTGAAAGTCTTAGGCTAACTCAGCAGGTTGGCCATTCTACCTTTCTTGATAAGTGCGTACTTAAGGCGTGATGCGTACCAAAAAAAGTGCGTACTTAAGCGGTAGTCTACTGTAATCTGAAAAAAACTAAAATAAACTTATGACTCACGCGTGCCATTAAGTCAAAAACTTGACGTTCATTTTTACCTTTTTCAAATACGCGTTATATTTACTTTTTGACGCTACAACACAGGAATCTCCTTTTTAAACCATAGAAAAATGTCCGAAACAAAATAATTTTTGACTCACACTGTTTGTTAATAATCTTTATTGATTATTTGGTTGTTATACAATTTTCCACTCTGCGCAACAATATAAATTATCAGTACAACAATAAAATGTTTCAAGTATTACTTGAAAATAATTAGGATATCAATTATTATACTTTTATTATTTCTATATACTTTTATTGTAAATTATTCACAGGCAGCGAAACAACACCAACACAACAACAGACACCATCCTTACAATTATCACCAGATAAATAATTATAAACAGAAAAAAGAAAATTCTTCAAAGCAGTATGAAGAGAGAACTTGGTAGAAATATGATGAAATAGTTCCTGAATGTTTAACTTGTGATTGTCTAGAAGTATAAATTTGTGTGCAGTTATTTTTTAAAGTTGTTTTCTTTACGTTTTCGATGGCATTTTCCTTTTGTTTGACTAGTATTAGTTTTTAAAAAAGTATCTATCGTATTATTCATCGTACAAATACTAGGTATCTTTTATCTTTCGAATGTGCCAGATTCACATTTTATTTTGTTAATATTCTAATTTTTTTCTATATACGATGTTGGGGCTTAAACTGACTTTAGTGTACTTTAAGTGATAGCAAGTCTTAAAAGAATTTTTTCATTGAAAAATATATTTAGAAAAAGATAATTATAAGATTTAATTTATAGTCCCTTACATGTTATAATTAAAAAAAAAAATTGTGCGGTACTTTTTAGGCAAACTATTTTGATTTATATAGTATATACAGTAATAAATTACTAAGATTATTGAAAAAAATTATATTGAGGTCTTTTGTAATGAAAATTAAGTTATTAGTACTTAAGTTGAGTAAAGATTAATTAGTAAATTTATTTATAACTGCTCTTATGACTATGCATTAAGTTAGGTTTGATAAAGTGCTGTTTTTTAACATTTATAAACATACATAAAAATATGTGAACTTATAAGGTGAAAAGTTTGAAGTCCTTTGTGTAACTTATATAATATTTGCAAACCTTATTGTTTTCTTAGGATGAATCGATCTTATTTTCTTATAACATTATTTCCTATTATTTTATTAATAAATAATTGTGAAACTTCGTTTATTTTTATTTTTTTTAATTTGCTTAATTTTATTTGTATTTTTGTTTTTTTTTTCCTTTTTTTGAGCTTCAAGGCAAATGATTATGCAAAACAAATTTTAAAAATTTAGTTTTAATAACTACTTGATATAAGTATTAATTTAGATTCATTCTATTGTGAAACATAGTGAGTCTTTAATAGTACAGGAAAATTATATTTTTTAAATTAATAGTTTTTCGCTTATAAATAAGCATGATCTAAAAACTAACTAAGAAATAAGTTACTAGCTTCTATAATTTGTTTTAAATTCATAGTACTTAAAAACTTACTATTTCTTCAGCTACTTTTAGCTATTATCGAAAATGTTGAAATTTTTCTCATAATATCATTAAATGTTATTTAAACTCATTAAATGTACAGTTCCAAATGTAGCAAACAAAGCCTAATAAGTTTGTTATATTAAATATCTTGCTTTTGAATACAAAAGTAATCTGAGATACTGTTGTAATAACAATAAATTTAAAATAAATTCTGTTGTTTCTTATATTACAGTTAGTTCAACTTTTATAGTTTAATGTTGAGTTACCTTTTTTTTATCACATAGTAATTTATGTTAATTTTTTTAAACTACCCCAACTAACTTTTGTTTTGGATTTTTGTTTTCTTGTGCTTAATTAAATGCATATTTAAAATTTAGCAGCTTTATAAGAAATGAACTAATAATAGTATAATTTAAAAAACAATTAAATTTATTTACTGTTTTATTTAATGCTTCCTTTTTTTTCATCAGTTCTAATTTATAAAGAATAACGGCTTCATATTTTTAAACACAGCTAACTAAGTATTTTGATTAGTAGATAATTGAGAATACTTTTTTCCATGTAAATATGTATAGGAGTTTCCTCAACTTAGTGATTATTTACTAGTTGTGATTTGTTTATTTTAATGCTAAATAAATATTAAATGCTGCCACTTTTTTTTTATTATATATATAATACTATACTATATTATTTTGTTCAACAACATCACCAAATATGCAAATTTTAATTTTTTGGTAAATAAAAATCTCAATAAAAAAGTTTTACTTTTTATATAAACTCAAAGTTCTCTACTCTGTACTTTTATTAGAAACAACTAAATTAAAACTAAGTTAAAAGTATCTTGTTATTTTATTTTATAGTGTTCATTATTTATATTTTTTAAATTTTAGTTAGTACATAAAAGCTGAATGCTAAATTAAATTTTACTTTTAAACAAACTTAAAATTAAAAGATATGTCTTAGATATATAAATTTGTTTTAATCACCTTGTATTAAATCTCGATAGTAGTTTTGTTATTTTTAGAAGTCTTGAATTAAATATTGCTCAAAAAGTACTAATATTAAAGTATAATTAGTTTTTACCTTTAAGACCTGTTTTCAGCAGTTAAAGTTTGATAGTTTTGTTTGTAAACTGATTATATAGACAATTTTGAATCCTGTTAATTACTAAACAGTTATAACTGTATAATTTTAATTTAGCTAGTTTCTATGAGTCCAAATTTTTTTTAAAAATTGAAAAGACTTACAACAAAAAAACCTTTCTACAGTCATAAAGAATAAATATATATAGTTTTTTTCTATATCTTACAAAAAAACTTCAATATAATTTGAAAAAAAATGTTTTTATTTTTGAAACTTACTAAAATTAAGTACATAACGTTTTAACATAAAAATAATCAGGCAAAATATATACAAGCTTGAAGTGTAAATTGAATATTTAAAGCCTTCCCTTATTATCTTTATATAGGATTAGAGATAACTGGCATAATTTATATATTTAAACAGATTCGTGCTGGTCTTATTTAAACTATGTAAAGTTTGAAATTAAACAATACAAGTGCAATACTATATAAAAAATTTATCATTTATATACTAGATTAGGTTTTCATTTAAAAAAAAGTGAACTGATTTTGCTGAGTATTAATCCAAGAATATTTTTTGCAATTTTATAGCGCAATTTGTGTACACAACTTTTTTCAACAAAAAATTGTAAAAAATTTAATACTTTTGAAGTTTGTAATGACGGAGCGGTTGTTTAAAAAAAGAAATGTTTTATCAAAAAAAAAAAAAAATAAGAAATTTCTTAAGGAACAGAAAATGCAACTTGAGTTTTGAAGCTTTAATTTGGAGCTGATATAAACCAGCTTAAAATTTATAAACCGGGGAAAAGTTGATGAATGAGAACAGTATGCGTTCTCAGTGCTAAATGGTGTCATAGCCTTGGAAGATTTAAAACATAATGTGTATTAGAAAAATTGTAGTTTATTATTTTTTTTATACCAACATTATAGGTTATTTATTTAGCATAGTGTGTTTTTGTATATTTTTTGCAAATAAATAATTTTCAGTTGTTTAGAACAAGTTAATATTTAAATGAATTCTATAACCAAACGTTAGTAGTTTTCCAATTATCTTATAGGTAATATTGAATTATTAGGAGAATTAAAAGTCCTTTTCTAATGTAACTTAAACTGAAAATTAAAAAATAATAATAAATCTAGAAAAGAAAACTAAATTTTGCTTTTTCCTTATCAAGTAAAAACGCAACGAACTTTATAAAAGCTATAGTTTGGAATATATCTTTTTATGTTGAGCAAAGCATTATTAAATTGTTGAAATTGAACAAGTTAAAAATTTCTGAAGTACCGAACATATTAATAGCGTTGCTAGAACACTTAAGAAAGGCTGTCTAAAATACAATAGGAACAAGAACTATTTACATCTTAAGTTATTAGTTAAGTATCAACTTCAAAAAAGTAAAAACTTTCTATAAAAAAATGAATAAAAAGTAATTTTTCGTTCTACACTGACTTGAATGCATGCTTGGGGTATTTTAGACTGATGTAAAACAGAACACATCTTACAATAAGTTTAAGGTATACTATAAGTTTCAAATAAGTTTTTGTTTTGTTAAAGTAATATTTAATTTTTGATAAAATATGTGTATGTATGAGTTTTGTTATAGCTTTAACTTTGACATCAACTTATATTCTTAGCTAATGTTTGTATGTTAATTTTAAAACTTTAACTTTGTAACATTTTGTTTTACCACAAAGTTGTTTTAAGTAATAATAAACTTAATGTATTTTCTCTTGACTGTGTTAGAAATTAAACTTTCAATTTTTTTTAAAGAATCAGTTGACATTACATCAAAAGTCTTATATTTTTTTTTACGACCAAAAATTTTCAAAAGCTTGGATTTGGAGTAAGAAAAACGTTTCGGTTATCGAGTCATTAATAAAAATAACAAGTTTTCGTCATAAATTAAAAGATAACTTAATTTAATGTTTGACGTATCAAACATTTAAGCATATGTTTGAATAAATAAAATAAATTGAATTAATTTATATACAGTGCATTATACCATCTCTACATTTTTTTTAAATTATGAACATTCTGGTTTATATTATAAAATCCTGCCAGAAAAAGTCTTTTGGTAATATCAAAATATGTTCTCTTATTATGTACTTTTGTTAGTTCATATTTATATCATATTATCTTAATATGGCTTTTTCTTGCGATATAAACTGGTTATGTTGTTAGTTTTAGAAGATTAAATAATTTATAAACACTACTTAAAACTTTTAAAGCAAACATAAAAATTGATAAGTTTAAACTAGCACTGTTGATAACTGAAAATTAAATCAACTGTGGTTGTTTTGCTTTAATTAAGTTTTTAAAACAAGAGTCAAAGTCAAGTATGCAACACAATAGTTTACCAAATGTTAGCTATAATCAATATTCTTTTATAATAATGTAAAAAAAGCTTTATTTTCATATTATTTGGTTAACACTAAAACTATACAGGACACTCTTCTTACATCTAAAGACAAAGGTACATAATATAAGTTTTGATTTATTTTCTAGTTTTGAAACGATTTAAAATGTTTAATAAATTTTTCAAACATTATTTAAAATGAAGCCAACTACTTACTATGATTTTTTTTAACATAAACTGAATTCGGTTAATGTTTTGTGAAGAAATCATAAAAGTACAAAGTGTTTTACTAAAGCGGCTAAGAACATTTTTAAAAACAAGCTCAAGCTAGGATAACATGTTAAAGTGTAAATTAATAAAAGCAAATAACAGGTTTATATTGTGTTTAGATGTACAATTTCAGATGTAAATATCAATATTAGTATGTATTAAAACACTTTTATTAAACTATATTTAGTGTATATGTTAATTATTAAATAATTTTTTTAATGTCATTAGTAATTAAACTGCTATATGTTTTTATCAGTAATGTAAAGATAATTGAACCATTTGATGTTAATTAAATAAAATAATTAAAATATATGTAATTTAGTTTAGTATTAAAACTAAAAACAAAACTTAAACTAAAATATTGAACGAACTTTCAAGAGATGTTTTTTAGAATGATATGGTTAGATATACAATAGAAATCCAAAAAGTAATTATAGTTTTAGTAAAAAATAGTGTTAAATTTTAAGATCAAATATTAAGAAAACTCAATTATAAAAGTTTTCAACTTAATTTAACATTTTATTTTTGCATTAAACGCTTTAAATTGATTTTACCGCTTTTATTTTTACCTAGTCAGCACAATTATTTAAGTTTTGTCCGCAAATTTATTTAGCCTACTAATTTTATACATACCAATTAACTAGTATATGAGTGTAAACTTGGATAAAACAGCAGTTTCTAGTTTTATTGCTAAGCCTATTTGTTTTAAACATCTTAACTAAAGTTAGATTATAAATTCCGGTTGGGCGACGTATGACTTTTACAAAAACTTTTCATGTGGCAAAGATTTTTTTCGTTAAAGTATCTCGTGTGCTTTTATTAATTTTGAGCTTTAGATAATGAAAACACTTAGATATGTACTTTTCGTTTAATTTTTATTACACACTGGCACTTATTTTACTGTTTGTCCGTTACAAACTTGCTTTTAATGAGTTTCTACAAGTTTTGTGTTAAAATATACAAAATTAAGTGACTTGTAGCTTTTTTTAACAATCCAATATGCGAAATATTTCTTCTAATAGTTTCCCTACCCGCAAAGTATTGCCTATCACTGTTATATATATTTTTTTTGAACATCAGCAAGCTAAATCATAGTATTATAATATATTATAAATGTTATGAAGGTAGTAAGTACAAAGGTTATGTCACATGTAGATTTACACTAATTGTGTGTTAGCTTAAAGAAAAAATTAATATAATACATACAAACTAGTCAAATAAATTATAAAAAAACTGTGTAAAGAAATGTTGAAAACAGTTCATGGTTGAGTTACTAAACATCTTTTTTTGTGTAAAAAAATTTTAAGCCTTACACATAAAATAGCCTACAAACATTTTGAGATCTTTAAAATTCATACTCTCACAGCAAAAATTGTAAAGTTTACTAAATATTAATCTTTATCAAACTAGTACAACTAAGGTAAAAAAGAAAGAAAGTTGTTCATAAATATATTGTTTTAATCAGCATAGCACCTAAATCGTTATCACTAATTAAAGGTTCTCAATAACTTCAATGTTTAGTCACTAGCTTTAAGAGTACACAAATAGAGTATAAAAAATAAATTTGAGTCCAAGAGCCTTTGGAAATAATTCAGTTGTATAACTATTTCATCCTTTAAATCAAATGCTTTATTTTTTAACTATTTTGTTTAAAAATAAAATATTTTGAGTTCATAATAGATTATCACTAAAGTTAGTTCAGGTAGCTTCGCAACTTTGATCATTACGGTTGAAGAAAACTTAGAAAAATACTACAGAATATTAATGACAAGCATTCATAATTCAGATACTCAAAAAGGAAAAATGCTACAAAGATATAACAAATAGTTCGGTTTTGTAGATGTTGGAATTAAATTGTAATATTTTATACAAATCAGATGAATCGCTTGCGATTTGCTAATACTTTTCTAATAACTATTATAAAATGTAAATTTCTAAATAAAGTTAAATTGCAATAAATTTTACTATTTTATTATAAAGAAGTTTACTTCCTCAAACTTATTTAATCTAACACTCTTAAACTTAAGTATGTTCAGAATTTGTACATAATCTATGAAATTAGATAATTTAATTTTGTTTAATATGATTTTATACAGCTACATACAAATATTTTTATTTTTGTTTACTTTGTTCTTTGATTTTGAATCTTAACTAAAAAATTTAAAATTTGCCTCAAATTCATTCTTTAATTTTAATTCAACTTGTTTTGTTTTTAGGTAAAATTTGTTTTAACAATACGTTTTTATATAAAGCTTTTGGGCGGAATTTCAAACTTTGATATTTATTACAAGCACAAGATTGTTAAAATTTTCAATAGCACGTCATAATTAAAATAAGCTATCTTAAAATGCACCTCAATTTTTAGCTCACTTTATTAACTACATTTTTGCTAAGCAATGTTTTCTTTGAAAATTAAGTAGATGAAAAATTAAAGCTACATACAGCCTTAATTAATATTATTGTTGTTATATTGATTTTAAAACTTAACTAAAGTTTTACTTTGAGCAAAAATTAGTTTTTATTTTAATTTAATTGTTTAAATGTTATTTTCCATGACTGTCACATATATCTTTTGATTTATTTAAGCACTGACGAGGTCTTTGACAGAAACTTAGTTTGTAAAATAAATTCTCGAAAGAATAAATTCATACTTTTGTCCAGATAAACTAAAAATTGTTAATAATTTACAATTTTAAATCAGTTGTAAAAAAACAAAAATTTGTAATTAGCTAACTTTATTTCTTTACTGTAATATGCTTTAAAGTTCTCTAAAAAATTAAAAATATAGAGTAAAATTTTTAAAACAACAAAATGTTTAGAATTTGTTGTTTTAAGACTAGAATAAACTGTTCTAAGAAAATACGTTAAAAAAGCTAGTTATTTATTTTTAGCTGTACCATATGTTGGAAATTTAAATAACACTAATGGAAGTGCAAAAACTGTCGAAGGTTTAGTAGTTCATTTTTTAAAATATCTGAAATTATTTAAGAAATGATGTGTTTAAAAATATATAACATATAATCTGAGCTTTATAAACTATTAAAACTTTATTTACAATCAGTTAACCTTCAACAATTAGTCCTGCTTGTACAAAACAGTAATTTTTCTACTCCTCATCACCTTCATGCTTCATATTTTTAACTACGTCATCAACACCCTCAAGCGACTTTCTCTCAAGCTTTCTTTTCCTACCAGAAGGTTGCTTGAAAGGTGGAGTAACCTGATGCTTTTTAGGAGTTTTGGTTGCATCAGCTTGTTCATCTTTATTGATTTTATCATCATTTTCTACACTTGCTTCATCAAAAATAAGCCTCTTTTTTACGTCGTCAAGAGAATTCCTATCATACTTTTGGGTTCTGATGGCTGATTTTCTTGTTGATGATTTAGTGGTTCGAGTCATCTTTGGAGTAGTGAACAGATCTACCGGCGTGTCATTGCTCTCTCCACTTACAGCTACGGTTTTGTCAGTGTTTCCTGGTGTAGAGAGCTTTGATGCTTGATTTTGGGATGTTGAGTTTGCAGAGTTGGTGGCTTTTTTGTTTAATTTTTTGTTATTATTCTGCTGAGCCAAATGCACTTTTTTACTAGGAGCCATTTCATCAGGTTGTTGAGCGGTTTCGTCTGCTTTTTTAACAACTGCACCAAGTGAAACTTCATTATCTTGAAAAACTGATTTTTCAACTGAAGTAGTCTCAACAGTTTCTGTCGATCTGTTAACTGTATCAGTTTGGGGACTCTTGTCAGAACTGGCTGAAGACATGATTTTGAGCTTTGCTAACAGTATTTTATATTTGCTGAAAAAATTTACTTGATAGTATAGTTTAAGCTTTTCAGTAGCTTAAAAGTTAATGCTTATAAAGTAGGTGACCAACTATAAACAAGATTAAAACTAATCATCCAATATAAACTTTGAGCTACAAATTAATTTTCTTTTTAAAGTCTGTTCATCAAGCATGGTACTCAAGTATACGCTAAGAAGAAAATAAACAATTAGAAAATTAAGTTTGGAGACAAATATTTTTTTAGAGCATTACTATTTACAAGAAGTTTTAGTTATCGTGTTATAGATAACGGTTTAAAAAGCGAGGTTAAAAAAACTTATAGTATACTTAAGTACTAACTTTAAATAAGTAATTATTTTTTCTCTAAATCTCGAGTTTTAAATTTTAACAATATCTAAGCTCAAACACAAGCTACATAACCGTCTGTAATTTTTTTATAAACTTTCTGATTAAATATATTTTATATAAACTAGAATTTTTAAAGAAGAAAAAGTACTTGAATAATAAACATACTACATCTTAGAACAGTTTAACACCAATCATTATCATAAGTTTCGGAAACTAACATCTAATGAGAAATATAAAGTAATAGTTTATATTAAGTTAGTGTTAAAACTTAGATTAAAAACTTTGCGGAAACATGCTTTACTGTACTAAACTTAACTTTTTGACACTTAGCCTAAAGTTAATTTCTATAAGTTTCAAAAACTTGCAACAAAAAATAATATATCGTTTAGTAAACGTTTGAAACTACTGACAAGAAAAGAAAAAACATAAATTTACTTATACACTTTTTTTTACTTCCGTTAGCTATTTTAAGTATCAAAAAAAAAAGATTAGTTTTGATTTTATCTAAACTTAATAAGTTTTCTTTTTTTTATAATTGTTTTGCATTTATTTGAATAACAATCAAATTTAATTAGTAAAACTTGATTTTAAAGATGTTTTTCTTTTTTACTAAAACATATACCAATATAAAATCAACACAAAAAACAAAGTATTTTTAATTTCAAAGCGTTATTTCAAAATTTTGGTGCAAATAAAAAAATTTTACACAACTAGTTTTATATTTTTGACCAAAGTAAGTATAAAACTTAAAAAAAAACCTATAAAAAAGGTTTTGTATAGATGATTTTAAAATTAATAAAAATATCAAAATAAACGCATAAGTATTATTGATAACAAATTAACATTTGACACTAGAAAGCACTAAAAGAAACTCAAATAAAACAGTATAATACTTTGTATATAAAAGAACATGAAGCTACTTACAAAAAATAAACAGTAAAAATGTACAATTATGAAAATATTTTAAGTAAATTTCTTCACTAATTGTGAAAAGCTAAACAGCTAAATTTTAAAACCGTATTATTTTCTAAAATAAATTCTAAACATAAACATATAAAATTCATCTTAAAAAACCTAGAAAAACAATTTCTATAGCTTTTATTATAAAAGAGGTAAGTTTAGCTAATCACCTGTTAAAAAATAAAAATCTTTTTTTAAACAATTCAAATTCTACTGTGCTTATTCTAAGTTTTAAAACTATAAATTGCTATTTTTTCAATAAGCTGTAGTGTAGCCTATAAAAAAACAACTTAACATGTTAATACGTTTTTATGTAATAAAATTGTGTAATATAAACTGTTATACAATTCGTTTATTACCGTAAACGGTTTTTATTGCATTTAAATAAGTAAGCTTGTCACATAATTACTCTTTATTTATAAGCGTGCTATAATATTGTATTGTTCTTATACAAAACTTATTGTGTTGTATTAAAAACAAGCAACTAGTTTATAGATTATTTATCAAGCATAAATAAAACTTAAACTCTAAGTTAAACTGATTTTAATTAGATTGATTTAAAGTTTGCTGAAACTCTAAATTAGTAACAGTTTTTAAGTTCTTAAAAAAGTTTCAAATAACTTTGATTTTAGAAGTTTATCAACTTGAAAATAAGTAACAACTCGCTTCATGCCTAACATTTATTATATTTAACTTATATTTTGTGATCTACCTCGTAAAGCTACACATCAGAAATTATTTATGAAAGAAAAAACGATTTATCAACTGAAGTAATATTAGTCTCATCAATTTCCGCACTGACCGATTTTTCAACCGTATCAGTTTGGGGACTTTTCTCAGAATTGGTTGTAGACATGAGTTAGAGGTTCGCTAACAAGTTCAAGTACTTTATATATGCTGAAAAAAGTATTAATTGCTTAGTTTATAATCATATGGAGATAAAAGTTCAAAGTTATCAAAACTGGCAACGGTCAAAATTGCACTAGAGCACAAAATTGTACGTTGATACTTTTGCACGAAGATTAAATTGCACGAGGGAAAGAAACTGCACGAGGATAAATTTCCACCTAGGGCTAATTTTGTATAAGAAAAATTTTTTCGAAGTGTGAATTGCAAAAGAATTAAAAAAAAAACAGACAAAAAAGTAAATATAAAAAAACTAAAAGATAAAAAGATAAAAAAAAAAGTTACCGACCGAGGGTAAGGATTAGAGGTAACAGTCATAGTAATAAAAAAAAAATATTACAGTAACCTCTCGCTTATTTACGCACATTGTGTCCACAGAAAAAGTGCGTAAAGATATGAGAGATCGTAAAGATAAGAGAGGTACCAAATATAGTTACTATAAAAACTGTTTTTTTGATATTGCTTTTAGTTAAAAGCAGACTTGAGACTTTCCTATTTTTACCAATTTGTTTACTTTGTTTATAAATATAAAACAAAAGATAAAGCTTTACATATATTAATAAAAAAAAGAATTTAGATTTATTTAAAGTAATAATACTTCTAGAAAAGTTTTACTAATTTTTATTATATGTAGATTTTATCTTAATCTTTATTTTAATGTGACTTATTAGATACTTACCATTTATTTTCTAGTCTACTTAGCAACTTCAATCTATAATTAAGCATTTGTTTACAACTAAGAAATGGTGTTGTGTCTATATTAAAATTTATGTCGCTTTAAAAATATATAGGGCAAGATTGCTGTATTATTTATTTGTGTTTTAAACTCTCATTGTTTCATTATACTTTCATTATTTAACACAGTCATACTTCTTTCAGAATTTTAATTTAGTTTCTTATTGTTAATTTATTTTCTGATACATTGAGATATAAACAAATGTTTACTAATTGGTCAAGGAACATAAATTTACTAAGTCTAAAGATATAGAGAGGTGAGATAGCGTTTAAAAACATATTTAAAAAAAAAAATATATAACTAACATGGTTTGTGCAATATTTAAAAAACTTAAATATTACTTTTTAAATTTTTTAGAATTCTAAAATGCGTAACTAAACGAGAGTGCGTAAAGTCACGAGTGCGTAAAGATCCAAGAGATTACTGTACTAACAAAAAATTATTGTATAAAAATTAATGAATAAATAAAAAATAAGCTACTGACCAAGGGTTAGGGTAACAGTGATACTAAAAAAAACTAACAAAAGGAATTTGCGAAAATGTCTCCGTGCAAAATTGTCTGCTCGTGCAATAGTGTCTATGAGCAATTTTGTACGCTCCTGCAAATTTGACAGCTACCCATTGAAACTGGTTGACCAAGACTAAATTATATTTGAGTTAAGTCAGCCAAATAAGAAACAGTTGCAGGTTTATAAACTTTTTGTAGACTATTAATCAAGCATAATAGTTAACTTTGCGCCAAAGAAATAATAAAATAGAAACATAGATTTATTAACATACAAGTTTGTACAAAACTTATTTAATTAGTTTTGTTAAATGTAATATACAAATAAAATAAATACCATAGTTAAATGTTAACTTATATATACTAAAAGCTAATATATACTAATACCTAGGGCTACTCTATATAAAACTATGCATGACAATGAGTAAACATGTTGTATTAAAGAAATATACCAAAAAAATATATGAAGAATAAAAAAATTAGAAAATATTTTAAATTTGGTCAAAACCTTTAAGCAAGAATTAAATTTAGTAGTAACTATGCTTTGGGAATGTTTAAATAAAAATGAGAATTAACTGCTTGAAACTAAAATTAAAAAGTTATTTATAGAAAATAACATTATTAAATAAAAACTTTGAACAAAACAATCAAACAATGAATGTCTACTTTTGAATAACATGTTTACTGCAGTAGGCTGTGGCTAGAATGCCCCCACCACTCTATGTGGCTGGTTTATATAGCAATGTTCTTAACTTGATTCAATATTTCATCAGAAATTTCTTATCTGCTTTTTTTATCTCATTATCTTTAGTTGCATCAGTTTAACACTTGACCTTGCAAGCCTTCGTTTAAACACTTAGATGAATAAGGAAATTAGTTCAAAACTTTCCACATAATTTAAACAGTTATCAAGCGCTATTTCATATCATGTTACAATTACTTAACTATAGTGTCGTTTTTGTTTTACAGACGCATTAAAAAAGTATGATTGCGAAATACATATTGTATAACTTAAATAAATATCAATAACAAAGAACAAACTAACAAGATAAAGAAACTTTTATGAATTGAAACAATAGACTTCTAAGCTGGTTGTAAATTACACAAAAGTCATCTAGTTGAATAAACCATATTAAACCTCAATCTTTAAACAACAAAAAAAAGTGAACAGTATTTTATGCTTACTTATAAAATTTTTGATTAATTAGATAAACACATTTGTACATCATTTTACATAAGCACTTGTATTGTTTTTTTTTTGTTTTTAACTGGATTTTTAAAGAAAGTTTCGTATTTTATGTATTCTATTTTATTGTCTTATAATAAGCTTCTAGTGTAAGTTAAACTGTAAATATTGTAAGAAAAACTGTTTTTTTGTATTCTACTTATACTAGGCGCTCCATAACTTACTAAAACAAGTAGTTTGCATATAATTTATCATCTGTAAATTATTTGAACTTCTTAAATGAATAAAAGCTTTTACACGACCGCTATTCAATAAAAAAATCCAATATATCAATTACTTTTTAACAATATTTTTTTACTTCTAATAGGTGTAAGATTGTTTGGAGTTTACTGAATAAAATATAAAAAGTTATTTAATAAAATTTACAAACTTTAGTCACTAGACTTTTAGACTGTAAAGTTTTTCTAATTTTTTCAAATGATAAGTTTTAAGAAGTACTATCAATTTTTTTAAGTCTACTTTAACTTAGTTACTACCTACTCGAAGTATACATTCTTTTTAAATCTCATTAAACTTTAAATTCAGTGTTCATATTGTTTTATATAACTTAAAAAACTCAGCTAATCTTACAAATACCGGTTGTTTTAAATCAATAAGTTTATAACTTTGATTTACATTTTTCTAAATAAAATGAGAATTTATTAATTCAAAACACAAACCTCTCAGCTGGTTGTAAAATACACAAAAATATTTAAACTAAACACGCCATGTTAGACCTAAATATTAAAAAAAAAGTGAAAAGTATTTTCAGCATACTTGTTATATTTTTGATTATATAAATAAACACAGTTGTCGTTTATTTTTTATAAGCACTTTAATCATTTTTTTGTTTGTAACCGAAATTTTTAGGTAAGTTAAGTGTTTTATATATCCTTTTTTAGTGTTTTATAATAAGCTCCTAATGTGATTTAAACTTTAAGTACTGTAACAAAAACCAATTTTATATACTTAATTTAGTTGCACCATAACATCTTATAAACAAATAGTTTGCATTTAATTTTTTAATTGTAAACTTTTTTTTTGTTGTAACATAAACTATGTTTTCTATAGTACTTCTGCTAGCTATATTATTACTTATTTGAAAAAAATGTAGTTTACATTTAATTATAATACGTAAATAATTGAACTTCTTAAATGAATAAAAGCTTTTATTTGACTACTCTTCTATAAACAAACCTAATGTTTCAGTTACAATTTACAAAAAATATTATTTATTTTAAAATATTTTAACTTTTTTTACGTATTCAAAAGATTTAATTCAATAAGTTTTTGAAACTAGAATTGAAAAATTAGCGTCTTTAAACAGGAATCCTGTTAGCTTTACAGCTAATATTTTTGTGATTAAAGTATAAAAACTGGCTATTTTAATTATTAACTTCATTGTTTCATTTACAAGATCTTACTTTATTTGAATTCAAAACGTTTTTAAATCAAATTTAATCTAATATTTAAATATTTTTAATTTTTAATTAGTGTTTTCAAATATCGTTTAAATATAACACAATTTCAGTTTGTACTTAGAATGAAAATTTTAAGAAATATTTAATATTTTACTGTCGTAATGTTGTAAAAAAACAAAAAATTATAACTAAAATGTTATAAATGTCCAACTTCTGGTGAAAAAATTCTTATCTACAACTTAATAGTAGTAAAATAAAATATTTAAAATAACATTTTATTTGAAATTGCTCTTATAAATTCGTATAAATACTTCCACTAACAAATATTTTAACTTGACAAAGAATAAAACTTAAATATGTATTTTTTTAAGTCTCTTAAAGTTAATAAACTTTAAATTATTGAAAGACTTTTTCCTGTATAAATTTTACTAAAAATACTTTTTACCTTTTGTTATATTTTATGTAAAGCTTTTGTTTTATTTCAATTAGATTGTATAAAATTATCATTGAAACTATTTCTAAAACATTACTTCAAGTTAATAAAAATTTGATATTGAGTGTTAAGTTTTTTTTTTAATTATATTTGAAGTAAAATATAAAACTAAATATTTTATTTCTTTATATTTTTCAATTGCCTTTAAAAAACCTATATAAATAATTTTCCTTAAAATACACTGCCGTAAAAAATATTTAAAGTTAATTAATTAGTTGTATAACTCTTTTTATGATGTTTAAAATAATTCAAATATAAAAGATAGCTTGCAAAGCAAGTCACAATAAATTAATAGGCTTAGAAAAAAAAATTGTTGTAAATAACTTAATCTACTGTGAAATTGATAAGCCTTATAGGCTAAACTAACCTTGTCTTATCAACGCTAAAAATTTTAAACAACATTTTAAAACATACTTTTAAACATGATCATCTTTGTTAACGCAATTAAATAAATTTTACAACAACTATTTTTACTCACACCTTCAATATGTATTCTTTTGCTTTTCAGTGCATTTGCGTTTCTTATTGTGAATAAAATACGTTTAAACTAACTAAAATATGCTATATAAAATCAATCACTTGTGAAGCGTATTTATTACAATCTTTCATATTTAATAAAATTCTTTTCTAGTATGATGAAAGTTGTTCCTCTTTAACATACTAACAATCCAGAACAACAAAAGTTTATGAAACAACTAGAAAATATTTGTTTTATGAACCATGAAAATTTTTATTGGCTTCTCATAGATTTAAGTTTTAGGAAAACTTTCTCTTTTCTTAACTAAGCTATTCTTTTTTAATGTTTCTAGATAAAGTATTTTAAATTATATAAAAAATAAGCAGATGATTTATAGTTTGATTATCAATCATACATGTTTTATAATTCAGTTTTTTTAATCAGTTTATAGTTTGTTTTTCAAACTTAACAGCTTTTATTGCATTCGTAACAAGCCAAATGTACCATAAAACCAAATTACTATAGTAAAAGAGAAAGTGTTATGTGTATAATTAGTATACTATACATGCTTTCTTTTATATAGTACTTATACTAAGAATGTTGTATACTTTGAAAACAAGCATCTGGTTTTTAGAACATTTGTCAAATATAAATGAAACTTGAGCTTAAGTAAATTTAATAAGTTTTATAACAAGTAATGATTCGAAAATTTTTATAAAATTTTCAAAATTGTTGCTTATTTTTTTTACAATTTATTACAAGCCTAAAATAATTTTAGCAAAGGAAAATTTCCAATGACAAAAGAATTTAAACTACAACTTAAATATTAACTATATCTTATTTTACGTTTATCATTTTTAAATAAAAAAATAAATTATTTAATAAATTTAACTTAGATTTTTATAAGTTTTCAAAAAAATACTAATTACTTTTAACGGAAACTTTGAAAAAAAAAATGTAGTGAGTAAAGAAACTGAAATAGCTTAATCTAATTCATAAAATGTTAATATTTTAGTAATTATTTTAATAGTAGGACTATTTACTATGTGTAAATAATCAATTAATTACATAGCCTTTAAAATATATTTGTTGTAATAAAGTTTCTAAATAGAATAATCTAATTAAAAACACAAAATTTGATGTTATTGGTTAAAAAGAAACACACATTATATAACTGTTGAAAGTTTAGATTTAATTTTTTGCTAATAAAATACCCTAGTGAAACAAGTTTACTGGAATATAAATCATAGAGTAATCTTCCTTTATCATTCCAACATATGCGTCTGTGTGTTGATTCCTTAACATACAGAAATATATAACGGTACAAATTTTATATAGACGTTTTAACTAAATTTAAAACTTTACTTTTTTTTTTTACTTTTTTATTAGAATTTAATGTTTAAAACAAATTAACATTTTAATAAAAGTTAAAAAAGTAAAAGTCAAAAAAACGAATATTATAAGTTTTGTGGTATTTTAGAATTAACAAGTAAAAATTGTTGTGTTATTAAAATTTTAAATTTAACATAAATTTTTTTATTACCTTTAAGTTGTAGTACAACGTGTATTTCTATATTTGTATCAAATACTTAGTCTATTAGAAAAACAACTAAGCGCTTAAAATTCTCTTTAAATAACCTATAACTTAAAACTTAAAAAATTCTGTCCAACAATCGCTTAAAAAAACAAATGATAACAATTCTATATAACTCTAGTTATGTAAATGTTGCAACAAAAAAGTTTATGGTTTTAGCATCATGGCTTAATTTCAAGTATACAAACAGCAAATAAAACTGAAACTTGTTTGCTTATTAAGTTTATTTGATAAATTGTTTTAAATCAAACAACTTACCTTCAATATTTACGATATACATTACAAAATTTATTTTCTTGCTACACAATCCATTAAAAATATAGTTCGCAATTTGAAATTAATTTCATACTGGTTTATACCAGTTGAAATTTTAACTCAATAACAACTTAATCTACGACTGTATTATTTATTACTTACTTTATGAAAATTTTAATTTTTAATTCAAGTTAAGTCACTGCAAAGTTTAGATCCCTAAAATTTTTTTAATCTTTATAAAATTGGTAAACGATTTGAAAACAACATCGTTTGTTTATTCTACATATATATATATTTATTTCTAATTATAGATTTTATGTAATAATTTAACCTTTACTTTCAATAAAAAAGAAAGTTGTATCTATGGCTAAAAGTACTTAAAAAATATTATAAAGTTTTAAAATTAAGTAAAGATATAATAAAAGGTATTCTGTTACGCCTGGTAACAAGTTAAATTTGCACTGGCTTAGAGTATTGGCTTGAAAAAACGATTTTTTATTTTAATGTATAAATATTTGAAAGAAACTTTTAAATTTGTGAGTAAGCAATGATACTAATTTTACTTTCAGAGACAACTGATGGTCCAGTTAAAGTTAGTACTTTGAAAAAAGACTTATAAAATGTACCACACAATCTTAATATATTTTGAAAAAATACAAACTTTAAAACACTAAAATAACAACGTATATGTATATTTAAATTTTTAACAAGTCCAGAAAGTATTTTTAGCTCTCTAAAATTAATACTGGAATTCCACCAGTTTAAAATGCATACCTATTTATAATGATTAGTTTGTTGCTATGATTGCTTTTATTTATTTTTTTTTAAAAGTAAATTATGTTTTAAAATAATATTTTAAAGTGAAAAATTTATATACAAATTGTTATTGAAAAATGTTATGATTTATGTATATGAAATTTGTATGAATTTATTGTTAATATGAAACTATTAACCAAAGAGTGAGTTCCAAATATTCATTCTGAAAACAAAACTTAAGCTAAAATAGAATTGTTAGTTTTGTTGTATTTGTATTATAGTTGTATAGTTTTATTTTAAAGTTACAACTTAACATAGTTTTAGTAACATGAATGTTAACTTGTTCTAAAGAAATCAATATAAATATAACTTTTAAATGTTATAAAATACGTTTTTACAAAGTTTCTAAAATAGAAGACATACGAAGAAACTTTTATTTTTTGTATAGATACTTCCGTTTAAAAAGTAGATGAATATAACTGTTTTTTAAACAGATATACCTATAATCATATAAAACAAGAAATTTTTTATCTGACAGAATGTGTTAAGTTTCGTACAACCTTAAATGCAACTTGACATAGTGTTACTTAAAAAATAAAATTTACTTTAAAACAATAGGTTTGTATTAGTCTTTTAAGACAATGCTTATTCTATTTGTGTGCTAAATCATAGTGCTATAGGCATGGTACAATTAAAATTCGGCTATTTGAGTTAATTTTAAGCCATCTACTCAAAAGTAAATAATGATTAATAAAAAACACGAAATAAATAAAATCTAATATGAATTTTAGAAAATAAAAAGTTCTAAACAACTATTTTAAATTTTCTTTTATATGTATTTTATACATACCACAGTAATGCAAAACAATTTTTAACTCTACTATATTAATAGTTTAATTAACATTACATTCTGCTTTTATATTATCCTTTATAAGAACAATCTATAGAGATACCGTGGCTTCAAAAAAAACCTTTTATTTAATCGTTTTATTACTTTTGAAATGCTGTTGACAACTAAGTTAAACTGAGGATTGTTTATTACCAGAATTATATTGTTTTCCCTTTATTAATATGGTAATGGCGTAACTAAGCTCTGCAACAAACTCAAATACATTAAAGTTTATTGCAAACAAAATACAAAATAGAAGTACTTTTCGGACTTGCTCTTCAGTATTTTTTTCGTGTCAAAACAAGCTGAAATAATGATTTACTGATAAAAACTAATAAAACTAAGTATTTAAGAAAACAAATTAAATTTAACACAATAGTAATAATTAACAAATTAAGGCAATCGTTTAATCAGAAATAATATAAATGTAACACAACTTTACTTATCAACTAATTTAAGTTCAACGAATTAAACAAAATGGTCGAATAAAAAAATTTCTTTTGTTTACAGAGATCTGGCTTTAAGCTTAAAATGTATATAGCTTCTAAAGTTTTTAGGTGAAGTTCATTACAAGCAACTGATATTATTTTAAAGTTATCCACTTTATAGTTTTCGACACACTTATTAGTAATCAGTTGTTGGCCAATCGCTGAACTACTATTTAGTTTTTCCAAATCATCAAATTTCTTTTCCTCGTTACATGACTTTATCTTGTTTAAAAGGTTTTTTGGTATGTGTTGGTTAATTCTTGAAATCAAATTGTTACTCGTTCTACCCACGTATGTTTTTTTACATAAACATACAAATTTATAAATTACATTGCTGGTGTTTAGGGTGGGTAATTTATCTTTGTTTATCTTTGTTTTTAATCTGAAACAGTTTATTGGTTGAGTATACTATTCATAAATTAAGAGATCTATAGCCATTTTCTACTATTTTCTTCAAATTATTATGCAAAACTGTATTCTGATTGAATGGCAACTTAAGGTATACCGGACACTTTTTTGGACCAAATTTTATTGACTCAAACCTTGTCTTTGTTTTTTGTATTGTGTTCTTTATTATGTCTAGAGGGTAACCTAAAGTCGTAAAGATTCTTTCCACATTTGATAATTCTGTTTCCAAATATTTTTCAGAACAAATTTTCATTGCTCTATATGCAAGGCAACTGATTAGATTTAGTTTTTGTCTCATTGGACTGTATGAGTTATAAGGGACATAGTCCCAACTGAAGGTACTTTTTCTAAAAATGTTCGTATAGAACATTTGATTCTCCCTATTGACCATAACATCTAAGAATGCTAAATTGTTTTCAGTTGCTGTTTCCATAGTAAATTCGAGGTTTGCATGCATGCTATTCAGTTTCAATAGAAATTCATCTCTGTCTTTATCGTCTGTAAAGATGGCAAACGTGTCATCTACATAACGTTTGTAACAAATGGGAGAGATATCTTTTATGAGTTGTCGTTTATGGAAACCAACAAAAATGTTTGAGAGAATAGGACCAAGTGGCGACCCCATTGATATACCGTCAATTTGCTTATACATATGATTATTAAAGCTAAATTCTACTCCACAACATGCTAATGTTAATAATTCTTTGAAGACTGCTGGTTTTAGGTATTTTGGAGCTAATCTGTATTTAAATAGTTCATTCACAACTAAATTAATGCACTCCTTAATCGGTAAGCTGGTAAAAAGAGACTTGATATCGAAGGAACACATACTAATGTTTTCCTGACTGATTTTTAACTGTCTAATATCATCAGCAAAACTGAATGAGTCTTTAATACAATAGATCGAGTATACTGATTCTAATGGTTTCAACATTTCCACACACCATTTAGCAATCTTATGTTGCGGTGAATTAATCATTGATAGGACTGGTCTCAGAGGTACTTTTGCTTTGTGTGTTTTTGGCAACCCATACAGTCTGGGTCTGCATGACCCGGATGGGCGTATAGCGTCATAAACGCTTGCAGTGATTTTATTATTATTTTTCAAAGATAGTAATCTTCGTTGAGTTGCACTTTCTATTTTTTGGGTATTATCACAATTATTCGCTGGACCCAGTTTTACAAATTTATTGGTGTCCAGTAGGATATCATTCATTTTTGCCAGGTATTTATCTTTTTGGAGTAACACTACTCCACTGCCTTTGTCGGGCTTGGAAATAAACAAATTTGGATTATTGACTAACTGTTTTGCAGTTTTACTGAATTCTTTGTAAAAGTTGTCCAATTGAGTTGAAGTTTTGTTCTTATCTTTATAGTTCAGCGCTATTGCCACCAATTTTGCATTTAACGTCTTTTTTGTTAACTCATTCAGTGGTTTGTGATGATTAAGTTGGCCGGCCAGAACTTCAAATTCACTGCAAATATCTTCAAATTTCAGTTTTTTGCTAGGTATGCAGAATTTTAAACCCAAATTTAGTACAGTTTTTTCTTTATCTGTTAAAATATGTTCCGACAAATTAATTATGTTATTTATCTTTTCTGTATTTATCATTCCAAACTTTTTCTTTTTTAAGAGTTCCACTATATTACTATATTTTTTCCTTTGAGAAGCATTAACAACAGAAACTTTCCTTTCTACATTATTCAAAATCAAAGCCAAATCTTTACTGTCAATGTTGCTAAGAATATCCATTACGTTGTTTAAAATCAATTTAGTTCTACTCAGCTGGGACTCCATTTTTACTTATATCGTCATTACAAAATACTCTTTCTATAGTCGTTGAACTTTTTAATTTCGATTTTTTGATTCTAAACTGAATATATTTTGGTACAATGTGTTGTGTTACACACATTTTCAAAAATTCAATAGAATTTTTCAATTTATTCATTTTGAAAGTTAAAGAGAGAAGATTACGAATCAGCTTTATAACTTTGTGATCGTACTTAGACCTTAAATGTTAAAATAATGGTTTTTCCATTATAAAAATCACAATTTTTTTTTACATTAAAGTTTATTGCAAACAAAATTCAAAATAGAAGTACTTTTCGGACACGCTCTTCAGTATTTTTTTCGTGTCAAAACAAGCTGAAATAATGATTTACTGATAAAAACTAATAAAACTAAGTATTTAAGAAAACAAATTAAATTTAACACAATAGTAATAATTAACAAATTAAGGCAATCGTTTAATCAGAAATAATATAAATGTAACACAACTTTACTAATCAACTAATTTAAGTTCAACGAATTAAACAAAATGGTCAAATAAACAAATTTCTTTTGTTTACAGAGATCTGGCTTTAAGCTTAAAATGTATATAGCTTCTAAAGTTTTTAGGTGAAATTCATTACGAGCAACTGATATTATTTTAAAGTTATCCACTTTATAGTTTTACGACACACTTAGGATTAGTAATCAGGTGTTGGCCAATCGCTGAAATACTATTTAGTTTTTCCAAATCATCAAATTTCTTTTCCTGGTTACATGACTTTATCTTGTTTAAAAGGTTTTTTGGTATGTGTTGGTTAATTCTTGAAATCAAATTGTTACTCGTTCTACCCACGTATGTTTTTTTACATAAACATACAAATTTATAAATTACATTGCTGGTGTTTAGGGTGGGTAATTTATCTTTGTTTTTAATCTGAAACAGTTTATTGGTTGAGTATACTATTCGTAAATTAACAGATCTATAGCCATTTTCTACTATTTTCTTCAAATTATTATGCAAAACTGTATTCTGATTGAATGGCAACTTAAGGTATACCGGACACTTTTTTGGACCAAATTTTATTGACTCAAACCTTGTCTTTGTTTTTTGTATTGTGTTCTTTATTATGTCTAGAGGGTAACCTAAAGTCGCAAAGATTCTTTCCACATTTGATAATTCTGTTTCCAAATATTTTTCAGAACAAATTTTCATTGCTCTATATGCAAGGCAACTGATTAGATTTAGTTTTTGTCTCATTGGACTGTATGAGTTATAAGGGACATAGTCCCCACTGAAGGTACTTTTTCTAAAAAAGTTTATTTAAAAAAAAATGCAAGTTAATTATTAATATTATTTTATTGTATGGTTTAAAAGTTTTCGTCTTATTTTATTTAACTATAATACACCCGAAATAGTTTAAAAACTACTAACTACTGCAAGGTTGTTTATTAGTACTGGAAGTATTAAATAAAGTACATCAAGAAAAACTATGGTTCCTGAAAACAAATAAAAATAGGCAATGTTTTACTAATTTATACAAATATATTACGATTATAAAAACTTTTTTTGTGTTTAAATCAGACATGCTTTATTAGAAATAATTTAACTTTTATTTAAATTTAAAAGCAAAGTGTTTGATTATAATTCTACATACTTAGTTTAATGATATGTTTTTAAGTTTTAATAACTAATTTAAAGATCTCAACTGCTAGAGAAAAGATTATATTTATTAAATTATTTCAATATATTTAAATACAGACTCAGTTTCGGAACTCAGACGTTTTATTAAATTTTAAGTCATGTACCCCACATTCATGGAAGTAAAGCTTGACTAGACATTTGCTCATCATATATAAAAGATTAATATCATTAGAACTACAGAAACTGAAATAAATCGAGTGAAGGATCTTTTTTAAGAAACTATTATTCAATTAAATTTATAATTAAGTACGTAGGTCATGAGTACGGAATTTTTTAGACAAAAATGCTGTACTAAAACGGCATTTTTTACAGAATTAGTCTACGATAGTATATAGAATTTACAAAATAAAAGTTTTGATTTAATTTAAAATAGTAATATATTGCTTTCGTCCTACAAAAGCTTGTTTTAAAAGTTAAGTAAAATGTATGCTGGTTTACACCGGTTAAAATTGTTGGTAACATAATGTCAAGCTACCTTAGTCATCAAAATTGTTTTTTATATATTTTTCCTTATAATTATTTTAATTTTAAATAGTTGTTACGTCACTAATAACTTAAGTACTAATTAATTTGTTACAAACTTTATAGAAAAAATGTTTGTATTGCGAATAAAACTGCAATGTATCTAATATATAGTTTATGTTTAGTAAAAAATAAGTTACAATAATTACTAAAAGGAAATACAAATATTTGAACAATTGTTTTGTTATCTGTGCTACAAATACACATGAATTTACTGTTTGATTAATAATTTGCAAATCAATTCTAAGAATTATATTTGAATAGAAGAGTCTAAGCTAAAATAGATAAACTGATTATTTTTGTGTTAGTATATTTATAATTTGATATCGAAGTACAAATTTGCATGTGCTTAGTAGCATACGTATTTCATTGTTTAAGTAATTTGCTTTTATAATGCCTTTAAAATGGCTTCATAATACTGAATTATCTTACATAAATTATAGTAAAAGTTACTTTTATTATTTTTGGTCTACAGTATGTGTGTTTGTATTGGATCAGCAAAAATAAAAATAAAAATAAAATTTAACTTGAAGTAACTTAACTAAAATAATTAAGCCTTTTTTTAAATAACAAACATTTATAGAACTAACAGTAGACATCGGCGATAGTTAGATTACCTAAAATAACAAATTTAGTCGGTTAGTTTATTTTTAACAGTTAACTTTATTAAGTCCTCAATGTTTTATACACTTTGGCCGCTACTTTTTCGAAATTTTACTTTAAAAAGACTGCTGATACCTGTTTTAAAGATGACATGAGTTAAAATAAATAATAAGTAAAATAAATTACATCCTAATTTTTATTTTCCTTAGATTTGTGAGTTTTAAAAACTAAAACTTTACTTCTTGTAGAGAGTATTAATTCTAAATCATATTGAATAAAAAATACAGCATATAAACAAATTAAATTGAATGTATATAGAGGTTTTACTGAAAAAATGTATAAAATAATTAAAAAATAAGATAAATAAGACTTTAATACTATAAAGATGTTATAAATACTTCATTGTTAAACTTATACTGGATTTTTACCAGTTTAAAATGGAATCAAAAGTGCTCTGCAGGTGTATACAAAAATTGTTTCAATATATTCTAATTTTCAAAAGAAACTCAACTTTTTCATTATCGTTACGTCATTATCAAACTTAGATGTACAAAATTTTAAATAAAATTTTTTCATTAAAAATTGTTTTGATTTTGTTTATGAAAATTGCCCAAACTACTGATGTTTAGTTAAAGACTTACTTAATTTTATTAGGTTTAAAAAGAACTTAAACTGTTCATTTTATTCTTTTTTGTCTCTAATCCTTTGATTTATTTAAAACTTTAAAATCAAATTGAAGTTAAAACATTACGCTTAAAATATTTATTTACTTATTTTTTGAAAGCGTTTATTGTTTTTAAATTAGTAAGTATACTTTTAATATTTTTTTATCTAGCTTGTTATTTTCACAAATCTTTTTTAATATATTTTCAACAGAGTATTCTTAGCATTTTATAACCTAATAAATAGTTTAAATTTTAACACTTGTACTTTAAAAACAATCCTACAAAAAGTTACTAAGATTAAAAAGATTTCATTTAGTTTAAGCACTCTAGACTATATGAATAAATTAATATTTATTTCGAAAAATAAAAATGAAGACTTTTGGTGAGTAAAGTTTCAAAAAATTGTACAAAAGTTATTAGTTAACAAGTAGATTTAAAAAAAAATGTTTTATACTCTTCAAGTTAAAATAATAAAAGGTAATCAATTAAAACTAAAACTTACAATTAAGACGAGTTCAACTTATTTAGATACACTAATCATGTAGAGAGTTCAAAGATTTTAAAGTCAATTGCAAATACTTTGTTTAGTTCTGTTTAGGTATATTGCTTAACTTCAAATCTATCATCAGCTTACAAACCTAAATTAGTATTTATACAACGTAAACACATAAAACCTTCACTTAAGAGTGTGATAAAAAGTATTTACTCAAAAGAAAGTATAATTTGATTAAATATAATTAAAAAAACTGTCATTAAAAAATTAAAGAATATGTCTGTACAAAGCCGTTGCTCTGTGAACATTGTTGTTTATCAATAAAATATTATTTGCCTTAAGTGTTGTAATATTAACATAATAAACTATATGACACTATTTAAATGAATTTTAATATAATTTTAATAATATAAACTAAACAGTTGAAGTAACTCAAATAATAGGCACATGGATTTAATAGTGATTCGTAAATAAAAAGCTAAGTTGCCTAAAATTTATACTGGCTTTTCACCAGTCAAAAACAAGAACCATATTAGTTGACAATTTTAATGTAAAAATGCTTATAGTTATGTACATTTTAAAACTAAATTTTATTTTTTTATAATCGTTACGTTACTAAAACTTTAAAAATTTTAAAGTTAAAGTAAATTTTTGTGTATAAATATATACAAACTAACTATTAAATAAGTTGCTAACAATCAAGATCAAAAATAAGATCATACGCCATAACTAAGATTTTTTTTTTTCTTTGTACTTGTATTTTTTATATCGAAGTAAAACCTTAACAAAGTTTTAAGGGCATAATTATTAAACTGTGTAAAGAATTCGGATTGAAAAAAAATAAAAAAGTTCATGCTTTCACAGGGTTAAAATAACAATAATAGTCAAGAAAAGTTTAAAAAAAAATAAAAATAAAAAAAATGATATTAAAAAATTGTGCGACCATCTGCTTTTTTCAAATTATTTGAAAAAAATATTAAAGTTAAAATATAAAAATTGTTCACATAATTTGGTTAAACTGAATTAAAATTAATTGCAACACACTGATATTAGTTATTATGGTTTATACAAAAATTTCAAAAAATAATTATAACTCAAAACTAGTTTATGTTTTATTTATATAGCTTTATTAGTAGAAATAAATTATTTTTCACAATTTATGTCCAAGTTAAAATAAGTTACTTTTTTTTAGTATTAAGAGTTTAAAAACTTTTTCGATGAAAATTTTTAAATACTTTTATAAACACACAAAAAGTCTAAAGAATTCCTAAAAATTATCTACAAGTTTAAAAAATTTCTTTGATTGAAACAATATAGTTAGAGCTTATTTTTAAAGCATTTGTTTAAACGAAAACTTTTAAATAGACTAGATTTCTAACAAAAATTATTGTATAAATTTTTGTAACATATAGTTCATGTAACGGTTAGTCATCAAAAAACAATTTTGTTTTTTTGAAAAATATTCCTTTATGAAACTAAAAGTACTTGCAAGTATAACAATTAGTTTACGAAGTAATCCTTACTTATATCTTTCCAATACTATAGACTTTTTTTAATAAATTATAAAAAAAAAGTTTTTATCACAATTTATAACATAGCTTTACAAAAATTTGTAAAATCTGTTCAATTGTTTGAAAAAAACCCTGATAAACTTCTTTATTCTTACGGTTACTAATTTAGAAAAAAGCGAGTTGACTAAAAAGAATTGTTATAAAAATTAGAGCTTATAATTAAGTTTAGATAAAGTTTTTTTTTAAAGTACAGTTATTATCATTACAGTTACCTCTCGCGAATCTACGCACTCGTTTAAAACGCGATTATATTCATTGAACACACATGCTATTAATAGGCTATCTAAGTTACAAGAATATATATTCTTTATCACGAATTTAAATGCGTATGCCGATAAAACAACATTAAAGTATATTAGCCATACGTTATATAGTATTAACTACCAAAAATAGTACTTTTTCACTGTAAAAAATTTACCGATTTATACCAGTTTTAGAAGAGTAATACAAATTCGAAAACATCTAAAAGCATAAATGCTCTTAAGTATTTTTATTGAATGAGAGAATAAAACTTTTTTTTTAATCCTTATGTCATTACAAACTTAATTAAATTATTTTTTTTGTTAAAAAAGTTTCTATTTTGAGCTTTAACTGCACAACTTAATAATGGATTAATAATCAGCATAATTAGTTCAAAAGTTGTTTCAAAAATACAATTCAATCTACACAAGAATTATTAATTTTTATGTATCAGTATTGTTATTTTACCGTCGTAATTCAACGTACGAACTTAACATACTTTTTAGCAGCCGTTAATCGTTTAAATTAATTAACATTTTTTGGTTTAAAACTTCCTTTAAAATTCCTTTCGAATCTTAATATGTTTTTAAAAAGTTATAACATAAGGTATAATCAACTTCTCTATTAGACCAACATGTATCATATTGGCAAACGACGTCTAATAATATTGAAAATTTAGTGTAAAGTAACTTTTATGCAATCAGAAATTTCAAACAAAAATAAAAGTTCAACTGATTGATTCTAGTTTGGTGTGAAAAATTGAAATTATAAAAAATTTGACAATAAATACCAATATGATTAGTTCTTAGTTTAAATTTCATATTAAAAACAACATAGTTCTGTCAAAACTAATGTCTAAAAAGCTTTTAAACCAGCGTGCTTCGCGAAAAAATGTTTATAATCAAGGATTATTATTTTTAAAAATATACAGAAAGCCAGGTTAGTTTATTATAGTTAACTTTTTTATAATTAAAGCATTGCTGTGACTTTGGTTTTGTAATAAAAAATTATATGATAGATTTAAATTTATTTTTATCACTTATACAAAAACTTAGCGTATACTTACTTTAGTATTTAAAATAGCTTGTACAATATTTACAACCGTTTCTTTATAATTTGACTTAAAGTTTTTTATATTCATAAAATTTAGTAAATATTGGTTTTTTTATTAAGTTATATTCTGATATCAACAACTATTAAAATTAATTAAATATATATTTGTTACAGAAAAAGATTTAGCGTTTAAATTATAGTGATATAATTAAAAACTTTAGATGTAGAAAAATTTCAGCAATTTTTTTTGCAAGGTTGAAAGTTTTATATACTAAATTTGCAACCTTGCAAAAAAGTTATGTTTATGATCAAAAAATTTATTATTCTATTAAATACTTACTTTTGAAATAAAGTTTAAAACAACATTATTACTATCAGTTTATTGTATTTGTACTTTAAGTATAGTTTTATTATAATAATACTTGTAAACTAGTATAAAAAGGAAACTAAAACCAAACTATTTATAGAATCACAATTATTAAATAGTAACTGAAATTTTAGCTGAGAAGTGGTTTTTAGTAATCCATCTTTTATTTTACGTAAGTAGTACTAGTTTTTTTTTTAATTATCCAAGTTTTTTTAAAAATAGCACAATTGATTGTACTACAAAACTTAAATACGTCTTAGTATACTAGTAACTTGAACTAAATTTAGTAACTAAATAGTACAAATAATTTGAATGAAAGGTACTTACTTACCTTCGAACTAAATATTATAAAATAGTTATAAAAAGTATATAGTGGCTGTTTACCACTTCAAGATAAAAACTTAACAACATATTTAATTTTAATGTTGGAACTCCTTTAATTTATTTTCATTTTGTAAATAGATTATGCAAATTAATAACCGTTATGTCAACAGTAAATTTAGAGTTATAAAACTTGAAGCAAGTTTTTATTCTGAAAAATTATATATAAAATTTACTTTTTGATTAATAATCATCAAGTAACTTCTACAGTTGCGTTCTCAAGACATAAGTCAAGCTACAATAGGCTTTAGTATTTATTTTATCGTGTTTTTTTTTTAGTAAATTTTTATATTAAACTAAAAATCTGGTGTAGTTTTGTTAGCATAAGTGTAAACTTTTATATGCAGTATTGGTAATTTATTAAATTAAAAATGACTTTTGTTTTTCATGTTATTCAAAAATATTTTTTTTTCAAGGTTTTAATGAGTAACCTATAATGCTTGTTTATTTTTATAATACTAGAACACTTCTTGATTACATTGTTTTTTAAATCTTTATGTTATGCTATGGCTACGAAACCAATTAGCAATTAGAGCGTATATTGATTTAAATCAATAATTTTTAAACATGCTTATTAATTTTAAGGTGGTTTATATCAACTCGAATTTAAAGCTTTAAAACTAAAAACTAAGTTACAGTTAGAAAAATTTCTTGCATTTGATTATAGTTGATAAAACGTTTTTCATTTATAACAATCGCTAGGTCACTACCAACTTCAAAGGTTTTTAATTTTTCATAAACTTTTATTGAAAAGGGTGGTCTTTATAAATTGCCCTATTAGTTTGTATAACATACTGTTGGATTAAAAACCAGCGAAATCAGTTCAAAAATTTTGTTCTGGAAAGAAAACTTAAACTACAAAATAAATATTGAAATTTTTGTTTTACATTAAACTTGTACTTTTGATGTCAAATAATAAACTCAATATAGTTTTATAAAGTATAATGAAGTTTAAGTTTATATAGTTCAAAATATTTGTACAACTACTAAAAGTTATTGGTAATTTCAAGATACATGTCAACAGCTTTAAAACGTTTACCAAGTTTATATTTCTTTTTAGTTTTAGTTAATTAGCTTCATACTGTTTAAAGAGGATTGTTCTAGTTTTTAAGTATAACTTACACCGGTTTATACCAGTTGAAATTACTACATAAAAAATAAGTTATTTGGATAACGAAAGTAGGTCAATTTATTTTTACTTAAAAAAGAAATTTTACTTTTCTTATGTTGGTTACGTCACTACAAGCTAAATTTATGAATAAAAATTATTTTTTTAAAGGATATTATACCAACTAACACAATATGCTCTTATTTTTATTCTTGAAAATAAATGTTTAAAGCAAGCAAAAACTTTTAGGAGTGATTTTATTTTTAGTACAAAAAAACAAACTTCCTCCTAAAACAATTAGACAATTTGCAAATAATTAAAATAAACTAAGACGTAAGAAGAAACTTGTAATAAAGTATACAAAGATAAATAAACTTTGCACTTGATTAAAAAGGTTTTTTTAAGAGACAAAAACTTAGAATATTTTTATAACAACTTAAATAAATACTCTCAACATAATTGTGAGTAAATAATGGTGCCACTTTGATTCTTATTAAGTTATAACTATATTATTCTTTCTAAGCATCAACTATTTAGCATGACTATCAAACCTTTTTTTCTTAAATGTTCCGGTCCTTTAATTAAAAAAAAAGATTGAACTAAACTATATCTAAAAAGATTTTACTAAAATATATTTATATACACAATTTTAATAAATTAGCTATAGTTAAGTGTAGATTAATTACTATTAGTATCAATGCAACATTTTTGCTTTTAGTATATTCATAATAGTATGAACAAGTTGTATAGATTATACTTATTTATTTTAGGTTTTATCTAGAAAATACAAGTTATTCGAACTTTATTACACAGGCATAAACAAAGAACTTAAGTAGCAGCACTAGTTGTAATTTAACGTTATATTCACTTTTCACCTGTTTAAAATAACAAAGATATCTTCAAGACATACGAATTAAAACTACTTGCATTTTATGTTTTTTATCAAAACAATTTAACATCTTAAGAATCGTTACATCACTACAAACTTAAAAAGTATCAATTTTTAAATAATTTTTTATAAACTACCTGTAATCATTGTGCAGTAAGTTTTAAAAAAATTAAAACACTTACATAAAAAACCTATTTTTGTTAGTGATGGATATAAAAAAAAGAGTCATTTTGTAATTTATGATTTACACATGTTGTTTTCATTATTATAGTTTACTTCCTATTTTCGAAACTCGTAGAAATATGCAACATTAAAATGGTGACCTATACTAAATGATAAGCTAAATCTAGAGAAAACGAAACAGATATATTTTAAACTAAAAAACGATACAAATCTAATATATTTAATCTAACGTGAAAATAACTAACAATTTAATGATTTTATCCACTGTAAACATACATTAAAGTACTATTGTTTTTTTATAGGTTTTTTCCTTAGTCAAAAAATAATCTAATTAGAAAAAAGTTACACAACGAAAATTAAACTTTGTTCAAATTACGTAGAAAAGCGTTCTTTAAACTTTATTTTTAACAAAGTTTGTCATTTTCTGAAGGTTCTGATATACAATCATCATATAACTAAAATAACAGAAACATATTTAAAAATTGTATTAAGCTAGTTAATATTGCAATCGTGTTTATTATAACCCAAAAGGATTATTAACTACTTTACTTATATTTACTTACTATATGCTAATATTATTGTTAAAGCTTTTCGTCACACACAATTTTTTTTAACCCGAATTAATTGTTGCAGCAACATTCAAAATACACGAACAATATTATTTTTATTAGCGTTTAAATATTGCAACGGCGTTCATTTAAAAAAATAATATAAGTGTAAATTATTTAGTTAGTTTATCACATACTAAATTAGAAGTATATTTTAAACTTAAAGTTATTAAACCAAGTTTTCACTACCATAGTTTATAAAAAAGTTTATGCTACAATGTTATATTATCAAACACTTTTTGATACGAAAGTTTTGTTAAACTTTTTATGTATCTCTAGAAATTTTCTGTCTTTAAACACATTAAAACTTATAGTATCTATCACATAAACTGTGTAAGATTATAAACTACTAACTTATCTTACAAAACCTAACTAAAATAAAAAGTTTTCTATTAATTTAAACATATGGTAGATGTTAGGATAAAATACTTTTTATTTCACTAAAATTTAAATGTTTATTAATCATGAGACTTTAAAAACTTTACAAAAACTGTTGATTAAACAAAAAAAATGATAAAATATAAATAACAAAAAATAAAAACATTAAAAATGAACAATAACATTTAATCAGGTCAACTTTTATAGTAAATTTATTTTTAATAAAAACATAGTTTATAATCTACAACTATAAAATGTAGTTTTTACTAGTCTATGTTAAGCTCTACCAGAGTATTTGTGATACCATTGAACCTATAAAGTAAACTAATTTCTAACAATTATCTTTTAAAAACAACTTAACAAAAGTTTACCAAGATCTCAAAGTTTCTATTTAGATTGAACATACTATAAGTATTAGGATAAAGTATTTTTTACTTCACAAAAATAAATCTTTTCAATAGTCAAAAAAACTTTTAAAAGTTATCTAAAGATAATTTATTAAGCAAGCATAAAATTAAAAAAATATTTATAAACAAACAAATATTAAACAATAAAGAGTAACCTGTTATAATTAAAACTTACAATTAAGATGAGTAACATATTTAAATAAACTGATCATGTAGAAAGTGCATATATTTTTAAGTCACTTAATAATACATAGTTTAATTTTGTTTTGCTTTATTGTTTAACTCCAAGCCTATCTTCAGCTTACAAAGCTTAGTTTTGACCAACAAAACGTGAACACATAAAACTTTTTTATAAAAAGTGTGTTTAAAAAGTGCTTACTCAAGAGAAAGGTCAATGTAGTTGAAAATAACAAATAAAATAATAATATCTCAAATAATCATAAAAACAAATAAGATTGAAACAAAGTTTTATAAAGCATAATGAAGTCCAAGGTTTTATAGTTTAAAATATTTGTACAACTACTAAAAGTCATTGGTAATAAAAAGATACATTTCAACAGCTTTAAAACGTTTACCAATTTTATTTTGTAGTTAGTTTTAGTTACATACCCTTTGAGGAGGATCGTTCTAGTTTTTAAGTATAATTTTTACCGGTTTATGCCAGTTAAAATTTCTTCACGTTGAGCCAGTCATTAAGATGTTGAAAGTAGGTCAATTTATATTTGGTTAAAAAGAAATTTTTACTTTTCTTAAATAGTTACGTCTCTAGAAGCTAGATATAAAAAAAATCTTATTTTTTTAACAATATTAAAGTAACTAACACAAAATGTTACTTGACACAATGATCAACACAATGATTGACAAAATTGACACTTTTCTTGTTGTAAATAAAAATTATTTATATTTGTTTTATTTATTAACAAGGAGAATATAAGAAACCATTTATCAACACATCAACTTAAAACAATAAAAGTTAATCTGGTATAGCTAAAACTTAAAATTAAGTTATTAAAATACACTAATCATGTACAAAGTTCATATATTTAAAAGTCTTTTACACATACTTTCGTTAGTTGTGTTTAGTTTTAATGCTTAACTTTAAACTTAACATCAGCTTACAAAAATTGATTTGAATTAATAAAACTAAAACACATAAAGCCTACACTTATAAGCTGATAAAAAGTATTACTTAAAATAAAGGCTAATAAGTTTAAGTTCATACAAACATAAGAACAACAAAAGTACAAAAAAAGCTTTACAAAGTATAATGAAGTTCAAAGTAAAATAGTTCAAAAACTTTGTACTATTACATACAAAATATTTAGAATTCAAATAAACCAGTCAGCAGCCTTAAAACGTTTACAAATGTTATTTTTTAATTTGTTTAATTAGTTAGCTACATAACCATAAAAAATGATTATTTTAGTTTTGAAGTGAAATTCATAAAATATACCAGTCAAAATTTTTGCATAGTCCTGATGGCGATTTATTTTTTTGAAAACACTTTATTATATTTTAAGTTTAAAAATTATTTTAATTTTCAATTACTAGTTACGTCATTGCTAGCTTAAGATTTATTTAGAAATTAAAAAAAATTGTTCCTAATGGAATTTATGGGAACAGAACTTAATTGCACAAAGACAAAATTGCACGAGGTTACTAAATTGCTAAATTGCACAAAGTGTCAGTTTTGCACGAGTTACTTTTTTGACGAAAGTAAAAAAAAACAAAAAGAAGAAATAAGTATATAAAAATGTATAAAAAAAAAGAAAAACAAAAGCTACCTGTCGAGGGTAGGGATTAGGTAATTGTGAAAGTGAAACGATAAAAAATTAAATAAAAAAATTAACAAAATTAATTAAAAAGAATTCACATGTACAAAAATTTCTCCATCCGAATATGTCTACTCGTGCAAAAGTGACCAATGTTATCCCCTCGTGCAATTTAGACAGCTCTCATCAATTTATAGCAATAAACACAATATGCTTTTTTTATTTTTGTAAAAAAAATGTTTAAAGCAAGCAACAGCTCTTAAAAGCAATTCTGTTTTTATTTGCTAATAAAATCCATAAATTTATTTCTGCCTCAAAACACTTAAATGCAAATATTTAAAATATAACTAACTCAAAAAAGCTCGTAAAATAAGATGTATTAGTTTAAAATTTATACATGTTTGCCCGGATTTAGTTTGCAGTAGTTTACGTGAATCAAACAATGTTTTTATATATATTTACAATTTTTAATTAAATTTCAATAAAGCTTAATGCTACTTAAGATATAAAGTTTTATTTAAAATCATTTTTTTCTTTATAATACAATCTTAATAATTTCGATGGACTGCAAAGTTCTTTTCTGTGTAAGTACTTATAATAAAACAAATGGTTCTCAAAATTTAAGTAAAAATAAAAACTAATAAAAGAATAATTATACGGCAGTTGTATTATATAGCTATAACTATAATGAATAAGGTTAAACTTCTTTATCAAAAAATAACATTTTTTGTTTTTAAAATAAATAAATGAAATAGTTTTAATAACGTGCAAACTAAATTTAATGTATAAAGTTTATAAGTTTAGCTAAATAAAGTAAAAAGGCGGATTAAGTAAAGATAAATAACTCATTTTAAAGCTTTAAAATCGATCGTGCTGTATAACTGATATAAAACTCTTAACATTTTTAATTTAAAGCTAAGGTGAATGTTAAAACAAAGTAACAGCTATGTTGTTAATCAAATATATTTTTTAATAAGAACCAACAAACTAACGTCCATAATTTACTTTAATATGTTAAAACATAGTATTAAGTTTAATTTCAAGCACTGACGATCTCTTAGAGCAAAAACTTGTTTGCCAAACCTACTTGAGATAACTTTAAATATATATTTGTTTAACTTTTCAAAATAGATAACTTTATTTTTTTTTTAAAGAGTTAAGCATATCATAATAATACAAAATATAATACTGACAGCATATATAAATTTTGTACAACATTGAACGCATTTTGACTGGAAAATAAAAATTACTTTAAAACAATGACCTTGTTTATGCCTTTAGTACAAGGCTTATGTTAGTTTTGTAAAAATTGTCATACTAGTTCAATTTTCAGAGACGCTATTTTACTAACTTTTTTCTAGGAATTTTATTTTTTTTTGTTTTATCTTAGAAAACTTGTTACATTTTGGTCGTTACGTCAATACAAAACAAAAAATATAATAATATAAAATTATAAATAAATAATAAAAAGAAACTTTCTAATTTTTCATATTAGTATTGTTAATTTTCTAAGAGAATGTATTAATTATCTAAGAGAATGTGTTTTTGATTTTATACCGGAAACATTAGTTAGAAAGTTTTATGTAAAAAATATAAATGCAAGTCAATTATGGATATTTTTATAACTTTTATTTTTTATTTACAATACTATTTTTAATTTTATTAACTACTTCATAGTTGTTTACAATATAAGAAAGTATTTTAAATAAAGTTATTGTCGTAAAACGAATAATGTTTTATACAGTTATAAAAGCTATGCAACTTTTTTATAAATAATCATCAAGTACATGTACCGTAGAAATGTATTAATCTAGTATACTTTATTTATATTATAAATTATTTTATTTTTATTAATATTAATTATTAATCATTATTATTTCAGATTTAAAAGCTAAATATTTGATTAAAGTCCTGCATACTTTATTAAGATCAAAACTAAGTTCAAGTAATAAAATACATACTGTTTAGTTGTTAAAAAATATTTTTTTTATCTTCGAAATTATGTAATATATATATTTCTTGTTTTATTTTATTTTTTAATTGTAGTTACACTGACAAAGTCTAGTAAAAGCAAAAAAAAATAAAGAAAATAAATCTGAGTTATTAATTTAGTAAAGATATAAGAAATCTTATATTTAAACCTTTAAAGTTTTAACTAATTAAAATAAGTCTACTTGCTCAATAAATAGTAAACTTTATTCTGTATTAATGTTAACGATTTGAATAAAAATTGATGCCATTTAAATAAAAAAAAAAATATTAATTATCGGCGAAATGATGCTTAAATTTACTTTAATTGGATAAAAAAAACTACAGTTCTAAAATTAGTCTTACCTTTTTTAACTAATGACTTACGTCACTTTTGCATAGAGGTTTTAGCACAGGTTCTTATTAACTTTAATTATTTTTTTTGCTATCACTAATACCCCTAACCCTCGGTCGGTAAATATTTATTATTTTGTATTTTAAAAGTTGTTTTTTTTTATTGTCCTGTGATATTTATAATTAAAAATTATTAGCTCTATCCTTTTTTCTATCACTGTTACCCTGTTACCGCTAACCCTTACCCTCAGTCACTAACTTTTTTTTTAGATTATTTAATTATCTTTGCTTGTGTTTAATTAATTTTCTATTTTGTTTTTTTGTTTTTTTGTTTAACTACCACAAATCCTTATCCTCGATCGGTAAGTTGCTTCCGTGCAAAAGTGTTTTACTTAGTGCTAAAAACTAAGCAAGTACAACACTGTCAATTATTATTTAAACTGATTATATTTATTTCTATTATATTACATAATGAATTTAAATTTTTAGAATTCGTAAGGTCACTACACAGATACAACTAAAAGACCGCGTATAGGTTATAAAGTGGGGTACTTTCTTAATGAGAAAAACCGTTTCCTTTAACTCAAAAACTATGTGTTTAATGTCTTCTTACTTCAACTAGTTATAACTAAGTTTAAGTCTAGATATTATGTATACAATACACATTTTTATATTGTTATACCTGTCACTTGTTGATGAAGTAAGTATAAAAGAATTTTGCTGTTTCAGAACTTAATATTTAAAGTTGATTTTTTACAAATCTGACTTTAAATTTTATGAGTAGTTCTTTAACCTTTTGAACCCACACAATTATGTTTTTTTATTGTATAACTTTGTAAGAGTATAAAAAAAACTTACTAAGGTTTCAATGTTTAAGTATATAATTACATACGGAAAAATATTTATACTTTCTTGGTTTAAAAAATTTTATTAAAGTCAATCCTAAAAGTCATAAAAACTTATAATAAAAAGTTTTTGTTAAGGTTTATGCCTAAATTTCAAAGCTCACAAATTCAAGTTTGAATAACCAAGAAATTCACCTAAAAAAAAAATCTAGAAAATAAAAACCGCTGAGTACTATTTATATGCAAGATTATTATTATTTTGGTAGTAAAATTTATGCTGGTTTAAACCACTTCAAATTTACGACGCACAAATTAATTTATCTGTTTGCTATATTTATTTAATTTATTTTTATCTCAGATAAAAAATCTTACTTTATTTTAATCGTCACGTCAACACAAACTTTCGATGTAAAAACGTTTGGAATTTTTTTTGTTAAAATATTGTCTTTTTGTACGAAAAATCAAAAAGCAAAGAGTGTATACATTAAATATGATCTAATCTACATCTTTTATGTAACTCTAACAGAAAAATAACTAAGTTCTTAATTTTTTACTTTTGAATTTCAAGTTTCATTATATTTTGTTTGCATTATTCTGCTTAATGTTTTTTTAATTTAATTATTATCAAAATTATAGTTAAAATTGTTTAAACAAATTTTCAAAAGGTTAATAAACGTACAGTTATACATTTTTTTTATATAAGAATATGTTTTAAAACCTTTCTGCAAAATTTAGTTTTTATTTTTTAGAACTCTATTTATTCAAAAAATTGAAACTTACTCTTCTAAGTAATTTCACAAACATACCCTTAATTTAATTATAACGCAACATTTGTGCTAGTTTAGTTTTTTCATGTCGTATCTTTACATCACTTTTCTAAAGTATATCATTTAAACGTGCATAAATAAGTACTTTTCATGTTTAAGTTTATAATAATAACACTGCACTCACAAAATACTATTTCTTATTTAGTTTCTTTTTTTTCTCATATGACTAAATAAGAAATTTTCGTGTCGTATTTTAAGATTGTTCTTTTAAACCTGCATTCGCACATTATTACTTCTTTTTTAATGCTTTACTGTTTAAAGAACGTTAACGTCCAGGTAACAATGAGTACATCTTACTATTTTTCTCTATTTTCGTTATAAAAAATAAATGTTATTACAATCTTTAAATTACTTTGGTATTTCAAACTAAAAAGTGCAAGATACTTTGACAACATTAGACGGGCATTTTATAAAAAAGAAAATATTGGTTGCATACCTTTATACCGGTATTTCACCAGTACCAAATTTTAGACCGATCGAGCATTTAATTATTTTTCAACTATGTTTAATTTATTTTTAATTATATTAAAGAGTATTATTTTTTAAGAGTCTTTACGTCACTTAAATACTTTAATTGTATAAAAGTATATCTAAAGTTTTATTACAAACTGTTGTATTTTCTCTCTAGTAGTTTATATAAAATTACAGTAAAGAAACTGACAACATAATTTAAAGTTTACTAAAATTTAATTTTTACTCACACTTAAAATAATAAAGCTAATTAGTTTTATCTACATTCTTTACCCTATATCGTTTGTTTTAATCAGCTAAAATACTAAAATAAAATTATTATTATTATTATTTTTAGAAAATTATGCTTTAAATGTTCAAAAAGAGTATGGTTAACATGAATATTGTTTATTAAAACATTAATATAAGTGACAGTTTTATGCCAAGGATAACATAAATTTTTACTGTTAACTACAAATTGTTAAGCTACCATGATCAAGAAATACTCTTTATAATTAAGTTTTATTATTTTAAAAAGACTGCAAACAAGCAGTTAAAGTTAAGGTCAGCTACTGTTACTATTATTTGCTATCATTTGTTATAATTTAACAATGTTTTGCCTGAAGTGTTGTAATTAAATTGTAAAAATGAGTTGTAACACGTATCCAAACACATTATGAATGAAATTAACGAAATGTTGGCTTAAGTAATTAAAATAGTTTAAACAACCTTATACAATTGTGTATTTGTAATATAACTATAAACCTTATATAATCACAGAAATTAGTATGTACTCGTTTTTTGTCACCAGTTTTAAGTAACACAATAATTTTATATCTATTTAGATTAAAAGTGTTTGTACATGTTGAGCTATTAAACAATTGTTCATTTTCGTAATAATTTGTAAATATTTATTTACTATATTGATGCATATTCATCTTTAAAAATTATCTACTATATTACAACCTTTTAAGTTATGTTTTTACTGCGATAAACGAAATACTAGTATAGTTTGTTTTTGAATGTCATGTCATTTTTAGCTGAAACATTAAACTATGTTTAGTGTTTTTTTTAATGTTGAGTAAGAGTAATAGAGGTTATCAACATTGAATATAAATAATATAAATATCAATAGATATTTATAAATATTTATCTAATTATATAAAAACTATAATTTATACAGCTGTTTCACACATGAGATTTAAAATTTCATGTGCTCCTCAGTCAGTTACAGTTTATTAAAATAGTAAACATAAATTTAGATTTTAAAATTTTTATAACAATTATGACGTAGTAATGGAACAGTTTATTGTACAATTAGCTGAATTTAAAATAATATGCTGTAATTGTTAATTTATGTTATTTTATGAAAGTTTAAAAGATTATTTTGAAATTTTTTTTTAGCTATTAGAAAAGAGTTTTTAAACAGCTGTAAAAAATTTAGTTTTTATATAACTAAATAAATATTTAGATCCAATTTAATTTTACGAACACTATCGACCAGAACTTTTTATAAAACCTTTAATATATATAAATTTATAATAAATCATTATAAATATATCTGTTTTAGTAATTAAGAATCATACCTAATCTAAAATTCAATATATGTATAAAACATAAAACTGGACTTTATAACAGCTTAAAATGTATTAAAATAGTTTATATTAGTATAATAGTATCATTAATCCTGGTATGGGCTAATTAACATTTGGTGCAGAGAAAATAAATTGAGTAAACGTCAAAATTACTAATATTTGTGTTTAGTTTACGAATTTTTTTTTTATTTAGTTACGTCACTGCAAAGTTTAGATGTATCAAATTTCAACAAATTTTAAGTTTATTTGTATTTTTTGTATCCCAATTGAACACAGCATGCTTATTTTACTGTACGAAAATAAATATTCAATGCAATTGAAAACTTTTAGTGATGTTTCATATTTTTACTTGCTGTTATGAAAAAATATTGCTTAAAACTACTAAAAAATTTTTACTAAACATTAAATTAAAATATAATGAAGGACTTTTGTTTTGCTTAGTAACAAAACAAATTTGCACTAGGTTAGAGTTTTTTTTTGAACTTTAAAGTTTAATTTATATATCAAAAAACTTGCATAAATATTTTTAATATCGTCAGTAAACTAAGGTAACAATTTATTATTTTTAATTTAAATTTTACATTACTTCTATTAGGTATAATACTTTTAAGTGTCTTTCATAAGACTTTTAACAAATCCATTATTTTTGAATGAATTTCTTTAAAATTTCTATGTTTCATTAATTTTACTTTTTACTAAAAAATCCTGTTTGTTCAAAAACTGGCGATTATTCAATTAAAAACAAAATAAACTATTATCATTAAAAATATTTTTTTCTCTTAATGTTGTAATGATAGCTTAGTTAATGTTACCATATATTACAAATGCATTTTGAGATTATATTAACTAAAATCTATGTCAAATAAGGAGCAAAAAAATCGTTAAAAAGGTGGAAAAAAAGTATTTGGTTTAACAAAATTTATACTGGCTTCTCACCAGTCCAAAATGCAAGACCAGTCTTGATCATACATTTGTAAAACAAATGCTTTTTTTTTATTATAATTTAATATGAAAGTTTTGGTTTTTAGTAATCTTTACGTCACTACAAACTTTATAAAATTAGAATTTTATCAAATTTTTGTTGAAAAAATAGTGAATTTTATTTTTTAATTTTGTTTGAAGTATAATTTGAATAAGAATCAGCAAAAAAACTTTAAAAAAATTATTAAAAAAAACTTAAACTTAAACTGTAGATTTTTTATTTGTATGTATAAATGCAAAATAAACATAGTTAATAACTCAGTTTGAGCAAATCACCTAAAATATTACTTTAAAAATGTTTTCATAATACCGACACGGTTTTACAGGGTTTTGAGTGAAATAATAAAAAAAAAGTTCTAATAGACAAATTACTGTTTCAAAAAACTTTTTTTTTCTGAATTTAAACATATTTTGTTATACTATTAAAAAAAAATCATCTACTATAATAAAACCTTTTTAGTTATGTTTTCACTGCATTAAAATAAAGTATTTTAATAAATTTTTTTTTAATGTAATGTCTTTTTTAGCTAAAACAATAAACTATGTTTAGTGTTTTTTCAAATGTTGAGAAAGAGTAATAGATGTTATGAACATTAAATTTTAGATAACATAAATATTAATATATATATAAATATATAAATTTATAATTAATTTAAATATAATTTTTTTAGTAATAAAGAATCAAACCTAATCTAAAATTCACTGATTACGTTATAAAAGATAAAATTTGACTTTATAACAGCTACTAATCTATTAAAATAGTTTATATTAGTATAATAGTATAAATAATACTAGTATATACTAGTTAAAATTAGATGAAAAAAAAATAAATTGAGTAGATGTCAAGATTGTCTTAATTTATATTTAGTGTATAAAAATAAATATTTTGTTTTATTTCACTTACGTCACTGCATAGTTATTTGTATCAAATTTCAACAAACTCAAAATTGTTTCGAATTTTTGTATACCAATTAAACACAACATGCTTTTTTTTTTTACTGTACGAAAATAAACATTCGATGCAAACGACATCTTTTAATAATGTTTCAGATTTTTACTTGCTAATATAAAAGTTCTGTTCTTAAAACTTCTAAAACATTTTAAACGTATTTAGAAAATTGAAATATAATAAAGGAATTTTTTTTGCTTAGTAACAAAATAAATTTGCATTGGGTTAGAGTTTTTATTTGAAAAAGTTAAATCTAATTTATATATAAAAAAACTTGCAAAAATGTTTATAATATTTTTATAAATAACGGTACTATTTTTTTAACTAAAATATTACATTACTTATACTAAGTATAATACTTTAAAGTGCCTTGCTTAAGACCCTTATCAATTCCATTACTTTTGAACGACTGCAGTAAAGGCAAGATATTTTTACATCATTGATAATTTATTTTATGTTGTGATACAAGCATAATAAAATGTATCACCGAACCTTAATACATTTTATGATAATATAAAACACAAAAGCACTAAAAAAATAATGTACATGCATATTTAAGTTTAAACAAATCCATTAAGTATTTTTTATTCTATGAAATTTACACTGGCTTCTCACAAGTTCAACTTGCATGCCCGACTATTTGGTGCCATATTTAATTCTATTGATTTTTATTCTAAAGTAAAATCATGTTCTGTAAAAGTTGTTACGTCATTTAAAACTTTAAAAGAATAAAATTTATCCAAACTTTTATTGAAGTAAGTTATGATTTATGTGTATGAGATTTGTATGAATTTACTTTTAATAATTAAAGAACAAGTTTCAAAAATGTATTCTAAAAACAAAACTTAACTTAAAATAGAACTGTTAGTTTTGTTGTACTTTTATTAGAGTTATATAGACTTATTATAAATTATAACTTAATATAGTTTTAGTAACATAAGTTTTAATATAACTTTAAAATGCTTTAAAATACGTTTTTACAAAATTTACATAAAACAAAACATACAAAATAACTTTTATTTTCTATATTCTAATAAATCTATTAAATTAAGCTTGCAATAGGTTCGGAAACGGACCTAAAGAGTTTAAGTGTTTAATGTGAAAAAGCTTAAGCTTAAACAACTGAATCTCATTGTTTAGTAACAATTAATGAATAGTCATACAACTTCTATTAAATGTGTTCTAGTTGAGTATTCTAAATCAAAATTACAATCTAATTTTCAATAACTACGTTAAAACAACAACATACCCATTAAAAAAGATTTTTTTAATTTTGAAATAAAATACATACTCGTTTATGACTGTTAAAATTTTTACTAGCCTTTTATCTGTCCAAAACGACAATGTTACTTTATTTGAAATCTTTAAAAAACTATTGTTTAAATAAATTTATTTTCTATAAATGAATTCTACTTTTTGATAATCGTTACACCACAACAAACTTTAGATGTATGAAACTTTATACAAATTTTAATTAAAAAGTTGTGATCTGTGCTATTAATATACATGAATTTACTATTGAATTAGTATTTGAAATTGTATTTTAATAACAGCATTTAAGTTATAACATTTCAATTTAATATTTGTGTATGCATCTGTATTGTTTTGTACCGAGGTACTAATTTAGTATATATTTAGTAGTATACATATCAAGCTGTTTTAGTAGTTCGGTATAACAATTAAACTAATTAACAAGTAGAAGAAATTGAATTTATGTTTATCTTCAAATATTAATACAAATATTAGTAGAGATTAGTGCTAGTTATGTTTTTTTAATATTACCATTTTAGTCGACTATATTTATTTTTAAGGTTTACTATTCAGAATATTGTTTCTTTTAAGCTGATGCGATCTGCATTTTTTCTGATTCATTACCTTACTTTAAAAAGACTGCCGACACCTGTTTCAAAGTGACATGAGTTAAATAAAAAAGTTATTATTGACATCCTAGACTTGTTTTTCCAATTAGTTTGTGAATGTAAAAACTTAAAATAACAAAGTTTCTTGTGTTGAGTAATTACCTAAAATTGTATTAAATAAAAGTGACTGCATGTAAACAAGTTTAAATTAATGCATTTAAAGGTTTAAATAACTAAAATGTATAAGATACTTCTAAAAAGATAAGAAAACACAGGTACTACAAAGTTGGTATACCAACTCCATAGTGAAACTTATAGTGGGTTTTCACCAGTTAAAAACTAAATTAATAGTGCTTTACAAAAGATACTCAAAGAACTATTTTAATTTATTTTTATTTTAAAAGAAAAAAATATTTTTTAATTATTGTTAGCTCATAATTAATTTGAGATTTAAAATAATTTCAGCAAAATTTATGACTAAAAGTTGTTTTGACTTTGTACATGAAAATTTTCTAAACTACTGATGTCTAATTAATGTATAAATAGTTAAAATATGCTTATCTAAAAAAAATTAAACTATTTATTTTTTAGTCTATAAAGTTTTAATTTATAAACATACTTCATAACAATCATAATGGAATTAAGGTCAAAACTTTATGCTTAAAATATTTATTTATCTTTAAAAAGAGTTTATAGTTTTCAATAATAAAAAATTTTTCGTTATATCATTATTTACAACTATAGCTTATTATTTTCACTAATCGATTTTTATAAAATTTTAACAGAATAGTTTTAGTATTGTAGTAGATAAATTTCTAACCGTTGTCCTCAAAGACCATCCAACAAAAACTTACTAAGATAAAAAAAAATCTATTGAGTTTAAACATTCGATAAGTATAATAATATATTATTTTTTATTTTACAAAATATAATAAAATTTTTTTTTGATGATGAGAGTTTAAAAATTTTGTATAAAATTTATTTATTTACAAGCAGAATTCAAGAAGTTATTCATAAACATATCAAGCTAAAAAAATAAAATGTAACCGGGTATAACTAAAACTTACAAATAAGACGAGTCTAATTAAATTAATTACGATAATCATGTAGCGAGTTTAAATATTATTATTTGTTTAAAAATGCTGTTTAGTTCTGTTTAGTATTACTGCTTAGCTTTAAATCTATAATCAGCTTAAAAGCTAAATATGTATTAATAAAACGAAAAAAAAACTTACACATAAAAGTTCATTTTCAAGTTAAATGCTAATATTACTAATGATAATCAAAAAAATATCTTTAGTTCATATAAACATAATAACAACAGTAAAAAAAGGATTAAAATAAATTTCAAAAATGTATAATTTGTAAATTTTATACTAAAATTTATTTGTGTTTCAAAGAAACCAGTCAACAGCTTTAAAACGTCTACCAATTTTAATTATATAGTTAGTTATAAACCCTTTAAAAAAGATAATTCTAGTTATGATATAAAATTCATACTGGTTTGTACCAGCTAAAATCTCTGCATTATCCCAATTTACAATTGATTGTTGAAAATACTTACATTTATCCTAAGTTTAAAAGGAAACGTAACTTTTTAAAAATTAGTTACGTCAGTGCTAGCTTAATAAGTTTCAAATTTAAAATAATCATTCTTGAAATAATTGATACCAATTAACATAACATGCATTTTTTTTTATTATTATTTTTTCTTTAAACAAACAACAGCTATTACAAGTTATCATATTTTTACTTCCTATCAAAAACTAAAATTTGACCTCAAAACACTAAAATATAAATAAGAAAATAAAACTGAGACAAAAATCGTAGAATATAATGCATGTTCGCCTCATGACAAACAATCCTTGCATCGGAAAAAACTTACAAAAATGCTCTCAACTTAACTGTAATAGTTTATAGTGCCATTCAGAGTTTTATTAATTATAGTTATATTATATTTCCAAACATAAGCAATTTAGCACGGCACGCAAAAAAACTTTTTATTATCAGTTCCGTTGTTTTACTTTAAAAAACGCCTTATTAAATGTAGATTAAGAATTATCAGAAACAAAACAATGTTTTTGCTTCATGTGTATTATTAATAGTACGTACATAGTTAATCGTTAATATAAATTTATTTTAGTTTTAAACCAGACATAACAAGTTACTCAAAATTATACAAGTACAAAATAAGGCACTTAAGTAGCGGTATTAGTTGTAAAGTAAAACTATACTAGTTTTTCACCAGTTCAAACAAAGAAGATTTATACTCAGCATGTTGATCAAATCCATTTGCACTTTGTATTATTTTATCGAAACAATTTAGTTTCTTAACAATCGTTACGTCACTAAAAATTTTTAAAGTATAAATTTTTAAATAAAGATTTGTTGAAAACTACTTGTGATCATTCTGCAATAAATTATAAAAAATAAAACTCCTTAATTAAAAAAGTTTTATGTGTCAGTGATGGAAATAAAATTTAAAGTTATGACTAAAACTTATTTTTGTTTTTATTATATTTGAAAGCTTTTAAACTCTTAGAAATCTGCAACAGTGAAGTTAATTCTTACTTTATTTTATATTGTAATGTTTGATTTATTTTAATTCTAGTAAGATTAATAAGAAAAAATGAAGATGCTAAAAAATTTTGGTTCAAGGACCTGGCTGCACAAAAAGACCTCTCAGTCATCGAGTCGAACACATAACTTAATTTAAATATATTATATACTAAGCAAAGAGAAAAAGAAACAGTTATAATTTAAACTCTGAACCGATAAGAAATATCTTATGTGTTAAACAAACAAAAACAACTAAACACTTAATGATTTTATTCACAGTAAACACACATTAAAGTCCTATTGTTTTTATTTTGTCGTTTTTTATTTCATTACTTATAAAAGTTTTATATTTAAAAAAAAGTTACACAAAAAAATACAAATTTGTTTTAGAAATATATATAGGCTTTGTTTAAACTTTAGAATTTTATTTTGTTGAATTTTTTTCATTTACTTAAAAATCTTAAGTACAAAAAACATATAACTAGAAAAACAGAAATATATTTTAAGGTTATACTAAGCTTGTATATATTGCAATCGTGTTTAATATAAACTTAAAGGAATTTTAACTAGTTTACTTTTTAAGCACTAAACTATATGTAAAAATAGTTTTCAAAGCTTTTCGTCACAGACAAACTTTTTTAACATAATTAACTGTGGCAGAATTATTTTAACTACCCAAACGATTTTTATAAGCGTGTAAATATTTCAACGACGTTTATTTATAAAACAATATTAATACCCATTACATGCTTCAGATTTTTACATACTGGTTTAAAAGTATACTTTAAAACTAAAAGTTGTTAAACCAAGTGTTAACTACTATGCTGTATAATAAAAAAATTATGCTACAATGTTATATTATCAAACACTTTTTGATGACAAAGTTTTATTAAACTTGTTTATGTATCTCTAGAAATTAACTGTCATTAAACACATTTAAACTTACAGTATCTATCACATAAACTGTGTTAGATATAAAAGTACTAACCTTAGAAGAAAATGAAATACTATGATTTAATTTTACGTTATTTGTTACCTATCAGATATTCAAACTAAAGTAAAACTCGTTTATTAAAACAAGAACTTAAGAGAAAATAATAATTTTAATTTCTTTAAGTAAAAAGAATCAATTCAGTTCTTAAAACATTTTTCTTGAGATCCTAGAGCTGTTAGTTTTATTAGACTTGTAGATTATGTATTAAAATAGTGAGTAAATCTATGTGTATTATAAGTTTGACTATATTTCTATAGCCAAAAAAGTATAAGTTGTGTTAACTTTCTTACCCAAAATAACTCTAACAGCATTACTTGTACATATTAATAAGGCAACCAATCAATTTTTCTTGTTAAAAAACAAAGTTTATGCTGACCATTTGTTAGCTAAAAATAAATACAGTTAGTCTTAGTTAGTTACTACCAAAACTACTTCAACTTATTTTAATTTAACAACTAAATTTTCAATTTAATTTTTAGTTACGTCACTGCAAACTTTAGACTCATAAAAGTTTGGCGGAAACTTCATTTAAGGAATATGATCAAAATAAATAAAATTAAAAATAATGTTCCAAGTTTTGTGTGGAGTTTCATATTCATTTTAAAGTACTATACTCTGTATAAATTTTAATTAATCACCATTTTTTTTAATTAAGCTGTTTAAATTAGATTTAAGTTATGTATTTATTATCAGCGAAATTAATTATAAAGTTTACTTAAAGAGTAAAACTAAAATACTAAATGCGTTGTTATGTCTATAAATAGATTTCTAAAAAACAAATGATTACAAAGACCATATAAAAGTTGAGTGTAATAAGTGTTGTGGTACAAAAAGCTGTTGTAATGTTGCTGTATTACATAACTGAATAAAGTTAAACTCTATAAAAAACAAGAAAAAAAACTAAACAATTAAAAAATTACTAGTCATAAACACTATGCAAACAAAATTTAGTGTATAAAAACTTACAACCTTAGCTAACTAAAACGAAAAGGCCAGAAATAAGAAGAAAATAAGAAAATTGAAATTTATATGCACAATATATTCCAATATGTTCAAGTTCAGAACCAAGTTTAACTTTAAGCACTGACGATCTCTTTAGTCAAAACTTAGTTTGCCAAACATACTTTAGAAGATTAAAATATATATTTATTTTACTTTTTTAATGCAGTTAATTTCAGCAATTTTTTCAATAGTTAAACATATCCTATACAAAAAATGTATCTAGACTGATAGCATAAATAAGTTTGTAGAACATTCAATGCACTTTAAAATAATAGTGATTGGCAAATAAAATTTATTTTAAAACAACAGAGTTGTATTATTCTTTTTATACAAAGCTTGTTCTAGTTATGAACTAAATGTTATACTGGTTTGAACCAGTAATTTTAAAACGCGATATTACTATTTATTTGACAAGATTGCATTATTTTAACTATAATATATATAACAAAAATTACTTTATTTTAATCATTACGTCAATAAAAATTAAAAAAGTTAAAAATATGTTATTTTTTAAATTAAGTGTTGTGAATTTTGTATATGAAACTTGCACATTTCTACCAGAAGAAATAATTAAGAGGGTTTATCTAAATAAAATAAATTCAAGTTTAGTACTTAATTTGTTTCTCTTTTTTTTTTTAAATTTCATTTACTTGTTTATAATTTTAGTTTTGATAATACAACTACTGTATAGTTGTTTATTAGTAAACTTTTAAAAATTAGTATATCAAGTAAAACTATATATTAAAAATGTTTTAAAAATGGGCAACAGTATAAGCATAAACTAGCACAAAAACGGTATATATGAACTGATGTACTGTAAATTTTAAGCAATAAAAAAAATTTACTTGAATTCAAAAGCATACGGTTTGATAAAAAGTCTACGCACTCCACTAGTGTCAAAGTTAAGTTCAACTAAAAGATTGTTTTTTCTTTTTTTTATCTATCAATAGATAAAATATATAACCATAACATTCCTAATATTTTATAAGCCGTATACTAAGGGTATCTTTTTAGAAAAGTGTATTAAAGTTTTATATAATAATTTTGATTACATTATTGATATATTTACTTTAGGTTTTATTTATCTAATATCTAACAACTAAAAATATCTACGTACCAACATTTAATTAACAAATACATTTAACAGTTTTAAAACTGAAGACATTAAAAAAAAATTCAAACAGTAATCATTATCTACTAATAATGGTTTATTTAAATATTTAGGTGTATTTTAATTTGTTTAAAGTGTAAATATAGTCTTAACTACATCGCCTAATTAAATAGCTAAAATTTTATAAGCAGTTTAAAGTTTAACTCTTAAAGCACATTTTAAGAAAAAAGTCTTAAAGTAGCTTCGTAAAACTTCTGGTGAATGTTGTCTTTTTTATTTCTTCAGAAAATTAATATACTACAAAAAACTATTCAAAATATAAACACTAACTCATGTTTATGTGTGGTAACAGGTTAACAAACTTTGGCGGAGCTCTGTAAAAAATAAATATTATAAGGAAAGTTTAGCAGCTAAAGTAGGTATACAAATGTCAACAAATATTGTTAAGTAATTATTAAATATATGTTTTCAATGATTAGTAAACAGTAAATATTAAAACCAAAAATAACTGCTATAGATTTTTATAAGTTATTGGTTAACAATAAATAAAATTATTAATATTAAATCGAAATTTGTAAAAATATATAAGATTAGTAGTTATTAAGTCTACAATAAATAAGTTCTATTAAAAAGACAGAAAAAATAATAAATCATAATACAAAATACTTAAATGAAAATTAATAAATTACTAGTTCTAAATATTTACTGTTTACTATTTATTGAAAACATATATTTAATAATTACTTCACAACACAAATAAACATAAGGACTAGCTATTTAGTTAATTATCTACGAGGTTAGATAACTAATATTTTATGTTTGAAAAAGTAGTAGATCGATTTATCTAAAAAAGTTTTAAATATCTATTGTGAATAAAAAGTAAAACAACAAACAGTTAATATTAAATAAATGAAACAGTAGTAAAGGCAATAAAAGCCGTAGAAACTTAGTATAATATAAATTTTTATCTCTTGATTGTTTATACGGGTTATTTCTAAATTATATTAAAATTAAAGTTAGAAACAAATAGAAAGCAGATTGAAAATAAATTTAAAATTAAACGATTATAAAACTCAAACAAAATAATAAATTTATAAATCAAAGCACAAAAATTGTACTCTACCAGTGAACTTATTTGAACAAACATTTAAAAATAAAAAAACTTGCGAACAAAATAAATAAGCTTGTGTTAATTAAAAAAAATTTTAATCATTTTAAAATGTCAAAAATATTAAAAATGTTTCAAAGCAACGTTTGAATAGTGCATTTAGGTAAATGTTATTACATTTAAACTTAGCTAAAGCTCAGAACTGGTAGAAAATAGCATTTAAAATAAAAAGTTTTAGATAAATATAATTTAAAGAATGAAACGAATCTAATCACAACATTTATTAGAAAACTGTGAGCTAAACCCTTAAGGTTAATTTATAGAAAAATTTTATTAAATTTTTATACTTTTTTTATTATAAACCAAATTGATGATAAGTTTACTATAATTTTATTTTATTATTATCTAATTGCTTTATACATTACTAACATGTTACTAATAATAACATACATCAACTTAAAATTAAAAACATTAAATGAAGTTCACTAAACAGTAAGAATGTCTACTAAACATATTATATCAACAGTATATTGTTATAAATAAACAAGTGATACTATAATATACATATTAAACATAACTTACATATTATTTCACAAAATTTTTGTTACAATTATTAAACTTAAAGCTTAGATTAAACGTTTTATAAAAAAATCCCCTATCAGCTTTACAAAACGGTGGTTATGTGATTTTTTCGGTTTGTCCACAACATATTTACAAAACACAAGTATACAAAACAATAAATAAATCAATAAAATAACTCATTTTAAAAGCTTTTTAAACAGTTAAATCAATTGCAGTATTGAGCCTAGGAAGTAAAACAAAACTTTTATTAAACAAATGTACTTTAAGTTTTAAAATTAGTATCATATTCTGTTTTATTGTAAATTAAATATTACAAAACAAAAAAATTTCACATTGTTTTACAAAAGCATTGTGTATGGCTAGCACGACTCAAACTATGATAGTTTACCTATTAGACTACAACACTAATCTGAAATTAAATTCTGCAAAACAACAAAATTTGATTTAGTTTATAGTTTTCAACAGTGCTAGTTTAATTTTTAGCATATTTTATCGTTTGTAAGTTTTACTAAGCTTATAGAATGAATAATTTCGTTTTTTAATTCAAATGAATTTTGAGACAATGCGTCACTAAAAAGAATTTGTTCTAATTACATAACATTAGCACATATTATTCTATGATTATAAAACTTGTTCTAGTAAAACTGAGTTATATAATGATACATAATGGTAGAAATATATTTTATGACATTTCAAAAGTTGTATACGAACTAAATCGCTTTATTTTAATTGTTCAAACAGTTTCACTCTGAAATATTACTACGTAACTACAAACTTTAGATTATTAAAATAGTGTGCAAATTTTTATTGAAACAACTTGTGATTTTTGCACTATAAATTTTCTTAAATCAACATAGTTTAAGGATTATGATTATTTACAAAAGCATTAAGTACTTTATAAACAACATATTTCTATCATACTTAAATAACACACATGCTTTTGATAAAATTACTTACTATTAGTAATAACATTAGTCAATGAAAATACATAGTAGCTTAATTTAATGTTTTTTTTTTGCGCAAAAGTTTATTTTCCTGAGTATAAAAACACAATATATAAATTTAAATTATAAAAATCTGAATTAAGTTTAAAACAAAACATAAGTTTGAAAGAAGTATTTGTTTTATTTTTTTATTGCTTTATGTTTTATGAAAATTCAAAGTACTTTTTTAAGTTGTAGAACTTATGACGAAAAATTTAAAGTTTTACAGATAAGAATAAATATTGTTTTTGTTTAGAATATTTTTTATTAAATTATATACGAAAGGTCTATCGAGTTCTACAAATGATTTTTGTACTTACAAGTTCGACAAGTTTAATAAGTTGGATATCTAGGTTAGTTTGTAGAGAGTTGTGTTTTTAATCCATTGGCCAGTTTATCTACTACTCGGAGCAGTTTTATAGGAAGATCTGCTTCAATTTGTTTTATTTAAAAACAAACATTCAAATTCTAATGGCACTTACGTCATTACTAGCTTTAGATGTAAGTAATTTTACTAAAAAAATGTTGTCATTTTCTCTCAATAAATCTAAAAGAATTTACTATTGGGTTTAAATAATCTATCTTCAGAGTTTAAATCTTAAAAAAAATTAATTACTTTGAATTTATTGATTCTATTGTAAGAAATTTATATAAGATTTCTCAACTGAAACCCTGAGTTTAATTTTTAAACAGCTGTTGTGAGTTATTTAAGTGTTGATTTATGCAAAACAAGTTAAAAAAAAATTATTTTATAACTCTTTGAAACATCTTTTAATGTATATACTAGTTAAAGTATGTATTTTAAGTTGTTGAATATTACAATAATGAAATTTTATAAATAATCTATGACTATAAATTGTTATTTTTACTTATCTATGTCAATATACCTTTACTAGTGTGTTTTCATTACTATTGATAGTATAAAATAGCGTTATTTCTAACACTTATCTTATAAAACCTAACTAATATCCAAAAATTTCTATTCAATTTAAGTTAACGGTATGTGTTAGGATAAAATACTTTTTATTTCACTAAAATTTAATTTCTTATTAATTATGACACTTTAAAAATTTTTTTAAAACTGTTTATTAAACAAAGAAAATAAAAAAATATATACATAACAAAAAATGAACACATTAAAAATGAACAATAAAATTTTATCAGGTTAACTTTTATACTAATTTATTTTAAATAAAAACATAGTTTATAATCTACAACTATAAAATGTTGTTTTTACTAGTCTATGTTAAGCTCTACCAGAGTATTTGTGATACCATAAAACCTATAAAGAAAATTAATTTCTAATACTTATCCTTTAAAAACAACCTAACAAAAGTTTACTAAGATCTCAAAGTTTCTATTTAGATTAAACATACTATACGCTTTAGGATAAAGTATTTTTTTTTTCACAAAAATAAACCCTTTTATAAGTCATGAAAATTTTTGAAAGTTATTTAAAGATTATTTATTAAACAAGCATAAAACTTAAAAACTATTTATAAACAAATAAATATTAAACAATAAAGATTTATCTGATATAATTAAATTACAATTAAGATGAGTTTAACTTATTTGGATACACTAATCATGTAGAGAGTGAATATATTTTAAAGTCAATTAATAATACATAGTTTAGTTCCGTTTAGTTTTATTTTTTAACTCCAAGCCTATCTTCAGCTTACAAACTTAATTTGGACCAATGAAATGTGAACACATAAAACCTCTTTATAAAATGTGTGCTAAAATGTGCTTACTAAGAGAAAGGTCAATGTAGTTTAAAAAAACAATTATAAAAATTTTATATATACATTAGAACAAATAAAATTAAAACAAAATTTTTTAAAGTAAAATGAAGTCCGAGTTTTTATAGTTCAAGTTAATTGTACAACTACTAAAAGTTATTGGTAATTAAACGATACACTCTAACAGCTTTAAAACGCTTATTAAGTTCAATTTTTTAATTAGTTTTAGTAAGTTAGCTACATTTTTTCTAAAGAGGATAGTTCTAGTTTTAAAGTATAGATAAAACCGGTTTATACCAGTTAAAGTTTCTGCATTATGAACATGTCATTAACATCAAAAAAATAGGTCAATTTTTATTTGGTTTAAAAGGAAATTTTACTTTTCTTAATTAGTTACGTCATTACAAGCTAAATATAAAATTAAAAAACCTTCTTTTTTAAAGGATATTAAACAAACTAACACAAAATGTTTAAAGCAAACAACAACTTTTAGAAGTGATTTTGTTTTAATTTCAAAAAAAAATTTTCTCAAAACAATATTTTATTTTTTTATCGTTATCTTGTTTTTTTTATAAAATGTAATTAAATACCTTTTGCATGAAAGTTACAATCATAATTTCATTTTTACGTCATAATATTACATTTTAAAATGTTTAGAGTATAGTAAAACTTAAAAAAAAGAAAAATAAAAAGGCTTTTCTATGATCTAGTACTTTCAAACTAACTTTGTCTTACTCTAGCAAACTATTTATAGTGGTTTATAGCATTTGATAAAAAAATGCTTAAATCAAAATAAGCCAATATTATTTTAATTTTTGAGTAATTAACACAAACTCTTTAAACTTGTTTTCGACTTAATTATGGTGCTATTTTAATAACTAGTACATTACATTTTTGTGCAATTTTTTTGAACAATAATCTTTTAAGCTAACGTAGCTTCAAAAAGATTTTTTACTTAGACCTGTAATTTTAAAAACCAACAGCTAATTTTAGTTCAATTTATTATAAAAAGAATTTTATTTTCCATATACTATTGTGATAATATCATACGTAAGCTGTTAACAAGCTTGCTTTTAGTTAGAGATAAAACGATGTATAAGTAACTCTTACATTATACATAAGGAATTATTAAAGGATATAACAATCACTATTTCCCAGTAACGAAAAAACGCACAAGATCAAAATTTTCACTGAATAAAGTTAAAATAAATTAAAGTAGATTTTCTGAAGAAATGCACTAGCACTTTTTTTGTCAATTTGAACTGGTATAAACCACTATATACTATACAACAGGTTAAGTGCAAGCCTTTTCCATGTCCGAGTTTTTTTTCTCCATTTGTAAAAGTATTCTATGTGCTTTATTAGCAAGTCTTTTTAATGTAACTTTTACTTATTTGACTGATTGACGCTAGTATACTTTTTTTTTAATTACAGTTTTAGTCGATTGTTTTCATTTTGAACGGTTAACTATTTAAACATTTAATTTCTAATATACTTCGGCCTCTAATTTTATCTTTTTTTTTTTTAATTTAAAAAAAGCCGACAACTTATTTAAAGATGACTTAAATTAAAGTAAATATTAATATTTGACATCCTATTGTTTTTGATTAGATTTGTGAATTTATAAAATAAAATAAAAAAATTTCTTGCTTTGAGTATTAATCCTAAATTACATTGAAAAAAAGAGACATCATTGATACAACTTAAATTAAATGCATTTAGAGATTTTACCTTTTAAGATGTATAAGATACTTTTACAAAAAGATAAGTAAGACTCAGGTACAACAAAGTTTGATATTAGATTTCATAGTAAAACTTATACTAGATTTTTACCAGTTAAAAGTGAAATTAAATTTACTAAACTAGAGAATTAAATGAACTGTTTATATTTAATTTTATTTTAAAAGGAAACTTTAATTTTTAGTCATCAATACGTCATTATTAATATGTGATTATAAAATTTTAAGCTAAATTTTTTCATTAGAAGTTGTTTTGATTTTGTGCATGAAAATTTACTAAACTATTGATGTTTAATTAATGTATAAATAGTTAAAGTAGGTTAACTTAAAAAATACTTAAACTATTTATTTTTTGTCTATATAACAATAATATAATTTAATTCTTCATAGAGATCATATTGAAATTAAAGTCAAAACTTTATGATTAAAATATTAATTTTTTAATTATAAAAAGATTTTTTTCATTTTTAGTTAGTAAGAAATCTTTTGTTATCGTATACATTATATAATTTACAAATATAGCTTGTTATTTTGACCAATCTATACTAATAAACTTTTAACAGAGTAGATTTAGTATTGTAAAAAGGTAAGTTTCTAACCGTTGTCCTCGAAAACAACCCAATAAAAACTTACTAAGATCAAAAAAAAATATTAAGTTGAAACATTCGAAAAGTATAATATTATTATTACTTAGTTCATAAAAAAAAATTCGATCATAAAAGTTTTTAAAGTTGTATAAAAGTTAATTACTAACAAGCAGAATTCAAGAAATTATTTATAGACACATCAAGTAGAAACAATAAAAGTTAATCTGTTATAACTAAAATTTAAAATTAAGACGAGTCTAATTTATTTTAATACGAAAATCTTGTTTACATATTGTAAATCGATTACAAATACTGTTTAGTTCTGTTTAGTTTTATTGCTTAACTTTAAACCTATAATCAGCTTACAAGCTAAATTTCGAATTATAAAACAAAAAAAGACACTTATACACAAAAGGAGCATACTCAGGTTAATTATTTATATCATTAATAATATTCAAAAAAATATCTTTTGTTAATTTCAACAGAAGAACAACAGTTAAACAAAAAAGTATAGTGGATTCCGAAGTTATATAATATATAGTTTTATAGTAAAATTTATTGATAATTTATAGAATCTAGTCAACAGCTTTAGAACGTTTATCAAGTTTTATTTTTAATTAGTTTTAGTTAGTTAGCTATATACCCTTTAAAAAGAATAGTTCTAGTTTTGATGAACAACTCATACTGGTTTATACCAGTTCAAATTTCCCCATATTCAGAATTTGCAATTAATTTTTGAAAATACTTTTGTTTATCCTAAGCTTAAAAGGAAACTTAACTTTTTTTATTATTAGTTACGTCAGTTCTAGTTTCATAAGTTTGAAACTTAAAATAATATTTTTTTTTTGGAAATAAAATGTTTAAAGCAAACAACAGCTTTTAGAAATTATCATGTTTTTACTTGCTAAAAAAACCAAAAACTTTGTCCTCATAACACTAAAATGCAAATTATAAAATAAAACTGAGAAATAAAAAGTTCCTAAAATATATTTCTAACTTATAAATATTCGCCTCATGACAAATAAACTTTGCATCGGATTAAAAAGATTTATACAATAGACAAATACTTACAAAAAATTAATTGTAAATAGTTTATAGTGCCATTAAGATTTTTATTAATTAATAATTATACTAATACTTTCAAACGTAATCTTTTTAGCACAAAAAACTGTTTTTTATCAGTTCCGTTATTTTACTTTAAAAAACGCCTATTTAATTATGATTAAGTCTTATCAGAAGCAATACAATACTTTTGGTTTAAATGTACTCATTTAAGTACAAACATATTTAATAGTTAATACTAACTTATTTTAGTTTTAAACTGTAAAAAACAAGTTACTCAAAATTATTAAGTAGCGGTATTAGTTGTAAAATTTTACTGGTTTTCACCAGTTCAAATAAAGAAGATGTATACCATGCATATTAATCAAAACTATCTGCATTTTATATTATTTTATCGAAACAATTTAGTTTCTTAATAATCGTTACGTCACTAAAAATTTTGAAAGTATAATTTTTTAAATAATAATATAATATAATAATATAAATTTTGTGATCACCGTGCAAAAAATCGCAAAAATTAAAACTCCTTAATTAAAAAAGTTTTATGTGTCAGTGGTGGATATAAAATTGTTAGTTATGACTAAAACTTGTTATTTTTATTTTACTTGTAAATTTTTAAACTCTTAAAAGTATGTAACAGTAAAGCTAGTACTTTTTTTTTATACAATAGTGTTCATGTTATTTTAATTATAGTAAGATTATCAAAAAAGAATGAAAATGCTAAAAAAAATAGTTCAAGCACTTGGGTGCAAAAAAGACCTATCAGTCATCTAGTCGCACACCTAACTTAATTTAAATGTATAATAGACAAAGTAAAGAGATAAAGAAGCAGTTATAATTTATCTCCAAAGGTATAAAAAATGTCTAATGTGATAAACAGACAAAAATTACTAAAAACTTAATGATTTTATCCAAAGTAAACAAACATTAAAGTATTATTGTTTCTTTTTAGTTTTTTCTTCCATTATTCATAAAACTTCTTATATTCTAAAAAAGTTAATATAAACTTGTTAAAAAAATATATAAACGCTTTATTTAAGCTTTAAAATTTTATTTTGTAGAATTTTCACACTTTCTTAAAAATCTAATGTACAATAAAACATATAACTAGAAAAACAGAAATATATTTCATAGTTATACTAAGGTGGTAAATATTGCAATCGTGTTTATTGTAATCCTGTAGGATTACTTACTGCTTTACTCTTTTAGCAGTGAACTATATGTAAATATTATTGTTAAAGGTTTTCATCACTCACTAATTTTTTAAGAGAATTAATTGTTGCAGCAACATTTAAAATACACGATCAATATTATTTTATAAATCCTGTAAATATTGCAACGGCGTTCATTTTATAAAAAAATATTAATGTCTATTATTTAAATCTGTTTTTAACACATTAAATCAGAAGTATATTTAAAACTAAAAGTTATTAAACCAAGTGTTCACTACCATAGTGTATAAAAAGTTTATGCTACAATGTTATATTATCAAACAGTTTTTTGTAACAAAGTTTTATTAAACTTGTTTATGTATCTCTAAAAAAATATTGTCGTTAAAGACATTTAAACTTACAGTATCTATGACATAAACTGTGTAAGATAGTAAACTACTAACCTAAAAGTAAACTAAAATACTATATACTACTTTTATTGTTTTTTATTTGTCATTTATCAGATATTCAAACTGAAGTAAAACTTGTATATTTAAACAAAAACATAGGAGAAAATAATAATTGTATTTTTTTAAGCAAAAAAAATCAATTTAATTCTTAAAAAATTATTCTATATATCCTTTATTTGTTAATTAAATTACATTTAAAGATTATGTATTAAAATAAAAGTTAATTTTATGTGCATTAAGTTTAAATATTTTTCTAGAGCCAATTGTTATGTTTACTTTCTTACCCAAAATAACTTAAACAGCATTACATATACATATTAATAAGGCAGCCAATTATTTTTTCCTGATAAAGAACAAATTTTATGCTGACTATTTGCCAGCTAAAAATAAATACATTAAGTCTATTACTACGGAAAGTAATTCAATTTAGTTCAGTTTAACGATAAAATTTACCATTTGATTGTTAATACGTCACTACAAACTTTAGACTTATAAAAATTTAGCGGAAACTTTATTTAAGGAATATAATCAAAGTATATTAACTCGAAAAATAATGCTCCAAGTTCTGTGGATAGTTTCAATGTAGTAAAATGTAGTAAAGCTTTTATGCCTTAAACCAGATTAATAAATTATTACACATTTTGTTGTTACAACTAGTTTATATTTGTTTTAATATAAAAAGATAAGAAGTTCGTAAAAAGTTTAAAATGTAATTAACTTGTTAATAATATAGTATATATCTTTAATAAAAGTCTGAAAATATTTATTCTAGGTTTACAAACTATATTTAGACCTTTAACTAAGTTCAGCTAAAACTTAATATGTGTAACACTTTTAAAACTTGTTTTTCTAAACAACCTACTGTTTTAAGAACGTTTTAAAAACTTTTTTTTTGAGAACATATAACAAAAGAGTGTTTTTTGTTTGAGTCTACTTTTAACAAATAATGCACAAAATCCCTAACACTTTTAAGCTTTTAATGTTGTATAATTTTTAATATATATAATCAAACGCAACTAAGCTCTTAAAAATTCTTTTCAAATATCTTACAACTTGATGTTTGTAAATTTTTTATACAAATAGGAAATATTTTATAAACATTAGATTTTTAAAAGTTCGTAATAAATAACTTAATAAATGCTTATCAGTTAAAGACAAATTAAAAGGATATTCATAAAATTATTGCTGTTTTGAAATAATTTCTTTAATAACTAACATGTTTTGTCATATTCTTTTTGTATAAAGCAACAAAAACTTGTGAACCAAACAAATAAAAACTTTCTTGTATATTTTTTTTGGTTATGTAAATGTTGCATTAAAATAAAAACTTTGTATAAAAATATTTTGTCTAGCTTCAGTGGTTTAAACCTATCACATGCATAAAAAAACATGTTGTTTGTTTGAATGTTTAGTAAAAATAATAAAATGTTTGAAAATAAAGAACTTTATCTAATAAAATTTAAATAATTACAATATAGAAGATGAAGCTTGTTTTTATTACTGCTATATACCCTTTAAAATATCTTCTATATACAGTAAAAATAAATTATACTGGTTTATACCAGTTATATTTTAGCTCGACAGTAATTCTCATTATTTTGTCAAATTAAGTTTATTTCATTTATTTAGTTTGCAGTAGAATTTATTATTTAATATAACTTACTTCAATAAAGAATTATTGTTTATTATTAATAAAAACGAAACTTTATTTGTTTTGTATAAAAACATGCAAAAATTATTTCAATATTGTGGTTAAACAATGGTACTAGTTTTATTTATATAAATTATAATTTACTTTACTCTTAAAAAATCACTATTACTTTTTCATATCAAATTTGTTACTTTTTTAAAATTGCCGATTATCCAACTAAAAAAAATATTTCTTATTATCATAAAAATATATATTTTTTTTTAAATTGTTATGGTAGAATAGTTAATTGTACATGTCATACAATTCTAATGCATTTTGAAATGTTTAATACATTTAAAAACAAAGGGAATATAGTATTTATTATAACATTTAACTAGCCTAAAATTAAAAAACAGATAAGAAGCAACATTTGTTTAACTTAAAATAAGTAAACTATTTGGTCTTTTAATACTCTATAGATTAAAGAAAAATCTAATAACAACATTCATAACAAACTATGAGCCATATCCTTAAAGATTAATCTGAAATAAATTAGGATAATTTAGAAATAGACTGTCATAAGAACACTCATATCAAAACTTTCAAAATATTATTTTTGTAGCAATACAGGTATCATTCTAGGGTTTCTATTTAAAATCAATTTTTAGTTTTGATACTAAATTAAATTATTGTTATGTTTACCATAAACTTAAATTAATTAAAATAAAAATTTCAAGACATTAAATGAATTCACTTAACAGTAAGCAATATCTACTAAATCTGATTTATTTTAAATAGATAATGTATTTATCTTACTTTATAGTATACATATTAAACATAACTTAAAATTGCTTTTACAACTTTTTTATTAGAATTATTACATTTAAAGTCTAGTTTAAAATTCTAAAAAAAAATTCCCTGTTAGCATTACAAAACCTCTGGTTAATATGTATTTTTTCGGTTAGTTCACAACATATTTTCATCAAACAAAGTGTATTAAACTAAATTTCAAAGCAATAAACGACTAATTTGTTGACACTGTTAAAACAGTTAAATATACTTTTTTAACACCATATTGAACTCATAAAGTGAAAGAATAATTTTATTAATCTTTTTACTTTAAATTTCAAAGTAGTATCATCTACAGTTTTACTGTAAAGTAAATAATACTAAGTACTGTTTTTTATTTTTTTTCACGAGACCATTGATCATAGTTAGTACCCGTCGAACTATGACAGTTGCCTTCTAGACTATAACACTTATTCAAACAGTTAATTTAGTTTTAAGTTGTCAACTAGAATCTTACCTTTATGCATAATATATCGTTTATAAGTCTTCTTAAGATATCTAAGTTAATGGCGTAGATAGGATTTATAAAAAAGCTTTAATACAGTTTGATATAGTAAGTGACCAAAAAAGAAATTATACTAATTACATAAAATGAGCAAATGTTATTTTGATACTGTTAAAACCTATCCAGTAGTAAAATATTACGTATACTCGTATGCACCAGTTTGAAATGGAAACGTATATCAGACATAATCTAATATGTAGTAGCGAGACTGCTTCATTTTATAATATTGAGTCAAACATGTTAATTTTTTTATGTTAGTTACTTAATTACAAACTTTAAATGTATAAAGGATGAATAAGTATTTTTTAAAGTTAATTTTGGCCATGAAATTTGCATTAAATAATTAGCGTTATGATTAACATTAAGAAAAGGTTTAACAATAGTGTTCTAAAGTAATGTTTAAATTTGATAGTATAGTGTTTTTTCTAACTAATAACTAAACAAAAGCAATTTAATCATTAACTTCTTAAAAGTTGTTTGAAAAGTTATTTAAAACTTTTACTGATTTTTTATCAGTTTAAAATACTAAAACTTATAACCCTCGGTTTTTATCAAGTATTTTCTAATCTATATTTATATTGTACAGAAAACTACTTTGAAAAAAAGATTTACGTCACTACTAAATTTTTGAATTATCTTTTTTTAGAAATTGATGTGATTTTGCATGAGAATTATATGTTTGTTTAACTTACTTAAATGAGTATTGATTGTCAGCAAACTGAGTACTAAAGATTACTTAGAAAGAAAAAAAAACTACAATTTGAATATTGGTTTTAATTGTTCATATATTTTAAATTAAATTAACTATTGTTTTATAGAAACCTAAGAAAGTTATAATAAAATTTTAAACTATAGATTTGTTTAGTTGTAACGTAAAATTTAGTTAAAGTGTTGTGAAAGTAATTTTTTTAAATTTAAATTATTTTAAAACAAATTATGAGTAATAGAATTAGTATAAATAAGATACAATATTTACAAACATGAAGATTTTATGAAGTTTTAAAATAGTGTACTTTTTTATTTCAAACAATACAGGTCTATAAGTAATCAAGTTAATGGTGTTAATAAAAAGTACATAAACTTATTAAACCTTAGTTAAACATTTAACTCAAATAACTAAAACTTTAACTTGTAATATTTTTATGTTAATGTTTTTCAAAATTGCTAATTTAATTATGATATAGAAAACTTTGTCTTTTGTAGAACATACAATGAAAACTTGTTATTTTTTCTTGAATTTACTTATAAAAATATGCGCAGAATATACATTAAATATTCAAATTTGTAAAACTGTGTAATTTTAAATATATATATAAAACTCTCAAATTATTAAAAATTATCTTCAAAAAGATTCACAACGTGAAATACATTTTTATCAAAAGAATATTTTTTTAATAATAAAAGTTTTGAAAGTTGGTAGAACGAAAAATTATTAAAATCCTTTATTACATAACATATCAAAAAACTATTTTAAAAAAAATACTATAATTTTAGCATCTGTATGAGCGAGAAATCTATAACTTGTTTGTTGTATAGACTTAAAAAAAAAACTAAGCTTGTAATTTTTTTAATATTAAATGTCATGACATTAGTTTTCTTGTTTAAAACAAGTTAATGTTTAATTTACCAGTTTTATTTTTTCAAATAAAAATTTGAATAGCTTAATTAAGCAAATTTTGTTGACAAGCTTACTTGAAAACCTTTTTTTTTAACATTATTTATGTAGGTTAAAAAGCTTTCTAGAAAAATATATTTCTTCTGATATAAAATTATAAAGTATTAATAAACCAAAACTTTACTTAATTAAGTTAATTTACAAACATACTCTTAAGTAAACTGATAAAGGGCATAAGTGTAATTTTATACTTTGTAATAAAATAGTTTTACATAATTACTATAAAATTAGTAAAAACTTTGAAGCTGCACTCGGTATTATTTATTTAGTACTTTACATTTAAAACGCTAATAACAGCTTGGTAAAAATAAAGACTATATAATAATTTTTTAGTTATAATTACATTAAATAAAATTATTATATCACAAATTTAAACGCATATAAGTAATACAAACCAAAATTGTAAATTATTCAACCTCTAACGGCATATTTAATCTAAGCACTCCGAAACTTAATAATATTTTAATTATTGTACTGGCCTACCACCAGTTTAAATAAAACACCGTACAAGTTTGATACTAAGATTTAAAACAGACGTCAATTTATTTCTGTTTTATAAGAAATATCTACTTTTTATTAATGGTTACGTCACTACAAATTTTAGGTGTAACAAGTTTTTAAGCGAATTTTTATAGAAAAGAATTGGAACTTTTTAGCAATAAATTTACATAAATTCCCAATAAATTAACTAATCACCAAAAAAACAGTTTTACTCGAAATTCTTTTTAAGCTGCATTTAGAAGAATTGTTCAACTTTTTTTTGTATAAAAACTAGAGTATAATGAAATAAAAGACAAAAGCAAGTTGAAAATTTTTTTTTGTAAAAACTGGTCTAAATCAAATGTATGAAATAATTTTTCCCTTTAAAAACATACCAATAGTAGGGTTAAATTGGAAATAGTTTTATAAAACATAAAAAAACGCAACATTATGTAAAAGAATAAGTTGCTATTGTCGAGCACAACTTTTTAACTACCATGGTTTGCGGAATATTCTTTTAAGTTTACTTATTTAACAAAATTAGTTATTGTAGTAATTGTTTTTACTGGCAAAATAAGCCTAATAAATAAAGTATATAAATCAAAGTAGCTTGATTTTGTATCTGTTTAAATTTGAAAAACTTTATGGCGACCAACTATTAAGAAAACTTTCTTTAATTTAATTTTAAAATGAACAAAAAAAGATTTAAAAAAAAAAGTTACGTCACTTTAATTTAGATGTTAAATCTTTGCAAATTTTGAGTTCGAAGTTGTTGTGATGTTGTGTGAAAAAGTTTGAATACTTTTCTCATAATGATTAGTATGAATTTACATAAATTGGTTCAAAGTTTACTTTATAAAAAATCTTATTTGATTTTACCCTATTTTGCTAATGTAGTTTTAATTCATATAACTTTGGTTCTTAAATAAAAAAAAAGTTTCAGTTGTAAATGTTTCTATATATTTGGTTACTTGTAGCTAATAATCTCTTTAAAATTACATTGTGAGTAAATATTTTTTCTCATATATGAATTTAATAATTAAGTACATACTTTATCGATAAAATTAGTTTTTATCTGATATTAGAAAAATAATAAAATAGATAATGATTAGTGTGTTTAAAATTTTAATTATAATGTACTTAGTTTATAAAATAATATAATTCTAAATTGAGAAACTTAATTTTTCTTTTGTTATTAAATAAAAAAACTTAATGTAGAAGTTTTATCTAGCTAAAATTGAATTTTAATATAAAAAAATGTTATGGTACTTATGTTACTAAAAACTTAAAGTTTTACGAAAACAATATAGAGCTTGTCTTTTAGTTTTGTCTTTTATAGTAGAAATGATCAAAACTTGTTATTATTATTGATTCTGCTTGTAAAATTTTACAGAGAATATTCCCAACACTTTTAAACTTGTAATACTGTGTACTTTTAAATACTTATTTTAAATAATAAGTCTATTTGAATAGCAAGTAATTTCGAACATTTCTTTTACAAAAACATACGATGTGGTATTTTTAAATCATATTTAGCGAACGTAGATATTTTACAATGATAAAGATTTGTAAAACAAAATAACTTGAAAATTATTAATCACATAAAGTCAAAAAGTTGCTAATAGCCAACTTACTGTTTTATTTAACTTTCACTGAAATTAAAAATACTCTATCTCACACTTTCATTTATAAAGTTTCTACTACAATAACAACATTTAGCCTAAACAAGCAAAAATCTTCGTATATAACTCGAATTAGCTATGAACAAACTTGCAATAAAATTTAATTTTTGAATGACTTTTTAACGTCACAGCTGGTATAAAAACCTAACACAAGCTAAAACAAAGCTAGTGTTTTTTTTAAGGTAAAAAAACAAATTCCTTATAAAATTAAGAATGTTAGATTCGAAATTTATATAATTACAGCATAAACATAAAGTTTTTTTTTATGACTTCTACAAGCCCATGATGAAAAACTATTCTAGTTTTAAAGTAAAATTTTAACTGTTTTAAACAAGCTAAAAAAAAAATTAAATGTTAAAAACACTTTTGTCGAAGTTGTTTGCTTTTTGATTGGCTTATAATTTTCTTTTTTAAATTACGTCACTGCAAAATCTAGATACGATTAATTTTGATAAAGTATTTATACTTTACTCTTCAAAAAAGAATCTTAACCAGTTAAGCACAACATATTTTATTTTCATTATGAAACTGTGGTTATTCGTTGAATTAAGAGATTTTAATGATTCTTTAATTTTACTTGATAATAATAACATAACTTAAAATCTCCTGCAAAGCACTTCTATTTTTTTGCAAATAATTAAATAAAACTAAGCATAATAAAGGAATTTCTTTTTTTTTCTAATAATTTAAGTTTCAATAAGTTAGAGAGTTTTTTATTCACCGTAACTTGTTTAATTTTTATTAAAAACTTGAATTAAATCTTTTAATGTTGTGAACAAATTATTGTACTAATTTAATTTTTATTAAATTATAATTTTACGTTAAGTTTTTTAAGTATATCGCTTAAGACTCTTTCTTAATCCGTTGCTTTTTAAAGACTAACGATTGTCCGGTAAAAGTTTAGATTGCTTATTATTATTAAATCATAATTTAGCATTGTAAACCAGTATAATTATAATTGAATTTGTAACACAGTATAAATAAATTTTGAGATAAAAAAAATACGAAGTACAATAACAACAATAAACTTGCAAGTTATAATAAATAACTTTTGTTTAAATTATAGTTCTACAAAATTAATATAAGCTTTTCATTAGTCAAAATGTATGCTTGTATTTGGTGAATGTTCTGATACTATTAAAGATTAATTTTTTGTGCAACAAGCAAATTCTAATTTTTATAATCGTTTTGTCATTACAAAGTTAAGGATTAAATAACATTAAGAAATTCTTTTAATTGTGATATTTGAACCTAAAATTTGGGAGAACTTATTTTTAATAAATAGAAAGTAAGCTCAGAAAGTAAGTAATATGTATCTTAGCAACAAAACTTGAACTACAAACTAGTTTTGTTTTAACGTATTGTTATTGTATAGGTTTATTTTAAAGTAATAACCCAATTTTCACCTCTTCAAATTACAGCGTTGCTACCATTTATATTTTAGCTAAGATTAATTTTTTATATTTTTAATCTATGTATAAAATCTTACTTTATTTCAACCGTCACGTCAATACAATTTTAAGATGTCAAAAGATCTATTAACTGTTTGTTAAAGTGCTGTGTTTTAATACGTAAACTCATTTTTTTTTGCTGTTGTAAAGAACAGAAGATAAAAATAATTAAATGGTTTTTAAATTATGCTAGGTATTGATATTTTTTTGCTGTAATTTGAATTCTATTTAAAAGAAAATATGGCATAATTCTTATATCTACTAATTCATAAAATCCAGTTTTGTTGATTGTAAAATTTATAAAAAAATTAGATAAAAACTATTTGTAAGGTAGATAAACACAAAATAAATTAAAACCTGGTTTAGCTAAAGTGTTTAAACTAGAAAATCAAAATGTATCTTAAACTATTACATTTTTTTTTTATTAAAGAAAATCTGACTTTAAAAATAAACTTCTTCGTAATTTGTTTAGTTAAATGACTGATCATTAAACCTAGAGTCATCAAGCTTACAAAAGTAAGTTTGAATAACAATAATTTGCATTAAGAATCAATAATCTTACCTATATTAAAATCTAGTAGTTATGATACAAAACATAAATGGCTACAAAGACTAACTTGTTTTCATAGTAAAATTTATACCGGTTTAAACCAGTTCAAATTTATGAATTATCTTCCCACTAATAATCGCCAAGATTGTTGTATTATTTTTTTATTTATGTATAACATCTTACGTTGTTATCGTTGTTGTGTCAATATAAACTTTAGGTTAAATAAACTGTGTAATATTTTTATTCTAGAGTTGTGAATTTTGTACGTAAAAATTGCATATTTTGCTGTGGCAATATTAGTTATAAGGTTTTGTCTTAAAAATTAAAAAAATATTTTTCTTATAAAATTATTCATTCAATTTTTACAAAGCTATAAATAGTTTCAATGTTACCATTTGCTGCATAGCTGTTTATTACTTTAAAACTTATTAAGTAAAGCTATTATTTTTAAAAAGGTTTAAAATTTTGAAATGTTTTATAAATATAAACATAACCAAGTACAACGACAGTATATATATACATACTAGTAAAGTGTACTTAAACATAAATAAATATGCAATTTTAGAGTAAAAAGTTAAATATTTAATGCAATACAAGAATAAATACAATTAGGAAAGAAAAAATAATGATTTGTGTATTCTAATTTTGTACTGCACTTAAAAATACTTACAAAACAATAAATCCTATAAAAAATTTAAATCTAAAAACTATTTAATAAATTCGAACTGTAAATAAAACCTATTCTTAGGTAGAAACAAGTCAAGACAAGAAAAACTTATTTTATCATACAATAATGTATCTTAATTAGTTTTAGTGAGTTTTAAGCTAACAGTCTGAACTCAAAGTAGTTTTAGGTAACGATAGGCTATGTAGGGTATATCATTTTAAATTTTTTTTTAAATCTGTTATAATTTTAAATGACTTTAACAAATTTTTATATGGTAAGTCACAGATTTCTGATAATTTTTTGTTAATAAAGAAACAAAGTTTTATCTAAAATGCACTAATACTAACATATTAAAAGTAAAAAATGCAAAAGAAATGGTTCAGAAGTAAATGTTAAACTTTTATTTAAGAGTCTACTTCTAAATTTCTACTAAACATTTTCAAATAGTTAAATGACTATGTACAAACTATAATTCATACTATCACAAAAGAAATCTTGATTGATTATATTACACAAATTTATGCTTGAAGTATTCAGTTTTGCATAAACATGCAATATTTATGTACTATGCATATATAGTAAAAATTTTATTTCACAAACATAAGTTTACTATAGACTTTTAACTATATAAATAAAAATCCATTACTTTTCGTTTTACTTCGTTAAACTGACAAAGAAAAGGCTGCCGACACCTGAGTTTCAAGTAAAGAACAATTATTAAAATACATTTTCAGCCTAAGTATTTAAAAGTTATAAACATAACAGCAAGCTGTGTTATAAAAGCTTCTACTACAATAAAAAATAAAACTATCTTAGAAAACTATTTATATCAAAATTAAAAAAATCAAAGTTTACATATATAAGTCTTTCTTTTTATAGCTGAACTTTAAGCCTATCACAAGCTAAAAAAAAAGCTGAGTTTTTTTAAATACTAATTTAGAATGATAAATATTTAAAATTCAAAAAATTTAAAAACTCTGAAATTTAACTACGGTAAAGATCAAAAAGTTTAAATTTAAAACCACTAAAAACAATTTAAAACTTATTATTCTAATTTCATCGTAAAAGTTATACTGGTTTATACCAGTTAAAATTTTGAAGTCAGGGCAACTCTATCTGTTTGTGAAAATTGCTTTATTTTAAAGTTTGTTTATAATAAAATATAACTTTTTACTATAAGTTACATCACTGCAAACTTTATTTGGATCAAATGTTGAGAAAATGTTTTACTATTTAAAATTTTATTAAACTTTACTGCTTTAATTAATACTTTCATTTCTACTTGCAAATTTAAAACCAAGTTTGTCTCTGCTTTAAAATACTCACATGTATTTATATAACGCTAAGACCAAATATTATTTTAAAATGAATCCTTTTCCATACCCCAGAAATTTAATGATATTGATAGAAGTCAACAAACTTCGAATAGACTTTTTAAAACTTTAGGTTTGCAATTTTTTAATTAGTTTTGTAAAAAACCAAATTTTTAAGAAGTTTGTAGAAAACTTTGTTTTATCTATAATTTTTTTTTTATTGATTCCAAATGAAGTAATTTAAAAAAAAAAGTGTCTTGGTATACTAAGACTTGCTGTACAGTGCAGTTTTTAACATTTGTCTTTTATACTTAGTCTACCAGAAAAACAACTGATCTTTTAAAATTCCTTTCAAAAGAACCTACAATCTGATGTTTGTAGACTCCTTGAAAAACATTTGCTTCAGACAACAAACGAGAACTCATTTATATATATCTAATTAGTAATGTAAACATTGCAATAAAAATTGTTTTATAATAGTTATTTTAGCTTCACGGCTTATCACCATCTAAAACAAAAATTTTGGTTGTTTAAATGTGAAGTTAGACTAATAAATAAGTTAGATTAATAAATTTTTTTTTTAAATCTTAAACTTTACCAAATTAAAAGTTTTACATAATTTCAACGATTAAAGTATAAAAACATGAAACCTGTTCCCCATTTAAAAATACTTTTTACTTATACTGTAATATTTACACTGGTTTGTACCAGATAAAAATTTAACTTGACTACAAGCCACATTAATTTGTCAAATTTGCTTTAGTTTTAACGCAGTTTCTGAAAAAAAAAAAAAAAAACTTTATTTATAGTTACGTCACTGCAACTTTTAAATGTTAAAGTATTGAGAAAACGTTGCAAATGACAGCTTTAAATAACGTATTAACTTATAACTACAAAAAAAAAAACATAACTTTATATCTGCCTAAAAAACTACAATATGTTTATAAAGGTTTAGTTTAATGTAAATTTAATATAAAAGAATGTACTTTTGTTTTGTCTACATAAAAAATAAAATAACATAATAAATGACGTATTTACTAAACATAAAACTGGATTTAATTTTATTAATCATTGCAATGATATTTTTGATGTTGTTAGAAAATAAACTATTTCTTTATTAAAAAACTGTAAATATATATCTTTATTTAGTTGAATTAACTGTTTTGTTTTAATTGTGTTTTAGTCTAATATTAACACCATTTTTTTTCATTTTGTCTAAGATTTTTTACTGAGTTAATAATTCTGATAAAACTTATGTTCTTATATAAAATATAATAACAATTTTTCAAAGCTGTAAAAGCCAAATACTTGATTTTTTTTTCTTTGTTATTAGTATTCAACTTTAATTTGATTTTTAAATTAGTTACTGACTAGTTTGAATTTATAAATGCTTAACACTGTTCTTTTTATTTCTTTCTTATTTTTGTTTGCTGTTTACCAATTCGATTTAGGAAACAGCACGTTTGAAATCTGCCAGCAGAGGTGTAGCAGAGGAGTGAAGATGTAATGAAAAGCTGCATCATTCATTGTTTGAAACCTGAAAACAAGAGCCAGACAACAAACGGCTATATTCATACAATGATCAAATGTTTCAAACTAAATACTGATGCAACAAAATGTCAAAAACATGATGAGGCGGTTTCATATAAGCAGTAGATCAGTTAGTTTCGTGTGCAGCTGGAAGCAACAACATATCTAGAACTTATTTTATGAACGTGTATTGTAAGTATTGTTTTGTGTTAAAGTGAATATTTCAACTTGTGTTTAATTGCTTAAATATTTGAACCAGATTTACATGTTTAAAGCTTTTTAAACCTTTTACAGTTTATTGTTCACTAAAAGTTTTATTTAATTTTTAGTATTTTGTTTTAAGCATTTTGGTATAGATTTAAATATTTACGAGCTCTTAAAGTGTTTCTCATAGTAATTTATATTATTAATGTTTTGTTTTTATTGTTTTGAGGTTCTTTATATACTAAATTTATCACTTAAAACTGTCTGTCTAATTTATATAAAGTAGCCTAGAGTAGTATTAAGTGTTTTTTATATAGTTTCCACTGACATACTACAAGTTAGCACTTATAAGTAGTTTCAAGTTATTATGTCCAACTTAGATAGTATTAATGATAGGTTGCCTGCAACGGGTCCTGAACATAAGCCTATTAGAAGGTCAACCCGCTTGCAGGAAAAGTATGAACAAAAAGGTCTGGTTGACAATCTATCCATAGAAAGTCAACCTGACCCAACTGAGGCTTTAGATGATGTTGGACCTCTAACATCTTTAGCCCACATTTTTGATATTTTAACTCGTGTAACTGTTTTGGTTTAGAAGTTACCTATCATAAGAAAAGTAAATTAAAAAAAAAATAGTAAAGTATCACTTTTTCTTGGTTATTATATAACTTTTTGTACTAAATCTGTCACAACATCTAATAGTTTCAATGAATTCAGTGTAAATTAAAAGTTGCATAAACCAAAAGATTATTTTTTGTGTAGTAAAATAAACAAATTAATTAAATTACTAGTAAAGATTGACTCAAGTTTACTATAACAAATCAAATAGTTTATTAGAATTTATTACTTATAATCAATTTTATCATTAAAGTAAAAGTTTAAAACTACAACAGCCCGTAGTATTTTTTAAAAATCTAGCACTTTACCTATAAAAAGCTGCAAAAACATGAACTAAAATAAACATTAGCTATTGATGTCTGTAACATGTTATAAATTAAGATTATTCAAATAAAAACTAAAGCTATATTGTTAAAAACAAATATTTTTAGTTATACAACAACTAACAAGTATAGATATGTTATAATCAAGTTGATACTATATGTATTTCTCAATTATCCTTTTATTGGTATTGTTTTAGCTTACTTTGCTATTTTTCTAGTTTAACACAACAGTTTATACTGGTTTATACCAGTTAAAAATTTTCATTATAAGAACCCGCATTATATTATTAGATTTACTTCATTTATTATATAGTTTATAAGAAAATTAAGACTTTTATTATTTGCTATGTCACTGAAAACTTTAATCCATGAAATTAAAAAAAACTTTTTTATACTTAAAAGTTTTGTTTTCCAATTAAACACAACATATGTTTTATGCTGTACAAAAATTAATATTTGTTGCAAATAACAGCTTTTAGTTATGTTTTACTTTTTACTTGCTAACTGAATATAAAAGTTTGAGATATTTTTATTAAACAAAAGAAAAACTTAGTTTATTTATATAAATACATACAGAAATGCTTTGACTCAATTATAAGTAAATAATGGTTAAATTTGTTGAATTAAAAACAAAAGTATTAAAAACGGTTTTTTCAAAACAATTTAAAACAAATTTTAAGCTTTTATTTAATAAAAAAATCTAAGCTACTTTTATAATATAGACAAATAGTACTGACAAATAACAGAATTTTTTGTTTTATTGTATTTGTATTATAGTTGAGTAGTTATCTTTAGAAGTAATAACTTAACATAGTCTTATAAACAAAGATTTTTTTTCTAAATCTGCTATAAAATATAACTTTAAAAATTTTTTACAATAGTAAAATGTTTTTAAAAACTTTATATATAAAAGTTAGAGACTTTTTTTTCTTTATCTAAATTAAACTAAATTAGTATTGGGTAAAAAACTAGTAATTATTAATTTTAAGTTACCCGCCTTAACAACTTAATGTTTTTTTTAAATTTTAATTAGTAGTTTAACTACGAGTAAAGATTTGTTCTGTTTTAATATGTAGAGAAATTCAAAAAGTTTAGTGATATTATCCTTTTTAAAGGTTTACTATTAAAAAAAGTACTATTGAAAACTACGATTGCCTTTAGTTATAAGTTGCCCTGCATTTATTTAAGACTACCAATAGCTAAGTTTAAATAGTGATACATTATCACTTTACTACTTTTCATACTAGAGATTTTAAGTTTAAAATACCAAAATAAAAAGTTATGCTACAAATTTTCAAATAAAAGTCTTTGACTACAGTACTTAAGTTTTAATTTTTCTGTATTATTTTTACTGGTTTCTACAAGTTCAAAATGTCAACAAATGAATAAGAATCATTTTACAAAAACCACTGTAATTTATTTTTATTTTAAATAAACAATACTTTTCAATAAACGTTACGTCACTACCTAATTTAGATGTACAAAACTTTGATACTTTTTAATGAAAACTTTTGATACTTGTACGTGAAAGTTGTACAAATTATAAGCAGAATTTTTTACAAGGTTCACTTTAAAATCAACCAAAACTATTGTTTTCATTTTGTTGTACTATGTCTTGTAAGTTAAAATTATTTTTTTAGATTAAGTTTTATGTTAGTATACTACAATGTACTTTACATAAATTAAGTAATACACAAGTAAATCGAAGTAACTATACAACTGTTTATATTTAATAGTAAATTAGTTCAGATGTTTTCCTTAAGTCTAACGTTATAAATATTTATATTTTAATGTCGCACAATTTTGAAAGTAATACGATTAAAAAAAAATTATTAAGGTTTAATGTTTCGTATTTTGCTAAAAAATCACTAGAAAAGTGTTTGCTTTATTATTTTAAGCGTTACTCAATTTAATTACTAAAATACTCAACCAAATTAACAAGAAAGCAACTAAAAAATTGTTTGAAACAAAAAATTGTAAACTAATTTAGTATAATATTTTATCAGTAAGGAAAATATTAGAAAAAAATTAATTAAGCAAAACTATAAATTTTTATATAATTTAATAAAACAAATAAATACTTTGTATAACTCAATATATAGTATTTGTAAACGTTGCAATAAAGTAAAAATATTTTTTAGCTTCGTAGGTAAACTTAAACTAATCAAGAGCTTAAAAAATGTAGATATTTTTTTTGTCAAATTTAAATAACAAATTGTTCCAGCAATCAAGAAACTTACCAGATCAAAATTTTTATAAATACGGTATAGAACAAATCCCTAATTTTTTATCGCTCGTTTTTATAATCCATACATACCCTTAAAAAAGTGTAATCTAAGTTTACTGTATAATATGTACTGATATATAACAGTTAAAATTTCTTCATTACATCGAAAACCTTTAATTGTAGAAATAACTTTGTTATAAATTTAGTTAATAATAAAATTTTAATTTTTATATTAGTTACGTCACTGCAAACTACATTAATTAGTATATAGATTTTTCTATATAAAGAAAATTATGGTCGAAAATTTCTTAAGGTAAAACTTTGTTTGTTAAAAAAAAATATTAAAATAGTTATGAAACCTAAATAATAAAAAAAAACCGAACAATTATTTAGAGTGAAGTACTTTGTTGATAAAAGAAATATGAGATTTTTTTTAAGTTTATAAACTTTAAACAGTGTTAAATTTATTTACTAAAAAGCTATGTTTAAAAGTTTAACCAGAACTAATTATAAGAATTTTTTTAAAAACAAGTAAAATATTAGTTATGTTGTATTTTATCTATAAATTTTTAAATTTACTAAATCATTGAAACTAATGTAAGATACGTGTATAGTAACTCTCTAACAGAACGAAATTATTTATATTTATTTATCATCTAAAACAATAAATTTAAGAATTTGAAAAAAAAATTGTTGGAATTTTTTTGTATTAGTTTTGTAAGATTCGAAAATAATGCATAAAATTGACTGCAAAAATATAAAAAATATACAAACTTTAATGTTTTTTAGTAAAAGAAACAAAAAGTAAGTAATGTTAATTTTATCCATTAAAATAACTTAGAAAACAATTAATCTTTAAAAATATATTAATAAAGTTGTTAAATTAATATTACAGTTGTAAAATTAGGTTTATGTTGGTTTTTTTACCAGCTAAAAATTTCACTTTTTTGTCAGAGGCAATTTTGACTAAACCTGCTTGTATTTATTTTAATTTTATGCACTAGTTTATCATTTTAACAGTCGTTATGTCACTATAAACTTTAAATGTATGAAAGTAATAAAGTTATGTTTTAAGCTCAAAAAAACATCGTGGTCAGCAGATTTAGGATTTGAAGGTTGCAGTTTGTCGATCAATGTATTAAATAAACAGTGAGTAAAGCTTTCGGCTGGTTCAGTATTTGATTTTTTTTTTAAACTATTTCTTCTTATTTATTATTTTCAAATCTATCTAAGCCTAAAATACCGTTTTGTTTCGTTAAACCGACAAAAAAAGAGTGCTGACACCTAAAGTTTACGTTATGAATAATTATTGATAGACATTACATTTGCCATAAGCAAACTAATTTGAAAGTTATGACTAAAATCAAAAGCTGTGTTATTGAAACTTCTAATATAATAAACATTTTCAACTAAGCAAACGAAAACAATTTTATAAAACTAGTTATGTAAACATGTATTATAAGTTAACGTATAAAAGGTTTACTTTTTATTGCTAAATTTTAAATCTATCGCCAGCTAAAACAAAGCTGATGTTTGTTTAAATATTTATTTGAAATAAAATTTGCTTAACAAATCTAAAGACTGAAATAACCAAAATTTTATCCAATTTATAAATTTTGGCTTTATAACTAAAATCAAAAAAGGATTAGTCTTATTTTATAGAACAAATTTTACTGTTTTATACAGTTATAAATTTCAACGTAAAAGTAAAATATTTTATTGTCTAGTTTGCTTTACCTATCTTTTCTTTAGAAGAAAATATAACGTTTTAATATTTTTATTTATGTTCCGTTTTCTCTTTGTTTTAGCTATAATAACTTTAATTTTATTTGGGTATGCGACTTAATGGACGACAAGTCATTTCGTGCACCGAAAAATTGAATCAAGATTTTTGTGAGCATCGTTGTTTTCCATTTTTGCTCGAAAACGAAAAAGATAGTAATTACAAACTAAACTGTTACATAGTTCTAAGATTTTTAGCAAATTTGATACCAAGAAAGAAATTAAAATAACAATTTTAGTCTTAAGTTACAGGATTACTTAAAATTTTCTATTAATTAAAATACTATTAAATTGTTTTTACTTTAATGTTTTAAATTTGTGCGAATTTTTAGTAAGAAAATTACTATTTTTAAATTAAACTTTGCTTCGAAGTTTATAGCTCTATAGTTGTTTGTAGTGACGTAACGATTATTGATAAATTAAACTGTTTCTATAAAATAAATTGCAAGTAGTTTTGATCTACATGCATTGAATAGATCTTTTTTGGAACTGGTAAAAAACCAGTATAATTTATTTTGACAACTTAAACCGCTACTTAAGTACCTTGTTTGTGTCTGTAAAATAAAGTTTGAATAACTTGTACTTTTTAGATTAAAACTAAAATTAATTTGTATTAACTACACAATTTGCTCATGTTATTATGAATACACTATAAGAAAGAAAATCGTACAGATACTTATAAAAAACTATTCTGAATTTATATAACTTAATAAAACATTTAACTTTTTAATATTAGTTACGTCACTGCAAAGTTTCGATGCCTAAAATTTCTTTCGGAAGTCATTTTATTCTATGAAAAGTTGGTATACAAATTGAAGACAACATTATTTGCTTATTCTACATAGATAATGTTTAAATCTAACCACAGCTTTTAGTAATAATTACACTATTACTTGCAATAAAAAACTAAAATTGATCTCAGCCTAAAAATACTAAAATATTTTTATTAAGTTTTTAAGTACAATTAAGAAATAAAAGGACTTTTGTTTTGCCTTGTAACCAACTAAATTTGAACTTGGTCAGATTTTTGGTTTAAAAGATAACTTCTAGTTTTTATATAAAAACTCGCAAAAGTTATTTAAACTTTGTGAGTTAACAGTAGTACTATTTTAACTTTTACTGAATAATAATTTTACATTATTTTTAATAATTATAAAACTTTAAAGTGTCTCGCTAAAGATTTTTAACAAATCCTGTACTTTTCAATGACTGCTCATAGTCCGGGTAAAGTTAGGGTCATCTATGAACCATGCTTTAGTATTGTATAACTTGCATATCTAAATGTATTACACAATCTTAATATATTTTGAGATGATACAAGCTACAAAAGTACTAAACAGCAATAAACATGCAACATTAGAAATAAACATGAAGCAATAAACATGCAATTTGGTCTAAAATTAGTATCTAGTTCTAAAACGTTATACTGGCTTTTCACCAGTCTAAAATGTACAAACAACTTTGATGATAATTCTGTTTCTATAATTGCTTAAATTTATTATTACTTTATAATCAAAAAATTTTTTAATAATCGTTACGTCATCACTAACATTTTAATAATGAAATTTTAAGCGAAACTTAAAAAATAATAATTGTGACATTTGTGCTATAAGTTTGCAAGAACGTACAAACTACTAATCAATAATTTAAGTTTGTAAGTTTTTTCTTTACAAAAAAATTCAAACTGTAGCATATTTTTTTTAACTTATACATGTATTTTAAAATTACAAATCTAACAAGCTAATAAGCTCTTATTGATTTAAAATAAATAAAGTAATAAAGTGATTTTTACCTTTCCTGGTTAGATTAATTTTTCTTTTGGTTGGCAATAAAATCTTAATATTTCAAAGATACAAGTTAATCTTTTTCTACAAGTTTAAATCTATTAAAGGAATAAAAAACAAAAGTTTGATAAGTTATTAAATTGTTGTTGTTCGCTTATAAAACATAATTCTATCAACTATAAGCCATAATTAACTTAATATAATGCTATTTATCGAAAAAAAAGTAAAGTTAATGAATTTGTAACGAAAATTTGATTGAAAAATGCTTCAAGTAAAACTGTTTTAAATGTTTTAATAAAATTTTGCATAGTTTTATAAATGCAAATAGATAATAGATCGTATTAGTTTTAACGTATTGCATTAAATTAACTAATAAGCTTAGTTTCTTTAAAATTTTATTGTTGTTATAAAAAGTATCTTAAAAATTAAACACTCTTTGTTATACAATATCTTTTATTAAGATTGAACCTAATAAAAACTTCTTAACTAAACAAACAAAAGTTATATATAAAAATAACTAACGGTGAAAAGTTAAAATAAATTATCATTTTTTTTGTTTACCAGCTTAAAAATAAAGCTTGTGTTTGTATGATTGTTAAGTTAGAATAGTAAATGGATTTAACAATCAATAAAATTACTTTATAAAAGTTGGAATAGTTACTGAAAAAATATATAAAGCTTACGTTTCTAACCGCTACATAACCGTTAAAATAGTTTATAAATAAAGTTGTGTATATTAGTATACACCAGTAAAAGTTACAGTAGTAAGGAAAATTCACTCTAAATGGATATTACTTTACTTTAAATATAGTCTATAAGAAAATTTAACTGTTTAGTTTAATTACGTCACTGCAAGTTTTTATAAATTACACATACATTAATTTTTAATATGATTTTTTTTATCTTTTGTATACCGATTTACACAACTTGCTTTACTTATTTTTGAAAAAAAAAAGCAAACAACAACTTTTAGTAATATTTTATTACTCTCAATTAAATACAAAACCTGATCTCTTCCTTAAAATAATGAAACTTTTCAAACATTTTAAATTAAAGTTAAACAAAAGATAAAAGATTTTCTTTACCTGGACATAAATATCTTTACAACCGACTTAAGGATTTATTTATAAAAAAAAACGAAATTTAATTGATGTAAAAACTTACAAAAGAGGCTATCAATCTTGTTAGTAAACAGTAGTACTAGTATAATTTTTTCATATGTTTACTTCACATCATCTACTTTAAGTATAACTTTTTAGGTATCTCGCTAAAAACTATGACTTTACAAAACCGTTTCTTTTTAAAGACTTCCCATTAAAGTGAACACTGATTTTTTTCAATAATAGATTATTTTGCCTTTAGTGTTGTAATATCAGAATAATGATTAAAGAACACTATTTTAAATGCATTATTATGAATTGAAACTAAAAAAGTAGAAGTAGCTCAAATAACAGACACATCGATTTAATCTTAAAAAATAAATAAAAAGCTAGCTGCGTAAAATTTATTCTGGCTTCTCACCAGCTAAAAATAAAACATTTTAATATTTAAGTTCTATTCATTTATATAAGATTTAAAAGTAAATTCTATTATCTTACAATCATAACGTCATTAAAAATTGTAGAATTACAAAATTAACGATAATTTTTGTAATATAATTTTACATAAATTGATTATTAAATAAATTGCTAGCAATCAAGTTCAAAAAATTGGAGTATTTGCCATGATAAAGAATTTTTTTATTATGTTTTCATTGTACTTGTATTTTTCCTATTGAAGTAAAACCTCAACAAAGTATTTACCTGTGTAAAAAATTTGGTTAAATAATAAAAAAAGAATGCTTTACAAAACTAACATGTTTTCAAAGGATAAAACTTAAAAAAATAATAATAAATAATAATAGAAAATAAAATAATGATAAAAAAATTAAAAAAACTGTGTGAATAGCTGCTCTTTTCAAATTATATAAAAAAAAAAAAAATAAAGTTTTATAATAAAAAAAATTATATATAAAATTAGTGAACATATAACTAGTTCACGTACTTTGGTTAATCTATAAAAAAAATTAAAGTTAGTTTTCAACACAATATGACCTAATATCGTTCTGCAGAAAGTTTAATGTTTAGTGTCGGTAAAACGAAAAGAAAATTTAAACTTTAAAAACTAATCAAAATAAATTACTTTTTTTTTGTCTTAAAAGTTTAAACATCTATAGAAACAACAATATTCAGGAAAATTTATTAACACACAGGTAATCAAAAAAAGTTCCAAAAATAACTTGTTATTTTAAAATATTTTTATATTTTATATTAGTTAAATTGTTGTAATATTTAGTACTATGCATACATACTAAAAATTTAATTTTATAAACATAAGCTTACTATAGACTTTTAATTATATAAATAAAAATCCTATGTTTTCATTTTACTTCGTTAAACCGACAAAGAAACGGCTGCCGACACCTGAGTTTGAAGTAAAGAGCAATTATTTAAACACATTTTCAGCCTTAAGTATTATAAAGTTATAAATATAAGAACAATTTGTATTATTAAAGCTTCTACTACAATAAAAAAACTATCTTATAAACCTATTTATATAAAAGTTAAAAAATTTTAAGTTTACATATATAAGTCTTTCTTTTTATAGCTGAACTTTAAGCCTATTACAAGCTAAAAAAAGCTGAAGTTTTTTTTAAATACTAAATTAGAATAATAATTATTCAAAATTCAAAAAACTGAAAAACTCAGAAACTTAACAATGGTAAAGATCAAAAATTTTGAATTTAAAACAACTCAAAACTATTAAAAATTACTATTCTAGTTTCATCGTAAAAGTTATACTGGTTTATACCAGTTAAAATTTAAGTCTGAAGGGTAAAATCTATTTGTATGTCAAAATAGCTTTACTTTAAAGTTCTTTTATAAGAAAATATAACTTTTTAATATTAGTTACGTCACTGCAAACTTTATATGGACTAAATTTTTAGAAATATTTTTATTATTTAATTTTTTTTTATACCATCTGCTTAGGTCAGGGGTCGGCAAACTGCGGCCCGCGGGCCAAATGCGGCCCTCGAAGGGTAAATCTGCGGCCCGCGAGCACGTTTATTTTTTGAATGGAATGCGGCCCGCGGAAGAAAATTTTGTAGCCCGCGAGCATGTAAATGTGGCCCGCTGAGCAAAAAAAAATTTTTAGATAATCTTATTTTGATATTTTGTTTAATTTTATTAAATTCGTTTTAAGTCCCTGTTTAACATTTTAAAACAATCAAAAAACTTTATAGTATCAGCTTAAAAATGTAAAAAAGACATATGGTTTTTTCTCAGTTTCATCATAACTTTCTTTTTTCAACAGCAAGTTTAGGTATTTTTTACATGTTTTTTAAAACTAAGTTTCTTTTGTAGACGTTTTTTTTACTAAAAGTTATATTTGATTGTGCACAAAAACATTTAAAATAACATAAAGTAAGAAAATATGTTCATTTTATTTTGATTTTAACACATTTTGATATTTTCATAAGTTTTTTTAGCACTAAAAACTAATCCCTATGCACACAAATGTACAAAGATGCTCATAATTTAATCGGCATACTGACAATTCCCAACCGCGATTATTTATACCCGCGCACAATTACCACTCAATTTTTTTTTATATTTTATTATTTATTCCTTTATTTTTTAGTATTTTGTTTTGTTTTTATTTAATAATAATTTATGTTTTACTATCACTGTTACCCCTAACCCTTGGTTGGTAAGCGGTTTTCGGATTTGATTGAGTGGGAAAGTGTAGTATCTAGGTGTGTAAACACACATTTAAAACAAACATGATATAAATTAAAATACTTTTTGATAGGTATACATTTTCATTTTCCAAACAATGTTTTTTTTTTACCAAACTAAATTAATTTTTAAGCACTATTATACACAGTTACTGTTTTTTTGAACTATCTATTTAATACAAACTAAATTTAGGGATGGTAAATTAACAAGATTTGTATATTGTTAATCAAAACAGCTCAAATTCAAGCAAATAAATGACTAAAAATTGCTACACACTTAAACTATGACTATCTGTAGATTTCAAATCTCAAGTCAATTTAGTCATTTTTTCAGTTTTTGGTTTGAATAAATATTTGTATACTAAAATATTAGGTTAGTTTTTGGTTATTAGGCATGCTTTTTTGCTTTATGAGTGGCAAATTAAATTTATGATGTATGTTTTGTTCAATTTACAGTGTTGGATTGAACTATAATATATATTAAACTTCAAGTCTTGCAGCTGATAAAATTTGAAATATTGTTTATATAATGGTATACATATAGGTGTGAACAATTAGTGTTGCTAAAAAACTTGAATCCCGGAAAAGCTTGGAATTTTAAAATTTATGCTTAAAAATTCTGGAAAAACCTTGAATTTGGGAATTTGTGAAACATACTGGAATTATAAACATCTTTTACGTGTAAAGTATAAAATTTCGATTTGAAACAAAAAATTTACTATATAGATACTTTTTTTAAAAACATTAAAAGTAGTTTAACAGTATTTATTTAGTATTGCTATAACACAAAAGAAAGTTTTTTTTATTAAATATAATTTAGTTTTATACCAAAAAAAGAAGCAGAAAATTATACTTTCAAAAACTTTATGTAAGTGCATTGCATCTTTGCTTTTAAAACGCTTTTAACTATTGTTGTGCATTGGAACTAAACCAAGAAACTTTTCTAAAATATCAAAGTCAGTAAAAACACCTCTAATAAAAACTCTCAGATGAGCTATATTTGTTTTACCAGTTCTCTCATCTAAACAGATTGATTAAAGTTCTAATTCTATTTATGTTGCTTTATAATCTCTAGACATTTACTAAACACGACTTCTTGTTGTCATTGAAGAAATAGACAAAAAAATTTACTACCGCCAACATAAATTCTTAAAAAAGTTTTTAATTCTAAACAGTATCTTCATTTTAGTAATCATTTTTGATACTTTATAACTTGCCTTAACAGTTTTTTTCTGATCAGTCTGTAGAAACTGAATATAATCATTTAATAATTTTTTCTGGTCTACTTATACATAAAGTATTTTTTATACTGAAGATATTTTATAAGGTATATGCGCTTGATTAATTGCAATTTTTTTCACTATTCTAAAGTGTAAACCCTGTTAAAAGCTAATTAATTACTAATAAGATACTATATTACAGTATTCGAGCATTAATTATTTTAAAAAGAGTATACAGTTAATTAAGACTTAAATATATTTGTCAATGTAAATTTTACTCCAATAAGTTATTTTAATTAAAAAAGGCATTCTATGTGTAGCTAAATATCATTAAAATTAATAAAATGAACAAAAGTAAAACTTTCTTTACTGTGACTTAAACTAAAATCGAAAGATTATTCAAATATCACTAAAACTAAAACTGCGGCCCGCTAAGATTTTAAAAACTTGAAATTTGGCCCGCGAGCACCAACTGCCTGCCGACCCCTGGCTTAGGTAATACTTTAATTTCTACTTCCTAACGTAAAATAATGTCTGTCTCTGCTTTGAAGTACTCATATGTATTTTTAAAACGTTTAAAACCAAATCAACATTTTAAAATAAACCGTTTTCCATACCCAAAAAAATTGATGTTGTTGATAGATGCAACAAACTTCGGATAGACTTTTTCAAACTTTAGGTTTCCAATATTTTAACTTGTTTTGTAAAGAAACAACTGTTTTACGAAATTTCCAGAAAACCTTGTGTTATTTAGAATTTTATTTTATTGATTCCAATTGAAATAATTTATGTACAAAGTATCTTATTATACTTAGACTTGAAGTACAGTGTAGTTTTTAACATTTTTCTTTTATACTAAGTCTATCAGAACAACAACTAATATTTAAAAATTCATTTTAAAATAACTTACTGTGATGTTTTTGACTCCTTAAAAACATTTATTTCAGAAAACAAATGAAAACTACCTTATACAAATTTAAATTATGTAAACGCTGCAACAAAAATAGTTCTATAAAAGTGATTTTAGCTTTATGGCTTAACTTAAAACTTATCACCAGCTAAAACTAATATGTTGTTTATTTAAATGTTAAGCTAGATTAATAAATTGTGTTTTAAATCTTAAACTTTATTACCTAATAAAGATTTAACAACTACAGTATAAAAACATGAAACCTGTTCCGCTTAAAAATTCTTATTACTTTTAAAGTATAAATTACACAGGTTTGTAACAGTTAAAAATTTTTCTTAACTAAAGAGTTTAGAACAAATATATAGGACACAGTAATCTATCAACTTATAGGATATTGATAATTATTCTATTGGAATAAAATTTACAATTTGAAAATCCGCTCTGCGGTGAAACTGAGTAATTGTTTATTCTCAAAAATAATAAGTTATTAAATATGTTTCTTGACAACAAGCCACATTAATTTATCAAAATTGCTTTAGTTTATATGTAGTTTGTAATAACAATTAAACTTTATTTATAGTTACGTCACTACACCTTTTAAATGTTTATAGTCTTTAGAAAACATTTTATTCTAAAAAACTGTTGTAAAACAATTGAACACAACGTGCTTGTTCTACAAAAATGAATATTCAACGCAAATGGCAGCTTTAAATAGCGTTTTAACTTTTATTTACAATAAAAAATATAACTTTATATATGCCTAAAAAAACACAATATATTTATAAAGGTTTAGTTTAATGTAAAATTAAGATAAAAGAATAGAATTTTGTTCCGTCTATTGACTTTGCATTCGGTTAGAGGGTTAATTAAAAAAAAAAGCTTTATTTACGTATTTAATAAATTGCAAATTTATCTTAATATTGTGAATAAAAAGTGCTACTAGTTTAGCTTTTATTGCATATTATTTTAAGCAATTCTTCAAAAGTTTCATAAATAAATAATTTTAAATTTTCAAAATAAAACTGTCATTTTTCAAAGACTGAAACTGTTATTTAAAGTTATGGTTTATTCTTGGTTATACCAAGTTTAGTGAACAAGATTCCGATATAAAATCGTGATTGAGTGCTAAATCTGCATCTAATGTCTATTAATTAATTGTCAAAAAAAATATTAAGATTTTTTTAAAGTTTCCAGGGTTTTCACTAGTTTTTAGAAGTTTCTTCTAGGTTTTCTGAATTTCTTCCACGTTTTAAAAATAAAAGTTTTTTGGTCTATTTTTAGATAAAAGATAAGTTTAAGGTTGAAAACTGTTTTTAGTAGTAAAATAACATTAAAAGGATACTGTAAGCGACTTTTAATGTGTTTTTAAAATAAAAAATAAGTTACAAAAAGTTTCTATCTATAGATAGATTTTTCGTGTCTAAACAAAATTTTACTACTTTACATGTAAAAGTAGTTTAAAAATCTAGGTTTTATAGTGAGTTTTGTTCAAAATTACTCAAATTCCTGGTTTTGTTAGCCTAAATTGTCAAATTCAAGGTTTTTTTAGGAACTCAAGGACTTTAGCTTTTTATGAAGGTTTTTAATAAATTCACTACAGTCATACATATACACGGTTGTTGTATTACATTAAGTTTTTAGTGATAGTTTAGCTTATTTTAGCGTATAACTTTTTTCAAAACTATAGTTTTATTTACTCAATTCTTCTTAGAAGTTTTTCGTTACGAATAGAAAAATATACTGTAGTTTGTAACGTTAAAAATACTTCAAGTTATTATAATCTTGTAGAAAAAGAGAAACAAATTAGAAAAACCTACTTAATTTGCTTAACCTACTTAACTTGCTTTTTTTACATAAAACCTTGAAACTAATTTTGCTGGTACAAGATCAAAATATGCAATTTTCACGTACAAAATTCACAAAACGTTAAAAAAATTCCACAAGCACTTTTTAAGATTACAATGAGGTAATGTTTAATAATTAAACACTTAATTGCTTATTGCATAGGATATTAATAAATTAAAGTAATCTATACTTATAAGTCGCTGTTGTATTGATGCTGAAGTTTGAACCGGTGTAAACCAGTACAACTTTTAAAAGTTACATGACTTCAAATCAATTATATTGTTTGTTTCTTTCAAAATAAACAATTTGACTTTTTAAAGTTTTTTAACTGTATTTTTAAAAATGATGTTGTATTTACACTCACCTTTAAACTATTTGAAACAAAAATTTTTTAAGGAATAAATTAATAATATTATAATGATTTAGTTTTGATTAAAATCTTTGTTTTTGTGATGAGTAATTTAACTATCAATTTATGCAAACTACCAAAACTAAATCGCAACTTTTTTCAACTAATTTTTCCAATGTTTCTTATACAAGTGAACTTTTAGTGACGTAATGATTTAAAAAAAGTAATATTGTTTTATTAAATAAATACTAATTCAAACCAGAGTTACAGCAAGTATAAAAGTTTGAATAGTTTTTTTTTAAACTTGTAAAAATCAGGATTAGTTTTGTAAAACATCAAAAGATTTTAAAATTGTTTTACTAAAGTATATTGTTCTTTCTAGAATGATTTACCGGAAAGCTGTTAACTTTGTGATACAACTTATTTACCTCGTTTATATATTACAATATTTAAGGTCAAATTATTTTTTAAGATAATCTTCTCAAGTAAAGCGGACAAGAGCTTTTTAGAATTAACTAAGGTTGGTACGAAAGGGTCTTTGATAAACTAAAGTATTTGGAAATATATAATTAAAAGAAATTATACTAGAACTTTCGTTTACTCAATAAATTTAAAAGCATTTAGTTATTTAAAAACAGATGAAGAATAAATTATTTAGCACGAGTTTTATTTTGACTTAAACCTCTAATTCAATATGGATAAGTAGCCAAACACAAAATTGGTTTGACAAAATTCGGCAATGCCAAAGTCCTATGATGTTTTTTTATATTTACATTTACCAAAAACTTTGCAAAAACAGTTAATAGTATAAAGAAAATATTCCTCGTTTATTTTTGTTTTTTAATTTTACTTAAACTCACACGAAAGAGCTTTGTTCCTTTTCTGGTACACTAAACTTTACTATAGTTTTTTTTTAACATTTTAAAAATTATTATGAATATTCTGTTCCAAATATTATTGTAGAATCAATGCAAATAACAAGTTTTAGTTGTACGATCTATGATCGACAACTAAAGTTTTCTTTATAATCTCATTTCCGTTACAAGTAAACAATTGTACAGTAGCAATACTTTTAAAACTATGTTGTTTTTCTTATGAATTAAGTATTTGAACTTAAAATTAAAAAATAAATACTACAAAATTAAACCAATAACAGTTTTTTTATTTCCTTTGAAATATTTAACTTTTATACATTTATAGTGTAGTTAAAAATAATGAGCTACAAAAGTTTGATATTATAATAAAATAGAAATAAATTGAATAATTATCTTGTTATATGATTAAAATCTAATAGTATCTTTTTTAAATGGTATAAACCAGTACATATTTTACAATGAAATTAAAATAGAAGCTTTGTAATAACCAAGTGTTGTATATAGATTTTGTAATAGTATCTTATTCAGTTTAGTATGTAAAACCTCATAATGCACTTAAAATTGGTTCAACTTATATACACAATTGATATAAAGTAATATTCTTTTAATAATGTTATATTAATTAGCTTGTTATTTTATTTCAAACTTCTGAAAACTTAAAGCTAAAAATATTGTAAATAATAATAATAATAATAATAATAATAATAATAATAATAATAATAATAATAATAATAATAATAATAATAATAATAATAATAATAATAATAATAATAATAATAATAATAATAATAATAATAATAATAACAATGAAAATAATAATATTAATAGTATTAATAATAATAATAATAATAATAATTATTATTATTATTATTATAATTAATATTATTATTATTATTATTATTATTAAAAAATATAATAATAATAGTTAAATTTAAAACAGTAATAATAGTAATAACAATAATAACAATAACAACAATAACAACAATGACAACAATGACAACAATGACAACAATGACAACAATGACAACAATGACAACAATGACAACAATGACAACAATGACAACAATGACAACAATGACAACAATAATAACAATAATAACAATAATAACAATAATAATAACAATAACAATAATAACAATAATAATAATAATAATAACAATAATAATAATAATATTAACAATTGTTATTATTATTATTATCATTATTATTATTATTATTATTAACATTATTATTATTATTATTATTATTATTATTATTATTATTATTATTATTATTATTATTATTATTATTATTATTATTATTATTATTATTATTATTATTTAAAAATATAATAATAATAGTTTAAATTTAGGTGTCTGCAGTCTTTTGTAAGTAAAGATTTACAAAAAAAAATCACAGACATTGTAGCTTTGAGGATTATACTCAAAGTATTTAACTCTTCTAAAATTTTTAAATATTGCATAACACTAAACAAGAACCATTTTTTACCAGTAGCTATTTATCATTTGTATTTATAAATATAATAAAATCTGGTTATTTAACACAAATAAACTTTAATTGATAATCAGGTTCTAAATTATACAATATAAACGCTAGAAAGTTGCATTTACATTTATTAATTAACTTTTGAAATAAATCTTGTGTAAGAATATGTTTGTAATACGAAGCTGTTTTAAAACTATTTTTAAATCAAGTTTCTTTAAACTGTAACTACTTATGCTATACAAAATTATATTTATTTTTTCAAGACTTTATTATGCAAAAAAATGTTCGGTCAAAGTCAATATGCAAGAAAAATTTGAGTTTGCTTAAATTTTTATTACTTTAATAAGTCTTTTTCTTATTTTTATGTTCAGCAGGTACACCTGGTTTTTCACCTAAAAATTTAGTCATTTTATGTGTAGTTGTTTAAAATATATGCATTAAGAAGATGTTTCTGCATAGAGCAATATAAGGTTTAAAAGAAATTTTATAAGATTGTAATTTAGTTTACAGAAATTGATTTTGAACATTTTTTTATACAAAATAAAGAAAACAAGTTTGTTTCAGTATTGCGAATTTTTAATTTATAATTAAAGTTAAGAAATTGTGGTCTATATTTTACTAATAGAAGCTTTTTACAAACTTGCCTATATCTGTGAAATCTATTTAATTTTTTACGCTATTAAATATTGAATTTTAAGACTATTGAAGTTTTTGATGAAAAGAATGATCAAATTCAATAACCTTGCTTTGTGATTTCTTATGCTAAACATTTTATAATTTAGTGACATTTTGGGCTGCGGATGTTGGTATACTTAACTTATAATTATTACCAACCATAATTGAACCCTGCCTTATCTAATTACTATCTAATAAATAGTATATTATAATTGAGACAATTTTATATTATTAGACACGACAGTTTTGAGTGATGAATCTTTTATATAAAACACAACAAGAAATACAAGCATATACAAAATTATAAATACTGTTACAACACTTTTAAAAACTGGAAAATATTTATATCTATACAAAATTACTTAAATCAATAAACTAGAAATTAAATAAAACTTTTAGTAAATAGTTAACTTTAAAAGTTTTAAGAAACTATTGAAATGTAAACTTGACTTAACTATTGAAACAATTAAACAACATTTTAAATATTCATTTATAAACAAAACAATACTTACAATAAGCAATAACAAAATAGTTCAAGAAAAGTTCAAGACAGTTGTTGCTTCCCGCTGCACACAAAACTTACTGCTTACATGAAACTGCCTATCACGCCTTGACGCCCCGTTGCATCAGTATTTAGTTTGAAACATTACATCAAATGATTCTCTTTGGCTCGTGCAATGAAGCGTATCTAACTCTAAATACTCTCCAAAACAATGACAATGCAAGGAACTTTGCACTGTCATTACAAAATAAATTTAGCTCGAAACTATATGGTAAATTATTTTTGTACAATACCTATTGAAAAGTTAAAGATTTTTTAAATTTCAAAGTTGTTTTTGAATTTAGTTTGTCTTAGTTGTTATTTGTGTAATTCTGAATTATTAATGTTATGTGCTCAGTGAACCATAAAAACTTGTGCATACTTGCAGAAAAAAGTTCATTTCTGGCAATACACACATTACAGCTATTGTTAGGAGAATATATGTAGTAAAACTCCTGATTTAATGTTGAATGTTGAATATAAGTGAAAAAAATCTATATAAACCAGTAATAGATAGTGGTCTGGATCATTTTAGCTACAGTCTGCTGAAGGAAGCATGTTATTTCAAAATACACATTTATATTATTTCATTTGGTTGTTTATAATTTTTTTTCAATGTTTTCATCTTTAAGAAATTAATTTTATAATTTAAGCAGTTATCACTTATTTCAACTTTAAAATTCTCAGTGTAAAAACAATAACACTCAAAGTAAATTATGAGCATAAAGTGTTTTATTTTTACATGGTCCTTAATATTGATTAGTGTTTGAAACTGTTCTTCAACACAATATGTAAATTCATTGTCATGCCTAGTTTTATATAGAGCAGCCCTAAGTAGTATTTAATGTTAGTATTAGTACAAATAAGGTTTAATTTGAAACGGGTTTTAGTGTTGTTGTATACCTAAGTATGACCTTGGAATGTAATAAATTTATTTTATTTTCTTAGTTTAATTCCAATAATAAACAATCCTATTGTATTATTTTTTCATGTTGTTCAAAAATTTTAATTTAATTTATTTATGCTTAACAAATTTAAATAAATATTTTAATTCATACAATAAGACTTTTTAACTATTAAACGGAACATATTCAAAAATTTTAAGATTTTTTTATAAAATATTGAAGCGGAAGAAAAATTTCTAAAGGTTTATTTAATATCCATTACCACAATAAAGTTTTCGGAAACTTTTTACAAAACTGACTACATGTCAAAAATCATATATTTTTTATTCATAAAAAAGTAGCTTACAGTATACAACTATAGATTTTAGCAAGAGTTTATGTTATATTTTCTAAAATTAAATGTTGGACTTCTGTATAGTCTTAATTAACTCACTAAAAACTTATCTTTTTAATTTTTCAGGGTTTTCACTTGAAACTTTTTGGAAATGATCCTTGTACAACAACAAACAAATTCTCAATTAATCCTGCTGAACAATTTGACCCCTCATATCTCAAATTTGGAACCATCCTAAAGTTTTTTATGATTAGTATAGCATGTTTTGCATAACTTTTAGAATGGTTTCTTGTAAAAAAAACTCTAAAAATCACAAGTTAAACTCTTTTGAAAAAATACATAGTTCAAGGTTTAAAGTTTTTGTACATTTATTAGAGATAACCGGACTCGACATTGAAAAAAAAACTATTCTTATTTTTTTATACTTTGCTTTTAATTATCTATGTGCACTTTGAAGTTTAGTAACCTAATCACATTAAGACTATACAATATGTAGTAGTTTTGTAATGTCCATTATGTCAATAACATAATGATTAAACTGGAAGAAAATGATTGAACCAAATAGTTATGTTGATGTAACTTTAATTCGAAAAGCAAAAATAAATGGTTTGGTTAGACTTTTATTTTTTCAAAACATAAAATTTTCTGATCTTATATGTTACAGCAGATACACTTGGTTTTTCAGCTATAAATTTAGTCAGTTTATGTGTAGTAGTTTAAAATATATGCATTCAGAAGATGTTTCCGCATAGAGCAGGGGTCGGCAAACTGCGGCCCGCGGGCCAATTGCGGCCCGCGAAGGGTAAATCTGCGGCCCGCGAGCACGTTATTTTTTTGAATGGATTGCGGCCCGCGAAAGAAAATTTTGTGGCCCGCGAGCACGTAAATGTGGCCCGCTGAGCAAAAATATGTTTCAAGTTAAATTTTTTTCGGTAACTCGATTTAATTGATTAGTTTGGTTTTAAGTCTGTATAATGTTTAAAAATAATTAGAAGAAATTACTGCTTTATTTTAAAAATGTGAAAAAGACAAATTAGCATTTTAACAGGATATTTTTCTGAGTTTCATAATAACTTCTTTTTTACAACAGCAAGTAATTATCCGAAAAAAGAGTGTAAAGAGTGCTTGAACTTAATAAGTTAGTTATATAATATCTATTTATTAAATTAATTAAATGCAAGTGTTTTCCTTTTTTGTACAAAAGTAATTCACAGTAATTAACTAAAGTGTCATTTCTTTATAGCTTAGATATTTTTTTCACTGTTTTTTATACCTAAGTTTCTTTTATAGATTTTTTATTTTGTAAATGTTATATTTTAGTGTAAAAACATTTAAAATAACATAGTAATAAGAAATAAGGTTTTTTTAATTTTTCTTTTGACACATTTTATTTTTTAGAAGTTTTCTTTGCACTTAAATTAATTTATATGCACACCAACTTAAAAAGATGCTCATATTTTAAACCACTTTTTATTTAATGCTTTAGTTAGTATAAGTTTAGTTTATGCATAATTATCTAACATTGTTGTTTCTACATGTATCATCTAAATTTGTACAGTCACATTTAAAACAGTATATATGATATAAATTAATATAGTTTTTGTTAGGTATACATTTTCATTTTTAAAACATTGTTTTTGTAAAACTAAGTTAACTTTTATGCCTTGCATATCAATACACACATTTGCTGATTTTTGGAGCTACCTAATTAATATAAACTAGACTTAGGGATGGTAAATTTATCAAGGTTGTACACTGTTAATCAAAATAGTTCAAATTCAAGCTAATAAACAACTAAAAATTGACACACACTTAGACAATCGCTATTTGTAGACTTCAAATCTCAAGCCAACTAAGTCATTTTATAAGTTTTTGGCTAGAACTGTTTTTTGTATACAAAAATATTATAAATGTTTTTGTTGACTTAGGCTGGATTTTGCTTGAAAAAGTGGCAAATTAAACTTATGATGTATAATTTGCTCAATCCACAGTGTTAGTTTGAGTTATAAGATATGTTAAACTTTAAGTCTTGCAGCTGATATAATTCAATATATTATTTATATTATTGTGTACATTTAAGTGTGAACTATCAGTGTTGCCAAAAAAACTTGAATCCCGGAAAAGCTTTGAACTTGAAAATTAATGCTTAAAAGTTCTGGAAAAAAACTTGAATTTGAGATTTTTTGAATAAACCTGAAATTTCAAACAATTTTTCAATGAAAAGTAATGAAATTTCGATTTGACACAAAAAATTAGCAAATAAACATTTTTTTATTAAAAAGTATACTAAAGTAGCTTAACAGTGTTTTTAATATTGATATATTTTTTAAGACACATTAAAAACTTTAATTAAACTTTATACTAAAATAAAAAGAAGGAATTGTACTTCTAAAACCTTTGTATTGGTGCATTGCAGCTTTACTTGTAAAATTTCACCGATTGTTGTGCTTCGTGTTGGAACTAAACCAAGAAATTCTACTAAAATGTCAAAGTTAGTAAAAACATCTCTAATAAAAATTCTCAGATGAGCAATAGTTTTTCTATCAGTGTTCTCTTGTTAACATATTGATTAAAGTCTTAATTTGATTTATGCGACTTTATAACTTTAATGCATTTCCTAAATACGACCTTTTGTTGTCATTGAAGAAATAAACAAAAGTTTTTCATTACTACCAACATAAATTCTTTAAAAAAGTTTTTAATTATAAACGGTATCTCATTTTAAAAAAATAAATTTTGCTACTTTATAACTTTCCTTAACAATTTTTTTCTGATAATTCTGTAGTTACTAATGATAATCTTGTGCGTTGATGGAACTGATTTAGGAGATTTGTTTTTTTATCGTTTCTCGCAATGACTCCTAACTAACTTTTTTTTTTTTTTGTAGCTCGTCTTATATTTTGCAATTAATATTTTTAAATGCAATATTCTTATTGCAAATAAAGAATTGCTATAATGCTTAACAAAAAACAAGTTTTTCTATTTCGCTAATGACTCAATAAAGTTTAATACTTTTGTTAAAATTGTTTAAGAAACTTAATTGTCCATTCAAGCTGACTTGTAAGTTTTTTTAGCATGTAATTTATTTACTGTTAATAACTTTCGTTATTTCTTTATGCTGTGAACTTTGTTTTAACTGGGTTGCTACACAAACAGGCTATTTTAAAAACTTAAAAACTTAGGTTTGTGTGAAACTTTTATTTCAAACACTTTAAAGAAATCTTTTAATTTCTAGAATAGTTTTTATGATTGTAGTGTAGTTTATTAATTGTAGTTTTTTCTTGTTTTCTTACACTATGTGTGATTTTTGATGATGATGATATTTTTACTAGGTATTTAAGCTTAATTAACAACGATTTATTAGTTTTTTCAACTTTTAATAAACTTAGGCTGGTTTGATACAACTCAGACATTTTTGCTTTTTAAGTGGCAACTATGTAAAATACTAGTTACTAATAACATATTTTATTTAAGTATTCGAGAATTAATTATGTTAAAGAATTTGTTTTAGCTTTCTGAAATACATACAGGTATTAATTTTATTAAGTTAACTAATTACTAAATTTTTTAATGAATGTAAACTATTTAACACGCAAAAACATTTTTTTGAAGTAAATATTCTTAGAAATATGAAAAAAGGGGTTAAGAGTATAACAAATATATAAAAGTAACCCATAAGTTGTCTTTCAAATTTGTTTTTTATAAAGAGTTAGGTTGTTAATAAAGTTACAAAAGTATTAAGTTTAACTTATTAATGCTTATGAAACTACATAGTTATTAACACTTAAGTATATTAGTCAATGTAAATTTTATTCTAATAAATGTTTATTTAAATAAGCATTCTATGTATAACTAAAAGTCATTTAAAATGATAAGGTGAATAAAAGTAAAACTTTTTTCTCGTGTGACTAAAACTAAAACCAAAAGATTATTCAAATGTCACCAAAACTAAAACTGCGGCCCGCGAAGACTTCGTAAACTTGAAATTTGGCCCGCGACCACCAACTGCCTGCCGACCCCTGGCATAGAGCAATATAAGATTTAAAAGAAACTATTTTAGTACTGTCATTTCGGATTAAATAAATTGACTTTGAATACTTTTTTATACTAAATAATGATCAAAAGTTTGATTCAGTATTGCAAATTTAAATTTCTTAATAAAGTTGTGAAATTGTGGTCGATATTTTACTAACAGAAACTTCTGACAAAGTTATTTTTAAAATTAAATTAATATTGTACGCACTTAAACTTTGAATTTTAAAACAATTAAAGTTGTTGATGAAAAGAATGATCAATTCAATTACCTTGTTTTGTGATTTCTCATGCTAAAGATTTTATAAATTTAGTGTCATAAACTTAGATCTATTTTATATGGTAAATTATTTCTTGTAAAATACCTATTGAAAATTTTAAAAATGTTTAAATTTCAAAGTAGTTTTTAAATTTAGTTTGTCTTAGTTGTTATTTGTGTAATTCTGAAGCATTATTACTTTTTGCTCAGTGAACCATAAAAACTTGTGCATACTTGCATATAAAAGTTCATTTCTTGCAATACACACATTACAGCTATTGTTAGGAGAATGTATATAGTAAAACTCCTGATTTAATGTTGAATGTTGAATATAAGTGAAAAAAAAATCTATATAAACCAGTAATAGATAGTGGTCTGGGTCATTATAGCCACAGTCTGCTGCAGGAAGCATGTTATTACAAAATAGACATTTATGTTATTTGATTTGGTTGTTTATAGTTTTTTTTTTTCAATGTTTCTTCTTTAAGAAATTAATTTTATAATTTAAGCAGTTATCACTTAGTTCAACTTTAAAATTCTCAGTGTAAAAACAATAAACTCAAAGTAAATTATAAGCATAAAGGGTTTTATTTTTACATGGTCCTTAATATTGATTAGTGTTTGAAACTGTTCTTCAACACAATATGTAAAATCATTATGATGTCTAGTTTTATATAGAGTAGTACTATCCTAAGTACTACATAATATTAATATTAGTGTAGTTTAGGTTATAACTAACTATGGTTTTAAGTGTGGTTGTATACCTAAGTATGACCTTGCAAGGTAATAAAATTTAGTATTTAAGGAGTTTTACTATATAGGTTTTGTAAACTCTTTAAATTAAACATTACAATATTTAAACCCAGTAGTTGACACATTTATACATGAAAAGGCACTAAGTATAATATAAATTTCAAGAAAATGTTGAAGTCTCACTAAATTAATGTCGTAGTTAAGTTGATAAATAACATAGTCAATTTTTAGTGAGAACAAGAAAAATAGAATCTAAAATAGTTGTACATGTGTTGACCTTTCAATATTCAACTAATTTTCAATTGTCATGTAGCCTAAAATTAAATGGTTTGCTCCACAAAACATTTATTTTATAAAACAAAAAAAAGTATATTTAAACTTGTTTAAATTTGTTTTCCAAGTTTCAGATTTCTGTGTATAAGGTTTCTATTAATGTAACAAAGCCTTTTTCGTTCTCCATTTTTAGATTTAAATTCTACTCCTCAAAACATTTTTTTTAATTTTAAAGAGTTTAATTTCAGAGTTTTCCATAAACATTACTTAGAATTTGATGTTTATAAATTCAAGTGACTTATCCACTAAGATTTTCAGATTTTTTGTAGTGTCATCTTAGATTTTATTATGACTTAGAAATTTTCCCTTAGAAATGATAGTAACTGAAACATCTTTTTCATTCCATCCCTCATATCAGTTTTTTGTTTGTCTTTGCAAACTTCTATTTTAATTTAGATTGTTTTCTATTTTTAAATAGCTCCTGTCGTATTTGTAAGTGTAGATTTATATTTTTTTATGCGTAACAGATTATCTGCTTTAAGCAGTGAAACTTTGTTGTAACTCAAGTAAGCACCAATATTGTTATCACTGTTACATCTTTGAGCACTTTAAAACTTGGTTAGTAAGAGACTCAGCCGTATAAACTCGTAGAATTTTTTGCTTTTGAGCTTGTTGCAGGACAAGTACTTACAAAATAAAAACTTTACGATTTAATCAAATACTTTGTTTCTGTTTGATGAGCTTTCACGAAACTTGTCTCAATATTTCTACAGAGATACTTTTTAACATAATAATGTCTCTTTATCATATAAAAGGTTTACTTGCAAAAAATTATATCTCTAATTGTAACATTTTACTAGTATGTGTGCAGGAATCTGATTAAAAATGACCGTGTTTTAGTTATTCTTTTTTCCAGGTGATCATATTTTCTTTTAAACTGTTTTTTAGGAGTATCTTAGTTTTTTTTTATTTTTTAGAAATTAAATTTATATAAACATATATATTTCAATTGTCAACGTTATAATTTTTGACAGATAAATACTAAAACATTTATAGATAACTATAAAAATAAAAAATATTTAAATTTCAATCAAAATTACTTATTTTTCAAAATTTGACCTTTCAGCTATATTTTGAGAAAGGTTTAAGTTAATTTTCGTTAAAGATGTTCTAAAAGCTACTTAGAAATATACTACTTTACATAAAATTTACATCTATTAAAACATCAAAATTTATTTACAATAGTGACTTTAAGACAGTCCATAAAAGTCAGAAGAAAAAAATACAACACGCAAAACTTAAACATAAAATTAAAAAAAATATATATAGTTTAGTTTTAAATGTTTTTCAGTAGCTAGATGATAATTTACATTTACTTTTAACTTAGGCTTTAATGATTTGTTAATTATTAAATAAATTAATAGAACGCAATTTGCTTCTTGTTGATTTATAAAAGGAAAATTTTAATAGAAACACTATAAAACTAACAATGAGTAGCAAAACAAGAAAAAACAATCCCAAAGCCATGATACCAAATTGTGATGATTTCATAAGAAGCAATGCTAATTTTTATCTAAAAATTTGCAAAGTCAACTCCAAAAAATGCCTCAAAAAACAATTTAAGGAAAACACTAATGAACCTACTGAAAACGGTAATTAATTTATATTATACATTTGTAGTTATTCATTTCGTTTACAAAGTGAGATACATATTATAAAAAGTAAAAACAAAGTTTTGCTTGAAACCTTTACAAGCATGTTACCTTAAATAAAATAGTAAAATTGTTTACATATGTATAAAGTAAAATTAAAGTTTAAACTAAAATAGATTTTTACTAGTAGTAGCTTAAGTTTATGAAAAAAAAAGTGTAGCTCTGACCTTTAAAAATGTATTTTCGACTGGTTTGTAAAATTAGTAAAAATTATAATCTTTTTTTCAGATAAATTTACAAAGAAAGGACGTCATATCATTTCAAATCTCAAAATGAGCAATGTTCTTATAGAAGAAAGTTTGGAAATTTCTGTTTGCGAATACTTTGATAGAGAAAAAACTCTTAATACTGTAACTTTATATCTTGAACTTGCACATTTGTTCAATTCAACTAACCTTGCCCGAGAAGCACTAAAATTTGTTGAACGTTGTTATACAAGCGTGATAGAAACTAAAAATTTCTTTCACCTGAGCTGTGACGTCGTCAAAAAAGTTCTCTCTTCATCAGAACTGCACATAACTTCGGAACTTGAAGTTTTCAACGCGGCAGAGCATTGGATCGGATTCAACGCGGATGAAAGAACAAAATTTGCGAAAATCCTTCTTCAGACGGTGCGTCTTCCATTGCTGTCAGATGCAGCCCTGCAGCGTTTTTTGCTCGAAAACTCTCTGATTTGGAACAACTGTGAGTGCAGATCGGCAGTTGAAAGCGTTTTGCTGCACCGAAAAAGCGTTTGTGACTACCGACACAGTCGTAATGTGGAACACAGGTATTGCAGCCAGAGCTCGTTTGATGTCTTCTTGTCGTCACGAAGAACAGAGTTGAAGAAAGTTGCTTGCGGAAACTTTCAGAACGTAAAAGTTGGCTATCCAGTAGCTGAAAATGAAAGATTTTATAGAGCAGTTGTGGTGGGCCGAAATATCTACGCAATAGTTCGCAAGCAGATGACCAGTGAAAAGAAAGAACTCGTGATAAAACTGCACGTCGATGGCGCGTGGAAAACCGTGGCCACGACGAAGTACCGCAGCCGGTTTTGCGTTTGCAACTTCATGAAAAACATATTTATCATCGGCGGCAGATACAAACGTCGTCTCATGTGCCTCTCCGCGATCCGCTACGACGCGGAGTCGGGCAAAACGAGTTCGGTCGCTGGAACGGAGAGGTTCGATGCGGCGTGCGCCGCTTTCGACGGCCGAATTGTCGCTTGCGGAGGATTTGTTTGGCAACAGGTTCAACGCGATGTTTTTCAACGGGAAAGTGTTTACACGGGTACCAGCAGCGCTGAAGCGTTCGACCACGCGGCCGGAACGTGGTCGCGAATGCCCGACATGGTCAAACTTCACTACGATCACAGTTTGGTGGCGATCAAAAGCAAGCTGTTCGTGGTTACCAACAACGATTGGAAGCGGGAGTGCGAAGTGTTTGACAAGAGCAGCAACAGATTTGCTGTCATTGCTTCTCCTTTTTCGTTCCGCGACGTTTGGGGTAAGTCTGTTCCAGGAGCTATTTCGATCGGAAAGAAACTTGTGGTTTTTGGAAAAAGAGAGAAAACGATTGTGTTTTATGATACGGAAAAACATGAATGGTATGAAGAAACATGCGGCTGTTTTAACACTTTACAATATAAGTCTTGCGTTAAACTTCCTCAAATATAAATACTAACTTATTGTTTAATAGTATTAGAGCAGTCATGCAAAATAAATAAATATTTTATTCTTAAAATTGTGCACGTCTAAATAAGTGGTGTACCTATCATTAACAAACATTACTAATATTTTATACCTAAAAAAAAAGTACAACTTTCAATTAATTATATTTAGATATTTTTACAAAGTTTATTTATTCTATAACTTTGTTTAAACCAAAGTTTATTTTATTTAGTATTTGCGTTAACGTTGAAGTTTAATTTTGCTTATAACTATGTAATCTGACTGTGGGCTATCAATGTTGGTGACCCAACATTTAAAGCCTCAGCTGGGTCAGGTTGACTTCCTGTGGGCAGATAGTCAACCTGACCTTTTTGATCACACTTCTCAGTTATATTAGTTAAATAAACTGTCTGTCACGTTCTGATGTTTAGTTGCATCAGAATTAGTTTGAAACACGTCAGATGATTTTCATTGGCTAGTGCAATGAAGCGTATCTGACTCAAAATATTCTCTGAGCTAAACTTTGAATAATGAATAATGCACGTATTCATAACATGACGAATCTGCTTCAGCAGTTAAACAAATTTACTAAGTTTAAGAAAAAACTATTGTAGCTGTTTTTGAAACGTATTTTATTTAATTTTTATTTTTTGTCAAGTAAACAAATAGAAGAGCAAGTTTACTTTGAGCTTATTCGAAAAATAAACATGGTTGAGCGATGGTTTATTATTATTATTATAAAATATACAAACTTAATAAGAGATACAAAAAAAAAGTGGTCTTAGGGTATTAAAGGCGGATGATAAAATTAAAAAATTTTATCTTTCTTGTAGACTAAAAATATTTTAGTTCATCTTTTAAAATAAAAACCTCAAAATATTAGTTGTGGAAAAATATTTGCTTTGTAATCTGTGTTTAACTTTAATTTAGTATTTTAGTATACTGCAGTTCATAACTATCGCAGTTTACGTTTAATGTTTTACAAATTATTCGTCGAGTAATGAAGCTGAAAAATATGCACCGAACTTAAAACTCTATTTATTCAGTTTCAGTAAAACAATGTCAATTTTATGTAAAAAATCTTCTACTGCGGGCTAGGGGCATTACTGGTTTTCTGTAGAAAATCCTTAATAAAAGAAAAAAATTAGAAAATGATTCTTTAAATTTTAAACGCTGTTTACTAAAAGTCTTAACATATGTTAATCAATTTGGTTGTGCTTTGTTTTTAAAATTATAAAGAAACGTGTGGTTAAAAATGATTGAAACGAATCACAACAGTTTAACTATTCACAAAGTCGTCTCTAAAGGAACAATACTAAATGAACTTTAAGGATATTTTTTTTACTTATATAGCTAATTAGAGCTTCAAAACTTTATTTGTTTTTTGTTGTGTTTTAGAATTAAATGTATTGTTTAAATATTTAAATAAATCCTGTAAGTCTTAAGCTGTCAAGGATCGTATTTCTTAAAAACCTTTTACTATAACTTATTACATAAATAACTCATACGGATGATATTGTGAAAAACAAAACACTTAGATACTTCATTGACTGTGTTTTGCATACTGATCAGCACACAATATGCATGTTTTCAAATTATTTTGTATGAAAGGAAAAGTAGGTCAAAACTTAACAAATTTATATCTAGTTGCTGCAGATTTCTTACTTGTTCGAACTATTACACAATTAAACATATTTTCAAACATATGTGTGTGGTAAGGTTTAGTGAAGGTATTTTAAAAGATGAAATTGTTTTGTATTTCAAGTTTAAACCTTAATTTTAAATTCAGAAATTATTAACTAATTTCACACTAGACTACAGTTTTTCAATTATGAAAAGTTGTTAAAGTTGTTTTTTTTTTAGTGAAAAATCATAGTTAAAAATAGGATCCATTCTTTTATTTTAGACTACAACAGTTAATTACAAACTTTTATCTATAATAAAGTAATTAAAGAATTAAGATTAATAGATTTAAAAATATTGTTATAGACTAGTAATTCTAGTTTTTAATGTATTATTATTATTAATCTAGTTTAGGAAATAGAAATGAAATAAGATTCTAAACTCTTCTGTTATCTTTATTATCGATATAGGTCCTACGCAAAAAAAAATCGCTAAAAAGTTAAACGTTGCCACACCTACAAGTTTTACAACACATATTTCATGAAAAATAATTGAATCTTACATTCTACTGCACAGCTATAGAATTCAAAGTAAAATGGGTTTATTGACAAAAATAAAATGAACTGTAAAGATTCAGTAAAACATACTGCAACGCCTAAACTTATTCAAAAAAAAAATTTTACAGTTGTTTAACATTTAAATTGTAAATTTAGATATAAATGTCATTTTTATAAACATGTCTAAAATAATTTATGAAAAATTTTTACTCTAAAGCTATTTAGGTACAGATTGAGATTTTATTTAAAAACGTATGCAAAAATATTAGGAACTACTTATCCTTTAAAGTAAAAAATCTTTTTTTTTTTTCTTTGTTTAATGACAATAGCAATATGAATTGATTAAATTAATAAAATGTGAATTTAAACAAAATAAACCAATTAAATAACTTATTATAAAATCTGAAAAGGACACCAAGTTGGCTTGGTTTGGTGGTTATTATAATAACAAAAAAAAAATTTAATTTTAAACATATTAAACACACACTACACTACTTATACATTATCACATGTGCAAACTAAACATATAATGATTTTGTCTATTGATACAAACAACTAAAAAAGTGCTGCATGAAAATCAACTTAAAATTTTTTATAGATTTTTGAAGTTAATACAAACAAAAGTTCTATTTGTTTAGTATGAAAATGTTTGAACAAACTTTGGTAAAACCATAGTCCACTAAATATTTTTGTCATTACAACACCTATAGTTGTATTTTTTCAAAATGTTTCTTGTGTAAAATATTTTGTTTACATTAAAACTTTGACTAAATAAAGCAGGTTTTGTCTCGACTATTAATTAGTAACTAGTAAAATAATACAGTACATATATCCTTATTATTTACAAGCAAAACTTAACTATGGATTTAACATATTGTCGTTGTTGTTGTTTATTTTAGTTACACTCAAACGGTTAAAATTATTTTAAGTAAAAATAAATACTATAAAATTCGCAATGCACAGAATAATTAAAATTAAATTTATAAAAAATTCTGAATTTTCGATACTAAAACTAAATTAAGTTAAAGTATAAAATTTACAATAACACATTCAAAAAGAAATACTTTAGTTTTTTTAATATGTAAACTTGTTTATAAACAACGATATATTCATGTATTGTATAATTTTCTTTGTCAACTTGAATCAGACTAAAATAACTTTAGTTTTTGTACTATAGCCAATTTTATAACTTTAGGTAGAGATATTTTGTAAAATTATAACTAAGTTTGTCTTATTTATTTTCATGTTAGCTCTAATTGTAATTACTAAAACACAAATTAAAAGTTTAAATGTTTTTAAAAATATTACTGATTCTTATTCTTAACAAATAAATAAATATACTTTAAAATGTTAATCGATCATAAATAAAATATTCTTTAATTATGCTAGGAAAAAGTAAAGTAAGTGATTTCATGAGCTATAACTTAGTTGTGTTATTTACATTCTAACCAAGCATTAAAACCAACCGAAAATAGGGTAGCCAAATTTTGCTGTAATTGTGGAATTTTTTTTACTTAGTTTTCTAACTTAAGGTAACAATCTAACCTTAATTTCAAGCTTTAAATATTTTGATAATGTTGAAAAAAGACTTTTTTTAAAAACGCTTATAGTTCATCGTAAAATAGGGCAAAGTGAAGTTTTACTACAATAGAGTTTTTAAAAATTAAATCATTTTAATGTTTTTAAACAGGTTGTTGTAATTTAAATGGTATTATGTATAAAAAGGTTAGATTAGTATGAATTACTGATGAAATAAAAAAAAGTTACTTTTAATTTTGGTGAGTCAAACTCTTAAGTCGTATAACCGTTAAAATTTCGTGAAGTTTTTATTTATGTTTTTTTTTTAATCTTTGCAATATGTTATAAAAATGTTTTTCGAAACCATTTAAAATAATTATTTCTTCTAGCAAAATATATATTTAAGTTATATTGAATAACTTTGTGAACATTATGGTAAGGAGTAAGTCTAATTAGTTTAGAAATTTTTATAAAATCAACAAGACATTTTTTTCATTTAAAACATGTGTATCAATTCTGCAGCCCTTTGCTGTATAAAGTAAAGTTTAGGTTTCTTGCATTAATTTTTGTATTTATCACAATTTATATTTTATATAAGTCTACAGTTTGCGAAATTGTATTGTTTATCACTTAGCAATAAAATAACTTAATACTTTTGATACAAATGTCTTATCTTATATTTAAAAATCTTTGTATAACCGTAGTACTATAGATGTAATGTAAGTAACTGAAAATTTCCAACGAGTATAGAAAATTTCTAGGACGTTTAGTAATAATACCTTATAATTCTTAGCTAATATAGGTGTGAAATAAAACCAGACTATTCAAGTCTAGTCAGATTTGTTATACACTATATTTATATTGTAATTTTATAACAAAAATATACTGTAACCGTCTTCACAATATAATAATTTTGGATGGTTGGGTCTTAGTAGGTTAAGCTGCTCTTAAAAAAGATTACTATTAACGGTTATTTTAAAAATTACAAAAGTTTAGATAGAATGCAGGCTTAATTTATTATTCTAGTTTATACTACAAAAATAACGTTATCAGATTAGTTATTAGTGCACGGATTTTATATAGAAATTTAATTAGTACAGTGAGAAGTAAGTAAGAATAAAATAAATTACAATAAAAGTGTTCAAAAAGACTGTTAAAAAGAACCAAGTATGCACATTTACTAAATAATAGTGATCTACCGAATTGAAGATTCGGACTCGATTTTAGTTAAGTCCTAATTTCAAAATGAGCGTCGGATTCGGATTTGGCTGCATCCTAAATTTCAAAAATATTCTCGGATTTGAACTCGGCCAAATCCTAATTTCAAAATAAGATTCGAATTCGGCTGAATTCCATATTTTGGATTCGGAAGACAGATTTATACTTTTTGCATTTTACTTAATTGCTTGTCAAAAATGAAATGTAAAACTAGTTAATGATTTCAAGCTTTAGTGGACGAAAAATGGTTATTCACACTTACAAAATCCTTATTAATTTTGATTTAGAGTTTTGCACACAGTATAAAAACTATGATGCCTCTAAAATAAAATTAAGTACATATCTAAGGCGTATAATCTCAGATTTTTGTTTAACCACTTTTATTTATTCATCATATGTTTAGTTTATTATGTTTGTTTGTAATGAACTGCTGAATTATTTATACAAAGATAAAAAAATCAACTTAAATATGTATTTTTAAAGCAAGTGTATTTATATTTCTAGCTATATAATTTTTCTTAATTTTTTATTATTTATTTAATTGATAATTGTAATTTATGATTTATATGTTATAACTTTAAATAATTTTTTTCAAACAACGTTCCAAAGAAAAAATAAAACTTTTAAAAGTAAAATCTTATTTAATTTGTGATAAACTGTTTCAACTACTTGCATTATTCATTGTTGAACTCATAATATGAATAGGGTATTTAGAGCTTACTGCAGTTATGAGAAATAAGGCTTAAGTCTGAGGAAAAGTATTGGAAAAAAGGACAGGTTTTTAACCTACTCACAAACAGTAAACCAATCCAAGATGAGACTTTATACAGCTTTATATAGTTTTTTCCATAGTTTACAAATTTTTATTAAATTTTTGTTTTATTCGATGTTTTATTTTTAAAGTGAAAGATTGTTATGAAAACAAAATCTTAGAACCTCGCAGTTATATCATTCTCCTTACTGGGTTTCTAAAATCCTGGAATTTGAAGTTTAGACTAAAACATCTGTAAAAAATCTAGAACTTGAAAAATTAATAAAACACTGGAAAAAAATGGAATTTTGAACGAAATTCACTAAAAAACCTAGAACTTTAAAAAAATTTTACATGTTGAGAGTAAAATTTTGATTTGACACAAAAAATCTAGCACAAAATTAAATAAAATTTTGCCATCATCACTTATTATTTTATTAACAAACTTTTATCAGTAGCTCCATTTTTTATAGCTACTTTGTATACAATTTAACACAGTTTTTAACCTTAAACTTAATTTTAAACCAAAAGTATACCCAAAAATGTGTGCTTTTAAATACCTAAAAGAATTTTTGAAAACTTGGAGTAAATTTGCTAAAATAATTTGGAAACCTTGACTTTAGCAATAAGTTGAGACTGGAGACCTTTATTTGTTATATATCATTAAATACAACAGCTTTAAATAAATGATTTCGCTAACTTTATAATGCTTTAGTGCGGAAGTATAGTTTACAAAAGTTAAACATTTTTAAATAATTTGTTTTTTAGCTTTTATTAATTACAGAAATTAAGGATTGCCTAACATTTAGGGTACTTAAGGAAACGAATGGTATTTTAAATTTTAGAAAAGCTAAAATTAAATGATAAAAAGTATATCTGTTTTGAGGCTAGTCAAGGTAGTTATTCTTTTATAATGCCACCAGAGAAACCAAAACCACAACACTCTGTAAATATTGATCCGAAAAAGGTTTCAGTATACTATTATTTTTTAAAAATAAAACTAAAAACAGTATACTCAGGATGACAAACAACAGGATTCTATTTACGAAAGAACTAAAGCAGAAATAAAGTGCTTTTTGCTACAGAAAACTGGAATGCAGACACTGAAGAGGATGAAGTAATAAACTGGTGGAACTTAAACAAGACAATTTACCCATATCTTGCCAGTTTTGGAAAAAAATATGCACCATTAGTTTCTGTGAATTATGAAAGATTATTTTCTGAAGCTCGAAGTTCATACGAGCAAAAACGCAATCGATTGCTTCCGAAGAACGGCGAAAACTTTTATTTCTCCATTACAACTTGAGAAAACAGAAGTGTCTTTTGTAGTATAATAGAGACATCTTTTGCGATTGTAGTTCGTTTTATATTTAAGAAAAAGTTGCTTAGATTAATCTATGTTTTTTTTTTTTCTTAAGGTAAAAGTGTAATCCTAAGTGTAACTTATAAATGCTTTATTACAATTATAATTCCCTTTTTAGGATTTATTTACAATTGGTATTATATTTCAATTCGTTACCACTCCATGTTTTTTCGATTGCATTTTGTTTTATCCACATTAAAACTTTAAAAAGTTTATTTTCTAATTCGTTTACGGTAACAATAAAAACTAACTTAAACAAAACGTAAAAAGTTTTATTTTTTGTGATTTTTTTTACGCTATAATCATTTATTAAATTCTCTATAATTTAATTTTTATGTATAACAAAAGAACAACTTAATTTTAAATGTTGTACGAATGGATATCCAAATATTGAAACTAAGTTTTGTGTATGTAGCTTTATTTTTCAAGTATGAACTTTGTTTTTTTTTTTGCTTTTAATATAAATTATTCTAAAAAAATAATGTGTTCATTTATTAAACATTATAAATATCTTTAAAACTTATTTTACGAAATAAGTGATAATATCGTCAACATGTCATTCTGTGCGTTGAAAATCGACTTGACGATGTAAGTTTCCTATCCTCGTTTAACTACGAAACGCCTTCAATACGCTTCATTCTCCTTGCCGGCTCCACTCGCCTCTGCGTCGCTGTGCCGTCTACCCTATCTCGCGTCTGCAAGTCAACTTGTAAACTTTTTTTTCTCACAATTAGTTCATGCTTATTTTTTCTAACTTTCTATTCTATATACGAATAGTGACGTCACATAAGGCTTTGAAATTCTCTCATTATGACTCTTTTTACTGATTAAGTGAAACAAATTAGAAAGTTTTATGACTGGTTCTACAATCCTAATTTATATCCTAAAAAGTGAACTTTGAGGTGAAAAAAAGAAAAATATTAATTAATTAAAGAAAAATGTATTATTTACTATTTAGTCTGCTTAATAAATAACAGAACTCTGTATAAACAATCAATGTACTTTTATATATATACATAAATTGTGCTATTCTTTTAACTAAAGGAAAATGAAGTAATTATAACTTACAACTTATTGTTTTTTAAACAAAAACAGACTTATTTTCGAATTAAATTAGGTAGCATATATTATCTTAAAATAACGTTCAAAGAACAAATTAAACGTTAAAATTTGTTTTTGAAAAGTATGTTAGTTTATATTACTTAAAAAAAGCATAAATAATTTAAGGCTAGTAATTCGTAGTAGTAACAATTTGCTTACACAACTACTTTACGACTACTTTAGTACTTTTATTTTTAATAACAATGACTATGGTGGTTTATTGTTTACAAAAAAAAAAACATAATTATTATAGTATTTTAGTATATATTGATTACAAATATATAGTTTAAAGAAAAGCATTTTAAAACTTTCTATAACCATATTCAACAGCCATTAAGCTCTACAAACAAAAAAAAAAAAACAGATTACATGTTTTATATTATAAATGGTTTCAATTTAAAAAAAATAATGTAAGTTTGTAATATCTTGAACATTATTTCACTAACCTCTAAAATTAGTAACTTAAAAGTAATAAAGGTTTTAAATTGTACTTTTTACTCACATTTAATATCTTGAAATACATCAGTTAACAAAAACATAGCTAAATTTATATGTCTTTAGTCAAACTATTTAAAGTTTTGAGTTTATTATTTTACTTTTTTAGCCTTAATAATGTTTTTAGAAATAAAACAATGATTCTCGAAAAAAAGCTTATGTACCATACAATAAAGATGATCATTTTAATATATAACAGTTGTTTAAATAACAATTTTCTAAAAAGTTTGTCTAACTAATTAAATAGTAATTTTTTAGTTTTGTATGTGACAGTGATTAAAACTTTTGATGAGTGATTCTTCATTACACCTATACATTTAACTATATAGCTTATAAAATTTAACTAGTAACTAAGAAGATAATATTTGATATTTGGTAGAAATTTGTTTTAAAGGATTAAATATACAATATGTGTATTGTTAACTTAACTTTTAATCGTCTAAATTTTGTAAATTTATATTTCATTTTAGGTCTTTTAACTACGACAACTTTGTCGAATCGCTTGTGTTGACGTAATTTTGGTAAAACTTGATAAATGTATAGAAGCAAATATAAAAACAAATTATACAGTAATCTTCCTTTATTCTACCAACATATGTTTCTGTGTGTCAACGAATCAACACACTTCAACTGGGTTCAGTAAAAAAATAATTACTGTAATGAGAGAATAGAAGCATAGAATAGAATATGTGTATACATGTTTTCATTAAAGTAAGATATTTTCTACAGATAACAGTTACTAATAGGTAAAATACTTAATATTAAATCCGACTGTTATAAAACTATATAATATTTATGATTATTAAGTCTAAAATAAGTAAAGTAAGCTAAATTAAACAACAAATTATAATATAAACAAACAACTCACGTTAATGGTAAAGATAACTGATTCAAAATTTATTGTCGTTAACTAATGAAAGTATATTCATTGCAACTAATAATTACGTCACAATGTAAACGAGGTTATTTAAACTATCTAATTTAGAAGCCAGTTAAAGTGTGTTGATTCGTTGACACACAGAAACATTCGTTGGTAGAATAAAGGAAGATTTTTGTGTAATTTTTTTTTTATTTATATTCTAGTGAAGTTACCTCACTAGGATCTTTTGTTAACAAACGATTAAAACTATATTTTGAACAGTTAGAAGCAAATATACTTTTTTATAACAGAAAGGAACTAACTTATTTTGTTTTTTTTTTGCTTGTGAGTAAAATAACTTGCTATATATTTATTTCATCACAAATAACCTTTTAATTTTTTTTACAGTATATAAGAAAAAAGAATATACAGTACCCTACGATTTACTTTTATATTACAACGTTTTGTTTTTAATGGTTTTACTTTTTAAAAGCATGTTTTGTATTATCATGATTAAGGATAGTAATTTATGTAATTTAGTTTAAACGCATTGAAGACTGGTAGTAAGATATGCCTTGTAATTTTACATAAACTTGTTAATGTCAACCTTAAAATTTTTTAAACATGTGTTTAATTTTTGCAAAAAATAGTTTTAGCAGCCATCAGACTGTAAAAACTAAAATTTAAGTCCGAGAATGTTATTATTAATTTTTTTTTTTTCATAATAAAATTAGTTATAATCTGTATTATTTACTATTTTTGTCACAAGTGATCTACCAAATCCAAAAATTTTGGATCCGGCAAGACCCAAATCCAAATTTATTTTTTAAATTAGGATTCGGCGATATCCAAATTTGAATCCGAGTCTCAGTTCTAACATTTTTATAACTGGATTCCTAAAAGTTTTAGTTGCTTGTAATGTAAATACAATAAAAGCTAATAAATAATATTTATGCAATATACTAACACTTACTTTCTAAAAAAGTTCGAACAATACTTTCATCGTGTTATTAAACAAATTCGTTTTATTGCGATGATAAGTTATTTAAAAAGCGAACTAAGAAGGAACGTCTTGCTAAAAGAGCAGCAAAATCAAGCTACATGCACTAGAGCTTAGTTTATAAAATTTTCTATACTTGCAAGCAACATTAACAATAAATAGTTTAACTTTATCTTTAAGTAACATGAAAAGATCTTTTCATTAGGAGAAGTAATAAAATTTTTTATTTCCTAAACGAAAAAAAAAACATAATAATTAAACTAATAAGGTAGATTTTATTACTGCCTAACACGGTCCGTTTCTTAACCACTACGGTCCAGGGAACAACTTTTTTTAAGAAAACCTTTTGAATACAGCTTAGTTCTAATAATTATTTTATTATATTTATAACACTTATCTATAATTATTAAGATAGTACATACTTAATAAACAGTTTATTTAAAAAATATATAAACAGCTGAACTAAGTTTGTTTGAAAACAAACATTTTAACTTTGTACATTTGAGGAGAGGCAAACCTTTTTTTTGAACATTAGCCTGATGTTGTACTTTATTTAAAACTAATAATATCTTTTATTAACACAAACGATTTTCAACAAATGTATATAAGTGTGATACAATTAATGCAAAATAAATTAAAAATTAAAACTTTTGTAACCTTATAAATTTGTTAATCAAGAAAACAACAAATTGTAACAATATGTTTTACCTGTTAAAAATTAAAGACATGTACATTTATTTAATATAGAAAAGCAAATATTTTTTGATTATTCATTATCCTTAATTGATTAATTAGTGCTCTCATGTTATATTTAATTTTGTTTAATAACAGATCTAATTACTTTCTTGTTTTGTTTTTTTAAATATTAATTATAAGGCTATATAAGTTTTAAATACTCCTTATTTTCTAAAAATTTTATCAGACTGATAAAAGTTTGTTAAAATATGCTTGTGTTTATTAAATACTTTAATTGTTTATAAAATATTTTTTGTCAATAATTTTTTAGTAATCAAGAAAACAAGAAATTATAACAATATGTTTTACCTGTTAAAAATTAAAGACATGTCATTTATTTAATATAGAAAAGCAAATATTTTTTGATTATTCATTATTCTTGTTTGATTAATTAGTGCTCTCATGTTATATTTAATTGTGTTTAATAACAGTTCTAATTACTTTCTTGTTTTTTTTTTTTTTTTTGATTGATAAACTAAACTCTGATGCAATTATAAGGCTATATAAGTTTCAAATATTCTTTATTTTCTAAAAATTTTATAAGACTGATAAAAAATTGTTAAAATATGCTAGTGTATATTAAAAGACTTTAATTGTTTATTAACTATTTTTTGTCTATTACTTACATTAAAAGTTTTATCCAATGTTACAATAAAAGTCACGTTTTACTTAGGTGTTATCAGTTAGGCTTTTGTTATGAGATAGTTTTCATAACCTGTTTTTTTTTATCAATTAATCTACTGTAAGAAGTATAGTTTAAGTAGTTTTTTTTCATTTCAATGTTGAAAAAAAAACTAAGCTTTTAACTTTAAAGATCTATAAAAACATTTATATAATGTACTACATTAACTTTTATTAATGTATAATAACAATAGCTTATCTTATATTAATATCTAGATATTACAAGTCTATATTTTGTTTTACTAAAGTTAGATTTAATTTAGTTAATGTAATATTTAGAATACTATCAAAATATAAATTTAAAATAAACATTCATTTCACAAGTTTATTTCCACAGCTAAAACTTAAACAAGAACAAAATGAATAGCCAGAACGGAGTTTATTTACGAGGTGTTAAAGGTAGTAGAAAAAATAGGCTAGTAACCAGTTTGATGCCTGACTGTGAAGAAAGAACTTCAATAATCCAGTATTACAATTTGTTGAACGTTTTACCAGAAGAAGATAAGTATCATGTTGAAGACGTGTACAAGATAACAAGCAACCAAGATACCCCTAACAATGAAGATGAAGACTTTCAGTATGGCTTTCATGGAACCCTACCCAACAACTTAATTCCAATTCTAAATGACGGATTTAAAAGCAGTAATAGTGGTTGCTGCGGATACGGCGGAGTATACATTGCGAGCGTCAGTTCCTTGGCAACAAAATATGGGCAATTCAAGAGCACTGCCGGCGAAGATTGCACCTGTGTTGTAGTTACGTGCTTAAGGCACAGCGAGTGTGTTCCGAAGCCATTCGTTGGAAATTCGTGCGAAGATAAACTGATTGAGAGAAATGCAACAATTGAACTTCACCGAGGCCAAGTAAGCCTTGGAATGAAGCCATATAGAACTTTCAATGCAAACAACTTCCGAAAACATCTGAATAAAAAGAAGAATGTTAACACAAAGGATTGTTGGGCGTTTGACAAGTTTTTTGTCAACCCTGATATTATAAAACCAAAGTATGTGATTTTTGCAAAAAAAAGAGCTTGATTGAATTTTAATAAACCTTATTCCTAAAATAGACTTTTATTTGTTTAACATGTTTTAAGTATTAAAGTATAATTCTTAACTAAAGTGTTTTAGTTTTTAAAACTAACTGACAGGAAATGTAGTTTATTCAGCATGAAAGTTAAGAGAATCAAAACTAGTAAAATAATTACAAACACAAAAATATTTTTCTAACTCAGATATCAAAAAAATTTGCATAAGCAATTGTCTACATATTGAAAAGTTTAGATTGTAATTTTCAAAATGTTTTTCTCTAAGCTGTAATATTTTTAGTCAAAATTAATAAAATATTTAACTTTGAAATATACTGAAACCATTAAAGAAATGGTTAATTTAGTTTAATTTCAGTGTTATGTTCTCAGTAGCCTGTTTGTAAAGATATTTAAATTCTAACTTGGAATAAACAACGGTATAAGAAAATAAATTTCAAAACATAAGCTTTCTTGGAATAGTTAAAATAAGTTTTAAAAAAATTTAAGTAATAAAAACTACAAAAATTAAGATTTACCCCTAGTATAAAACAAAAATATTTTTTTCAACTAATCATTATTACAAGAGTATTTTAGATAAATATTTTAACCAAAAGCAGATTATTGTCACTAATGAAACTTAAACTTAAAATGAAACTACAAAGATATAAAGAATATTTTAACATTCAATTACCTTTTGTATCTGTTTCGAATATTTGAAGTTGCTTCCCTTTAAATTTTCAAAACATTTCAGTGAATCTGAAGGAAATGGTTCGTACCAAAACAAATTGTAGTTCAATGCTTCGTCGGCGTCTAATCTTTGTTGAGTTTTGTATAAGTTGTTTATTTTATCAATTTTATTTATATTACAATTCTTATTATAAGATTTTTTTTAAATTAAGTAAATAGGGTTTTGTTATAGAAACGTGATTCAGTACGAAATTTGCATCTAATGTCTATTAATTAGTTGTTAATAAACATATAAAGATTTATTTTAAGTTTACAAGGTTGCAACTAGTTTTTGAGAAGTTTCATCTAGGTTTTCTGAATTTCTTCCAGGTTTTTAAAAGTAAACGTTTTTAGGTCTATTTTAGTTAACAGATAAGTTTAAGATTTAAATTGTCTTAAGTATTATAACAATATTGGAAATATACAATAAAGCATCTTTAAATGTGTTTTTTTAATTATAAAACTTTGATTATGACAAAATATTTGTATCTATATGATAAATTTTTCGTTTTAAATCAAAATTTCACTACTTAAAATGTAAAACTGGTTTTAAGTTTCAGACTTATAATAATTGTTGTTCAAAATTCTAGGCGTTTTTTCAAAAATTTCTTAGATTCCAGTCGTTTCCAGGTTTAAAATAGTCGAATTCAAGGTCTTTTCAGGATTCCAAGTTTTAAGGCGACCCTGGGTTCAGAACACATCAAATCGTGTTCATATTCTTCTTCTGCGTATTTTTTACTAAAAGAAAATTTTAAGTGACACAAAAATTTTAATGTTTATGATGAATTCTTTTGACTTTGTGGAAATTTCGTTACTACCATGCAAAAATAGTTTAAAAATCTAGGGTTTCAACGTATTTTATTGACTTTTGTTTAAAATTCCTTTTTTTTTCAGTTATTTTCAATGTTTTTAGGTTCAATTTTTGCCTAAATTGTCGAATTTCATGATTTTCTGCAACTCTGCATACATAATTTAACAAATCTTTTTATTTTACCAAATGAAAACTTATAGATAACTAACCTTTTAAATTTCTCCGAGTGAAAACGTTATATTTTTATTGCAGAGAAGACTTGCCAAATCGTGTTCGCAAAATTCAAACACCAAGTAAACGAATCTGAAGGAAAAACGTATTGTTGATAGTAAAAATAAAACAGTATAAGTAGTTTGTCACTAAAATTATTTTGTGTATTAGTAAACTCAAAACAGACACACATTTATTTGTAGTCAGTAAAAACATGTATATATATATATATAAACATGTAAACATTTATTTATTTTGTGTATTAGTAAACTTAAAACATTTTTTATGACACACATTTATTTGTAAACAGTAGAAACATGTCTATATATAACTAAATATGTAAACAAATATTTTTGGCAAATTCCTTCTAGAATTTTTAATTTTTACGTCTTTGGGTCACATGTTATGTTAAATGTATATATTTAATGTTAAACGACATTAAATGGATAATAAAGCTTCTTTGAATGTGTTTTTAATAAAAGGAATTCTGATTATAACTTTTTTTTTATCTTTACGATCGATTATATGTGTCAAATGGAAATTTAACTACTTAAAATTTAAAACTTTCTTATAATTTTAACTTTTTCCAGGTTTTAGTGACTTTTGTTCGGATTTCCAGGTTGTTAGTTTAAAATATTTTAATTTTATGTTTTTCTAGATTTTTTGAGCAAAAACTATCAATTCCAGGCTTTTCTAGGATTCTTTTTTTTTTTTCATTCTTTAATATTTATTGTGGCTTGTACTACACACTAATATGTAAATAATACACTAAATTTCTTAAATCGTTACATTTTAGGTTTAAACAAAATATGTTTTTTACAAATTTTGCAGAATCCAAATTTTTTTGTATAAGTGACATAGGATAGCTGTCTAATTTGCACAAGCGTACAAAATTGCACAAGGTTACTAAATTGCACGAGGGTATAAAATTACATGAGGAAACAAAATTACACGATTGCACAAAATTGGACGAAGACTAGTTTGCGTGGGGTACAAATTGCACGAAAATAAAATTTCATGAAGGAAAATCACTTTTGCACAAAAGGAATTTTTATGAAAACACTTTAGTAAGAGCAGACAATTTTGCACAAAGAAATTTTTTGCACGGTTTTTTTTTTCTTAGTTTCTGTATTAAGTTTAATTGTTTTTAGTTAATTTTTTATTCTTTTCTATCACTGTTACCCCTAACCCTCGGTCGTAAGTATTGCTGGTTATATGTGTTAGTTTTAGTGAAAAATATTTGTTTTAGTTGTTTTATGTGCACTACATAGGTGTTAGTAAATTTATATTATTATTTTTTATATCAGAAGAAATGAACTACTAACAGTTTTATACATTATAGGGACTGAGATTGGAGTAACACTATTAAACAAATTAAATTTAAATATCTTTGTTAATAACTGAAGGAAAAAATTGAATTAAACTGATTATAAAACGTTTTTTAAGTATAAATAACTAGTTAAAGGTGAATCCATAACTGTATTTATTTTTATCTCTGTTGTTCGTATTAAATATTTTATTTACTTTAAAATTTTAACAGAAGGCCATAGCTATGAAAAATATAACTTTTGTTTAGTCAATTTGGACTGGTTTTTCTTAATTAAAACTACTTCAAAAAGTTTTTAAGTCATCTGCTCGAAATTTATTACTTTTGTGAATATTTTACTTACTTTTACAAACAATATAAATCTAAAATAAAACAAACTGATAAATTTTCTAATTTTACAGAATTTTTTGGTTTATTACTTATAATTCATTATAACTATTATAAAACAAAAATAACAAATATATATTTTTTTTATTTGTTGTATTTATTTGTACTTGCTTTCTCGATGTAAGAAGTTTTTTGAATAATTTCGTGTTTTCTTTTTCACAGATTTGTAGAATTTTCACAAAAAGTTAAAGAAATATCCAGAAAGCACTTTATTTAATTCAATTGATATTAAACATGTCTGATTGTAATAAATATACATAGAAATTTTAATTAATTGTTTTTTAACTTTTTTATTAGTTTCCATTTTTTTATATAGTTTTAAATATTTAAAAACTGATAAAAAAAAATTCAAGTATTGGATTAGGGTTTAAAATAAACTATAATTTGATTTTTTAAAGTTATTATTACAGCTTTTAATATAAAACAATTAGCTGTTAACAATTTTCAGGTAAATAATAACAATAAACATTTAGCAAGTTGTTTTTAAATAAAATAACTAGTCTGAGTCAGATTTGTTTTTTTTTTTAAATTTAAATGTAACAAGAACAAAATTCGAAAAAAATAACAGTTTAAAAAACTTCAACACTTACAATAACAACAGAAAAACCTAACAGAAATCAACCACAGATTTAGGAAACACATCAGAAATTTCCTGAGCTTTGCAAAAAACTTAAAACAAGGCTGAGATGCTACTTAAAATACAGACTAGCCTGAATTAGGCAGTCTTTAAGGCTAATTGATTAATCATATATCAATTTTTGAAAAGAAACTGATTTTAATAATGGTATCAAGATTTAGAATAAGTTTTTTTGGGGTTTTACTAGATGGCTGATTCAAAATTTAAAAACTATTCTGACGCTAACAACTTGAGTTTATTTTAAGTTTTATATCATATTTATTTTTCATAGCTATACCCTCCTAAAAGAGTAAACTTTATCAACCCTAAAGTTAGGCTGATGAGTATATATTTTAACCTAGGCAACCAAACCTACAATTTTAAAATCAATTTAAATTTATTTTTGTAGCTATAACCTTCTAGAAAATATGTGTTGATGTATTAATAGTTTAAAATTAAACAAGCTACTCTGCAATATGTTATATTGCAAAATCGACTAATAATAACCTAGCTAATCCAAAATTAGCAAGTTTTATTGAGCCATGTTTTGTAAAAATCATCTTATTTGTAAATAAACAACTAATTATAACCTAGCAAGGCCGAAAACAGAAAGTTTGAGCGTTCCATCTTTTGTTATGAGAACGTTGGCTGCTTTCATATCTCGATGTATTATATTATTGCGGTGCATGTAGAATAATCCATCAAATAGTTGGTACATTATCTGTTAAATAACAAAAACTATATGTTTATATCATTCTTTTACCTACAATTGTTATAATGCAAGTAAAAAACTCCTTCTAGTAATTAGTACATTATTTGTTTATGTAAATTAATTAAGAAGTTCATCTGTATTTAACATTATTCAAATTATTTATCAACAAGCATTTAGAATAGAATAATCCTTCTAATAGTTTGTACATTACTTGTTTATTTATAAAATAAGGGTTAAATTTATGATTATTGTACATTTATCTATTAACAATAGAATACTATTATTTTATTTTATTAATCTATTATTTTAGAATACTTAGAATAAGAACTATGTTACATTATTCATTTTACATATACAAATATTTGATAGTGAATATTATAATTTATTATTATAATACTTTTCTAGAGTTCCTTATTAAACTAGTTAGTTACAACTAAAGTTTTGTAGTGCCAGTAATAAGTGTGTCTACACAAGATATTCAACTAAAATTGATGTGAATTCCTAAATTATTAGCAAACTTGAAACAATTTTAAAAATAAAGTTTTAAACAACTTTATTCTTACTTATTTCTGTTGCTTTAAAAATAATTTTATAATTCCAAGCTTATCACTGTCATTTTACAAGCTACTAGGTGTATATCAGTTAAAATTATTCATACAATTTATAATACATAATTTAGAAAACCAAATAATGCATGCTTTTTCACATGGGGTGCATAAGGTTTTTTGATTTACTTACAAGTTTATAAAAAACAAGTTTTTGGTCCATTTTTCTTATAAAGTTATCTCAAGTTAAAAAAGTAGTCATAAATAGTATAGCAGTATAGAAAAGATACTGTAAAGCTAATTAAAAGGTATTTTTTAATAAAGGAAAATTTTAAGTGACACAAAATTTTAATGTTTATGACAAATTATTTGAACTTTGTGAAAATTTCGTTACTTAACATGTAAAAATAGTTTAAAAACCTAGGGTTTCCACGTATTTTATTGACTTTTGTTCAAAATTTCTTTTTTTTACAGTTATTTTCAATGTTTTTAGGTTCTTAGTTTTTTTAGGAATTTTTGCCTAAATTGTCGAATTTCATGATTTTCTGCAACACTACATACATAATTTAACAAATCTTTTTATTTTACCATATGAAAACTTGTAAATATACTAACATTTTTAATTTCTCCGAGTGATATTTACGTTATATTTTTATTGCAGAGAAGACCTGCCAAATCGTGTTGGCAAAATTCCAACACCAAATAAACGCTTCCGAATCTGAAGGAAAAACGTATTGTTGATGATAAAAATACAACAGTATAAGTAGTTTCTCACTAAAACTATTTTGTGTATTAGTAAACTCAAAACATTTTTTATGACACAAATTTATTTGTAGTCAGTGAAAACATGTATATATATAACTAGACATGTAAACAAATATTTTTGGCAAATTCCTTCTAGGATTTCTATATTTCACGTCTTTGGGTCTATTTTTAGTTTAAGGCGAAAAACTATGTTAAATGTATATCTTTAATGCTAAACTACATTAAATGGATATCTTAAAGCTTCTTTAAATGTGTTTTTAATAAATAATTCTGATTATAACTTTTTTAAATCTTTACGATCGATTATATGTGTCAAATTGAAATTTAATTACTTAAAACTTAAAAGTTGCTTATAATTCCAACTTTTTCCAGGTTTTAGTGAATTTTGTTCGAATTTCCAGGTGAGTAGTTTAAAATATTTTAATTTTATGTTTTTCTAGGTTTTTTGAGCAAAAACTAACAAATCCAGGTTTTTCTAGCTTTCCATGTTTTTATTTTGCACTATTTGATATTTATTGTGGTTTGTACTACACACAATTATATTAACACTACACTAAATTTCATAAAATCGTTACTTTTCAGGTTTTACAAAAATATTTTTAACAAATTTCGCAGAATCCAACATTTTTTATATAACTGACATAGGTTAGCTGTCTATTTTGCACAAGCATATAAAATTGCACAAAATTTACAAATGTTAACAATTTATTGATAGTCAACAAAATTACATAAACATACTTGTTTAGGGTTGTAGTTTTAGATCTGACAACTTCAATCAAATCCACCACATTTTTATGATGGAGAGCTTGCAAGATTTTTATCTCCCTCAGAGCAGTAATTGGAAACTGTTGTGAAAAAAGTCATTAAAATATGATTTCTGTATTGATTTATATAAAAATCATAACAAGTTGCTCATTCTTAGAGAAAGATAGACAATTGCATGACATTGATCTTTCTCAGAGCAGTGATTTGGAACTTGTAAACAAAAAAAAAAGTACATAAAGTTGTATTTTCTGATATTTAAAACTTTAAGGTTTACTTATTTTTAAAAAGAAATACACTCTTGCAAGATTTAGATCGCTCTCAGCGGAATTATGGGAACTGTAAATTTGATAAAATAAAAGTAAAGTACTAATCTTAGTTGTGTAAATACTAGTTTAAAATCATCACAACATTTATTTACTTTTCATTATTAATAGTTAAATATTAAAATAACCTAATTTAAAATAAAAAATAATGTATTCATATCAAGTAACAAAAATTATAAAGTTCAAAAATGTTATGGTTAATTATAACTATGAAACGTTTTTAAACAGGGTCGCTAAATGTTTTTTAGAATTTTCTCTAGGGTTTTCTGAGCTTCTTCCAGGTTTTTAAAAGTACTTGTTTATGGTTCTGGTTTTAGTTTAAAGTTAGGTAAAATTCTGTGTTAAGCAGTATAACAAAATTTTAAAGACACTGTAAAGCTACTTCAAATGTGTTTCGAACAAAAAAAAATTATGATGACAAAAATTTATTATCTACATGATAGATTTTTCGTGTCAAATCAAAGTTTTACTAATTGATATGTAAACATTGTTTAACGTTTCAAGTTTTATAAAAATTTTGTTAAAATAATAGGTTTTTAAGTGACTTTTGTTTAAAATTTCAGCTTTTTTAGTGATTTTGTTGAAAATCCCAGCTTTTTTTTTCGAAATTTTTCAAATTCCAGGTTTTAAGAGGTGTCTTAGCCTAAATTGTTAAATTCAAGGTTTATCCAGGATTCCAAATTTTTTTGGCACCCCGGTTATAATTAAACTAAAACATTTCAACGCGGTTATAGAAACTGATAATTTGATAAATTTATAAAATAATGCTTACATACTTAACATAGCATTTTAACAAAAAGAAAATAAACTAAAACAGAATAGTTTTGACTCACTAACAGCTTTTGTAACTTAATATTATTTTTTTATAGAGTAAAATTAACATCTTTATTTTAATACAGGTGTATTTTTTAATAGAGTTGAATAATCTAAAGTTAGAACACTGACAGCTGAATTATTATATTTTTTCGCTACTTTTAAAGGTTATTTAAATCTAAACTCAAAATTAAAGTTTTCATTTTTTATAAGTAGAACAACATTATAAAACAAATAAAAAATACTTTAATCATTACGACAATACTAATCCTTACTATTTGTAAAAATAATTTTTGTTACCGAAGGTTTAAAGAAAATTTAATTAGTTAAAAACTAAAAACATTAAGCTTCCTACTCATAACTTGTTATTTTTTAACCTTTACTACTTTTTTTTTAATTAAATTTTAACTAAACAAATTATTTTCTATTATAATACCACCCCTTTTTTTGTCCATTATATTTTATTTTCAAACTGAAACACTTATTAAAAAACTAAAAAAACTTAATATAAAAATATTACAACAATACTAATTAAAATATAACAATTGTAAATATAGAATAACATAAAATAAAAAATTTAATTATAATACTTTTAAATATAGTAAACGTATTTTACACACAAACCCCTTCTTTTTCATTTTCCGAGACAACTTTTTTCAACGCAACAACATTTTTAGTTAATTTTTCCCTTGCTTTGAACACTACTCTGTTTATTCAAAATAACAAACGTAATTTTTGTTAAGTATATTGTTATTATTTGTTAATAAATACTTTCTTTGCCTTGAACTTTTCTAATTCTCTCTCTATATATATATATGTACAGGGTTGCCAAAGATTTTTTACAGTAAAATATTCCAGATTTATCTGAGAACAATGTTTTTAGTTTATTGTCAGTATATAATTATATTTAAGGTAAAAAAAAAAAATTTTGCAAAGAAGCTACGAAGTTACTTTAAACGTGTTGAAAACAAAATTGTGATATTTTTGTTTCATAATAGAATTTTGTACATAAAGAAATGTCTACACTTTACATTTAAAAATTATCTAAAGTTTCTTGTTTTCCAGGCTATTTTCAAAGTTTCTTAAGTCCAAGTTTCTTATGAAAGTTGTTAAGTTGGTTTGAATAATTTGTCAAAAAATATATATTCTGCTCTCATTAAAATGATCAAAAAATACCAAAAAACATGATGTTACTTTAAAACTGCAAACAAGAAAATCAATTGCAATTTCTAGTATGATATACAACCAGTGTAAAGAAACCCTGAAATTTAAAAAAAAACTTTAACTAACCCAAAAGTGCCTTGTCCGATCTTCTCAATTTTTCATAACTGTCCGCTGGTCTACATCTAAGCATTTTGTTTGTTTACTTTACAATGATAGCTGTAGATAATTAACAAGTTATTAGGTTTGTCAGTTTTTATTAAATTTGTTTGCTCGAATAACTGATATTTAATTGTTTAATGAGGTCTGTATGTAAGTATAAAAATATTAGATAATGGAACTTAAAAGTGTGTAAACTAATTATGCACATAGCTAGTTATTGTGATTACTAAATTCAAAGAAAACATTTTATGAAGCCTTTCACTTTTATTTTTGTATTAAAACAAAATATAGTTGATATAATAATAATATATGCCTATAAACTCCTAAAACGCCTAAAACTTCCAGGGGTACATTACAATTTATAAATATAACTACGGTCATTATTTTAAAGTTTAGATGCTGTAGGACAATTTAAAAAATTTTATAATGTACTTTTGATATATGGTAAAGCGCAATAAAGATAACATATTATCACTAGAAAGCTTAAATGTTTTAGTCACAAATATCTAAGTATAGTTTATATAAAAAATATTAAATAATTATACTATTATTCAAATATATTTACATTACATTATTATAAATTAAAATAGTACATAACATACAGTAGTTATTATTTAAGTACAAAATAAGACATTTATATTTATAAAATATATACCTCAATACACTATAAGCTATAGATATTGGTTAATAACTTGTAATGGTTATAATATGTTTTACAACCATACTAATAAGCAATAAAAAATAATATTAATAATAAGTGCATGATTACCAAATATTTTTTGCAAACTTTCACCAGGTTTTCAAAATTTCCTTCAGGTTTTTAAAAGTAAACTTTTGGATCTTTTTTAATTTAAAGTTAAGTTCAAGGTTAAAACCTGTGTTAAGTACTTAAAAAAATTGAAAAGATACTGTAAAGCTACTTTAAATTTGTTTTTAAATAAATAAATATTTTTATGACAAACAAAAATTATCTATAGGATATATTTTTTAAGTCATATCAAAATTTTACTACTTAACATGTTTAAATTAATAAAATTTCCAGGTTGATCAAGACTTTTTAGTGATTTTTGTTCAAACTTCTAGAATTTTCCAGGTTTATTTTTAAAGTTTCTCAAATTCCAGGTTTTTCAAGATTTTTAGCCTAAATTGCAACATTCCAGTTTTTTCCAGGTTTTTAGGTTTTTTGACAGCCCTGTAAATAATACTTGTAGCTAAACATTATAAAACTAAGCATAATAATGAATGAACATATTTTTATTAATAAACAGTTGCAGATACTAAAAAACATACAAAAAACACCACTATAAATTTGGTCAAAACTTTTACACAAAAACTAAATCTAACAGGAATATATCTTAAGAATATCTAAAATAATATTATAATTTCTAATTACTTAGAATTCGAATCAAAAATATAATTACAAGTATTAACATTGTTTCTTAATAAAAGACTTTTACAATAGAAACAAGAAACACAAATGTCTACATGTTAGCCAGCAAGGCTTGAAAGCTTGCACTGCCCAAACTCAATATACATATAGCTTAAGATATATTTCTATAGATTTATTTTAAGTTTTTTCAAGATAATTAAGTATTCAACTAAGTTAAGTGCAACTGGTGTTCCATTACACTTCTTACTTCGTTTAGGTGTTACTTAAATAATAAACTTACAAGGTCACTTGAATGTTTACAATATATAACTCACCTACACAAATAACCACAACTAAGTCTTAACTTAACCTATACTAAATGCTGATATTAGGTGAACCTTTGTTGAAACATTAAGACTTTGTTAAGTATATAATCTTTATTTTCTTAAATTAAAAGAAAACTAATGAAAACTGGTGAAAAGTTTAAAGTATACTATAAAATAACTTTTAGGGTCATAAGGTGATCCAAAACTTTTTTTTAACTATAGTTTGTTCTTATGAAAGCAATTAAATTTATACTACTACTTTAAGAACAAAAACAACAATTACCTCTACACAAAAAGTTTTTTTAAAATATCTCATTCAACATATGAAATTAAAGTTTTTTATGACCAATTTTCTTAGAATTCTGACAAGTTTATTAATATATACCTTCTTCATTAAAAAAAATTAACTTGAAATTTTGTGTTAAAAGAATTGTACTTTTAGATAATACATACAGTTTGTAGAAATAGATTTTTTTTTAACTTACGTCTTGATATTTTTTTTCTTATTCATTTTATATCATACTGTAATAAGTAAACCATAACAGTTAAGAGAATTTTGTAATTAAATAAAAAAAAGTAATACAAACTCTAAGAAACTTCAAAAATTAGAGTTTCAAGTTAAATGGCACATAACTAGCTTTACCCACAGTTTACTAAACAATCTTTAAATCTTATTAAACATTGCCACTGAATTTTAGTTTTAGTTACTTTTTAGTTTTAACTAATCAAATTTATTATACACTATACATCAAGTCTATAACAGAATATCAGGTGCAACCATTCCAAGTGCTTCCACCACTTTCTGTGGTTAGTTTATATACGGGGTTATAATTTTATATTATGGTTTTATACAAACTTATTACTTATAACAGTTAATTGAGTACAAAGATGACAAATTAGGGACACATACTATTCACTATTTAGTTTTGAGAAACTAATACTAAAGCAAGCATGTTTGTAAAGTGCTCTTTAGTACTTCTGCTCTTATACTTTTAGATTTCCTTTTGTATGGATATTTTAAGTATGAATTGTATTTATACTCTAATAACAGGTGTTTACATAGTAAGTAAATAATTTTTATAATCAATTCTGTTTTAAATTTTACTTACTTGATAACAACTTCCACCTTGTTCAACCTTTTGAACAAACCACTTACAAACATAAATTAACAATAAGATTAAAAATAAATAAAACTTACTATTAAATACTGTTATTCAACTTCATTGCAGAACTTATAACAATGTGATAAAACTCTACTACATATGTTTTACATAACTAATTATTATTTATTAATTTATCTTTATTATTATTTAATATGTACCAATTTGACAACTGCAATTTTTTTAACTAAAGTTTAAAAATACTAAAGAATCAGATTTTAAAACATCTCACTTCTAGGTTAACATTTTTATAACCTCATTTATACATTAATTTTTCAAGTACTTGTTTAAAATGCCTATGATTGACTACAATTAAACCATTAAGTATGTCTTCTTCTAAAAATTCTATAAAATAAAAATAAACTTTGATGTCAATATATTCTCCATCCCATATAACAGGAATGTACTTGATTATTATTTAAATTTGATGGAAAGTTTTGAGCTATAATCACTGTTCATTCAAGCGTTTAAGAGAAAGCTTACAAGGTCATGTGATATACTGATGCAATATAATTACAGTCAAAATAAGAAGAAAAAAAGAGTGAATACAAGAATTTACTTACATAATGTAGCATAAATTTAAGAACGTAGCTATATAAACTAGCCACAGAAGTTGGTAAAATATTCTAGCCATAGCCTGCTGCAGTAGACATGATATTCAAGAATAGACATCTATATTGTTTGGTTGTTTTGTATTAACTTTTAAGTTAACGATGTTTTTATCTAATAAACATGTTTATAATCTTAGTTTCAAGCAGTTAGTTCTCATTTAAATTTAAACATTCTCAATGTATAATTAACGTTAGATTTAACTCTTGTGTAAACTTTAAAGAATTTTTTAAACTTGATTTTTTTTAATACATTTGTTAGTGTTTGCAATTGTTCTTTAAAACAACAGTTCATTCATTGTCATGCCTAGTTTTATATAGAGTAGCCCAAAGTATTATTTAATATCGGCATTAAGTATATGTTAAGTTTATTATTTAAGTAACCTACATCCATAGACTACAATTAATGGTACAATAGGTTACATCGACATTTCTTATAAATTTAATATAAACACCTTACCTTTAAAACAGCGTTTCAAAAGTGGGCCATAGGGTGAACATAAATTGAAACTCACACTAGGTATTCTGGAGTTGATAGTAAAGAGCAAAAAATAATATTCAGGGGTACTTTAAGAAATTACTCTACATATTTAGGAAATTTTTAAAGTTTAAGGGGTCACAAGCTAAAAAAATAGAAAGCCATGAGGCCTTACTTTTACTAGATGGTGAAAAAAGAAGAACAAAAGGTTTTTGGTATATTTAAGATAAGTTTTCAAGAAATCTTGTTGGAGGTGGCCATAGCTTTTTTATTTTTTAAATGGGGGCCTTATGAAAAAAAGTTTGGGAAGTGATCAACTAAGGTATGTAAATTTGTTAATCAATTAAAATAAAAAACAATTTGTATAAGGATACTTTTTTGCAAATGAAACACTGAAAGAACTTCCTTCATAAAACGTGCTTCTTTATTCAAAAAAACTTCTATAAACGGGGGTTTTCCTTTGAGCGAAAAACTAGACCAGGGATGTTTTGTTTGCTTCACAATCCGTACAACAACTCTTGTGGAACATCACCGACAGCAATCAAAGTAATAAACTGTACAGTAACCTCTCGCTAATTAATGCACATTATATCCACAGAAAATACGTAAAGATACGAGAGATTGTAAAGATACAAGAGGTACCAAATATACCTACTATTATGGCTGTTTTTTGATATTGCTGTTAATTGAAAGCAGACTGGAGACTTCCCCACTTTTGACAATTTATTTTTTTTATTTATATATGTGAAAACAAAAGATAAAACTAACCAAATATTAAAAAAAAGATTAAAAACTTATATAAAATAATAATATTGTAGAAAAATTTTACGATATTTAGATAAGTTAAATTTATATTTATTTTTATTTACATATGAATTATTTGGTACTTAACATTTATATTCTATTCTTCTAACTAGTGATATGTTTAATAAAAAAACAATTGGTATTTGTGCTAAGTGTAAGCTCTATATTTACTTAGTATCACTGATAGTTTTTGCTAGGAAGTTTCATTAGATTTCTTTTTTAAATTTTTTTTATATATAAGAAAAAAGTGGTGTATTATTTATTTGTGTTTTAACTCTCATTATTTCACTATACTTTCATCATTTAACACAGTCATATTTATTTCAGAATTTTAATTTTAATCTCTTATTGTTAACAAAACTTCTGGTATACTGATATATAACTAAATGGTTTTCAATTAGTCTAAAGATATAGAAAGGTAAGTAAGCATTTAAAATCATATTTTAAATTAAAAAATACAATAAACCTAATTTGTGCAATTTAAATGATTTTTTTTTTTTCTATTGTTTAAGAATTCTAAAATGCGTAACTAAACGAGAATGCGTAACGTCACGAATGCGTAAAGATGCGAGAGGTTACTGTAATTAATATCTTTGTTAACAAAAAGTTTTTGTATAAGTTCAATTGTTTCAAGGTAAAATTTAAATTTCCATCATTTCGACTATTTTTTTTCCAAAATCTTATCCATTACTTTGATAGCTGTCGGTGATGTTCCATAAAAGTTGTTGTACGGATTGTGAAGCAAACAAAAAATCCCTGGTGTAATTTTTCGCTCAAAGGAAAACCCCCGTTTACAGAAGTTTTTTGAATATAGAAGCACGTTTTATGAAGGAAGTTCTTTGTTTCATTTGCAAAAGAGTATCCTTATACAAGTTGTTTTTCAATTTAATTAACAAATTTACATACATTAGATGAGGACTTCCCAAACTTTTTTTCATAAGGTCCTCATTTAAAAAACTAAAAAGCTATGGCCACCTTAAACAAGATTTCTTGAAAAACTTCCCTTAAATATATCTAAAACCTTGTTTCTTCTTTTTTCACCATATAGTAAAAGTAATGCCTCATGGCTTTCTATTGTTTCAGCTTGTGACCCCATAAACTTTAACAACATTTTCTAAATATGTAGTGTAATTTTCTAAAATACCCCTAATTATTATTTTCTGCTCTTCACTATCAGCTCTAGTATACCTAGTGTGAGTTTCAATTTATAATCCCCCTTTGGCTAACTTTGGAAAACGCTGTTATAAAAGTAAGATGTTTATATTAACTTTATTAGAAATGCGATGTAACCTATTGTAACCATTAATTGTAGTCTATGGATGTAGGTAACTTAAATAATAAACTTAACATATACTTAATGCTGATATTAAATAATACTTTGGGCTACTCTATATAAAACTAGGCATGACAATGAATGAACTGTTGTTTTAAAGAACAATTGCAAACACTAACAAATGTATTAAAAAAAATCAAGTTTAAAAAATTCTTTAAAGTTTACACAAGAGTTAAATCTAACGTTAATTATACATTGAGAATGTTTAAATTTAAATGAGAATAAACTGCTTGAAACTAAGATTATAAACATGTTTATTAAATAAAAACATTGTTAACTTAAAAGTTAATACAAAACAACTAAACAATATAGATGTCTATTCTTGAATATCATGTCTACTGCAGCAGGCTATTGCTAGAATATTCTACCAATTTCTGTGGCTAGTTTATATAGAAACGTTCTTAAATTAATGCTTAATTATATTAGTAAATTCTTGTATTCACACTTTTTTTTTTCTCCTTAACTTGACTGTAATAATATTGCATCAGTATATTACTTGACCTTTGAACTTTCTCTTAAACGCTGGAATGAACAGTGATTATAGCTCAAAACTTTCCATCAAATTTAAACAATAATCAAGTACAATTCTGTTTTATGGGATGGAGAATATATTGACATCAAAGTTTCTTTTTATTTTATAGAACTTTGAGAAGTAGACATACTTAATGGTTCAATTGTAGTCAATCATAGGCATTTTAAACAAGTACTTGAATAATAAATGTATAAATGAGGTTATAAAAATGTTAACCTAGAAGTGAGACGTTTTAATATCTGATTCTTTAGTATTTTTAAACTTTACTTAAAAAAATTACAGTTGTCAACTTGGTACATATTAACTAATAATAAAGATAAATTAATAAATAATAATTAGTTATGTAAAACATAAGTAGTAGAGTTTTATCACATTGTTATAAGTTCTGCAATGAAATTGAATAACAGTATTTAATAGTAAGTTTTATTTATTTTTAATCTTATTGTTAATTAATGTTTGTAAGTGGATTATTCAAAAGGTTGAACAAGGTGGAAATTGTTATCAAGTAAATAAAATTTAAATCAGAATTGATTATGAAAATTATTAACTTACTATGTAAACACCTGTTATTAGAGTATAAATACAATGCATACTTAAAATATCCATACAAAAGGAAATCTAAAAGTATAAGAACAGAAGTACTAAAGAGCACTTTACAAACATTTTTGCTTTATAGTTTCTCAAAACTAAATAGTGAATAGTTTGTGTCCCTATTTATCATCTTTGTACTCAATTAACTGTTATAAGCTTATAAGTTTGTATAAAACCATAATATGAAATTATAACCCTGTATATAAACTAACCACAGAAAGTGGTGGAAGCACTTGGAATGGTTGCACCTGATATTCTGTTATAGACTTAATGTATAGTGTATAATAAATTTGATTTGATAAAAATAAAAAGTAACTAAAACTAAAACTCAGTGGCAATGTTTAATAAGATTTAAAGACTGTTTAGTAAACTGTGGGTAAAGCTAATTATGTGTCATTTAACTTGAAACTCTTTTTTTTGAAGTTTCTTATAGTTTGTATTACTTGGTTTTATTTAATTAAAAAAATATCATAACTTTCAGAGTTTGGTAAATAAAATAAACACTCAATGGTAGTTTTGCTGCATAAACAGCACATTTTATAAAATAATTGGTTATTTTTTTATTAAAAAATAAGAAAATTAAAACTTTATGAAAAATAATTGAACAAGTTTAGAAAGTTTAAATAGTTTTTATAAGAAGCCCAAATAAAAAGGCTAAATAGTCTGTTTTTAAAATTTTATCTGTTTTTTTCTGTTTTGTAGCTCATTGTATTAAAACTTGCTCAGTGTAGTAAGAATAAAATTTTTAACAATATGCAGGAAAAAGAATGAATAAAATAAACAAAAAATTTCATAAATTAAGTTTAAAAAAAATATATTTCTACAAACTGTTAGTATTATTTAAAAATACATTTCTTTTATTACAAAATTTGAATTTTATTTTTTTTAATGAAGAAGGTATATTTCTAATAAACTTGTCAGAACTCTATGAAAATTGGTCATAAAAAACTTTAATATCATATGGTTTAATGGAATATTAAATAAAAACGTTTTGTGTTGAGGCAATAGTTTTTTTTGTTCTAAAAATAGTAGTATACACTTACTTTAAGCTTTCATAAAAACAAGCTTTAGTTATAAAAAAATTAGGATCTTCCTATGACCCTTTAAGTTATGTTTCAGTATACTTTAAGTTTTTTACCAGTTTTCATTATTTTTCTTCTTATTTAAAAATTATAGTGTTAATATACAAAAGATAACCCTTAATGTTACCATAAAAGATCTTTAAATATCAACATTTAGTATAAATAAAACTTAATTTTAGTCTATTTTGTAGAAGTGATATATATTCTTACCATTCAAGTAACCTTGTAAGTTTATTATTTAAGTAACATCTACACCAAGTACTTGATTTTGTGGAACAAAGTTAAAGTTAGGATAAAATAAATCTGATGAAATATATCTTAATCTATAGCCTTATGTATATTGAGTTTTGGCAGTGCAAGCTTTCAAGCCTTGCTGCTGCTAACATGAAGACATTTGTATTTCTTGTTTCTATTGTAAAGATATTTTTAATTTATTACTTTTATTTTGTTACTCATAAGTAGTTAGAAAGTATAATATTATTTTATATATTCTTAAAGTATATTCCTGTTAGATTTAATTTTTGTTTAAAAGTTTTGACCACATTTAAAGTGGTGTTTTTTGTATGTTTGTTAGTACTTGCAACTGTATTTTAATATAAAATACGTTCATTCATTATTATGCCTAGTTTTATAAAGTTTAGCCACAAGTATTATTTACAAGGCTGTCAAAAAACCTTAAAATTTGGGAAAAACTGGAATCTTACAACTTAGGCTAAAAATCTGGAAAAACATTGAATTTGAGAAACTTTGAAAATAAAATTGGAAAATTCTGGAATTTAAAAAAATCTTGAACAACCTGGAAATTTTAACAATTTAAACATGTTAAGTAGTATAATTTTGATATAACTCAATAATCTATCCTAAGGATAAATTTTTTTGTCATCAACAAATATTTTTTTGTTTAAAAACAAATTTGAAGAAGCTTAACAGTATCTTTTCAATTTTTTCCTAAACTATTTAACACAGGTTTTTACCTTGAACTTAACTTTAAATTAAAAAAATGACCCAAAAGTTTACGTTTAAAAACCTGAAGGAAATTTTGAAAACCTGGGGAAAGTTTGCAAAAAATATTTGGTAATCATGTATTTAATAACTGTATTAATTAAAGGTGATTTTTTGTGCTTATTAGTATGGTTGTCTAACATACAATAACCATTATATGTTATTAACCAATATCTATAGCTTATAGTGTATTGAGGTATATATCTTATAAATATAAATGTCTGATTTCATACTTGAATACTAACAAATGTATGTTATGTATTATTATTATTTATAGTAATGTAATGCCAATTTATTTGAATAATAGTATATTTATTTAATTATTTTTTTATATAAACTATCATCAGATATTTTTTTATTAATGCATTGAAGTTTTCTAGTAATAATATGTTATCTATGATGAACATAACCATATATCATAAGTACATTATAATGTTTTTTAATTTGTCCTACAGCATCTAAACTTTTAATTAATGACCATAGTTATATTTATAAATTGTAATGTACCCCTGGAGCTTTTAGGCCTTTTAGGAGCTTATAGGCATATATTATTATTATATTAATTATATTTTGTTTTAATACAAAAAAATTGCCAGGCTTCATAAAATGTCTGCTTTGAATTTAGTAATCATATTGAATAGCTATGTACCTAATTAGTTTACACACTTCTAAGTTCCAATATCTAATATTATCATACTTACATACAGACCTCATTAAACAAATAAATATCACTTCATTAAGCAAACAAAATTAATAAAAACTTACAAACTTAATATTTTGATAATTATCTACAGCTATCATTGTAAAGTAAACAAACAAAATGCTTAGATGTAGACCAGCGGACTCTTATGAAAAAATTGAGAAGATCGGACAAGGCACTTTTGGGTTAGTTAAAGTTTATTTTTCAAATTTCGGGCGTTTCTTTACACTGGTTGTATATCATACTAGAAATTGCAATTGATTTTCTTATTTGCAGTTTTAAAGTAACATCATATTTCTTTTCGGTATTTAATGATCATTTCAATGAGAGCAGAGTATGTATATTTACAAAATTATTAAAACCAACTTAAAAACTTTCATAAGAAACTTGAACTTAAGAAATTTTAAAAAAGCCTGGAAAAACAAGAAACTTTAGATAATTTTAAAATGTATAGTGTAGAAACTTCTTTATGTACAAAATTCTATTATGAAAGAAAAATATCAATTTTTTTCAACACGTTTAAAGTAGCTTTGCAGTTTCTTTTCAACAACTTTTTTTACCTTAAATATAATTATATACTGTAAACTGAAAAATTGTTCTTAAATAAATCTAGAATATTTTACTGTAAAAACCTTTGGCAACCCTATACATATATATATAGAATTAGAAAAGTTTAAGGCAAAGAAAGTATATATTAACAAATAATAACAATATACTTAACAGAAATTACGTTTGTTATTTTAAATAAACAGAGTAGTGTTCAAAGCAAGGGACAAAGCAACTAGAAATGTTGTAGCGTTGAAAAAAGTTGTCTTGGAAAATGAAAAAGAAGGGGTTTGTGTTAAAAATACATTTACTATATTTAATAGTATTATATTTAGTTTTTTCATTATATGTTATTCTATGTTTACAGTTCTTATATTGTAGTTGGTATTATTATAATATTTTTATATTATTAATTTTAGTTTTTTAACAACTGGTTGCGTTAAAAAAAAATATTGTTGATAAAAAAGGGATGGTATAATTATTGAAAATAGTTTGTTTAGTTAGAATTTAATTAAAAAAAAGTAGTACAGATTAAAAAACAAATTGTTATGGTAAGGAATATTTTTAGTTTCAAACTAATTAAATTTTCTTTAAACCTAGGGTAAAATTTATTTTTACAAGTGGTAAGGGTTAGTATTGTCGTAATAATTAAAGTATTTTTTATTTGTTTGTAATGTTATTGTACTAATAAAAAATTCGAAAACTATTTATTTTGAGTTTAATATTAAATTACTTTTATAAGTAACAAAACAGTAAAATAATTTAGCAGATAGTGTTGTAGCTTTAGATTATTCAACTCACTCATAAAATAAACCTGTATTAAAATAAAGGTGTTAATTTTATTATATGAAAAAATCATATGAAGCTGCAAAAGCTATTAGTGAGTCAAAACTATTTTACTTTAGTCAATTTTTTTTTGTTAAAATGCTATGTAAAGTATGTAAGCATTATTTTATAAACTTATCAAATCATCAGTTTTTATAACCGCGTTGAAAGGTATTAGTTTAACTATAACAGGAATTAGAATCCTGAAAAACAAGTTTGACAATTTAGGCTAAAAACAACTGGAATTTAAAAAAATCGGAAATAAAAAGGAATATTGAACCAAATCACTAAAAAAGCTAAAACTTTAAAGAAAAGTCACAGACAAACCTGGAATTTTAAACAAAATATAATAAAGGCTGGAATGGCCTGAAATAATAAATAGTTTTTACATTTTTATCAGTAAAACTTTAATTTAACACGAAAAATCTATCATGTAGATATTTTTTGTCATTATCACATTTTTTTTTGTTAACAACACATTTAAATTAGCTTTACAGTGTCATTAAAAAATTGTTATACTATTTAACAGAGCATTTTACGTTAAATGTAACATTAAATTAAAAACAGAGATAGAAACAAGTACTTTTAAAAACCTGGAAAAAGCTTAGAAAACGTTAAAGAAATTTCTACAAAACACTTAGCAACCCTGTCTAGATTTATTTAATAATTTTAACGAAGCATAAGACTTTTAAATTTTATAATTTTTGTTACTAAATATGATTTACATAATTTTTTTTTAAATTAGTTTTTTATAGTTTTTAAATATTAATTATGAAAAGTAATTGAGTGTTGTGATGACTTAAACTAGTATTCACACAACTAAGATTAGTACTTTATTTGTATTTTATCAAAATGACAGTCTCATTATTCCGCTGAGAGCTATCAAAATCTTGCAAGAATGTATTTCTTTGTTTTAAAAAGCAAACCTTAAAGTTTCAAACATCAGAATATACAATTTTGTATACTATTTTTTTTGTTTATCAGTTTTTAATTACTGCTCTGAGAAAGATCAAAGTCATGCAATTGTCTATCTTTCTCTAAGAATAGGCAACTTTTTATATTTTTTATATAAATCTATAGGGAAAACATAGTTTAATGATTTTTTTCACAACAGTTTCCAATTACTGCTCTGAGGGAGATAAAAATCTTGCAAGCTCTCCATCATAAAAATGTGGTGGATTTGATTGAAGTTGTCAGATCTAAAACTACAACCCTAAACAAGTATGTTTATGTAATTTTGTTGACTATCAATAAATTGTTAACATTTGTAAATTTTGTGCAATTTTGTACGCTTGTGCAAATTAGACAGCTAACCTATGTCACTTATATAAAAAATTTTGTATTCTGCGAAATTTGTTAATAAAATATTTTGTATAAATCTAAAAAGTAACAATTTAATGAAAATTGGTGTATTGTTAATATAGTAGTGTGTAGTACAAACCACAAAAAATATTAAAGAGTGCAAAAAAAAAAACATGGAATCTTAGAAAAGCCTGGAATTGATAGTTTTTGCTAAAAAACCTAGAAAAACATAAAATTAAAAAATTTTAAACTAACAACCTGGAAATTCGAACAAAATTCACTAAAACCTGGAAAAATTTGGAATTATAAGCAACTTTTAAATTTTAAGTAGTTAAATTTTAACTTGACACATATTATCTATCGTAAAGATAAAAAAAAAATTAGAATCAAAATTCCTTTTAATAAAAACACATTTAAAGAAGCTTTAAGATATTCATTTAATGAATAATGATAAAATACAATTTTAGTGACAAACTACTTATACTGTTGTATTTTTAGTATCAACAATTTGTTTTTCCTTCAGATTTGGAAGCGTTTATTTGGTGTTGGAATTTTGCCAACACGATTTGGCAGGTCTTCTCTGCAATAAAAATGTAACGTTTTCACTCGGAGAAATTAAAAATGTTAGTATATTTACAAGTTTTCACTTGGTAAAATAAAAAAATTTTTTTAAATTATAAATAATGTATGTAGAGTTGCAGAAAATCATGAAATTCGACAATTTAGGCAAAAATACCTAAAAAAACTAAGAACCTTAAAACATTGAAAACAGCTGAAAATAAAAGGATTTTTAAACAAAAGTCAATAAAATACGAGGAAACCCTAGATTTTTAAACTATTTTTACATGTTAAGTAACGAAATTTCCACAAAGTTCAAAGAATTTATCAAAAAATTAAAATTTTTGTTTCACTTAAAAGTTTCTTTTATTAAAAAATACCTTTTAAGTAGCTTTAAAGTATCTTTTCTATGCTGCTATACTATTTAAGACTACTTTTTTAACTTAAGATAACTTTATAAGAAAAATGGACCAAAAATTGGTTTTTTATAAAATTGGAAGAAAATCATAAATCCTTTTGCACTCCATGTGAAAAAGCATGCATTATTTGGTGTTCTAAATTATTCATTATAAATTGTATAAATAATTTTAACTGATATAAACCTAGTAGCCTGTAAAATGACAGTGATAAGCTTGGATTTATAAAATTAGTTTTAAAGCAACAGAAATAAGTAAAAATAAAGTGGTTTAAAACTTTATTTTTAAAATTATTTCAAGTTTGCTAATAATTTAGGAATTCACATCAATTTTAGTTAAATATTTTGTGTAGACACACTAATTACTGGTACTACAAAACTTTAGTTGTAACTATTTAGTTTAATAAGGAGCTCTAGAATATTATTATAATAATAAATTAAAATATTTACTATCATATATTTGTATATGTAAAATATATAATGTAACAAAGTTCTTATTCTAATTATTCTAAAATGTTAGATTAATAACATAAAATAATATTATTCTAATGTTAATAGATACATGTACAGTAACTGATATAAGTTTCTTTATTTTACACATAAACAAGTAATGTACAAACTATTAGAAGGATTATTCTATTCTAAATGCTTGTTGATAAATAATTTGAATAATGTTAAATACAGATGAACTTCTTAATTAATTTACATAAACAAATAATGTACTAATTACTAGAAGGAATTTTTTACTTGCATTATAACAACTATAGGTAAAAGAATGATATAAACATATAGTTTTTGTTATTTAAACAGATAATGTACCAACTATTTGAAGGATTATTTTACATGCATCGCAATAAAGTGATACATCGAGATATGAAAGCAGCCAACGTTCTCATTACAAAAGATGGAACACTCAAACTTGCTGATTTCGGATTAGCTAGGTTAGAAAAAAATTATCAATATAAAAATGAGTTATTGGTCATTACAAAAGACGGAATACTGAATCTCGCTGATTTTTTTAAGCTAGGTTAGGAAAAAGTAAAAAAAAATTATTGGTCATTACAATATAATGATTTCGGCCTTGCTAGGTTATAATTAGTTGTTCATTTACAAGTAAGATGATTTTTACAAAACATGGCTCAATAAAACTTGCTAATTTTGGATTAGCTAGATTATTATTAGTCGATTTTGCAATATAACATATTGCAGAGTAGCTTGTTTAATTTTAAACTATTAATACCTTTACACATATTTTTAGAAGGTTATAGCTACGAAAATAAATTTAAATTGATTTTCAAATTGTATTTTTGGTTGGCTAGGTTAATATTTATACTTATCAGCCTAACTTTAGAGTTGATCAAGTTTACTCTTTTAGGAGGGTATAGCTATGAAAATAATTATGATATAAAACTTAAAATAAACTTAAGTTGTTAGCGTCAGAATAGTTTTTAATTTTTGAATCAGCCGTCTAGTTAAACCCCAAAAACAATTGTTCTAAATCTTGATACCATTATTAAAAACTATTTCTTTTCAAAAATTGTTATATGATTAATCAATTAGCCTTAAAGACTGGCTAATTCAGGCTAGTCTGAATTTTAAGTCACATCTCAGCCTTGTTTTAAGTTTTTTGCAAAGCTCAGGAAATTTCTGATGTGTTTCCTAAATCTGTGGTTGATTTCTGTTAGGTTTTTCTGTTATTATTGTAATATTGTAAGTGTTGAAGTTTTTTAAACTGTTATTTTTTCGAATTTTGTTCTTGTTACATTTAAAATTCTTTTAAATAAACAAATCTGACTTAGACTAGTTATTTTACTTAAAAACAACTTGCTAAATGTTTATTGTTATTTTATACCTGAAAATTGTTAACAGCTAATCGTTTTATATTAAAAGCTGTAATAATAACTTTAAAAAATCTAATTATAATTTATTTTAAACCCTTAATCCAATAATTGAATTTTTTTTATCATTTTTTAAATATTTAAAACTATATAAAAAAAATGGAAACCAATAAAAAAGTTAAAAAACAATTAATTAAAAATTCTATGTATATTTATTACAATCAGACATGTTTAAATCAATTGAATTAAATAAAGTGCTTTTTGGCTATTTCTTTAACTTTTTGTGAAAACTTTACAAATCTGTGAAAAAGAAAACACGAAAATATTTAAAAAACTTCTAACATCGAGAAAGCAAGTAACAACATTGTCAATAAATACAAAAAATATATATTTGTTTTTTTTTTGTTTTATAACAGTTATAATGATTAATAAGTAATGAGTTAAAAATTTCTGTAAAAAAAGAAAGTTTATCAGGTTGTTTTATTTTAGATTTATATTGTTTGTAAAAGTAAGTAAAATATTCAAAAAATTAATAAATTTCGAGCAGATGACTTAAAAACTTTTTGTAGTAGTTTTAATTAAGAAAAACCAGTACAAATTGACAAAACAAAAATTATATTTTCCATAGCTATGGCCTTCTGTTAAAATTTTTAAGTGAATTAAATATTTAATATGAACAGAGATAAAAATAAATACAGTTATGGATTCACCTTTAACTAGTTATTTAGACTTAAAAAACGTTTTATAATCAGTTTAATTCAATTTTGTCCTTCAGCTATTAACCAAGATATTTAAATTTAATTTGTTTAATAGTGTTACTCCAATCTCAGTCCCTATAATATATAAAACTGTTACTAGTTCATTTCTTCTGATATAAAAAATAATAATATAAATTTACTAACACCTATGTAATGCACATAAAACAACTAGAACAATTATTTTTCACTAAAACCGACACATATAACCAGCAAAACTTAAGTTGTTAATATTAAGTAAGTGTTGTATATACGACTATTTAGCAGAATTTGCAAATTAAACATACAAACTGATTATGATTAATAAATATTTTTTTTCTGAAATGACGTAATGTTTTAAAATATAATTTTCAAATATTGTAGTTTAAAAGAGCTAACATTACCATTTAAACATTTATGTATTGTATTTATAAATATTAATATAACTTATAACAGCATAATACACAATTAAAAAAAGGAACAAAATAAGTAAAGTAAACAAGCATATTTGAAATGCGTATATATAATATTTATTTCAGAGCATTCACAGTTCGCAAGGAAGGAGAATCGAACAAATACACAAACAGAGTGGTAACTTTGTGGTACAGACCCCCTGAATTATTACTTGGTGAGAATTTTTATCAATTATTTAGAATATGTAGACAGATGTTGTTTTGCATTTATATTTTATATCTGATGGTTGAATAGGTTAGGTAATTGCTTTTATTTAAGAAAGTTATCTTGTTTGTGTTTCTGTCTTATATACCTTAACTCTTACTTGGTGAGTAATTATATACTTTTTTTAAAACTCTTTAGTATTTTTGTTACATCTTAATTACTGTTTAAAGGTTAAAAAAAATACTTGTTTTTTGTCTAGAAATTTTATTAATTGTAATTATAATTTAGCAATGACCATAAATAGTTTAGACGTAACAAAAATTACTGTTTTTATTATTACACTGTTTTTTTTTTATTTACCTTAATTATTAAAAGGCGAAAGAAACTACGGGCCACCAATTGATCTTTGGGGTGCTGGATGTATCATGAGTGAATTGTGGACCAGAGTGCCATTAATGCAGGTTTGTATTTAGTCAACTAATAGGTAAAAAGTAATTAGTGTTTTTTTTTTGCCTTAATGCAGGTTTGGTTAGTTTATTATTATTTTAATTTTAATAACATTGTTAAAAATTAAAAGTGTTTGTATAGTTTTTTCTAGTTACGTTGAAAATAATATCAGGGTTGCAAAAAAACCTGGAATCCTGGAAAAACCTGGAACTTAAGAGGTTAAAAAGAACTTGAATTGTGAACAAAATTCACTTAAAAACCTGGAATTTTTAACAACTTTTACATGTTAAGCAGTGAAATTTCGATTTGACACAAAAATTCTGTCATATAGATAAATAATTTTTGTCATCCCAAGTCTTTTTATTAAAAAACACATCTAAAGAGGCTTTATGGTATCTTTTTAATGTCGTTTTAGTACTTTACAAAGATTTTACCTTAAACTTAACTTAAACTAAAACTATCGAAACGTATACTTTTTAAAACACGGAAAAACTTCATATATTCTGGATAAAATATCTTAATACAGTGGAAACCCTGCCAATTTGACAAAATTTTTAATTAATAGTAACCTAAATTACTAATTTAAGGTTATACTAAATACTAAATCTATAACAGTTATTTGTTTATATATCTATTACTATTTTAATTACTACTAAATATAATTATTATTTCCTCAGGGAAATGTGGAAAAGAACCAACTTGATTTGATAACAAAGTTGTGCGGATCAATTACCCCAGATGTTTGGCCTGGAGTTGACAAATTACAACATTACCAACATTATATTGTGAATGATAAAAAACAACATAACAGGTTATATATAAAAAATAAGTAGATTTATTTGGTGTTGAAAAATCACAATATTATCAACATTATATTGTGAATGATAAAAAACTAAATAACAGGTTATCTTTTTTAATGATAAAAACGTATTCTTTTTTCTGAAGAGCTACATCAACCTCCAGACTATATTTTTAGAAATAGAAAAGTAGGTTGTTTTAATTTTTTTTATTGTATGGAGTTGAAAGATTGCAACATCATTAAGATAAAATTGTAGATAATAAAAAACAACATAACAGGTCATATAATACTTTATCTCAATATAGAGGTTCTTAAGGGTTATAGGGAATAATAAGTTATAGAAGATTAATACAACAAGCGAAACAAAACTTATCTAAATAAAAAATGAACTAAAAAATACAAAAATACATTTTAACTGCATCACACTAAACTAAAACTACAGTTAAATACAAATGATTATAAAATACTAATAAGTATCTTTGAACTTAAGTAGAGAGCATTAGTACTTAAATATAATTGTTTAAAGCTCAACTTTAGCTTACCAATTACTTACAAATTAATGTGTCGAATGCTCATAACTTTCAAAATATTGTTTACTTTTATTTATATCAAAAGCAAAGAAAACTTTTTTTTTAACGTATTCATTGAAAAAAATTAACTCCCTCGAATAAACAATGTTGTTTTGAGAAACTGAGAAAATTATTTTGAGAAAGTTTATCAAACTTTTTTATTGTTACAAATAGTTCTATATATATTCATACGCTTTTAAATTATAAAATTAATTGTTTATTTTATTACAACATTTTAACAACTATTAGTAGGTAAATTTTGTTGAGAAGTTTTGTTGTTGAGAAATTTGATTAATTAAAATGATGAGTCTCAATGAAAAAAAAAACCATAAATGTTGTTTACTTTTAACAAGAGCTGTGAGCAGATAGATGCATGTATTTTTACTTAGCTTAAACAAGAAAAGACGACTAAAAAGGTCTTAATAAATGTTACAAAATAAGTTTTTGCTAGTATTTTTTTTGCTTTCAATAGATATTTGCACCTTTATATACTAAACAAAACAGGCAATAATTAGAATGTGTTTAAGTGATTTGTGCATGAAACCTTCTTCAGGGTCTATTTTCAACAAAAATACTTTGCTCTAATTTGCTTATTAAGTACACAAAGCTATGTTCCAACTTTTAAATAAAACAAAATATCTTATAAATACCAACTCATATGTTTTTATCTAACTACACTTATTTGTAGAAAATAAACCTGGTAATTTCTTTACTTGTGTGACGTAATCAGTTTTTCTCACACATAGTTTTCTTTATTTTTTAATAACATTTGTTTACTTTAAACAGGAAAAGGGTATTGAAAGATAGACTGATGTATAAAATAAGAGATAGGGACGGATTTGATTTGATCGACAAATTGTTGTGTTTAAATCCTAAAAAGGTTAACAAACTTTATATGTATAAAAAAATTACTAGTAGTTTTAATTAGAATATATTAATATGAAAAATTAAGCTCTTGCTTAAGATTGTTAATCAAAATTCACATAAATTATTGTCTTATGTTTGGTGGGTACCTTTATTGCTTGGCATATTAATTAAGTGAACTTGTTTTATTACTGATTTTTACAAAAACATGTTTCTTGCATTTAAAATATTTCAGTGAATACTGTAACATATACAAAATTAATAAAATAAACAACTTATACAAAACTCAACAGAGGATTGACGCCGACGAGGCTTTGAACCACGATTTTTTCTGGAAAGACCCTCTACCTTCTGATTCGCTGAAATGTTTGGAAAATTTGAAGGAGAACAACTTCGAGTTTACCAAGCGTTTACAAAAGGTAATTAAATGTTTTAATATGTTTTATATCTTATAACAGCAACAAAATCATCAGAAGCAAATGTATTTGTTTGATAGTAATAAAAAAAAAGTTTCATTAAAAACTTGAGAATCTCCAGTGAAATTACCAAAACAATATCTGATTAAATGTTTTATTGTAATAAATAGTTTGTTTCAACTTCAAATATCTGCCACAAAATAATCGAAAACACTCAGTAGTTTAATATTGATTGTTTTGTTTCAACTTCAAATATCTTCCACAAAATAATCGAAAACATTCAGTAGTTTAATATTGACTTGTTTCTACTTGCAGGAGCTTGAGAAACTTGAAAAAAAATTCTACGAAGAAGCGGTATTTTGTTGTTTGTATTAATAATAATTAAATTAATTAAGATATTTATTAATAAATTCAAATCTCTGTCACAAAATCACCAGAAAAAAAATTAACTGTTTAATGATGTTTTATGTTTTGTTTCTTTTAGCGACAGGCAATTAACGGACCAAAATCACCAAAAAATGCAGGAGAAAGTTGGTAAATAAAAACGTATATATGAATTTAGTTGTACACACTGAGTTTTAGTTCTTTTAACAGTAATAGCACTTGTTTATTTTCTTCCAAAGTTTAAAACATTGTTTTTAAACCTGGAAAAATGGTGTAAAACCCTAAAATTCTTTAGTCAAAATTTTATATTAAAAAATATAACAAAAGAAATTACCTAAAAATAATTTAATTGACTATTTTTTTGTTATAAAGTTAAAGTTCATTCGTTTTTTATCTGACCTATAATAATAGTAATAAAAAATTTTAATATATTTATATTAGATTAGTATTTTAATCGTATGTGTTCACAAGCAGCTGTTATGACTTAGTTTTTCGTTATATTTTAACCTGTCAATCAAAATAAAGTTTTAAAAATAATCTGAAAAAAACTAAAATAAACTTATGACTAACGCGTGCCAAATATTTATGTTCATTTTTACCTTTTTCAAATACGCGTTATATTTACTTTTTCACGCTGTAACACGGGAATCTCCTTTATAAACCATAGAAAAATGCCCGAAACAAAATAACTTTTGACTCACACTGTTTGTTAATAATCTTTATTGATTATTTGGTTGTTATACAATTTTCCACTCCGCGCAACAATATAAATAATCAGTACAACAATAAAATGTTTCAAGTATTACTTGAAAATAATTAGGATATCAATTATTATACTTTTATTATTTCTATATACTTTTATTGTAAATTATTCACAGGCGGCAAAACAACATCAACACAACAACAGACACCATCCTTACAATTATCACCAGATAAATAATTATAAACAGAAAAAAGAATATTCTTCAAAGCAGTATGAAGAGAGAACTTGGTAGAAATATGATGAAATAGTTCCTGAATGTTTAACTTGTGATTGTCTAGAAGTATAAATTTGTGTGCAGTTATTTTTTAAAGTTGTTTTCTTTACGTTTTCGGTAGCATTTTCCTTCTGTTTGACTAGTATTAGTTTTTAAAAAAGTATCTATCGTATTATTCATCGTACAAATACTAAGTATCTTTTATCTTGTGAATGTGCTAGATTCACATTTTATTTTGTTAATATTCTGATTTTTTTCTATATACGATGTTGGGGCTTAAACTGACTTTAGTGTACTTTAAGTGATAGCAAGTCTTAAAAGAATTTTTTCATTGAAAAATATATTTAGAAAAAGATAATTATTAGATTTTATTTATAGTCCCTTACATGTTATAAATTAAAAAAAAATATTGTGCGGTACTTTTTAGGCAAATTATTTTGATTTATATAGTATATACAGTAATTAAATACTAAGATTATTGAATAAAATTATATTGAAGTCTTTTGTAATGAAAATTAAGTTATTAGTACTTAAGTTGAGTAAAGATTAATTAGAAATTTATTTACAACTGCTCTTATGACTATGCATTAAGTTAGGTTTGATAAAGTGCTGTTTTTTTAACATTTATAAACATACATAAAAATATGTGAATTTGTAAGGTGAAAAGTTTGAAGTCCTTTGTGTAACTTATATAATATTTGCAAACCTTATTGTTTTCTTAGGATGAATCGATCTTATTTTCTTATAACATTATTTCCTATTATTTTATTAATAAACAATTGTGAAACTTTGTTTATTTTTAGTTTTTTTAATTTGCTTAATTTTATCTGTATTTTTTTTTTCCATTTGAGCTTCAAGGCAAATGATTATGCAAAACAAATTTAAAAAATTTAGTTTTAATAACTACTTGATATAAGTATTAATTTAGATTCATTCTATTGTGAAACATAGTGAGTTTTTAATAGTACAGGAAAATAATATTTTTTCAACTAATAGTTTTTCGCTTGTAAATAAGCATCATCTAAAAACTAACTAAGAAATAAGTTACTAGCTTCTTTAATTTGTTTTAAATTCATAATACTTAAAAACTTACTATTTCTTCAGCTACTTTTTGCTATTATCGAAAATGTTGAAATTTTTCCCATATTATCATTAAATGTTATTTAAACTCATTTAATGTACAGTTCCAAATGTAGCAAACAAAGCCTAATAAGTTTGTTATATTAAATATCTTGCTTTTGAATACAAAAGTAATCTGAGATACTGTTGTAATAACAATAAATTTAAAATAAATTCTATTGTTTCCTATATTACAGTTAGTTCAACTTTTATAGTTTAATGTTGAGTTACCTTTTTTTTTATCACATAGTAATTTATGTTAATTTTTTTAAACTACCCCAACTAACTTTTGTTTTGGATTTTTGTTTTCTTGTGCTTAAATAAATGCATATTTAAAATTTAGCAGCTTTATAAGAAATAAACTAATAATAGTATAATTTAAAAAACAATTAAATTTATTTACTGTTTTATTTAATGCTTCCTTTTTTTTCATCAGTTCTGATTTATAAAGAATAACGGCTTCATATTTTTAAACACAGCTAACTAAGTATTTTGATTAGTAGATAATTGAGAATAATTTTTTCCATGTAAATATGTATAGGAGTTTCCTCAACTTTGTGATTATTTACTAGTTGTGATTTGTTTATTTTCATGCTAAATAAATATTAAATGCTGCCACTTTTTTTATTATATATATAATACTATATTATATTATTTAGTTCAACAACATCACCAAATATACAAATTTTAATTTTTTGGTAAATAAAAATCTAAATAAAAAAGTTTTACTTTTTATATAAACTCAAAGTTCTCTACTCTGTACTTTTATTAGAAACAACTAAATTAAAACTAAGTTAAAAGTATCTTGTTATTTTATTTTATAGTGTTCATTATTTTTTTTTTATATTTTAGTTAGTACATAAAAGCTGAATGCTAAGTTAAACTTTACTTTTAAACAAACTTAAAATTAAAAGATATGTCTTAGATCTATAAGTTTGTTTTAATCACCTTGTATTAAATCTCGATAGTAGTTTTGTTATTTTTAGAAGTCTTGAATTAAATATTGCTCAAAAAGTACTAATATTAAAGTATAATTAGTTTTTACCTTTAAGACCTGGTTTCAGCAGTTAAAGTTTGATAGTTTTGTTTGTAAACTTATTATATAGACAATTTTGAATCCTGTTAATTACTAAACAGTTATAACTGTATAATTTTTATTTAGCTAGTTTCTATGAGTCCAAAAGTTTTTTAAAAATTGAAAAGACTTTCAACAAAAAAACCTTTCTACAGTCAAAAAGAATAAATATATATAGTTTTTTTCTATATCTTACAAAAAAACTTCAATATATTTTGAAAAAAAAAATATTTTTATTTTTGAAACTTACTAAAATTAAGTACATAACTTTTTAACATAAAAATAATCAGGACAAAATATATACAAGCTTTAAGTGTAAGTTGAATATTTAAAGCCTTCCCTTATTATCTTTATATAGGATTGGAGATAACTGGCATAATTTATATATTTAAACAGATTCGTGCTGGTCTTATTTAAACTATATAAAGTTTGAAATTAAACAATACAAGTGCAATACTATATAAAAAATTTATCATTTATATACTAGATTAGGTTTTCATTTAAAATAAAAGTGAACTGATTTTGCTGAGTATTAATCCAAGAATATTTTTTTCAATTTTATAGCGCAATTTGTGTACACAACATTTTTCAACAAAAAATTGTAAAAAGTTTAATACTTTTGAAGTTTGTAATGACGGAGCGGTTGTTTAAAAAAAGAAATGTTTTATCAAATAAAAACAAAAATAAGAAATTTCTTAAGGAACAGAAAATGCAACTTGAGTTTTGAATCTTTAATTTGGAGCTGATATAAACCAGCTTAAAATTTATAAAACCGGAAAAAAGTTAATGAATGAGAACAATATGCGCTGCCATTGCTAATTGGTGTCATAGCCTTAGAAGATTTAAAACATAATGTGTATTAGAAAAGTTGTAATTTATTATTGTTTTTATACCAACATTATAGGTTATTTATTTAGCATAGTGTGTTTTTGTATATTTTTTGCAAATAAATAATTTTCAGTTGTTTAGAACAAGTTAATATTTAAATGAATTCTATAACCAAACGTTAGTAGTTTTCCAATTATCTTATAGGTAATATTGAGTTATTAGGAGAATTAAAAGTCCTTTTGTAATGTAACTTAAACTGAAAATTAAAAAATAATAATAAATCTAGAAAAGAAAATTAAATTGTGCTTTTTCCTTATCAAGTAAAAACGCAACGAACTTTATAAAAGCTATAGTTTGGAATATATCTTTTTATGTTGAGCAAAGCATTATTAAATTGTTGAAATTAAACAAGTTAAACATTTCTGAAGTACCGAACATATTAATAGCGTTGCTAGAACACTTAAGAAAAACTGTCTAAAATACAATAGGAACAAGAACTATTAACATCTTAAGTTATTAGTTAAGTATCAATTTCAAAAAAGTAAAAACTTTCTATAAAAAAATGAATAAAAAGTAATTATTCTTTCTACACTGACTTGAATGCATGTTTGGGGTATTTTAGACTGATGTAAATCAGAACACATCTTACAATAAGTTTAAGGTATACTATAAGTTTCAAATAAGTTTTTGTTTTGTTAAAGTAATATCTAATTTTTGATAAAATATGTGTATGTATGAGTTTTGTTATAGCTTTTAACTTTGACATCAACTTATATTTTAAGCTAATGTTTGTATGTTAATTTTAAAATTTTAACTTTGTAACATTTTGTTTTACCACAAAGTTGTTTTAAGTAATAATAAACTTAATGTATTTTCCCTTGACTGTGTTGAAATTAAACTTTCATTTTTTTTAAAGAATCAGTTTACATTATATCAAAAATCTTATATTTTTTATACGACCAAAAATTTTCAAAAGCTTGGATTTGGAGTAAGAAAAACGTTTCGGTTATCGATTCATTAATAAAAATAACAAGTTTTCGTCATAAATTAAAAGATAACTTAATTTAATGTTTGACGTATCAAACATTAAAGCATATGTTTGAATAAATAAAATAAATTGAATTAATTTATATACAGTGCATTATACCATCTCTACATTTTTTTTAAAACTATGAACTTGTACATTCTGGTTTATATTATACAATCCTGCCAGAAAAAGTCTTTTGGTAATATCAAAATATGTTCTCTTATTATGTACTTTGGTTAGTTCATATTTATACCATATTATCTTAATATGGCTTTTTCTTGCGATATAAATTGGTTATGTTATTAGCTTTAGAAGATTAAATAATTTATAAACACTACTTAAAACTTTTAAAGCAAACATAAAAATTGATAAGTTTAAACTAGCACTGTTGATAACTGAAAATTAAATCAACTGTGGTTGTTTTGCTTTAATTAAGTTTTTAAAACAAGAGTCAAAGTCAAGTATGCAACACAATAGTTTACCAAATGTTAGCTATAATCAATATTCTTTTATAATAATGTAAAAAAAGCTTTATTTTCATATTATTTGGTTAACACTAAAACTATACAGGACACTCTTCTTACATCTAAAGACAAAGGTACATAATATAACTTTTGATTTATTTTCTAGTTTTGAAACGATTTAAAATGTTTAATAAATTTTTCAAACATTATTTAAAATGAAGCCAACTACTTACTATGATTTTTTTTAACATAAACTGAATTCGGTTAATGTTTTGTGAAGAAATCATAAAAGTACAAAGTGTTTTACTAAAGCGGCTAAGAACATTTTTAAAAACAAGCTCAAGCTAGGATAACATGTTAAAGTGTAAATTAATAAAAGCAAATAACAAGTTTATATTGTGTTTAGATGTACAATTTCAGATGTAAATATCAATATTAGTATGTATTAAAACACTTTTATTAAACTATATTTAGTGTATATGTTAATTATTGGATACTTTTTTTAATGTCATTAGTAATTAAACTGCTATATGTTTTTATCAGTAATGTAAAGATAATTGAACCATTTGATGTTAATTAAATAAAATAATTAAAATATATGTAATTTAGTTTAGTATTAAAACTAAAAACAAAACTTAAACTGAAATATTGAACGAACTTTCAAGAGATGTTTTTTAGAATGATGTGGTTAGATATATAATAGAAATCCAAAAAGTAACTATACTTTCAGTAAAAAATAGTGATATATTTTAAGATCAAATATTAAGAGAACTCTATTATAAAAGTTTACGTATCAATTTAACATTTCATTTTTGCATTAAACGCTTTAAATTGTTTTTAACCGCTTTTATGTTTACCTAGTCAGCACAACTATTTCAGTTTTATCTGCAAATTTATATAGTATACTAATTTTATACATACCAATTAACTAGTATATGAGTGTAAACTTGGATAAAACAGCAGTTTCTAGTTTTATTGCTAAGCCTATTTGTTTTAAACATCTTTACTAAAGTTAGATTATAAATTCCGGTTGGGCGACGTATGGCTTTTACAAAAACTTTTCATGTGGCAAAGATTTTTATCGTTAAAGTATCTCGTGTGCTTTTATTAATTTTGAGCTTTAGATAATGAAAACACTTAGACATGTACTTAAAGTTTAATTTTTATTACACACTGGCACTTATTTTACTGTTTATCCGTTACAAACTTGCTTTTAATGAGTTTCTACAAGTTTTGTGTTAAAATATACAAAATTAAGTGACCTGTAGCTTTTTTTAACAATCCAATATGCGAAAGATTTCTTCTAGTAGTTTCCCTACCCGCAAAGTATTGCCTATCACTGTTATAATTTTTTTTTTGAACATCAGCAAGCTAAATCATAGTATTATAATATATTATAAATATTATGAAGGTAGTAAGTACAAAGGTTATGTTACATGTAGATTTACACTAATTGTGTGTTAGCTTAAAAAAAATTAATATAATACATACAAACTAGTCAAATAAATTATAAAAAAAATATATAGTAAAACTCCTTAAATACTAAATTTTATAACCTTGCAAGGTCATACTTAGGTATACAACCACACTTAAAACCATAGTTAGTTATAATCTAAACTACACTAATATTAATATTATGTAGTACTTAGAACTACTCTAAATAAAACTAGACATCATAATGATTTTACATATTGTATTCAAGAACAGTTTCAAACACTAATAACTATTAAGGACCATGTAAAAATAAAACACTTTATGCTCATAATTTACTTTGAGTGTTTTTGTTTTTACACTAAGAATTTTAAAGTTGAAATAAGTGATAACTGCTTAAATTATAAAATTAATTTCTTAATGAAGAAACATTAAAAAAATTGTACACAACCAAATCAAATAATATAAATGTGTATTTTGAAATAACATGCTTCCTGCAGCAGGCTGTAGCTAAAATGACCCAGACCACTATCTATTACTGGTTTATATAGATTTTTTTCACTTACATTCAACATTCAACATTAAATCAAGAATTTGACTGTTTATATTCTCCTTACCTTAGAGGTATTGGTTGACTTGCTGGAAATAAAGTTTTTTTTATGCAAGAATGGACAAGTTTTTAAGGTTCACTGAGCACATAACATTAATAATTTAGAATTACACAAATAACAACTAAGAAAAACTAAATTCAACATCAACTTTAAAACTTAAAAAATCTTAAACTTTTCAATAGGTATTGTACAAGAAATAGTTTGCCATATAGTTTCGAGCTAAGTTTATGTCAATAAATTATAATGTTTAGCATAAGGAAGCAAGGTGATTAAATTTGATTATTCCTTTCATCAACGACTTTGGTCGTTTTAAAATTCAAAGTTTTTAGTGAGTTAATTAATACTACAAAGAAGTCCAACATTTAATTTTAGAACATATAACATAAACTCTTGCCTAAAATCTATAGTTGTATACTGTAAGCTGCTTTATTATGAATAAAAATATATATAATTTTTGACATGTAGTCAGTTTTGTAGAAAATTTTTCGAAATTTTTATTGTGGTATTTGAATTTTAAATAAACCTTTAGAAATTCTTCTTTCACTTAAATATTTGATAAACAAACCTTAAATTTTCTGGATATGTTCCGTTTAATAGTTAAAAAGTCTTATTGTATGAATTAAAATATTTATTTAGGTTTGTTAAGCATAAATAAATTAAAATTAACATTTTTACACAACATGAAAAAACTATACAATAGAATTGTTTATTATTAGAATTAAACTAAGAAAATTTAATAAATTTATTACTTTCCAAGGTCATACTTAGGTACACAACAAAACTAAAACCCGTTTCAAATTAAACCTAATTTGTACTAATACTAACATTGAATACTACTTAGGGCTACTCTATATAAAACTAGGCATGACAATGAATTTACATATTGTATAAAGAACAGTTTCAAACACTAACAACTATTAAGGACGATGTAAAAATAAAACACTTTATGCTTATAATTTACTTTGAGTGTTTTATTTTTACTTTGAGAATTTTAAAGTTGAAATGAGTAATAACTCCTTAAATTATAAAATTAATTTCTTAAAGAAGTAACATTAAAAAATAATCGTTCACAACAAAATTAAACATATAAAATGTCTATTTTGGAATAACATGCTTCCTGCGGTAGGCTGTGGCTAAAATGACCCAGACCACTATCTATTACTGGTTTATATAGATTTTTTTCACTTATATTAAACATTAAGCATTAAACCAGGAGTTTTACTATATATATTCTACTTACCTTAGAGGTAGTGGTTGTCTTGCTAGAAATGAATTTTTTTTATGCAAGAATGGACAAGTTTTTATGGTTTACTGAGCAAATAACATTTATAATTCAGAATTACACAAATAACAACTAAGACAAACTAAATTCAAAAACTACTTTGAAATTTAAAATTTTTTAAACTTTTTAATAGGTATTTTACAAGAAATAGTTTACCATATAGTTTTGAGCTAAGTTTATGTCAATAAATTATAATGTTTAGCATAAGGAATCGCAAATAAAGGTAATTGAATTTGATTATTCCTTTTATCAACAACTTTATTCGTTTTAAAATTCAAAGTTTAAGAGCTACAAAGTTAAATTGATTTTATTGATATAGGCAATTTTGTCAAAAGTTTCTGTGAGTAAAAATTGGACCACAACTTCTCAACTTTATTTATAAATTTAAAACTCGCAATACTGAAACAAACTTTTTTTCTTTATTTATAATAAAAAAATATTCAAAATCTATTTCTGTAACCCCAAATGACAATACTAAAAAAACTTCTTTTAAATCTTATATTGCTTTATGCGGAAACATCTTCTGAATAACATTTGAATTAATGAACATTTTTTAAAACTACACATAAAATGACTAAATTTTTAAGTGAAAAACCAAGTGTATCTGCTGTAAAATATAAAATTAGAAATAAAACTTTTTGAAATATTAAAGTTTTTGCAAATCTAAATTTTATTTTTGCATTTAGACTTTGACCGAACATTATTTTGCATAATAAAGTCTTGAAATAATAAATATAATTTTATTAGCATAAATATTTATATTTAAAAGAAACTTGATTTAAAATAGCTTCATAACACAAACATAAACTTACTAAGTTTATTTCGAAATTTTATTTGATAAATATAAATGCAACTTACCAACATTTATATTTTATAATTTAGAACCTGATTGTCAATCTAAGTTTTTTTGTGTTAAAAAATCAAACTTTTTTTGTATCTTTATAAATACAAATAGCAAAGAGCTACTAGCATTTTTTTTCTTGTTTAGTATTATAAAATATTTAAAAAGTTTAGTAGAATTAAAAACTTTGAGTATAATCCTTAAAGCTACAATAAAAATAAAGGTTTTTTGTTAGTAAATCTTTACTTACAAAAAACTGCAGACACCTAAATTTTAACTATAATTATCATCATTATTATTTACTAAAAATGACAATAATTTAAGCTTTAAGTTTTTAGAAGTTTGAAATAAAATAATGAGCTTTTTGATAAAACATTATTTAATGAATATTTTTTATATCAAACGTTTATATAAATTGAACCAATGTTAAGTGCATTTTGATTTTTTACATACCAAACTATATAAGATACTTTTACAAATTTATATACAACACTCGGTTATAACAAAGCTTATATTTTAATTTCATTGTAAAATATGTACTGGTTTATACCAGTTCAAAATTTATACTATCATATTTTAATCATATAACAAAAAAATTCTTCAATTTATTTCTATTTTATTATAATATCAAATTTTTGTAACTCTTTATTTTTAAACACACTTTAAATGAAAAAAAGTTAAATGTTACAAAGGAAATAAAAAAAACTTTAATTGGTTTTATTTTGTAACATTTATTTTTGCAGTTTTAGTTCAAATACTTAATTTTTTTGATAATTACTTAAACTTTTTGACTAAAACTCAAAATGACAACATAATATTTTATATCTTTTTGTTAAGCTTAACATGTTAAAAAAACTTTTATTTATAACACCTTAATAGTATTATCATTTATCTTATGTTATGAGCATTGAAAAACTTTTTATGTATTACATATGTTTGTCTTTTTTATTTATTTCATGAATATTTTTCTAGTTTTACGCTCTTGAAGAGATTATAGAAGTAATATGTTGTATTTTAAGAATTATTTTCTTTATCCTATTAGAAATTTTAATATAAAAGTTCAAATACTTTAAGAATTATTAATTATAAAATTTAGCAGCTGTAAGTGTTAAGTTTAGATATACTCTTGGTTGTAAGAATATATCTTTTTGTCTATTTAAAAAGCAAAAATAAAAATTTAAATTTAAAGCTTGAGTTAAAACATTAAGTTTGTTTTAGTCATTAATAAGTAGTTTTAGTCATTAATAAGTTTTTTTTTTTGTAATAAAAAATGGAAAGGAATAAAACAAACGAACGTTTCAATTTAGAACGAAATAATGAAAACAAGTTATTCAAATAACAGTAAAAATTAACGAAAATAGTTTTAAAATTGTTGTGGATTAGACTGAAGTTTTTCAGTCATTTTTATACTAATATAATTAAAAGTTTTATAAAATTTTATTTTTAATAATAAAAATTTTTTTATTTGCAATAAATACCTCTAAAATACTTACATAAGTAAGATTTTTTGACTAATAAAACTTCAAAGCCCTGATCAGATAGTCCTGTACATTACTTTTTTTTATGGTAACCTACAGTATGATGTATGTTGAATCTGAACTAATGCTTCTGGAAAAGCAAAAACAAAAGCTCACATTGTTATTTATGTCTACAATTACGTTTTTATGTGTTACCCTGTCTATTTAATTTTGAGTAGTTTAGTAATGTATATTTTACCCAGAATACAGGAAAACATTGAATTTGAACAAATGTCCAATTTCAATGTTTGGCCCAAGAACCCCCTTATTGCCTCATCCCACCACATGGCCTCTTTGCAGCTCATGACCCACTTTTTAAACTTGATTTAGCAAATTAAAACCAAAGTTAACCCTTAAATTTGAGTAACAACATAGAATCTTAGTCAATTCAGATAAAGTTTTGGTTGTAGATAGTTGTGACATTTGATAAATATATTAATACAAAATAATTTAATTTGTTGTCAAGTATACTTTAAGTAGTATTAATTGTATTTAAGTTAAATGACACAAGAAAGTTTGCTAATAGATAAAACTGGAAGAAATCATAAAACTATGATGAAATTTGTAAAAAGCCTGTTGGGATTAACTTGTCCCTAAAATCTAGAATAGTGTTCAACAATACTGGACTAATTATAATTTATAGTAAATATTTAACCCAAAATACATTTTTTGTTATGAACGCTTAGAATGTATTAAGTTATATCTTAGCTTTAAGACAAACATAAAATAATGAAATATAATAATATGATCACATATAATTTTATTTTTTATTTTTACACATTATTGTACAGTACATAGTTAAATTATTTATGATTCAACAATCATGATGGACACTTGATTTAAAACCACAACACCATACCATCCAGACATGGTTAGTTTTATTTGTACTGCTTAATTGCAACTTGATAGATAGATTGATTTGTATCAAACTAATTTACAAATTTTTTTTATTTATAATTAATCTTGATCATGTTTTTATAATGTTATAACTTTCATCAGAACATCCCCCACCAGTGCTGCAGTAGGAAAAGCTGATTTCCACCACTTGTTTCAAGGTTTGTTATTACATAAGTTCTCACTTTGTTTTATATGATTTGTAATTTAATTGTTAAATAAATTAAATATTAATCTTAACTAACTTAATTATAATATAAATCTTAACTGTAATTGGTAATTTAAAATAGTTTTAACATTTCTTTTGATAGAGTTTTATTTTTTATAATTTGATAACAGTTTAATTTCTAAAGCATTTGAATAGTTTACAATGTGAGTGATTATTAAAAAAAAATTGTGTTTTAAAGATTTCTTATTATTATTTATTTTGCTATATAGTTTGTGTGATTAAGAGATAAACTATATTTGATCGTTTTAAATAATTTTTACACCAAATAGTGAAATAATTTTACTTATATCCCTTAGGTCGAAGCTAAATTAAATCCCAATACATTTTGTGTAATTTAAAACAAGCCTAGTCTATTTTGTGAGCTAAAATTGTTTCTGAAAGTTTTTTGACAGACAAATGTTTGTAAAGGGCAGATATAATTTTTTTATTTTCTTAAATTTTGATCGACAAAATTTTCTAAATTTTGCAAGAAACATTTCTTAAAAGTTTAATTTAAGGTAATTACCTCAGAAAACTTAAGAGGAGGTAGATTTTAAGTGAATTGTAGTGAAGATTTAAGGAGGTCTTTTTTATCCCTTTTTAGCTTCTCACAGGGTTGGCACATTAAAACTCATCAATTAAAACTAAGAAATGTGTACTTTTAACAACCTGTAAGAAATTAGGAAAACCTGGAAAATTGAAAAAAAAAAAGAGTGGCAACCCTGCCTTCACGAGGAACCTATTGTAGTCTCGGACTTGACCTGATTTTTTAAAATTTGTAAAAAGCAAATTGTAAATAAATTGTAACTAAACAAAAAAGTGGTTAACCCCCCTATGCCCTTTAAAGCCCACCAACAATTTATCTTCTATTTTAAAAACTCTGTGCTAGAGACCTTAGATATTCAATAAATGTTTCTTGAACAATGTATAAAAGATTCAATCAAAAATATATTAAGAATTAATAGGGTTAACAATGGAAAGTTTAATTTTTTTTTGTAAACATATAACTTAAGATACTAAAGGTTTTTTAGTTCAATTATTAAAGTTCTCTACATCTAAAAACAACTTGATGTTGAACATTAGGATTGAAAACATAGTAAAAAATTTGAAGACAAGTTTCCAAAGTTCAGTATGTTTTTTTAACAAAACAATAATCAAATAAAAAAAACTAACACTTATACATAAGGGCGTTTATGATCTAAATTTTTTTTAATGTGTCACAATTTTATTTTTTTAATTTATATTAGTTAGTTACAAGGAAAGATTTTACAATAAAATATTTTGAGTTGGGTAAAACACTTAATATTTAAAAATAATATATTTGGATATGGTGGGTAGGCTAAACTATATTAATAATCGTTGGTACATGGTGATACTGCACTACTTTATCAGACTATAATTACTTATTTAAATAGATTAGGTTTTCTTAAAAGGACATAACATAATAGTATGCTCCATAGTCCAAAGCTAAACTGTTGCAGCCAGATGATTAATTATAAAAAAAGCTGTATTTAATTACTGTGCTAAATAGATCTATTTTATTCTTAGTTATTAGTGAAAAAAAAAGGTTTTTTGTATAGTTTTCTAAAATTAGTAGCATAGCTAATTAATAATCTAAGGTTTTATTTAAAAATTGAACAAAAACTTTTTACTAAATAGTTGGAAATGAAATTACTTAATATGACATCATAGGTGAGAAATCCCAACCACTGAAGCTGATGTCCTCAATTGATGAAAGAAACCAGCTCCTGGAATAAAAAACTTCCGGTTGCGGTTACCAGGAACTTTTAGCAACTTTCCATAGAAAAGGTGTTGAGGTCCGAAGTGCCCCAAGGCTACCAAAGTTAGTATAAAAGAATAAAAAGTAATTTTTAATCATAACAATCACTTAATTTTGATTTAGTATTTGTTTGCAAAAGGTTTATTGTTTATTGTTTAATTTTTTTTTTTGATTGAGTATTTATATATAAAAGTACTTTGTTGCAGTAAAATCTCTTCAAATTCTGTATTTTAATAAACACCCAGCAAATTAGTTATATTTAACAGGTTGAAATTTATTTTGTAATAGGTACATCATAATTAAAAAAATAAAACCAAGAGTTTAAAATAGAATTGTAATATGGCCTAAAAGTTTTTTTACCAACAAATTGTTAATGTATTATCTTGCAAGTTAAATTAATCTTGTTTTTTATTTTGTTTTTATTAGAATTAGTTTCCAAGACATTAATTAGCGTTGCCAAAAAAACTCTTAAAACCTGGAATTTGACTATCCAGGCAAATATAAAACTGGAATTTGAGAAATTTTTAGAAAAACCTAGAACTTTAAACAAGTTTACATTTAAAATAATAAATCTGGACTAAATACAAAAAATCTATCATACACAAATACTTTTTCTTATTTTGGATATTTTTTTAAGTATAAAACACACACAATAGTATCTTTTTATACTTTTGTTCCATTTAAGAGCTTAAATTTAATTTTATACTAAAGGTTGACTCAAAAATTTGTACTTTCAAACACTTGTAAAACTCTTCAATAAACGATTGGCAACCCTGAGTAATAGTTTATTTTTTCCTGTAAAAAAAAGTTTAAGAAACTTTAGTAATTTAATAGTTTTACTTTTGAAATAATTTTGCTTTTTATCATTGTTTTCATCAACTTTGAGTAATAGTTTTTTTCCTGTAGAAAAAAAGTTTAAGAACTTTAAGTAATTTAATAGTTTTACTTATGAAATGATTTTGCTTATGACTATAGTTTTTTGTAGCTTTTATAATGGTAAAAGGTTGAACTTAAAACTTTGGTATAGATAAAACTTAATTTTAAGTTGAAACGTTTTGCTCGTTGTTGTAGTTTATGTAAACATTTTGTAAATTAAATAACTTGTTATAAAATCGCTTAGTAACTTTTTCATTTTATAGTAGCCAAAGACTAAGATAGTTTAAAGCTTGTTGAAATATAGTTTAACTTTAAGTGTTGACACTTTTCGGTCTTGATTTATTTTCTAAGAAAATTAGTTGCTTTTAATTAAATTCAATATTACCACTAGTATCTTCCATTATTCTATGTTTATTTTTTAATAGTGTTTTAAAATTGATAGTCTTATTTGATGAAACTTTATTTTACAATGATTTTTGTAAATTTTTCAAAAAGTTGTATTTAAAATTGTTTAGTAGTAAAACCTATACTTTGAAAAATTTTGTTTCTATTAATTATAACTTCGACCAGTTGTAATTTAAAAATATTTTTAAAAAAATTAAGACACAATTTAAAATAATTTTTCTATACAGTTATTTGTTATGCATAGTTATTTATTACATATTTGTTTATACTTTTTTAAATTTCATAACATAAAAAGTATTATAACCAACGTATTAAACAGGAACTGATGACAATGAAATTCAGCAGACGAAGGGTGATGGATGCTTCTTCAATTTTTATTGTTGTTTTTTTTAATGGTTTTGTGAATAAAATTACATCTTACTGCAAATAGACATTTCTTTGTTTAAATGATGAAGTTTAATTCTTCGTTTTAAAGGTTTATTTATAAAAGAACCTAAAGTTACTAAAAGTAATGTAAAAGTAATTTAATTAAATTAAGAAGTTTAAAGTAGGTTGAAAGTTTCCTTATGTCATAAGTAGTGTCTACCTTGTTTGTTCACATTTTTTTAACAATAAGGTCTTCGTTTTTTACAAAAAATTAAATGTTTCTTCGGCTTATATAAGTTTGTTAGGTTTCTCATGTAAAGCTCAAAAAGTAGGCTGTTTAACTTGAGCTTTTTTTCTGTTTAATTCACATTTAGATGCTTATCTACCTAAGTTTTCAGCAAGTGAAAGCTTATTAATAAACGTGTAATTAAAATGTTTTTTGATAAGTGTAGTTGATTTTAAAAACTGTTTCGTTGTTTGGGCTTGTTACACTAAAGAAGGTGGTATACCTAGTTGTTTTGTAGAATTAAATCAAGTAAACATCATTTTACTAAAATTCAGAACTTGGTTTGGTATAAGTCATTGGCAAGTTTTTCTTTAAGTATTTGCTCGCGTGCCGTACTTTCTAGAAGAGCGTTTTGACTAAAATGTACGCAGTTTGCTGAATCCCAAAGTACGCATCTTGTTAAATATTAAAGTTTACTTATGTCATAAGTAGTGTCTACCTTGTTTGTTCACATTTTTTTAACAATAAGGTCTTCGTTTTTTACAAAAAATTTAATGTTTCTTCGGCTTATATAAGTTTGTTAGGTTTCTCATGTAAAGCTCAAAAAAGAAGGCTGTTTAACTTGAGCTTTTTTTCTGTTTAATTCACATTTAGATGCTTATCTACCTAAGTTTTCAGCGAGTGAAAGCTTATTAATAAACGTGTAAATAAAAAAAAAAAAACGTGTATGTTTTTTTTTATAAATACAAGTTTTCATATCGGTCTACAAAATTGGCTGTACGCTGTCTAGCAAGTAACGCAATTTTTAGGTCTTTCTTCTGTCTATGTACAGCAAAACATGTTATAAATTAATTTGACCGTCTCTACGTCGAATTCATTTTTAACAAACGACTTTTACTCGACTTTATTCCATTAAAAAAATTATATTTTTGAAAATAAGTAAGACTTTATCGTCTGAATTTTATGGCTAATAGAACTGTAGAATTATTTACACATGCAAACTTATTAAGACTGATGCAAAGTAGAAGAAAGTTAGGCTTATAAACATTTTAACGGATGTCTTTTGATTACCATTCAACTAGCAAGTATCTAATTAGTTTACTATGTACATACACACAAACGCTCATTTAAAAAGTAGTAAATTAAATTTTCTTAACTAGGGTGTAAGCTGAGTTATAAAATTGGCTTTTCAAAATATGAGTCTTTCATTTGTTTTTGAATAAAAGTCAATTTATTTTTGTTTAGTTGTCGCTAGCGCATTTAAAATAAAACCTTTTAATCTTGTTTTGTCAAAATTTGTCTTATAAGTTTATAAAGTAGTAATTATAATTAAAGTATAGAAAAGTAATACTTTTGCAAAATTTATGAGCTTAAAAACCCGTTTATACTTTTGAGAATTTCTTGAATAATAGTAAAACAAATAGTTTAAATCTCTTGTATGTGTAAAACCTGTTAAATGTCAGAAATGAAAAACCTGAGCTTCTATAGTTTTAAATTACTGATAATAACTTGAAACATTTTGCTACCAAATTTGTTTAAAACAATGTACTTCCCTAATGCTTTATTGATATTATAAAAAACGCTTACAAACGTAGTCTTGGTATAGTCTCAGTGTACAAAAAAGGTTTTAAAGACTAAGCAACTTAGACCTGTACTAACTTTTTTGTAATCTTCAGTTTATTAGCTGTGAAAATGGTCTATGTTTCGTTTTTAACGACAAATAATTAAAAATCATCATTTGACCTCTTTATTTGTGCATGTCATAGAATGTACAATTTATTTTTATTTCACGATTTAATTCAAAGCTTTCAAAAATCTTTTTTTTTTATATATAAATATATATCAATGCTTTTTAAAGCCTTGGTCAATTGCAACAGTACGTAAAAAGTTCAAAATTGTGTATACACAAACTAACAAGAAATTAACACTTGAAACTATACGAAAATGGTTAATCAAATGAGAAAACGGTTTAATAAAAATAGCCTTTCTAAACCAAAGTTTTTAATAGACAACATAAAAACTTTCCTAATGTACTGAAATCACTGTAATTCTTAAAGATGAAATTGACATTGCATTAATAGTTGCATTATTGACGTATTTATACTGATATTTTCCTTAAAACATTTTGAAACAAAATAATACATGACTTAAGCTGTAACTTACATAACTGTTTGCACAAGATCATTTAAATGTGTCGGCAACACAAACACTATAAACTTTTGATGAAATACAATTTCATCTGCAAATAGTTGGTTATTCTGGGTTGAGTTGCAAAGTAGACTATTCTTTTGTAACTATGTGATACTTACCAACAACAATGTTATTCAAATAACTAAGCTATTTTCGTAAAGTATGAGTCTTTATAAGTTTGTTTATATACGCTTGATTTAAAATAACTAACACTTTATTCTTTCTTCAAACTATCATTTGCGCTTCATTAAAATTGTAAGCGAACTAAAATTGTTAATATATTGTTTTGTCAAACTGGACCATTATGTTATGTATATCATTACGTATATTCTAATAGAAATCTTTTAAAACATTCAGATTATTTTAAATCATTATGAATTGTTTTTAAAGTTTAAATTTACACAAACCACTCGATTGTTTAATAATGCAAATGATCTATATTTTGTCGGATAGTAAACGAAATTTTATTGATAACTGCACATAAGTAGTTTTAAACTATTTACCGTGAAGTAGATCAGTTTAATGAAGTATTAACTGCCGTTTTTATGAAAAAAAAAAACTAATAATTAAGTTTAAAACAGTTCTGCATTGACATCTATGTGTTTTTTAAAGTATCAATTATAGTGTTATATAGTATCATAAGTTAAAAGGTATCATTACTAGCTAAACTTTGAAAAACTTAATTATTTACTTTATTATTTCATTCAAAACAAGTTCATGCCTGTTATAAACACTTAAAATATAAACCTTTCTTTTGTATGTCGGTTTTTTATGAATTTAGAAGATTCTAAAATTTTTAGACTAACGTAAGCTTTGAAACAACGAGTTATTTTAATGTTGAAGTTTTAATAAGTTCATACCTAGAAAGACAAATTATTTTAAGAAATCAATTACTTTAGAACAAAGCAGTAGCAGATGTTATACATGTTATTATATAATTAGCGATAGTACTTATTTTAACTGTTAATTAATATGCTGATCTTAAGCATACAAAAAAACATGAATTTTACAAAAGTTATAGTAGATATTATTCAAATCAAACTTTAAAGGTGTTTTCTAAATTTATAGTGATTAAAACTAAAGTATTTCTTAAACTAATTTGTATGATAAAAGGAGTAATTTATGATTAAAATTAAGAACAACTATAAAAGAGTTTAAGAATGAAAAAAAAAATAACATAAGATACACTAATAAGTAACATTTTTTCGGACCTATTCTTAAACAGTTATGCAGAACTAATTGAAATTGACAGTATGTTTATTTTTGTTACTGAAAATAAACATGTTAAACAAAAAATAAGAAAATTATAAACGAAAAGTTCCAAATTTTCTTATAAGTTTTTGAGATTAAATGTTTTATTTCTTCGTATATTTATTTTACTTATTAGTGTAAAATTATTAAAGTTGAGACTTTACTTTAACTTTGTGCGACATATTAAGTAAAATGTGTAAAAAGCCGTTAGTTTAAAAGAAACATAGTTAAGGTTTTTAAAGTTTTAGCTATAAGAAAAATAAAACCTAATTGCAGATTGAAGACTTAAACAAAACTTTTATCCGCTAGGTGGCGCCGCTGAGTCCTTAGTTTTGTCTGAGATTGCATAGAATTTGATTTGATAAAAAATATAATTAAAAAAATTTACTGTATTTTTCACCACACGTGTCGCTGTTCTCAGACCACCACGTCCCCGCCTCCACCCTAAAGGTTTAGCCCGGCTTAATACTGAGCCAAATTTTTTTTTCACTCTAATTTTCATCTTACGTAATTTACTCTTTCAAATGCATTTTATTATTTTTATATCACTTTCGTTACTATGCTAACAAAACATCAAAATTATATTTACAAACTCTTTATGTTAATATACTAAATCCATAGTTTAGTTTTGCTTGTAAATAATAAGGATTTATGTACTGTATTATTTTAGTAGTTACTAATTAATAATCGAGACAAAAACTACTTTATTGAGTCAAAGTTTTAATGTAAACAAAATATTTTACACAAGATATATTTTGAAAAAATACAACTATAGGTGTTGTAATGACAACAATATTTAGTGGACTATGGTTTTACCAAAGCTTATTCAAACATTTTCATACTATAAGACTTACAACAAAAAAAACCTTTCTACAGTCAAAAAGAATAAATATATATAGTTTTTTTCTATATCTTACAAAAAAACTTCAATATATTTTGAAAAAAAAATATTTTTATTTTTGAAACTTACTAAAATTAAGTACATAACTTTTTAACATAAAAATAATCAGGACAAAATATATACAAGCTTGAAGTGTAAGTTGAATATTTAAAACCTTCCCTTATTATCTTTATGTTTGATTGGAGATAACTGGCATAATTTATATATTTAAACAGATTCGTGCTGGTCTTATTAAAACTATATAAAGTTTGAAATTAAACAATACAAGTGCAATACTATATAAAAAACTTATCATTTATATACTAGATTAGGTTTTCTTTTAAAAAAAAAGTGAACTGATTTTGCTGAGTATTAATCCAAGAATATTTTTTGCAATTTTATAGCGCAATTTGTGTACACAACATTTTTCAACAAAAAATTGTAAAAAATTTAATACTTTTGAAGTTTGTAGTGACGGAGCGGTTGTTTAAAAAAAGAAATGTTTTATCAAATAAAAACAAAAATAAGAAATTTCTTAAGGAACAGAAAATGCAACTTGAGTTTTGAAGCTTTAATTTGGAGCTGATATAAACAAGCTTAAAATTTATAAAACCGGAGAAAAGTTGATGAATGAGAACAGTATGCGTTCTCAGTGCTAAGTGGTGTCATAGCCTTAGAAGATTTAAAAAATAATGTGTATTAGAAAAGTTGTAATTTATTATTGTTTTTATACCAACATTATAGGTTATTTATTTAGCATAGTGTGTTTTTGTATATTTTTGCAAATAAATAATTTTCAGTTGTTTAGAACAAGTTAATATTTAAATGAATTCTATAACCAAACGTTAATAGTTTTCCAATTATCTTATAGGTAATATTGAATTATTAGGAGAATTAAAAGTCCTTTTCTAATGTAACTTAAACTAAAAATTAAAAAATAATAATAAATCTAGAAATGAAAACTAAATTGTGCTTTTTTCTTATCAAGTAAAAACGCAAAGAACTTTATAAAAGCTATAGTTTGGAATATATCTTTTTATGTTGAGCAAAGCAATATTAAATTATTGAAATTAAACAAGTTAAAAATTTCTGAAGTACCGAACATATTAATAGCGTTGCTAGAACACTTAAGAAAGGCTGTCTAAAATACAATAGGAACAAGAACTATTTACATCTTAAGTTATTAGTTAAGTATCAATTTCAAAAAAGTGAAAACTTTCTAAAAAAAAATGAATAAAAAGTAATTTTTCTTTCTACACTGACTTGAATGCATGCTTGGGGTATTTTAGACTGATGTAAAACAGAACACATCTTACAATAAGTTAAAGGTATACTATAAGTTTCAAATAAGTTTTTGTTTTGTTAAAGTAATATCTAATTTTTGATAAAATATGTGTATGTATGAGTTTTGTTATAGCTTTTAACTTTGACATCAACTTATATTTTTAGCTAATGTTTGTATGTTAATTTTAAAATTTTAACTTTGTAATATTTTGTTTTACCACAAAGTTTTTATAAGTAATAATAAACTTAATGTATTTTCTCTTGACTGTGTTAGAAATTAAACTTTCAATTTTTTTTAAGAATCAGTTGACATTATATCAAAAGTCTTATATTTTTTTTACGACCAAAATTTTTCAAAAGCTTGGATTTGGAGTAAGAAAAACGTTTCGGTTATCGAGTCATTAATAAAAATAACAAGTTTTCGTCATAAATTAAAAAATAACTTAATTTAATGTTTGACGTATCAAACATTAAAGCATATGTTTGAATAAATTAAATAAATTGAATTAATTTATATACAGTGCATTATACCATCTCTACATTTTTTTAAATTATGAACTTGTACATTCTGGTTTATATTATACAATCCTGCCAGAAAAAGTCTTTTGGTAATATCAAAATATGTTCTCTTATTCTGTACTTTGGTTAGCTCATATTTATACCATATTATCTTAATATGGCTTTTTCTTGCGATATAAATTGGTTATGTTATTAGCTTTAGAAGATTATATAATTTATAAACACTACTTAAAACTTTTAAAGCAAACATAAAAATTGATAAGTTTAAACTAGCACAGTTGATAACTGAAAACTAAATCAACTGTGGTTGTTTTGCGCTAATTAAGTTTTTAAAACAAGAGTCAAAGTCAAGTATGCAACACAATAGTTTACTAAATGTTAGCTATAATCAATATTCTTTTATAATAATGTAAAAAAAGCTTTATTTTCGTATTATTTGGTTAACACTAAAACTATACAGGACACTCTTCTTATATCTAAAGACAAAGGTACATAATATAAGTTTTGATTTCTTTTCTAGTTTTGAAACGATTTAAAATGTTTAATAAATTTTTCAAACACTATTTAAAATGAAGCCAACTACTTACTTTGATTTTTTTTAACATAAACTGAATTCGGTTAATGTTTTGTGAAGAAATCATAAAAGTACAAAGTGTTTTACTAAAGCGGCTAAGAACATTTTTAAAAACAAGCTTAACCTAGGATAACATGTTAAAGTGTAAATTAATAAAAGCAAATAACAAGTTTATATTGTGTTTAGATGTACAATTTCAGATGTAAATATCAATATTAGTATGTATTAAAACACTTTTATTAAACTATATTTAGTGTATATGTTAATTATTGGATACTTTTTTTAATGTCATTAGTAATTAAACTGCTATATGTTTTTATCAGTAATGTAAAGATAATTGAACCATTTGATGTTAATTAAATAAAATAATTAAAATATATGTAGTTTAGTTTAGTATTAAAACTAAAAACAAAACTTAAACTGAAATATTGAACGAACTTTCAAGAGATGTTTTTTAGAATAATGTGGTTAGATATACAATAGAAATCCAAAAAGTAATTATAGTTTTAGTAAAAAATAGTGTTAAATTTTAAGATCAAATATTAAGAGAACTCAATTGTAAAAGTTTACAACTCAATTTAACATTTTATTTCTGCATTAAACGCTTTAAATTGTTTTTAACTGCTTTTATTTTTACCTAGTCAGCACAATTATTTTAGTTTTATCCGCAAATTTATTTACCCTACTAATTTTATACATACCAATAAACTAGTATATGAGTGTAAACTTGGATAAAACAGCAGTTTCTAGTTTTATTGCTAAGCCTATTTGTTTTAAACATCTTTACTAAAGTTAGATTGTAAATTCCGGTTGGGCGACGTATGGCTTTTACAAAAACTTTTCATGTGGCAAAGATCTTTTATCGTTAAAGTATCTTGTGTGCTTTTATTAATTTTGAGCTTTAGATAACGAAAACACTTAGTTATGTACTTTTCGTTTAATTTTTATTACACACTGGCACTTATTTTACTGTTTGTCCGTTACAAACTTGCTTTTAATGAGTTTCTACAAGTTTTGTATTAAAATATACAAAATTAAGTAACCTGTAGCTTTTTTTAAAAATCCAATATGCGAAAGATTTCTTCTAATAGTTTCCCTACCCGCAAAGTATTGCCTATCACTGTTATAATTTTTTTTTTGAACATCAGCAAGCTAAATCATACTATTATAATATATTATAAATATTATAAAGGTAGTAAGTACAAAGGTTATGTTACATGTAGATTTACACTAATTGTGTGTTAGCTTAAAGAAAAAATTAATATAATACATACAAACTAGTCAAATAAATTATAAAAAAACTGTATAGTAAAACTCCTTAAATACTAAATTTTATAACCTTGCAAGGTCATACTTAGGTATACAACCACACTTAAAACCATAGTTAGTTATAATCTAAACTACACTAATATTAATATTATGTAGTACTTAGAACTACTCTAAATAAAACTAGACATCATAATGATTTTACATATTGTATTCAAGAACAGTTTCAAACACTAATAACTATTAAGGACCATGTAAAAATAAAACACTTTATGCTCATAATTTACTTTGAGTGTTTTATTTTTACTTTGAGAATTTTAAAGTTGAAATAAGTGATAACTGCTTAAATTATAAAATTAATTTCTTAATGAAGAAACATTAAAAATATTGTACACAACCAAATCAAATAATATAAATGTGTATTTTGAAATAACATGCTTCCTGCAGCAGGCTGTAGCTAAAATGACCCAGACCACTATCTATTACTGGTTTATATAGATTTTTTTCACTTATATTCAACATTCAACATTAAATCAAGAATTTGACTGTTTATATTCTCCTTACCTTAGAGGTATTGGTTGACTTGCTGGAAATAAAGTTTTTTTTTATGCAAGAATGGACAAGTTTTTAAGGTTCACTGAGCACATAACATTAATAATTCAGAATTACACAAATAACAACTAAGAAAAACTAAATTCAACATCAACTTTAAAATTTAAAAAATCTTAAACTTTTCAATAGGTATTGTACAAGAAATAAATTACCATATAGTTTCGAGCTAAGTTTATGTCAATAAATTATAATGTTTAGCATAAGGAAGCAAGGTGATTAAATTTGATTATTCCTTTCATCAACGACTTTGGTCGTTTTAAAATTCAAAGTTTTTAGTGAGTTAATTAATACTACAAAGAAGTCCAACATTTAATTTTAGAACATATAACATAAACTCTTGCCTAAAATCTATAGTTGTATACTGTAAGCTGCTTTATTATGAATAAAAATATATATAATTTTTGACATGTAGTCAGTTTTGTAGAAAATTTCCGAAATTTTTATTGTGGTATTTGAATTTTAAATAAACCTTTAGAAATTCTTCTTTCGCTTAAATATTTGATAAACAAACCTTAAATTTTCTGGATATGTTCCGTTTAATAGTTAAAAAGTCTTATTATATGAATTAAAATATTTATTTAGATTTGTTAAGCATAAATAAATTAAAATTAACATTTTTACACAACATGAAAAAACTATACAATAGAATTGTTTATTATTAGAATTAAACTAAGAAAATTTAATAAATTTATTACTTTCCAAGGTCATACTTAGGTACACAACTACACTAAAACCCGTTTCAAATTAAACCTAATTTGTACTAATACTAACATTGAATACTACTTAGGGCTACTCTATATAAAACTAGGCATGACAATGAATTTACATATTGTATAAAGAACAGTTTCAAACACTAACAACTATTAAGGACGATGTAAAAATAAAACACTTTATGCTTATAATTTACTTTGAGTGTTTTATTTTTACTTTGAGAATTTTAAAGTTGAAATGAGTAATAACTCCTTAAATTATAAAATTAATTTCTTAAAGAAGTAACATTAAAAAATAATCGTTCACAACAAAATTAAACATATAAAATGTCTATTTTGGAATAACATGCTTCCTGCGGTAGGCTGTGGCTAAAATGACCCAGACCACTATCTATTACTGGTTTATATAGGATTTTTTTCACTTATATTAAACATTAAGCATTAAACCAGGAGTTTTACTATATATATTCTACTTACCTTAGAGGTAGTGGTTGTCTTGCTAGAAATGAATTTTTTTTATGCAAGAATGGACAAGTTTTTATGGTTTACTGAGCAAATAACATTTATAATTCAGAATTACACAAATAACAACTAAGACAAACTAAATTCAAAAACTACTTTGAAATTTAAAATTTTTTAAACTTTTTAATAGGTATTTTACAAGAAATAGTTTACCATATAGTTTTGAGCTAAGTTTATGTCAATAAATTATAATGTTTAGCATAAGGAATCGCAAATAAAGGTAATTGAATTTGATTATTCCTTTTATCAACAACTTTATTCGTTTTAAAATTCAAAGTTTAAGAGCTACAAAGTTAAATTGATTTTATTGATATAGGCAATTTTGTCAAAAGTTTCTGTGAGTAAAAATTGGACCACAATTTCTCAACTTTATTTATAAATTTAAAACTCGCAATACTGAAACAAACTTTTTTTCTTTATTTATATTAAAAAAATATTCAAAATCTATTTCTGTAACCCCAAATGACAATACTAAAAAAACTTCTTTTAAATCTTATATTGCTTTATGCGGAAACATCTTCTGAATAACATTTGAATTAATGAACATTTTTTAAAACTACACATAAAATGACTAAATTTTTAAGTGAAAAACCAAGTGTATCTGCTGTAAAATATAAAATTAGAAATAAAACTTTTTGAAATATTAAAGTTTTTGCAAATCTAAATTTTATTTTTGCATTTAGACTTTGACCGAACATTATTTTGCATAATAAAGTCTTTAAATAATAAATATAATTTTATTAGCATAAATATTTATATTTAAAAGAAACTTGATTTAAAAATTGATTTAAAATAGCTTCATAACACAAACATAAACTTACTAAGTTTATTTCGAAATTTTATTTGATAAATACAAATGCAACTTACCAACATTTATATTTTATAATTTAGAACCTGATTGTCAATCTAAGTTTTTTTGTGTTAAAAAATCAAACTTTTTTTGTATCTTTATAAACACAAATAGCAAAGAGCTACTAGCATTTTTTTTTTCTTGTTTAGTATTATAAAATATTTAAAAAGTTTAGTAGAATTAAAAACTTTGAGTATAATCCTTAAAGCTACAATAAAAATAAAGGTTTTTTGTTAGTAAATCTTTACTTACAAAAAACTGCAGACACCTAAATTTTAACTATAATTATCATCATTATTATTTACTAAAAATGAAAATAATTTAAGCTTTAAGTTTTTAGAAGTTTGAAATAAAATAATGAGCTATTTGATAAAACATTATTTAATGAATATTTTTTATATCAAACGTTTATATAAATTGAACCAATGTTAAGTGCATTTTGATTTTTTACATACCAAACTATATAAGATACTTTTACAAATTTATATACAACACTCGGTTATAACAAAGCTTATATTTTAATTTCATTGTAAAATATGTACTGGTTTATACCAGTTCAAAATTTATACTATCATATTTTAATCATATAACAAAAAAATTCTTCAATTTATTTCTATTTTATTATAATATCAAATTTTTGTAACTCTTTATTTTTAAACACACTTTAAATGAAAAAAAGTTAAATGTTTCAAAGGAAATAAAAAAAACTTTAATTGGTTTTATTTTGTAACATTTATTTTTGCAGTTTTAGTTCAAATACTTAATTTTTTTGATAATTACTTAAACTTTTTGACTAAAACTCAAAATGACAACATAATATTTTATATCTTTTTGTTAAGCTTAACATGTTAAAAAAACTTTTATTTATAACACCTTAATAGTATTATCATTTATCTTATGTTATGAGCATTGAAAAACTTTTTATGTATTACATATGTTTGTCTTTTTTATTTATTTCATGAATATTTTTCTAGTTTTACGCTCTTGAAGAGATTATAGAAGTAAAATGTTGTATTTTAAGAATTATTTTCTTTATCCTATTAGAAATTGTAATATAAAAGTTCAAATACCTTAAGAACTTTTAATTATAAAATTTAGCAGCTGTAAATGTTTAGTTTAGATATGATCTTGGTTGTAAGAATATATCTTTTTGTCTATTTAAAAAGCAAAAATAAAAATTTAAATTTAAAGCTTGAGTTAAAACATTAAGTTTGTTTTAGTCTTTAATAAGTAGTTTTAGTCATTAATAAGTTTTTTTTGTAATAAAAAATGGAAAGGAATAAAACAAACGAACGTTTCAATTTAGAACGAAATAATGAAAACAAGTTATTCAAATAACAGTAAAAATTAACGAAAATAGTTTTAAAATTGTTGTGGATTAGACTGAAGTTTTTCAGTCATTTTTATACTAATATAATTAAAAGTTTTATAAAATTTTATTTTTAATAATAAACATTTTCTTTATTTGCAATAAATACCTCTAAAATACTTACATAAGTAAGGTTTTTTGACTAATAAAACTTCACAGCCCTGATCAGATAGTCCTGTACATTACTTTTTTTTATGGTAACCTACAGTATGATGTATGTTGAATCTGAACTAATGCTTCTGGAAAAGCAAAAACAAAAGCTCACATTGTTATTTATGTCTACAATTACATTTTTATGTGTTACCCTGTCTATTTAATTTTGAGTAGTTTAGTAATGTATATTTTACCCAGAATACAGGAAAACATTGAATTTGAACAAATGTCCAATTTCAATGTTTGGCCCAAGAACCCCCTTATTGCCTCCTCCCACCACATGGCCTCTTTGCAGCTCATGACCCACTTTTTAAACTTGATTTAGGAAATTAAAACCAAAGTTAACCCTTAAATTTGAGTAACAACATAGAATTTTAGTCAATTCAGATAAAGTTTTGGTTGTAGATAGTTGTGACATTTGATAAATATATTAATACAAAATAATTTAATTTGTTGTCAAGTATACTTTAAGTAGTATTAATTGTATTTAAGTTAAATGACACAAGAAAGTTTGCTAATAGATAAAACTGGAAGAAATCATAAAACTCTGATGAAATTTGTAAAAAGCCTGTTGGGATTAACTTGTCCCTAAAATATAGAATAGTGTTCAACAATACTGGACTAATTATAATTTATAGTAAATATTTAACCCAAAATACATTTTTTGTTATGAACGCTTAGAATGTATTAAGTTATATCTTAGCTTTAAGACAAACATAAAATAATGAAATATAATAATATGATCACATATAATTTTATTTTTTATTTTTACACATTATTGTACAGTACATAGTTAAATTATTTATGATTCAACAATCATGATGAACACTTGATTTAAAACCACAACACCATACCATCCAGACATGGTTAGTTTTATTTGTACTGCTTAATTGCAACTTGATAGATAGATTGATTTGTATCAAACTAATTTACAAATTTTTTTATTTATAAATAATCTTGATCATGTGTTTATAATGTTATAACTTTCATCAGAACATCCCCCACCAGTGCTGCAGTAGAAAAGCTGATTTCCACCACTTGTTTCAAGGTTTGTTATTCCACTTAAGTATAAGTAGCATAAGTTCTCACTTAGATTCAAATGATTTGTAATATAATTGATCTTAACTGTATTTTGTAATGAAAAATAGTTTTAACACTTTTTTTTTGATAGAGTTTTTTTTATAATTTAATAGCAGTTTAATTTCTAAAGCATTTGAATAGTTTACAATGTGAGTGATTATTAAAAAAAAAATTTTGTTTTAAAGATTTCTTATTATTTATTTTGCTATATAGTTTGTGTGATTAAGAGATAGACTATATTTGATCGTTTTAAATAATTTTTACACCAAATAGTGAAATAATTTTACTTATATCCCTTAGGTCAAAGCTAAATCAAATCCCAATACATTTTGTGTAATTTAAAACAAGCCTAGTCTATTTTGTGAGCTAAAATTGTTTCTGAAAGTTTTTTGACAGATAAATGTTTGTAAAGGGCAGATATAAATTTTGTATTTTCTTTGATTTTTATCGACAAAATTTTCTAAATTTTGCAAGAAACATTTCTTAAAAGTTTTAGGTAATTACCTTAGAAAACTTAAGAGGAGGTAGATTTTAAGTGAATTGTAGTGAAGATTTAAGGAGGTAGTAGTCTTTTTTATGCCTTTTTATTTTGCGCCTCTCACAGGGTTGGCACATTAACTGGAAACCTGAAAAAAATAGGAGTTAGACAATTAAGGCAAAAAAATTTTGGAATAACCTGGAATTTGAAAAAATTATAAAAAAAACCTGTAATTTTTAACAATTTTATCATGTTCAGTAGTAAAATGTCGATTTGATACAAAAAACTTATTACATAGATAAAAATTTTTTGCAATCACCAAAAATTTTTACTGAAAAAAAAAAAAGATATTAAGTAGGTTTACAGTATCTTTCTAATGGTTTTATACTATTTAACACAGTTTTCTCACTTAAAGCTTAATTAAAAACCAAAAACAGACTAAGAAATGTGTACTTTTAACAACCTGTAAGAAATTAGGAAAACCTTGAAAATTGGAAAAAAAAAGAGTGGCAACCCTGCCTTCACGAGGAACCTATTGTAGTCTCGGACTTGACCTGATTTTTTAAAATTTGTGAAAAGCAAATTGTAAATAAATTGTAACTAAACAAAAAAGTGGTTAACTCCCCTATGCCCTTTAAAGCCCACCAACAATTTATCTTCTATTTTTAAAAACTCTGTGCTAGAGACCTTAGATTTTCAAGAAATGTTTCTTGAACAATGTATAAAAGAATCATTCAAAAATATATTAAGAATTAATAGGGTTTACATTGAAAAGTTTAATTTTTTTTTTGTAAATATATAACTTAAGATACAAAATGTTTTTTAGTTCAATTATTAAAGTTCTCTACATCTAAAAACAACTTGATGTTGAACATTAGGATTGAAAACATAGTAAAAAATTTGAAGACAAGTTTCCAAAGTTCAGTATGTTTTTTTAACAAAACAATAATCAAATAAAAAAAACAAACACTTACACTTAAGGGCATTTATGATCTAAATTTTTTTAAATGTGTCACAATTTTATTTTTTTAATTTATATTAGTTAGTTACAAAGAAAGATTTTACAATAAAATATTTTGAGTTGGATAAAACACTTAATATTTAAAAATAATATATTTGGATATGGTGGATAGGCTAAACTATATTAATAATCGTTGGTACATGGTGATACTGTACTACTTTATCAGACTATAATTACTTATTTATATAGATTAAGTTTTCTTAAAAGGACATAACATAATAGTATGCTCCATAGTCCAAAGCTAAACTGTTGCAGCCAGATGATTAATTATAAAAAAAGCTGTACTAAATTGTTGTGCTAAATAGATCTATTTTATTCTTAGTTATTAGTGAAAAAAAAAAGTTTTTTGTATAGTTTTCTAAAATTAGTAGCATAGCTAATTAATAATCTAAGGTTTTATTTAAAATTAAACAAAAACTTTTTACTAAATAGTTGGAAATAAATTACTTAATATGACATCATAGGTGAGAAATCCCAATCACCGAAGATGATGTCCTCAATTGATGAAAGAAACCAGCTCCTGGAATAAGAAACTTCCGGTTGCGGTTACCAGAAACTTTTAGCAACTTTCCAAAGAAAAGGTGTCAAGGTCCGAAGTGCCCCAAGGTTAGTTTAAAAGAATAATAAGTAATTTTTAATCAAAACAATCACTTAATTTTGATTTAGTATTTGTTTGCAAAAGGTTTATTGTTTATTGTTTAATTTTTTTGTTTTTAATTGAGTATTTATATATAAAAGTACTTTGTTGCAGTAAAATCTCTTCAAATTCTGTATTTTAATAAACACCCAGCAAATTAGTTATATATAACAGATTAAAGTTTATTTTATAATAGGTACATCATAATAAAGAAACATAAAACCAAGAGTTTAAAATAGAATTGTAATATGGCCTAAAAGTTTTTTTACCAACAAATTGTTAATGTATTATCTTGCAATTTAAATTAATCTTGTTTTTTATTTTGTTTTTATTAGAATTAGTTTCCAAGACATTAATCAGCGTTGCCAAAAAAAACTCTTAAAACCTGGAAATTGACTATGCAGGCAAAAATAAAACTGGAATTTGAGAAATTTTTAGAAAAACCTAGAACTTTAAACAAGTTACATTTAAAATAATAAATCTGGACTAAATACGAAAAATCTATCATACACAAATACTTTTTCTTATTTTGGATATTTTTTTAAGTATAAAACTTACACAATAGTATCTTTTTATACTTTTGTTCCATTTAAGAGCTTAAATTTAATTTTATACTAAAGGTTGACTCAAAAATTTGTACTTTCAAACACTTGTAAAACTCTTCAATAAACGATTGGCAACCCTGAGTAATAGTTTATTTTTTCCTGTAAAAAAAAGTTTAAGAAACTTTAGTAATTTAATAGTTTTACTTTTGAAATAATTTTGCTTTTTATCATTGTTTTCATCAACCCTGAGTAATAGTTTTTTTCCTGTAGAAAAAAAGTTTAAGAACTTTAAGTAATATTTAAAATAATTTTGCTTATGACTATAGTTTTTTGTAGCTTTTATAATGGTAAAAGGTTGAACTTAAAACTTTGGTATGGATAAAACTTAATTTTAAGTGAAACGTTTTGCTCGTTATTGTAGTTTATGTAAACATTTTGTAAAGATAAATAACTTGTTATAAAATCGCTTAGTAACTTTTTCATTTTATAGTAGCCAAAGACTAAGATAGTTTAAAGCTTGTTGAAAATATAGTTTAATTGTAAGTGTTGACACTTTTCGGTCTTGATTTATTTTCTAAGAAAATTAGTTGCTTTTAATTAAATTCAATATTACCACTAGTATCTTCCATTATTCTATGTTTATTTTTTAGTAGTGTTTTGAAATTGATAGTCCTATTTGATGAAACTTCATTTTACAATGATTTTTGTAAATTTTCCAAAATGTAGTATTTTAAATTGTATTGTAGTAAAACCTATATTTTGAAAAATTTTGTTTGTATTAATTATAACTTCGACCAGTTGTAGTTTAAAAATATTTAAAAAAAAAAATAAGACACGATTTAAAATAATTTCTCCAATTTTTATATACTGTTATTTGTTATGCATAGTTATTTATTACTTATCTGTTTGTACTTTTTTAAATTTCATAACATTATAAGTATTGTAACCAACGTATTAAACAGGAACTGATGACAATGAAAATCAGCAGACGAAGGGTGATGGATGCTTCTTCAATTTTTATTGTTGTTTTTTTTAATGGTTTTGTGAATAAAATTACATCTTACTGCAAATAGACATTTCTTTGTTTAAATGATGAAACTTAATTCTTCGTTTTGAAGGTTTATTTATAAAAAAAAACTAAAGTTACTAAAAGTAATGTAAAAGTAAAAGCAATTTAATTAAATCAAGAAGTTTAAAGTAGGTTGAAAGTTTCCTTATGTCATAAGTAGTGTCTACCTTGTTTGTTTACATTTTTTTAACAATAAGGTCTTCGTTTCTTACAAAAAATTAAATGTTTCTTCGGCTTATATAAGTTTGTTAGGTTTCTCATGTAAAGCTCAAAAAATAAGGCTGTTTAACTTGAGCTTTTTTTCTGTTTAATTCACATTTAGATGCTTATCTACTTAAGTTTTAAGCAAGTGAAAGCTTATTAATAAACGTGTAATTAAAATGTTTTTTTATAAGTGTAGTTGATTTTAAAAACTGTTTCGTTGTCCGGGCTTGTTACACTAAAGAAGGTGGTATACCTAGTTGTTTTGTAGAATTAAATCAAGTAAACATCATTTTACTAAAATTCAGGACTTGGTTTGGTATAATTCATTGGCAAGTTTTTCTTTAAGTATTTGCTCGCGTGCCGTACTTTCTAGAAGAGCGTTCTTGCTAAAATGTACGCAGTTTGCTGAATCCCAAAGTATGCTTCTTGTTAAATATTAAAACTGATCTGTTTTTTTTTTATAAATACAAGTTTTCATATCAATCTACAAAATTGGCTGTACACTGTCTAGCAAGTAACGCAATTTTTAGGTCTTTCTTCTGTCTATGTACAGCAAAACAAGTTATAAATTAATTTGACCGTCTCTACGTCGAATTCATTTTGAACAAACTACCTTTACTCGACCCTATTCCATTAAAAAAATTATATTTTTGAAAATAAGTAAGACTTTATCGTCTGAATTTTATGGCTAATAGAATTGTAGAGTTATTTACACTTGCAACCTTATTTAGAATAATGCAAAGTAAAAGAAAGTTGGGCTTATAAACATTTTTACGGATATCTATTGATTACCACTCAACTAGCAAGTATCTAATTAGTTTACTATGTACATACACACAAACATTTAAAAAGTAGTAAATTTAAATTTTCTCAACTAGGGTGTAAGCTGAGTTATACAATTGGCTTTTCAAAGTATAAGTCTTTCATTTGTTTTTGAATAAAAGTCAATTTATTTTTGTTTAGTTGTCGCTAGCGCATTTAAAATAAAACCTTTTAATTTTGTTTTGTCAAAATTTATTTTATAAGTTTATAAAGAGTAATTATAATTAAAGTATAGAAAAGTAACACTTTTGAAAAATTTATGAGCTTAAAAACTCGTTTATACTTTTGAGTTTACAAATGTCTTGAATAGTTTTAATTGCTATATATTTCAAATCTCTTAAGTATGTGTAAAAACTTATAAGTATAAGAAATAAAAAACATGAGCTTCTATAGTTTTAAATTACTGATAATAACTAGAAACATTTTGCTACCAAATTTGTTAAAAACAATGAATTTCTCTGATGCTTTATTGATATTATAAAAAACGTAGTATTGGTATAGTCTCAGTGTACAAAAAGTTTATAGATTTTAAGGATTCGGCAACTTAGACCTGTACTAACTTGTTTGTAATCTTCAGTTTATTAGCTGTGAAAATGGTCTATGTTTCGTTTTTAACGACAAATAATTAAAAATCATCATTTAAACTTCTAAATTATGCATGACATAGAATGTAAAGTTTTTTTTTTTCACAATTGATATCGAAGCTTTCAAGACATTTTTTTTCGGTTTACACAAATATATATCAATGCTTTTAAAAGCCTTGGACAATTGCAACAGCAAGTAAAAAGTTCGAAATTGTGTATATAGAAACTAACGAGAAATTAAAATTTTGAAACTATACAGAAAATGACTAATCTAATGAGAAAACGGTTTAATAATAATAGCCTTTTAAAACCTAAGTTTTTAATAGACAACATAAAAACTTTCATAATAACTTGATACATTTCGCTACCAAATTTGTTAAAAACAATGAATTTCTCTGATGCTTTATTGATATTATAAAAAACGCTTACAAACGTAGTCTTGGTATAGTCTCAGTGTACAAAAAAGGTTTTAAGGACTTAGCAACTTATACCTGTACTAATTTGTTTGTAATCTTCAGTTTATTAGCTGTGAAAATGGTCTATGTTTCGTTTTTAACGACAAATAATTAAAAATCATCATTTAAACTTCTAAATTATGCATGACATAGAATGTAAAGTTTTTTTTTTTCACAATTGATATCGAAGCTTTCAAGACATTTTTTTTCGGTTTACACAAATATATATCAATGCTTTTAAAAGCCTTGGACAATTGCAACAGCAAGTAAAAAGTTCGAAATTGTGTATATAGAAACTTACGAGAAATTAAAATTTTGAAAGTATACAGAAAATGACTAATCTAATGAGAAAACGGTTTAATAATAATAGCCTTTCAAAACCTAAGTTTTTAATAGACAACATAAAAACTTTCTTAATGTACTGTAATTCTTATAACGAAATTGACATTGCATTCATACTTACATTACTGACAGATTTAGACTGATATTTTCCTTAAAACAATTTGAAACAACGTGATACATGATTTAAGCTGTAACATACATAACTGTTTTCAAAACATCATTTAAATGTGTCGGCAACACAAACACTATAAACTTTTGATGAAATACAATTTCATCTGCAAATAGTTGGTTATTCTGGGTTGAGTTGCAAAGTAGACTATTCTTTTGTAACTATGTGATACTTACCAACAACAATGTTATTCAACTAACTAAGCTATTATCATAAAATATGAGTCTTTATAAGTTTGGTTATATACGCTTGATTTAAATTAACTAACACTTTATTTTTTCATCAAATAATCATTTGCGCTACATTAAAATTGTAAGCGAACTAAAGTTGTTAATATATTGTTTTGTCAAACAGAACCATTATGTTATGTATATAATTACGTATATTCTAATAGAAATCTTTTAAAACATTCAGATTATTTAAAATCATTATTAATTGTTTTTAAAAACTTTAACTTACACAAACCACTCGATTGTTAAATAATGCAAATGATCTACATTTTGTCGGACAGTAAACGAAATTTTATTGATAACTGCACATAAGTAGTTTAAAACTATTTATCTTGAAGTAGATCAGTTTAATGAAGTATTAACTGTTATTTTTAGATAAAAAACAGTTAAGTTTAAAACAGTCCTGCATTGACATCTATGTGTTTTTAAAAGTATCAATTAAAGTGTTATATAGTAACATAAGTTAAAAGGTATCATTTTTAGCTAATCTTTGAAAAAATTTAACCAGTCTTTTATTATTTCATTCAAAAACAAGTTAATGCCTGTTATAAACACTTGAAATATAAACATTTCTTTTATATGTCGAGTTTTTATGAAACTGCAACATTCTAAAACATTTACACTAACGTAAGCTTTGAAAAAGTGTTATTTTAATGTTGAAGTTTTGGAAAGTTCATACTTAGAAAGACAACTTATTTTAAGATATCAACTGCTTTAGAACAAAGCAGTAGCAGATGCTATACATGCTTTCTCATATTTAGCGATAGTATTTATTTCAACTGTTAATTAATATGCTGAACTTTAGCATCCAAAACAACATGTATTTTACAAAAGTTAGAGTAAATCTTAATTAAATCAAACCTTCAAAATTTTTAGCGAAAAAATCTTAAGTATTTCTTAAACTAATTTGTAATATAACTTATAAGGAGTTTTGTATGACTAAAACTAAGAAAAACAAAAATAGTTAGAATCAAGTTATCATAAGACTGTTACATTAATAACTAATATTTTTTCGGATCAATTATTAAACAGTTACGCAAAACTAGTTGAAATTGTCAATAAGATTTTTTTTACTGAAAACAAACATTTTAAACAAAAAAAAGAAAAGTTTACACGAAAACCTCCAGCATTTTCTTTTAAACTTTATAAGATTACATGTTTTATTTATTCGTATGGCTATTTTAATTATTGGTGTAAAATTATTAAAGTTGAGACTTTACTTTCACTCTGTGCGGTATGTTAAGTAAAATATGTTTGAAGCCGTTAGAATAAAAAGAATCATACAAAAAATTAAGATCTAAAAGCTATAAGAAAAATAAAAAAATTATAGCTATAAATTCAGTTTAAACAAAACTTTTATCCGCTAGGTGGCGCAACAGAGTCCCTAGGTTTGTCTGAGGTTGCACAGATTTGGTTTAAGAAAAAAATTATAATTAAAAAAGTTTACTGTTTTTTTCACCACACGATGTCGCTGTCTGGGCCACCACGTCCCGTTTAGCCCGGCTTAATACTGAGCGAATTTTTTTTTTCACTTAAACTTTCATCTTACGTAATTTACTCTTTCAAATGCATTTTATTATTTTTCTATCTCTTTCGTTACTATGCTAACAATACATCAAATTTATATTTACAAACTTTGTTAGATTCCAATGGTTAAGAGCTGTAAAGAAGGAAGAGTCAAGTACAAACATTATACAACATATATAATAAAATAACTAAATACAACTACAAAGCATATAATTAATAATTATTTCAGACCGTTCAGAGTTTGCAAAGAAGGTGAAGAGAATAGGTATCCAAACAATGTGGTAACATTCTGGTACAGAGCTCCTCAGTTGCTGTTAGGTTAGATTATTTACATTATACAAAATTATTTTGAATTTCTGTCACAAAATCACCAGAAAAAAAGTTAACTGTTTAATGATGTTTTATGTTTTGTTTCTTTTAGCGACAGGCAATTAATGGACCAAAATCACCAAAAAATGCAGAATAAAATTGGTAAATAAAAACATATATATGAATTTAGTTGTACACACTGAGTTTTAGTTCTTTTAACAGTAATAGCACTTGTTTATTTTCCTCCAAATTTAAAAACATTTTTTTTGAACATTCAAGTAAAAATAATGTAAAACTTAAAAATTTTTTAGTCAAAATTTTATATTAAAAAATATAACAAAAGAAATTACCTAAAAATAATTTAATTGACTATTTTTTTGTTATAAAGTTAAAGTTAATTCGTTTTTTATCTGACCTATAATAAGAGTAATAAAAAATTTTAATATATTTATATTAGATTAGTATTTTAATCTTATGTGTTCACAAGCAGCTGTTATGACTTAATTTTTCGTTATATTTTAACCTGTCAATCAAAATAAAGTTTTAAAAATAATCTGAAAAAAACTAAAATAAACTTATGACTCACGCGTGCCATTAAGTAAAAAACTTGACTTTCATTTTTACCTTTTTCAAATACGCGTTTTATTTACTTTTTCACGCTGCAACACGGGAATCTCCTTTATAAACCATAGAAAAATGCCCGAAACAAAATAATTTTTGACTCACACTGTTTGTTAATAATCTTTATTGATTATTTGGTTGTTATACAATTTTCCACTCTGCGCAACAATATAAATTATCAGTACAACAATAAACTGTTTTGAGTATTACTTGAAAATAAATAAGATATCAATTATTATACTTTTATTATTTCTATATACTTTTATTATAAATTATTCACAGGCGGCAAAACAACATCAACACAACAACAGACACCATCCTTACAATTATCACCAGATAAATAATTATAAACAGAAAAAAGAAAATTCAACAAAGCAGTATGAAGAGAGAACTTGGTAGAAATATGATGAAATAGTTCCTGAATGTTTAACTTGTGATTGTCTAGAAGTATAAATTTGTGTGCAGTTATTTTTTAAAGTTGTTTTCTTTACGTTTTCGATGGCATTCTCCTTCTGTTTGACTAGTATTAGTTTTTAAAAAAGTATCTATCGTATTATTCATCGTACAAATACTAGGTATCTTTTATCTTGTGAATGTGCTAGATTCACATTTTATTTTGTTAATATTCTGATTTTTTTCTATATACGATGTTTGGGCTTAAACTGACTTTAGTGTACTTTAAGTGATAGCAAGTCTTAAAATAATTTTTCATTGAAAAATATATTTAGAATAAGATAATTATAAGATTTAATTTATAGTCCCTTACATGTTATAAATTAAAAAAAAAATTGTGCGATACTTTTTAGGCAAATTATTTTGATTTATATAGTATATACAGTAATAAATTACTAAGATTATTGAAAAAAAATATATTGAGGTCTTTTGTAATGAAAATTAAGTTATTAGTACTTAAGTTGAGTAAAGATTAATTAGTAAATTTATTTATATCTGCTCTTATGACTATGCATTAAGTTAGGTTTGATAAAGTGTTGTTTTTTTAACATTTATAAACATACATAAAAATATGTGAATTTGTAAGGTGAAAAGTTTGAAGTCCTTTGTGTAACTTATATAATATTTGCAAACCTTATTGTTTTCTTAGGATGAATCGATCTTATTTTCTTATAACATTATTTCCTATTATTTTATTAATAAATAATTGTGAAACTTCGTTTATTTTTATTTTTTTAATTTGCTTAATTTTATTTGTATTTTTGTTTTTTTTTTTCCTTTTTTTGAGCTTCAAGGCAAATGATTATGCAAAACAAATTTAAAAAATTTAATTTTAATAACTACTTGATATAAGTATTAATCTAGATTCATTCTATTGTGAAACATAGTGAGTTTTTAATAGTACAGGAAAATAATATTTTTTAAATTAATAGTTTTTCGCTTATAAATAAGCATGATCTAAAAACTAACTAAGAAATAAGTTACTAGCTTCTTTAATTTTTTTTAAATTCATAATACTTAAAAACTTACTATTTCTTCAGCTACTTTTAGCTATTATCGAAAATCTTGAAATTTTTCTCATATTATCATTAATAGTTATTTAAACTCATTTAATGTACAGTTCCAAATGTAGCAAACAAAGCCTAATAAGTTTGTTATATTAAATATCTTACTTTTGAATACAAAAGTAATCTGAGATACTGTTGTAATAACAATAAATTTAAAATAAATTCTATTGTTTCTTATATTACAGTTAGTTCAACTTTTATAGTTTAATGTTGAGTTACCTTTTTTTTATCACATAGTAATTTATGTTAATTTTTTTAAACTACCCCAACTAACTTTTGTTTTGGATTTTTGTTTTCTTGTGCTTAATTAAATGCATATTTAAAATTTAGCAGCTTTATAAGAAATGAACTAATAATAGTATAATTTAAAAAACAATTAAATATATTTACTGTTTTATTTAATGCTTCCTTTTTTTTCATCAGTTCTGATTTATAAAGAATAACGGCTTCATATTTTTAAACACAGCTAACTAAGTATTTTGATTAGTAGATAATTGAGAATACTTTTTTCCATGTAAATATGTATAGGAGTTTCCTCAACTTTGTGATTATTTACTAGTTGTGATTTGTTTATTTTAATGCTAAATAAATATTAAATGCTGCTACTTTTTTTTATTATATATATAATACTATACTATATAATTTAGTTCAACAACATCACCAAATATACAAATTTTAATTTTTTGGTAAATAAAAATCTCAATAAAAAAGTTTTACTTTTTAAATAAACTCAAAGTTCTCTACTCTGTACTTTTATTAGAAACAACTAAATTAAAACTAAGTTAAAAGTAACTTGTTACTTTATTTTATAGTGTTCATTATTTTTATTTTTTAAATTTTAGTTAGTACATAAAAGCTGAATGCTAAGTTAAATTTTACTTTTAAACAAACTTATGATTAAAAGATATGTCTTAGATCTATAAGTTTGTTTTAATCACCTTCTATTAAATCTCGATAGTAGTTTTGTTATTTTTAGAAGTCTTGAATTAAATATTGCTCAAAAAGTACTAATATTAAAGTATAATTAGTTTTTACCTTTAAGACCTGGTTTCAGCAGTTAAAGTTTGATAGTTTTGTTTGTAAACTGATTATATAGACAGTTTTGAATCCTGTTAATTACTAAACAGTTATAACTGTATAATTTTAATTTAGCTAGTTTCTATGAGTCTAAAAGTTTTTTAAAAATTGAAAAGACTTACAACAAAAAAACCTTTCTACAGTCAAAAAGAATAAAATTATATAGTTTTTTTCTATATCTTACAAAAAAACTTCAATATATTTTGAAAAAAAAAAAAAAAATTTTTGAAACTTAATAAAATTAAGTACATAACTTTTTAACATAAAAATAATCAGGCAAAATATATACAAGCTTGAAGTGTAAGTTGAATATTTAAAGCCTTCCCTTATTATCTTTATATAGGATTGGAGATAACTGGCATAATTTATATATTTAAACAAATTCGTGCTGGTCTTATTTAAACTATATAAAGTTTGAAATTAAACAATACAAGTGCAATACTATATAAAAAAATTATCATTTATATACTAGATTAGGTTTTCATTTAAAAAAAAAGTGAACTGATTTTGCTGAGTATTAATCAAAGAATATTTTTTGCAATTTTATAGCGCAATTTGTGTACACAACATTTTTCAACAAAAAATTGTAAAAAATTTAATTCTTTTGAAGTTTGTAATGACGGAGCGGTTGTTTAAAAAAAGAAATGTTTTATCAAATAAAAACAAAAATAAGAAATTTCTTAAGGAACAGAAAATGCAACTTGAGTTTTGAAGCTTTAATTTGGAGCTGATATAAACCAGCTTAAAATTTATAAACCGGGGAAAAGTTGATGAATGAGAACAGTATGCGTTCTCACTGCTAAATGGTGTCATAGCCTTAGAAGATTTAAAAAATAATGTGTATTAGAAAAGTTGTAATTTATTATTGTTTTTATACCAACATTATAGGTTATTTATTTAGCATAGTGTGTTTTTGTATTTTTTTTGCAAATAAATAATTTTCAGTTGTTTAGAACAAGTTAATATTCAAATGAATTCTATAACCAAACGTTAGTAGTTTTCCAATTATCTTATAGGTAATATTGAATTATTAGGAGAATTAAAAGTCCTTTTCTAATGTAACTTAAACTGAAAATTAAAAAATAATAATAAATCTAGAAAAGAAAACTAAATTGTTCTTTTTCCTTATCAAGTAAAAACGCAAAGAACTTTATAAAAGCTATAGTTTGGAATATATCTTTTTATGTTGAGCAAAGCATTATTAAATTGTTGAAATTAAACAAGTTAAAAATTTCTAAAGTACCGAACATATTAATAGCGTTGCTAGAACACTTAAGAAAAACTGTCTAAAATACAATAGGAACAAGAACTATTTACATCTTAAGTTATTAGTTAAGTATCAATTTCAAAAAAGTAAAAACTTTCTATAAAAAAATGAATAAAAAGTAATTTTTCTTTCTACACTGACTTGAATGCATGCTTGGGGTATTTTAGACTGATGTAAAACAGAACACATCTTACAATAAGTTTAAGGTATACTATAAGTTTCAAATAAGTTTTTGTTTTGTTAAAGTAATATCTAATTTTTGATAAAATATGTGTATGTATGAGTTTTGTTATAGCTTTTAACTTTGACATCAACTTATATTTTTAGCTAATGTTTGTATGTTAATTTAAAAATTTTAACTTTGTAACATTTTGTTTTACCACAAAGTTGTTTTAAGTAATAATAAACTTAATGTATTTTCTCTTGACTGTGTTAGAAATTAAACTTTCAATTTCTTTAAAGAATCAGTTGACATTATATCAAAAGTCTTATAATTTTTTTAACGACCAAAAATTTTCAAAAGCTTGGATTTGGAGTAAGAAAAACGTTTCGGTTATCGAGTCATTAATAAAAATAACAAGTTTTCGTCATCAATTAAAAGATAACTTAATTTAATGTTTGACGTATCAAACATTAAAGCATATGTTTGAATAAATAAAATAAATTGAATTAATTTATAAACAGTGCATTATACCATCCCTACATTTTTTTTTTAAATTATGAACTTGTACATTCTGGTTTATATTATACAATCCTGCCAGAAAAAGTCTTTTGGTAATATCAAAATATGTTCTCTTATTATGTACTTTGGTTAGTTCATATTTATACCATATTATCTTAATATGGCTTTTTCTTGCGATAAAATTGGTTATGTTATTAGCTTTAGAAGATTAAATAATTTATAAACACTACTTAAAACTTTTAAAGCAAACATAAAAATTGATAAGTTTAAACTAGCACTGTTGATAACTGAAAACTAAATCAACTGTGGTTGTTTTGCGCTAATTAAGTTTTTAAAACAAGAGTCAAAGTCAAGTATGCAACAAAATAGTTTACCAAATGTTAGCTATAATCAATATTCTTTTATAATAATGTAAAAAAAGCTTTATTTTCATATTATTTGGTTAACACTAAAACTATACAGGACACTCTTCTTATATCTAAAGACAAAGGTACATAATATAAGTTTTGATTTCTTTTCTAGTTTTGAAACGATTTAAAATGTTTAATAAATTTTTCAAACACTATTTAAAATGAAGCCAACTACTTACTTTGATTTTTTTTAACATAAACTGAATTCGGTTAATGTTTTGTGAAGAAATCATAAAAGTACAAAGTGTTTTACTAAAGCGGCTAAGAACATTTTTAAAAACAAGCTTAAGCTAGGATAACATGTTAAAGTGTAAATTAATAAAAGCAAATAACAAGTTTATATTGTGTTTAGATGTACAATTTCAGATGTAAATATCAATATTAGTATGTATTAAAACACTTTTATTAAACTATATTTAGTGTATATGTTAATTATTGGATACTTTTTTTAATGTCATTAGTAATTAAACTGCTATATGTTTTTATCAGTAATGTAAAGATAATTGAACCATTTGATGTTAATTAAATAAAATAATTAAAATATATGTAATTTAGTTTAGTATTAAAACTAAAAACAAAACTTAAACTGAAATATTGAACGAACTTTCAAGAGATGTTTTTTAGAATGATGTGGTTAGATATACAATAGAAATCCAAAAAGTAATTATAGTTTTAGTAAAAAATAGTGTTAAATTTTAAGATCAAATATTAAGAGAACTCAATTGTAAAAGTTTACAACTCAATTTAACATTTTATTTCTGCATTAAACGCTTTAAATTGTTTTTAACTGCTTTTATTTTTACCTAGTCAGCACAATTATTTTAGTTTTATCCGCAAATTTATTTACCCTACTAATTTTATACATACCAATAAACTAGTATATGAGTGTAAACTTGGATAAAACAGCAGTTTCTAGTTTTATTGCTAAGCCTATTTGTTTTAAACATCTTTACTAAAGTTAGATTGTAAATTCCGGTTGGGCGACGTATGGCTTTTACAAAAACTTTTCATGTGGCAAAGATCTTTTATCGTTAAAGTATCTTGTGTGCTTTTATTAATTTTGAGCTTTAGATAACGAAAACACTTAGTTATGTACTTTTCGTTTAATTTTTATTACACACTGGCACTTATTTTACTGTTTGTCCGTTACAAACTTGCTTTTAATGAGTTTCTACAAGTTTTGTATTAAAATATACAAAATTAAGTAACCTGTAGCTTTTTTTAAAAATCCAATATGCGAAAGATTTCTTCTAATAGTTTCCCTACCCGCAAAGTATTGCCTATCACTGTTATAATTTTTTTTTTGAACATCAGCAAGCTAAATCATACTATTATAATATATTATAAATATTATAAAGGTAGTAAGTACAAAGGTTATGTTACATGTAGATTTACACTAATTGTGTGTTAGCTTAAAGAAAAAATTAATATAATACATACAAACTAGTCAAATAAATTATAAAAAAACTGTATAGTAAAACTCCTTAAATACTAAATTTTATAACCTTGCAAGGTCATACTTAGGTATACAACCACACTTAAAACCATAGTTAGTTATAATCTAAACTACACTAATATTAATATTATGTAGTACTTAGAACTACTCTAAATAAAACTAGACATCATAATGATTTTACATATTGTATTCAAGAACAGTTTCAAACACTAATAACTATTAAGGACCATGTAAAAATAAAACACTTTATGCTCATAATTTACTTTGAGTGTTATTGTTTTTACACTAAGAATTTTAAAGTTGAAATAAGTGATAACTGCTTAAATTATAAAATTAATTTCTTAATGAAGAAACATTAAAAATATTGTACACAACCAAATCAAATAATATAAATGTGTATTTTGAAATAACATGCTTCCTGCAGCAGGCTGTAGCTAAAATGACCCAGACCACTATCTATTACTGTTTTATATAGATTTTTTTCACTTATATTCAACATTCAACATTAAATCAAGAATTTGACTGTTTATATTCTCCTTACCTTAGAGGTATTGGTTGACTTGCTGGAAATAAAGTTTTTTTTTATGCAAGAATGGACAAGTTTTTAAGGTTCACTGAGCACATAACATTAATAATTCAGAATTACACAAATAACAACTAAGAAAAACTAAATTCAACATCAACTTTAAAATTTAAAAAATCTTAAACTTTTCAATAGGTATTGTACAAGAAATAAATTACCATATAGTTTCGAGCTAAGTTTATGTCAATAAATTATAATGTTTAGCATAAGGAAGCAAGGTGATTAAATTTGATTATTCCTTTCATCAACGACTTTGGTCGTTTTAAAATTCAAAGTTTTTAGTGAGTTAATTAATACTACAAAGAAGTCCAACATTTAATTTTAGAACATATAACATAAACTCTTGCCTAAAATCTATAGTTGTATACTGTAAGCTGCTTTATTATGAATAAAAATATATATAATTTTTGACATGTAGTCAGTTTTGTAGAAAATTTCCGAAATTTTTATTGTGGTATTTGAATTTTAAATAAACCTTTAGAAATTCTTCTTTCGCTTAAATATTTGATAAACAAACCTTAAATTTTCTGGATATGTTCCGTTTAATAGTTAAAAAGTCTTATTATATGAATTAAAATATTTATTTAGATTTGTTAAGCATAAATAAATTAAAATTAACATTTTTACACAACATGAAAAAACTATACAATAGAATTGTTTATTATTAGAATTAAACTAAGAAAATTTAATAAATTTATTACTTTCCAAGGTCATACTTAGGTACACAACTACACTAAAACCCGTTTCAAATTAAACCTAATTTGTACTAATACTAACATTGAATACTACTTAGGGCTACTCTATATAAAACTAGGCATGACAATGAATTTACATATTGTATAAAGAACAGTTTCAAACACTAACAACTATTAAGGACGATGTAAAAATAAAACACTTTATGCTTATAATTTACTTTGAGTGTTTTATTTTTACTTTGAGAATTTTAAAGTTGAAATGAGTAATAACTCCTTAAATTATAAAATTAATTTCTTAAAGAAGTAACATTAAAAAATAATCGTTCACAACAAAATTAAACATATAAAATGTCTATTTTGGAATAACATGCTTCCTGCGGTAGGCTGTGGCTAAAATGACCCAGACCACTATCTATTACTGGTTTATATAGGATTTTTTTCACTTATATTAAACATTAAGCATTAAACCAGGAGTTTTACTATATATATTCTACTTACCTTAGAGGTAGTGGTTGTCTTGCTAGAAATGAATTTTTTTTATGCAAGAATGGACAAGTTTTTATGGTTTACTGAGCAAATAACATTTATAATTCAGAATTACACAAATAACAACTAAGACAAACTAAATTCAAAAACTACTTTGAAATTTAAAATTTTTTAAACTTTTTAATAGGTATTTTACAAGAAATAGTTTACCATATAGTTTTGAGCTAAGTTTATGTCAATAAATTATAATGTTTAGCATAAGGAATCGCAAATAAAGGTAATTGAATTTGATTATTCCTTTTATCAACAACTTTATTCGTTTTAAAATTCAAAGTTTAAGAGCTACAAAGTTAAATTGATTTTATTGATATAGGCAATTTTGTCAAAAGTTTCTGTGAGTAAAAATTGGACCATTTTGTTTAAGTCAGTATTTAAACTAAGAATAATTTACTAATTACTTTTATTTCTTAAGAAGGTTTATAAAAACTTATCTTAAATAAATTACAAGGGTTTCAAGAGATATGTTGTGTTTAAGAATGATTTTCTTTACCTAATATAAATTATAATATAAAAGTTCAAATACTTTAAGAATTTTCAATTATAAAATTTAGCAGCTGTAAGTGTTTACTTTAGATATACTCTTGGTTGTGAGAAAAAATATTTTTGTCTATTTAAAAAGCAAAAATAAAAAATTAAATCTAAACCTCGAGTTAAAACATCAAGTTTATTTTAGTAATCAATAAGTTTTTTTTTGTAATAAAAACTGGAACGGAATAATAGAAACGAACGTTTTAATTAAGAACGAAATAATGAAAACTAACTAATTAAATAACAGTAAAAATTAACGAAAATAATAAAAGTTGTTGTGAATTTAGACTGCAGTTTTTCAGTCATTTTTATACTAATGTAATTAAAAGTTTTTTAAAATTTTATTTTTAATAATAAACATTTTCTTTATTTGCAATAAATACATTTGATATATATTATATACTTACATAAGTAAGATTCTTTTACTAATAAAACTTAAAGCCCTGATCAGACAGTCCTGTACATTACTTTTTTTTATGGTAACCTACAATATGGTGTATGTTGAATCTGAACTAATGCTTCTGGAAGAGCAAAAACAAAAGCTCTCATTGTTATTTATGTCTACAACTACATGTTTATGTGGTACTCTGTCTTCTTCGAGTAACTTAGTAATGTATATATTACCTTGTATGCAGGAAAACATTGAAATTGAACATAAGTCCAATTTTAGCATATGGCCCAAGAACCCCCTTATTGCCTCCTCCCACCACATGGCCTCTTTGCAGCTCATGACCCACTTTTTAAACTTGATTTAGGAAATTAAAACCAAAGTTAACCCTTAAATTTGAGTAACAACATATAATCTTAGTCAATTCAGATAAAGTTTTGGTTGTAGATAGTTGTGACATTTGATAAATATGTTAATACAAAATAATTTAATTTGTTGTCAAGTATATTTAAAGTAGTATTAATTTTATTTAAGTTAAATGAGACAAGAAAGTTTGCTATTTGATAAAAGTGGAAGAAATCATAAAACTCTGATGAAATTTGTAAAAAGCCTGTTGGGATTAACTTGTCCCTAAAATCTAGAATAGTGTTCAACTATACTGGAACAATTATAATTTATAATAAATATTTAACCCAAAATAAATTTTTGTTATGAACGCTTAGAATGTGTAAAGTTATATCTTAGCTTTAAGACAAACATAAAATAATAAAATATAATAGTATGATCACATATAGTTTTTATTTTAATTTTTACATTATTGTACAGTACATAGTTAAATAACACATGAACCAACAATCATGATGGACACTTGATTTAAAGTCACAACACCATACCATCCAGACATGGTTAGTTTTATTTGTACTGCTTAATTGCAACCTGTTTGATACAATTTTTGATATGCATCAAACTAATATACAAAGTTTTTCTAATTACAAATCATCTTGATCATGTGTTTATAATGTTATAACTTTCATCAGAACATCCCCCACCAGTGCTGCAGTAGGAAAAGTTCATTTCCACCACTTGTTTCAAGGTTTGTTATTACATAAGTTCTCACTTTGTTTTATATGATTTGTAATTTAATTGTAATATAAATTATATATTAATCTTAACTAACTTAATTATAATATAAATCTTAACTGTAATTGGTAATTTAAAATAGTTTTAACATTTCTTTTGATAGAGTTTTATTTTTTATAATTTAATAATACTTTAATTTCTAAAGCATCTGAATAGTTTACAATGTGAGTGATTATTAAAAAAAAAAATTGTGTTTTAAAGATTTCTTATTATTATTAATTTTGCTATATAGTTTGTGTGATTAAGAGATAAACTATATTTGATCGTTTTAAATAATTTTTACACCAAATAGTGAAATAATTTTACTTATATCCCTTAGGTCGAAGCTAAATTAAATCCCAATACACTTTGTGTAATTTAAAACAAGCCTAGTCTATTTTGTGAGCTAAAATTGTTTCTGAAAGTTTTTTGACAGACAAATGTTTGTAAAGGGCAGATATAATTTTTTTATTTTCTTAAATTTTGATCGACAAAATTTTCTAAATTTTGCAAGAAACATTTCTTAAAAGTTTAATTTAAGGTAATTACCTCAGAAAACTTAAGAGGAGGTAGATTTTAAGTGAATTGTAGTGAAGATTTAAGGAGGTCTTTTTTATCCCTTTTTAGCTTCTCACAGGGTTGGCACATTACATGGAAACCTGATAAAATAGGAGTTAGACAATTAAGGCAAAACAAATTTTGGAATAACCTGGAATTTGAAAAAATTATAAAAAAAACCTGTAATTTTTAACAATTTTATCATGTTCAGTAGTAAAATGTCGATTTGATACAAAAATTTATTACATAGATAAAAATTTTTTGCAATCACTGAAAATTTTTACTGAAAAAAAAAGATATTAAGTAGGTTTACAGTATCTTTCTTATGGTTTTATACTATTTAACACAGTTTTCTCACTTAAAGCTCAATTAAAACTAAGAAATGTGTACTTTTAACAACCTGTAAGAAATTAGGAAAACCTGGAAAATTGGAAAAAAAAAAAGAGTGGCAACCCTGCTTTCACGAGGAAACTATTGTAGTCTCGGACTTGACCTGATTTTTTAAAATTTGTAAAAAGCAAATTGTAAATAAATTGTAACTAAACAAAAAAGTGGTTAACCCCCCTATGCCCTTTAAAGCCCACCAACAATTTATCTTCTATTTTAAAAATTCAGTGCTAGAGACCTTAGATATTCAAGAAATGTTTCTTGAACAATGTATAAAAGATTCAATCAAAAATATATTAAGAATTAATAGGGTTAACAATGAAAAGTTTAATTTTTTTTTTGTAATTATATAACTTAAGATACTAAAGGTTTTTTAGTTCAATTATTAAAGTTCTCTACATCTAAAAACAACTTGATGTTGAACATTAGGATTGAAAACATAGTAAAAAATTTGAAGACAAGTTTCCAAAGTTCAGTATGTTTTTTTAACAAAACAATAATCAAATAAAAAAAACTAACACTTATACATAAGGGCGTTTATGATCTAAATTTTTTTTAATGTGTCACAATTTTATTTTTTTAATTTATATTAGTTAGTTACAAGGAAAGATTTTACAATAAAATATTTTGAGTTGGGTAAAACACTTAATATTTAAAAATAATATATTTGGATATGGTGGGTAGGCTAAACTATATTAATAATCGTTGGTACATGGTGATACTGCACTACTTTATCAGACTATAATTACTTATTTAAATAGATTAGGTTTTCTTAAAAGGACATAACATAATAGTATGCTCCATAGTCCAAAGCTAAACTGTTGCAGCCAGATGATTAATTATAAAAAAAGCTGTATTTAATTACTGTGCTAAATAGATCTATTTTATTCTTAGTTATTAGTGAAAAAAAAAGGTTTTTTGTATAGTTTTCTAAAATTAGTAGCATAGCTAATTAATAATCTAAGGTTTTATTTAAAAATTGAACAAAAACTTTTTACTAAATAGTTGGAAATGAAATTACTTAATATGACATCATAGGTGAGAAATCCCAACCACTGAAGCTGATGTCCTCAATTGATGAAAGAAACCAGCTCCTGGAATAAGAAACTTCCGGTTGCGGTTACCAGGAACTTTTAGCAACTTTCCATAGAAAAGGTGTTGAGGTCCGAAGTGCCCCAAGGCTACCAAAGTTAGTATAAAAGAATAAAAAGTAATTTTTAATCATAACAATCACTTAATTTTGATTTAGTATTTGTTTGCAAAAGGTTTATTGTTTATTGTTTAATTTTTTTTTTTGATTGAGTATTTATATATAAAAGTACTTTGTTGCAGTAAAATCTCTTCAAATTCTGTATTTTAATAAACACCCAGCAAATTAGTTATATTTAACAGGTTGAAATTTATTTTGTAATAGGTACATCATAATTAAAAAAAATAAAACCAAGAGTTTAAAATAGAATTGTAATATGGCCTAAAAGTTTTTTTACCAACAAATTGTTAATGTATTATCTTGCAAGTTAAATTAATCTTGTTTTTTATTTTGTTTTTATTAGAATTAGTTTCCAAGACATTAATTAGCGTTGCCAAAAAAACTCTTAAAACCTGGAATTTGACTATCCAGGCAAATATAAAACTGGAATTTGAGAAATTTTTAAAAAAACCTAGAACTTTAAACAAGTTTACATTTAAAATAATAAATCTGGACTAAATACAAAAAATCTATCATACACAAATACTTTTTCTTGTTTTGGATATTTTTTTAAGTATAAAACACACACAATAGTATCTTTTTATACTTTTGTTCCATTTAAGAGCTTAAATTTAATTTTATACTAAAGGTTGACTCAAAAATTTGTACTTTCAAACACTTGTAAAACTCTTCAATAAACGATTGGCAACCCTGAGTAATAGTTTATTTTTTCCTGTAAAAAAAAGTTTAAGAAACTTTAGTAATTTAATAGTTTTACTTTTGAAATAATTTTGCTTTTTATCATTGTTTTCATCAACTTTGAGTAATAGTTTTTTTCCTGTAGAAAAAAAGTTTAAGAACTTTAAGTAATTTAATAGTTTTACTTATGAAATGATTTTGCTTATGACTATAGTTTTTTGTAGCTTTTATAATGGTAAAAGGTTGAACTTAAAACTTTGGTATAGATAAAACTTAATTTTAAGTTGAAACGTTTTGCTCGTTGTTGTAGTTTATGTAAACATTTTGTAAATTAAATAACTTGTTATAAAATCGCTTAGTAACTTTTTCATTTTATAGTAGCCAAAGACTAAGATAGTTTAAAGCTTGTTGAAATATAGTTTAACTTTAAGTGTTGACACTTTTCGGTCTTGATTTATTTTCTAAGAAAATTAGTTGCTTTTAATTAAATTCAATATTACCACTAGTATCTTCCATTATTCTATGTTTATTTTTTAATAGTGTTTTAAAATTGATAGTCTTATTTGATGAAACTTTATTTTACAATGATTTTTGTAAATTTTTCAAAAAGTTGTATTTAAAATTGTTTAGTAGTAAAACCTATACTTTGAAAAATTTTGTTTCTATTAATTATAACTTCGACCAGTTGTAATTTAAAAATATTTTTAAAAAAATTAAGACACAATTTAAAATAATTTTTCTATACAGTTATTTGTTATGCATAGTTATTTATTACATATTTGTTTATACTTTTTTAAATTTCATAACATAAAAAGTATTATAACCAACGTATTAAACAGGAACTGATGACAATGAAATTCAGCAGACGAAGGGTGATGGATGCTTCTTCAATTTTTATTGTTGTTTTTTTTAATGGTTTTGTGAATAAAATTACATCTTACTGCAAATAGACATTTCTTTGTTTAAATGATGAAGTTTAATTCTTCGTTTTAAAGGTTTATTTATAAAAGAACCTAAAGTTACTAAAAGTAATGTAAAAGTAATTTAATTAAATTAAGAAGTTTAAAGTAGGTTGAAAGTTTCCTTATGTCATAAGTAGTGTCTACCTTGTTTGTTCACATTTTTTTAACAATAAGGTCTTCGTTTTTTACAAAAAATTAAATGTTTCTTCGGCTTATATAAGTTTGTTAGGTTTCTCATGTAAAGCTCAAAAAAGTAGGCTGTTTAACTTGAGCTTTTTTTCTGTTTAATTCACATTTAGATGCTTATCTACCTAAGTTTTCAGCAAGTGAAAGCTTATTAATAAACGTGTAATTAAAATGTTTTTTGATAAGTGTAGTTGATTTTAAAAACTGTTTCGTTGTCCGGGCTTGTTACACTAAAGAAGGTGGTATACCTAGTTGTTTTGTAGAATTAAATCAAGTAAACATCATTTTACTAAAATTCAGAACTTGGTTTGGTATAAGTCATTGGCAAGTTTTTCTTTAAGTATTTGCTCGCGTGCCGTACTTTCTAGAAGAGCGTTTTGACTAAAATGTACGCAGTTTGCTGAATCCCAAAGTACGCATCTTGTTAAATATTAAAGTTTACTTATGTCATAAGTAGTGTCTACCTTGTTTGTTCACATTTTTTTAACAATAAGGTCTTCGTTTTTTACAAAAAATTTAATGTTTCTTCGGCTTATATAAGTTTGTTAGGTTTCTCATGTAAAGCTCAAAAAAGAAGGCTGTTTAACTTGAGCTTTTTTTCTGTTTAATTCACATTTAGATGCTTATCTACCTAAGTTTTCAGCGAGTGAAAGCTTATTAATAAACGTGTAAATAAAAAAAAAAAAACGTGTATGTTTTTTTTTATAAATACAAGTTTTCATATCGGTCTACAAAATTGGCTGTACGCTGTCTAGCAAGTAACGCAATTTTTAGGTCTTTCTTCTGTCTATGTACAGCAAAACATGTTATAAATTAATTTGACCGTCTCTACGTCGAATTCATTTTTAACAAACGACTTTTACTCGACTTTATTCCATTAAAAAAATTATATTTTTGAAAATAAGTAAGACTTTATCGTCTGAATTTTATGGCTAATAGAACTGTAGAATTATTTACACATGCAAACTTATTAAGACTGATGCAAAGTAGAAGAAAGTTAGGCTTATAAACATCTTTACGGATGTCTTTTGATTACCATTCAACTAGCAAGTATCTAATTAGTTTACTATGTACATACACACAAACGCTCATTTAAAAAGTAGTAAATTAAATTTTCTTAACTAGGGTGTAAGCTGAGTTATAAAATTGGCTTTTCAAAATATGAGTCTTTCATTTGTTTTTGAATAAAAGTCAATTTATTTTTGTTTAGTTGTCGCTAGCGCATTTAAAATAAAACCTTTTAATCTTGTTTTGTCAAATTTTGTCTTATAAGTTTATAAAGTAGTAATTATAATTAAAGTATAGAAAAGTAATACTTTTGCAAAATTTATGAGCTTAAAAACCCGTTTATACTTTTGAGAATTTCTTGAATAATAGTAAAACAAATAGTTTAAATCTCTTGTATGTGTAAAACCTGTTAAATGTCAGAAATGAAAAACCTGAGCTTCTATAGTTTTAAATTACTGATAATAACTTGAAACATTTTGCTACCAAATTTGTTTAAAACAATGTACTTCCCTAATGCTTTATTGATATTATAAAAAACGCTTACAAACGTAGTCTTGGTATAGTCTCAGTGTACAAAAAAGGTTTTAAAGACTAAGCAACTTAGACCTGTACTAACTTTTTTGTAATCTTCAGTTTATTAGCTGTGAAAATGGTCTATGTTTCGTTTTTAACGACAAATAATTAAAAATCATCATTTGACCTCTTTATTTGTGCATGTCATAGAATGTACAATTTATTTTTATTTCACGATTTAATTCAAAGCTTTCAAAAATCTTTTTTTTTTATATATAAATATATATCAATGCTTTTTAAAGCCTTGGTCAATTGCAACAGTACGTAAAAAGTTCAAAATTGTGTATACACAAACTAACAAGAAATTAACACTTGAAACTATACGAAAATGGTTAATCAAATGAGAAAACGGTTTAATAAAAATAGCCTTTCTAAACCAAAGTTTTTAATAGACAACATAAAAACTTTCCTAATGTACTGAAATCACTGTAATTCTTAAAGATGAAATTGACATTGCATTAATAGTTGCATTATTGACGTATTTATACTGATATTTTCCTTAAAACATTTTGAAACAAAATAATACATGACTTAAGCTGTAACTTACATAACTGTTTGCACAAGATCATTTAAATGTGTCGGCAACACAAACACTATAAACTTTTGATGAAATACAATTTCATCTGCAAATAGTTGGTTATTCTGGGTTGAGTTGCAAAGTAGACTATTCTTTTGTAACTATGTGATACTTACCAACAACAATGTTATTCAAATAACTAAGCTATTTTCGTAAAGTATGAGTCTTTATAAGTTTGTTTATATACGCTTGATTTAAAATAACTAACACTTTATTCTTTCTTCAAACTATCATTTGCGCTTCATTAAAATTGTAAGCGAACTAAAATTGTTAATATATTGTTTTGTCAAACTGGACCATTATGTTATGTATATCATTACGTATATTCTAATAGAAATCTTTTAAAACATTCAGATTATTTTAAATCATTATGAATTGTTTTTAAAGTTTAAATTTACACAAACCACTCGATTGTTTAATAATGCAAATGATCTATATTTTGTCGGATAGTAAACGAAATTTTATTGATAACTGCACATAAGTAGTTTTAAACTATTTACCGTGAAGTAGATCAGTTTAATGAAGTATTAACTGCCGTTTTTATGAAAAAAAAAAACTAATAATTAAGTTTAAAACAGTTCTGCATTGACATCTATGTGTTTTTTAAAGTATCAATTATAGTGTTATATAGTATCATAAGTTAAAAGGTATCATTACTAGCTAAACTTTGAAAAACTTAATTATTTACTTTATTATTTCATTCAAAACAAGTTCATGCCTGTTATAAACACTTAAAATATAAACCTTTCTTTTGTATGTCGGTTTTTTATGAATTTAGAAGATTCTAAAATTTTTAGACTAACGTAAGCTTTGAAACAACGAGTTATTTTAATGTTGAAGTTTTAATAAGTTCATACCTAGAAAGACAAATTATTTTAAGAAATCAATTACTTTAGAACAAAGCAGTAGCAGATGTTATACATGTTATTATATAATTAGCGATAGTACTTATTTTAACTGTTAATTAATATGCTGATCTTAAGCATACAAAAAAACATGAATTTTACAAAAGTTATAGTAGATATTATTCAAATCAAACTTTAAAGGTGTTTTCTAAATTTATAGTGATTAAAACTAAAGTATTTCTTAAACTAATTTGTATGATAAAAGGAGTAATTTATGATTAAAATTAAGAACAACTATAAAAGAGTTTAAGAATGAAAAAAAAAATAACATAAGATACACTAATAAGTAACATTTTTTCGGACCTATTCTTAAACAGTTATGCAGAACTAATTGAAATTGACAGTATGTTTATTTTTGTTACTGAAAATAAACATGTTAAACAAAAAATAAGAAAATTATAAACGAAAAGTTCCAAATTTTCTTATAAGTTTTTGAGATTAAATGTTTTATTTCTTCGTATATTTATTTTACTTATTAGTGTAAAATTATTAAAGTTGAGACTTTACTTTAACTTTGTGCGACATATTAAGTAAAATGTGTAAAAAGCCGTTAGTTTAAAAGAAACATAGTTAAGGTTTTTAAAGTTTTAGCTATAAGAAAAATAAAACCTAATTGCAGATTGAAGACTTAAACAAAACTTTTATCCGCTAGGTGGCGCCGCTGAGTCCCTAGTTTTGTCTGAGATTGCATAGAATTTGATTTGATAAAAAATATAATTAAAAAAATTTACTGTATTTTTCACCACACGTGTCGCTGTTCTCAGACCACCACGTCCCCGCCTCCACCCTAAAGGTTTAGCCCGGCTTAATACTGAGCCAAATTTTTTTTTCACTCTAATTTTCATCTTACGTAATTTACTCTTTCAAATGCATTTTATTATTTTTATATCACTTTCGTTACTATGCTAACAAAACATCAAAATTATATTTACAAACTCTTTATGTTAATATACTAAATCCATAGTTTAGTTTTGCTTGTAAATAATAAGGATTTATGTACTGTATTATTTTAGTAGTTACTAATTAATAATCGAGACAAAAACTACTTTATTGAGTCAAAGTTTTAATGTAAACAAAATATTTTACACAAGATATATTTTGAAAAAATACAACTATAGGTGTTGTAATGACAACAATATTTAGTGGACTATGGTTTTACCAAAGCTTATTCAAACATTTTCATACTATAAGACTTACAACAAAAAAAACCTTTCTACAGTCAAAAAGAATAAATATATATAGTTTTTTTCTATATCTTACAAAAAAACTTACAAAAAAACTACAACAAAACAAATTTTTATACTAATGTAATTAAAAGTTTTTTAAAATTTTATTTTTAATAATAAACATTTTCTTTATTTGCAATAAATACATTTGATATATATTATATACTTACATAAGTAAGATTTTTTTACTAATAAAACTTAAAGCCCTGATCAGACAGTCCTGTACATTACTTTTTTTTATGGTAACCTACAATATGGTGTATGTTGAATCTGAACTAATGCTTCTGGAAGAGCAAAAACAAAAGCTCTCATTGTTATTTATGTCTACAACTACATGTTTATGTGGTACTCTGTCTTCTTCGAGTAACTTAGTAATGTATATATTACCTTGTATGCAGGAAAACATTGAAATTGAACATAAGTCCAATTTTAGCATATGGCCCAAGAACCCCCTTATTGCCTCCTCCCACCACATGGCCTCTTTGCAGCTCATGACCCACTTTTTAAACTTGATTTAGGAAATTAAAACCAAAGTTAACCCTTAAATTTGAGTAACAACATATAATCTTAGTCAATTCAGATAAAGTTTTGGTTGTAGATAGTTGTGACATTTGATAAATATGTTAATACAAAATAATTTAATTTGTTGTCAAGTATATTTAAAGTAGTATTAATTTTATTTAAGTTAAATGAGACAAGAAAGTTTGCTATTTGATAAAAGTGGAAGAAATCATAAAACTCTGATGAAATTTGTAAAAAGCCTGTTGGGATTAACTTGTCCCTAAAATCTAGAATAGTGTTCAACTATACTGGAACAATTATAATTTATAATAAATATTTAACCCAAAATAAATTTTTGTTATGAACGCTTAGAATGTGTAAAGTTATATCTTAGCTTTAAGACAAACATAAAATAATAAAATATAATAGTATGATCACATATAGTTTTTATTTTAATTTTTACATTATTGTACAGTACATAGTTAAATAACACATGAACCAACAATCATGATGGACACTTGATTTAAAGTCACAACACCATACCATCCAGACATGGTTAGTTTTATTTGTACTGCTTAATTGCAACCTGTTTGATACAATTTTTGATATGCATCAAACTAATATACAAAGTTTTTCTAATTACAAATCATCTTGATCATGTGTTTATAATTATATAACTTTCATCAGATCATCCCCCACCAGTGCTGCAGTAGGAAAAGTTCATTTCCACCACTTGTTTCAAGGTTTGTTATTACATAAGTTCTCACTTTGTTTTATATGATTTGTAATTTAATTGTAATATAAATTATATATTAATCTTAACTAACTTAATTATAATATAAATCTTAACTGTATTTGGTAATTTAAAATAGTTTTAACACTTTTTTTTTGATAGAGTTTTATTTTTTATAATTTGATAACAGTTTAATTTCTAAAGCATCTGAATAGTTTACAATGTGAGTGATTATTAAAAAAAAAAATTGTGTTTTAAAGATTTCTTATTATTATTAATTTTGCTATATAGTTTGTGTGATTAAGAGATAAACTATATTTGATCGTTTTAAATAATTTTTACACCAAATAGTGAAATAATTTTACTTATATCCCTTAGGTCGAAGCTAAATTAAATCCCAATACACTTTGTGTAATTTAAAACAAGCCTAGTCTATTTTGTGAGCTAAAATTGTTTCTGAAAGTTTTTTGACAGACAAATGTTTGTAAAGGGCAGATATAATTTTTTTATTTTCTTAAATTTTGATCGACAAAATTTTCTAAATTTTGCAAGAAACATTTCTTAAAAGTTTAATTTAAGGTAATTACCTCAGAAAACTTAAGAGGAGGTAGATTTTAAGTGAATTGTAGTGAAGATTTAAGGAGGTCTTTTTTATCCCTTTTTAGCTTCTCACAGGGTTGGCACATTACATGGAAACCTGATAAAAATAGGAGTTAGACAATTAAGGCAAAACAAATTTTGGAATAACCTGGAATTTGAAAAAATTATAAAAAAAACCTGTAATTTTTAACAATTTTATCATGTTCAGTAGTAAAATGTCGATTTGATACAAAAATTTATTACATAGATAAAAATTTTTTGCAATCACTGAAAATTTTTACTGAAAAAAAAAGATATTAAGTAGGTTTACAGTATCTTTCTTATGGTTTTATACTATTTAACACAGTTTTCTCACTTAAAGCTCAATTAAAACTAAGAAATGTGTACTTTTAACAACCTGTAAGAAATTAGGAAAACCTGGAAAATTGGAAAAAAAAAAAGAGTGGCAACCCTGCCTTCACGAGGAACCTATTGTAGTCTCGGACTTGACCTGATTTTTTAAAATTTGTAAAAAGCAAATTGTAAATAAATTGTAACTAAACAAAAAAGTGGTTAACCCCCCTATGCCCTTTAAAGCCCACCAACAATTTATCTTCTATTTTAAAAATTCAGTGCTAGAGACCTTAGATATTCAAGAAATGTTTCTTGAACAATGTATAAAAGATTCAATCAAAAATATATTAAGAATTAATAGGGTTAACAATGAAAAGTTTAATTTTTTTTTGTAATTATATAACTTAAGATACTAAAGGTTTTTTAGTTCAATTATTAAAGTTCTCTACATCTAAAAACAACTTGATGTTGAACATTAGGATTGAAAACATAGTAAAAAATTTGAAGACAAGTTTCCAAAGTTCAGTATGTTTTTTTAACAAAACAATAATCAAATAAAAAAAACTAACACTTATACATAAGGGCGTTTATGATCTAAATTTTTTTTAATGTGTCACAATTTTATTTTTTTAATTTATATTAGTTAGTTACAAGGAAAGATTTTACAATAAAATATTTTGAGTTGGGTAAAACACTTAATATTTAAAAATAATATATTTGGATATGGTGGGTAGGCTAAACTATATTAATAATCGTTGGTACATGGTGATACTGCACTACTTTATCAGACTATAATTACTTATTTAAATAGATTAGGTTTTCTTAAAAGGACATAACATAATAGTATGCTCCATAGTCCAAAGCTAAACTGTTGCAGCCAGATGATTAATTATAAAAAAAGCTGTATTTAATTACTGTGCTAAATAGATCTATTTTATTCTTAGTTATTAGTGAAAAAAAAAGGTTTTTTGTATAGTTTTCTAAAATTAGTAGCATAGCTAATTAATAATCTAAGGTTTTATTTAAAAATTGAACAAAAACTTTTTACTAAATAGTTGGAAATGAAATTACTTAATATGACATCATAGGTGAGAAATCCCAACCACTGAAGCTGATGTCCTCAATTGATGAAAGAAACCAGCTCCTGGAATAAGAAACTTCCGGTTGCGGTTACCAGGAACTTTTAGCAACTTTCCATAGAAAAGGTGTTGAGGTCCGAAGTGCCCCAAGGCTACCAAAGTTAGTATAAAAGAATAAAAAGTAATTTTTAATCATAACAATCACTTAATTTTGATTTAGTATTTGTTTGCAAAAGGTTTATTGTTTATTGTTTAATTTTTTTTTTTGATTGAGTATTTATATATAAAAGTACTTTGTTGCAGTAAAATCTCTTCAAATTCTGTATTTTAATAAACACCCAGCAAATTAGTTATATTTAACAGGTTGAAATTTATTTTGTAATAGGTACATCATAATTAAAAAAAATAAAACCAAGAGTTTAAAATAGAATTGTAATATGGCCTAAAAGTTTTTTTACCAACAAATTGTTAATGTATTATCTTGCAAGTTAAATTAATCTTGTTTTTTATTTTGTTTTTATTAGAATTAGTTTCCAAGACATTAATTAGCGTTGCCAAAAAAACTCTTAAAACCTGGAATTTGACTATCCAGGCAAATATAAAACTGGAATTTGAGAAATTTTTAAAAAAACCTAGAACTTTAAACAAGTTTACATTTAAAATAATAAATCTGGACTAAATACAAAAAATCTATCATACACAAATACTTTTTCTTGTTTTGGATATTTTTTTAAGTATAAAACACACACAATAGTATCTTTTTATACTTTTGTTCCATTTAAGAGCTTAAATTTAATTTTATACTAAAGGTTGACTCAAAAATTTGTACTTTCAAACACTTGTAAAACTCTTCAATAAACGATTGGCAACCCTGAGTAATAGTTTATTTTTTCCTGTAAAAAAAAGTTTAAGAAACTTTAGTAATTTAATAGTTTTACTTTTGAAATAATTTTGCTTTTTATCATTGTTTTCATCAACTTTGAGTAATAGTTTTTTTCCTGTAGAAAAAAAGTTTAAGAACTTTAAGTAATTTAATAGTTTTACTTATGAAATGATTTTGCTTATGACTATAGTTTTTTGTAGCTTTTATAATGGTAAAAGGTTGAACTTAAAACTTTGGTATAGATAAAACTTAATTTTAAGTTGAAACGTTTTGCTCGTTGTTGTAGTTTATGTAAACATTTTGTAAATTAAATAACTTGTTATAAAATCGCTTAGTAACTTTTTCATTTTATAGTAGCCAAAGACTAAGATAGTTTAAAGCTTGTTGAAATATAGTTTAACTTTAAGTGTTGACACTTTTCGGTCTTGATTTATTTTCTAAGAAAATTAGTTGCTTTTAATTAAATTCAATATTACCACTAGTATCTTCCATTATTCTATGTTTATTTTTTAATAGTGTTTTAAAATTGATAGTCTTATTTGATGAAACTTTATTTTACAATGATTTTTGTAAATTTTTCAAAAAGTTGTATTTAAAATTGTTTAGTAGTAAAACCTATACTTTGAAAAATTTTGTTTCTATTAATTATAACTTCGACCAGTTGTAATTTAAAAATATTTTTAAAAAAATTAAGACACAATTTAAAATAATTTTTCTATACAGTTATTTGTTATGCATAGTTATTTATTACATATTTGTTTATACTTTTTTAAATTTCATAACATAAAAAGTATTATAACCAACGTATTAAACAGGAACTGATGACAATGAAATTCAGCAGACGAAGGGTGATGGATGCTTCTTCAATTTTTATTGTTGTTTTTTTTAATGGTTTTGTGAATAAAATTACATCTTACTGCAAATAGACATTTCTTTGTTTAAATGATGAAGTTTAATTCTTCGTTTTAAAGGTTTATTTATAAAAGAACCTAAAGTTACTAAAAGTAATGTAAAAGTAATTTAATTAAATTAAGAAGTTTAAAGTAGGTTGAAAGTTTCCTTATGTCATAAGTAGTGTCTACCTTGTTTGTTCACATTTTTTTAACAATAAGGTCTTCGTTTTTTACAAAAAATTAAATGTTTCTTCGGCTTATATAAGTTTGTTAGGTTTCTCATGTAAAGCTCAAAAAAGTAGGCTGTTTAACTTGAGCTTTTTTTCTGTTTAATTCACATTTAGATGCTTATCTACCTAAGTTTTCAGCAAGTGAAAGCTTATTAATAAACGTGTAATTAAAATGTTTTTTGATAAGTGTAGTTGATTTTAAAAACTGTTTCGTTGTCCGGGCTTGTTACACTAAAGAAGGTGGTATACCTAGTTGTTTTGTAGAATTAAATCAAGTAAACATCATTTTACTAAAATTCAGAACTTGGTTTGGTATAAGTCATTGGCAAGTTTTTCTTTAAGTATTTGCTCGCGTGCCGTACTTTCTAGAAGAGCGTTTTGACTAAAATGTACGCAGTTTGCTGAATCCCAAAGTACGCATCTTGTTAAATATTAAAGTTTACTTATGTCATAAGTAGTGTCTACCTTGTTTGTTCACATTTTTTTAACAATAAGGTCTTCGTTTTTTACAAAAAATTTAATGTTTCTTCGGCTTATATAAGTTTGTTAGGTTTCTCATGTAAAGCTCAAAAAAGAAGGCTGTTTAACTTGAGCTTTTTTTCTGTTTAATTCACATTTAGATGCTTATCTACCTAAGTTTTCAGCGAGTGAAAGCTTATTAATAAACGTGTAAATAAAAAAAAAAAAACGTGTATGTTTTTTTTTATAAATACAAGTTTTCATATCGGTCTACAAAATTGGCTGTACGCTGTCTAGCAAGTAACGCAATTTTTAGGTCTTTCTTCTGTCTATGTACAGCAAAACATGTTATAAATTAATTTGACCGTCTCTACGTCGAATTCATTTTTAACAAACGACTTTTACTCGACTTTATTCCATTAAAAAAATTATATTTTTGAAAATAAGTAAGACTTTATCGTCTGAATTTTATGGCTAATAGAACTGTAGAATTATTTACACATGCAAACTTATTAAGACTGATGCAAAGTAGAAGAAAGTTAGGCTTATAAACATCTTTACGGATGTCTTTTGATTACCATTCAACTAGCAAGTATCTAATTAGTTTACTATGTACATACACACAAACGCTCATTTAAAAAGTAGTAAATTAAATTTTCTTAACTAGGGTGTAAGCTGAGTTATAAAATTGGCTTTTCAAAATATGAGTCTTTCATTTGTTTTTGAATAAAAGTCAATTTATTTTTGTTTAGTTGTCGCTAGCGCATTTAAAATAAAACCTTTTAATCTTGTTTTGTCAAATTTTGTCTTATAAGTTTATAAAGTAGTAATTATAATTAAAGTATAGAAAAGTAATACTTTTGCAAAATTTATGAGCTTAAAAACCCGTTTATACTTTTGAGAATTTCTTGAATAATAGTAAAACAAATAGTTTAAATCTCTTGTATGTGTAAAACCTGTTAAATGTCAGAAATGAAAAACCTGAGCTTCTATAGTTTTAAATTACTGATAATAACTTGAAACATTTTGCTACCAAATTTGTTTAAAACAATGTACTTCCCTAATGCTTTATTGATATTATAAAAAACGCTTACAAACGTAGTCTTGGTATAGTCTCAGTGTACAAAAAAGGTTTTAAAGACTAAGCAACTTAGACCTGTACTAACTTTTTTGTAATCTTCAGTTTATTAGCTGTGAAAATGGTCTATGTTTCGTTTTTAACGACAAATAATTAAAAATCATCATTTGACCTCTTTATTTGTGCATGTCATAGAATGTACAATTTATTTTTATTTCACGATTTAATTCAAAGCTTTCAAAAATCTTTTTTTTTTATATATAAATATATATCAATGCTTTTTAAAGCCTTGGTCAATTGCAACAGTACGTAAAAAGTTCAAAATTGTGTATACACAAACTAACAAGAAATTAACACTTGAAACTATACGAAAATGGTTAATCAAATGAGAAAACGGTTTAATAAAAATAGCCTTTCTAAACCAAAGTTTTTAATAGACAACATAAAAACTTTCCTAATGTACTGAAATCACTGTAATTCTTAAAGATGAAATTGACATTGCATTAATAGTTGCATTATTGACGTATTTATACTGATATTTTCCTTAAAACATTTTGAAACAAAATAATACATGACTTAAGCTGTAACTTACATAACTGTTTGCACAAGATCATTTAAATGTGTCGGCAACACAAACACTATAAACTTTTGATGAAATACAATTTCATCTGCAAATAGTTGGTTATTCTGGGTTGAGTTGCAAAGTAGACTATTCTTTTGTAACTATGTGATACTTACCAACAACAATGTTATTCAAATAACTAAGCTATTTTCGTAAAGTATGAGTCTTTATAAGTTTGTTTATATACGCTTGATTTAAAATAACTAACACTTTATTCTTTCTTCAAACTATCATTTGCGCTTCATTAAAATTGTAAGCGAACTAAAATTGTTAATATATTGTTTTGTCAAACTGGACCATTATGTTATGTATATCATTACGTATATTCTAATAGAAATCTTTTAAAACATTCAGATTATTTTAAATCATTATGAATTGTTTTTAAAGTTTAAATTTACACAAACCACTCGATTGTTTAATAATGCAAATGATCTATATTTTGTCGGATAGTAAACGAAATTTTATTGATAACTGCACATAAGTAGTTTTAAACTATTTACCGTGAAGTAGATCAGTTTAATGAAGTATTAACTGCCGTTTTTATGAAAAAAAAAAACTAATAATTAAGTTTAAAACAGTTCTGCATTGACATCTATGTGTTTTTTAAAGTATCAATTATAGTGTTATATAGTATCATAAGTTAAAAGGTATCATTACTAGCTAAACTTTGAAAAACTTAATTATTTACTTTATTATTTCATTCAAAACAAGTTCATGCCTGTTATAAACACTTAAAATATAAACCTTTCTTTTGTATGTCGGTTTTTTATGAATTTAGAAGATTCTAAAATTTTTAGACTAACGTAAGCTTTGAAACAACGAGTTATTTTAATGTTGAAGTTTTAATAAGTTCATACCTAGAAAGACAAATTATTTTAAGAAATCAATTACTTTAGAACAAAGCAGTAGCAGATGTTATACATGTTATTATATAATTAGCGATAGTACTTATTTTAACTGTTAATTAATATGCTGATCTTAAGCATACAAAAAAACATGAATTTTACAAAAGTTATAGTAGATATTATTCAAATCAAACTTTAAAGGTGTTTTCTAAATTTATAGTGATTAAAACTAAAGTATTTCTTAAACTAATTTGTATGATAAAAGGAGTAATTTATGATTAAAATTAAGAACAACTATAAAAGAGTTTAAGAATGAAAAAAAAAATAACATAAGATACACTAATAAGTAACATTTTTTCGGACCTATTCTTAAACAGTTATGCAGAACTAATTGAAATTGACAGTATGTTTATTTTTGTTACTGAAAATAAACATGTTAAACAAAAAATAAGAAAATTATAAACGAAAAGTTCCAAATTTTCTTATAAGTTTTTGAGATTAAATGTTTTATTTCTTCGTATATTTATTTTACTTATTAGTGTAAAATTATTAAAGTTGAGACTTTACTTTAACTTTGTGCGACATATTAAGTAAAATGTGTAAAAAGCCGTTAGTTTAAAAGAAACATAGTTAAGGTTTTTAAAGTTTTAGCTATAAGAAAAATAAAACCTAATTGCAGATTGAAGACTTAAACAAAACTTTTATCCGCTAGGTGGCGCCGCTGAGTCCCTAGTTTTGTCTGAGATTGCATAGAATTTGATTTGATAAAAAATATAATTAAAAAAATTTACTGTATTTTTCACCACACGTGTCGCTGTTCTCAGACCACCACGTCCCCGCCTCCACCCTAAAGGTTTAGCCCGGCTTAATACTGAGCCAAATTTTTTTTTCACTCTAATTTTCATCTTACGTAATTTACTCTTTCAAATGCATTTTATTATTTTTATATCACTTTCGTTACTATGCTAACAAAACATCAAAATTATATTTACAAACTCTTTATGTTAATATACTAAATCCATAGTTTAGTTTTGCTTGTAAATAATAAGGATTTATGTACTGTATTATTTTAGTAGTTACTAATTAATAATCGAGACAAAAACTACTTTATTGAGTCAAAGTTTTAATGTAAACAAAATATTTTACACAAGATATATTTTGAAAAAATACAACTATAGGTGTTGTAATGACAACAATATTTAGTGGACTATGGTTTTACCAAAGCTTATTCAAACATTTTCATACTATAAGACTTACAACAAAAAAAACCTTTCTACAGTCAAAAAGAATAAATATATATAGTTTTTTTCTATATCTTACAAAAAAACTTCAATATATTTTGAAAAAAAAATATTTTTATTTTTGAAACTTACTAAAATTAAGTACATAACTTTTTAACATAAAAATAATCAGGACAAAATATATACAAGCTTGAAGTGTAAGTTGAATATTTAAAGCCTTCCCTTATTATCTTTATATAGGATTGGAGATAACTGGCACAATTTATATATTTAAACAGATTCGTGCTAGTCTTATTTAAACTATATAAAGTTTGAAATTAAACAATACAAGTGCAATACTATATAAAAAACTTATCATTTATATACTAGATTAGGTTTTCATTTAAAAAAAAGTGAACTGATTTTGCTGAGTATTAATCCAAGAATATTTTTTGCAATTTTATAGCGCAATTTGTGTACACAACTTTTTTCAACAAAAAATTGTAAAAAATTTAATACTTTTGAAGTTTGTAATGACGGAGCGGTTGTTTAAAAAAAGAAATGTTTTATCAAATAAAAACAAAAATAAGAAATTTCTTAAGGAACAGAAAATGCAACTTGAGTTTTGAAGCTTTAATTTGGAGCTGATATAAACCAGCTTAAAATTTATAAACCGGGGAAAAGTTGATGAATGAGAACAGTATGCGTTCTCAGTGCTAAATGGTGTCATAGCCTTAGAAGATTTAAAAAATAATGTGTATTAGAAAAGTTGTAATTTATTATTGTTTTTATACCAACATTATGGGTTATTTATTTAGCATAGTGTGTTTTTGTATATTTTTTGCAAATAAATAATTTTCAGTTGTTTAGAACAAGTTAATATTTAAATGAATTCTATAACCAAACGTTAGTAGTTTACCAATTATCTTATAGGTAATACTGAATTATTAGGAGAATTAAAAGTCCTTTTCTAATGTAACTTAAACTGAAAATTAAAAAATAATAATAAATCTAGAAAAGAAAACTAAATTGTTCTTTTTCCTTATCAAGTAAAAACGCAAAGAACTTTATAAAAGCTATAGTTTGGAATATATCTTTTTATGTTGAGCAAAGCATTATTAAATTGTTGAAATTAGACAAGTTAAAAATTTCTGAAGTACCGAACATATTAATAGCGTTGCTAGAACACTTAAGAAAGGCTGGCTAAAATACAATAGGAACAAGAACTATTTACATCTTAAGTTATTAGTTAAGTATCAATTTCAAAAAAGTAAAAACTTTCTATAAAAAAATGAATAAAAAGTAATTTTTCTTTCTACACTGACTTGAATGCATGCTTGGGGTATTTTAGACTGATGTAAAACAGAACACATCTTACAATAAGTTTAAGGTATACTATAAGTTTCAAATAAGTTTTTGTTTTGTTAAAGTAATATCTAATTTTTGATAAAATATGTGTATGTATGAGTTTTGTTATAGCTTTTAACTTTGACATCAACTTATATTTTTAGCTAATGTTTGTATGTTAATTTTAAAATTTTAACTTTGTAACATTTTGTTTTACCACAATGTTGTTTTAAGTAATAATAAACTTGTTGTATTTTCTCTTGACTGTGTTAGAAATTAAACTTTCAATTTTTTTAAAGAATCAGTTGACATTATATCAAAAGTCTTATATTTTTTTTTACGACCAAAAATTTTCAAAAGCTTGGATTTGGAGTAAGAAAAACGTTTCGGTTATCGAGTCATTATAAAAATAACAAGTTTTCGTCATAAATTAAAAGATAACTTAATTTAATGTTTGACGTATCAAGCATTAAAGCATATGTTTGAATAAATAAAATAAATTGAAATTATTTATATACAGTGCATTATACCATCTCTACATTTTTTTTAAATTATGAACTTGTACATTCTGGTTTATATTATACAATCCTGCCAGAAAAAGTCTTTTGGTAATATCAAAATATGTTCTCTTATTATGTACTTTGGTTAGTTCATATTTATACCATATTATCTTAATATGGCTTTTTCTTGCGATATAAATTGGTTATGTTATTAGCTTTAGAAGATTAAATAATTTATAAACACTACTTAAAATTTTTAAAGCCAACATAAAAACTGATAAGTTTAAACTAGCACTGTTGATAACTGAAAATTAAATCAACTGTGGTTGTTTTGCTTTAATTAAGTTTTTAAAACAAGAGTCAAAGTCAAGTATGCAACACAATAGTTTACCAAATGTTAGCTATAATCAATATTCTTTTATAATAATGTAAAAAAAGCTTTATTTTCATATTATTTGGTTAACACTAAAACTATACAGGACACTCTTCTTACATCTAAAGACAAAGGTACATAATATAACTTTTGATTTATTTTCTAGTTTTGAAACGATTTAAAATGTTTAATAAATTTTTCAAACATTATTTAAAATGAAGCCAACTACTTACTATGATTTTTTTTAACATAAACTGAATTCGGTTAATGTTTTGTGAAGAAATCATAAAAGTACAAAGTGTTTTACTAAAGCGGCTAAGAACATTTTTAAAAACAAGCTCAAGCTAGGATAACATGTTAAAGTGTAAATTAATAAAAGCAAATAACAAGTTTATATTGTGTTTAGATGTACAATTTCAGATGTAAATATCAATATTAGTATGTATTAAAACACTTTTATTAAACTATATTTAGTGTATATGTTAATTATTGGATACTTTTTTTAATGTCATTAGTAATTAAACTGCTATATGTTTTTATCAGTAATGTAAAGATAATTGAACCATTTGATGTTAATTAAATAAAATAATTAAAATATATGTAATTTAGTTTAGTATTAAAACTAAAAACAAAACTTAAACTGAAATATTGAACGAACTTTCAAGAGATGTTTTTTAGAATGATGTGGTTAGATATATAATAGAAATCCAAAAAGTAACTATACTTTCAGTAAAAAATAGTGATATATTTTAAGATCAAATATTAAGAGAACTCTATTATAAAAGTTTACGTATCAATTTAACATTTCATTTTTGCATTAAACGCTTTAAATTGTTTTTAACCGCTTTTATGTTTACTTAGTCAGCACAACTATTTCAGTTTTATCCGCAAATTTATATAGTATACTAATTTTATACATACCAATTAACTAGTATATGAGTGTAAACTTGGATAAAACAGCAGTTTCTAGTTTTATTGCTAAGCCTATTTGTTTTAAACATCTTTACTAAAGTTAGATTATAAATTCCGGTTGGGCGACGTATGGCTTTTACAAAAACTTTTCATGTGGCAAAGATTTTTATCGTTAAAGTATCTCGTGTGCTTTTATTAATTTTGAGCTTTAGATAATGAAAACACTTAGACATGTACTTAAAGTTTAATTTTTATTACACACTGGCACTTATTTTACTGTTTATCCGTTACAAACTTGCTTTTAATGAGTTTCTACAAGTTTTGTGTTAAAATATACAAAATAAAGTGACCTGTAGCTTTTTTTAACAATCCAATATGCGAAAGATTTCTTCTAATAGTTTCCCTACCCGCAAAGTATTGCCTATCACTGTTATAATTTTTTTTTTGAACATCAGCAAGCTAAATCATAGTATTATAATATATTATAAATATTATGAAGGTAGTAAGTACAAAGGTTATGTTACATGTAGATTTACACTAATTGTGTGTTAGCTTAAAAAAAATTAATATAATACATACAAACTAGTCAAATAAATTATAAAAAAACTATATAGTAAAACTCCTTAAATACTAAATTTTATAACCTTGCAAGGTCATACTTAGGTATACAACCACACTTAAAACCATAGTTAGTTATAATCTAAACTACACTAATATTAATATTATGTAGTACTTAGAACTACTCTAAATAAAACTAGACATCATAATGATTTTACATATTGTATTCAAGAACAGTTTCAAACACTAATAACTATTAAGGACCATGTAAAAATAAAACACTTTATGCTCATAATTTACTTTGAGTGTTTTTGTTTTTACACTAAGAATTTTAAAGTTGAAATAAGTGATAACTGCTTAAATTATAAAATTAATTTCTTAATGAAGAAACATTAAAAAAATTGTACACAACCAAATCAAATAATATAAATGTGTATTTTGAAATAACATGCTTCCTGCAGCAGGCTGTAGCTAAAATGACCCAGACCACTATCTATTACTGGTTTATATAGATTTTTTTCACTTACATTCAACATTCAACATTAAATCAAGAATTTGACTGTTTATATTCTCCTTACCTTAGAGGTATTGGTTGACTTGCTGGAAATAAAGTTTTTTTTATGCAAGAATGGACAAGTTTTTAAGGTTCACTGAGCACATAACATTAATAATTCAGAATTACACAAATAACAACTAAGAAAAACTAAATTCAACATCAACTTTAAAACTTAAAAAATCTTAAACTTTTCAATAGGTATTGTACAAGAAATAAATTACCATATAGTTTCGAGCTAAGTTTATGTCAATAAATTATAATGTTTAGCATAAGGAAGCAAGGTGATTAAATTTGATTATTCCTTTCATCAACGACTTTGGTCGTTTTAAAATTCAAAGTTTTTAGTGAGTTAATTAATACTAGAAAGAAGTCCAACATTTAATTTTAGAACATATAACATAAACTCTTGCCTAAAATCTATAGTTGTATACTGTAAGCTGCTTTATTATGAATAAAAATATATATAATTTTTGACATGTAGTCAGTTTTGTAGAAAATTTCCGAAATTTTTATTGTGGTATTTGAATTTTAAATAAACCTTTAGAAATTCTTCTTTCGCTTAAATATTTGATAAACAAACCTTAAATTTTCTGGATATGTTCCGTTTAATAGTTAAAAAGTCTTATTGTATGAATTAAAATATTTATTTAGGTTTGTTAAGCATAAATAAATTAAAATTAACATTTTTACACAACATGAAAAAACTATACAATAGAATTGTTTATTATTAGAATTAAACTAAGAAAATTTAATAAATTTATTACTTTCCAAGGTCATACTTAGGTACACAACAAAACTAAAACCCGTTTCAAATTAAACCTAATTTGTACTAATACTAACATTGAATACTACTTAGGGCTACTCTATATAAAACTAGGCATGACAATGAATTTACATATTGTATAAAGAACAGTTTCAAACACTAACAACTATTAAGGACGATGTAAAAATAAAACACTTTATGCTTATAATTTACTTTGAGTGTTTTATTTTTACTTTGAGAATTTTAAAGTTGAAATGAGTAATAACTCCTTAAATTATAAAATTAATTTCTTAAAGAAGTAACATTAAAAAATAATCGTTCACAACAAAATTAAACATATAAAATGTCTATTTTGGAATAACATGCTTCCTGCGGTAGGCTGTGGCTAAAATGACCCAGACCACTATCTATTACTGGTTTATATAGGATTTTTTTCACTTATATTAAACATTAAGCATTAAACCAGGAGTTTTACTATATATATTCTACTTACCTTAGAGGTAGTGGTTGTCTTGCTAGAAATGAATTTTTTTTATGCAAGAATGGACAAGTTTTTATGGTTTACTGAGCAAATAACATTTATAATTCAGAATTACACAAATAACAACTAAGACAAACTAAATTCAAAAACTACTTTGAAATTTAAAATTTTTTAAACTTTTTAATAGGTATTTTACAAGAAATAGTTTACCATATAGTTTTGAGCTAAGTTTATGTCAATAAATTATAATGTTTAGCATAAGGAATCGCAAATAAAGGTAATTGAATTTGATTATTCCTTTTATCAACAACTTTATTCGTTTTAAAATTCAAAGTTTAAGAGCTACAAAGTTAAATTGATTTTATTGATATAGGCAATTTTGTCAAAAGTTTCTGTGAGTAAAAATTGGACCACAATTTCTCAACTTTATTTATAAATTTAAAACTCGCAATACTGAAACAAACTTTTTTTCTTTATTTATAATAAAAAAATATTCAAAATCTATTTCTGTAACCCCAAATGACAATACTAAAAAAACTTCTTTTAAATCTTATATTGCTTTATGCGGAAACATCTTCTGAATAACATTTGAATTAATGAACATTTTTTAAAACTACACATAAAATGACTAAATTTTTAAGTGAAAAACCAAGTGTATCTGCTGTTAAATATAAAATTAGAAATAAAACTTTTTGAAATATTAAAGTTTTTGCAAATCTAAATTTTATTTTTGCATTTAGACTTTGACCGAACATTATTTTGCATAATAAAGTCTTGAAATAATAAATATAATTTTATTAGCATAAATATTTATATTTAAAAGAAACTTGATTTAAAATAGCTTCATAACACAAACATAAACTTACTAAGTTTATTTCGAAATTTTATTTGATAAATATAAATGCAACTTACCAACATTTATATTTTATAATTTAGAACCTGATTGTCAATCTAAGTTTTTTTGTGTTAAAAAATCAAACTTTTTTTGTATCTTTATAAATACAAATAGCAAAGAGCTACTAGCATTTTTTTTTCTTGTTTAGTATTATAAAATATTTAAAAAGTATAGTAGAATTAAAAACTTTGAGTATAATCCTTAAAGCTACAATAAAAATAAAGGTTTTTTGTTAGTAAATCTTTACTTACAAAAAACTGCAGACACCTAAATTTTAACTATAATTATCATCATTATTATTTACTAAAAATGACAATAATTTAAGCTTTAAGTTTTTAGAAGTTTGAAATAAAATAATGAGCTTTTTGATAAAACATTATTTAATGAATATTTTTTATATCAAACGTTTATATAAATTGAACCAATGTTAAGTGCATTTTGATTTTTTACATACCAAACTATATAAGATACTTTTACAAATTTATATACAACACTCGGTTATAACAAAGCTTATATTTTAATTTCATTGTAAAATATGTACTGGTTTATACCAGTTCAAAATTTATACTATCATATTTTAATCATATAACAAAAAAATTCTTCAATTTATTTCTATTTTATTATAATATCAAATTTTTGTAACTCTTTATTTTTAAACACACTTTAAATGAAAAAAAGTTAAATGTTTCAAAGGAAATAAAAAAAACTTTAATTGGTTTTATTTTGTAACATTTATTTTTGCAGTTTTAGTTCAAATACTTAATTTTTTTGATAATTACTTAAACTTTTTGACTAAAACTCAAAATGACAACATAATATTTTATATCTTTTTGTTAAGCTTAACATGTTAAAAAAACTTTTATTTATAACACCTTAATAGTATTATCATTTATCTTATGTTATGAGCATTGAAAAACTTTTTATGTATTACATATGTTTGTCTTTTTTATTTATTTCATGAATATTTTTCTAGTTTTACGCTCTTGAAGAGATTATAGAAGTAATATGTTGTATTTTAAGAATTATTTTCTTTATCCTATTAGAAATTTTAATATAAAAGTTCAAATACTTTAAGAATTATTAATTATAAAATTTAGCAGCTGTAAGTGTTAAGTTTAGATATACTCTTGGTTGTAAGAATATATCTTTTTGTCTATTTAAAAAGCAAAAATAAAAGTTTAAATTTAAAGCTTGAGTTAAAACATTAAGTTTGTTTTAGTCATTAATAAGTAGTTTTAGTCATTAATAAGTTTTTTTTTTGTAATAAAAAATGGAAAGGAATAAAACAAACGAACGTTTCAATTTAGAACGAAATAATGAAAACAAGTTATTCAAATAACAGTAAAAATTAACGAAAATAGTTTTAAAATTGTTGTGGATTAGACTGAAGTTTTTCAGTCATTTTTATACTAATATAATTAAAAGTTTTATAAAATTTTATTTTTAATAATAAAAATTTTTTTATTTGCAATAAATACCTCTAAAATACTTACATAAGTAAGATTTTTTGACTAATAAAACTTCAAAGCCCTGATCAGATAGTCCTGTACATTACTTTTTTTTATGGTAACCTACAGTATGATGTATGTTGAATCTGAACTAATGCTTCTGGAAAAGCAAAAACAAAAGCTCACATTGTTATTTATGTCTACAATTACGTTTTTATGTGTTACCCTGTCTATTTAATTTTGAGTAGTTTAGTAATGTATATTTTACCCAGAATACAGGAAAACATTGAATTTGAACAAATGTCCAATTTCAATGTTTGGCCCAAGAACCCCCTTATTGCCTCCTCCCACCACATGGCCTCTTTGCAGCTCATGACCCACTTTTTAAACTTGATTTAGCAAATTAAAACCAAAGTTAACCCTTAAATTTGAGTAACAACATAGAATCTTAGTCAATTCAGATAAAGTTTTGGTTGTAGATAGTTGTGACATTTGATAAATATATTAATACAAAATAATTTAATTTGTTGTCAAGTATACTTTAAGTAGTATTAATTGTATTTAAGTTAAATGACACAAGAAAGTTTGCTAATAGATAAAACTGGAAGAAATCATAAAACTCTGATGAAATTTGTAAAAAGCCTGTTGGGATTAACTTGTCCCTAAAATCTAGAATAGTGTTCAACAATACTGGACTAATTATAATTTATAGTAAATATTTAACCCAAAATACATTTTTTGTTATGAACGCTTAGAATGTATTAAGTTATATCTTAGCTTTAAGACAAACATAAAATAATGAAATATAATAATATGATCACATATAATTTTATTTTTTATTTTTACACATTATTGTACAGTACATAGTTAAATTATTTATGATTCAACAATCATGATGGACACTTGATTTAAAATCACAACACCATACCATCCAGACATGGTTAGTTTTATTTGTACTGCTTAATTGCAACTTGATAGATAGATTGATTTGTATCAAACTAATTTACAAATTTTTTTTATTTATAATTAATCTTGATCATGTTTTTATAATGTTATAACTTTCATCAGAACATCCCCCACCAGTGCTGCAGTAGGAAAAGTTCATTTCCACCATCTTTTTCAAGGTTTGTTATTACATAAGTTCTCACTTTGTTTTATATGATTTGTAATTTAATTGTAATATAAATTATATATTAATCTTAACTAACTTAATTATAATATAAATCTTAACTGTAATTGGTAATTTAAAATAGTTTTAACATTTCTTTTGATTGAGTTTTATTTTTTATAATTTAATAATACTTTAATTTCTAAAGCATTTGAATAGTTTACAATGTGAGTGATTATTAAAAAAAAAATTGTGTTTTAAAGATTTCTTATTATTATTTATTTTGCTATATAGTTTGTGTGATTAAGAGATAAACTATATTTGATCGTTTTAAATAATTTTTACACCAAATAGTGAAATAATTTTACTTATATCCCTTAGGTCGAAGCTAAATTAAATCCCAATACATTTTGTGTAATTTAAAACAAGCCTAGTCTATTTTGTGAGCTAAAATTGTTTCTGAAAGTTTTTTGACAGACAAATGTTTGTAAAGGGCAGATATAATTTTTTTATTTTCTTAAATTTTGATCGACAAAATTTTCTAAATTTTGCAAGAAACATTTCTTAAAAGTTTAATTTAAGGTAATTACCTCAGAAAACTTAAGAGGAGGTAGATTTTAAGTGAATTGTAGTGAAGATTTAAGGAGGTCTTTTTTATCCCTTTTTAGCTTCTCACAGGGTTGGCACATTAAAACTCATCAATTAAAACTAAGAAATGTGTACTTTTAACAACCTGTAAGAAGTTAGGAAAACCTGGAAAATTGAAAAAAAAAAAGAGTGGCAACCCTGCCTTCACGAGGAACCTATTGTAGTCTCGGACTTGACCTGATTTTTTAAAATTTGTAAAAAGCTAATTGTAAATAAATTGTAACTAAACAAAAAAGTGGTTAACCCCCCTATGCCCTTTAAAGCCCACCAACAATTTATCTTCTATTTTAAAAACTCTGTGCTAGAGACCTTAGATATTCAAGAAATGTTTCTTGAACAATGTATAAAAGATTCAATCAAAAATATATTAAGAATTAATAGGGTTAACAATGGAAAGTTTAATTTTTTTTTGTAAACATATAACTTAAGATACTAAAGGTTTTTTAGTTCAATTATTAAAGTTCTCTACATCTAAAAACAACTTGATGTTGAACATTAGGATTGAAAACATAGTAAAAAATTTGAAGACAAGTTTCCAAAGTTCAGTATGTTTTTTTAACAAAACAATAATCAAATAAAAAAAACAAACACTTATACATAAGGGCGTTTATGATCTAAATTTTTTTAAATGTGTCACAATTTTATTTTTTTAATTTATATTAGTTAGTTACAAGGAAAGATTTTACAATAAAATATTTTGAGTTGGGTAAAACACTTTATATTTAAAAATAATATATTTGGATATGGTTGGTAGGCTAAACTATATTAATAATCGTTGGTACATGGTGATACTGCACTACTTTATCAGACTATAATTACTTATTTAAATAGATTAGGTTTTCTTAAAAGGACATAAAATAATAGTATGCTCCACAGTCCAAAGCTAAACTGTTGCAGCCAGATGATTAATTATAAAAAAAGCTGTATTTAATTACTGTGCTAAATAGATCTATTTTATTCTTAGTTATTAGAGAAAAAAAAAGGTTTTTTGTATAGTTTTCTAAAATTAGTAGCATAGCTAATTAATAATCTAAGGTTTTATTTAAAAATTGAACAAAAACTTTTTACTAAATAGTTGGAAATGAAATTACTTAATATGACATCATAGGTGAGAAATCCCAACCACTGAAGCTGATGTCCTCAATTGATGAAAGAAACCAGCTCCTGGAATAAGAAACTTCCGGTTGCGGTTACCAGGAACTTTTAGCAACTTTCCATAGAAAAGGTGTTGAGGTCCAAAGTGCCCCAAGGCTACCAAAGTTAGTATAAAAGAATAAAAAGTAATTTTTAACCATAACAATCACTTAATTTTGATTTAGTATTTGTTTGCAAAAGGTTTATTGTTTATTGTTTAATTTTTTTTTTTTGATTGAGTATTTATATATAAAAGTACTTTGTTGCAGTAAAATCTCTTTAAATTCTGTATTTTAATAAACACCCAGCAAATTAGTTATATTTAACAGGTTGAAATTTATTTTGTAATAGGTACATCATAATTAAAAAAAATAAAACCAAGAGTTTAAAATAGAACTGTAATATGGCCTAAAAGTTTTTTTACCAACAAATTGTTAATGTATTATCTTGCAAGTTAAATTAATCTTGTTTTTTATTTTGTTTTTATTAGAATTAGTTTCCAAGACATTAATCAGCGTTGCCAAAAAAACTCTTAAAACCTGTAATTTGACTATTCAGGCAAATATAAAACTGGAATTTGAGAAATTTTTAGAAAAACTTTAAACAAGTTTACATTTAAAATAATAAATCTGGACTAAATACGAAAAATCTATCATACACAAATACTTTTTCTTATTTTGGATATTTTTTTAAGTATAAAACACACACAATAGTATCTTTTTATACTTTTGTTCCATTTAAGAGCTTAAATTTAATTTTATACTAAAGGTTGACTCAAAAATTTGTACTTTCAAACACTTGTAAAACTCTTCAATAAACGATTGGCAACCCTGAGTAATAGTTTATTTTTTCCTGTAAAAAAAAGTTTAAGAAACTTTAGTAATTTAATAGTTTTACTTTTTAAATAATTTTGCTTTTCATCATTGTTTTCATCAACCCTGAGTAATAGTTTTTTTTCCTGTAGAAAAAAAGTTTAAGAACTTTAAGTAATTTAATAGTTTTACTTTTGAAATGATTTTGCTTATGACTATAGTTTTTTGTAGCTTTTATAATGGTAAAAGGTTGAACTTAAAACTTTGGTATAGATAAAACTTAATTTTAAGTTGAAACGTTTTGCTCGTTGTTGTAGTTTATGTAAACATTTTGTAAAGTTAAATAACTTGTTATAAAATCGCTTAGTAACTTTTTCATTTTATAGTAGCCAAAGACTCAGATAGTTTAAAGCTTGTTGAAATATAGTTTAATTGTAAGTGTTGACACTTTTCGGTCTTGATTTATTTTCTAAGAAAATTAGTTGCTTTTAATTAAATTCAATATTACCACTAGTATCTTCCATTATTCTATGTTTATTTTTTAATAGTGTTTTGAAATTGATAGTCTTATTTGATGAAACTTTATTTTACAATGATTTTTCTAAATTTTTCAAAAAGTAGTATTTAAAATTGTTCTGTAGTAAAACCCATTATTTGACAAATTTTGTTTGTATTTATTATAACTTCGACCAGTTGTAATTTAAAAATATATTTGAAAAAATTAAGATTCGACTTTAATTATATTTTCTAAACTAAAATACAGTTATTTGTTAAATATAGGTATTTATTACTTATTTGTTTATACTTATTTAAATTTCATAACATAAAAAGTATTATAACCAACGTATTAAACAGAAACTGATGACAATGAAATTCAGCAGACGAAGGGTGATGGGTGCTTCTTCAATTTTTATTGTTGTTTATTTTAATGATTTTGTGAATAAAATTACATCTTACTGCAAATAGACATTTCTTTGTTTAAATGATGAAGTTTAATTCTTCGTTTTGAAGGTTTATTTATAAAAAAAACCTAAAGTTACTAAAAGTAATGTAAAAGTAATTTAATTAAATTAAGAAGTTTAAAGTAGGTTGAAAGTTTCCTTATGTCATAAGTAGTGTCTACCTTGTTTGTTCACATTTTTTTAACAATAAGGTCTTCGGTTTTTACAAAAAATTAAATGTTTCTTCGGCTTATATAAGTTTGTTAGGTTTCTCATGTAAAGCTCAAAAAAGAAGGCTGTTTAACTTGAGCTTTTTTTCTGTTTAATTCACATTTAGATGCTTATCTACCTACATTTTCAGCAAGTGAAAGCTTATTTATATAAGTGTAATTGAAATGTTTTTTGATAAGTGAAGTTGATTTTAAAAACTGTTTCGTTGTCCGGGCTTGTTACACTGAAGAAGGTGGTATACCTAGTTGTTTTGTAGAATTAAATCAAGTAAACATCATTTTACTAAAATTCAGAACTTGGTTTGGTATAAGTCTCATTGGCAAGTTTTTCTTTAAGTATTTGCTCGCGTGCCGTACTTTCTAGAAGAGCGTTCTTGCTAAAATGTACGCAGTTTGCTGAATCCCTAAGTACGCTTCTTGTTAAATATTAAAACTGATCTGTTTTTTTTTTATAAATACAAGTTTTCATATCGGTCTACAAAATTGGCTGTACACTGTCTAGCAAGTAACGCAATTTTTAGGTCTTTCTTCTGTCTATGTACAGCAAAACAAGTTATAAATTAATTTGACCGTCTCTACGTCGATTTCATTTTGAACAAACGAATTTTACTCGACCCTATTCCATTAAAAAAATTATATTTTTGAAAAAAAGTAAGACTATTCGTATGAATTTTATGTCTAATAGAATTGTGGAGTTATTTACACTTGCAAACTTATTAAGACTGATGCAAAGTAGAAGAAAGTTAGGCTTATAAACATTTTTACGGATGTCTTTTGATTACCATTCAACTAGCAAGTATCTAATCAGTTTACTATGTACATGCCCACAAACACTCATTTAAAATGTAGTAAATTTAATTTTCTTAACTAGGGTGTAAGCTGAGTTATAAAATTGGCTTTTCAAAGTATGAGTCTTTCATTTGTTTTTGAATAAAAGTCAATTTATTTTTGTTTAGTTGTCGCTAGCGCATTTAAAATAAAACCTTTTAATCTTGTTTTGTCCAAATTTGTTTTATAAGTTTATAAAGAGTAATTAAAGTATAGAAAAGTAACACTTTTGCAAAATTTATGAGCTTAAAAACCCGTTTATACTTTTGAGAATTTCTTGAATAGTTATGGTTGCCAAATAGTTTAAATCTCTTGTATGTGTAAAACCTGTTAAATGTCAGAAATGAAAAACCTGAGCTTCTATAGTTTTAAATTACTCATAATAACTTGAAACATTTTGCTACCAAATTTGTTAAAAACAATGTACTTCCCTAATGCTTTATTGATATTATAAAAAACGCTTAAAAACGTAGTCTTGGTAAAGTCTCAGTGTACAAAAAAGGTTTTAAAGACTAAGCAACTTAGACCTGTACTAACTTGTTTGTAATCTTCAGTTTATTAGCTGTGAAAATGGTCTATGTTTCGTTTTTAACGACAAATAATTAAAAATCATCATTTGACCTCTTTATTTGTGCATGTCATAGAATGTACAATTTATTTTTATTTCACGATTTAATTCAAAGCTTTCAAAAATCTTTTTTTTTATATATAAATATATATCAATGCTTTTTAAAGCCTTGGTCAATTGCAACAGTACGTAAAAAGTTTAAAATTGTGTATATACAAACTAACAAGAAATTAACACTTGAAACTATACGAAAATGGTAAATCTAATGAGAAAACGGTTTAATAAAAATAGCTTTTTTAAACCAAAGTTTTTAATAGACAACATAAAAACTTTCCTAATGTACTGAAATCACTGTAATTCTTAAAGATGAAATTGACATTGCATTAATAGTTGCATTATTGACGTATTTATACTGATATTTTCCTTAAAACATTTTGATACAAAATAATACATGATCTAAGGTGTAACTTACATAACTGTTTGCAAAACATCATTTAAATGTGTCGGCAACACAAACACTATAAACTTTTGATGAAATACAATTTCATCTGCAAATAGTTGGTTATTCTGGGTTGATTTGCAAAGTAGACTATTCTTTTGTAACTATGTGATACTTACCAACAACAATGTTATTCAACTAACTAAGTTATTTTCGTAAAGTATGAGTCTTTATAAGTTTGTTTATATACGCTTGATTTAAAACAACTAACACTTTATTTTTTCATCAAACTATCATTTGCGCTACATTAAAATTGTAAGCGAACTAAAATTGTTAATATATTGTTTTGTCAAACTGAACCATTATGTTATGTATATCATTACGTATATTTTAATAGAAATCTTTTAAAACATTCAGAATATTTTAAATAATTATGAATAGTTTTTAAAAGCTTTAACTTACACAAACCACTCGATTGTTAAATAATGCAAATGATCTATATTTTGTCGAACAGTAAACGAAATTTTATTGATAACTGCACATAAGTAGTTTAAAACTATTTATCTTGAAGTAGATCAGTTTAATGAAGTATTAACTGTTATTTTAGATAAAAAACAGTTAAGTTTAAAACAGTCCTGCATTGACATCTATGTGTTTTTAAAAGTATCAATTAAAGTGTTATATAGTATCATAAGTTAAAAAGTATCATTTTTAGCTAATCTTTGAAAAAATTTAACCAGTCTTTTATTATTTCATTCAAAAACAAGTTAATGCCTGTTATAAACACTTGAAATATAAACATTTCTTTTATATGTCGAGTTTTTATGAAACTGCAACATTCTAAAACATTTACACTAACGTAAGCTTTGAAAAAGTGTTATTTTAATGTTGAAGTTTTGGAAAGTTCATACTTAGAAAGACAACTTATTTCAAGATATCAACTGCTTTAGAACAAAGCAGTAGCAGATGCTATACATGCTTTCTCATATTTAGCGATAGTATTTATTTTAATTGTTAATTAATATGCTGAACTTAAGCATCCAAAACAACATGTATTTTACAAAAGTTAGAGTAAATCTTAATTAAATCAAACCTTCAAAATTTTTAGCGAAAAAATCTTAAGTATTTCTTAAACTAATTTGTAATATGACTTATAAGGAGTTTTGTATGACTAAAACTAAGAAAAACAAAAATAGTTAGAATCAAGTTATCATAAGACTGTTACATTAATAACTAATATTTTTTAGGATCAATTATTAAACAGTTACGCAAAACTAGTTGAAATTGTCAATATGTTTTTTTTTTGCTGAAAACAAACATTTTAAACAAAAAAAAAAATAAAAGTTTACACGAAAACCTCCAGCATTTTCTTTTAAACTTTATAAGATTACATGTTTTATTTATTCGTATGGCTATTTTAATTATTGGTGTAAAATTATTAAAGTTGAGACTTTACTTTCACTCTGTGCGGTATATTAAGTAAAATATGTTTGAAGCCGTTAGAATAAAAAGAATCATACAAAAAATTAAGATCTAAAAGCTATAAGAAAAATAAAATATTTATAGCTATAAAAAAATCTAAACTCAGCTTGAAGACTTAAACAAAACTTTTATCCGCTAGGTGGCGCCACAGAGTCCCTAGGTTTGTCTGAGGTTGCACAGATTTGGTTTAAGAAAAAAATTATAATTAAAAAAGTTTACTGTTTTTTTCTCCACACGATGTCGCTGTTCCAGGCCACCACGTCCCCACCTCCACCCTAAAGGTTTAGCCCGGCTTAATACTGAGCGAAATTTTTTTTTTCACTCTAATTTTCATCTTACGTAATTTACTCTTTCAAATGCATTTTATTATTTTTCTATCTCTTTCGTTACTATGCTAACAATACATCAAATTTATATTTACAAACTTTGTTAGATTCCAATGGTTAAGAGCTATAAAGAAGGAAGAGTCAAGTAGATACACAAACATTATACAACATATATAATAAAATAACTAAATACAACTACAAAGCATATAATTAATAGTTATTTCAGACCGTTCAGAGTTTGCAAAGAAGGTGAAGAGAATAGGTATCCAAACAATGTGGTAACATTCTGGTACAGAGCTCCTCAGTTGCTGTTAGGTTAGATTATTTACATTATACAAAATTATTTTGAATTTCTGTCACAAAATCACCAGAAAAAAAGTTAACTGTTTAATGATGTTTTATGTTTTGTTTCTTTTAGCGACAGGCAATTAATGGACCAAAATCACCAAAAAATGCAGAATAAAATTGGTAAATAAAAACATATATATGAATTTAGTTGTACACACTGAGTTTTAGTTCTTTTAACAGTAATAGCACTTGTTTATTTTCCTCCAAATTTAAAAACATTTTTTTTGAACATTCAAGTAAAAATAATGTAAAACTTAAAAATTTTTTAGTCAAAATTTTATATTAAAAAATATAACAAAAGAAATTACCTAAAAATAATTTAATTGACTATTTTTTTGTTATAAAGTTAAAGTTAATTCGTTTTTTATCTGACCTATAATAAGAGTAATAAAAATTTTTAATATATTTTTATTAGATTAGTATTTTAATCGTATGTGTTCAAAAGCAGCTGTTATGACTTAATTTTTCGTTATATTTTAACCTGTCAATCAAAATAAAGTTTTAAAAATAATCTGAAAAAAACTAAAATAAACTTATGACTCACGCGTGCCATTAAGTCAAAAACTTGACGTTCATTTTTACCTTTTTCAAATACGCGTTATATTTACTTTTTGACGCTACAACACAGGAATCTCCTTTTTAAACCATAGAAAAATGTCCGAAACAAAATAATTTTTGACTCACACTGTTTGTTAATAATCTTTATTGATTATTTGGTTGTTATACAATTTTCCACTCTGCGCAACAATATAAATTATCAGTACAACAATAAAATGTTTCAAGTATTACTTGAAAATAATTAGGATATCAATTATTATACTTTTATTATTTCTGTAAACTTTTATTGTAAATTATTCAAAGGCGGCAAAACAACATCAACACAACAACAGGCACCACCCTTACAATTATCACCAGATAAATAATTATAAACAGAAAAAAGAAAATTCTTCAAAGCAGTATGAAGAGAGAACTTGGTAGAAATATGATGAAATAGTTCCTGAATGTTTAACTTGTGATTGTCTAGAAGTATAAATTTGTGTGCAGTTATTTTTTAAAGTTGTTTTCTTTACGTTTTCGATGGCATTTTCCTTCTGTTTGACTAGTATTAGTTTTTAAAAAAGTATCTATCGTATTATTCATCGTACAAATACTAGGTATCTTTTATCTTGTGAATGTGCTAGATTCACATTTTATTTTGTTAATATTCTGATTTTTTTCTATATACGATGTTGGGGCTTAAACTAACTTCATTGTACTTTAAGTGATAGCAAGTCTTAAAAGAATTTTTTCATTGAAAAATATATTTAGAAAAAGATAATTATAAGATTTAATTTATAGTCCCTTACATGTTGTAATTAAAAAAAAATTGTGCGGTACTTTTTAGGCAAACTATTTTGATTTATATAGTATATACAGTAATAAATTACTAAGATTATTGAAAAAAATTATATTGAGGTCTTTTGTAATGAAAATTAAGTTATTAGTACTTAAGTTCAGTAAAGATTAATTAGTAAATTTATTTATAACTGCTCTTATGACTATGCATTAAGTTAGGTTTGATAAAGTGCTGTTTTTTAGCATTTATAAACATACATAAATATGTGAATTTGTAAGGTGAAAAGTTTGAAGTCCTTTGTGTAACTTAACTAATATTTGCAAACCTTATTGTTTTCTTAGGATGAATCGATCTTTTTTTCTTATAACATTATTTCCTATTATTTTATTAATAAATAATTGTGAAACTTCGTTTATTTTTAGTTTTTTTAATTTGCTTAATTTATTTGTATTTTTGTTTTTTTTTCCTTTTTTTGAGCTTCAAGGCAAATGATTATTGAAAACAAATTTAAAAAATTTAGTTATAATAACTACTTGATATAAGTAATAATTTAGATTCATTCTATTGTGAAACATAGTGAGTTTTTAATAGTACAGGAAAATAATATTTTTTAAATTAATAGTTTTTCGCTTATAAATAAGCATGATCTAAAAACTAACTAAGAAATAAGTTACTAGCTTCTTTAATTTGTTTTAAATTCATAATACTTAAAAACTTACTATTTCTTCAGCTACTTTTAGCTATTATCGAAAATGTTGAATTTTTTCTCATATTATCATTAAATGTTATTTAAACTCATTTAATGTACAGTTCCAAATGTAGCAAACAAAGCCTAACAAGTTTGTTATATTAAATATCTTGCTTTTAAATACAAAAGTAATCTGAGATACTGTTGTAACAACAATAAATTTAAAATAAATTCTATTGTTTCTTATATTACAGTTAGTTCAACTTTTATAGTTTAATGTTGAGTTACCTTTTTTTTATCACATAGTAGTTTATGTTAATTTTTTTAAACTACCCCAACTAACTTTTGTTTTGGATTTTTGTTTTCTTGTGCTTAATTAAATGCATATTTAAAATTTAGCAGCTTTATAAGAAATGAACTAATAATAGTATAATTTAAAAAACAATTAAATTTATTTACTGTTTTATTTAATGCTTCCTTTTATTTCATCAGTTCTGATTTATAAAGAATAACGGCTTCATATTTTTAAACACAGCTAACTAAGTATTTTGATTAGTAGATAATTGAGAATAATTTTTTCCATGTAAATATGTATAGGAGTTTCCTCAACTTTGTGATTATTTACTAGTTGTGATTTGTTTATTTTCATGCTAAATAAATATTAAATGCTGCCACTTTTTTTTATTATATATATAATACTATACTATATTATTTAGTTCAACAACATCTGCAAATATACAAATTTTAATTTTTTGGTAAATAAAAATCTCAATAAAAAAGTTTTACTTTTTATATAAACTCAAAGTTCTCTACTCTGTACTTTTATTAGAAACAACTAAACTAAGTTAGAAGTATCTTGTTATTTTATTTTATAGTGTTCATTATTTTTATTTTTTAAATTTTAGTTAGTACATAAAAGCTGAATGCTAAGTTAAATTTTACTTTTAAACAAACTTAAAATTAAAAGATATGTCTTAGATCTATAAGTTTGTTTTAATCACCTTGTATTAAATCTCGATAGTAGTTTTGTTATTTTTAGAAGTCTTGAATTAAATATTGCTCAAAAAGTACTAATATTAAAGTATAATCAGTTTTTACCTTTAAGACCTGGTTTCAGCAGTAAACGTTTGATAGTTTTGTTTGTAAATTGATTATATAGACAATTTTGAATCATGTTAATTACTAAACAGTTATAACTGTATAATTTTAATTTAGCTAGTTTCTATGAGTCCAAAAGTTTTTTAAAAATTGAAAAGACTTACAACAAAAAAACCTTTCTACAGTCAAAAAGAATAAATATATATAGCTTTTTTCTATATCTTACAAACAAACTCAATATATTTAAAAAAAAAAATGATTTTTATTTTTGAAACTTACTAAAATTAAGTACATAACTTTTTAACATAAAAATAATCAGGACAAAATATATACAAGCTTGAAGTGTAAGTTGAATATTTAAAGCCTTCCCTTATTATCTTTATATAGGATTGGAGATAACTGGCATAATTTATATATTTAAACAGATTCGTGCTGGTCTTATTTAAGCTATATAAAGTTTGAAATTAAACAATACAAGTGCAATACTATATAAAAAATTTATCATTTATATACTAGATTAGGTTTTCATTTAAAAAAAAAGTAAACTGATTTTGCTGAGTATTAATCCAAGAATATTTGTTTGCAATTTTATAGCGCAATTTGTGTACACAACATTTTTCAACAAAAAATTGTAAAAAATTTAATACTTTTGAAGTTTGTAATGACGGAGCGGTTGTTTAAAAAAAGAAATGTTTTATCAAATAAAAACAAAAATAAGAAATTTCTTAAGGAACAGAAAATGCAACTTGAGTTTTGAAGCTTTAATTTGGAGCTGATATAAACCAGCTTAAAATTTATAAACCGGGGAAAAGTTGATGAATGAGAACAGTATGCGTTCTCAGTGCTAAATGGTGTCATAGCCTTGAAAGATTTAAAAAATAATGTGTATTAGAAAAGTTGTAATTTATTATTGTTTTTATACCAACATTATAGGTTATTTATTTAGCATAGTGTGTTTTTGTATATTTTTTGCAAATAAATAATTTTCAGTTGCTTAGAACAAGTTAATATTTAAATGAATTCTATAACCAAACGTTAGTAGTTTTCCAATTATCTTATAGGTAATATTGAGTTATTAGGAGAATTAAAAGTCCTTTTCTAATGTAACTTAAACTGAAAATTAAAAAATAATAATAAATCTAGAAAATAAAACTAAATTGTGCTTTTTCTTTATCAAGTAAAAACGCAAAGAACTTTATAAAAGCTATAGTTTGGAATATATCTTTTTATGTTGAGCAAAGCATTATTAAATTGTTGAAATTAAACAAGTTAAAAATTTCTGAAGTACCGAACATATTAATAGCGTTGCTAGAACACTTAAGAAAGGCTGTCTAAAATACAATAGGAACAAGAACTACTTACATCTTAAGTTATTACTTAAGTATCAATTTCAAAAAAGTAAAAACTTTCAATAAAAAAATGAATAAAAAGTAATTTTTCTTTTTACACTGACTTGAATGCATGCTTGGGGTATTTTAGACTGATGTAAAACAGAACACATCTTACAATAAGTTTAAGGTATACTATAAGTTTCAAATAAGTTTTTGTTTTGTTAAAGTAATATCTAATTTTTGATAAAATATGTGTATGTATGAGTTTTGTTATAGCTTTTAACTTTGACATCAACTTATATTTTTAGCTAATGTTTGTATGTTAATTTTAAAATTTTAACTTTGTAACATTTTGTTTTACCACAAAGTTGTTTTAAGTAATAATAAAGTTAATGTATTTTCTCTTGACTGTGTTAGAAATTAAACTTTCAATTTTTTTAAAGAATCAGTTGACATTATATCAAAAGTCTTATATTTTTTTTATACGACCAAAAATTTTCAAAAGCTTGGATTTGGAGTAAGAAAAACGTTTCGGTTATCGAGTCATTAATAAAAATAACAAGTTTTCGTCATAAATTAAAAAATAACTTAATTTAATGTTTGACGTATCAAACATTAAAGCATATGTTTGAATAAATTAAATAAATTGAATTAATTTGTATACAGTGCATTATACCATCTCTACATTTTTTTTAAATTATGAACTTGTACATTCTGGTTTATATTATACAATCCTGCCAGAAAAAGTCTTTTGGTAATATCAAAATATGTTCTCTTATTATGTACTTTGGTTAGTTCATATTTATACCATATTATCTTAATATGGCTTTTTCTTGCGATATAAATTGGTTATGTTATTAGCTTTAGAAGATTAAATAATTTATAAACACTACTTAAAACTTTTAAAGCAAACATAAAAATTGATAAGTTTAAACTAGCACTGTTGATAACTGAAAACTAAATCAACTGTGGTTGTTTTGCGCTAATTAAGTTTTTAAAACAAGAGTCAAAGTCAAGTATGCAATACATTAGTTTACTAAGTATTAGCTATGATCAATATTCTTTTATAATAATGTAAAAAAAGCTTTATTTTCATGTTATTTGGTTAACACTAAAACTATACAGGACACTCTTCTTATATCTAAAGACAAAGGTACATAATATAAGTTTTGATTTATTTTCTAGTTTTGAAACGATTTAAAATGTTTAATAAATTTTTCAAACACTATTTAAAATGAAGCCAACTACTTACTTTGATTTTTTTTAACATAAACTGAATTCGGTTAATGTTTTGTGAAGAAATCATAAAAGTACAAAGTGTTTTACTAAAGCGGCTAAGAACATTTATAAAAACAAGCTTAAACTAGGATAACATGTTAAAGTGTAAATTAATAAAAGCAAATAACAAGTTTATATTGTGTTTAGATGTACAATTTCAGAAGTAAATATCAATATTAGTATGTATTAAAACACTTTTATTAAACTATATTTAGTGTATATGTTAATTATTGGATACTTTTTTTTAATGTCATTAGTAATTAAACTGCTATATGTTTTTATCAGTAATGTAAAGATAATTGAACCATTTGATATTAATTAAATAAAATAAATAAAATATATGTAATTTAGTTTAGTATTAAACTCAAAACAAAACTTAAACTGAAATATTGAACGAACTTTCAAGAGATGTTTTTTAGAATGATGTGGTTAGATATACAATAGAAATCCAAAAAGTAATTATAGTTATAGTAAAAAATAGTGTTAAATTTTAAGATCAAATATTAAGAGAACTCAATTATAAAAGTTTACAACTCAATTTATCATTTTATTTTTGCATTAAACGCTTTAAATTGTTTTTAACCGCTTTTATTTTTACCTAGTCAGCACAATTATTTTAGTTTTATCCGCAAATTTATTTAGCCTACTAATTTTATACATACCAATTAACTAGTATATGAGTGTAAACTTGGATAAAACATCAGTTTCTAGTTTTATTGCTAAGCCTATTTTTTTTAAACATCTTTACTAAAGTTAGATTATAAATTCCGGTTGGGCGACGTATGACTTTTACAAAAACTTTTCATGTGGCAAAGTTTTTTTTCGTTAAAGTATCTCGTGTGCTTTTATTAATTTTGAGCTTTAGATAATGAAAACACTTATATATGTACTTTTCGTTTAATTTTTATTACACATTGGCACTTATTTTACTGTTTATCCGTTACAAACTTGCTTTTAATGAGTTTCTACAAGTTTTGTGTTAAAATATACAAAATTAAGTGACCTGTAGCCTTTTTTAACAATCCAATATGCGAAAGATTTCTTCTAATAGTTTCCCTACCCGCAAAGTAATGCCTATCACTGTTATAATTTTTTTTTTTGAACATCAGCAAGCTAAATCATAGTATTATAATATATTATAAATGTTATGAAGGTAGTAAGTACAAAGGTTATGTTACATGTAGATTTACACTAATCATGTGTTAGCTTAAAGAAAAAATTAATATAATACATACAAACTAGTCAAATAAATTATAAAAAAACTGTGTAAAGAAATGTTGAAAACAGTTCATGGTTGAGTTACTAAACATCTTTATTTGTTTTAAAATTTTAAAGCCTCACACATAAAATAGCCTACAAACATTTTGAGATCTTTAAAATTCATACTCTCACAGCAAAAATTGTAAAGTTCACTTAATATTAATCTTTATCAAACTAGTACAACTAAGGTAAAAAAGAAAGAAAGTTGTTCATGTATATATTGTTTTAAACAGCATAGCACCTAAATCGTTATCACTAATTAAAAGTTCTCAATAACTTCTAATATTTAGCCACTAGCTTTAAGAGTACACAAATAGAGTATAAAAAATAAATTTAAGTCCATGAGCCTTTGGAAATAATTCAGTTGTATAACTATTTCATCCTTTAAATTAAATGCTTTATTTTTTAACTATTTTGTTTAAATATAAATTATTTTGAGTTCATAATACATTATCACTAAAGTTAGTTCAGGTAGCTTCGCAACGTTGATCATAACGGTTGAAGAAAACTCAGAAAAATACTACAGAATATAAATGACAAGCATTCATAATTCAGATACTCAAAAAGGAAAAATGCTACAAAGATATAACAAATAGTTCGGTTTTGTAGATGTTGGAATTAAATTGTAATATTTTATACAAATCAGATGAATCGCTTGCGATTTGCTAATACTTTTCTAATAACTATTATAAAATTTAAATTTCTAAATAAAGTTTATTGCAATAAATTTTAAGATTTTATTATAAATAAATTTACTTCCTCAAACTTATTTAATCTAACACTCTTAAACTTAAGTATGTTCAGAATTTGTACATAATCTATGAAATTACATAATTTAATTTTGTTTAATATGATTTTATACAGCTACATACTAATATTTTTGTTTTTGTTTATTTTGTTCTTTGATTTTAAATCTTAACTAAAAAAATTAAAATTTGCCTCAAATTGATTCTTTAATTTTAATTCAACTTGTTTTGTTTTTAGGTAAAGTTTGTTTTAACTATACGTTTTTATATAAAGCTTTTGGGCGGGATTTCAAACTTTGATATTTATTACAAGCACAAGATTGTTAAAATTTTCAATAGTTACGTCACAATTAAAATAAGCTACCTTAAAATGCACCTCAATTTTTAGCTTTACTTTATTAACTACATTTTTGCTAAGCAATGTTTACTTTGAAAATTAAGTATATGAAAAATTAAAGCTACATACAGCCTTAATTAATATTATTGTTGTTATATTGATTTTAAAACTTAACTAAAGTTTTACTTTGAGCAAAAATTAGTTTTTATTTTAATTTAATTGTTTAAATGTTATTTTCCATGACTGTCACATATATTTTTTGATTTATTTAAGCACTGACGAGGTCTTTGACAGAAACTAAGTTCGTAAAATAAATTCTCGAAAGAATAAATTCATACTTTTGTCTAGTTTAAACTAAAAATTGTTAATAATTTACAATTTTAAATCAGTTATAAAAAAACAAAAATTTGTAAATAGCTAACTTTATTTCTTTACTGTAATATGCTTTAAAGTTCTCTAAAAATTAAAAATATAGAGTAAAATTTTTAAAACAACAAAATGTTTAGAATTTGTTGTTTTAAGACTAGAATAAACTGTTCTAAGAAAATACGTTAAAAAAGCTAGTTATTTATTTTTAGCTGTACCATATGTTGGAAATTTAAATAACACTAATGGAAGTGCAAAAACTGTTGAAGGTTTATTAGTTCATTATTTAAAATATCTGAAACTATTTAAGAAATTATATGTTTAAAAATATATAACATATAATCTGAGCTTTATAAACTATTAAAACTTTATTTACAATCAGTTAACCTTCAACAATTAGTCCTGCTTGTACAAAACAGTAATTTTTCTACTCCTCATCACCTTCATGCTTCATATTTTTAATTACGTCATCAACACCCTCAAGCGACCTTTTCTCAAGCTTTCTTTTCCTACCAGAAGGTTGCTTGAAAGGTGGAGTAAGCTGATGCTTTTTAGGAGTTTTGGTTGCACCAGCTTGTTCATCTTTATTGATTTCATCATCATTTTCTTCACTTGCTTCATCAAAGTTAAGCCTCTTTTTTACGTCGTCAAGAGAATTCCTATCATACTTTTGGGTTCTGATGGCTGATTTTCTTGTTGATGATCTAGTTGTTCGAGCCATCTTTGGAGTATTGAACAGATCTACCGGTATGTCTTTGCTCTCTCCACTGACAGCTTCGATTTTGTCAGTGTTTCCTGGAGTAGAGAGCTTTGATGCTTGATTTTGTGAAGTTGAGTCTGCAAGCTTGGTAGCTTTTTTGTTTAATTTTTTGTTATTATTCTGCTGAGCCAAATGCACCTTTTTACTTTGAGTCTTTTCATCAGGTTGTAGAGCGTTTTCGTCTGCATCAGTAAAAACCGAACCAAGTGAATCCTCATTACCTTGTAAAATTGATTTTCAACTGAAGCAGTCTCAACAGTTTCAGCATTTGCCGATCTGTTAACTGTATCAGTTTGGGGACTGGCTGAAGACATGGTTTTGAGCTTTACTAACAAGTTTAAGTATTTTGTATATGCTGAAAAAATTATAGTGACATTTGACCGTGTCGGGCATTCGCGACCACGTCCCGGCCGCGTGGTCGAACGCTTCAGCGCTGCTGGTACCCGTGTAAACACTTTCCCGTTGAAAAACATCGCGTTGAGCCTCTTGCCAAACAAATCCTCCGCAAGCGACAATTCGGCCGTCGAAAGCGACGCACGCCGCATCGAACCTCTCCGTTCCAGCGACCGAGCTCGTTTTGCCCGACTCCGCGTCGTAGCGAACCGCGGAGAGGCACATGAGACGACGTTTGTATCTGCCGCCGATGATAAATATGTTTTTCATGAAGTTGCAAACGCAAAACCGGCTGCGGTACTTCGTCGTGGCCACGGTTTTCCACGCGCCATCGACGTGCAGTTTTATCTCGAGTTCTTTCTTTTCACTGGTCATCTGCTTGCGAACTATTGCGTAGATATTTCCGCCCACCACAACTGCTCTATAAAATCTTTCATTTTCAGCTACTGGATAGCCAACTTTTACGTTCTGAAAGTTTCCGCAAGCAACTTTCTTTAACTCTGTTCTTCGTGACGACAAGAAGACATCAAACGAGCTCTGGCTGCAATACCTGTGTTCAACATTACGACTGTGTCGGTAGTCGCAAACGCTTTTTCGGTGCAGCAAAACGCTTTCAACTGCCGATCTGCACTCATAGTTGTTGCAAATCAGAGAGTTTTCGAGCAACAAACGCTGCAGCGCTGCATCCGACAGCAATGGTAGACGCACCGTCTGAAGGAGGATTTTCGCAAATTTTGTTCTTTCATCCGCGTTGAATCCGATCCAACGTTCTGCCGCGTTGAAAACTTCAAGTTCCGAAGTGATGTGCAGTTGTGATGAAGAGAGAACTTTTTTGACGACGTCACAGCTCAGGTGAAAGAAGTTTTTAGTTTCTATCACGCTCGTATAACAACGTTCAACAACTTTTAGTGCTTCTCGGGCGAGGTTAGTTGAATTGAACAAATGTGCAAGTTCAAGGTATAAAGGTACAGTTTTAAGAGTTTTTTCTCTATCAAAGTATTCGCAAAAAGAAATGTCCAAACTTTCTTCTATAAGAACATTGCTCATTTTGAGATTTGAAATGATATGACGTTCTTTCTTTGTAAATTTATCTGAAAAAAAAGATTATAATTTTTACAAACCAGTCGAGAATACATTTTTAAAGGCCAGAGCTATATTTTTTTTTTCATAAACTTAAGCTACTACTAGTAAGAATCTATTTTAGTTTAAACTTTAATTTTACTTTATACATATGTAAACAATTTTACTATTTTAACTAAGGTAACATGCTTGTAAAGGTTTCAAGCAAAACTTTTTTTTTACTTTTTATAATATGTATCTCACTTTGTAAACGAAATGAATAACTACAAATGTATAATATAAATTAGTTACCGTTTTCAGTATGTTCATTAGTGTTTTCCTTAAATTGTTTTTTGAGGCATTTTGTGGAGTTGACTTTGCAAATTTTTAGATAAAAATTAGCCTTGCTTCTTATGAAATCATCACAATTTTTTATTATTGCTTTGGGATTGTTTTTTCTTGTTTTGCTACTCATTGTTAGTATTAAAGTGTTTTTATTAAATTTTTTTTATAAAACAACAAGAAGTAAACTGCGTTATATTAATTTTTTTAATGATAAACAAAGCGTTAAAGCCTATGTTAAAAGGTAAATGTAAATTATCATCTAGTTACTGAAAAAACATTTGAAACTAAACTATATAATTTTTTTTTTAATTTTATATTTAAGTATTGCGTGTTGTATTTTATTTCTTCTGACTTGTATGGACTGTCTTAAATTAGATAAAGTAAATAAATTTTTAAATTTTACTAGTTATAAATTTTATGTAAAGTAGTATATTTCTAAGTAGGTATCTGAGCAGCTTTAATGCAAACTAACTGAAATTTAGTTGCAAAATATAGCTGAAAGGTCTGATCAATTTATGATTTTTATTTGTTTTTTGAGCGACCTTACAGCTCCTAACATAATTAAAATGTATTATTTTTCTTTATAATATTAAAATAAGTTATAAACGTAATATAAATTGTTTTTGTAAGTTTTTAAACAGTTTTGTTTAACTTAGTATTTAAACTAAGAATAATCTACTAATTACTTTTATTTCTTAAGAAGGTTTATAAAAACTTATCTTAAATAAATTACAAGGGTTTCAAGTGATATGTTGTGTTTAAGAATGATTTTCTTTACCTAATATAAATTATAATATAAATTTTATAAAATATAAAACAAATAGTGTTTTAAAATTATTTAAAACTTTATTATTTAAAACTATTAAAAATTATTTATTTGTTTATTAAACAAATATAAAACTTCAAATACTTTAAGAATTTTCAATTATAAAATTTAGCAGCTGTAAATGTTTAGTTTAGATATACTCTTGGTTGTGAGAATATATATTTTTGTCTATTTAAAAAGCAAAAAAAAAATTAAATCTAAACCTCGAGTTAAAACATCAAGTTTATTTTAGTAATCAATAATTTCTTTTTTGTAATAATAACTGGAACGGAATAATAGAAACGAACGTTTTAATTAAGATAATGAAAAGAATTTAATTAAATAACAGTAAAAATTAACGAAAATTAATAAAAATTGTAAAAATTAACGAAAATTAATAAAAATTGTTGTGAAATTAAACTGCACTTTTTCAGTCATTTTTATACTAATATAATTAAAAGTTTTTTTAAATTTTATTTTTAATAATAAACATTTTCTTTATATGCAATAAATACATTAAATATATATTATATACTTACATAAGTAAGATTCTTTTACTAATAAAACTTAAAGCCCTGATCAGATAGTCCTGTACATTACTTTTTTTTATGGTAACCTACAATATGGTGTATGTTGAATCTGAACTAATGCTTCTGGAAAAGCAAAAACAAAAGCTCACACTGTTATTTATGTCTACAACTACATTTTTATGTGTTACCCTGTCTATTTAACTTTGAGTAACTTAGTAATGTATATATTACCTTGTATGCAGGAAAACATTGAATTTGAACAAATGTCCAATTTCAATATATGGCCCAAGAACCCCTTTATTGCCTCCTCCCACCACATGGCCTCTTTGCAGCTCATGACCCACTTTTTAAACTTGATTTAGGGAATTAAAACCAAAGTTAACCCTTAAATTTGAGTAACAACATATAATCTTAGTCAATTCAGATAAAGTTTTGGTTGTAGATAGTTGTGACATTTGATAAATATATTAATACAAAATAATTTAATTTGTTGTCAAGTATATTTAAAGTAGTATTAATTTTATTTAAGTTAAATGAGACAAGAAAGTTTGCTATTTGATAAAACTGGAAGAAATCATAAAACTCTGATGAAATTTGTAAAAAGCCTGTTGGGATTAACTTGTCCCTAAAATCTAGAATAGTGTTCAACTATAGTGGACTAATTATAATTTATAATAAATATTTAACCCAAAATAAATTTTTGTTATGAACGCTTAGAATGTGTAAAGTTATATCTTAGCTTTAAGACAAACATAAAATAATAAAATATAATAGTATGATCACATATAGTTTTTATTTTAATTTTTACATTATTGTACAGTACATAGTTAAATAACACATGAACCAACAATCATGATGGTCACTCAATTTAAAGTCACAACACCGTTCCATCATGAAATGGTTAGTTTTATTAGTACTTCTTAATTGCAACCTGTTTGATACAATTTTTGATATGCATCAAACTAATCTACAAATTTTTTTTTATTTACAAATAATCTTGATCATGTTTTATAATGTTATAACTTTCATCAGATCATCCCCCACCAGTGCTGCAGTAGAAAAGTTCATTTCCACCACTTGTTTCAAGGTTTGTTATTCCATAAGTTCTCACTTTGTTTTATATGATTTGTAATTTAATTAATCTTAACTGTAATTGGTAATTTAAAATAGTTTTAACACTTTTTTTGATAGAGTTTTATTTTTTATAATTTAATAACAGTTTATTTTCTAAAGCATTTGAATAGTTTACAATGTGAGTGATTATTAAAAAAAAATTGTGTTTTAAAGATTTCTTATTATTATTTATTTTGCTATATAGTTTGTGTGATTAAGAGATAAACTATATTTGATCGTTTTAAATAATTTTTACACTAAATAGTGAAATAATTTTACTTAGGTCGAAGCTAAATTAAATCCCAATACATTTTGTGTAATTTAAAACAAGCCTAGTCTATTTTGTGAGCTAAAATTGTTTCTGAAAGTTTTTTGACAGACAAATGTTTGTAAAGGGCAGATATATTTTTTTTATTTTCTTAGATTTTGATCGACAAAATTTTCTAAATTTTGCAAGAAACATTTCTTAAAAGTTTAATTTAAGGTAATTACCTCAGAAAACTTAAGAGGAGGTAGATTTTAAGTGAATTGTAGTGAAGATTTAAGGAGGTAGTGGTTTTTTTTGCCTTTTTAGTTTGCGCTTCTCACAGGGTTGGCACATTACCTGGAAACCTGAAAAAAATAGGAGTTAGACAATTAAGGCAAAACAAATTTTGGAATAACCTGGAATTTGAAAAAATTATAAAAAAAACCTGTAATTTTTAACAATTTTATCATGTTCAGTAGTAAAATGTCGATTTGATACAAAAATTTATTACATAGATAAAAATTTTTTGCAATCACTGAAAATTTTTACTGAAAAAAAAGATATTAAGTAGGTTTACAGTATCTTTCTTATGGTTTTATACTATTTAACACAGTTTTCTCACTTAAAGCTTAATTAAAAACCAAAAACAGACTAAGAAATGTGTACTTTTAACAACCTGTAAGAAATTAGGAAAACCTGGAAAATTGAAAAAAAAAAGAGTGGCAACCCTGCCTTCACGAGGAACCTATTGTAGTCTCGGACTTGACCTGATTTTTAAAATTTGTAAAAAGCTAATTGTAAATAAATTGTAACTAAACAAAAAAGTGATTAACCCCCCTATGCCCTTTAAAACCCACCAACAATTTATCTTCTATTTTAAAAACTCTGTGCTAGAGACCTTAGATATTCAAGAAATGTTTCTTGAACAATGTATAAAAGATTCAATCAAAAATATATTAAGAATTAATAGGGTTAACAATGAAAAGTTTTTTTTTTTTTTTGTAAATATATAACTTAAGATACTAAAGGTTTTTTAGTTCAATTATTAAAGTTCTCTACATCTAAAAACAACTTGATGCTGAACATTAGGATTGAAAACAGTAAAAAATTTGAAAACAAGTTTCCAAAGTTCAGTATGTTTTTTTAACAAAACAATAATCAAATAAAAAAAACAAACACTTATACATAAGGGCATTTATGATCTAATTTTTTTAAAATGGTTCACAATTTTATTTTTTTAATTTATTTTAGTTAGTTACAAGGAAAGATTTTACAATAAAATATTTTGAGTTGGATAAAACACTTAATATTTAAAAATAATATATTTGGATATGGTGGGTAGGCTAAACTATATTAATAATCGTTGATACATGGTGATACTGTACTACTTTATCAGACTATAATTACTTATTTAAATAGATTAGGTTTTCTTAAAAGGACATAACATAATAGTATGCTCCATAGTCCAAAGCTAAACTGTTGCAGCCAGATGATTAATTATAAAAAAAGCTGTATTTAATTACTGTGCTAAATAGATCTATTTTATTTTTAGTTATTAGTGAAAAAAAAAGGTTTTTTGTATAGTTTTCTAAAATTAGTAGCATAGCTAATTAATAATCTAAGGTTTTATTTAAAAATTAAACAAAAACTTTTTACTAAATAGTTGGAAATGAAATTACTTAATATGACATCATAGGTGAGAAATCCCAACCACTGAAGCTGATGTCCTCAATTGATGAAAGAAACCAGCTCCTGGAATAAGAAACTTCCGGTTGCGGTTACCAGGAACTTTTAGCAACTTTCCATAGAAAAGGTGAGGTCCAAAGTGCCCCAAGGCTACCAAAGTTAGTTTAAAAGAATAAAAAGTAATTTTTAATCAAAACAATCATTTAATTTTGATTTAGTATTTGTTTGCAAAAGGTTTATTGTTTATTGTTTATTTTTTTTTTTGATTGAGTATTTATATATAAAAGTACTTTGTTGCAGTAAAATCTCTTCAAATTCTGTATTTTAATAAACACCCAGCAAATTAGTTATATTTAACAGATTAAAGTTTATTTTGTAATAGGTACATCATAATTAAAAAAAATAAAACCAAGAGTTTAAAATAGAATTTTAATATGGCCTAAAAGTTTTTTTACCAACAAATTGTTAATGTATTATCTTGCAAGTTAAATTAATCTTGTTTTTTATTTTGTTTTTATTAGAATTAGTTTCCAAGACATTAATCAGCGTTGCCAAAAAAACTCTTAAAACCTGGAATTTGACTATTCAGGCAAATATAAAACTGGAATTTGAGAAATTTTTAGAAAAACTTTAAACAAGTTTACATTTAAAATAATAAATCTGGACTAAATACGAAAAATCTATCATACACAAATACTTTTTCTTATTTTGGATATTTTTTTAAGTATAAAACACACACAATAGTATCTTTTTATACTTTTGTTTCATTTAAGAGCTTAAATTTAATTTTATACTAAAGGTTGACTCAAAAATTTGTACTTTCAAACACTTGTAAAACTCTTCAATAAACGATTGGCAACCCTGAGTAATAGTTTATTTTTTCCTGTAAAAAAAGTTTAAGAAACTTTAGTAATTTAATAGTTTTACTTTTTAAATAATTTTGCTTTTCATCATTGTTTTCATCAACCCTGAGTAATAGTTTTTTTTCCTGTAGAAAAAAAGTTTAAGAACTTTAAGTAATTTAATAGTTTTACTTTTGAAATGATTTTGCTTATGACTATAGATTTTTGTAGCTTTTATAATGGTAAAAGGTTGAACTTAAAACTTTGGTATAGATAAAACTTAATTTTAAGTTGAAACGTTTTGCTCGTTGTTGTAGTTTATGTAAACATTTTGTAAAGTTAAATAACTTGTTATAAAATCGCTTAGTAACTTTTTCATTTTATAGTAGCCAAAGACTCAGATAGTTTAAAGCTTGTTGAAATATAGTTTAATTGTAAGTGTTGACACTTTTCGGTCTTGATTTATTTTCTAAGAAAATTAGTTGCTTTTAATTAAATTCAATATTACCACTAGTATCTTCCATTATTCTATGTTTATTTTTTAATAGTGTTTTGAAATTGATAGTCTTATTTGATGAAACTTTATTTTACAATGATTTTTCTAAATTTTTCAAAAAGTAGTATTTAAAATTGTTCTGTAGTAAAACCCATTATTTGACAAATTTTGTTTGTATTTATTATAACTTCGACCAGTTGTAGTTTAAAAATATATTTGAAAAAATTAAGATTAGACTTTAATTATATTTTCTAAACTAAAATACAGTTATTTGTTATATATAGGTATTTATTACTTATTTGTTTATACTTATTTAAATTTCATAACATAAAAAGTATTATAACCAACGTATTAAACAGGAACTGATGACAATGAAATTCAGCAGACGAAGGGTGATGGATGCTTCTTCAATTTTTATTGTTGTTTATTTTAATGATTTTGTGAATAAAATTACATCTTACTGCAAATAGACATTTCTTTGTTTAAATGATGAAGTTTAATTCTTCGTTTTGAAGGTTTATTTATAAAAAAAACCTAAAGTTACTAAAAGTAATGTAAAAGTAATTTAATTAAATTAAGAAGTTTAAAGTAGGTTGAAAGTTTCCTTATGTCATAAGTAGTGTCTACCTTGTTTGTTCACATTTTTTTAACAATAAGGTCTTCGTTTTTTACAAAAAATTAAATGTTTCTTCGGCTTATATAAGTTTGTTAGGTTTCTCATGTAAAGCTCAAAAAAGAAGGCTGTTTAACTTGAGCTTTTTTTCTGTTTAATTCACATTTAGATGCTTATCTACCTACATTTTCAGCAAGTGAAAGCTTATTTATATAAGTGTAATTGAAATGTTTTTTGATAAGTGAAGTTGATTTTAAAAACTGTTTCGTTGTCCGGGCTTGTTACACTGAAGAAGGTGGTATACCTAGTTGTTTTGTAGAATTAAATCAAGTAAACATCATTTTACTAAAATTCAGAACTTGGTTTGGTATAAGTCATTGGCAAGTTTTTCTTTAAGTATTTGCTCGCGTGCCGTACTTTCTAGAAGAGCGTTCTTGCTAAAATGTACGCAGTTTGCTGAATCCCTAAGTACGCTTCTTGTTAAATATTAAAACTGATCTGTTTTTTTTTTATAAATACAAGTTTTCATATCGGTCTACAAAATTGGCTGTACACTGTCTAGCAAGTAACGCAATTTTTAGGTCTTTCTTCTGTCTATGTACAGCAAAACAAGTTATAAATTAATTTGACCGTCTCTACGTCGATTTCATTTTGAACAAACGAATTTTACTCGACCCTATTCCATTAAAAAAATTATATTTTTGAAAAAAAAGTAAGACTATTCGTATGAATTTTATGTCTAATAGAATTGTGGAGTTATTTACACTTGCAAACTTATTAAGACTGATGCAAAGTAGAAGAAAGTTAGGCTTATAAACATTTTTACGGATGTCTTTTGATTACCATTCAACTAGCAAGTATCTAATCAGTTTACTATGTACATGCCCACAAACACTCATTTAAAAAGTAGTAAATTAAATTTTCTTAACTAGGGTGTAAGCTGAGTTATAAAATTGGCTTTTCAAAGTATGAGTCTTTCATTTGTTTTTGAATAAAAGTCAATTTATTTTTGTTTAGTTGTCGCTAGCGCATTTAAAATAAAACCTTTTAATCTTGTTTTGTCCAAATTTGTTTTATAAGTTTATAAAGAGTAATTAAAGTATAGAAAAGTAACACTTTTGCAAAATTTATGAGCTTAAAAACCCGTTTATACTTTTGAGAATTTCTTGAATAGTTATGGTTGCCAAATAGTTTAAATCTCTTGTATGTGTAAAACCTGTTAAATGTCAGAAATGAAAAACCTGAGCTTCTATAGTTTTAAATTACTCATAATAACTTGAAACATTTTGCTACCAAATTTGTTAAAAACAATGTACTTCCCTAATGCTTTATTAATATTATAAAAAACGCTTAAAAACGTAGTCTTGGTAAAGTCTCAGTGTACAAAAAAGGTTTTAAAGACTAAGCAACTTAGACCTGTACTAACTTGTTTGTAATCTTCAGTTTATTAGCTGTGAAAATGGTCTATGTTTCGTTTTTAACGACAAATAATTAAAAATCATCATTTGACCTCTTTATTTGTGCATGTCATAGAATGTACAATTTATTTTTATTTCACGATTTAATTCAAAGCTTTCAAAAATCTTTTTTTTTTATATATAAATATATATCAATGCTTTTTAAAGCCTTGGTCAATTGCAACAGTACGTAAAAAGTTTAAAATTGTGTATATACAAACTAACAAGAAATTAACACTTGAAACTATACGAAAATGGTAAATCTAATGAGAAAACGGTTTAATAAAAATAGCTTTTTTAAACCAAAGTTTTTAATAGACAACATAAAAACTTTCCTAATGTACTGAAATCACTGTAATTCTTAAAGATGAAATTGACATTGCATTAATAGTTGCATTATTGACGTATTTATACTGATATTTTCCTTAAAACATTTTGATACAAAATAATACATGATCTAAGGTGTAACTTACATAACTGTTTGCAAAACATCATTTAAATGTGTCGGCAACACAAACACTATAAACTTTTGATTAAATACAATTTCATCTGCAAATAGTTGGTTATTCTGGGTTGATTTGCAAAGTAGACTATTCTTTTGTAACTATGTGATACTTACCAACAACAATGTTATTCAACTAACTAAGTTATTTTCGTAAAGTATGAGTCTTTATAAGTTTGTTTATATACGCTTGATTTAAAACAACTAACACTTTATTTTTTCATCAAACTATCATTTGCGCTACATTAAAATTGTAAGCGAACTAAAATTGTTAATATATTGTTTTGTCAAACTGAACCATTATGTTATGTATATCATTACGTATATTTTAATAGAAATCTTTTAAAACATTCAGAATATTTTAAATAATTATGAATAGTTTTTAAAAGCTTTAACTTACACAAACCACTCGATTGTTAAATAATGCAAATGATCTATATTTTGTCGAACAGTAAACGAAATTTTATTGATAACTGCACATAAGTAGTTTAAAACTATTTATCTTGAAGTAGATCAGTTTAATGAAGTATTAACTGTTATTTTAGATAAAAAAACAGTTAAGTTTAAAACAGTCCTGCATTGACATCTATGTGTTTTTAAAAGTATCAATTAAAGTGTTATATAGTATCATAAGTTAAAAAGTATCATTTTTAGCTAATCTTTGAAAAAATTTAACCAGTCTTTTATTATTTCATTCAAAAACAAGTTAATGCCTGTTATAAACACTTGAAATATAAACATTTCTTTTATATGTCGAGTTTTTATGAAACTGCAACATTCTAAAACATTTACACTAACGTAAGCTTTGAAAAAGTGTTATTTTAATGTTGAAGTTTTGGAAAGTTCATACTTAGAAAGACAACTTATTTCAAGATATCAACTGCTTTAGAACAAAGCAGTAGCAGATGCTATACATGCTTTCTCATATTTAGCGATAGTATTTATTTTAATTGTTAATTAATATGCTGAACTTAAGCATCCAAAACAACATGTATTTTACAAAAGTTAGAGTAAATCTTAATTAAATCAAACCTTCAAAATTTTTAGCGAAAAAATCTTAAGTATTTCTTAAACTAATTTGTAATATGACTTATAAGGAGTTTTGTATGACTAAAACTAAGAAAAACAAAAATAGTTAGAATCAAGTTATCATAAGACTGTTACATTAATAACTAATATTTTTTAGGATCAATTATTAAACAGTTACGCAAAACTAGTTGAAATTGTCAATATGTTTTTTTTTTTGCTGAAAACAAACATTTTAAACAAAAAAAAAAAAGAAAAGTTTACACGAAAACCTCCAGCATTTTCTTTTAAACTTTATAAGATTACATGTTTTATTTATTCGTATGGCTATTTTAATTATTGGTGTAAAATTATTAAAGTTGAGACTTTACTTTCACTCTGTGCGGTATATTAAGTAAAATATGTTTGAAGCCGTTAGAATAAAAAGAATCATACAAAAAATTAAGATCTAAAAGCTATAAGAAAAATAAAATATTTATAGCTATAAAAAAATCTAAACTCAGCTTGAAGACTTAAACAAAACTTTTATCCGCTAGGTGGCGCCACAGAGTCCCTAGGTTTGTCTGAGGTTGCACAGATTTGGTTTAAGAAAAAAATTATAATTAATAAAGTTTACTGTTTTTTTCTCCACACGATGTCGCTGTTCCAGGCCACCACGTCCCCACCTCCACCCTAAAGGTTTAGCCCGGCTTAATACTGAGCCAAATTTTTTTTTTCACTCTAATTTTCATCTTACGTAATTTACTCTTTCAAATGCATTTTATTATTTTTCTATCTCTTTCGTTACTATGCTAACAATACATCAAATTTATATTTACAAACTTTGTTAGATTCCAATGGTTAAGAGCTATAAAGAAGGAAGAGTCAAGTAGATACACAAACATTATACAACATATATAATAAAATAACTAAATACAACTACAAAGCATATAATTAATAGTTATTTCAGACCGTTCAGAGTTTGCAAAGAAGGTGAAGAGAATAGGTATCCAAACAATGTGGTAACATTCTGGTACAGAGCTCCTCAGTTGCTGTTAGGTTAGATTATTTACATTATACAAAATTATTTTGAATTTCTGTCACAAAATCACCAGAAAAAAAGTTAACTGTTTAATGATGTTTTATGTTTTGTTTCTTTTAGCGACAGGCAATTAATGGACCAAAATCACCAAAAAATGCAGGAGAAAGTTGGTAATTAAAAGTATATATAAATGAATTTAGTTGTACCCACTGAGTTTTAGTTCTTTTAACAGTAATAGTATTTGTTTATTTTCCTCCAATATCAAAAACATTTTTTTTGAACAAGAAAAAATAATGTAAAACCCAAAAATTTTTTTGTCAAAATTTTATATTAAAAAATATAACAAAAGAAATTACCTAAAAATAGTTTAATTGACTATTTTTTTGTTATAAAGTTAAAGTTTATTTGTTTTTTATCTGACCTATAATAAGAGTAATAAAAATTTTTAATATATTTTTTTTAGATTAGTATTTTAATCGTATGTGTTCACAAGCAGCTGTTATGACTTAATTTTTCGTTATATTTTAACCTGTCAATCAAAATAAAGTTTTAAAAATAATCTGAAAAAAAATAAAATAAACTTATGACTCACGCGTGCCATTAAGTCAAAAACTTGACGTTCATTTTTACCTTTTTCAAATACGCGTTATATTTACTTTTTGACGCTACAACACAGGAATCTCCTTTTTAAACCATAGCAAAATGCCCGAAACAAAATAATTTTTGACTCACACTGTTTGTTAATAATCTTTATTGATTATTTGGTTGTTATACAATTTTCCACTCTGCGCAACAATATAAATTATCAGTACAACAATAAAATGTTTCAAGTATCACTTGAAAATAATTAGGATATCAATTATTATACTTTTATTATTTCTATATACTTTTATTGTAAATTATTCACAGGCGGCAAAACAACACCAACACAACAACAGACACCATCCTTACAATTATCACCAGATAAATAATAATAAACAGAAAAAAGAAAATTCTTCAAAGCAGTATGAAGAGAGAACTTGGTAGAAATATGATGAAATAGTTCCTGAATGTTTAACTTGTGATTGTCTAGAAGTATAAATTTGTGTGCAGTTATTTTTTAAAGTTGTTTTCTTTACGTTTTCGATGGCATTTTCCTTTTGTTTGACTAGTATTAGTTTTTAAAAAAGTATCTATCGTATTATTCATCGTACAAATACTAGGTATCGTTTATCTTGTGAATGTGCTAGATTCACATTTTATTTTGCTAATATTCTGATTTTTTTCTATATACGATGTTGGGGCTTAAACTGACTTTAATGTACTTTAAGTGATAGCAAGTCTTAAAAGAATTTTTTTCATTGAAAAATATATTTAGAAAAAGACAATTATAAGATTTAATTTATAGTCCCTTACATGTTATAATTAAAAAAAAAATTGTGCGGTACTTTTTAGGCAAACTATTTTGATTTATATAGTATATACAGTAATAAATTACTAAGATTTTTGAAAAAAATTATATTGAGGTCTTTTTTAATGAAAATTAAGTTATTAGTACTTAAGTTGAGTAAAGATTAATTAGTAAATTTATTTATAACTGCTCTTATGACTATGCATTAAGTTAGGTTTGATGAAGTGCTGATTTTTAACATTTATAAACATACATAAAATATGTGAATTTGTAAGGTGAAAAATTTGGAGTCCTTTGTGTAACTTATTTAATATTTGCAAACCTTATTGTTTTCTTAGGATGAGTCGATCTTATTTTCTTATAATATTATTTCCTATTATTTTATTAATAAATAATTGTGAAACTTCGTTTATTTTTAGTTTTTTTATTTTGCTTAATTTTACTTGTATTTTTGTTTTTTTTTTCCTTTTTTTGAGCTTCAAGGCAAATGATTATGCAAAATAAATTTAAAAAATTTAGTTTTTATAACTACTTGATATAAGTATTAATTTAGATTCATTCTATTGTGAAACATAATGAGTTTTTAATAGTACAGGAAAATAATATTTTTTAAATTAATAGTTTTTCGCTTATAAATAAGCATGATCTAAAAACTAACTAAGAAATAAGTTACTAGCTTCTTTAATTTGTTTTAAAGTCATAATACTTAGAAATATACTATTTCTTCAGCTACTTTTTGCTATTATCGAAAATGTTGAAATTCTTCTCATATTATCATTAAATGTTATTTAAACTCATTTAATGTACAGTTCCAAATGTAGCAAACAAAGCCTAATAAGTTTGTTATATTAAATATCTTGCTTTTGAATACAAAAGTAATCTGAGATACTGTTGTAATAACAATAAATTTAAAATAAATTCTATTGTTTCTTATATTACAGTTAGTTCAACTTTTATAGTTTAATGTTGAGTTACCTTTTTTTTATCACATAGTAATTTATGTTAATTTTTTTAAACTACCCCAACTAACTTTTGTTTTGGATTTTTGTTTTCTTGTGCTTAATTAAATGCATATTTAAAATTTAGCAGCTTCATAAGAAATGAACTAATAGTAGTATAATTTAAAAAACAATTAAAATTATTTACTGTTTTATTTAATGCTTCCTTTTTTTTCATCAGTTCTGATTTATAAAGAATAACGGCTTCATATTTTTAAACACAGCTAACTAAGTATTTTGATTAGTAGATAATTGAGAATACTTTTTTCCATGTAAATATGTATAGGAGTTTCCTCAACTTTGTGATTATTTACTAGTTGTGATTTGTTTGTTTTCATGCTAAATAAATATTAAATGCTGCCACTTTTTTTTTATTATATATATAATAATATACTATATTATTTAGTTCAACAACATCACAAAATATACAAATTTTAATTTTTTGGTAAATAAAAATCTCAATAAAAAAGTTTTACTTTTTATATAAACCAAAATTTCCCTACTCTGTACTTTTATTAGAAACAACTAAATTAAAACTAAGTTAAAAGTATCTTGTTATTTTATTTTTTAAATTTTAGTTAGTACATAAAAGCTGAATGCTAAGTTAAATTTTACTTTTAAACAAACTTAAAATTAAAAGATATGTCTTAGATCTATAAGTTTGTTTTAATCACCTTGTATTAAATCTCGATAGTAGTTTTGTTATTTTTAGAAGTCTTGAATTAAATATTGCTCAAAAAGTACTAATACTAAAGTATAATTAGTTTTTACCTTTAAGACCTGGTTTCAGCAGTTAAAGTTTGATAGTTTTGTTTGTAAACTGATTATATAGACAATTTTGAATCCTGTTAATTACTAAACAGTTATAACTGTATAATTTTAATTTAGCTAGTTTCTATGAGTCCAAAATTTTTTTAAAAATTGAAAAGACTTACAACAAAAAAACCTTTCTACAGTCAAAAAGAATAAATATATATAGTTTTTTTCTATATCTTACAAAAAAACTTCAATATATTTTGAAATAAAAAAAATATTTTTATTTTTGAAACTTACTAAAATTAAGTACATAACTTTTTAACATAAAAATAATCAGGACAAAATATATACAAGCTTGAAGTGTAAGTTGAATATTTAAAGCCTTCCCTTATTATCTTTATATAGGATTGGAGATAACTGGCATAATTTATATATTTAAACAGATTCGTGCTGGTCTTATTTAAACTATATAAAGTTTGAAATTAAACAATACAAGTGCAATACTATATAAAAAACTTATCATTTATATACTAGATTAGGTTTTCATTTAAAAAGAAAGTGAACTGATTTTGCTGAGTATTAATCCAAGAATATTTTTTGCAATTTTAAAGCGCAATTTGTGTACACAACTTTTTTCAACAAAAAATTATAAAAAATTTAATACTTTTGAAGTTTGTAATGAAGGAGCGGTTGTTTAAAAAAAGAAATGTTTTATCAAATAAAAACAAAAATAAGAAATTTCTTAAGGAACAGAAAACGCAACTTGAGTTTTGAAGCTTTAATTTGGAGCTGATATAAACCAGCTTAAAATTTATAAACCGGGGAAAAGTTGATAAATGAGAACAGTATGCGTTCTCAGTGCTAAATGGTGTCATAGCCTTAGAAGATTTAAAAAATAATGTGTATTAGAAAAGTTGTAATTTATTATTGTTTTTATACCAACATTATAGGTTATTTATTTAGCATAGTGTGTTTTTGTATATTTTTTGCGAATAATTAATTCACGGTTGTTTAGAACAAGTTAATATTTAAATGAATTCTATAACCAAACGTTGGTAGTTTTCCAATTATCTTATAGGTAATATTGAATTATTAGGAGAATTAACAGGCCTTTTCTAATGTATCTTAAACTGAAAATTAAAAAATAATAATAAATCTAGAAAAGAAAACTAAATTGTGCTTTTTCCTTATCAAGTAAAAACGCAAAGAACTTTATAAAAGCTATAGTTTGGAATATATCTTTTTATGTTGAGCAAAGCATTATTAAATTGTTGAAATTAAACAAGTTAAAAATTTCTGAAGTACCGAACATTTTAATAGCGTTGCTAGAACACTTAAGAAAGGCTGTCTAAAATACAATAGGAACAAGAACTATTTACATCTTAAGTTATTAGTTAAGTATCAATTTCAAAAAAGCAAAAACTTTCTATAAAAAAATGAATAAAAAGTAACTTTCTTTCTACACTGACTTGAATGCATACTTGGGGTATTTTAGACTGATGTAAAACAGAACACATCTTACAATAAGTTTAAGGTATACTAGAAGTTTCAAATAAGTTTTTGTTTTGTTAAAGTAATATCTTATTTTTGATAAAATATGTGTATGTATGAGTTTTGTTATAGCTTTTAACTTTGACATCAACTTATATTCTTAGCTAATGTTTGTATGTTAATTTTAAAATTTTAACTTTGTAACATTTTGTTTCACCACAAAGTTGTTTTAAGTATTAATAAACTTAATGTATTTTCTCTTGACTGTGTTAGAAATTAAACTTTCAATTTTTTTAAAGAATCAGTTGACATTATATCAAAAGTCTTATATATTTTTTTACGACCAAAAATTTTCAAAAGCTTGGATTTGGAGTAAGAAAAGCGTTTCGGTTATCGAGTCATTAATAAAAATAACAAGTTTTCGTCATAAATTAAAAGATAACTTAATTTAATGTTTGACGTATCAAACATTAAAGCATATGATTGAATAAATAAAATAAATTGAATTAATTTGTATACAGTGAATTATACCATCTCTACATTTTTTTTAAATTATGAACTTGTACATTCTGGTTTATATTATACAATCCTGCCAGAAAAATTCTTTTGGTAATATCAAAATATGTTCTCTTATTATGTACTTTGGTTAGTTCATATTTATACCATATTATCTTAATATGGCTTTTTCTTGCGATATAAATTGGTTATGTTATTAGCTTTAGAAGATTAAATAATTTATAAACACTACTTAAAACTTTTTAAGCAAACATAAAATTTGATAAGTTTAAACTAGCACTGTTGATAACTGAAAACTAAATCAACTGTGGTTGTTTTGCGCTAATTAAGTTTTTAAAACAAGAGTCAAAGTCAAGTATGCAAAACAATAGTTTACCAAATGTTAGCTATGATCAATATTCTTTTATAATAATGCAAAAAAAGCTTTATTTTCATATTATTTGGTTAACACTAAAACTATACAGGACACTCTTCTTATATCTAAGACAAAGGTACATAATATAAGTTTTGATTTATTTTCTAGTTTTGAAACGATTTAAAATGTTTAATAAATTTTTCAAACACTATTTAAAATGAAGCCAACTACTTACTTTGATTTTTTTTAACATAAACTGAATTCGGTTAATTTTTTGTGAAGAAATCATAAAAGTACAAAGTGTTTTACTAAAGCGGCTAAGAACATTTTTAAAAACAAGCTTAAGCTAGGATAACATGTTAAAGTGTAAATTAATAAAAGCAAATAAAAAGTTTATATTGTGTTTAGATGTACAATTTCAGATGTAAATATCAATATTAGTATGTATTAAAACACTTTTATTAAACTATATTTAGTGTATATGTTAGTTATTGGATACTTTTTTTAATGTCATTAGTAATTAAACTGCTATATGTTTTTATCAGTAATGTAAAGATAATTGAACCATTTGATGTTAATTAAATAAAATAATTAAAATATATGTAATTTAGTTTAGTATTAAAACTAAAAACAAAACTTAAACTGAAATATTGAACGAACTTTCAAGAGATGTTTTTTAGAATGATGTGGTTAGATATACAATAGAAATCCAAAAAGTAATTATAGTTTTAGTAAAAAATAGTGTTAAATTTTATGATGAAATATTAAGAGAACTCAATTATAAAAGTTTACAACTCAATTTAACATTTTATTTTTGCATTAAACGCTTTAAATTGTTTTTAACTGCTTTTATTTTTACCTAGTCAGCACAATTATTTTAGTTTTATCCGCAAATTTATTTAGCCTACTAATTTTATACATACCAATTAACTAGTATATGAGTGTAAACTTGGATAAAACAGCAGTTTCTAGTTTTATTGCTAAGCCTATTTGTTTTAAACATCTTAACTAAAGTTAGATTATAAATTCCGGTTGGGCGACGTATGACTTTTACAAAAACTTTTCATGTGGCAAAGATTTTTTTCGTTAAAGTATCTCGTGTGCTTTTATTAATTTTGAGCTTTAGATAATGAAAACACTTAGATATGTACTTTTCGTTTAATTTTTATTACACACTGGCACTCATTTTACTGTTTATCCGTTACAAACTTGCTTTTAATGAGTTTCTACAAGTTTTGTGTTAAAATATACAAAATTAAGTGACTTGTAGCTTTTTTTAACAATCCAATATGCGAAATATTTCTTCTAATAGTTTCCCTACTCGCAAAGTATTGCCTATCACTGTTATAATTTTTTTTTGAACATCAGCAAGCTAAATCATAGTATTATAATATATTATAAATATTATAAAGGTAGTAAGTACAAAGGTTATGTTACATGTAGATTAACACTAATTGTGTGTTAGCTTAAAAAAAATTAATATAATACATACAAACTAGTCAAATAAATTATAAAAAAACTATATAGTAAAACTCCTTAAATACTAAATTTTATAACCTTGCAAGGTCATACTTAGGTATACAACCACACTTAAAACCATAGTTAGTTATAATCTAAACTACACTAATATTAATATTATGTAGTACTTAGAACTACTCTAAATAAAACTAGACATCATAATGATTTTACATATTGTATTCAAGAACAGTTTCAAACACTAATAACTATTAAGGACCATGTAAAAATAAAACACTTTATGCTCATAATTTACTTTGAGTGTTTTTGTTTTTACACTAAGAATTTTAAAGTTGAAATAAGTGATAACTGCTTAAATTATAAAATTAATTTCTTAATGAAGAAACATTAAAAAAATTGTACACAACCAAATCAAATAATATAAATGTGTATTTTGAAATAACATGCTTCCTGCAGCAGGCTGTAGCTAAAATGACCCAGACCACTATCTATTACTGGTTTATATAGATTTTTTTCACTTACATTCAACATTCAACATTAAATCAAGAATTTGACTGTTTATATTCTCCTTACCTTAGAGGTATTGGTTGACTTGCTGGAAATAAAGTTTTTTTTATGCAAGAATGGACAAGTTTTTAAGGTTCACTGAGCACATAACATTAATAATTCAGAATTACACAAATAACAACTAAGAAAAACTAAATTCAACATCAACTTTAAAACTTAAAAAATCTTAAACTTTTCAATAGGTATTGTACAAGAAATAGTTTGCCATATAGTTTCGAGCTAAGTTTATGTCAATAAATTATAATGTTTAGCATAAGGAAGCAAGGTGATTAAATTTGATTATTCCTTTCATCAACGACTTTGGTCGTTTTAAAATTCAAAGTTTTTAGTGAGTTAATTAATACTACAAAGAAGTCCAACATTTAATTTTAGAACATATAACATAAACTCTTGCCTAAAATCTATAGTTGTATACTGTAAGCTGCTTTATTATGAATAAAAATATATATAATTTTTGACATGTAGTCAGTTTTGTAGAAAATTTCCGAAATTTTTATTGTGGTATTTGAATTTTAAATAAACCTTTAGAAATTCTTCTTTCGCTTAAATATTTGATAAACAAACCTTAAATTTTCTGGATATGTTCCGTTTAATAGTTAAAAAGTCTTATTGTATGAATTAAAATATTTATTTAGGTTTGTTAAGCATAAATAAATTAAAATTAACATTTTTACACAACATGAAAAAACTATACAATAGAATTGTTTATTATTAGAATTAAACTAAGAAAATTTAATAAATTTATTACTTTCCAAGGTCATACTTAGGTACACAACAAAACTAAAACCCGTTTCAAATTAAACCTAATTTGTACTAATACTAACATTGAATACTACTTAGGGCTACTCTATATAAAACTAGGCATGACAATGAATTTACATATTGTATAAAGAACAGTTTCAAACACTAACAACTATTAAGGACGATGTAAAAATAAAACACTTTATGCTTATAATTTACTTTGAGTGTTTTATTTTTACTTTGAGAATTTTAAAGTTGAAATGAGTAATAACTCCTTAAATTATAAAATTAATTTCTTAAAGAAGTAACATTAAAAAATAATCGTTCACAACAAAATTAAACATATAAAATGTCTATTTTGGAATAACATGCTTCCTGCGGTAGGCTGTGGCTAAAATGACCCAGACCACTATCTATTACTGGTTTATATAGGATTTTTTTCACTTATATTAAACATTAAGCATTAAACCAGGAGTTTTACTATATATATTCTACTTACCTTAGAGGTAGTGGTTGTCTTGCTAGAAATGAATTTTTTTTATGCAAGAATGGACAAGTTTTTATGGTTTACTGAGCAAATAACATTTATAATTCAGAATTACACAAATAACAACTAAGACAAACTAAATTCAAAAACTACTTTGAAATTTAAAATTTTTTAAACTTTTTAATAGGTATTTTACAAGAAATAGTTTACCATATAGTTTTGAGCTAAGTTTATGTCAATAAATTATAATGTTTAGCATAAGGAATCGCAAATAAAGGTAATTGAATTTGATTATTCCTTTTATCAACAACTTTATTCGTTTTAAAATTCAAAGTTTAAGAGCTACAAAGTTAAATTGATTTTATTGATATAGGCAATTTTGTCAAAAGTTTCTGTGAGTAAAAATTGGACCACAATTTCTCAACTTTATTTATAAATTTAAAACTCGCAATACTGAAACAAACTTTTTTTCTTTATTTATAATAAAAAAATATTCAAAATCTATTTCTGTAACCCCAAATGACAATACTAAAAAAACTTCTTTTAAATCTTATATTGCTTTATGCGGAAACATCTTCTGAATAACATTTGAATTAATGAACATTTTTTAAAACTACACATAAAATGACTAAATTTTTAAGTGAAAAACCAAGTGTATCTGCTGTAAAATATAAAATTAGAAATAAAACTTTTTGAAATATTAAAGTTTTTGCAAATCTAAATTTTATTTTTGCATTTAGACTTTGACCGAACATTATTTTGCATAATAAAGTCTTGAAATAATAAATATAATTTTATTAGCATAAATATTTATATTTAAAAGAAACTTGATTTAAAAATTGATTTAAAATAGCTTCATAACACAAACATAAACTTACTAAGTTTATTTCGAAATTTTATTTGATAAATATAAATGCAACTTACCAACATTTATATTTTATAATTTAGAACCTGATTGTCAATCTAAGTTTTTTTGTGTTAAAAAATCAAACTTTTTTTGTATCTTTATAAATACAAATAGCAAAGAGCTACTAGCATTTTTTTTTCTTGTTTAGTATTATAAAATATTTAAAAAGTTTAGTAGAATTAAAAACTTTGAGTATAATCCTTAAAGCTACAATAAAAATAAAGGTTTTTTGTTAGTAAATCTTTACTTACAAAAAACTGCAGACACCTAAATTTTAACTATAATTATCATCATTATTATTTACTAAAAATGACAATAATTTAAGCTTTAAGTTTTTAGAAGTTTGAAATAAAATAATGAGCTTTTTGATAAAACATTATTTAATGAATATTTTTTATATCAAACGTTTATATAAATTGAACCAATGTTAAGTGCATTTTGATTTTTTACATACCAAACTATATAAGATACTTTTACAAATTTATATACAACACTCGGTTATAACAAAGCTTATATTTTAATTTCATTGTAAAATATGTACTGGTTTATACCAGTTCAAAATTTATACTATCATATTTTAATCATATAACAAAAAAATTCTTCAATTTATTTCTATTTTATTATAATATCAAATTTTTGTAACTCTTTATTTTTAAACACACTTTAAATGAAAAAAAGTTAAATGTTTCAAAGGAAATAAAAAAAACTTTAATTGGTTTTATTTTGTAACATTTATTTTTGCAGTTTTAGTTCAAATACTTAATTTTTTTGATAATTACTTAAACTTTTTGACTAAAACTCAAAATGACAACATAATATTCTATATCTTTTTGTTAAGCTTAACATGTTAAAAAAACTTTTATTTATAACACCTTAATAGTATTATCATTTATCTTATGTTATGAGCATTGAAAAACTTTTTATGTATTACATATGTTTGTCTTTTTTATTTATTTCATGAATATTTTTCTAGTTTTACGCTCTTGAAGAGATTATAGAAGTAATATGTTGTATTTTAAGAATTATTTTCTTTATCCTATTAGAAATTTTAATATAAAAGTTCAAATACTTTAAGAATTATTAATTATAAAATTTAGCAGCTGTAAGTGTTAAGTTTAGATATACTCTTGGTTGTAAGAATATATCTTTTTGTCTATTTAAAAAGCAAAAATAAAAATTTAAATTTAAAGCTTGAGTTAAAACATTAAGTTTGTTTTAGTCATTAATAAGTAGTTTTAGTCATTAATAAGTTTTTTTTTTTGTAATAAAAAATGGAAAGGAATAAAACAAACGAACGTTTCAATTTAGAACGAAATAATGAAAACAAGTTATTCAAATAACAGTAAAAATTAACGAAAATAGTTTTAAAATTGTTGTGGATTAGACTGAAGTTTTTCAGTCATTTTTATACTAATATAATTAAAAGTTTTATAAAATTTTATTTTTAATAATAAAAATTTTTTTATTTGCAATAAATACCTCTAAAATACTTACATAAGTAAGATTTTTTGACTAATAAAACTTCAAAGCCCTGATCAGATAGTCCTGTACATTATTTTTTTTTATGGTAACCTACAGTATGATGTATGTTGAATCTGAACTAATGCTTCTGGAAAAGCAAAAACAAAAGCTCACATTGTTATTTATGTCTACAATTACATTTTTATGTGTTACCCTGTCTATTTAATTTTGAGTAGTTTAGTAATGTATATTTTACCCAGAATACAGGAAAACATTGAATTTGAACAAATGTCCAATTTCAATGTTTGGCCCAAGAACCCCCTTATTGCCTCATCCCACCACATGGCCTCTTTGCAGCTCATGACCCACTTTTTAAACTTGATTTAGCAAATTAAAACCAAAGTTAACCCTTAAATTTGAGTAACAACATAGAATCTTAGTCAATTCAGATAAAGTTTTGGTTGTAGATAGTTGTGACATTTGATAAATATATTAATACAAAATAATTTAATTTGTTGTCAAGTATACTTTAAGTAGTATTAATTGTATTTAAGTTAAATGACACAAGAAAGTTTGCTAATAGATAAAACTGGAAGAAATCATAAAACTATGATGAAATTTGTAAAAAGCCTGTTGGGATTAACTTGTCCCTAAAATCTAGAATAGTGTTCAACAATACTGGACTAATTATAATTTATAGTAAATATTTAACCCAAAATACATTTTTTGTTATGAACGCTTAGAATGTATTAAGTTATATCTTAGCTTTAAGACAAACATAAAATAATGAAATATAATAATATGATCACATATAATTTTATTTTTTATTTTTACACATTATTGTACAGTACATAGTTAAATTATTTATGATTCAACAATCATGATGGACACTTGATTTAAAACCACAACACCATACCATCCAGACATGGTTAGTTTTATTTGTACTGCTTAATTGCAACTTGATAGATAGATTGATTTGTATCAAACTAATTTACAAATTTTTTTTATTTATAATTAATCTTGATCATGTTTTATAATGTTATAACTTTCATCAGAACATCCCCCACCAGTGCTGCAGTAGGAAAAGTTCATTTCCACCATCTTTTTCAAGGTTTGTTATTACATAAGTTCTCACTTTGTTTTATATGATTTGTAATTTAATTGTAATATAAATTATATATTAATCTTAACTAACTTAATTATAATATAAATCTTAACTGTAATTGGTAATTTAAAATAGTTTTAACATTTCTTTTGATAGAGTTTTATTTTTTATAATTTAATAATACTTTAATTTCTAAAGCATTTGAATAGTTTACAATGTGAGTGATTATTAAAAAAAAAATTGTGTTTTAAAGATTTCTTATTATTATTTATTTTGCTATATAGTTTGTGTGATTAAGAGATAAACTATATTTGATCGTTTTAAATAATTTTTACACCAAATAGTGAAATAATTTTACTTATATCCCTTAGGTCGAAGCTAAATTAAATCCCAATACATTTTGTGTAATTTAAAACAAGCCTAGTCTATTTTGTGAGCTAAAATTGTTTCTGAAAGTTTTTTGACAGACAAATGTTTGTAAAGGGCAGATATAATTTTTTTATTTTCTTAAATTTTGATCGACAAAATTTTCTAAATTTTGCAAGAAACATTTCTTAAAAGTTTAATTTAAGGTAATTACCTCAGAAAACTTAAGAGGAGGTAGATTTTAAGTGAATTGTAGTGAAGATTTAAGGAGGTCTTTTTTATCCCTTTTTAGCTTCTCACAGGGTTGGCACATTAAAACTCATCAATTAAAACTAAGAAATGTGTACTTTTAACAACCTGTAAGAAGTTAGGAAAACCTGGAAAATTGAAAAAAAAAAAGAGTGGCAACCCTGCCTTCACGAGGAACCTATTGTAGTCTCGGACTTGACCTGATTTTTTAAAATTTGTAAAAAGCAAATTGTAAATAAATTGTAACTAAACAAAAAAGTGGTTAACCCCCCTATGCCCTTTAAAGCCCACCAACAATTTATCTTCTATTTTAAAAACTCTGTGCTAGAGACCTTAGATATTCAAGAAATGTTTCTTGAACAATGTATAAAAGATTCAATCAAAAATATATTAAGAATTAATAGGGTTAACAATGGAAAGTTTAATTTTTTTTTGTAAACATATAACTTAAGATACTAAAGGTTTTTTAGTTCAATTATTAAAGTTCTCTACATCTAAAAACAACTTGATGTTGAACATTAGGATTGAAAACATAGTAAAAAATTTGAAGACAAGTTTCCAAAGTTCAGTATCTTTTTTTAACAAAACAATAATCAAATAAAAAAAACAAACACTTATACATAAGGGCGTTTATGATCTAAATTTTTTTAAATGTGTCACAATTTTATTTTTTTAATTTATATTAGTTAGTTACAAGGAAAGATTTTACAATAAAATATTTTGAGTTGGGTAAAACACTTTATATTTAAAAATAATATATTTGGATATGGTTGGTAGGCTAAACTATATTAATAATCGTTGGTACATGGTGATACTGCACTACTTTATCAGACTATAATTACTTATTTAAATAGATTAGGTTTTCTTAAAAGGACATAACATAATAGTATGCTCCACAGTCCAAAGCTAAACTGTTGCAGCCAGATGATTAATTATAAAAAAAGCTGTATTTAATTACTGTGCTAAATAGATCTATTTTATTCTTAGTTATTAGAGAAAAAAAAAGGTTTTTTGTATAGTTTTCTAAAATTAGTAGCATAGCTAATTAATAATCTAAGGTTTTATTTAAAAATTGAACAAAAACTTTTTACTAAATAGTTGGAAATGAAATTACTTAATATGACATCATAGGTGAGAAATCCCAACCACTGAAGCTGATGTCCTCAATTGATGAAAGAAACCAGCTCCTGGAATAAGAAACTTCCGGTTGCGGTTACCAGGAACTTTTAGCAACTTTCCATAGAAAAGGTGTTGAGGTCCAAAGTGCCCCAAGGCTACCAAAGTTAGTATAAAAGAATAAAAAGTAATTTTTAACCATAACAATCACTTAATTTTGATTTAGTATTTGTTTGCAAAAGGTTTATTGTTTAATTTTTTTTTTTTGATTGAGTATTTATATATAAAAGTACTTTGTTGCAGTAAAATCTCTTTAAATTCTGTATTTTAATAAACACCCAGCAAATTAGTTATATTTAACAGGTTGAAATTTATTTTGTAATAGGTACATCATAATTAAAAAAAATAAAACCAAGAGTTTAAAATAGAATTGTAATATGGCCTAAAAGTTTTTTTACCAACAAATTGTTAATGTATTATCTTGCAAGTTAAATTAATCTTGTTTTTTATTTTGTTTTTATTAGAATTAGTTTCCAAGACATTAATCAGCGTTGCCAAAAAAACTCTTAAAACCTGTAATTTGACTATTCAGGCAAATATAAAACTGGAATTTGAGAAATTTTTAGAAAAACTTTAAACAAGTTTACATTTAAAATAATAAATCTGGACTAAATACGAAAAATCTATCATACACAAATACTTTTTCTTATTTTGGATATTTTTTTAAGTATAAAACACACACAATAGTATCTTTTTATACTTTTGTTCCATTTAAGAGCTTAAATTTAATTTTATACTAAAGGTTGACTCAAAAATTTGTACTTTCAAACACTTGTAAAACTCTTCAATAAACGATTGGCAACCCTGAGTAATAGTTTATTTTTTCCTGTAAAAAAAAGTTTAAGAAACTTTAGTAATTTAATAGTTTTACTTTTTAAATAATTTTGCTTTTCATCATTGTTTTCATCAACCCTGAGTAATAGTTTTTTTTCCTGTAGAAAAAAAGTTTAAGAACTTTAAGTAATTTAATAGTTTTACTTTTGAAATGATTTTGCTTATGACTATAGTTTTTTGTAGCTTTTATAATGGTAAAAGGTTGAACTTAAAACTTTGGTATAGATAAAACTTAATTTTAAGTTGAAACGTTTTGCTCGTTGTTGTAGTTTATGTAAACATTTTGTAAAGTTAAATAACTTGTTATAAAATCGCTTAGTAACTTTTTCATTTTATAGTAGCCAAAGACTCAGATAGTTTAAAGCTTGTTGAAATATAGTTTAATTGTAAGTGTTGACACTTTTCGGTCTTGATTTATTTTCTAAGAAAATTAGTTGCTTTTAATTAAATTCAATATTACCACTAGTATCTTCCATTATTCTATGTTTATTTTTTAATAGTGTTTTGAAATTGATAGTCTTATTTGATGAAACTTTATTTTACAATGATTTTTCTAAATTTTTCAAAAAGTAGTATTTAAAATTGTTCTGTAGTAAAACCCATTATTTGACAAATTTTGTTTGTATTTATTATAACTTCGACCAGTTGTAATTTAAAAATATATTTGAAAAAATTAAGATTCGACTTTAATTATATTTTCTAAACTAAAATACAGTTATTTGTTAAATATAGGTATTTATTACTTATTTGTTTATACTTATTTAAATTTCATAACATAAAAAGTATTATAACCAACGTATTAAACAGAAACTGATGACAATGAAATTCAGCAGACGAAGGGTGATGGGTGCTTCTTCAATTTTTATTGTTGTTTATTTTAATGATTTTGTGAATAAAATTACATCTTACTGCAAATAGACATTTCTTTGTTTAAATGATGAAGTTTAATTCTTCGTTTTGAAGGTTTATTTATAAAAAAAACCTAAAGTTACTAAAAGTAATGTAAAAGTAATTTAATTAAATTAAGAAGTTTAAAGTAGGTTGAAAGTTTCCTTATGTCATAAGTAGTGTCTACCTTGTTTGTTCACATTTTTTTAACAATAAGGTCTTCGTTTTTTACAAAAAATTAAATGTTTCTTCGGCTTATATAAGTTTGTTAGGTTTCTCATGTAAAGCTCAAAAAAGAAGGCTGTTTAACTTGAGCTTTTTTTCTGTTTAATTCACATTTAGATGCTTATCTACCTACATTTTCAGCAAGTGAAAGCTTATTTATATAAGTGTAATTGAAATGTTTTTTGATAAGTGAAGTTGATTTTAAAAACTGTTTCGTTGTCCGGGCTTGTTACACTGAAGAAGGTGGTATACCTAGTTGTTTTGTAGAATTAAATCAAGTAAACATCATTTTACTAAAATTCAGAACTTGGTTTGGTATAAGTCTCATTGGCAAGTTTTTCTTTAAGTATTTGCTCGCGTGCCGTACTTTCTAGAAGAGCGTTCTTGCTAAAATGTACGCAGTTTGCTGAATCCCTAAGTACGCTTCTTGTTAAATATTAAAACTGATCTGTTTTTTTTTTATAAATACAAGTTTTCATATCGGTCTACAAAATTGGCTGTACACTGTCTAGCAAGTAACGCAATTTTTAGGTCTTTCTTCTGTCTATGTACAGCAAAACAAGTTATAAATTAATTTGACCGTCTCTACGTCGATTTCATTTTGAACAAACGAATTTTACTCGACCCTATTCCATTAAAAAAATTATATTTTTGAAAAAAAGTAAGACTATTCGTATGAATTTTATGTCTAATAGAATTGTGGAGTTATTTACACTTGCAAACTTATTAAGACTGATGCAAAGTAGAAGAAAGTTAGGCTTATAAACATTTTTACGGATGTCTTTTGATTACCATTCAACTAGCAAGTATCTAATCAGTTTACTATGTACATGCCCACAAACACTCATTTAAAATGTAGTAAATTTAATTTTCTTAACTAGGGTGTAAGCTGAGTTATAAAATTGGCTTTTCAAAGTATGAGTCTTTCATTTGTTTTTGAATAAAAGTCAATTTATTTTTGTTTAGTTGTCGCTAGCGCATTTAAAATAAAACCTTTTAATCTTGTTTTGTCCAAATTTGTTTTATAAGTTTATAAAGAGTAATTAAAGTATAGAAAAGTAACACTTTTGCAAAATTTATGAGCTTAAAAACCCGTTTATACTTTTGAGAATTTCTTGAATAGTTATGGTTGCCAAATAGTTTAAATCTCTTGTATGTGTAAAACCTGTTAAATGTCAGAAATGAAAAACCTGAGCTTCTATAGTTTTAAATTACTCATAATAACTTGAAACATTTTGCTACCAAATTTGTTAAAAACAATGTACTTCCCTAATGCTTTATTGATATTATAAAAAACGCTTAAAAACGTAGTCTTGGTAAAGTCTCAGTGTACAAAAAAGGTTTTAAAGACTAAGCAACTTAGACCTGTACTAACTTGTTTGTAATCTTCAGTTTATTAGCTGTGAAAATGGTCTATGTTTCGTTTTTAACGACAAATAATTAAAAATCATCATTTGACCTCTTTATTTGTGCATGTCATAGAATGTACAATTTATTTTTATTTCACGATTTAATTCAAAGCTTTCAAAAATCTTTTTTTTTATATATAAATATATATCAATGCTTTTTAAAGCCTTGGTCAATTGCAACAGTACGTAAAAAGTTTAAAATTGTGTATATACAAACTAACAAGAAATTAACACTTGAAACTATACGAAAATGGTAAATCTAATGAGAAAACGGTTTAATAAAAATAGCTTTTTTAAACCAAAGTTTTTAATAGACAACATAAAAACTTTCCTAATGTACTGAAATCACTGTAATTCTTAAAGATGAAATTGACATTGCATTAATAGTTGCATTATTGACGTATTTATACTGATATTTTCCTTAAAACATTTTGATACAAAATAATACATGATCTAAGGTGTAACTTACATAACTGTTTGCAAAACATCATTTAAATGTGTCGGCAACACAAACACTATAAACTTTTGATGAAATACAATTTCATCTGCAAATAGTTGGTTATTCTGGGTTGATTTGCAAAGTAGACTATTCTTTTGTAACTATGTGATACTTACCAACAACAATGTTATTCAACTAACTAAGTTATTTTCGTAAAGTATGAGTCTTTATAAGTTTGTTTATATACGCTTGATTTAAAACAACTAACACTTTATTTTTTCATCAAACTATCATTTGCGCTACATTAAAATTGTAAGCGAACTAAAATTGTTAATATATTGTTTTGTCAAACTGAACCATTATGTTATGTATATCATTACGTATATTTTAATAGAAATCTTTTAAAACATTCAGAATATTTTAAATAATTATGAATAGTTTTTAAAAGCTTTAACTTACACAAACCACTCGATTGTTAAATAATGCAAATGATCTATATTTTGTCGAACAGTAAACGAAATTTTATTGATAACTGCACATAAGTAGTTTAAAACTATTTATCTTGAAGTAGATCAGTTTAATGAAGTATTAACTGTTATTTTAGATAAAAAACAGTTAAGTTTAAAACAGTCCTGCATTGACATCTATGTGTTTTTAAAAGTATCAATTAAAGTGTTATATAGTATCATAAGTTAAAAAGTATCATTTTTAGCTAATCTTTGAAAAAATTTAACCAGTCTTTTATTATTTCATTCAAAAACAAGTTAATGCCTGTTATAAACACTTGAAATATAAACATTTCTTTTATATGTCGAGTTTTTATGAAACTGCAACATTCTAAAACATTTACACTAACGTAAGCTTTGAAAAAGTGTTATTTTAATGTTGAAGTTTTGGAAAGTTCATACTTAGAAAGACAACTTATTTCAAGATATCAACTGCTTTAGAACAAAGCAGTAGCAGATGCTATACATGCTTTCTCATATTTAGCGATAGTATTTATTTTAATTGTTAATTAATATGCTGAACTTAAGCATCCAAAACAACATGTATTTTACAAAAGTTAGAGTAAATCTTAATTAAATCAAACCTTCAAAATTTTTAGCGAAAAAATCTTAAGTATTTCTTAAACTAATTTGTAATATGACTTATAAGGAGTTTTGTATGACTAAAACTAAGAAAAACAAAAATAGTTAGAATCAAGTTATCATAAGACTGTTACATTAATAACTAATATTTTTTAGGATCAATTATTAAACAGTTACGCAAAACTAGTTGAAATTGTCAATATGTTTTTTTTTTGCTGAAAACAAACATTTTAAACAAAAAAAAAATAAAAGTTTACACGAAAACCTCCAGCATTTTCTTTTAAACTTTATAAGATTACATGTTTTATTTATTCGTATGGCTATTTTAATTATTGGTGTAAAATTATTAAAGTTGAGACTTTACTTTCACTCTGTGCGGTATATTAAGTAAAATATGTTTGAAGCCGTTAGAATAAAAAGAATCATACAAAAAATTAAGATCTAAAAGCTATAAGAAAAATAAAATATTTATAGCTATAAAAAAATCTAAACTCAGCTTGAAGACTTAAACAAAACTTTTATCCGCTAGGTGGCGCCACAGAGTCCCTAGGTTTGTCTGAGGTTGCACAGATTTGGTTTAAGAAAAAAATTATAATTAAAAAAGTTTACTGTTTTTTTCTCCACACGATGTCGCTGTCTGGGCCACCACGTCCCCACCTCCACCCTAAAGGTTTAGCCCGGCTTAATACTGAGCGAATTTTTTTTTTCACTTAAACTTTCATCTTACGTAATTTACTCTTTCAAATGCATTTTATTATTTTTCTATCTCTTTCGTTACTATGCTAACAATACATCAAATTTATATTTACAAACTTTGTTAGATTCCAATGGTTAAGAGCTATAAAGAAGGAAGAGTCAAGTAGATACACAAACATTATACAACATATATAATAAAATAACTAAATACAACTACAAAGCATATAATTAATAGTTATTTCAGACCGTTCAGAGTTTGCAAAGAAGGTGAAGAGAATAGGTATCCAAACAATGTGGTAACATTCTGGTACAGAGCTCCTCAGTTGCTGTTAGGTTAGATTATTTACATTATACAAAATTATTTTGAATTTCTGTCACAAAATCACCAGAAAAAAAGTTAACTGTTTAATGATGTTTTATGTTTTGTTTCTTTTAGCGACAGGCAATTAATGGACCAAAATCACCAAAAAAGCAGGAGAAAGTTGGTAAATAAAAACATGTATATGAATTTAGTTGTACACGCTAAGTTTTAGTTCTTTTAACAGTAATAGCACTTGTTTATTTTCCTCCAAAGTTAAAAACATTTTTTTTGAACAAGGAAAATAATGTAAAACCCAAAAATTCTTTAGTCAAAATTTTATATTAAAAAATATAACAAAAGAAATTACCTAAAAATAATTTAATTGACTATTTTTTTGTTATAAAGTTAAAGTTAATTCGTTTTTTATCTGACCTATAATAAGAGTAATAAAAATTTTTAATATATTTTTATTAGATTAGTATTTTAATCGTATGTGTTCAAAAGCAGCTGTTATGACTTAATTTTTCGTTATATTTTAACCTGTCAATCAAAATAAAGTTTTAAAAATAATCTGAAAAAAACTAAAATAAACTTATGACTCACGCGTGCCATTAAGTCAAAAACTTGACGTTCATTTTTACCTTTTTCAAATACGCGTTATATTTACTTTTTGACGCTACAACACAGGAATCTCCTTTTTAAACCATAGAAAAATGTCCGAAACAAAATAATTTTTGACTCACACTGTTTGTTAATAATCTTTATTGATTATTTGGTTGTTATACAATTTTCCACTCTGCGCAACAATATAAATTATCAGTACAACAATAAAATGTTTCAAGTATTACTTGAAAATAATTAGGATATCAATTATTATACTTTTATTATTTCTTTATACTTTTATTGTAAATTATTCAAAGGCGGCAAAACAACACCAACACAACAACAGGCATCATCCTTACAATTATCACCAGATAAATAATTATAAACAGAAAAAAGAAAATTCTTCAAAGCAGTATGAAGAGAGAACTTGGTAGAAATATGATGAAATAGTTCCTGAATGTTTAACTTGTGATTGTCTAGAAGTATAAATTTGTGTGCAGTTATTTTTTAAAGTTGTTTTCTTTACGTTTTCGATGGCATTTTCCTTTTGTTTGACTAGTATTAGTTTTTAAAAAAATATCTATCGTATTATTCATCGTACAAATACTAGGTATCTTTTATCTTGTGAATGTGCTAGATTCACATTTTATTTTGTTAATATTCTGATTTTTTTCTATATACGATGTTGGGGCTTAAACTGACTTTAGTGTACTTTAAGTGATAGCAAGTCTTAAAAGAATTTTTTCATTGAAAATTATATTTTCAATGAAATTTATAATTATAATTTTTTTAATTTAGAATATTTATAATTATAATTTTTTTAATTTAGAATAATTTTCATAATTATAAGATTTAATTTATAGTCCCTTACATGTTATAATTAAAAAAAAAATTGTGCGGTACTTTTTAGGCAAATTATTTTGATTTATATAGTATATACAGTAATAAATTACTAAGATTATTGAAAAAAATTATATTGAGGTCTTTTGTAATGAAAATTAAGTTATTAGTACTTAAGTTGAGTAAAGATTAATTAGTAAATTTATTTATAACTGCTCTTATGACTATGCATTAAGTTAGGTTTGATAAAGTGCTGTTTTTTTAACATTTATAAACATACAAAAAAATATGTGAATTTGTAAGGTGAAAAGTTTGAAGTCCTTTGTGTAACTTATATAATATTTGCAAACCTTATTGTTTTCTTAGGATGAATCGATCTTATTTTCCTATAACATTATTTCCTATTATTTTATTAATAAATAATTGTGAAACTTCGTTTATTTTTATTTTTTTTATTTGCTTAATTTTATTTGTATTTTTTTTTTTTTTCCTTTTTTTGAGCTTCAAGGCAAATGATTATGCAAAACAAATTAAAAAAATTTAGTTTTAATAACTACTTGATATAAGTATTAATTTAGATTCATTCTATTGTGAAACATAGTGAGTTTTTAATAGTACAGGAAAATAATATTTTTTAAATTAATAGTTTTTCGCTTATAAATAAGCATGATTTAAAAACTAACTAAGAAATAAGTTACTAGCTTTTTTAATTTGTTTTAAATTCATAATACTTAAAAACTTACTATTTCTTCAGCTACTTTTTGCCATTATCGAAAATGTTAAAATTTTTCTCATATTATCATTAAATGTTATTTAAACTCATTTAATGTACAGTTCCAAATGTAGCAAACAAAGCCTAATAAGTTTGTTATATCAAATATCTTGCTTTTGAATACAAAAGTAATCTGAGATACTGTTGTAATAACAATAAATTTAAAATAAATTCTGTTGTTTCTTATATTACAGTTAGTTCAACTTTTATAGTTTAATGTTGAGTTACCTTTTTTTTATCACATAGTAATTTATGTTAATTTTTTTAAACTACCCCAACTAACTTTTGTTTTGGATTTTTGTTTTCTTGTGCTTAATTAAATGCATATTTAAAATTTAGCAGCTTTATAAGAAATGAACTAATAATAGTATAATTTAAAAAACAATTAAATTTATTTACTGTTTTATTTAATGCTTCCTTTTTTTTCATCAGTTCTAATTTATAAAGAATAACGACTTCATATTTTTAAACACAGCTAACTAAGTATTTTGATTAGTAGATAATTGAGAATACTTTTTTCCATGTAAATATGTATAGGAGTTTCCTCAACTTAGTGATTATTTACTAGTTGTGATTTGTTTATTTTAATGCTAAATAAATATTAAATGCTGCCACTTTTTTTTTATTATATATATAATACTATACTATATTATTTTGTTCAACAACATCACCAAATATACAAATTTTAATTTTTTGGTAAATAAAAATCTCAATAAAAAAGTTTTACGTTTTATATAATTTCAAAGTTCTCTACTCTGTACTTTTATTAGAAACAACTAAATTAAAACTAAGTTAAAAGTATCTTGTTATTTTATTTTATAGTGTTCATTATTTTTATTTTTTAAATTTTAGTTAGTACATAAAAGCTGAATGCTAAGTAAAATTTTACTTTTAAACAAACTTAAAATTAAAAGATATGTCTTAGATCTATAAGTTTGTTTTAATCACCTTGTATTAAATCTCGATAGTAGTTTTGTTATTTTTAGAAGTCTTGAATTAAATATTGCTCAAAAAGTACTAATATTAAAGTATAATTAGTTTTTACCTTTAAGACCTGGTTTCATCAGTTAAAGTTTGATAGTTTTGTTTGTAAACTGATTATATAGAGAATTTTGAATCCTGTTAATTACTAAACAGTTCTAACTGTATAATTTTAATTTAGCTAGTTTCTATGAGTCCAAAAGTTTTTTAAAAATTGAAAAGACTTACAACAAAAAAACCTTTCTACAGTCAAAAAGAATAAAAATATATAGTTTTTTTCTATATCTTACAAAAAAACTTTAATATATTTTGAAAAAAAAAAAAAATATTTTTGAAACTTACTAAAATTAAGTACATAACTTTTTAACATAAAAATAATCAGGACAAAATATATACAAGCTTGAAGTGTAAGTTGAATATTTAAAGCCTTCCCTTATTATCTTTATATAGGATTGGAGATAACTGCCATAATTTATATATTTAAACAAATTCGTGCTGGTCTTATTTAAACTATATAAAGTTTGAAATTAAACAATACAAGTGCAATACTATATAAAAAATTTATCATTTATATACTAGATTAGGTTTTCATTTAAATAAAAAGTGAACTGATTTTGCTGAGTATTAATCCAAGAATATTTTTGCAATTTTATAGCGCAATTTGTGTACACAACATTTTTCAACAAAAAATTGTAATAAATTTAATACTTTTGAAGTTTGTAATGACGGAGCGGTTGTTTAAAAAAAGAAATGTTTTACCAAATAAAAACAAAAATAAGAAATTTCTTAAGGAAAAGAAAATGCAACTTGAGTTTTGAAGCTTTAATTTGGAGCTGATATAAACCAGCTTAAAATTTATAAACCGGGGAAAAGATGATGAATGAGAACAGTATGCGTTCTCAGTGCTAAATGGTGTCATAGCCTTAGAAGATTTAAAAAATAATGTGTATTAGAAAAATTGTAATTTATTATTGTTTTTATACCAACATTATAGGTTATTTATTTAACATAGTGTGTTTTTGTATATTTTTTGCAAACAAATAATTTTCAGTTGTTTAGAACAAGTTAATATTTAAATGAATTCTATAACCAAACGTTAGTAGTTTTCCAATTATCTTATAGGTAATATTGAGTTATTAGGAGAATTAAAAGTCCTTTTCTAATGTAACTTAAACTGAAAATTTAAAAATAATAATAAATCTAGAAAAGAAAACTAAATTGTGCTTTTTCCTTATCAAGTAAAAACGCAAAGAACTTTATAAAAGCTATAGTTTGGAACATATCTTTTTATGTTGAGCAAAGCATTATTAAATTGTTGAAATTAAACAATTTAAAAATTTCTGAAGTACCGAACATATTAATAGCGTTGCTAGAACACTTAAGAAAGACTGTCTAAAATACAATAGGAACAAGAACTATTTACATCTTAAGCTATTAGTTAAGTATCAATTTCAAAAGAGTAAAAACTTTCTATAAAAAAATGAATAAAAAGTATTTTTTCTTTCTACACTGACTTGAATGCATGCTTGGGGTATTTTAGACTGATGTAAAACAGAACACATCTTACAGTAAGTTTAAGGTATACTATAAGTTTCAAATAAGTTTTTGTTTTGTTAAAGTAATATCTAATTTTTGATAAAATATGTGTATGTATGAGTTTTGTTATAGCTTTTAACTTTGACATCAACTTATATTTTTAGCTAATGTTTGTATGTTAGTTTTAAAATTTTAACTTTGTAACATTTTGTTTTACCACAAAGTTGTTTTAAGTAATAATAAACTATGTATTTTCTCTTGACTGTGTTAGAAATTAAACTTTCAATTTTTTTTTTAAAATCAGTTGACATTATATCAAAAGTCTTATATTTTTTTTTACGACCAAAAATTTTCAAAAGCTTGGATTTGCAGTAAGAAAAACGTTTCGGTTATCGAGTCATTAATAAAAATAACAAGTTTTCGTCATAAATTAAAAGATAACTTAATTTAATGTTTGACGTATCAAACATTAAAGCATATGTTTGAATAAATAAAATAAATTGAATTAATTTGTATACAGTGCATTATACCATCTCTACATTTTTTTTAAATTATGAACTTGTACATTCTGGTTTATGTTATACAATCCTGCCAGAAAAAGTCTTTTGGTAATATCAAAATATGTTCTCTTATTATGTACTTTGGTTAGTTCATATTTATACCATATTATCTTAATATGGCTTTTTCTTGCGATATAAATTGGTTATGTTATTAGCTTTAGAAGATTAAATAATTTATAAACACTACTTAAAACTTTTAAAGCAAACATAAAAATTGATAAGTTTAAACTAGCACTGTTGATAACTGAAAACTAAATCAACTGTGGTTGTTTTGCGCAACTTAAGTTTTTAAAAAAAAGAGTCAAAGTCAAGTATGCAACACAATAGTTTACCAAATGTTAGCTATAATCAATATTCTTTTATAATAATGTAAAAAAAGCTTTATTTTCATATTATTTGGTTAACACTAAAACTATACAGGACACTCTTCTTATATCTAAAGACAAAGGTACATAATATAAGTTTTGATTTATTTTCTAGTTTTGAAACGATTTAAAATGTTTAATAAATTTTTCAAACATTATTTAAAATGAAGCCAACTACTTACTTTGATTTTTTTTAACATAAACTGAATTCGGTCAATGTTTTGTGAAGAAATCATAAAAGTACAAAGTGTTTTACTAAAGCGGCTAAGAACATTTTTAAAAACAAGCTTAAGCTAGGATAACATGTTAAAGTGTAAATTAATAAAAGCAAATAACAAGTTTATATTGTGTTTAGATGTACAATTTCAGATGTAAATATCAATATTAGTATGTATTAAAACACTTTTATTAAACTATATTTAGTGTATATGTTAATTATTGGATACTTTTTTTAATGTCATAAGTAATTAAACTGCTATATGTTTTTATCAGTAATGTAAAGAAAATTGAACCATTTGATGTTAATTAAATAAAATAATTAAAATATATGTAATTTAGTTTAGTATTAAAACTAAAAACAAAATTTAAACTGAAATATTGAACGAACTTTCAAGAGATGTTTTTTAGAATGATGTGGTTAGATATACAATAGAAATCCAAAAAGTAATTATAGTTTTAGTAAAAAATAGTGTTAAATTTTAAGATCAAATATTAAGAGAACTCAATTGTAAAAGTTTACAACTCAATTTAACATTTTATTTCTGCATTAAACGCTTTAAATTGTTTTTAACTGCTTTTATTTTTACCTAGTCAGCACAATTATTTTAGTTTTATCCGCAAATTTATTTAGCCTACTAATTTTATACATACCAATTAACTAGTATATGAGTGTAAACTTGGATAAAACAGCAGGTTCTAGTTTTATTGCTAAGCCTATTTGTTTTAAACATCTTTACTAAAGTTAGATTGTAAATTCCGGTTGGGCGACGTATGGCTTTTACAAAAACTTTTCATGTGGCAAAGATCTTTTATCGTTAAAGTATCTTGTGTGCTTTTATTAATTTTGAGCTTTAGATAACGAAAACACTTAGTTATGTACTTTTCGTTTAATTTTTATTACACACTGGCACTTATTTTACTGTTTGTCCGTTACAAACTTGCTTTTAATGAGTTTCTACAAGTTTTGTATTAAAATATACAAAATTAAGTAACCTGTAGCTTTTTTTAAAAATCCAATATGCGAAAGATTTCTTCTAATAGTTTCCCTACCCGCAAAGTATTGCCTATCACTGTTATAATTTTTTTTTTGAACATCAGCAAGCTAAATCATACTATTATAATATATTATAAATATTATAAAGGTAGTAAGTACAAAGGTTATGTTACATGTAGATTTACACTAATTGTGTGTTAGCTTAAAGAAAAAATTAATATAATACATACAAACTAGTCAAATAAATTATAAAAAAACTGTATAGTAAAACTCCTTAAATACTAAATTTTATAACCTTGCAAGGTCATACTTAGGTATACAACCACACTTAAAACCATAGTTAGTTATAATCTAAACTACACTAATATTAATATTATGTAGTACTTAGAACTACTCTAAATAAAACTAGACATCATAATGATTTTACATATTGTATTCAAGAACAGTTTCAAACACTAATAACTATTAAGGACCATGTAAAAATAAAACACTTTATGCTCATAATTTACTTTGAGTGTTATTGTTTTTACACTAAGAATTTTAAAGTTGAAATAAGTGATAACTGCTTAAATTATAAAATTAATTTCTTAATGAAGAAACATTAAAAATATTGTACACAACCAAATCAAATAATATAAATGTGTATTTTGAAATAACATGCTTCCTGCAGCAGGCTGTAGCTAAAATGACCCAGACCACTATCTATTACTGGTTTATATAGATTTTTTTCACTTATATTCAACATTCAACATTAAATCAAGAATTTGACTGTTTATATTCTCCTTACCTTAGAGGTATTGGTTGACTTGCTGGAAATAAAGTTTTTTTTTATGCAAGAATGGACAAGTTTTTAAGGTTCACTGAGCACATAACATTAATAATTCAGAATTACACAAATAACAACTAAGAAAAACTAAATTCAACATCAACTTTAAAATTTAAAAAATCTTAAACTTTTCAATAGGTATTGTACAAGAAATAAATTACCATATAGTTTCGAGCTAAGTTTATGTCAATAAATTATAATGTTTAGCATAAGGAAGCAAGGTGATTAAATTTGATTATTCCTTTCATCAACGACTTTGGTCGTTTTAAAATTCAAAGTTTTTAGTGAGTTAATTAATACTACAAAGAAGTCCAACATTTAATTTTAGAACATATAACATAAACTCTTGCCTAAAATCTATAGTTGTATACTGTAAGCTGCTTTATTATGAATAAAAATATATATAATTTTTGACATGTAGTCAGTTTTGTAGAAAATTTCCGAAATTTTTATTGTGGTATTTGAATTTTAAATAAACCTTTAGAAATTCTTCTTTCGCTTAAATATTTGATAAACAAACCTTAAATTTTCTGGATATGTTCCGTTTAATAGTTAAAAAGTCTTATTATATGAATTAAAATATTTATTTAGATTTGTTAAGCATAAATAAATTAAAATTAACATTTTTACACAACATGAAAAAACTATACAATAGAATTGTTTATTATTAGAATTAAACTAAGAAAATTTAATAAATTTATTACTTTCCAAGGTCATACTTAGGTACACAACAAAACTAAAACCCGTTTCAAATTAAACCTAATTTGTACTAATACTAACATTGAATACTACTTAGGGCTACTCTATATAAAACTAGGCATGACAATGAATTTACATATTGTATAAAGAACAGTTTCAAACACTAACAACTATTAAGGACGATGTAAAAATAAAACACTTTATGCTTATAATTTACTTTGAGTGTTTTATTTTTACTTTGAGAATTTTAAAGTTGAAATGAGTAATAACTCCTTAAATTATAAAATTAATTTCTTAAAGAAGTAACATTAAAAAATAATCGTTCACAACAAAATTAAACATATAAAATGTCTATTTTGGAATAACATGCTTCCTGCGGTAGGCTGTGGCTAAAATGACCCAGACCACTATCTATTACTGGTTTATATAGGATTTTTTTCACTTATATTAAACATTAAGCATTAAACCAGGAGTTTTACTATATATATTCTACTTACCTTAGAGGTAGTGGTTGTCTTGCTAGAAATGAATTTTTTTTATGCAAGAATGGACAAGTTTTTATGGTTTACTGAGCAAATAACATTTATAATTCAGAATTACACAAATAACAACTAAGACAAACTAAATTCAAAAACTACTTTGAAATTTAAAATTTTTTAAACTTTTTAATAGGTATTTTACAAGAAATAGTTTACCATATAGTTTTGAGCTAAGTTTATGTCAATAAATTATAATGTTTAGCATAAGGAATCGCAAATAAAGGTAATTGAATTTGATTATTCCTTTTATCAACAACTTTATTCGTTTTAAAATTCAAAGTTTAAGAGCTACAAAGTTAAATTGATTTTATTGATATAGGCAATTTTGTCAAAAGTTTCTGTGAGTAAAAATTGGACCACAATTTCTCAACTTTATTTATAAATTTAAAACTCGCAATACTGAAACAAACTTTTTTTCTTTATTTATATTAAAAAAATATTCAAAATCTATTTCTGTAACCCCAAATGACAATACTAAAAAAACTTCTTTTAAATCTTATATTGCTTTATGCGGAAACATCTTCTGAATAACATTTGAATTAATGAACATTTTTTAAAACTACACATAAAATGACTAAATTTTTAAGTGAAAAACCAAGTGTATCTGCTGTAAAATATAAAATTAGAAATAAAACTTTTTGAAATATTAAAGTTTTTGCAAATCTAAATTTTATTTTTGCATTTAGACTTTGACCGAACATTATTTTGCATAATAAAGTCTTGAAATAATAAATATAATTTTATTAGCATAAATATTTATATTTAAAAGAAACTTGATTTAAAAATTGATTTAAAATAGCTTCATAACACAAACATAAACTTACTAAGTTTATTTCGAAATTTTATTTGATAAATACAAATGCAACTTACCAACATTTATATTTTATAATTTAGAACCTGATTGTCAATCTAAGTTTTTTTGTGTTAAAAAATCAAACTTTTTTTGTATCTTTATAAACACAAATAGCAAAGAGCTACTAGCATTTTTTTTTTCTTGTTTAGTATTATAAAATATTTAAAAAGTTTAGTAGAATTAAAAACTTTGAGTATAATCCTTAAAGCTACAATAAAAATAAAGGTTTTTTGTTAGTAAATCTTTACTTAAAAAAAACTGCAGACACCTAAATTTTAACTATAATTATCATCATTATTATTTACTAAAAATGAAAATAATTTAAGCTTTAAGTTTTTAGAAGTTTGAAATAAAATAATGAGCTTTTTGATAAAACATTATTTAATGAATATTTTTTATATCAAACGTTTATATAAATTGAACCAATGTTAAGTGCATTTTGATTTTTTACATACCAAACTATATAAGATACTTTTACAAATTTATATACAACACTCGGTTATAACAAAGCTTATATTTTAATTTCATTGTAAAATATGTACTGGTTTATACCAGTTCAAAATTTATACTATCATATTTTAATCATATAACAAAAAAATTCTTCAATTTATTTCTATTTTATTATAATATCAAATTTTTGTAACTCTTTATTTTTAAACACACTTTAAATGAAAAAAAGTTAAATGTTTCAAAGGAAATAAAAAAAACTTTAATTGGTTTTATTTTGTAACATTTATTTTTGCAGTTTTAGTTCAAATACTTAATTTTTTTGATAATTACTTAAACTTTTTGACTAAAACTCAAAATGACAACATAATATTTTATATCTTTTTGTTAAGCTTAACATGTTAAAAAAACTTTTATTTATAACACCTTAATAGTATTATCATTTATCTTATGTTATGAGCATTGAAAAACTTTTTATGTATTACATATGTTTGTCTTTTTTATTTATTTCATGAATATTTTTCTAGTTTTACGCTCTTGAAGAGATTATAGAAGTAAAATGTTGTATTTTAAGAATTATTTTCTTTATCCTATTAGAAATTGTAATATAAAAGTTCAAATACCTTAAGAACTTTTAATTATAAAATTTAGCAGCTGTAAATGTTTAGTTTAGATATGATCTTGGTTGTAAGAATATATCTTTTTGTCTATTTAAAAAGCAAAAATAAAAATTTAAATTTAAAGCTTGAGTTAAAACATTAAGTTTGTTTTAGTCTTTAATAAGTAGTTTTAGTCATTAATAAGTTTTTTTTGTAATAAAAAATGGAAAGGAATAAAACAAACGAACGTTTCAATTTAGAACGAAATAATGAAAACAAGTTATTCAAATAACAGTAAAAATTAACGAAAATAGTTTTAAAATTGTTGTGGATTAGACTGAAGTTTTTCAGTCATTTTTATACTAATATAATTAAAAGTTTTATAAAATTTTATTTTTAATAATAAACATTTTCTTTATTTGCAATAAATACCTCTAAAATACTTACATAAGTAAGGTTTTTTGACTAATAAAACTTCACAGCCCTGATCAGATAGTCCTGTACATTACTTTTTTTTATGGTAACCTACAGTATGATGTATGTTGAATCTGAACTAATGCTTCTGGAAAAGCAAAAACAAAAGCTCACATTGTTATTTATGTCTACAATTACATTTTTATGTGTTACCCTGTCTATTTAATTTTGAGTAGTTTAGTAATGTATATTTTACCCAGAATACAGGAAAACATTGAATTTGAACAAATGTCCAATTTCAATGTTTGGCCCAAGAACCCCCTTATTGCCTCCTCCCACCACATGGCCTCTTTGCAGCTCATGACCCACTTTTTAAACTTGATTTAGGAAATTAAAACCAAAGTTAACCCTTAAATTTGAGTAACAACATAGAATTTTAGTCAATTCAGATAAAGTTTTGGTTGTAGATAGTTGTGACATTTGATAAATATATTAATACAAAATAATTTAATTTGTTGTCAAGTATACTTTAAGTAGTATTAATTGTATTTAAGTTAAATGACACAAGAAGGTTTGCTAATAGATAAAACTGGAAGAAATCATAAAACTCTGATGAAATTTGTAAAAAGCCTGTTGGGATTAACTTGTCCCTAAAATCTAGAATAGTGTTCAACAATACTGGACTAATTATAATTTATAGTAAATATTTAACCCAAAATACATTTTTTGTTATGAACGCTTAGAATGTATTAAGTTATATCTTAGCTTTAAGACAAACATAAAATAATGAAATATAATAATATGATCACATATAATTTTATTTTTTATTTTTACACATTATTGTACAGTACATAGTTAAATTATTTATGATTCAACAATCATGATGGACACTTGATTTAAAACCACAACACCATACCATCCAGACATGGTTAGTTTTATTTGTACTGCTTAATTGCAACTTGATAGATAGATTGATTTGTATCAAACTAATTTACAAATTTTTTTATTTATAAATAATCTTGATCATGTGTTTATAATGTTATAACTTTCATCAGAACATCCCCCACCAGTGCTGCAGTAGAAAAGTTCATTTCCACCATCTTTTTTCAAAGTTTGTTATTCCACTTAAGTATAAGTAGCATAAGTTCTCACTTAGATTCAAATGATTTGTAATATAATTGATCTTAACTGTATTTTGTAATGAAAAATAGTTTTAACACTTTTTTTTTGATAGAGTTTTTTTTATAATTTAATAGCAGTTTAATTTCTAAAGCATTTGAATAGTTTACAATGTGAGTGATTATTAAAAAAAAAATTTTGTTTTAAAGATTTCTTATTATTTATTTTGCTATATAGTTTGTGTGATTAAGAGATAGACTATATTTGATCGTTTTAAATAATTTTTACACCAAATAGTGAAATAATTTTACTTATATCCCTTAGGTCAAAGCTAAATCAAATCCCAATACATTTTGTGTAATTTAAAACAAGCCTAGTCTATTTTGTGAGCTAAAATTGTTTCTGAAAGTTTTTTGACAGATAAATGTTTGTAAAGGGCAGATATAAATTTTGTATTTTCTTTGATTTTCATCGACAAAATTTTCTAAATTTTGCAAGAAACATTTCTTAAAAGTTTTAGGTAATTACCTTAGAAAACTTAAGAGGAGGTAGATTTTAAGTGAATTGTAGTGAAGATTTAAGGAGGTAGTAGTCTTTTTTATGCCTTTTTATTTTGCGCCTCTCACAGGGTTGGCACATTAACTGGAAACCTGAAAAAAATAGGAGTTAGACAATTAAGGCAAAAAAATTTTGGAATAACCTGGAATTTGAAAAAATTATAAAAAAAACCTGTAATTTTTAACAATTTTATCATGTTCAGTAGTAAAATGTCGATTTGATACAAAAAACTTATTACATAGATAAAAATTTTTTGCAATCACCAAAAATTTTTACTGAAAAAAAAAAAGATATTAAGTAGGTTTACAGTATCTTTCTAATGGTTTTATACTATTTAACACAGTTTTCTCACTTAAAGCTTAATTAAAAACCAAAAACAGACTAAGAAATGTGTACTTTTAACAACCTGTAAGAAATTAGGAAAACCTTGAAAATTGGAAAAAAAAAGAGTGGCAACCCTGCTTTCACGAGGAACCTATTGTAGTCTCGGACTTGACCTGATTTTTTAAAATTTGTAAAAAGCAAATTGTAAATAAATTGTAACTAAACAAAAAAGTGGTTAACTCCCCTATGCCCTTTAAAGCCCACCAACAATTTATCTTCTATTTTTAAAAACTCTGTGCTAGAGACCTTAGATTTTCAAGAAATGTTTCTTGAACAATGTATAAAAGAATCATTCAAAAATATATTAAGAATTAATAGGGTTTACATTGAAAAGTTTAATTTTTTTTTTGTAAATATATAACTTAAGATACAAAATGTTTTTTAGTTCAATTATTAAAGTTCTCTACATCTAAAAACAACTTGATGTTGAACATTAGGATTGAAAACATAGTAAAAAATTTGAAGACAAGTTTCCAAAGTTCAGTATGTTTTTTTAACAAAACAATAATCAAATAAAAAAAACAAACACTTACACTTAAGGGCATTTATGATCTAAATTTTTTTAAATGTGTCACAATTTTATTTTTTTAATTTATATTAGTTAGTTACAAAGAAAGATTTTACAATAAAATATTTTGAGTTGGATAAAACACTTAATATTTAAAAATAATATATTTGGATATGGTGGATAGGCTAAACTATATTAATAATCGTTGGTACATGGTGATACTGTACTACTTTATCAGACTATAATTACTTATTTATATAGATTAAGTTTTCTTAAAAGGACATAACATAATAGTATGCTCCATAGTCCAAAGCTAAACTGTTGCAGCCAGATGATTAATTATAAAAAAAGCTGTACTAAATTGTTGTGCTAAATAGATCTATTTTATTCTTAGTTATTAGTGAAAAAAAAAAGTTTTTTGTATAGTTTTCTAAAATTAGTAGCATAGCTAATTAATAATCTAAGGTTTTATTTAAAATTAAACAAAAACTTTTTACTAAATAGTTGGAAATAAATTACTTAATATGACATCATAGGTGAGAAATCCCAATCACCGAAGATGATGTCCTCAATTGATGAAAGAAACCAGCTCCTGGAATAAGAAACTTCCGGTTGCGGTTACCAGAAACTTTTAGCAACTTTCCAAAGAAAAGGTGTCAAGGTCCGAAGTGCCCCAAGGTTAGTTTAAAAGAATAATAAGTAATTTTTAATCAAAACAATCACTTAATTTTGATTTAGTATTTGTTTGCAAAAGGTTTATTGTTTATTGTTTAATTTTTTTGTTTTTAATTGAGTATTTATATATAAAAGTACTTTGTTGCAGTAAAATCTCTTCAAATTCTGTATTTTAATAAACACCCAGCAAATTAGTTATATATAACAGATTAAAGTTTATTTTATAATAGGTACATCATAATAAAGAAACATAAAACCAAGAGTTTAAAATAGAATTGTAATATGGCCTAAAAGTTTTTTTACCAACAAATTGTTAATGTATTATCTTGCAATTTAAATTAATCTTGTTTTTTATTTTGTTTTTATTAGAATTAGTTTCCAAGACATTAATCAGCGTTGCCAAAAAAAACTCTTAAAACCTGGAAATTGACTATGCAGGCAAAAATAAAACTGGAATTTGAGAAATTTTTAGAAAAACCTAGAACTTTAAACAAGTTACATTTAAAATAATAAATCTGGACTAAATACGAAAAATCTATCATACACAAATACTTTTTCTTATTTTGGATATTTTTTTAAGTATAAAACTTACACAATAGTATCTTTTTATACTTTTGTTCCATTTAAGAGCTTAAATTTAATTTTATACTAAAGGTTGACTCAAAAATTTGTACTTTCAAACACTTGTAAAACTCTTCAATAAACGATTGGCAACCCTGAGTAATAGTTTATTTTTTCCTGTAAAAAAAGTTTAAGAAACTTTAGTAACTTAATAGTTTTACTTTTGAAATAATTTTGCTTTTTATCATTGTTTTCATCAACCCTGAGTAATAGTTTTTTTCCTGTAGAAAAAAAGTTTAAGAACTTTAAGTAATATTTAAAATAATTTTGCTTATGACTATAGTTTTTTGTAGCTTTTATAATGGTAAAAGGTTGAACTTAAAACTTTGGTATGGATAAAACTTAATTTTAAGTGAAACGTTTTGCTCGTTATTGTAGTTTATGTAAACATTTTGTAAAGATAAATAACTTGTTATAAAATCGCTTAGTAACTTTTTCATTTTATAGTAGCCAAAGACTAAGATAGTTTAAAGCTTGTTGAAAATATAGTTTAATTGTAAGTGTTGACACTTTTCGGTCTTGATTTATTTTCTAAGAAAATTAGTTGCTTTTAATTAAATTCAATATTACCACTAGTATCTTCCATTATTCTATGTTTATTTTTTAGTAGTGTTTTGAAATTGATAGTCCTATTTGATGAAACTTCATTTTACAATGATTTTTGTAAATTTTCCAAAATGTAGTATTTTAAATTGTATTGTAGTAAAACCTATATTTTGAAAAATTTTGTTTGTATTAATTATAACTTCGACCAGTTGTAGTTTAAAAATATTTAAAAAAAAAAATAAGACACGATTTAAAATAATTTCTCCAATTTTTATATACTGTTATTTGTTATGCATAGTTATTTATTACTTATCTGTTTGTACTTTTTTAAATTTCATAACATTATAAGTATTGTAACCAACGTATTAAACAGGAACTGATGACAATGAAAATCAGCAGACGAAGGGTGATGGATGCTTCTTCAATTTTTATTGTTGTTTTTTTTAATGGTTTTGTGAATAAAATTACATCTTACTGCAAATAGACATTTCTTTGTTTAAATGATGAAACTTAATTCTTCGTTTTGAAGGTTTATTTATAAAAAAAAACTAAAGTTACTAAAAGTAATGTAAAAGTAAAAGCAATTTAATTAAATCAAGAAGTTTAAAGTAGGTTGAAAGTTTCCTTATGTCATAAGTAGTGTCTACCTTGTTTGTTTACATTTTTTTAACAATAAGGTCTTCGTTTCTTACAAAAAATTAAATGTTTCTTCGGCTTATATAAGTTTGTTAGGTTTCTCATGTAAAGCTCAAAAAATAAGGCTGTTTAACTTGAGCTTTTTTTCTGTTTAATTCACATTTAGATGCTTATCTACTTAAGTTTTAAGCAAGTGAAAGCTTATTAATAAACGTGTAATTAAAATGTTTTTTGATAAGTGTAGTTGATTTTAAAAACTGTTTCGTTGTCCGGGCTTGTTACACTAAAGAAGGTGGTATACCTAGTTGTTTTGTAGAATTAAATCAAGTAAACATCATTTTACTAAAATTCAGGACTTGGTTTGGTATAATTCATTGGCAAGTTTTTCTTTAAGTATTTGCTCGCGTGCCGTACTTTCTAGAAGAGCGTTCTTGCTAAAATGTACGCAGTTTGCTGAATCCCAAAGTATGCTTCTTGTTAAATATTAAAACTGATCTGTTTTTTTTTTATAAATACAAGTTTTCATATCAATCTACAAAATTGGCTGTACACTGTCTAGCAAGTAACGCAATTTTTAGGTCTTTCTTCTGTCTATGTACAGCAAAACAAGTTATAAATTAATTTGACCGTCTCTACGTCGAATTCATTTTGAACAAACTACCTTTACTCGACCCTATTCCATTAAAAAAATTATATTTTTGAAAATAAGTAAGACTTTATCGTCTGAATTTTATGGCTAATAGAATTGTAGAGTTATTTACACTTGCAACCTTATTTAGAATAATGCAAAGTAAAAGAAAGTTGGGCTTATAAACATTTTTACGGATGTCTTTTGATTACCATTCAACTAGCAAGTATCTAATTAGTTTACTATGTACATACACACAAACATTTAAAAAGTAGTAAATTTAAATTTTCTCAACTAGGGTGTAAGCTGAGTTATACAATTGGCTTTTCAAAGTATAAGTCTTTCATTTGTTTTTGAATAAAAGTCAATTTATTTTTGTTTAGTTGTCGCTAGCGCATTTAAAATAAAACCTTTTAATCTTGTTTTGTCAAAATTTATTTTATAAGTTTATAAAGAGTAATTATAATTAAAGTATAGAAAAGTAACACTTTTGAAAAATTTATGAGCTTAAAAACTCGTTTATACTTTTGAGTTTACAAATGTCTTGAATAGTTTTAATTGCTATATATTTCAAATCTCTTAAGTATGTGTAAAAACTTATAAGTATAAGAAATAAAAAACATGAGCTTCTATAGTTTTAAATTACTGATAATAACTAGAAACATTTTGCTACCAAATTTGTTAAAAACAATGAATTTCTCTGATGCTTTATTGATATTATAAAAAACGTAGTATTGGTATAGTCTCAGTGTACAAAAAAGTTTATAGATTTTAAGGATTCGGCAACTTAGACCTGTACTAACTTGTTTGTAATCTTCAGTTTATTAGCTGTGAAAATGGTCTTTGTTTCGTTTTTAACGACAAATAATTAAAAATCATCATTTAAACTTCTAAATTATGCATGACATAGAATGTAAAGTTTTTTTTTTTCACAATTGATATCGAAGCTTTCAAGACATTTTTTTTCGGTTTACACAAATATATATCAATGCTTTTAAAAGCCTTGGACAATTGCAACAGCAAGTAAAAAGTTCGAAATTGTGTATATAGAAACTAACGAGAAATTAAAATTTTGAAACTATACAGAAAATGACTAATCTAATGAGAAAACGGTTTAATAATAATAGCCTTTTAAAACCTAAGTTTTTAATAGACAACATAAAAACTTTCATAATAACTTGATACATTTCGCTACCAAATTTGTTAAAAACAATGAATTTCTCTGATGCTTTATTGATATTATAAAAAACGCTTACAAACGTAGTCTTGGTATAGTCTCAGTGTACAAAAAAGGTTTTAAGGACTTAGCAACTTATACCTGTACTAATTTGTTTGTAATCTTCAGTTTATTAGCTGTGAAAATGGTCTATGTTTCGTTTTTAACGACAAATAATTAAAAATCATCATTTAAACTTCTAAATTATGCATGACATAGAATGTAAAGTTTTTTTTTTTCACAATTGATATCGAAGCTTTCAAGACATTTTTTTTCGGTTTACACAAATATATATCAATGCTTTTAAAAGCCTTGGACAATTGCAACAGCAAGTAAAAAGTTCGAAATTGTGTATATAGAAACTAACGAGAAATTAAAATTTTGAAACTATACAGAAAATGACTAATCTAATGAGAAAACGGTTTAATAATAATAGCCTTTTAAAACCTAAGTTTTTAATAGACAACATAAAAACTTTCATAATAACTTGATACATTTCGCTACCAAATTTGTTAAAAACAATGAATTTCTCTGATGCTTTATTGATATTATAAAAAACGCTTACAAACGTAGTCTTGGTATAGTCTCAGTGTACAAAAAAGGTTTTAAGGACTTAGCAACTTATACCTGTACTAATTTGTTTGTAATCTTCAGTTTATTAGCTGTGAAAATGGTCTATGTTTCGTTTTTAACGACAAATAATTAAAAATCATCATTTAAACTTCTAAATTATGCATGACATAGAATGTAAAGTTTTTTTTTTTCACAATTGATATCGAAGCTTTCAAGACATTTTTTTTCGGTTTACACAAATATATATCAATGCTTTTAAAAGCCTTGGACAATTGCAACAGCAAGTAAAAAGTTCGAAATTGTGTATATAGAAACTTACGAGAAATTAAAATTTTGAAAGTATACAGAAAATGACTAATCTAATGAGAAAACGGTTTAATAATAATAGCCTTTCAAAACCTAAGTTTTTAATAGACAACATAAAAACTTTCTTAATGTACTGTAATTCTTATAACGAAATTGACATTGCATTCATACTTACATTACTGACAGATTTAGACTGATATTTTCCTTAAAACAATTTGAAACAACGTGATACATGATTTAAGCTGTAACATACATAACTGTTTTCAAAACATCATTTAAATGTGTCGGCAACACAAACACTATAAACTTTTGATGAAATACAATTTCATCTGCAAATAGTTGGTTATTCTGGGTTGAGTTGCAAAGTAGACTATTCTTTTGTAACTATGTGATACTTACCAACAACAATGTTATTCAACTAACTAAGCTATTATCATAAAATATGAGTCTTTATAAGTTTGGTTATATACGCTTGATTTAAATTAACTAACACTTTATTTTTTCATCAAATAATCATTTGCGCTACATTAAAATTGTAAGCGAACTAAAGTTGTTAATATATTGTTTTGTCAAACAGAACCATTATGTTATGTATATAATTACGTATATTCTAATAGAAATCTTTTAAAACATTCAGATTATTTAAAATCATTATTAATTGTTTTTAAAAACTTTAACTTACACAAACCACTCGATTGTTAAATAATGCAAATGATCTACATTTTGTCGGACAGTAAACGAAATTTTATTGATAACTGCACATAAGTAGTTTAAAACTATTTATCTTGAAGTAGATCAGTTTAATGAAGTATTAACTGTTATTTTTAGATAAAAAACAGTTAAGTTTAAAACAGTCCTGCATTGACATCTATGTGTTTTTAAAAGTATCAATTAAAGTGTTATATAGTAACATAAGTTAAAAGGTATCATTTTTAGCTAATCTTTGAAAAAATTTAACCAGTCTTTTATTATTTCATTCAAAAACAAGTTAATGCCTGTTATAAACACTTGAAATATAAACATTTCTTTTATATGTCGAGTTTTTATGAAACTGCAACATTCTAAAACATTTACACTAACGTAAGCTTTGAAAAAGTGTTATTTTAATGTTGAAGTTTTGGAAAGTTCATACTTAGAAAGACAACTTATTTTAAGATATCAACTGCTTTAGAACAAAGCAGTAGCAGATGCTATACATGCTTTCTCATATTTAGCGATAGTATTTATTTCAACTGTTAATTAATATGCTGAACTTTAGCATCCAAAACAACATGTATTTTACAAAAGTTAGAGTAAATCTTAATTAAATCAAACCTTAAAAGTTTTTTTCAAAATTTTTAGCGAAAAAATCTTAAGTATTTCTTAAACTAATTTGTAATATGACTTATAAGGAGTTTTGTATGACTAAAACTAAGAAAAACAAAAATAGTTAGAATCAAGTTATCATAAGACTGTTACATTAATAACTAATATTTTTTCGGATCAATTATTAAACAGTTACGCAAAACTAGTTGAAATTGTCAATAAGATTTTTTTTACTGAAAACAAACATTTTAAACAAAAAAAAGAAAAGTTTACACGAAAACCTCCAGCATTTTCTTTTAAACTTAATAAGATTACATGTTTTATTTATTCGTATGGCTATTTTAATTATTGGTGTAAAATTATTAAAGTTGAGACTTTACTTTCACTCTGTGCGGTATGTTAAGTAAAATATGTTTGAAGCCGTTAGAATAAAAAGAATCATACAAAAAATTAAGATCTAAAAGCTATAAGAAAAATAAAAAAATTATAGCTATAAATTCAGTTTAAACAAAACTTTTATCCGCTAGGTGGCGCAACAGAGTCCCTAGGTTTGTCTGAGGTTGCACAGATTTGGTTTAAGAAAAAAATAATGATTAAAAAGGTTTACTGTTTTTTTCACCGCACGATGTCGCTGTTTGGGCCACCACGTCCCCGCCTCCACCCTAAAGGTTTAGCCCGGCTTAATACTGAGCCAAATTTTTTTTTTCACTTAAACTTTCATCTTACGTAATTTACTCTTTCAAATGCATTTTAACATTTTTCTATCTCTTTCGTTACTATGCTAACAATACATCAAATTTATATTTACAAACTTTGTAAGATTCCAATGGTTAAGAGCTGTAAAGAAGGGAGAGTCAAGTAGATACACAAACATTATACAACATATATAATAAAATAACTAAATACAACTACAAAGCATATAAATAATGCTTATTTCAGACCGTTCACAGTTTGCAAAGAAGGTGAAGAGAATAGGTATCCAAACAATGTGGTAACACTGTGGTACAGAGCTCCTCAGTTGCTGTTAGGTTAGATTATTACATTATACAAACTTATATTATTTTTTAGCTATTTTTTGTACTATTAATCATATCATGTCCACTTTGTTTACTTTATTTATTATTTTGTAATGTTTTTTTGTATTGTATATAAACTTTTAATATGTGTTTTAGTAACTACAATTACAGCTAATATGAAAATAAATAAGACAAACTTAGTTATAATTTTACTACATATCTCTACCAAGATTTAATTTATAGTCCCTTACATGTTATAATTAAAAAAAAAATGTGCGGTACTTTTTAGGCAAACTATTTTGATTTATATAGTATATACAGTAATAAATTACTAAGATTATTGAAAAAAATTATATTGAGGTCTTTTGTAATGAAAATTAAGTTATTAGTACTTAAGTTGAGTAAAGATTAATTAGTAAATTTATTTATAACTGCTCTTATGACTATGCATTAAGTTAGGTTTGATAAAGTGCTGTTTTTTAACATTTATAAACATACATAAAAATATGTGAATTTGTAAGGTGAAAAGTTTGAAGTCCTTTGTGTAACTTATATAATATTTGCAAACCTTATTGTTTTCTTAGGATGAATCGATCTTATTTTCTTATAACATTATTTCCTATTATTTTATTAATAAATATTTGTGAAACTTCGTTTATTTTTAGTTTTTTTAATTTGCTTAATTTTATTTGTATTTTTGTTTTTTTTTTCCATTTGAGCTTCAAGGCAAATGATTATGCAAAACAAATTTAAAAAATTTAGTTTTAATAACTACTTGATATAAGTATTAATTTAGATTCATTCTATTGTGAAACATAGTGAGTTTTTAATAGTACAAGAAAATAATATTTTTTAAATTAATAGTTTTTCGCTTATAAATAAGCATGATCTAAAAACTAACTAAGAAACAAATTACTAGCTTCTTTAATTTTTTTTAAATTCATAATACTTAAAAACTTACTATTTCTTCAGCTACTTTTTGCTATTATCGAAAATGTTGAAATTTTTCTCATATTATCATTAAATGTTATTTAAACTCATTTAATGTACAGTTCCAAATGTAGCAAACAAAGCCTAATAAGTTTGTTATATTAAATATCTTGCTTTTGAATACAAAAGTAATCTGAGATACTGTTGTAATAACAATAAATTTAAAATAAATTCTCTTGTTTCTTATATTACAGTTAGTTCAACTTTTACAGCTTAATGTTGAGTTACCTTTTTTTTATCACATAGTAATTTATGTTAATTTTTTTAAACTACCCCAACTAACTTTTGTTTTGGATTTTTGTTTTCTTGTGCTTAATTAAATGCATATTTAAAATTTAGCAGCTTTATAAGAAATGAACTAATAATAGTATAATTTAAAAAACAATTAAATTTATTTACTGTTTTATTTAATGCTTCCTTTTTTTCATCAGTTCTGATTTATAAAGAATAACGGCTTTATATTTTAAAACACAGCTAACTAAGTATTTTGATTAGTAGATAATTGAGAATACTTTTTTCCATGTAAATATGTATAGGAGTTTCCTTAACTTTGTGATTATTTACTAGTTGTGATTTGTTTATTTTCATGCTAAATAAATATTAAATGCTGCCACTTTTTTTTTATTATATATATAATACTATACTATATTATTTAGTTCAACAACATCACCAAATATACAAATTTTAGTTTTTTGGTAAATAAAAATCTCAATAAAAAAGTTTTACTTTTTATATAAACTCAAAGTTCTCTACTCTGTACTTTTATTAGAAACAACTAAATTAAAACTAAGTTAAAAGTATCTTGTTATTTTATTTTATAGTGTTCATTATTTTTATTTTTAAATTTTAGTTAGTACATAAAAGCTGAATGCTAAGTTAAATTTTACTTTTAAACAAACTTAAAATTAAAAGATATGTCTTAGATCTATAAGTTTGTTTTAATCACCTTGTATTAAATCTCGATAGTAGTTTTGTTATTTTTAGAAGTCTTGAATTAAATATTGCTCAAAAAGTACTAATATTAAAGTATAATTAGTTTTTACCATTAAGACCTGGTTTCAGCAGTTAAAGTTTGATAGTTTTGTTTGTAAACTGATTATATAGACAATTTTGAATCCTGTTAATTACTAAACAGTTATAACTGTATAATTTTAATTTAGCTAGTTTCTATGAGTCCAAAAGTTTTTTAAAAATTGAAAAAACTTACAACAAAAAAACCTTTCTACAGTCAAAAAGAATAAATATATATAGTTTTTTTCTATATCTTACAAAAAAACTTCAATATATTTTGAAAAAAAATTATTTTTATTTTTGAAACTTACTAAAATTAAGTACATAACTTTTTAACATAAAAATAATCAGGACAAAATATATACAAGCTTGAAGTGTAAGTTGATTATTTAAAGCCTTCCCTTATTATCTTTATATAGGATTGGAGATAACTGGCATAATTTATATATTTAAACAGATTCGTGCTGGTCTTATTTAAACTATATAAAGTTTGAAATCAAACAATACAAGTGCAATACTATATAAAAAATTTATCATTTATATACTAGATTAGGTTTTCATTTAAAAAAAAAATTGAACTGATTTTGCTGAGTATTAATCCAAGAATATTTTTTGCAATTTTATAGCGCAATTTGTGTACACAACATTTTTCAACAAAAAATTGTAAAAAATTAATACTTTTGAAGTTTGTAATGACGGAGCGGTTGTTTAAAAAAAGAAATGTTTTATCAAATAAAAACAAAAATAAGAAATTTCTTAAGGAACAGAAAATGCAACTTGAGTTTTGAAGCTTTAATTTGGAGTTGATATAAACCGGCTTAAAATTTATAAACCGGGGAAAAGTTGATGAATTAGAACAGTATGCGTTCTCAGTGCTAAATGGTGTCATAGCCTTAGAAGATTTAAAAAATAATGTGTATTAGAAAAGTTGTAATTTATTATTGTTTTTATACCAAAATTATAGGTTATTTATTTAGCATTGTTTGTTTTTGTATATTTTTTGCAAATAAATAATTTTCAGTTGTTTAGAACAAGTTAATATTTAAATGAATTCTATAACCAAACGTTGGTAGTTTTCCAATTATCTTATAGGTAATATTGAATTATTAGGAGAATTAAAAGTCCTTTTCTAATGTAACTTAAACTGAAAATTAAAAAATAATAATAAATCTAGAAAAGAAAACTAAATTGTGCTTTTTCCTTATCAAGTAAAAACGCAAAGAACTTTATAAAAGCTATAGTTTGGAATATATCTTTTTATGTTGAGCAAAGCATTATTAAATTGTTGAAATTAAACAAGTTAAAAATTTCTGAAGTACCGAACATATTAATAGCGTTGCTAGAACACTTAAGAAAGGCTGTCTAAAATACAATAGGAACAAGAACTATTTACATCTTAAGTTATTAGTTAAGTATCAATTTCAAAAAGTAAAAACTTTCTATAAAAAAATGAAAAAAAAGTAATTTTTCTTTCTACACTGACTTGAATGCATGCTTGGGGTATTTTAGACTGATGTAAAACAGAACACATCTTACAATAAGTTTAAGGTATACTATAAGTTTCAAATAAGTTTTTGTTTTGTTAAAGTAATATCTAATTTTTGATAAAATATGTGTATGTATGAGTTTTGTTATAGCTTTTAACTTTGACATCAACTTATATTTTTAGCTAATGTTTGTATGTTAATTTTAAAATTTTAACTTTGTAACATTTTGTTTTACCACAAAGTTGTTTTAAGTAATAATAAACTTAATGTATTTTCTCTTGACTGTGTTAGAAATTAAACTTTCAACTTTTTTTAAAGAATCAGTTGACATTATATCAAAAGTCTTATATTTTTCTTTACGACCAAAAATTTTCAAAAGCTTGGATTTGGAGTAAGAAAAACGTTTCGGTTATCGAGTCATTAATAAAAATAACAAGTTTTCGTCATAAATTTAAAGATAACTTAATTTAATGTTTGACGTATCAAACATTAAAGCATATGTTTGAATAAATAAAATAAATTGAATTAATTTGTATACAGTGCATTATACCATCTCTACATTTTTTTCAAATTATGAACTTGTACATTCTGGTTTATATTATACAATCCTGCCAGAAAAAGTTTTTTGGTAATATCAAAATATGTTCTATTATTATGTACTTTGGTTAGTTCATATTTATACCATATTATCTTAATATGGCTTTTTCTTGCGATATAAATTGGTTTTGTTATTAGCTTTAGAAAATTAAATAATTTATAAACACTACTTAAAACTTTTAAAGCAAACATAAAAATTGATAAGTTTAAACTAGCACTGTTGATAACTGAAAACTAAATCAACTGTGGTTGTTTTGCTTTAATTAGCTGTTAGCTAAACAATGTTAGCTATAATCAATATTCTTTTATAATAATGTAAAAAACGCTTTATTTTCATATTATTTGGTTAACACTAAAACTATACAGGACACTCTTCTTATATCTAAAGACAAAGGTACATAATATAAGTTTTGATTTAATTCTAGTTTTGAAACGATTTAAAATGTTTAATAAATTTTTCAAACATTATTTAAAACGAAGCCAACTACTTACTTTGATTTTTTTTAACATAAACTGAATTCGGTCAATGTTTTGTGAAAAAATCATAAAAGTACCAAAGTGTTTTACTAAAGCGGCTAAAAACATTTTTAAAAACAAGCTTAAGCTAGGATAACATGTTAAAGTGTAAATTAATAAAAGCAAATAACAAGTTTATATTGTGTTTAGATGTACAATTTCAGATGTAAATATCAATATTAGTATGTATTAAAACACTTTTATTAAACTATATTTAGTGTATATGTTAATTATTGGATACTTTTTTTAATGTCATTAGTAATTAAACTGCTATATGTTTTTATCAGTAATGTAAAGATAATTGAACCATTTGATGTTAATTAAATAAAATAAATAAAATATATGTAATTTAGTTTAGTATTAAAACTAAAAACAAAATTAAACTGAAATATTGAACGAACTTTCAAGAGATGTTTTTTAGAATGATGTGGTTAGATATACAATAGAAATCCAAAAAGTAATTATAGTTTTAGTAAAAAATAGTGTTAAATTTTAAGATCAAATATTAAGAGAACTCAATTGTAAAAGTTTACAACTCAATTTAACATTTTATTTCTGCATTAAACGCTTTAAATTGTTTTTAACTGCTTTTATTTTTACCTAGTCAGCACAATTATTTTAGTTTTATCCGCAAATTTATTTACCCTACTAATTTTATACATACCAATAAACTAGTATATGAGTGTAAACTTGGATAAAACAGCAGTTTCTAGTTTTATTGCTAAGCCTATTTGTTTTAAACATCTTTACTAAAGTTAGATTGTAAATTCCGGTTGGGCGACGTATGGCTTTTACAAAAACTTTTCATGTGGCAAAGATCTTTTATCGTTGAAGTATCTTGTGTGCTTTTATTAATTTTGAGCTTTAGATAACGAAAACACTTAGTTATGTACTTTTCGTTTAATTTTTATTACACACTGGCACTTATTTTACTGTTTGTCCGTTACAAACTTGCTTTTAATGAGTTTCTACAAGTTTTGTATTAAAATATACAAAATTAAGTAACCTGTAGCTTTTTTTAAAAATCCAATATGCGAAAGATTTCTTCTAATAGTTTCCCTACCCGCAAAGTATTGCCTATCACTGTTATAATTTTTTTTTTTGAACATCAGCAAGCTAAATCATACTATTATAATATATTATAAATATTATAAAGGTAGTAAGTACAAAGGTTATGTTACATGTAGATTTACACTAATTGTGTGTTAGCTTAAAGAAAAAATTAATATAATACATACAAACTAGTCAAATAAATTATAAAAAAACTGTATAGTAAAACTCCTTAAATACTAAATTTTATAACCTTGCAAGGTCATACTTAGGTATACAACCACACTTAAAACCATAGTTAGTTATAATCTAAACTACACTAATATTAATATTATGTAGTACTTAGAACTACTCTAAATAAAACTAGACATCATAATGATTTTACATATTGTATTCAAGAACAGTTTCAAACACTAATAACTATTAAGGACCATGTAAAAATAAAACACTTTATGCTCATAATTTACTTTGAGTGTTATTGTTTTTTCACTAAGAATTTTAAAGTTGAAATAAGTGATAACTGCTTAAATTATAAAATTAATTTCTTAATGAAGAAACATTAAAAATATTGTACACAACCAAATCAAATAATATAAATGTGTATTTTGAAATAACATGCTTCCTGCAGCAGGCTGTAGCTAAAATGACCCAGACCACTATCTATTACTGGTTTATATAGATTTTTTTCACTTATATTCAACATTCAACATTAAATCAAGAATTTGACTGTTTATATTCTCCTTACCTTAGAGGTATTGGTTGACTTGCTGGAAATAAAGTTTTTTTTTATGCAAGAATGGACAAGTTTTTAAGGTTCACTGAGCACATAACATTAATAATTCAGAATTACACAAATAACAACTAAGAAAAACTAAATTCAACATCAACTTTAAAATTTAAAAAATCTTAAACTTTTCAATAGGTATTGTACAAGAAATAAATTACCATATAGTTTCGAGCTAAGTTTATGTCAATAAATTATAATGTTTAGCATAAGGAAGCAAGGTGATTAAATTTGATTATTCCTTTCATCAACGACTTTGGTCGTTTTAAAATTCAAAGTTTTTAGTGAGTTAATTAATACTACAAAGAAGTCCAACATTTAATTTTAGAACATATAACATAAACTCTTGCCTAAAATCTATAGTTGTATACTGTAAGCTGCTTTATTATGAATAAAAATATATATAATTTTTGACATGTAGTCAGTTTTGTAGAAAATTTCCGAAATTTTTATTGTGGTATTTGAATTTTAAATAAACCTTTAGAAATTCTTCTTTCGCTTAAATATTTGATAAACAAACCTTAAATTTTCTGGATATGTTCCGTTTAATAGTTAAAAAGTCTTATTATATGAATTAAAATATTTATTTAGATTTGTTAAGCATAAATAAATTAAAATTAACATTTTTACACAACATGAAAAAACTATACAATAGAATTGTTTATTATTAGAATTAAACTAAGAAAATTTAATAAATTTATTACTTTCCAAGGTCATACTTAGGTACACAACTACACTAAAACCCGTTTCAAATTAAACCTAATTTGTACTAATACTAACATTGAATACTACTTAGGGCTACTCTATATAAAACTAGGCATGACAATGAATTTACATATTGTATAAAGAACAGTTTCAAACACTAACAACTATTAAGGACGATGTAAAAATAAAACACTTTATGCTTATAATTTACTTTGAGTGTTTTATTTTTACTTTGAGAATTTTAAAGTTGAAATGAGTAATAACTCCTTAAATTACAAAATTAATTTCTTAAAGAAGTAACATTAAAAAATAATCGTTCACAACAAAATTAAACATATAAAATGTCTATTTTGGAATAACATGCTTCCTGCGGTAGGCTGTGGCTAAAATGACCCAGACCACTATCTATTACTGGTTTATATAGGATTTTTTTCACTTATATTAAACATTAAGCATTAAACCAGGAGTTTTACTATATATATTCTACTTACCTTAGAGGTAGTGGTTGTCTTGCTAGAAATGAATTTTTTTTATGCAAGAATGGACAAGTTTTTATGGTTTACTGAGCAAATAACATTTATAATTCAGAATTACACAAATAACAACTAAGACAAACTAAATTCAAAAACTACTTTGAAATTTAAAATTTTTTAAACTTTTTAATAGGTATTTTACAAGAAATAGTTTACCATATAGTTTTGAGCTAAGTTTATGTCAATAAATTATAATGTTTAGCATAAGGAATCGCAAATAAAGGTAATTGAATTTGATTATTCCTTTTATCAACAACTTTATTCGTTTTAAAATTCAAAGTTTAAGAGCTACAAAGTTAAATTGATTTTATTGATATAGGCAATTTTGTCAAAAGTTTCTGTGAGTAAAAATTGGACCACAATTTCTCAACTTTATTTATAAATTTAAAACTCGCAATACTGAAACAAACTTTTTTTCTTTATTTATATTAAAAAAATATTCAAAATCTATTTCTGTAACCCCAAATGACAATACTAAAAAAACTTCTTTTAAATCTTATATTGCTTTATGCGGAAACATCTTCTGAATAACATTTGAATTAATGAACATTTTTTCAAACTACACATAAAATGACTAAATTTTTAAGTGAAAAACCAAGTGTATCTGCTGTAAAATATAAAATTAGAAATAAAACTTTTTGAAATATTAAAGTTTTTGCAAATCTAAATTTTATTTTTGCATTTAGACTTTGACCGAACATTATTTTGCATAATAAAGTCTTGAAATAATAAATATAATTTTATTAGCATAAATATTTATATTTAAAAGAAACTTGATTTAAAAATTGATTTAAAATAGCTTCATAACACAAACATAAACTTACTAAGTTTATTTCGAAATTTTATTTGATAAATACAAATGCAACTTACCAACATTTATATTTTATAATTTAGAACCTGATTGTCAATCTAAGTTTTTTTGTGTTAAAAAATCAAACTTTTTTTGTATCTTTATAAACACAAATAGCAAAGAGCTACTAGCATTTTTTTTTCTTGTTTAGTATTATAAAATATTTAAAAAGTTTAGTAGAATTAAAAACTTTGAGTATAATCCTTAAAGCTACAATAAAAATAAAGGTTTTTTGTTAGTAAATCTTTACTTACAAAAAACTGCAGACACCTAAATTTTAACTATAATTATCATCATTATTATTTACTAAAAATGAAAATAATTTAAGCTTTAAGTTTTTAGAAGTTTGAAATAAAATAATGAGCTTTTTGATAAAACATTATTTAATGAATATTTTTTATATCAAACGTTTATATAAATTGAACCAATGTTAAGTGCATTTTGATTTTTTACATACCAAACTATATAAGATACTTTTACAAATTTATATACAACACTCGGTTATAACAAAGCTTATATTTTAATTTCATTGTAAAATATGTACTGGTTTATACCAGTTCAAAATTTATACTATCATATTTTAATCATATAACAAAAAAATTCTTCAATTTATTTCTATTTTATTATAATATCAAATTTTTGTAACTCTTTATTTTTAAACATACTTTAAATGAAAAAAAGTTAAATGTTTCAAAGGAAATAAAAAAAACTTTAATTGGTTTTATTTTGTAACATTTATTTTTGCAGTTTTAGTTCAAATACTTAATTTTTTTGATAATTACTTAAACTTTTTGACTAAAACTCAAAATGACAACATAATATTTTATATCTTTTTGTTAAGCTTAACATGTTAAAAAAACTTTTATTTATAACACCTTAATAGTATTATCATTTATCTTATGTTATGAGCATTGAAAAACTTTTTATGTATTACATATGTTTGTCTTTTTTATTTATTTCATGAATATTTTTCTAGTTTTACGCTCTTGAAGAGATTATAGAAGTAAAATGTTGTATTTTAAGAATTATTTTCTTTATCCTATTAGAAATTGTAATATAAAAGTTCAAATACCTTAAGAACTTTTAATTATAAAATTTAGCAGCTGTAAATGTTTAGTTTAGATATGATCTTGGTTGTAAGAATATATCTTTTTGTCTATTTAAAAAGCAAAAATAAAAATTTAAATTTAAAGCTTGAGTTAAAACATTAAGTTTGTTTTAGTCTTTAATAAGTAGTTTTAGTCATTAATAAGTTTTTTTTGTAATAAAAAATGGAAAGGAATAAAACAAACGAACGTTTCAATTTAGAACGAAATAATGAAAACAAGTTATTCAAATAACAGTAAAAATTAACGAAAATAGTTTTAAAATTGTTGTGGATTAGACTGAAGTTTTTCAGTCATTTTTATACTAATATAATTAAAAGTTTTATAAAATTTTATTTTTAATAATAAACATTTTCTTTATTTGCAATAAATACCTCTAAAATACTTACATAAGTAAGGTTTTTTGACTAATAAAACTTCACAGCCCTGATCAGATAGTCCTGTACATTACTTTTTTTTATGGTAACCTACAGTATGATGTATGTTGAATCTGAACTAATGCTTCTGGAAAAGCAAAAACAAAAGCTCACATTGTTATTTATGTCTACAATTACATTTTTATGTGTTACCCTGTCTATTTAATTTTGAGTAGTTTAGTAATGTATATTTTACCCAGAATACAGGAAAACATTGAATTTGAACAAATGTCCAATTTCAATGTTTGGCCCAAGAACCCCCTTATTGCCTCCTCCCACCACATGGCCTCTTTGCAGCTCATGACCCACTTTTTAAACTTGATTTAGGAAATTAAAACCAAAGTTAACCCTTAAATTTGAGTAACAACATAGAATTTTAGTCAATTCAGATAAAGTTTTGGTTGTAGATAGTTGTGACATTTGATAAATATATTAATACAAAATAATTTAATTTGTTGTCAAGTATACTTTAAGTAGTATTAATTGTATTTAAGTTAAATGACACAAGAAAGTTTGCTAATAGATAAAACTGGAAGAAATCATAAAACTCTGATGAAATTTGTAAAAAGCCTGTTGGGATTAACTTGTCCCTAAAATCTAGAATAGTGTTCAACAATACTGGACTAATTATAATTTATAGTAAATATTTAACCCAAAATACATTTTTTGTTATGAACGCTTAGAATGTATTAAGTTATATCTTAGCTTTAAGACAAACATAAAATAATGAAATATAATAATATGATCACATATAATTTTATTTTTTATTTTTACACATTATTGTACAGTACATAGTTAAATTATTTATGATTCAACAATCATGATGGACACTTGATTTAAAACCACAACACCATACTATCCAGACATGGTTAGTTTTATTTGTACTGCTTAATTGCAACTTGATAGATAGATTGATTTGTATCAAACTAATTTACAGATTTTTTTATTTACAAATAATCTTGATCATGTGTTTATAATGTTATAACTTTCATCAGAACATCCCCCACCAGTGCTGCAGTAGAAAAGTTCATTTCCACCACTTGTTTCAAGGTTTGTTATTCCACTTAAGTATAAGTAGCATAAGTTCTCACTTAGATTCAAATGATTTGTAATATAATTGATCTTAACTGTATTTTGTAATGAAAAATAGTTTTAACACTTTTTTTTTGATAGAGTTTTTTTTATAATTTAATAGCAGTTTAATTTCTAAAGCATTTGAATAGTTTACAATGTGAGTGATTATTAAAAAAAAAATTTTGTTTTAAAGATTTCTTATTATTTATTTTGCTATATAGTTTGTGTGATTAAGAGATAGACTATATTTGATCGTTTTAAATAATTTTTACACCAAATAGTGAAATAATTTTACTTATATCCCTTAGGTCAAAGCTAAATCAAATCCCAATACATTTTGTGTAATTTAAAACAAGCCTAGTCTATTTTGTGAGCTAAAATTGTTTCTGAAAGTTTTTTGACAGATAAATGTTTGTAAAGGGCAGATATAAATTTTGTATTTTCTTTGATTTTCATCGACAAAATTTTCTAAATTTTGCAAGAAACATTTCTTAAAAGTTTTAGGTAATTACCTTAGAAAACTTAAGAGGAGGTAGATTTTAAGTGAATTGTAGTGAAGATTTAAGGAGGTAGTAGTCTTTTTTATGCCTTTTTATTTTGCGCCTCTCACAGGGTTGGCACATTAACTGGAAACCTGAAAAAAATAGGAGTTAGACAATTAAGGCAAAAAAATTTTGGAATAACCTGGAATTTGAAAAAATTATAAAAAAAACCTGTAATTTTTAACAATTTTATCATGTTCAGTAGTAAAATGTCGATTTGATACAAAAAACTTATTACATAGATAAAAATTTTTTGCAATCACCAAAAATTTTTACTGAAAAAAAAAAGATATTAAGTAGGTTTACAGTATCTTTCTAATGGTTTTATACTATTTAACACAGTTTTCTCACTTAAAGCTTAATTAAAAACCAAAAACAGACTAAGAAATGTGTACTTTTAACAACCTGTAAGAAATTAGGAAAACCTTGAAAATTGGAAAAAAAAAGAGTGGCAACCCTGCTTTCACGAGGAACCTATTGTAGTCTCGGACTTGACCTGATTTTTTAAAATTTGTAAAAAGCAAATTGTAAATAAATTGTAACTAAACAAAAAAGTGGTTAACTCCCCTATGCCCTTTAAAGCCCACCAACAATTTATCTTCTATTTTTAAAAACTCTGTGCTAGAGACCTTAGATTTTCAAGAAATGTTTCTTGAACAATGTATAAAAGAATCATTCAAAAATATATTAAGAATTAATAGGGTTTACATTGAAAAGTTTAATTTTTTTTTTTGTAAATATATAACTTAAGATACAAAATGTTTTTTAGTTCAATTATTAAAGTTCTCTACATCTAAAAACAACTTGATGTTGAACATTAGGATTGAAAACATAGTAAAAAATTTGAAGACAAGTTTCCAAAGTTCAGTATCTTTTTTTAACAAAACAATAATCAAATAAAAAAAACAAACACTTACACTTAAGGGAATTTATGATCTAAATTTTTTTAAATGTGTCACAATTTTATTTTTTAATTTATATTAGTTAGTTACAAAGAAAGATTTTACAATAAAATATTTTGAGTTGGATAAAACACTTAATATTTAAAAATAATATATTTGGATATGGTGGATAGGCTAAACTATATTAATAATCGTTGGTACATGGTGATACTGTACTACTTTATCAGACTATAATTACTTATTTATATAGATTAAGTTTTCTTAAAAGGACATAACATAATAGTATGCTCCATAGTCCAAAGCTAAACTGTTGCAGCCAGATGATTAATTATAAAAAAAGCTGTACTAAATTGTTGTGCTAAATAGATCTATTTTATTCTTAGTTATTAGTGAAAAAAAAAAGTTTTTTGTATAGTTTTCTAAAATTAGTAGCATAGCTAATTAATAATCTAAGGTTTTATTTAAAATTAAACAAAAACTTTTTACTAAATAGTTGGAAATAAATTACTTAATATGACATCATAGGTGAGAAATCCCAATCACCGAAGATGATGTCCTCAATTGATGAAAGAAACCAGCTCCTGGAATAAGAAACTTCCGGTTGCGGTTACCAGAAACTTTTAGCAACTTTCCAAAGAAAAGGTGTCAAGGTCCGAAGTGCCCCAAGGTTAGTTTAAAAGAATAATAAGTAATTTTTAATCAAAACAATCACTTAATTTTGATTTAGTATTTGTTTGCAAAAGGTTTATTGTTTATTGTTTAATTTTTTTGTTTTTAATTGAGTATTTATATATAAAAGTACTTTGTTGCAGTAAAATCTCTTCAAATTCTGTATTTTAATAAACACCCAGCAAATTAGTTATATATAACAGATTAAAGTTTATTTTATAATAGGTACATCATAATAAAGAAACATAAAACCAAGAGTTTAAAATAGAATTGTAATATGGCCTAAAAGTTTTTTTACCAACAAATTGTTAATGTATTATCTTGCAATTTAAATTAATCTTGTTTTTTATTTTGTTTTTATTAGAATTAGTTTCCAAGACATTAATCAGCGTTGCCAAAAAAAACTCTTAAAACCTGGAAATTGACTATGCAGGCAAAAATAAAACTGGAATTTGAGAAATTTTTAGAAAAACCTAGAACTTTAAACAAGTTACATTTAAAATAATAAATCTGGACTAAATACGAAAAATCTATCATACACAAATACTTTTTCTTATTTTGGATATTTTTTTAAGTATAAAACTTACACAATAGTATCTTTTTATACTTTTGTTCCATTTAAGAGCTTAAATTTAATTTTATACTAAAGGTTGACTCAAAAATTTGTACTTTCAAACACTTGTAAAACTCTTCAATAAACGATTGGCAACCCTGAGTAATAGTTTATTTTTTCCTGTAAAAAAAAGTTTAAGAAACTTTAGTAACTTAATAGTTTTACTTTTGAAATAATTTTGCTTTTTATCATTGTTTTCATCAACCCTGAGTAATAGTTTTTTTCCTGTAGAAAAAAAGTTTAAGAACTTTAAGTAATATTTAAAATAATTTTGCTTATGACTATAGTTTTTTGTAGCTTTTATAATGGTAAAAGGTTGAACTTAAAACTTTGGTATGGATAAAACTTAATTTTAAGTGAAACGTTTTGCTCGTTATTGTAGTTTATGTAAACATTTTGTAAAGATAAATAACTTGTTATAAAATCGCTTAGTAACTTTTTCATTTTATAGTAGCCAAAGACTAAGATAGTTTAAAGCTTGTTGAAAATATAGTTTAATTGTAAGTGTTGACACTTTTCGGTCTTGATTTATTTTCTAAGAAAATTAGTTGCTTTTAATTAAATTCAATATTACCACTAGTATCTTCCATTATTCTATGTTTATTTTTTAGTAGTGTTTTGAAATTGATAGTCCTATTTGATGAAACTTCATTTTACAATGATTTTTGTAAATTTTCCAAAATGTAGTATTTTAAATTGTATTGTAGTAAAACCTATATTTTGAAATTTAGTATTTGAAAAATTTTGTTTGTATTAATTATAACTTCGACCAGTTGTAGTTTAAAAATATTTAAAAAAAAAATAAGACACGATTTAAAATAATTTCTCCAATTTTTATATACTGTTATTTGTTATGCATAGTTATTTATTACTTATCTGTTTGTACTTTTTTAAATTTCATAACATTATAAGTATTGTAACCAACGTATTAAACAGGAACTGATGACAATGAAAATCAGCAGACGAAGGGTGATGGATGCTTCTTCAATTTTTATTGTTGTTTTTTTTAATGGTTTTGTGAATAAAATTACATCTTACTGCAAATAGACATTTCTTTGTTTAAATGATGAAACTTAACTCTTCGTTTTGAAGGTTTATTTATAAAAAAAAACTTAAGTTACTAAAAGTAATGTAAAAGTAAAAGCAATTTAATTAAATCAAGAAGTTTAAAGTAGGTTGAAAGTTTCCTTATGTCATAAGTAGTGTCTACCTTGTTTGTTTACATTTTTTTAACAATAAGGTCTTCGTTTCTTACAAAAAATTAAATGTTTCTTCGGCTTATATAAGTTTGTTAGGTTTCTCATGTAAAGCTCAAATCGACCCTATTCCATTAAAAAAATTATATTTTTGAAAATAAGTAAGACTTTATCGTCTGAATTTTATGGCTAATAGAATTGTAGAGTTATTTACACTTGCAACCTTATTTAGAATAATGCAAAGTAAAAGAAAGTTAGGCTTATAAACATTTTTACGGATGTCTTTTGATTACCATTCAACTAGCAAGTATCTAATTAGTTTACTATGTACATACACACAAACATTTAAAAAGTAGTAAATTTAAATTTTCTCAACTAGGGTGTAAGCTGAGTTATACAATTGGCTTTTCAAAGTATAAGTCTTTCATTTGTTTTTGAATAAAAGTCAATTTATTTTTGTTTAGTTGTCGCTAGCGCATTTAAAATAAAACCTTTTAATCTTGTTTTGTCAAAATTTATTTTATAAGTTTATAAAGAGTAATTATAATTAAAGTATAGAAAAGTAACACTTTTGAAAAATTTATGAGCTTAAAAACTCGTTTATACTTTTGAGTTTACAAATGTCTTGAATAGTTTTAATTGCTATATATTTCAAATCTCTTAAGTATGTGTAAAAACTTATAAGTATAAGAAATAAAAAACATGAGCTTCTATAGTTTTAAATTACTGATAATAACTAGAAACATTTTGCTACCAAATTTGTTAAAAACAATGAATTTCTCTGATGCTTTATTGATATTATAAAAAACGTAGTATTGGTATAGTCTCAGTGTACAAAAAGTTTATAGATTTTAAGGATTCGGCAACTTAGACCTGTACTAACTTGTTTGTAATCTTCAGTTTATTAGCTGTGAAAATGGTCTATGTTTCGTTTTTAACGACAAATAATTAAAAATCATCATTTAAACTTCTAAATTATGCATGACATAGAATGTAAAGTTTTTTTTTTCACAATTGATATCGAAGCTTTCAAGACATTTTTTTTCGGTTTACACAAATATATATCAATGCTTTTAAAAGCCTTGGACAATTGCAACAGCAAGTAAAAAGTTCGAAATTGTGTATATAGAAACTAACGAGAAATTAAAATTTTGAAACTATACAGAAAATGACTAATCTAATGAGAAAACGGTTTAATAATAATAGCCTTTTAAAACCTAAGTTTTTAATAGACAACATAAAAACTTTCATAATAACTTGATACATTTCGCTACCAAATTTGTTAAAAACAATGAATTTCTCTGATGCTTTATTGATATTATAAAAAACGCTTACAAACGTAGTCTTGGTATAGTCTCAGTGTACAAAAAAGGTTTTAAGGACTTAGCAACTTATACCTGTACTAATTTGTTTGTAATCTTCAGTTTATTAGCTGTGAAAATGGTCTATGTTTCGTTTTTAACGACAAATAATTAAAAATCATCATTTAAACTTCTAAATTATGCATGACATAGAATGTAAAGTTTTTTTTTTTCACAATTGATATCGAAGCTTTCAAGACATTTTTTTTCGGTTTACACAAATATATATCAATGCTTTTAAAAGCCTTGGACAATTGCAACAGCAAGTAAAAAGTTCGAAATTGTGTATATAGAAACTTACGAGAAATTAAAATTTTGAAAGTATACAGAAAATGACTAATCTAATGAGAAAACGGTTTAATAATAATAGCCTTTCAAAACCTAAGTTTTTAATAGACAACATAAAAACTTTCTTAATGTACTGTAATTCTTATAACGAAATTGACATTGCATTCATACTTACATTACTGACAGATTTAGACTGATATTTTCCTTAAAACAATTTGAAACAACGTGATACATGATTTAAGCTGTAACATACATAACTGTTTTCAAAACATCATTTAAATGTGTCGGCAACACAAACACTATAAACTTTTGATGAAATACAATTTCATCTGCAAATAGTTGGTTATTCTGGGTTGAGTTGCAAAGTAGACTATTCTTTTGTAACTATGTGATACTTACCAACAACAATGTTATTCAACTATCTAAGCTATTATCATAAAATATGAGTCTTTATAAGTTTGGTTATATACGCTTGATTTAAATTAACTAACACTTTATTTTTTCATCAAATAATCATTTGCGCTACATTAAAATTGTAAGCGAACTAAAGTTGTTAATATATTGTTTTGTCAAACAGAACCATTATGTTATGTATATAATTACGTATATTCTAATAGAAATCTTTTAAAACATTCAGATTATTTAAAATCATTATTAATTGTTTTTAAAAACTTTAACTTACACAAACCACTCGATTGTTAAATAATGCAAATGATCTACATTTTGTCGGACAGTAAACGAAATTTTATTGATAACTGCACATAAGTAGTTTAAAACTATTTATCTTGAAGTAGATCAGTTTAATGAAGTATTAACTGTTATTTTTAGATAAAAAACAGTTAAGTTTAAAACAGTCCTGCATTGACATCTATGTGTTTTTAAAAGTATCAATTAAAGTGTTATATAGTATCATAAGTTAAAAAGTATCATTTTTAGCTAATCTTTGAAAAAATTTAACCAGTCTTTTATTATTTCATTCAAAAACAAGTTAATGCCTGTTATAAACACTTGAAATATAAACATTTCTTTTATATGACGAGTTTTTATGAAACTGCAACATTCTAAAACATTTACACTAACGTATGCTTTGAAAAAGTGTTATTTTAATGTTGAAGTTTTGGAAAGTTCATACTTAGAAAGACAACTTATTTCAAGATATCAACTGCTTTAGAACAAAGCAGTAGCAGATGCTATACATGCTTTCTCATATTTAGCGATAGTATTTATTTTAATTGTTAATTAATATGCTGAACTTTAGCATCCAAAACAACATGTATTTTACAAAAGTTAGAGTAAATCTTAATTAAATCAAACCTTAAAAGTTTTTTTCAAAATTTTTAGCGAAAAAATCTTAAGTATTTCTTAAACTAATTTGTAATATGACTTATAAGGAGTTTTGTATGACTAAAACTAAGAAAAACAAAAATAGTTAGAATCAAGTTATCATAAGACTGTTACATTAATAACTAATATTTTTTCGGATCAATTATTAAACAGTTACGCAAAACTAGTTGAAATTGTCAATAAGATTTTTTTTACTGAAAACAAACATTTTAAACAAAAAAAAGAAAAGTTTACACGAAAACCTCCAGCATTTTCTTTTAAACTTTATAAGATTACATGTTTTATTTATTCGTATGGCTATTTTAATTATTGGTGTAAAATTATTAAAGTTGAGACTTTACTTTCACTCTGTGCGGTATGTTAAGTAAAATATGTTTGAAGCCGTTAGAATAAAAAGAATCATACAAAAAATTAAGATCTAAAAGCTATAAGAAAAATAAAAAAATTATAGCTATAAATTCAGTTTAAACAAAACTTTTATCCGCTAGGTGGCGCAACAGAGTCCCTAGGTTTGTCTGAGGTTGCACAGATTTGTTTAAGAAAAAAATAATGATTAAAAAGGTTTACTGTTTTTTTCACCGCACGATGTCGCTGTTTGGGCCACCACGTCCCCGCCTCCACCCTAAAGGTTTAGCCCGGCTTAATACTGAGCCAAATTTTTTTTTTCACTTAAACTTTCATCTTACGTAATTTACTCTTTCAAATGCATTTTAACATTTTTCTATCTCTTTCGTTACTATGCTAACAATACATCAAATTTATATTTACAAACTTTGTAAGATTCCAATGGTTAAGAGCTGTAAAGAAGGGAGAGTCAAGTAGATACACAAACATTATACAACATATATAATAAAATAACTAAATACAACTACAAAGCATATAAATAATGCTTATTTCAGACCGTTCACAGTTTGCAAAGAAGGTGAAGAGAATAGGTATCCAAACAATGTGGTAACACTGTGGTACAGAGCTCCTCAGTTGCTGTTAGGTTAGATTATTACATTATACAAACTTATATTATTTTTTAGCTATTTTTTGTACTATTAATCATATCATGTCCACTTTGTTTACTTTATTTATTATTTTGTAATGTTTTTTTGTATTGTATATAAACTTTTAATATGTGTTTTAGTAACTACAATTACAGCTAATATGAAAATAAATAAGACAAACTTAGTTATAATTTTACTACATATCTCTACCAAGATTTAATTTATAGTCCCTTACATGTTATAATTAAAAAAAAAATGTGCGGTACTTTTTAGGCAAACTATTTTGATTTATATAGTATATACAGTAATAAATTACTAAGATTATTGAAAAAAATTATATTGAGGTCTTTTGTAATGAAAATTAAGTTATTAGTACTTAAGTTGAGTAAAGATTAATTAGTAAATTTATTTATAACTGCTCTTATGACTATGCATTAAGTTAGGTTTGATAAAGTGCTGTTTTTTAACATTTATAAACATACATAAAAATATGTGAATTTGTAAGGTGAAAAGTTTGAAGTCCTTTGTGTAACTTATATAATATTTGCAAACCTTATTGTTTTCTTAGGATGAATCGATCTTATTTTCTTATAACATTATTTCCTATTATTTTATTAATAAATAATTGTGAAACTTCGTTTATTTTTAGTTTTTTTAATTTGCTTAATTTTATTTGTATTTTTGTTTTTTTTTTCCATTTGAGCTTCAAGGCAAATGATTATGCAAAACAAATTTAAAAAATTTAGTTTTAATAACTACTTGATATAAGTATTAATTTAGATTCATTCTATTGTGAAACATAGTGAGTTTTTAATAGTACAGGAAAATAATATGTTTTAAATTAATAGTTTTTCGCTTATAAATAAGCATGATTTAAAAACTAACTAAGAAATAAGTTACTAGCTTCTTTAATTTGTTTTAAATTCATAATACTTAAAAACTTACTTTTTCTTCAGCTACTTTTTGCTATTATCGAAAATGTTGAAATTTTTCTCATATTATCATTAAATGTTATTTAAACTCATTTAATGTACAGTTCCAAATGTAGCAAACAAAGCCTAATAAGTTTGTTATATTAAATATCTTGCTTTTGAATACAAAAGTAATCTGAGATACTGTTGTAATAACAATAAATTTAAAATAAATTCTATTGTTTCTTATATTACAGTTAGTTCAACTTTTATAGTTTAATGTTGAGTTACCTTTTTTTTATCACATAGTAATTTATGTTAATTTTTTTAAACTACCCCAACTAACTTTTGTTTTGGATTTTTGTTTTCTTGTGCTTAATTAAATGCATATTTAAAATTTAGCAGCTTTATAAGAAATGAACTAATAATAGTATAATTTAAAAAACAATTAAATTTATTTACTGTTTTATTTAATGCTTCCTTTTTTTTTATCAGTTCTGATTTATAAAGAATAACGGCTTCATATTTTTAAACACAGCTAACTAAGTATTTTGATTAGTAGATAATTGAGAATACTTTTTTCCATGTAAATATGTATAGGAGTTTCCTCAACTTTGTGATTATTTACTAGTTTTGATTTGTTTATTTTCATGCTAAATAAATATTAAATGCTGCCACTTTTTTTTTATTATAGATATAATACTATACTATATTATTTAGTTCAACAACATCACAAAATATACAAATTTTAATTTTTGGTAAATAAAAATCTCAATAAAAAAGTTTACTTTTTATGTAAACTAAAAGTTCTCTACTCTGTACTTTTATTAGAAACAACTAAATTAAAACTAAGTTAAAAGTATCTTGTTATTTTATTTTATAGTGTTCATTATTTTTATTTTTTAAATTTTAGTTAGTACATAAAAGCTGAATGCTAAGTTAAATTTTATTTTTAAACAAACTTAAAATTAAAAGATATGTCTTAGATCTATAAGTTTGTTTTAATCACCTTGTATTAAATCTCGATAGTAGTTTTGTTATTTTTAGAAGTCTTGAATTAAATATTGCTCAAAAAGTACTAATATTAAAGTATAATTAGTTTTTACCTTTAAGACCTGGTTTCAGCAGTTAAAGTTTGATAGTTTTGTTTGTAAACTGATTATATAGACAATTTTGAATCCTGTTAATTACTAAACAGTTATAACTGTATAATTTTAATTTAGCTAGTTTCTATGAGTCCAAAAGTTTTTGAAAAATTGAAAAGACTTACAACAAAAAAAAACTTTCTACAGTCAAAAAGAATAAATATATATAGTTTTTTTCTATATTTTACAAAAAAACTTCAATATATTTTGAAAAAAAAAAAATTTTTATTTTTGAAACTTACTAAATTTAAGTACATAACTTTTTAACATAAAAATAATCAGGACAAAATATATACAAGCTTGAAGTGTAAGTTGAATATTTAAAGCCTTCCCTTATTATCTTTATATCGGATTGGAGATAACTGGCATAATTTATATATTTAAACAGATTCGTGCTGGTCTTATTTAAACTATATAAAGTTTGAAATTAAACAATACAAGTGCAATACTATAAAAAAAATTTATCATTTACATACTAGATTAGGTTTTCATTTAAAAAAAAAGTGAACTGATTTTGCTGAGTATTAATCCAAGAATATTTTTTGCAATTTTATAGCGCAATTTGTGTACACAACATTTTTCAACAAAAAATTGTATAAAATTTAATACTTTTGAAGTTTGTAATGACGGAGCGGTTGTTTAAAAAAAGAAATGTTTTATCAAATAAAAACAAAAATAAGAAATTTCTTAAGGAACAGAAAATGCAACTTGAGTTTTGAAGCTTTAATTTGGAGCTGATATAAACCAGCTTAAAATTTATAAACCGGGGAAAAGTTGATGAATGAGAACAGTATGCGTTCTCAGTGCTAAAAAGTGCCTTAAAAGATTTAAAACATAATGTGTATTAGAAAAGTTTTAATTTATTATTGTTTTTATACCAACATTATACGTTATTTATTTAGCATAGTGTGTTTTTGTATATTTTTTGCAAATAAATAATTTTCAGTTGTTTAGAACAAGTTAAGGCCATAGGGGGGGGTCCAACTTTTTTTTTTACAAAAAATAACTTTGGATTTTATATGAAAGCTTTAAATACAAACTAAAAGCCTGTTTTTATAGAATTCAAAAATGTAATTTAACTTTTGAGATATTTTATTTTTTGTAAAAAGTTTCCGATACAAACGTATGGACCGCAAATTTTTCGGGGTAAATTTTCTCGGAAATTTAAAAATTCACTAAAAACCTATCTCCTCCTTCATTTTTTGACCTAGAGACTTCAAATTTTCAGGAAATGTTCCTTTTAATATTTTGAAAAATCTGAATGTTGGAATTTTTGAAATTTTGAAAAATAAAAATTTCATCCACAAAAAACTAAAAAAAAAGGTAGTTTTTTGACAATAATATTTACTCAAAATTTAAAAAATTCCCACAATAGATCTCTTTAAAGTTTAATGATACACATTCTGTAAAAATTTGAGAAAGATTACTCAAAAAATAAAGGAGGAGATAGATTTTTAGTGAAATAGTCTTTTTTCGCATTTTTAGTTTTCGCCTTCCATAAGGAACCTATTGAACGCCCTTTCTTTGATCGCTTATATCTCAAAAGTTACTTTGAGTTTTTTTAAGCGGTTAAAAATGTCTGATAGCTCAGATTACATTCTACAAAATAAGATCAAGTTGTAAAAAACAAAGTGGACCCCCCCTATGGCCTTAATATTTAAATGAATTCTATAACCTAACGTTAGTAGTTTTCCAATTACCTTATAGGTAATATTGAGTTATTAGGAGAATTAAAAGTCCTTTTCTAATGTAACTTAAACTGAAAATTAAAAAATAATAATAAATCTAGAAAAGAAAACTAAATTGTGCTTTTTCCTTATCAAGTAAAAACGCAAAGAACTTTATAAAAGCTATAGTTTGGAATATATCTTTTTATGTTGAGCAAAGCATTATTAAATTGTTGAAATTAAACAAGTTAAAAATTTCTGAAGTACCGAACATATTAATAACGTTGCTAGAACACTTAAGAAAGGCTGTCTAAAATACAATAGGAACAAGAACTATTTACATCTTAAGTTATTAGTTAAGTATCAATTTCAAAAAAGTAAAAACTTTCTAAAAAAAATGAATAAAAAGTAGTTTTTCTTTCTACACTGACTTGAATGCATGCTTGGGGTATTTTAGACTGATGTAAAACAGAACACATCTTACAATAAGTTTAAAGTATACTATAAGTTTCAAATAAGTTTTTGTTTTGTTAAAGTAATATCTAATTTTTGATAAAATATGTGTATGTATGAGTTTTGTTATAGCTTTTAACTTTGACATCAACTTATATTTTTAGCTAATGTTGTATGTTAATTTTAAAATTTTAACTTTGTAACATTTTGTTTTCCCACAAAGTTGTTTTAAGTAATAATAAACTTAATGTATTTTCTCTTGACTGTGTTAGAAATTAAACTTTCAATTTTTTTAAAGAATCAGTTGACATTATATCAAAAGTCTTATACTTTTTTTTACGACCAAAAATTTTCAAAAGCTTGGATTTGGAGTAAGAAAAACGTTTCGGTTATCGAGTCATTAATAAAAATAACAAGTTTTCGTCATAAATTAAAAGATAACTTAATTTAATGTTTGATGTATCAAACATTAAAGCATATGTTTGAATAAATAAAATAAATTGAATTAATTTATATACAGTGCATTATACCATCTCTACATTTTTTTTAAATTATGAACTTGTACATTCTGGTTTATATTATACAATCCTGCCAGAAAAAGTCTTTTGGTAATATCAAAATATGTTCTCTTATTATGTACTTTGGTTAGTTCATATTTATACCATATTATCTTAATATGGCTTTTTCTTGCGATATAAATTGGTTATGTTATTAGCTTTAGAAGATTAAATAATTTATAAACACTACTTAAAACTTTTAAAGCAAACATAAAAATTGATAAGTTTAAACTAGCACTGTTGATAACTGAAAACTAAATCAACTGTGGTTGTTTTGCGCTAATTAAGTTTTTAAAACAAGAGTCAAAGTCAAGTATGCAACACAATAGTTTACTAAATGTTAGCTATAATCAATATTCTTTTATAATAATGTAAAAAAAGCTTTATTTTCATATTATTTGGTTAACACTAAAACTGTACAGGACACTCTTCTTATATCTAAAGACAAAGGTACATAGTTTTGATTTCTTTTTTAGTTTTAAAACGATTTGAATTTTTTATTAAATTTTTCAAACACTATTTAAAATGAAGCCAACTACTTACTTTGATTTTTTTAACATAAACTGATTTATGTTAATGATTATTGAACAAATCATAAAAGTACAAAGTGTTTTACTAAAGCAGCTAAGAACATTTTTAAAAACAAGCTTAAGCTAGGATAACATGTTAAAGTGTAAATTAATAAAAGCAAATAACAAGTTTATATTGTGTTTAGATGTACAATTTCAGATGTAAATATCAATATTAGTATGTATTAAAACACTTTTATTAAACTATATTTAGTGTATATGTTAATTATTCGATACTTTTTTTAATGTCATTAGTAATTAAACTGCTATATGTTTTTATCAGTAATGTAAAGATAATTGAACCATTTGATGTTAATTAAATAAAATAATTAAAATATATGTAATTTAGTTTAGTATTAAAACTAAAAACAAAACTTAAACTAAAATATTGAACGAACTTTCAAGAGATGTTTTTTAGAATGATGTGGTTAGATATACAATAGAAATCCAAAAAGTAATTATAGTTTTAGTAAAAAATAGTGTTAAATTTTAAGATAAAATATTAAGAGAACTCAATTATAAAAGTTTACAACTCAACTTAACATTTTATTTTTGCATTAAACGCTTTAAATTGTTTTTAACCGCTTTTATTTTTACCTAGACAGCACAATTATTTTAGTTTTATCCGCAAATTTATTTAGCCTACTCATTTTATACATACCAATTAACTAGTATATGAGTGTAAACTTGGATAAAACAGCAGTTTCTAGTTTTATTGCTAAGCCTATTTGTTTTAAACATCTTTACTAAAGTTAGATTATAAATTCCGGTTGGGCGACGTATGACTTTTACAAAAACTTTTTATGTGCCAAAGTTTTTTGTCGTTAAAGTATCTCGTGTGCTTTTATTAATTTTGAGCTTTAGATACTGAAAACACTTAGATATGTACTTAACGTTTAATTTTTATTACACACTGGCACTTATTTTACTGTTTGTCCGTTACAAACTTGCTTTTAATGAGTTTCTACAAGTTTTGTGTTAAAATATACAAAATTAAGTGACCTGTAGCTTTTTTTAACAATCCAATATGCGAATGATTTCTTCTAATAGTTTCCCTACCCGCAAAGTATTGCCTATCACTGTTATAACTTTTTTTTTGAACATCAGCAAGCTAAATCATAGTATTATAATATATTATAAATGTTATGAAGGTAGTAAGTACAAAGGTTATGTTACATGTAGATTTACACTAATTGTGTGTTAGCTTAAAGAAAAAATTAATATAATACATAAAAACTAGTCAAATAAATTATAAAAAAACTATATAGTAAAACTCCTTAAATACTAAATTTTATAACCTTGCAAGGTCATACTTAGGTATACAACCACACTTAAAACCATAGTTAGTTATAATCTAAACTACACTAATATTAATATTATGTAGTACTTAGAACTACTCTAAATAAAACTAGACATCATAATGATTTTACATATTGTATTCAAGAACAGTTTCAAACACTAATAACTATTAAGGACCATGTAAAAATAAAACACTTTATGCTCATAATTTACTTTGAGTGTTATTGTTTTTACACTAAGAATTTTAAAGTTGAAATAAGTGATAACTGCTTAAATTATAAAATTAATTTCTTAATGAAGAAACATTAAAAAAATTGTACACAACCAAATCAAATAATATAAATGTGTATTTTGAAATAACATGCTTCCTGCAGCAGGCTGTAGCTAAAATGACCCAGACCACTATCTATTACTGGTTTATATAGATTTTTTTCACTTATATTCAACATTCAACATTAAATCAAGAATTTGACTGTTTATATTCTCCTTACCTTAGAGGTATTGGTTGACTTGCTGGAAATAAAGTTTTTTTTATGCAAGAATGGACAAGTTTTTAAGGTTCACTGAGCACATAACATTAATAATTCAGAATTACACAAATAACAACTAAGAAAAACTAAATTCAACATCAACTTTAAAATTTAAAAAATCTTAAACTTTTCAATAGGTATTGTACAAGAAATAAATTACCATATAGTTTCGAGCTAAGTTTATGTCAATAAATTATAATGTTTAGCATAAGGAAGCAAGGTGATTAAATTTGATTATTCCTTTCATCAACGACTTTGGTCGTTTTAAAATTCAAAGTTTTTAGTGAGTTAATTAATACTACAAAGAAGTCCAACATTTAATTTTAGAACATATAACATAAACTCTTGCCTAAAATCTATAGTTGTATACTGTAAGCTGCTTTATTATGAATAAAAATATATATAATTTTTGACATGTAGTCAGTTTTGTAGAAAATTTCCGAAATTTTTATTGTGGTATTTGAATTTTAAATAAACCTTTAGAAATTCTTCTTTCGCTTAAATATTTGATAAACAAACCTTAAATTTTCTGGATATGTTCCGTTTAATAGTTAAAAAGTCTTATTGTATGAATTAAAATATTTATTTAGGTTTGTTAAGCATAAATAAATTAAAATTAACATTTTTACACAACATGAAAAAACTATACAATAGAATTGTTTATTATTAGAATTAAACTAAGAAAATTTAATAAATTTATTACTTTCCAAGGTCATACTTAGGTACACAACAAAACTAAAACCCGTTTCAAATTAAACCTAATTTGTACTAATACTAACATTGAATACTACTTAGGGCTACTCTATATAAAACTAGGCATGACAATGAATTTACATATTGTATAAAGAACAGTTTCAAACACTAACAACTATTAAGGACGATGTAAAAATAAAACACTTTATGCTTATAATTTACTTTGAGTGTTTTATTTTTACTTTGAGAATTTTAAAGTTGAAATGAGTAATAACTCCTTAAATTATAAAATTAATTTCTTAAAGAAGTAACATTAAAAAATAATCGTTCACAACAAAATTAAACATATAAAATGTCTATTTTGGAATAACATGCTTCCTGCGGTAGGCTGTGGCTAAAATGACCCAGACCACTATCTATTACTGGTTTATATAGGATTTTTTTCACTTATATTAAACATTAAGCATTAAACCAGGAGTTTTACTATATATATTCTACTTACCTTAGAGGTAGTGGTTGTCTTGCTAGAAATGAATTTTTTTTATGCAAGAATGGACAAGTTTTTATGGTTTACTGAGCAAATAACATTTATAATTCAGAATTACACAAATAACAACTAAGACAAACTAAATTCAAAAACTACTTTGAAATTTAAAATTTTTTAAACTTTTTAATAGGTATTTTACAAGAAATAGTTTACCATATAGTTTTGAGCTAAGTTTATGTCAATAAATTATAATGTTTAGCATAAGGAATCGCAAATAAAGGTAATTGAATTTGATTATTCCTTTTATCAACAACTTTATTCGTTTTAAAATTCAAAGTTTAAGAGCTACAAAGTTAAATTGATTTTATTGATATAGGCAATTTTGTCAAAAGTTTCTGTGAGTAAAAATTGGACCACAATTTCTCAACTTTATTTATAAATTTAAAACTCGCAATACTGAAACAAACTTTTTTTCTTTATTTATATTAAAAAAATATTCAAAATCTATTTCTGTAACCCCAAATGACAATACTAAAAAAACTTCTTTTAAATCTTATATTGCTTTATGCGGAAACATCTTCTGAATAACATTTGAATTAATGAACATTTTTTAAAACTACACATAAAATGACTAAATTTTTAAGTGAAAAACCAAGTGTATCTGCTGTAAAATATAAAATTAGAAATAAAACTTTTTGAAATATTAAAGTTTTTGCAAATCTAAATTTTATTTTTGCATTTAGACTTTGACCGAACATTATTTTGCATAATAAAGTCTTGAAATAATAAATATAATTTTATTAGCATAAATATTTATATTTAAAAGAAACTTGATTTAAAATAGCTTCATAACACAAACATAAACTTACTAAGTTTATTTCGAAATTTTATTTGATAAATATAAATGCAACTTACCAACATTTATATTTTATAATTTAGAACCTGATTGTCAATCTAAGTTTTTTTGTGTTAAAAAATCAAACTTTTTTTGTATCTTTATAAATACAAATAGCAAAGAGCTACTAGCATTTTTTTTTCTTGTTTAGTATTATAAAATATTTAAAAAGTTTAGTAGAATTAAAAACTTTGAGTATAATCCTTAAAGCTACAATAAAAATAAAGGTTTTTTGTTAGTAAATCTTTACTTACAAAAAACTGCAGACACCTAAATTTTAACTATAATTATCATCATTATTATTTACTAAAAATGACAATAATTTAAGCTTTAAGTTTTTAGAAGTTTGAAATAAAATAATGAGCTTTTTGATAAAACATTATTTAATGAATATTTTTTATATCAAACGTTTATATAAATTGAACCAATGTTAAGTGCATTTTGATTTTTTACATACCAAACTATATAAGATACTTTTACAAATTTATATACAACACTCGGTTATAACAAAGCTTATATTTTAATTTCATTGTAAAATATGTACTGGTTTATACCAGTTCAAAATTTATACTATCATATTTTAATCATATAACAAAAAAATTCTTCAATTTATTTCTATTTTATTATAATATCAAATTTTTGTAACTCTTTATTTTTAAACACACTTTAAATGAAAAAAAGTTAAATGTTTCAAAGGAAATAAAAAAAACTTTAATTGGTTTTATTTTGTAACATTTATTTTTGCAGTTTTAGTTCAAATACTTAATTTTTTTGATAATTACTTAAACTTTTTGACTAAAACTCAAAATGACAACATAATATTTTATATCTTTTTGTTAAGCTTAACATGTTAAAAAAACTTTTATTTATAACACCTTAATAGTATTATCATTTATCTTATGTTATGAGCATTGAAAAACTTTTTATGTATTACATATGTTTGTCTTTTTTATTTATTTCATGAATATTTTTCTAGTTTTACGCTCTTGAAGAGATTATAGAAGTAATATGTTGTATTTTAAGAATTATTTTCTTTATCCTATTAGAAATTTTAATATAAAAGTTCAAATACTTTAAGAATTATTAATTATAAAATTTAGCAGCTGTAAGTGTTAAGTTTAGATATACTCTTGGTTGTAAGAATATATCTTTTTGTCTATTTAAAAAGCAAAAATAAAAATTTAAATTTAAAGCTTGAGTTAAAACATTAAGTTTGTTTTAGTCATTAATAAGTAGTTTTAGTCATTAATAAGTTTTTTTTTTGTAATAAAAAATGGAAAGGAATAAAACAAACGAACGTTTCAATTTAGAACGAAATAATGAAAACAAGTTATTCAAATAACAGTAAAAATTAACGAAAATAGTTTTAAAATTGTTGTGGATTAGACTGAAGTTTTTCAGTCATTTTTATACTAATATAATTAAAAGTTTTATAAAATTTTATTTTTAATAATAAAAATTTTTTTATTTGCAATAAATACCTCTAAAATACTTACATAAGTAAGATTTTTTGACTAATAAAACTTCAAAGCCCTGATCAGATAGTCCTGTACATTACTTTTTTTTATGGTAACCTACAGTATGATGTATGTTGAATCTGAACTAATGCTTCTGGAAAAGCAAAAACAAAAGCTCACATTGTTATTTATGTCTACAATTACATTTTTATGTGTTACCCTGTCTATTTAATTTTGAGTAGTTTAGTAATGTATATTTTACCCAGAATACAGGAAAACATTGAATTTGAACAAATGTCCAATTTCAATGTTTGGCCCAAGAACCCCCTTATTGCCTCATCCCACCACATGGCCTCTTTGCAGCTCATGACCCACTTTTTAAACTTGATTTAGCAAATTAAAACCAAAGTTAACCCTTAAATTTGAGTAACAACATAGAATCTTAGTCAATTCAGATAAAGTTTTGGTTGTAGATAGTTGTGACATTTGATAAATATATTAATACAAAATAATTTAATTTGTTGTCAAGTATACTTTAAGTAGTATTAATTGTATTTAAGTTAAATGACACAAGAAAGTTTGCTAATAGATAAAACTGGAAGAAATCATAAAACTATGATGAAATTTGTAAAAAGCCTGTTGGGATTAACTTGTCCCTAAAATCTAGAATAGTGTTCAACAATACTGGACTAATTATAATTTATAGTAAATATTTAACCCAAAATACATTTTTTGTTATGAACGCTTAGAATGTATTAAGTTATATCTTAGCTTTAAGACAAACATAAAATAATGAAGTATAATAATATGATCACATTTAATTTTATTTTTTATTTTTACACATTATTGTACAGTACATAGTTAAATTATTTATGATTCAACAATCATGATGGACACTTGATTTAAAACCACAACACCATACCATCCAGACATGGTTAGTTTTATTTGTACTGCTTAATTGCAACTTGATAGATAGATTGATTTGTATCAAACTAATCTACAAAATTTTTTTTATTTACAAATAATCTTGATCATGTTTTATAATGTTATAACTTTCATCAGAACATCCCCCACCAGTGCTGCAGTAGGAAAAGTTCATTTCCACCATCTTTTTCAAGGTTTGTTATTACATAAGTTCTCACTTTGTTTTATATGATTTGTAATTTAATTGTAATATAAATTATATATTAATCTTAACTAACTTAATTATAATATAAATCTTAACTGTAATTGGTAATTTAAAATAGTTTTAACATTTCTTTTGATAGAGTTTTATTTTTTATAATTTAATAATACTTTAATTTCTAAAGCATCTGAATAGTTTACAATGTGAGTGATTATTAAAAAAAAAAATTGTGTTTTAAAGATTTCTTATTATTATTAATTTTGCTATATAGTTTGTGTGATTAAGAGATAAACTATATTTGATCGTTTTAAATAATTTTTACACCAAATAGTGAAATAATTTTACTTATATCCCTTAGGTCGAAGCTAAATTAAATCCCAATACACTTTGTGTAATTTAAAACAAGCCTAGTCTATTTTGTGAGCTAAAATTGTTTCTGAAAGTTTTTTGACAGACAAATGTTTGTAAAGGGCAGATATAATTTTTTTATTTTCTTAAATTTTGATCGACAAAATTTTCTAATTTTTGCAAGAAACATTTCTTAAAAGTTTAATTTAAGGTAATTACCTCAGAAAACTTAAGAGGAGGTAGATTTTAAGTGAATTGTAGTGAAGATTTAAGGAGGTCTTTTTTATCCCTTTTTAGCTTCTCACAGGGTTGGCACATTACATGGAAACCTGATAAAAATAGGAGTTAGACAATTAAGGCAAAACAAATTTTGGAATAACCTGGAATTTGAAAAAATTATAAAAAAAACCTGTAATTTTTAACAATTTTATCATGTTCAGTAGTAAAATGTCGATTTGATACAAAAATTTATTACATAGATAAAAATTTTTTGCAATCACTGAAAATTTTTACTGAAAAAAAAAGATATTAAGTAGGTTTACAGTATCTTTCTTATGGTTTTATACTATTTAACACAGTTTTCTCACTTAAAGCTCAATTAAAACTAAGAAATGTGTACTTTTAACAACCTGTAAGAAATTAGGAAAACCTGGAAAATTGGAAAAAAAAAAGAGTGGCAACCCTGCTTTCACGAGGAACCTATTGTAGTCTCGGACTTGACCTGATTTTTTAAAATTTGTAAAAAGCAAATTGTAAATAAATTGTAACTAAACAAAAAAGTGGTTAACCCCCCTATGCCCTTTAAAGCCCACCAACAATTTATCTTCTATTTTAGAAATTCAGTGCTAGAGACCTTAGATATTCAAGAAATGTTTCTTGAACAATGTATAAAAGATTCAATCAAAAATATATTAAGAATTAATAGGGTTAACAATGAAAAGTTTAATTTTTTTTTGTAATTATATAACTTAGATACTAAAGGTTTTTTAGTTCAATTATTAAAGTTCTCTACATCTAAAAACAACTTGATGTTGAACATTAGGATTGAAAACATAGTAAAAAATTTGAAGACAAGTTTCCAAAGTTCAGTATGTTTTTTTAACAAAACAATAATCAAATAAAAAAAACTAACACTTATACATAAGGGCGTTTATGATCTAAATTTTTTTTAATGTGTCACAATTTTATTTTTTTAATTTATATTAGTTAGTTACAAGGAAAGATTTTACAATAAAATATTTTGAGTTGGGTAAAACACTTAATATTTAAAAATAATATATTTGGATATGGTGGGTAGGCTAAACTATATTAATAATCGTTGGTACATGGTGATACTGCACTACTTTATCAGACTATAATTACTTATTTAAATAGATTAGGTTTTCTTAAAAGGACATAACATAATAGTATGCTCCATAGTCCAAAGCTAAACTGTTGCAGCCAGATGATTAATTATAAAAAAAGCTGTATTTAATTACTGTGCTAAATAGATCTATTTTATTCTTAGTTATTAGTGAAAAAAAAAAGGTTTTTTTTATAGTTTTCTAAAATTAGTAGCATAGCTAATTAATAATCTAAGGTTTTATTTAAAAATTGAACAAAAACTTTTTACTAAATAGTTGGAAATGAAATTACTTAATATGACATCATAGGTGAGAAATCCCAACCACTGAAGCTGATGTCCTCAATTGATGAAAGAAACCAGCTCCTGGAATAAAAAACTTCCGGTTGCGGTTACCAGGAACTTTTAGCAACTTTCCATAGAAAAGGTGTTGAGGTCCGAAGTGCCCCAAGGCTACCAAAGTTAGTATAAAAGAATAAAAAGTAATTTTTAATCATAACAATCACTTAATTTTGATTTAGTATTTGTTTGCAAAAGGTTTATTGTTTATTGTTTAATTTTTTTTTTTGATTGAGTATTTATATATAAAAGTACTTTGTTGCAGTAAAATCTCTTCAAATTCTGTATTTTAATAAACACCCAGCAAATTAGTTATATTTAACAGGTTAAAATTTATTTTGTAATAGGTACATCATAATTAAAAAAAATAAAACCAAGAGTTTAAAATAGAATTGTAATATGGCCTAAAAGTTTTTTTACCAACAAATTGTTAATGTATTATCTTGCAAGTTAAATTAATCTTGTTTTTTATTTTGTTTTTATTAGAATTAGTTTCCAAGACATTAATTAGCGTTGCCAAAAAAACTCTTAAAACCTGGAATTTGACTATCCAGGCAAATATAAAACTGGAATTTGAGAAATTTTTAGAAAAACCTAGAACTTTAAACAAGTTTACATTTAAAATAATAAATCTGGACTAAATACAAAAAATCTATCATACACAAATACTTTTTCTTATTTTGGATATTTTTTTAAGTATAAAACACACACAATAGTATCTTTTTATACTTTTGTTCCATTTAAGAGCTTAAATTTAATTTTATACTAAAGGTTGACTCAAAAATTTGTACTTTCAAACACTTGTAAAACTCTTCAATAAACGATTGGCAACCCTGAGTAATAGTTTATTTTTTCCTGTAAAAAAAAGTTTAAGAAACTTTAGTAATTTAATAGTTTTACTTTTGAAATAATTTTGCTTTTTATCATTGTTTTCATCAACTTTGAGTAATAGTTTTTTTCCTGTAGAAAAAAAGTTTAAGAACTTTAAGTAGTTTAATAGTTTTACTTATGAAATGATTTTGCTTATGACTATAGTTTTTTGTAGCTTTTATAATGGTAAAAGGTTGAACTTAAAACTTTGGTATAGATAAAACTTAATTTTAAGTTGAAACGTTTTGCTCGTTGTTGTAGTTTATGTAAACATTTTGTAAATTAAATAACTTGTTATAAAATCGCTTAGTAACTTTTTCATTTTATAGTAGCCAAAGACTAAGATAGTTTAAAGCTTGTTGAAATATAGTTTAACTTTAAGTGTTGACACTTTTCGGTCTTGATTTATTTTCTAAGAAAATTAGTTGCTTTTAATTAAATTCAATATTACCACTAGTATCTTCCATTATTCTATGTTTATTTTTTAATAGTGTTTTAAAATTGATAGTCTTATTTGATGAAACTTTATTTTACAATGATTTTTGTAAATTTTTCAAAAAGTTGTATTTAAAATTGTTTAGTAGTAAAACCTATACTTTGAAAAATTTTGTTTCTATTAATTATAACTTCGACCAGTTGTAATTTAAAAATATTTTTAAAAAAATTAAGACACAATTTAAAATAATTTTTCTATACAGTTATTTGTTATGCATAGTTATTTATTACATATTTGTTTATACTTTTTTAAATTTCATAACATAAAAAGTATTATAACCAACGTATTAAACAGGAACTGATGACAATGAAATTCAGCAGACGAAGGGTGATGGATGCTTCTTCAATTTTTATTGTTGTTTTTTTTAATGGTTTTGTGAATAAAATTACATCTTACTGCAAATAGACATTTCTTTGTTTAAATGATGAAGTTTAATTCTTCGTTTTAAAGGTTTATTTATAAAAGAACCTAAAGTTACTAAAAGTAATGTAAAAGTAATTTAATTAAATTAAGAAGTTTAAAGTAGGTTGAAAGTTTCCTTATGTCATAAGTAGTGTCTACCTTGTTTGTTCACATTTTTTTAACAATAAGGTCTTCGTTTTTTACAAAAAAATTAAATGTTTCTTCGGCTTATATAAGTTTGTTAGGTTTCTCATGTAAAGCTCAAAAAAGTAGGCTGTTTAACTTGAGCTTTTTTTCTGTTTAATTCACATTTAGATGCTTATCTACCTAAGTTTTCAGCAAGTGAAAGCTTATTAATAAACGTGTAATTAAAATGTTTTTTGATAAGTGTAGTTGATTTTAAAAACTGTTTCGTTGTCCGGGCTTGTTGCACTAAAGAAGGTGGTATACCTAGTTGTTTTGTAGAATTAAATCAAGTAAACATCATTTTACTAAAATTCAGAACTTGGTTTGGTATAAGTCATTGGCAAGTTTTTCTTTAAGTATTTGCTCGCGTGCCGTACTTTCTAGAAGAGCGTTTTGACTAAAATGTACGCAGTTTGCTGAATCCCAAAGTACGCATCTTGTTAAATATTAAAGTTTACTTATGTCATAAGTAGTGTCTACCTTGTTTGTTCACATTTTTTTAACAATAAGGTCTTCGTTTTTTACAAAAAATTTAATGTTTCTTCGGCTTATATAAGTTTGTTAGGTTTCTCATGTAAAGCTCAAAAAAGAAGGCTGTTTAACTTGAGCTTTTTTTCTGTTTAATTCACATTTAGATGCTTATCTACCTAAGTTTTCAGCGAGTGAAAGCTTATTAATAAACGTGTAAATAAAAAAAAAAAACGTGTATGTTTTTTTTTATAAATACAAGTTTTCATATCGGTCTACAAAATTGGCTGTACGCTGTCTAGCAAGTAACGCAATTTTTAGGTCTTTCTTCTGTCTATGTACAGCAAAACATGTTATAAATTAATTTGACCGTCTCTACGTCGAATTCATTTTTAACAAACGACTTTTACTCGACTTTATTCCATTAAAAAAATTATATTTTTGAAAATAAGTAAGACTTTATCGTCTGAATTTTATGGCTAATAGAACTGTAGAATTATTTACACATGCAAACTTATTAAGACTGATGCAAAGTAGAAGAAAGTTAGGCTTATAAACATTTTTACGGATGTCTTTTGATTACCATTCAACTAGCAAGTATCTAATTAGTTTACTATGTACATACACACAAACGCTCATTTAAAAAGTAGTAAATTAAATTTTCTTAACTAGGGTGTAAGCTGAGTTATAAAATTGGCTTTTCAAAATATGAGTCTTTCATTTGTTTTTGAATAAAAGTCAATTTATTTTTGTTTAGTTGTCGCTAGCGCATTTAAAATAAAACCTTTTAATCTTGTTTTGTCAAAATTTGTCTTATAAGTTTATAAAGTAGTAATTATAATTAAAGTATAGAAAAGTAATACTTTTGCAAAATTTATGAGCTTAAAAACCCGTTTATACTTTTGAGAATTTCTTGAATAATAGTAAAACAAATAGTTTAAATCTCTTGTATGTGTAAAACCTGTTAAATGTCAGAAATGAAAAACCTGAGCTTCTATAGTTTTAAATTACTGATAATAACTTGAAACATTTTGCTACCAAATTTGTTTAAAACAATGTACTTCCCTAATGCTTTATTGATATTATAAAAAACGCTTACAAACGTAGTCTTGGTATAGTCTCAGTGTACAAAAAAGGTTTTAAAGACTAAGCAACTTAGACCTGTACTAACTTTTTTGTAATCTTCAGTTTATTAGCTGTGAAAATGGTCTATGTTTCGTTTTTAACGACAAATAATTAAAAATCATCATTTGACCTCTTTATTTGTGCATGTCATAGAATGTACAATTTATTTTTATTTCACGATTTAATTCAAAGCTTTCAAAAATCTTTTTTTTTTATATATAAATATATATCAATGCTTTTTAAAGCCTTGGTCAATTGCAACAGTACGTAAAAAGTTCAAAATTGTGTATACACAAACTAACAAGAAATTAACACTTGAAACTATACGAAAATGGTTAATCAAATGAGAAAACGGTTTAATAAAAATAGCCTTTCTAAACCAAAGTTTTTAATAGACAACATAAAAACTTTCCTAATGTACTGAAATCACTGTAATTCTTAAAGATGAAATTGACATTGCATTAATAGTTGCATTATTGACGTATTTATACTGATATTTTCCTTAAAACATTTTGAAACAAAATAATACATGACTTAAGCTGTAACTTACATAACTGTTTGCACAAGATCATTTAAATGTGTCGGCAACACAAACACTATAAACTTTTGATGAAATACAATTTCATCTGCAAATAGTTGGTTATTCTGGGTTGAGTTGCAAAGTAGACTATTCTTTTGTAACTATGTGATACTTACCAACAACAATGTTATTCAAATAACTAAGCTATTTTCGTAAAGTATGAGTCTTTATAAGTTTGTTTATATACGCTTGATTTAAAATAACTAACACTTTATTCTTTCTTCAAACTATCATTTGCGCTTCATTAAAATTGTAAGCGAACTAAAATTGTTAATATATTGTTTTGTCAAACTGGACCATTATGTTATGTATATCATTACGTATATTCTAATAGAAATCTTTTAAAACATTCAGATTATTTTAAATCATTATGAATTGTTTTTAAAGTTTAAATTTACACAAACCACTCGATTGTTTAATAATGCAAATGATCTATATTTTGTCGGATAGTAAACGAAATTTTATTGATAACTGCACATAAGTAGTTTTAAACTATTTACCGTGAAGTAGATCAGTTTAATGAAGTATTAACTGCCGTTTTTATGAAAAAAAAAAACTAATAATTAAGTTTAAAACAGTTCTGCATTGACATCTATGTGTTTTTTAAAGTATCAATTATAGTGTTATATAGTATCATAAGTTAAAAGGTATCATTACTAGCTAAACTTTGAAAAACTTAATTATTTACTTTATTATTTCATTCAAAACAAGTTCATGCCTGTTATAAACACTTAAAATATAAACCTTTCTTTTGTATGTCGGTTTTTTATGAATTTAGAAGATTCTAAAATTTTTAGACTAACGTAAGCTTTGAAACAACGAGTTATTTTAATGTTGAAGTTTTAATAAGTTCATACCTAGAAAGACAAATTATTTTAAGAAATCAATTACTTTAGAACAAAGCAGTAGCAGATGTTATACATGTTATTATATAATTAGCGATAGTACTTATTTTAACTGTTAATTAATATGCTGATCTTAAGCATACAAAAAAACATGAATTTTACAAAAGTTATAGTAGATATTATTCAAATCAAACTTTAAAGGTGTTTTCTAAATTTATAGTGATTAAAACTAAAGTATTTCTTAAACTAATTTGTATGATAAAAGGAGTAATTTATGATTAAAATTAAGAACAACTATAAAAGAGTTTAAGAATGAAAAAAAAAATAACATAAGATACACTAATAAGTAACATTTTTTCGGACCTATTCTTAAACAGTTATGCAGAACTAATTGAAATTGACAGTATGTTTATTTTTGTTACTGAAAATAAACATGTTAAACAAAAAATAAGAAAATTATAAACGAAAAGTTCCAAATTTTCTTATAAGTTTTTGAGATTAAATGTTTTATTTCTTCGTATATTTATTTTACTTATTAGTGTAAAATTATTAAAGTTGAGACTTTACTTTAACTTTGTGCGACATATTAAGTAAAATGTGTAAAAAGCCGTTAGTTTAAAAGAAACATAGTTAAGGTTTTTAAAGTTTTAGCTATAAGAAAAATAAAACCTAATTGCAGATTGAAGACTTAAACAAAACTTTTATCCGCTAGGTGGCGCCGCTGAGTCCCTAGTTTTGTCTGAGATTGCATAGAATTTGATTTGATAAAAAATATAATTAAAAAAATTTGCTGTATTTTTCACCACACGTGTCGCTGTTCTCAGACCACCACGTCCCCGCCTCCACCCTAAAGGTTTAGCCCGACTTAATACTGAGCCAAATTTTTTTTTCACTCTAATTTTCATCTTACGTAATTTACTCTTTCAAATGCATTTTATTATTTTTATATCACTTTCGTTACTATGCTAACAAAACATCAAAATTATATTTACAAACTCTTTATGTTAATATACTAAATCCATAGTTTAGTTTTGCTTGTAAATAATAAGGATTTATGTACTGTATTATTTTAGTAGTTACTAATTAATAATCGAGACAAAAACTACTTTATTGAGTCAAAGTTTTAATGTAAACAAAATATTTTACACAAGATATATTTTGAAAAAATACAACTATAGGTGTTGTAATGACAACAATATTTAGTGGACTATGGTTTTACCAAAGCTTATTCAAACATTTTCATACTATAAGACTTACAACAAAAAAAACCTTTCTACAGTCAAAAAGAATAAATATATATAGTTTTTTTCTATATCTTACAAAAAAACTTCAATATATTTTGAAAAAAAAATATTTTTATTTTTGAAACTTACTAAAATTAAGTACATAACTTTTTAACATAAAAATAATCAGGACAAAATATATACAAGCTTGAAGTGTAAGTTGAATATTTAAAGCCTTCCCTTATTATCTTTATATAGGATTGGAGATAACTGGCATAATTTATATATTTAAACAGATTCGTGCTGGTCTTATTTAAACTATATAAAGTTTGAAATTAAACAATACAAGTGCATTACTATATAAAAAACTTATCATTTATATACTAGATTAGGTTTTCATTTAAAAAAAATTAAACTGATTTTGCTGAGTATTAATCCAAGAATATTTTTTGCAATTTTATAGCGCAATTTGTGTACACAACATTTTTCAACAAAAAATTGTAAAAAATTTAATACTTTTGAAGTTTGTAATGACGGAGCGGTTGTTTAAAAAAAGAAATGTTTTATCAAATAAAAACAAAAATAAGAAATTTCTCAAGGAACAGAAAATGCAACTTGAGTTTTGAAGCTTTAATTTGGAGCTGATATAAACCAGCTTAAAATTTATAAACCGGGGAAAAGTTGATGGATGAGAACAGTATGCGTTCTCAGTGCTAAATGGTGTCATAGCCTTAGAAGATTTAAAAAATAATGTGTATTAGAAAATTTGTAATTTATTATTGTTTTTATACCAACATTATAGGTTATTTATCTATAATAGTGTGTTTTTGTATATATTTTGCAAATAAATAATTTTCAGTTGTTTAGAACAAGTTAATATTTAAATGAATTCTATAACCAAACGTTAGTAGTTTTCCAATTATCTTATAGGTAATATTGAATTATTAGGAGAATTAATAGGCCTTTTCTAATGTAACTTAAACTGAAAATTAAAAGATAATAATAAATCTAGAAAAGAAAACTAAATTGTGCTTTTTCCTTATCAAGTAAAAACGCAAAGAACTTTATAAAAGCTATAGTTTGGAATATATCTTTTTATGATGAGCAAAGCATTATTAAATTAATGAAATTAAACAACCTAAAAATTTCTGAAGTACCGAACATATTAATAGCGTTGCTAGAACACTTAAGAAAGGCTGTTTAAAATACAATAGGAACAAGAACTATTTACATCTTAAGTTATAAGTTAAGTATCAATTTCAAAAAAGTAAAAACTTTCTATAAAAAAATGAATAAAAAGTAGTTTTTCTTTCTACACTGACTTGAATGCATGCTTGGGGTATTTTAGACTGATGTAAAACAGAACACATCTTACAATAAGTTTAAGGTATACTATAAGTTTCAAATAAGTTTTTGTTTTGTTAAAGTAATATCTAATTTTTGATAAAATATGTGTATGTATGAGTTTTGTTATAGCTTTTAACTTTGACATCAACTTATATTTTTAGCTAATGTTTGTATGTTAATTTTAAAATTTTAACTTTGTAACATTTTGTTTTACCACAAAGTTGTTTTAAGTAATAATAAACTTAATGTATTTTCTCTTGACTGTGTTAGAAATTAAACTTTCAATTTTTTTAAAGAATCAGTTGACGTTATATCAAAAGTCTTATATTTTTTTTTACGACCAAAAATTTTCAAAAGCTTGGATTTGGATTAAGAAAAACGTTTCGGTTATCGAGTCATTAAAAAAAATAACAAGTTTTCGTCATAAATTAAAAGATAACTTAATTTAATGTTTGACGTATCAAACATTAAAGCATATGTTTGAATAAATAAAATAAACTGAATTAATTTATATACAGTGCATTATACCATCTCTACATTTTTTTTTAATTTTGAACTTGTACATTCTGGTTTATATTATACAATCCTGCCAGAAAAATTCTTTTGGTAATATCAAAATATGTTCTCTTATTATGTACTTTGGTTAGTTCATATTTATACCATACTATCTTAATATGGCTTTTTCTTGCGATATAAATTGGTTATGTTATTAGCTTTAGAAGGTTAAATAATTTATAAACACTACTTAAAACTTTTAAAGCAAACATAAAAATTGATAAGTTTAAACTAGCACTGTTGATAACTGAAAACTAAATCAACTGTGGTTGTTTTGCGCTAATTAAGTTTTTAAAACAAGAGTCAAAGTCAAGTATGCAACACAATAGTTTACCAAATGTTAGCTATAATCAATATTGTTTTATAACAATGTAAAAAAAGCTTTATTTTCATATTATTTGGTTAACACTAAAACTATACAGGACACTCTTCTTATATCTAAAGACAAAGGTACATAATATAAGTTTTGATTTATTTTCTAGTTTTGAAACGATTTAAAATGTTTAATAAATTTTTCAAACACTATTTAAAATGAAGCCAACTACTTACTTTGATTTTTTTTAACATAAACTGAATTCGGTTAATGTTTTGTGAAGAAATCATAAAAGTACAAAGTGTTTTACTAAAGCGGCTAAGAACATTTTTAAAAACAAGCTTAAGCTAGGATAACATGTTAAAGTGTAAATTAATAAAAGCAAATAACAAGTTTATATTGTGTTTAGATGTACAATTTCAGATGTAAATATCAATATTAGTATGTATTAAAACACTTTTATTAAACTATATTTAGTGTATATGTTAATTATTGGATACTTTTTTTAATGTCATTAGTAATTAAACTGTTATATGTTTTTATCAGTAATGTAAAGATAATTGAAACATTTGATGTTAATTAAATAAAATAATTAAAATATATGTAATTTAGTTTAGTATTAAAACTAAAAACAAAACTTAAACTGAAATATTGAACGAACTTTCAAGAGATGTTTTTTAGAATGATGTGGTTAGATATACAATAGAAATCCAAAAAGTAATTATAGTTTTAGTAAAAAATAGTGTAAAATTTCAAGATCAAATATTAAGAGAACTCAATTATAAAAGTTTACAACTCAATTTAACATTTTATTTTTGCATTAAAGACTTTAAATTGTTTTTAACCGCTTTTATTTTTACCTAGTCAGCACAATTATTTTAGTTTTATCAGCAAATTTATTTAGCCTACTAATTTTATACATACCAATTAACTAGTATATGAGTTTAAACTTGGATAAAACAGCAGTTACTAGTTTTATTGCTAAGCCTATTTGTTTTAAACATCTTTACTAAAATTAGATTATAAATTAGGGTTGGGCGACGTATGACTTTTACAAAAACTTTTTATGTGCCAAAGATTTTTTATCGTTAAAGTATCTCGTGGTGGTTTTATTAATTTTGAGCTTTAGATAATGAAAACACTTAGACATGTACTTAAAGTTTAATTTTTATTACACACTGGCACTTATTTCACTGTTTTTCCGTTACAAACTTGCTTTTAATGAGTTTCTACAAGTTTTGTGTTAAAATATACAAAATTAAGTGACCTGTAGCCTTTTTTAACAATCCAATATGCGAAAGATTTCTTCTAATAGTTTCCCTACTCGCAAAGTATTGCCTATCACTGTTATAATTTTTTTTTGAACATCAGCAAGCTAAATCATAGTATTATAATATATTATAAATATTATGAAGGTAGTAAGTACAAAGGTTATGTTACATGTAGATTTACACTAATTGTGTGTTAGCTTAAAAAAAATTAATATAATACATACAAACTAGTCAAATAAATTATAAAAAAACTATATAGTAAAACTCCTTAAATACTAAATTTTATAACCTTGCAAGGTCATACTTAGGTATACAACCACACTTAAAACCATAGTTAGTTATAATCTAAACTACACTAATATTAATATTATGTAGTACTTAGAACTACTCTAAATAAAACTAGACATCATAATGATTTTACATATTGTATTCAAGAACAGTTTCAAACACTAATAACTATTAAGGACCATGTAAAAATAAAACACTTTATGCTCATAATTTACTTTGAGTGTTATTGTTTTTACACTAAGAATTTTAAAGTTGAAATAAGTGATAACTGCTTAAATTATAAAATTAATTTCTTAATGAAGAAACATTAAAAATATTGTACACAACCAAATCAAATAATATAAATGTGTATTTTGAAATAACATGCTTCCTGCAGCAGGCTGTAGCTAAAATGACCCAGACCACTATCTATTACTGGTTTATATAGATTTTTTTCACTTATATTCAACATTCAACATTAAATCAAGAATTTGACTGTTTATATTCTCCTTACCTTAGAGGTATTGGTTGACTTGCTGGAAATAAAGTTTTTTTTTATGCAAGAATGGACAAGTTTTTAAGGTTCACTGAGCACATAACATTAATAATTCAGAATTACACAAATAACAACTAAGAAAAACTAAATTCAACATCAACTTTAAAATTTAAAAAATCTTAAACTTTTCAATAGGTATTGTACAAGAAATAAATTACCATATAGTTTCGAGCTAAGTTTATGTCAATAAATTATAATGTTTAGCATAAGGAAGCAAGGTGATTAAATTTGATTATTCCTTTCATCAACGACTTTGGTCGTTTTAAAATTCAAAGTTTTTAGTGAGTTAATTAATACTACAAAGAAGTCCAACATTTAATTTTAGAACATATAACATAAACTCTTGCCTAAAATCTATAGTTGTATACTGTAAGCTGCTTTATTATGAATAAAAATATATATAATTTTTGACATGTAGTCAGTTTTGTAGAAAATTTCCGAAATTTTTATTGTGGTATTTGAATTTTAAATAAACCTTTAGAAATTCTTCTTTCGCTTAAATATTTGATAAACAAACCTTAAATTTTCTGGATATGTTCCGTTTAATAGTTAAAAAGTCTTATTATATGAATTAAAATATTTATTTAGATTTGTTAAGCATAAATAAATTAAAATTAACATTTTTACACAACATGAAAAAACTATACAATAGAATTGTTTATTATTAGAATTAAACTAAGAAAATTTAATAAATTTATTACTTTCCAAGGTCATACTTAGGTACACAACAAAACTAAAACCCGTTTCAAATTAAACCTAATTTGTACTAATACTAACATTGAATACTACTTAGGGCTACTCTATATAAAACTAGGCATGACAATGAATTTACATATTGTATAAAGAACAGTTTCAAACACTAACAACTATTAAGGACGATGTAAAAATAAAACACTTTATGCTTATAATTTACTTTGAGTGTTTTATTTTTACTTTGAGAATTTTAAAGTTGAAATGAGTAATAACTCCTTAAATTATAAAATTAATTTCTTAAAGAAGTAACATTAAAAAATAATCGTTCACAACAAAATTAAACATATAAAATGTCTATTTTGGAATAACATGCTTCCTGCAGCAGGCTGTAGCTAAAATGACCCAGACCACTATCTATTACTGGTTTATATAGGATTTTTTTCACTTATATTAAACATTAAGCATTAAACCAGGAGTTTTACTATATATATTCTACTTACCTTAGAGGTAGTGGTTGTCTTGCTAGAAATGAATTTTTTTTATGCAAGAATGGACAAGTTTTTATGGTTTACTGAGCAAATAACATTTATAATTCAGAATTACACAAATAACAACTAAGACAAACTAAATTCAAAAACTACTTTGAAATTTAAAATTTTTTAAACTTTTTAATAGGTATTTTACAAGAAATAGTTTACCATATAGTTTTGAGCTAAGTTTATGTCAATAAATTATAATGTTTAGCATAAGGAATCGCAAATAAAGGTAATTGAATTTGATTATTCCTTTTATCAACAACTTTATTCGTTTTAAAATTCAAAGTTTAAGAGCTACAAAGTTAAATTGATTTTATTGATATAGGCAATTTTGTCAAAAGTTTCTGTGAGTAAAAATTGGACCACAATTTCTCAACTTTATTTATAAATTTAAAACTCGCAATACTGAAACAAACTTTTTTTCTTTATTTATATTAAAAAAATATTCAAAATCTATTTCTGTAACCCCAAATGACAATACTAAAAAAACTTCTTTTAAATCTTATATTGCTTTATGCGGAAACATCTTCTGAATAACATTTGAATTAATGAACATTTTTTAAAACTACACATAAAATGACTAAATTTTTAAGTGAAAAACCAAGTGTATCTGCTGTAAAATATAAAATTAGAAATAAAACTTTTTGAAATATTAAAGTTTTTGCAAATCTAAATTTTATTTTTGCATTTAGACTTTGACCGAACATTATTTTGCATAATAAAGTCTTGAAATAATAAATATAATTTTATTAGCATAAATATTTATATTTAAAAGAAACTTGATTTAAAAATTGATTTAAAATAGCTTCATAACACAAACATAAACTTACTAAGTTTATTTCGAAATTTTATTTGATAAATACAAATATAACTTACCAACATTTATATTTTATAATTTAGAACCTGATTGTCAATCTAAGTTTTTTTGTGTTAAAAAATCAAACTTTTTTTGTATCTTTATAAACACAAATAGCAAAGAGCTACTAGCATTTTTTTTTTCTTGTTTAGTATTATAAAATATTTAAAAAGTTTAGTAGAATTAAAAACTTTGAGTATAATCCTTAAAGCTACAATAAAAATAAAGGTCTTTACTTAAAAAAAACTGCAGACACCTAAATTTTAACTATAATTATCATCATTATTATTTACTAAAAATGAAAATAATTTAAGCTTTAAGTTTTTAGAAGTTTGAAATAAAATAATGAGCTTTTTGATAAAACATTATTTAATGAATATTTTTTATATCAAACGTTTATATAAATTGAACCAATGTTAAGTGCATTTTGATTTTTTACATACCAAACTATATAAGATACTTTTACAAATTTATATACAACACTCGGTTATAACAAAGCTTATATTTTAATTTCATTGTAAAATATGTACTGGTTTATACCAGTTCAAAATTTATACTATCATATTTTAATCATATAACAAAAAAATTCTTCAATTTATTTCTATTTTATTATAATATCAAATTTTTGTAACTCTTTATTTTTAAACACACTTTAAATGAAAAAAAGTTAAATGTTTCAAAGGAAATAAAAAAAACTTTAATTGGTTTTATTTTGTAACATTTATTTTTGCAGTTTTAGTTCAAATACTTAATTTTTTTGATAATTACTTAAACTTTTTGACTAAAACTCAAAATGACAACATAATATTTTATATCTTTTTGTTAAGCTTAACATGTTAAAAAAACTTTTATTTATAACACCTTAATAGTATTATCATTTATCTTATGTTATGAGCATTGAAAAACTTTTTATGTATTACATATGTTTGTCTTTTTTATTTATTTCATGAATATTTTTCTAGTTTTACGCTCTTGAAGAGATTATAGAAGTAAAATGTTGTATTTTAAGAATTATTTTCTTTATCCTATTAGAAATTGTAATATAAAAGTTCAAATACCTTAAGAACTTTTAATTATAAAATTTAGCAGCTGTAAATGTTTAGTTTAGATATGATCTTGGTTGTAAGAATATATCTTTTTGTCTATTTAAAAAGCAAAAATAAAAATTTAAATTTAAAGCTTGAGTTAAAACATTAAGTTTGTTTTAGTCTTTAATAAGTAGTTTTAGTCATTAATAAGTTTTTTTTGTAATAAAAAATGGAAAGGAATAAAACAAACGAACGTTTCAATTTAGAACGAAATAATGAAAACAAGTTATTCAAATAACAGTAAAAATTAACGAAAATAGTTTTAAAATTGTTGTGGATTAGACTGAAGTTTTTCAGTCATTTTTATACTAATATAATTAAAAGTTTTATAAAATTTTATTTTTAATAATAAACATTTTCTTTATTTGCAATAAATACCTCTAAAATACTTACATAAGTAAGGTTTTTTGACTAATAAAACTTCACAGCCCTGATCAGATAGTCCTGTACATTACTTTTTTTTATGGTAACCTACAGTATGATGTATGTTGAATCTGAACTAATGCTTCTGGAAAAGCAAAAACAAAAGCTCACATTGTTATTTATGTCTACAATTACATTTTTATGTGTTACCCTGTCTATTTAATTTTGAGTAGTTTAGTAATGTATATTTTACCCAGAATACAGGAAAACATTGAATTTGAACAAATGTCCAATTTCAATGTTTGGCCCAAGAACCCCCTTATTGCCTCCTCCCACCACATGGCCTCTTTGCAGCTCATGACCCACTTTTTAAACTTGATTTAGGAAATTAAAACCAAAGTTAACCCTTAAATTTGAGTAACAACATAGAATTTTAGTCAATTCAGATAAAGTTTTGGTTGTAGATAGTTGTGACATTTGATAAATATATTAATACAAAATAATTTAATTTGTTGTCAAGTATACTTTAAGTAGTATTAATTGTATTTAAGTTAAATGACACAAGAAAGTTTGCTAATAGATAAAACTGGAAGAAATCATAAAACTCTGATGAAATTTGTAAAAAGCCTGTTGGGATTAACTTGTCCCTAAAATCTAGAATAGTGTTCAACAATACTGGACTAATTATAATTTATAGTAAATATTTAACCCAAAATACATTTTTTGTTATGAACGCTTAGAATGTATTAAGTTATATCTTAGCTTTAAGACAAACATAAAATAATGAAATATAATAATATGATCACATATAATTTTATTTTTTATTTTTACACATTATTGTACAGTACATAGTTAAATTATTTATGATTCAACAATCATGATGGACACTTGATTTAAAACCACAACACCATACCATCCAGACATGGTTAGTTTTATTTGTACTGCTTAATTGCAACTTGATAGATAGATTGATTTGTATCAAACTAATTTACAAATTTTTTTATTTATAAATAATCTTGATCATGTGTTTATAATTATATAACTTTCATCAGATCATCCCCCACCAGTGCTGCAGTAGAAAAGTTCATTTCCACCACTTGTTTCAAGGTTTGTTATTCCACTTAAGTATAAGTAGCATAAGTTCTCACTTAGATTCAAATGATTTGTAATATAATTGATCTTAACTGTATTTTGTAATGAAAAATAGTTTTAACACTTTTTTTTTGATAGAGTTTTTTTTATAATTTAATAGCAGTTTAATTTCTAAAGCATTTGAATAGTTTACAATGTGAGTGATTATTAAAAAAAAAATTGTGTTTTAAAGATTTCTTATTATTTATTTTGCTATATAGTTTGTGTGATTAAGAGATAGACTATATTTGATCGTTTTAAATAATTTTTACACCAAATAGTGAAATAATTTTACTTATATCCCTTAGGTCAAAGCTAAATCAAATCCCAATACATTTTGTGTAATTTAAAACAAGCCTAGTCTATTTTGTGAGCTAAAATTGTTTCTGAAAGTTTTTTGACAGATAAATGTTTGTAAAGGGCAGATATAAATTTTGTATTTTCTTTGATTTTCATCGACAAAATTTTCTAAATTTTGCAAGAAACATTTCTTAAAAGTTTTAGGTAATTACCTTAGAAAACTTAAGAGGAGGTAGATTTTAAGTGAATTGTAGTGAAGATTTAAGGAGGTAGTAGTCTTTTTTATGCCTTTTTATTTTGCGCCTCTCACAGGGTTGGCACATTAACTGGAAACCTGAAAAAAATAGGAGTTAGACAATTAAGGCAAAAAAATTTTGGAATAACCTGGAATTTGAAAAAATTATAAAAAAAACCTGTAATTTTTAACAATTTTATCATGTTCAGTAGTAAAATGTCGATTTGATACAAAAAACTTATTACATAGATAAAAATTTTTTGCAATCACCAAAAATTTTTACTGAAAAAAAAAAAGATATTAAGTAGGTTTACAGTATCTTTCTAATGGTTTTATACTATTTAACACAGTTTTCTCACTTAAAGCTTAATTAAAAACCAAAAACAGACTAAGAAATGTGTACTTTTAACAACCTGTAAGAAATTAGGAAAACCTTGAAAATTGGAAAAAAAAAGAGTGGCAACCCTGCCTTCACGAGGAACCTATTGTAGTCTCGGACTTGACCTGATTTTTTAAAATTTGTAAAAAGCAAATTGTAAATAAATTGTAACTAAACAAAAAAGTGGTTAACTCCCCTATGCCCTTTAAAGCCCACCAACAATTTATCTTCTATTTTTAAAAACTCTGTGCTAGAGACCTTAGATTTTCAAGAAATGTTTCTTGAACAATGTATAAAAGAATCATTCAAAAATATATTAAGAATTAATAGGGTTTACATTGAAAAGTTTAATTTTTTTTTTGTAAATATATAACTTAAGATACAAAATGTTTTTTAGTTCAATTATTAAAGTTCTCTACATCTAAAAACAACTTGATGTTGAACATTAGGATTGAAAACATAGTAAAAAATTTGAAGACAAGTTTCCAAAGTTCAGTATGTTTTTTTAACAAAACAATAATCAAATAAAAAAAACAAACACTTACACTTAAGGGCATTTATGATCTAAATTTTTTTAAATGTGTCACAATTTTATTTTTTTAATTTATACTAGTTAGTTACAAAGAAAGATTTTACAATAAAATATTTTGAGTTGGATAAAACACTTAATATTTAAAAATAATATATTTGGATATGGTGGATAGGCTAAACTATATTAATAATCGTTGGTACATGGTGATACTGCACTACTTTATCAGACTATAATTACTTATTTATATAGATTAAGTTTTCTTAAAAGGACATAACATAATAGTATGCTCCATAGTCCAAAGCTAAACTGTTGCAGCCAGATGATTAATTATAAAAAAAGCTGTACTAAATTGTTGTGCTAAATAGATCTATTTTATTCTTAGTTATTAGTGAAAAAAAAAAGTTTTTTGTATAGTTTTCTAAAATTAGTAGCATAGCTAATTAATAATCTAAGGTTTTATTTAAAATTAAACAAAAACTTTTTACTAAATAGTTGGAAATAAATTACTTAATATGACATCATAGGTGAGAAATCCCAATCACCGAAGATGATGTCCTCAATTGATGAAAGAAACCAGCTCCTGGAATAAGAAACTTCCGGTTGCGGTTACCAGAAACTTTTAGCAACTTTCCAAAGAAAAGGTGTCAAGGTCCGAAGTGCCCCAAGGTTAGTTTAAAAGAATAATAAGTAATTTTTAATCAAAACAATCACTTAATTTTGATTTAGTATTTGTTTGCAAAAGGTTTATTGTTTATTGTTTAATTTTTTTGTTTTTAATTGAGTATTTATATATAAAAGTACTTTGTTGCAGTAAAATCTCTTCAAATTCTGTATTTTAATAAACACCCAGCAAATTAGTTATATATAACAGATTAAAGTTTATTTTATAATAGGTACATCATAATAAAGAAACATAAAACCAAGAGTTTAAAATAGAATTGTAATATGGCCTAAAAGTTTTTTTACCAACAAATTGTTAATGTATTATCTTGCAATTTAAATTAATCTTGTTTTTTATTTTGTTTTTATTAGAATTAGTTTCCAAGACATTAATCAGCGTTGCCAAAAAAAACTCTTAAAACCTGGAAATTGACTATGCAGGCAAAAATAAAACTGGAATTTGAGAAATTTTTAGAAAAACCTAGAACTTTAAACAAGTTACATTTAAAATAATAAATCTGGACTAAATACGAAAAATCTATCATACACAAATACTTTTTCTTATTTTGGATATTTTTTTAAGTATAAAACTTACACAATAGTATCTTTTTATACTTTTGTTCCATTTAAGAGCTTAAATTTAATTTTATACTAAAGGTTGACTCAAAAATTTGTACTTTCAAACACTTGTAAAACTCTTCAATAAACGATTGGCAACCCTGAGTAATAGTTTATTTTTTCCTGTAAAAAAAAGTTTAAGAAACTTTAGTAACTTAATAGTTTTACTTTTGAAATAATTTTGCTTTTTATCATTGTTTTCATCAACCCTGAGTAATAGTTTTTTTCCTGTAGAAAAAAAGTTTAAGAACTTTAAGTAATATTTAAAATAATTTTGCTTATGACTAGAGTTTTTTGTAGCTTTTATAATGGTAAAAGGTTGAACTTAAAACTTTGGTATGGATAAAACTTAATTTTAAGTGAAACGTTTTGCTCGTTATTGTAGTTTATGTAAACATTTTGTAAAGATAAATAACTTGTTATAAAATCGCTTAGTAACTTTTTCATTTTATAGTAGCCAAAGACTAAGATAGTTTAAAGCTTGTTGAAAATATAGTTTAATTGTAAGTGTTGACACTTTTCGGTCTTGATTTATTTTCTAAGAAAATTAGTTGCTTTTAATTAAATTCAATATTACCACTAGTATCTTCCATTATTCTATGTTTATTTTTTAGTAGTGTTTTGAAATTGATAGTCCTATTTGATGAAACTTCATTTTACAATGATTTTTGTAAATTTTCCAAAATGTAGTATTTTAAATTGTATTGTAGTAAAACCTATATTTTGAAAAATTTTGTTTGTATTAATTATAACTTCGACCAGTTGTAGTTTAAAAATATTTAAAAAAAAAAATAAGACACGATTTAAAATAATTTCTCCAATTTTTATATACTGTTATTTGTTATGCATAGTTATTTATTACTTATCTGTTTGTACTTTTTTAAATTTCATAACATTATAAGTATTGTAACCAACGTATTAAACAGGAACTGATGACAATGAAAATCAGCAGACGAAGGGTGATGGATGCTTCTTCAATTTTTATTGTTGTTTATTTTTAATGGTTTTGTGAATAAAATTACATCTTACTGCAAATAGACATTTCTTTGTTTAAATGATGAAACTTAATTCTTCGTTTTGAAGGTTTATTTATAAAAAAAAACTAAAGTTACTAAAAGTAATGTAAAAGTAAAAGCAATTTAATTAAATCAAGAAGTTTAAAGTAGGTTGAAAGTTTCCTTATGTCATAAGTAGTGTCTACCTTGTTTGTTTACATTTTTTTAACAATAAGGTCTTCGTTTCTTACAAAAAATTAAATGTTTCTTCGGCTTATATAAGTTTGTTAGGTTTCTCATGTAAAGCTCAAAAAATAAGGCTGTTTAACTTGAGCTTTTTTTCTGTTTAATTCACATTTAGATGCTTATCTACTTAAGTTTTAAGCAAGTGAAAGCTTATTAATAAACGTGTAATTAAAATGTTTTTTGATAAGTGTAGTTGATTTTAAAAACTGTTTCGTTGTCCGGGCTTGTTACACTAAAGAAGGTGGTATACCTAGTTGTTTTGTAGAATTAAATCAAGTAAACATCATTTTACTAAAATTCAGGACTTGGTTTGGTATAATTCATTGGCAAGTTTTTCTTTAAGTATTTGCTCGCGTGCCGTACTTTCTAGAAGAGCGTTCTTGCTAAAATGTACGCAGTTTGCTGAATCCCAAAGTATGCTTCTTGTTAAATATTAAAACTGATCTGTTTTTTTTTTATAAATACAAGTTTTCATATCAATCTACAAAATTGGCTGTACACTGTCTAGCAAGTAACGCAATTTTTAGGTCTTTCTTCTGTCTATGTACAGCAAAACAAGTTATAAATTAATTTGACCGTCTCTACGTCGAATTCATTTTGAACAAACTACCTTTACTCGACCCTATTCCATTAAAAAAATTATATTTTTGAAAATAAGTAAGACTTTATCGTCTGAATTTTATGGCTAATAGAATTGTAGAGTTATTTACACTTGCAACCTTATTTAGAATAATGCAAAGTAAAAGAAAGTTGGGCTTATAAACATTTTTACGGATGTCTTTTGATTACCATTCAACTAGCAAGTATCTAATTAGTTTACTATGTACATACACACAAACATTTAAAAAGTAGTAAATTTAAATTTTCTCAACTAGGGTGTAAGCTGAGTTATACAATTGGCTTTTCAAAGTATAAGTCTTTCATTTGTTTTTGAATAAAAGTCAATTTATTTTTGTTTAGTTGTCGCTAGCGCATTTAAAATAAAACCTTTTAATCTTGTTTTGTCAAAATTTATTTTATAAGTTTATAAAGAGTAATTATAATTAAAGTATAGAAAAGTAACACTTTTGAAAAATTTATGAGCTTAAAAACTCGTTTATACTTTTGAGTTTACAAATGTCTTGAATAGTTTTAATTGCTATATATTTCAAATCTCTTAAGTATGTGTAAAAACTTATAAGTATAAGAAATAAAAAACATGAGCTTCTATAGTTTTAAATTACTGATAATAACTAGAAACATTTTGCTACCAAATTTGTTAAAAACAATGAATTTCTCTGATGCTTTATTGATATTATAAAAAACGTAGTATTGGTATAGTCTCAGTGTACAAAAAAGTTTATAGATTTTAAGGATTCGGCAACTTAGACCTGTACTAACTTGTTTGTAATCTTCAGTTTATTAGCTGTGAAAATGGTCTTTGTTTCGTTTTTAACGACAAATAATTAAAAATCATCATTTAAACTTCTAAATTATGCATGACATAGAATGTAAAGTTTTTTTTTTTCACAATTGATATCGAAGCTTTCAAGACATTTTTTTTCGGTTTACACAAATATATATCAATGCTTTTAAAAGCCTTGGACAATTGCAACAGCAAGTAAAAAGTTCGAAATTGTGTATATAGAAACTAACGAGAAATTAAAATTTTGAAACTATACAGAAAATGACTAATCTAATGAGAAAACGGTTTAATAATAATAGCCTTTTAAAACCTAAGTTTTTAATAGACAACATAAAAACTTTCATAATAACTTGATACATTTCGCTACCAAATTTGTTAAAAACAATGTACTTCCCTAATGCTTTATTGATATTATAAAAAACGCTTACAAACGTAGTCTTGGTATAGTCTCAGTGTACAAAAAAGGTTTTAAGGACTTAGCAACTTATACCTGTACTAATTTGTTTGTAATCTTCAGTTTATTAGCTGTGAAAATGGTCTATGTTTCGTTTTTAACGACAAATAATTAAAAATCATCATTTAAACTTCTAAATTATGCATGACATAGAATGTAAAGTTTTTTTTTTCACAATTGATATCGAAGCTTTCAAGACATTTTTTTTCGGTTTACACAAATATATATCAATGCTTTTAAAAGCCTTGGACAATTGCAACAGCAAGTAAAAAGTTCGAAATTGTGTATATAGAAACTTACGAGAAATTAAAATTTTGAAAGTATACAGAAAATGACTAATCTAATGAGAAAACGGTTTAATAATAATAGCCTTTCAAAACCTAAGTTTTTAATAGACAACATAAAAACTTTCTTAATGTACTGTAATTCTTATAACGAAATTGACATTGCATTCATACTTACATTACTGACAGATTTAGACTGATATTTTCCTTAAAACAATTTGAAACAACGTGATACATGATTTAAGCTGTAACATACATAACTGTTTTCAAAACATCATTTAAATGTGTCGGCAACACAAACACTATAAACTTTTGATGAAATACAATTTCATCTGCAAATAGTTGGTTATTCTGGGTTGAGTTGCAAAGTAGACTATTCTTTTGTAACTATGTGATACTTACCAACAACAATGTTATTCAACTAACTAAGCTATTATCATAAAATATGAGTCTTTATAAGTTTGGTTATATACGCTTGATTTAAATTAACTAACACTTTATTTTTTCATCAAATAATCATTTGCGCTACATTAAAATTGTAAGCGAACTAAAGTTGTTAATATATTGTTTTGTCAAACAGAACCATTATGTTATGTATATAATTACGTATATTCTAATAGAAATCTTTTAAAACATTCAGATTATTTAAAATCATTATTAATTGTTTTTAAAAACTTTAACTTACACAAACCACTCGATTGTTAAATAATGCAAATGATCTACATTTTGTCGGACAGTAAACGAAATTTTATTGATAACTGCACATAAGTAGTTTAAAACTATTTATCTTGAAGTAGATCAGTTTAATGAAGTATTAACTGTTATTTTTAGATAAAAAACAGTTAAGTTTAAAACAGTCCTGCATTGACATCTATGTGTTTTTAAAAGTATCAATTAAAGTGTTATATAGTAACATAAGTTAAAAGGTATCATTTTTAGCTAATCTTTGAAAAAATTTAACCAGTCTTTTATTATTTCATTCAAAAACAAGTTAATGCCTGTTATAAACACTTGAAATATAAACATTTCTTTTATATGTCGAGTTTTTTCTTTTATATGAAACTGCAACATTCTAAAACATTTACACTAACGTAAGCTTTGAAAAAGTGTTATTTTAATGTTGAAGTTTTGGAAAGTTCATACTTAGAAAGACAACTTATTTTAAGATATCAACTGCTTTAGAACAAAGCAGTAGCAGATGCTATACATGCTTTCTCATATTTAGCGATAGTATTTATTTCAACTGTTAATTAATATGCTGAACTTTAGCATCCAAAACAACATGTATTTTACAAAAGTTAGAGTAAATCTTAATTAAATCAAACCTTAAAAGTTTTTTTCAAAATTTTTAGCGAAAAAATCTTAAGTATTTCTTAAACTAATTTGTAATATGACTTATAAGGAGTTTTGTATGACTAAAACTAAGAAAAACAAAAATAGTTAGAATCAAGTTATCATAAGACTGTTACATTAATAACTAATATTTTTTCGGATCAATTATTAAACAGTTACGCAAAACTAGTTGAAATTGTCAATAAGATTTTTTTTACTGAAAACAAACATTTTAAACAAAAAAAAGAAAAGTTTACACGAAAACCTCCAGCATTTTCTTTTAAACTTTATAAGATTACATGTTTTATTTATTCGTATGGCTATTTTAATTATTGGTGTAAAATTATTAAAGTTGAGACTTTACTTTCACTCTGTGCGGTATGTTAAGTAAAATATGTTTGAAGCCGTTAGAATAAAAAGAATCATACAAAAAATTAAGATCTAAAAGCTATAAGAAAAATAAAAAAATTATAGCTATAAATTCAGTTTAAACAAAACTTTTATCCGCTAGGTGGCGCAACAGAGTCCCTAGGTTTGTCTGAGGTTGCACAGATTTGGTTTAAGAAAAAAATAATGATTAAAAAGGTTTACTGTTTTTTTCACCGCACGATGTCGCTGTTCCAGGCCACCACGTCCCCGCCTCCACCCTAAAGGTTTAGCCCGGCTTAATACTGAGCCAAATTTTTTTTTTCACTTAAACTTTCATCTTACGTAATTTACTCTTTCAAATGCATTTTAACATTTTTCTATCTCTTTCGTTACTATGCTAACAATACATCAAATTTATATTTACAAACTTTGTAAGATTCCAATGGTTAAGAGCTGTAAAGAAGGGAGAGTCAAGTAGATACACAAACATTATACAACATATATAATAAAATAACTAAATACAACTACAAAGCATATAAATAATGCTTATTTCAGACCGTTCACAGTTTGCAAAGAAGGTGAAGAGAATAGGTATCCAAACAATGTGGTAACACTGTGGTACAGAGCTCCTCAGTTGCTGTTAGGTTAGATTATTACATTATACAAACTTATATTATTTTTTAGCTATTTTTTGTACTATTAATCATATCATGTCCACTTTGTTTACTTTATTTATTATTTTGTAATGTTTTTTTGTATTGTATATAAACTTTTAATATGTGTTTTAGTAACTACAATTACAGCTAATATGAAAATAAATAAGACAAACTTAGTTATAATTTTACTACATATCTCTACCAAGATTTAATTTATAGTCCCTTACATGTTATAATTAAAAAAAAAATGTGCGGTACTTTTTAGGCAAACTATTTTGATTTATATAGTATATACAGTAATAAATTACTAAGATTATTGAAAAAAATTATATTGAGGTCTTTTGTAATGAAAATTAAGTTATTAGTACTTAAGTTGAGTAAAGATTAATTAGTAAATTTATTTATAACTGCTCTTATGACTATGCATTAAGTTAGGTTTGATAAAGTGCTGTTTTTTAACATTTATAAACATACATAAAAATATGTGAATTTGTAAGGTGAAAAGTTTGAAGTCCTTTGTGTAACTTATATAATATTTGCAAACCTTATTGTTTTCTTAGGATGAATCGATCTTATTTTCTTATAACATTATTTCCTATTATTTTATTAATAAATAATTGTGAAACTTCGTTTATTTTTAGTTTTTTTAATTTGCTTAATTTTATTTGTATTTTTGTTTTTTTTTTTCCATTTGAGCTTCAAGGCAAATGATTATGCAAAACAAATTTAAAAAATTTAGTTTTAATAACTACTTGATATAAGTATTAATTTAGATTCATTCTATTGTGAAACATAGTGAGTTTTTAATAGTACAGGAAAATAATATTTTTTCAATTAATAGTTTTTCGCTTATAAATAAGCATAATCTTAAAACTAACTAAGAAATAAGTTACTAGCTTCTTTAATTTGTTTTAAATTCATAATACTTAAAAACTTACTATTTCTTCAGCTACTTTTTGCTATTATCGAAAATGTTGAAATTTTTCTCATATTATCATTAAATGTTATTTAAACTCATTTAATGTACAGTTCCAAATGTAGCAAACAAAGCCTAATAAGTTTGTTATATTAAATATCTTGCTTTTGAATACAAAAGTAATCTGAGATACTGTTGTAATAACAATAAATTTAAAATAAATTCTATTGTTTCTTATATTACAGTTAGTTCAACTTTTATAGTTTAATGTTGAGTTACCTTTTTTTTTTATCACATAGTAATTTATGTTAATTTTTTTAAACTACCCCAACTAACTTTTGTTTTGGATTTTTGTTTTCTTGTGCTTAATTAAATGCATATTTAAAATTTAGCAGCTTTATAAGAAATGAACTAATAATAGTATAATTTAAAAAACAATTAAATTTATTTACTGTTTTATTTAATGCTTCCTTTTTTTTTCATCAGTTCTGATTTATAAAGAATAACAGCTTCATATTTTTAAACACAGCTAACTAAGTATTTTGATTAGTAGATAATTGAGAATACTTTTTTCCATGTAAATATGTATAGGAGTTTCCTCAACTTTGTGATTATTTACTAGTTGTGATTTGTTTATTTTCATGCTAAATAAATATTAAATGCTGCCACTTTTTTTTTATTACATAAATAATACTAAACTATATTATATAGTTCAACAACATCACCAAATATACAAATTTTAATTTTTTGGTAAATAAAAATCTCAATAAAAAAGTTTTACTTTTTATATAAACTCAAAATTCTCTACTCTGTACTTTTATTAGAAACAACTAAGTTAAAAGTATCTTGTTATTTTATTTTATAGTGTTCATTATTATATTTTTTAAATTTTAGTTAGTACATAAAAGCTGAATGCTAAGTTAAATTTTACTTTTAAACAAACTTAAAATTAAAAGATATATCTTAGATCTATAAGTTTGTTTTAATCACCTTGTATTAAATCTCGATAGTAGTTTTGTTATTTTTAGAAGTCTTGAATTAAATATTGCTCAAAAAGTACTCATATTAAAGTATAATTAGTTTTTACCTTTAAGACCTGGTTTCAGCAGTTAAAGTTTGATAGTTTTGTTTGTAAACTGATTATATAGACAATGTTGAATCCTGTTAATTACTAAACAGTTATAACTGTATAATTTTAATTTAGCTAGTTTCTATGAGTCCAAAAGTTTTTTAAAAATTGAAAAGACTTACAACAAAAAAACCTTTCTACAGTCAAAAAGAATAAATATATATAGTTTTTTTCTATATCTTACAAAAAAAACTTCAATATATTTTGAAAAAAAAATTTTTATTTTTGAAACTTACTAAAATTAAGTACATAACTTTTTAACATAAAAATAATCAGAACAAAATATATACAAGCTTGAAGTGTAAGTTGAATATTTAAAGCCTTCCCTTATTATCTTTATATAGGATTGTAGATAACTGGCATAATTTATATATTTAAACAGATTTGTGCTGGTCTTACTTAAACTATATAAAGTTTGAAATTAAACAATACAAGTGCAATACTATATAAAACATTTATCATTAATATACTAGATTAGGTTTTCATTTAAAAAAAAAGTGAACTGATTTTGCTGAGTATTAATCCAAGAATATTTTTTGCAATTTTATAGCGCAATTTGTGTACACAACTTTTTTCAACAAAAAATTGTAAAAAATTTAATACTTTTGAAGTTTGTAATGACGGAGCGGTTGTTTAAAAAAAGAAATGTTTTATCAAATAAAAACAAAAATAAGAAATTTCTTAAGGAACAGAAAATGCAACTTGAGTTTTGAAGCTTTAATTTGGAGCTGATATAAACCAGCTTAAAATTTATAAACCGGGGAAAAGCTGATGAATGAGAACAGTATGCGTTCTCAGTGCTAATTGGTGTCATAGCCTTAGAAGATTTAAAACATAATGTGTATTAGAAAAGTTGTAATTTATTATTGTTTTTATACCAACATTATAGGTTATTTATTTAGCATAGTGTGTTTTTGTATATTTTTTGCAAATAAATAATTTTCAGTTGTTTAGAACAAGTTAATATTTAAATGAATTCTATAACCAAACGTTAGTAGTTTTCCAATTATCTTATAGGTAATATTGAGTTATTAGGAGAATTAAAAGTCCTTTTCTAATGTAACTTAAACTGAAAATTAAAAAATAATAGTAAATCTAGAAAAGAAAACTAAATTGTGCTTTTTTCTTATCAAGTAAAAACGCAAATAACTTTATAAAAGCTATAGTTTGGAATATATCTTTTTATGTTGAGCAAAGCATTATTAAATTGTTGAAATTAAACAAGTTAAAAATTTCTGAAGTACCGAACATATTAATAGCGTTGCTAGAACACTTAAGAAAGGCTGTCTAAAATACAATAGGAACAAGAACTATTTACATCTTAAGTTATTAGTTAAGTATCAATTTCAAAAAAGTAAAAATTTTCTATAAAAAAATGAATAAAAAGTAATTTTTCTTTCTACACTGACTTGAATGCATGCTTGGGGTATTTTAGACTGATGTAAAACAGAACACATCTTACAATAAGTTTAAGGTATACTATAAGTTTCAAATAAGTTTTTGTTTTGTTAAAGTAATATCTAATTTTTGATAAAATATGTGTATGTATGAGTTTTGTTATAGCTTTTAACTTTGACATCAACTTATATTTTTAGCTAATGTTTGTATGTTAATTTTAAAATTTTAACTTTGTAACATTTTGTTTTACCACAAAGTTGTTTTAAGTAATAATAAACTTAATGTATTTTCTCTTGACTGTGTTAGAAATTAAACTTTCAATTTTTTTAAAGAATCAGTTGACATTATATCAAAAGTCTTATATTTTTTTTTACGACCAAAAATTTTCAAAAGCTTGGATTTGGAGTAAGAAAAACGTTTTGGTTATCGAGTCATTAATAAAAATAACAAGTTTTCGTCATAAATTAAAATATAACTTAATTTAATCTTTGACGTATCAAACATTAAAGCATATGTTTGAATATATAAAATAAATTGAATTAATTTATATACAGTGCATTGTACCATCTTTACATTTTTTTTAAATTATGAACTTGTACATTCTGGTTTATATTATACAATCCTGCCAGAAAAAGTCTTTTGGTAATATCAAAATATGTTCTCTTATTATGTACTTTGGTTAGTTCATATTAATACCATATTATCTTAATATGGCTTTTTCTTGCGATATAAATTGGTTATGTTATTAGCTTTAGAAGATTAAATAATTTATAAACACTACTTAAAACTTTTAAAGCAAACATAAAAATTGATAAGTTTAAACTAGCACTATTGATAACTGAAAACTAAATCAACTGTGGTTGTTTTGCTTTAATTAAGTTTTTAAAACAAGAGTCAAAGTCAAGTATGCAACACAATAGTTTACCAAATGTTAGCTATAACCAATATTCTTTTATAATAATGTAAACATAGCTTTATCTTCATATGATTTGGTTAACACTAAAACTATACAGGACACTCTTCTTATATCTAAAGACAAAGGTACATAATATAAGTTTTGATTTGTTTTCTAGTTTTGAAACGATTTAAAATGTTTAATAAATTTTTCAAACATTATTTAAAATGAAGCCAACTACTTACTTTGATTTTTTTTTAACATAAACTGAATTCGGTTAATGTTTTGTGAAGAAATCATAAAAGTACAAAGTGTTTTACTAAAGCGTCTAAGAACATTTTTAAAAACAAGCTTAAGCTAGGATAACATGTTAAAGTGTTAATTAATAAAAGCAAATAACAAGTTTATATTGTGTTTAGATGTACAATTTCAGATGTAAATATCAATATTAGTATGTATTAAAACACTTTTATTAAACTATATTTAGTGTATATGTTAATTATTGGATACTTTTTTTAATGTCATTAGTAATTAAACTGCTATATGTTTTTATCAGTAATGTAAAGATAATTGAACCATTTGATGTTAATTAAATAAAATAATTAAAATATATGTAATTTAGTTTAGTATTAAAACTAAAAACAAAACTTAAACTGAAATATTGAACGAACTTTCAAGAGATGTTTTTTAGAATGATGTGGTTAGATATACAATAGAAATCCAAAAAGTAATTATAGTTTTAGTAAAAAATAGTGTTAAATTTTAAGATCAAATATTAAGAGAACTCAATTGTAAAAGTTTACAACTCAATTTAACATTTTATTTCTGCATTAAACGCTTTAAATTGTTTTTAACTGCTTTTATTTTTACCTAGTCAGCACAATTATTTTAGTTTTATCCGCAAATTTATTTACCCTACTAATTTTATACATACCAATAAACTAGTATATGAGTGTAAACTTGGATAAAACAGCAGTTTCTAGTTTTATTGCTAAGCCTATTTGTTTTAAACATCTTTACTAAAGTTAGATTGTAAATTCCGGTTGGGCGACGTATGGCTTTTACAAAAACTTTTCATGTGGCAAAGATCTTTTATCGTTAAATTATCTTGTGTGCTTTTATTAATTTTGAGCTTTAGATAACGAAAACACTTAGTTATGTACTTTTCGTTTAATTTTTATTACACACTGGCACTTATTTTACTGTTTGTCCGTTACAAACTTGCTTTTAATGAGTTTCTACAAGTTTTGTATTAAAATATACAAAATTAAGTAACCTGTAGCTTTTTTTAAAAATCCAATATGCGAAAGATTTCTTCTAATAGTTTCCCTACCCGCAAAGTATTGCCTATCACTGTTATAACTTTTTTTTTGAACATCAGCAAGCTAAATCATAGTATTATAATATATTATAAATGTTATGAAGGTAGTAAGTACAAAGGTTATGTTACATGTAGATTTACACTAATTGTGTGTTAGCTTAAAGAAAAAATTAATATAATACATACAAACTAGTCAAATAAATTATAAAAAAACTATATAGTAAAACTCCTTAAATACTAAATTTTATAACCTTGCAAGGTCATACTTAGGTATACAACCACACTTAAAACCATAGTTAGTTATAATCTAAACTACACTAATATTAATATTATGTAGTACTTAGAACTACTCTAAATAAAACTAGACATCATAATGATTTTACATATTGTATTCAAGAACAGTTTCAAACACTAATAACTATTAAGGACCATGTAAAAATAAAACACTTTATGCTCATAATTTACTTTGAGTGTTATTGTTTTTACACTAAGAATTTTAAAGTTGAAATAAGTGATAACTGCTTAAATTATAAAATTAATTTCTTAATGAAGAAACATTAAAAAAATTGTACACAACCAAATCAAATAATATAAATGTGTATTTTGAAATAACATGCTTCCTGCAGCAGGCTGTAGCTAAAATGACCCAGACCACTATCTATTACTGGTTTATATAGATTTTTTTCACTTATATTCAACATTCAACATTAAATCAAGAATTTGACTGTTTATATTCTCCTTACCTTAGAGGTATTGGTTGACTTGCTGGAAATAAAGTTTTTTTTATGCAAGAATGGACAAGTTTTTAAGGTTCACTGAGCACATAGCATTAATAATTCAGAATTACACAAATAACAACTAAGAAAAACTAAATTCAACATCAACTTTAAAATTTAAAAAATCTTAAACTTTTCAATAGGTATTGTACAAGAATTAAATTACCATATAGTTTCGAGCTAAGTTTATGTCAATAAATTATAATGTTTAGCATAAGGAAGCAAGGTGATTAAATTTGATTATTCCTTTCATCAACGACTTTGGTCGTTTTAAAATTCAAAGTTTTTAGTGAGTTAATTAATACTACAAAGAAGTCCAACATTTAATTTTAGAACATATAACATAAACTCTTGCCTAAAATCTATAGTTGTATACTGTAAGCTGCTTTATTATGAATAAAAATATATATAATTTTTGACATGTAGTCAGTTTTGTAGAAAATTTCCGAAATTTTTATTGTGGTATTTGAATTTTAAATAAACCTTTAGAAATTCTTCTTTCGCTTAAATATTTGATAAACAAACCTTAAATTTTCTGGATATGTTCCGTTTAATAGTTAAAAAGTCTTATTGTATGAATTAAAATATTTATTTAGGTTTGTTAAGCATAAATAAATTAAAATTAACATTTTTACACAACATGAAAAAACTATACAATAGAATTGTTTATTATTAGAATTAAACTAAGAAAATTTAATAAATTTATTACTTTCCAAGGTCATACTTAGGTACACAACAAAACTAAAACCCGTTTCAAATTAAACCTAATTTGTACTAATACTAACATTGAATACTACTTAGGGCTACTCTATATAAAACTAGGCATGACAATGAATTTACATATTGTATAAAGAACAGTTTCAAACACTAACAACTATTAAGGACGATGTAAAAATAAAACACTTTATGCTTATAATTTACTTTGAGTGTTTTATTTTTACTTTGAGAATTTTAAAGTTGAAATGAGTAATAACTCCTTAAATTATAAAATTAATTTCTTAAAGAAGTAACATTAAAAAATAATCGTTCACAACAAAATTAAACATATAAAATGTCTATTTTGGAATAACATGCTTCCTGCGGTAGGCTGTGGCTAAAATGACCCAGACCACTATCTATTACTGGTTTATATAGGATTTTTTTCACTTATATTAAACATTAAGCATTAAACCAGGAGTTTTACTATATATATTCTACTTACCTTAGAGGTAGTGGTTGTCTTGCTAGAAATGAATTTTTTTTATGCAAGAATGGACAAGTTTTTATGGTTTACTGAGCAAATAACATTTATAATTCAGAATTACACAAATAACAACTAAGACAAACTAAATTCAAAAACTACTTTGAAATTTAAAATTTTTTAAACTTTTTAATAGGTATTTTACAAGAAATAGTTTACCATATAGTTTTGAGCTAAGTTTATGTCAATAAATTATAATGTTTAGCATAAGGAATCGCAAATAAAGGTAATTGAATTTGATTATTCCTTTTATCAACAACTTTATTCGTTTTAAAATTCAAAGTTTAAGAGCTACAAAGTTAAATTGATTTTATTGATATAGGCAATTTTGTCAAAAGTTTCTGTGAGTAAAAATTGGACCATTTTGTTTAAGTCAGTATTTAAACTAAGAATAATTTACTAATTACTTTTATTTCTTAAGAAGGTTTATAAAAACTTATCTTAAATAAATTACAAGGGTTTCAAGAGATATGTTGTGTTTAAGAATGATTTTCTTTACCTAATATAAATTATAATATAAAAGTTCAAATACTTTAAGAATTTTCAATTATAAAATTTAGCAGCTGTAAGTGTTTACTTTAGATATACTCTTGGTTGTGAGAAAAAATATTTTTGTCTATTTAAAAAGCAAAAATAAAAAATTAAATCTAAACCTCGAGTTAAAACATCAAGTTTATTTTAGTAATCAATAAGTTTTTTTTTGTAATAAAAACTGGAACGGAATAATAGAAACGAACGTTTTAATTAAGAACGAAATAATGAAAACTAACTAATTAAATAACAGTAAAAATTAACGAAAATAATAAAAGTTGTTGTGAATTTAGACTGCAGTTTTTCAGTCATTTTTATACTAATGTAATTAAAAGTTTTTTAAAATTTTATTTTTAATAATAAACATTTTCTTTATTTGCAATAAATACATTTGATATATATTATATACTTACATAAGTAAGATTTTTTTACTAATAAAACTTAAAGCCCTGATCAGATAGTCCTGTACATTACTTTTTTTTATGGTAACCTACAATATGGTGTATGTTGAATCTGAACTAATGCTTCTGGAAGAGCAAAAACAAAAGCTCTCATTGTTATTTATGTCTACAACTACATGTTTATGTGGTACTCTGTCTTCTTCGAGTAACTTAGTAATGTATATATTACCTTGTATGCAGGAAAACATTGAAATTGAACATAAGTCCAATTTTAGCATATGGCCCAAGAACCCCCTTATTGCCTCCTCCCACCACATGGCCTCTTTGCAGCTCATGACCCACTTTTTAAACTTGATTTAGGAAATTAAAACCAAAGTTAACCCTTAAATTTGAGTAACAACATATAATCTTAGTCAATTCAGATAAAGTTTTGGTTGTAGATAGTTGTGACATTTGATAAATATGTTAATACAAAATAATTTAATTTGTTGTCAAGTATATTTAAAGTAGTATTAATTTTATTTAAGTTAAATGAGACAAGAAAGTTTGCTATTTGATAAAAGTGGAAGAAATCATAAAACTCTGATGAAATTTGTAAAAAGCCTGTTGGGATTAACTTGTCCCTAAAATCTAGAATAGTGTTCAACTATACTGGAACAATTATAATTTATAATAAATATTTAACCCAAAATAAATTTTTGTTATGAACGCTTAGAATGTGTAAAGTTATATCTTAGCTTTAAGACAAACATAAAATAATAAAATATAATAGTATGATCACATATAGTTTTTATTTTAATTTTTACATTATTGTACAGTACATAGTTAAATAACACATGAACCAACAATCATGATGGACACTTGATTTAAAGTCACAACACCATACCATCCAGACATGGTTAGTTTTATTTGTACTGCTTAATTGCAACCTGTTTGATACAATTTTTGATATGCATCAAACTAATATACAAAGTTTTTCTAATTACAAATCATCTTGATCATGTGTTTATAATTATATAACTTTCATCAGATCATCCCCCACCAGTGCTGCAGTAGGAAAAGTTCATTTCCACCACTTGTTTCAAGGTTTGTTATTACATAAGTTCTCACTTTGTTTTATATGATTTGTAATTTAATTGTAATATAAATTATATATTAATCTTAACTAACTTAATTATAATATAAATCTTAACTGTAATTGGTAATTTAAAATAGTTTTAACATTTCTTTTGATAGAGTTTTATTTTTTATAATTTAATAATACTTTAATTTCTAAAGCATCTGAATAGTTTACAATGTGAGTGATTATTAAAAAAAAAATTGTGTTTTAAAGATTTCTTATTATTATTAATTTTGCTATATAGTTTGTGTGATTAAGAGATAAACTATATTTGATCGTTTTAAATAATTTTTACACCAAATAGTGAAATAATTTTACTTATATCCCTTAGGTCGAAGCTAAATTAAATCCCAATACACTTTGTGTAGTTTAAAACAAGCCTAGTCTATTTTGTGAGCTAAAATTGTTTCTGAAAGTTTTTTGACAGACAAATGTTTGTAAAGGGCAGATATAATTTTTTTATTTTCTTAAATTTTGATCGACAAAATTTTCTAGATTTTGCAAGAAACATTTCTTAAAAGTTTAATTTAAGGTAATTACCTCAGAAAACTTAAGAGGAGGTAGATTTTAAGTGAATTGTAGTGAAGATTTAAGGAGGTCTTTTTTATCCCTTTTTAGCTTCTCACAGGGTTGGCACATTACATGGAAACCTGATAAAAATAGGAGTTAGACAATTAAGGCAAAACAAATTTTGGAATAACCTGGAATTTGAAAAAATTATAAAAAAAACCTGTAATTTTTAACAATTTTATCATGTTCAGTAGTAAAATGTCGATTTGATACAAAAATTTATTACATAGATAAAAATTTTTTGCAATCACTGAAAATTTTTACTGAAAAAAAAAGATATTAAGTAGGTTTACAGTATCTTTCTTATGGTTTTATACTATTTAACACAGTTTTCTCACTTAAAGCTCAATTAAAACTAAGAAATGTGTACTTTTAACAACCTGTAAGAAATTAGGAAAACCTGGAAAATTGGAAAAAAAAAAGAGTGGCAACCCTGCTTTCACGAGGAACCTATTGTAGTCTCGGACTTGACCTGATTTTTTAAAATTTGTAAAAAGCAAATTGTAAATAAATTGTAACTAAACAAAAAAGTGGTTAACTCCCCTATGCCCTTTAAAGCCCACCAACAATTTATCTTCTATTTTAAAAACTCTGTGCTAGAGACCTTAGATATTCAATAAATGTTTCTTGAACAATGTATAAAAGATTCAATCAAAAATATATTAAGAATTAATAGGGTTAACAATGAAAAGTTTAATTTTTTTTTGTAATTATATAACTTAAGATACTAAAGGTTTTTTAGTTCAATTATTAAAGTTCTCTACATCTAAAAACAACTTGATGTTGAACATTAGGATTGAAAACATAGTAAAAAATTTGAAGACAAGTTTCCAAAGTTCAGTATGTTTTTTTAACAAAACAATAATCAAATAAAAAAAACTAACACTTATACATAAGGGCGTTTATGATCTAAATTTTTTTTAATGTGTCACAATTTTATTTTTTTAATTTATATTAGTTAGTTACAAGGAAAGATTTTACAATAAAATATTTTGAGTTGGGTAAAACACTTAATATTTAAAAATAATATATTTGGATATGGTGGGTAGGCTAAACTATATTAATAATCGTTGGTACATGGTGATACTGCACTACTTTATCAGACTATAATTACTTATTTAAATAGATTAGGTTTTCTTAAAAGGACATAACATAATAGTATGCTCCATAGTCCAAAGCTAAACTGTTGCAGCCAGATGATTAATTATAAAAAAAGCTGTATTTAATTACTGTGCTAAATAGATCTATTTTATTCTTAGTTATTAGTGAAAAAAAAAGGTTTTTTGTATAGTTTTCTAAAATTAGTAGCATAGCTAATTAATAATCTAAGGTTTTATTTAAAAATTGAACAAAAACTTTTTACTAAATAGTTGGAAATGAAATTACTTAATATGACATCATAGGTGAGAAATCCCAACCACTGAAGCTGATGTCCTCAATTGATGAAAGAAACCAGCTCCTGGAATAAAAAACTTCCGGTTGCGGTTACCAGGAACTTTTAGCAACTTTCCATAGAAAAGGTGTTGAGGTCCGAAGTGCCCCAAGGCTACCAAAGTTAGTATAAAAGAATAAAAAGTAATTTTTAATCATAACAATCACTTAATTTTGATTTAGTATTTGTTTGCAAAAGGTTTATTGTTTATTGTTTAATTTTTTTTTTTGATTGAGTATTTATATATAAAAGTACTTTGTTGCAGTAAAATCTCTTCAAATTCTGTATTTTAATAAACACCCAGCAAATTAGTTATATTTAACAGGTTGAAATTTATTTTGTAATAGGTACATCATAATTAAAAAAAATAAAACCAAGAGTTTAAAATAGAATTGTAATATGGCCTAAAAGTTTTTTTACCAACAAATTGTTAATGTATTATCTTGCAAGTTAAATTAATCTTGTTTTTTATTTTGTTTTTATTAGAATTAGTTTCCAAGACATTAATTAGCGTTGCCAAAAAAACTCTTAAAACCTGGAATTTGACTATCCAGGCAAATATAAAACTGGAATTTGAGAAATTTTTAGAAAAACCTAGAACTTTAAACAAGTTTACATTTAAAATAATAAATCTGGACTAAATACAAAAAATCTATCATACACAAATACTTTTTCTTATTTTGGATATTTTTTTAAGTATAAAACACACACAATAGTATCTTTTTATACTTTTGTTCCATTTAAGAGCTTAAATTTAATTTTATACTAAAGGTTGACTCAAAAATTTGTACTTTCAAACACTTGTAAAACTCTTCAATAAACGATTGGCAACCCTGAGTAATAGTTTATTTTTTCTTGTAAAAAAAAGTTTAAGAAACTTTAGTAATTTAATAGTTTTACTTTTGAAATAATTTTGCTTTTTATCATTGTTTTCATCAACTTTGAGTAATAGTTTTTTTCCTGTAGAAAAAAAGTTTAAGAACTTTAAGTAATTTAATAGTTTTACTTATGAAATGATTTTGCTTATGACTATAGTTTTTTGTAGCTTTTATAATGGTAAAAGGTTGAACTTAAAACTTTGGTATAGATAAAACTTAATTTTAAGTTGAAACGTTTTGCTCGTTGTTGTAGTTTATGTAAACATTTTGTAAATTAAATAACTTGTTATAAAATCGCTTAGTAACTTTTTCATTTTATAGTAGCCAAAGACTAAGATAGTTTAAAGCTTGTTGAAATATAGTTTAACTTTAAGTGTTGACACTTTTCGGTCTTGATTTATTTTCTAAGAAAATTAGTTGCTTTTAATTAAATTCAATATTACCACTAGTATCTTCCATTATTCTATGTTTATTTTTTAATAGTGTTTTAAAATTGATAGTCTTATTTGATGAAACTTTATTTTACAATGATTTTTGTAAATTTTTCAAAAAGTTGTATTTAAAATTGTTTAGTAGTAAAACCTATACTTTGAAAAATTTTGTTTCTATTAATTATAACTTCGACCAGTTGTAATTTAAAAATATTTTTAAAGAAATTAAGACACAATTTAAAATAATTTTTCTATACAGTTATTTGTTATGCATAGTTATTTATTACATATTTGTTTATACTTTTTTAAATTTCATAACATAAAAAGTATTATAACCAACGTATTAAACAGGAACTGATGACAATGAAATTCAGCAGACGAAGGGTGATGGATGCTTCTTCAATTTTTATTGTTGTTTTTTTTAATGGTTTTGTGAATAAAATTACATCTTACTGCAAATAGACATTTCTTTGTTTAAATGATGAAGTTTAATTCTTCGTTTTAAAGGTTTATTTATAAAAGAACCTAAAGTTACTAAAAGTAATGTAAAAGTAATTTAATTAAATTAAGAAGTTTAAAGTAGGTTGAAAGTTTCCTTATGTCATAAGTAGTGTCTACCTTGTTTGTTCACATTTTTTTAACAATAAGGTCTTCGTTTTTTACAAAAAATTAAATGTTTCTTCGGCTTATATAAGTTTGTTAGGTTTCTCATGTAAAGCTCAAAAAAGTAGGCTGTTTAACTTGAGCTTTTTTTCTGTTTAATTCACATTTAGATGCTTATCTACCTAAGTTTTCAGCAAGTGAAAGCTTATTAATAAACGTGTAATTAAAATGTTTTTTGATAAGTGTAGTTGATTTTAAAAACTGTTTCGTTGTCCGGGCTTGTTACACTAAAGAAGGTGGTATACCTAGTTGTTTTGTAGAATTAAATCAAGTAAACATCATTTTACTAAAATTCAGAACTTGGTTTGGTATAAGTCATTGGCAAGTTTTTCTTTAAGTATTTGCTCGCGTGCCGTACTTTCTAGAAGAGCGTTTTGACTAAAATGTACGCAGTTTGCTGAATCCCAAAGTACGCATCTTGTTAAATATTAAAGTTTACTTATGTCATAAGTAGTGTCTACCTTGTTTGTTCACATTTTTTTAACAATAAGGTCTTCGTTTTTTACAAAAAATTTAATGTTTCTTCGGCTTATATAAGTTTGTTAGGTTTCTCATGTAAAGCTCAAAAAAGAAGGCTGTTTAACTTGAGCTTTTTTTCTGTTTAATTCACATTTAGATGCTTATCTACCTAAGTTTTCAGCGAGTGAAAGCTTATTAATAAACGTGTAAATAAAAAAAAAAAAACGTGTATGTTTTTTTTTATAAATACAAGTTTTCATATCGGTCTACAAAATTGGCTGTACGCTGTCTAGCAAGTAACGCAATTTTTAGGTCTTTCTTCTGTCTATGTACAGCAAAACATGTTATAAATTAATTTGACCGTCTCTACGTCGAATTCATTTTTAACAAACGACTTTTACTCGACTTTATTCCATTAAAAAAATTATATTTTTGAAAATAAGTAAGACTTTATCGTCTGAATTTTATGGCTAATAGAACTGTAGAATTATTTACACATGCAAACTTATTAAGACTGATGCAAAGTAGAAGAAAGTTAGGCTTATAAACATTTTTACGGATGTCTTTTGATTACCATTCAACTAGCAAGTATCTAATTAGTTTACTATGTACATACACACAAACGCTCATTTAAAAAGTAGTAAATTAAATTTTCTTAACTAGGGTGTAAGCTGAGTTATAAAATTGGCTTTTCAAAATATGAGTCTTTCATTTGTTTTTGAATAAAAGTCAATTTATTTTTGTTTAGTTGTCGCTAGCGCATTTAAAATAAAACCTTTTAATCTTGTTTTGTCAAAATTTGTCTTATAAGTTTATAAAGTAGTAATTATAATTAAAGTATAGAAAAGTAATACTTTTGCAAAATTTATGAGCTTAAAAACCCGTTTATACTTTTGAGAATTTCTTGAATAATAGTAAAACAAATAGTTTAAATCTCTTGTATGTGTAAAACCTGTTAAATGTCAGAAATGAAAAACCTGAGCTTCTATAGTTTTAAATTACTGATAATAACTTGAAACATTTTGCTACCAAATTTGTTTAAAACAATGTACTTCCCTAATGCTTTATTGATATTATAAAAAACGCTTACAAACGTAGTCTTGGTATAGTCTCAGTGTACAAAAAAGGTTTTAAAGACTAAGCAACTTAGACCTGTACTAACTTTTTTGTAATCTTCAGTTTATTAGCTGTGAAAATGGTCTATGTTTCGTTTTTAACGACAAATAATTAAAAATCATCATTTGACCTCTTTATTTGTGCATGTCATAGAATGTACAATTTATTTTTATTTCACGATTTAATTCAAAGCTTTCAAAAATCTTTTTTTTTTATATATAAATATATATCAATGCTTTTTAAAGCCTTGGTCAATTGCAACAGTACGTAAAAAGTTCAAAATTGTGTATACACAATCTAACAAGAAATTAACACTTGAAACTATACGAAAATGGTTAATCAAATGAGAAAACGGTTTAATAAAAATAGCCTTTCTAAACCAAAGTTTTTAATAGACAACATAAAAACTTTCCTAATGTACTGAAATCACTGTAATTCTTAAAGATGAAATTGACATTGCATTAATAGTTGCATTATTGACGTATTTATACTGATATTTTCCTTAAAACATTTTGAAACAAAATAATACATGACTTAAGCTGTAACTTACATAACTGTTTGCACAAGATCATTTAAATGTGTCGGCAACACAAACACTATAAACTTTTGATGAAATACAATTTCATCTGCAAATAGTTGGTTATTCTGGGTTGAGTTGCAAAGTAGACTATTCTTTTGTAACTATGTGATACTTACCAACAACAATGTTATTCAAATAACTAAGCTATTTTCGTAAAGTATGAGTCTTTATAAGTTTGTTTATATACGCTTGATTTAAAATAACTAACACTTTATTCTTTCTTCAAACTATCATTTGCGCTTCATTAAAATTGTAAGCGAACTAAAATTGTTAATATATTGTTTTGTCAAACTGGACCATTATGTTATGTATATCATTACGTATATTCTAATAGAAATCTTTTAAAACATTCAGATTATTTTAAATCATTATGAATTGTTTTTAAAGTTTAAATTTACACAAACCACTCGATTGTTTAATAATGCAAATGATCTATATTTTGTCGGATAGTAAACGAAATTTTATTGATAACTGCACATAAGTAGTTTTAAACTATTTACCGTGAAGTAGATCAGTTTAATGAAGTATTAACTGCCGTTTTTATGAAAAAAAAAACTAATAATTAAGTTTAAAACAGTTCTGCATTGACATCTATGTGTTTTTTAAAGTATCAATTATAGTGTTATATAGTATCATAAGTTAAAAGGTATCATTACTAGCTAAACTTTGAAAAACTTAATTATTTACTTTATTATTTCATTCAAAACAAGTTCATGCCTGTTATAAACACTTAAAATATAAACCTTTCTTTTGTATGTCGGTTTTTTATAACTTTTTTAGAAGATTCTAAAATTTTTAGACTAACGTAAGCTTTGAAACAACGAGTTATTTTAATGTTGAAGTTTTAATAAGTTCATACCTAGAAAGACAAATTATTTTAAGAAATCAATTACTTTAGAACAAAGCAGTAGCAGATGTTATACATGTTATTATATAATTAGCGATAGTACTTATTTTAACTGTTAATTAATATGCTGATCTTAAGCATACAAAAAAACATGAATTTTACAAAAGTTATAGTAGATATTATTCAAATCAAACTTTAAAGGTGTTTTCTAAATTTATAGTGATTAAAACTAAAGTATTTCTTAAACTAATTTGTATGATAAAAGGAGTAATTTATGATTAAAATTAAGAACAACTATAAAAGAGTTTAAGAATGAAAAAAAAAATAACATAAGATACACTAATAAGTAACATTTTTTCGGACCTATTCTTAAACAGTTATGCAGAACTAATTGAAATTGACAGTATGTTTATTTTTGTTACTGAAAATAAACATGTTAAACAAAAAATAAGAAAATTATAAACGAAAAGTTCCAAATTTTCTTATAAGTTTTTGAGATTAAATGTTTTATTTCTTCGTATATTTATTTTACTTATTAGTGTAAAATTATTAAAGTTGAGACTTTACTTTAACTTTGTGCGACATATTAAGTAAAATGTGTAAAAAGCCGTTAGTTTAAAAGAAACATAGTTAAGGTTTTTAAAGTTTTAGCTATAAGAAAAATAAAACCTAATTGCAGATTGAAGACTTAAACAAAACTTTTATCCGCTAGGTGGCGCCGCTGAGTCCCTAGTTTTGTCTGAGATTGCATAGAATTTGATTTGATAAAAAATATAATTAAAAAAATTTACTGTATTTTTCACCACACGTGTCGCTGTTCTCAGACCACCACGTCCCCGCCTCCACCCTAAAGGTTTAGCCCGGCTTAATACTGAGCCAAATTTTTTTTTCACTCTAATTTTCATCTTACGTAATTTACTCTTTCAAATGCATTTTATTATTTTTATATCACTTTCGTTACTATGCTAACAAAACATCAAAATTATATTTACAAACTCTTTATGTTAATATACTAAATCCATAGTTTAGTTTTGCTTGTAAATAATAAGGATTTATGTACTGTATTATTTTAGTAGTTACTAATTAATAATCGAGACAAAAACTACTTTATTGAGTCAAAGTTTTAATGTAAACAAAATATTTTACACAAGATATATTTTGAAAAAATACAACTATAGGTGTTGTAATGACAACAATATTTAGTGGACTATGGTTTTACCAAAGCTTATTCAAACATTTTCATACTATAAGACTTACAACAAAAAAAACCTTTCTACAGTCAAAAAGAATAAATATATATAGTTTTTTTCTATATCTTACAAAAAAACTTCAATATATTTTGAAAAAAAAATATTTTTATTTTTGAAACTTACTAAAATTAAGTACATAACTTTTTAACATAAAAATAATCAGGACAAAATATATACAAGCTTGAAGTGTAAGTTGAATATTTAAAACCTTCCCTTATTATCTTTATGTTTGATTGGAGATAACTGGCATAATTTATATATTTAAACAGATTCGTGCTGGTCTTATTTAAACTATATAAAGTTTGAAATTAAACAATACAAGTGCATTACTATATAAAAAACTTATCATTTATATACTAGATTAGGTTTTCATTTAAAAAAAGTGAACTGATTTTGCTGAGTATTAATCCAAGAATATTTTTTGCAATTTTATAGCGCAATTTGTGTACACAACATTTTTCAACAAAAAATTGTAAAAAATTTAATACTTTTGAAGTTTGTAATGACGGAGCGGTTGTTTAAAAAAAGAAATGTTTTATCAAATAAAAACAAAAGTAAGAAATTTCTTAAGGAACAGAAAATGCAACTTGAGTTTTGAAGCTTTAATTTGGAGCTGATATAAACCAGCTTAAAATTTATAAACCGGGGAAAAGTTGATGAATGAGAACAGTATGCGTTCTCAGTGCTAAATGGTGTCATAGCCTTAGAAGATTTAAAAAATAATGTGTATTAGAAAAGTTGTAATTTATTATTGTTTTTATACCAACATTATAGGTTATTTATTTAGCATAGTGTGTTTTTGTATATTTTTTGCAAATGAATAATTTTCAGTTGTTTAGAACAAGTTAATATTTAAATGAATTCTATAACCAAACGTTAGTAGTTTTCCAATTATCTTATAGGTAATATTGAGTTATTAGGAGAATTAAAAGTCCTTTTCTAATGTAACTTAAACTGAAAATTAAAAAATAATAATAAATCTAGAAAAGAAAACTAAATTGTGCTTTTCCTTATCAAGTAAAAACGCAAAGAACTTTATAAAAGCTATAGTTTGGAATATATCTTTTTATGTTGAGCAAAGCATTATTAAAATGTTGAAATTAAACAAGTTTAAAATTTCTGAAGTACCGAACATATTAATAGCGTTGCTAGAACACTTAAGAAAGGCTGTCTAAAATACAATAGGATCAAGAACTATTTACATCTTAAATTATTAGTTAAGTATCAATTTCAAAAAAGTAAAAACTTTCTATAAAAAAATGAATAAAAAGTAATTTATCATTCTACACTGACTTGAATGCATGCTTGGGGTATTTTAGACTGATGTAAAACAGAACACATCTTACAATAAGTTTAAGGTATACTATAAGTTTCAAATAAGTTTTTGTTTTGTTAAAGTAATATCTAATTTTTGATAAAATATTTGTATGTATGAGTTTTGTTATAGCTTTTAACTTTGACATCAACTTATATTTTTAGCTAATGTTTGTATGTTAATTTTAAAGTTTTAATTTTGTAACATTTTGTTTTACCACAAAGTTGTTTTAAGTAATAATAAACTTAATGTATTTTCTCTTGACTGTGTTAGAAATTAAACTTTCAATTTGTTTAAAGAATCAGTTGACATTATATCAAAAGTCTTATATTTTTTTTTACGACCAAAAATTTTCAAAAGCTTGGATTTGGAATAAGAAAAACGTTTCGGTTATCGAGTCATTAATAAAAATAACAAGTTTTCATCATAAATTTAAAGATAATTTAATTTAATGCTTGACGTATCAAACATTAAAGGATATGTTTGAATAAATAAAATAAATTGAATTAATTTATATACAGTGCATTATACCATCTCTACATTTTTTTTAAATTATGAACTTGTACATTCTGGTTTATATTATACAATCCTGCCAGAAAAAGTCTTTTGGTAATATCAAAATATGTTCTCTTATTATGTACTTTGGTTAGTTCATATTTATACCATATTATCTTAATATGGCTTTTTCTTGCGATATAAATTGGTTATGTTATCAGCTTTAGAAGATTAAATAATTTATAAACACTACTTAAAACTTTTAAAGCAAACATAAAAATTGATAAGTTTAAACTACCACTGTTGATAACTGAAAACTAAATCAACTGTGGTTGTTTTGCGCTAATAAAGTTTTTAAAACAAGAGTCAAAGTCAAGTATGCAACACAATAGTTTACCAAATGTTAACTATAATCAATATTCTTTTATAATAATGTAAAAAAAGCTTTATTTTCATATTATTTGGTTAACACTAAAACTATACAGGACACTCTTCTTATATCTAAAGACAAAGGTACATAATATAAGTTTTGATTTGTTTTCTAGTTTTGAAATGTTTTAAAATGTTCAATAAATTTTTCAAACAGTATTTAAAATAAAGCCAACTACTTACTTTAATTTCTTTTACATAAACTGATTTATGCTAATGATTATTGAACAAATCATAAAAGTACAAATTGTTTTACTAAAGCAGCTAAGAATATTTTTAAAAACAAGCTTAAGCTAGGATAACATGTAAAAGTGTAAGTTAATAAAAGCAAATAACAAGTTTATATTGTGTTTAGATGTACAATTTCAGATGTAAATATCAGTTTTAGTATGTATAAAACACTTTTATTTTACTATATTTAGTATATATGTTAATTATTGGATACTTTTTTTATTGTCATTAGTAATTAAACTGCTATATGTTTTTATCAGTAATGTAAAGATAATTGAACCATTTGATGTTAATTAAATAAAATAATTAAAATATATGTAATTTAGTTTAGTATTAAAACTAAAAACAAAACTTAAACTGAAATATTGAACGAACTTTCAAGAGATGTTTTTTAGAATGATGTGGTTAGATATACAATAGAAATCCAAAAAGTAATTATAGTTTTAGTAAAAAATAGTGTTAAATTTTAAGATCAAATATTAAGAGAACTAAATTATAAAAGTTTACAACTCAATTTAACATTTTATTTTTGCATTAAACGCTTTAAATTGTTTTTAACCGCTTTTATTTTTACCTAGTCAGCACAATTATTTTAGTTTTATCCGCAAATTTATTTAGCCTACTAATTTTATACATACTAATTAACTAGTATATGAGTGTAAACTTGGATAAAACAGCAGTTTCTAGTTTTATTGCTAAGCCTACTTGTTTTAAACATCTTTACTAAAGTTAAATTATAAATTCCGGTTAGGCGACGTATGGCTTTTACAAAAACTTTTCATGTGGCAAAGATTTTTTTCGTTAAAGTATCTCGTGTGCTTTTAAAAATTTTGAGCTTTAGATAATGAAAACACTTAGACATGTACTTAACCTTTAATTTTTATTACACACTGGCACTTATTTTATCCGTTACAAACTTGCTTTTAATAAGTTTCTACAAGTTTTGTGTTAAAATATACAAAATTAAGTGACCTGTAGCTTTTTTTAACAATCCAATATGCGAAAGATTTCTTATAATAGTTTCCCTACCCGCAAAGTATTGCCTTTCACTGTTATAATTTTTTTTTGAACATCAGCAAGCTAAATCATAGTATTATAATATATTATAAATGTTATGAAGGTAGTAAGTACAAAGGTTATGTTACATGTAGATTTACACTAATTGTGTGTTAGCTTAAAGAAAAAATTAATATAATACATACAAACTAGTCAAATAAATTATAAAAAAACTGTGTAAAGAAATGTTGAAAACAGTTCATGGTTGAGTTACTAAACATCTTTTTTTGTGTAAAAAATTTTAAGCCTTACACGTAAAATAGCCTACAAACATTTTGAGATCTTTAAAATTCATACTCTCACAGCAAAAATTGTAAAGTTCACTAAATATTAATCTTTATCAAACTAGTACAACTAAGGTAAAAAAGATAGAAAGTTGTTCATAAATATATTGTTTTAATCAGCATAGCACCTAAATCGTTATCACTAATTAGAGGTTCTCAATAACTTCAATGTTTAGTCACTAGCTTTAAGAGTACACAAATAGAGTATAAAAAATAAATTTAAATCCAAGAGCCTTTGGAAATAATTCAGTTGTATAACTATTTCATCCTTTAAATTAAATGCTTTATTTTTTAATTATTTTGTTTAAAAATAAATTATTTTAAGTTCATAATACATTATCACTAAAGTTAGTTCAGGTAGCTTCGCAACTTTGATCATTACGGTTGAAGAAAACTTTGAAAAATACTACAGAATATAAATGACAAGCATTCATAATTCAGATACTCAAAAAGGAAAATGCTACAAAGATATAACAAATAGTTCGGTTTTGTAGATGTTGGAATTAAATTGTAATATTTTATACAAATCAGATGAATCGCTTGCGATTTGCTAATACTTTTCTAATAACTATTATAAAATATAAATTTCTAAATAAAGTCATATTGCAATAAATTTTACTGTTTTATTATAAAGAAGTTTACTTCCTCAAACTTATTTAATCTAACACTCTTAAACTTAAGCATGTTCAGAATTTGTACATAATCTATGAAATTACATAATTTAATTTTGTATTATTTGTTTATACAGCTACATACAAATATTTTTATTTTTGTTTACTTTGTTCTTTGATTTTGAATCTTAACTAAAAAATTTAAAATTTGCCTCAAATTCATTCTTTAATTTTAATTCAAATTGTTTTGTTTTTAGGTAAAGTTTGTTTTAACTATACGTTTTTATATTAAGCTTTTGGGCGGGATTTCAAACTTTGATATTTATTACAAGCACAAGATTGTTAAAATTTTCAATAGTTACGTCATAATTAAAATAAGCTACCTTAAAATGCACCTCAATTTTTAGCTCACTTTATTAACTACATTTTTGCTAAGCAATGTTTACTTTGAAAATTAAGTAGATGAAAAATTAAAGCTACATACAGCCTTAATTAATATTATTGTTGTTATATTGATTTTAAAACTTAACTAAAGTTTTACTTTGAGCAAAAATTAGTTTTTATTTTAATTTAATTGTTTAAATGTTATTTTCCATGACTGTCACATATATTTTTTGATTTATTTAAGCACTGACGAGGTCTTTGACAGAAACTTAGTTTGTAAAATAAATTCTCGAAAGAATGAATTCATACTTTTGTCCAGATAAACTAAAAATTGTTAATAATTTACAATTTTAAATCAGTTGTAAAAAAACAAAAATTTGTAATTAGCTAACTTTATTTCTTTACTGTAATATGCTTTAAAGTTCTCTAAAAAATTAAAAATATAGAGTAAAATTTTTAAAACAACAAAATGTTTAGAATTTGTTGTTTTAAGACTAGAATAAACTGTTCTAAGAAAATACGTTAAAAAAGCTAGTTATTTATTTTTAGCTGTACCATATGTTGGAAATTTAAATAACACTAATGGAAGTGCAAAAACTGTCGAAGGTTTAGTAGTTCATTATTTAAAATATCTGAAATTATTTAAGAAATGATGTGTTTAAAAATATGTAACGTATAATCTGAGCTTTATAAACTATTAAAACTTTATTTACAATCAGTTAACCTTCAACAATTAGCCCTTATTGTACAAAACAGTAATTTTTCTACTCCTTTTCACCTTCATGCTTCATATTTTTAATTACGTCATCAACACCCTCAAGCGACTTTCTCTCAAGCTTTCTTTTCCTACCAGAAGGTTGCTTGAAAAGTGGAGTAACCTGATGCTTTTTAGGAGTTTTGGTTGCATCAGCTTGTTCATCTGTATTGATTTCATCATCATTTTCTTCACTTGCTTCATCAAAGTTAAGCCTCTTTTTTACGTCGTCAAGAGAATTCCTATCATACTTTTGGGTTCTGATGGCTGATTTTCTTGTTGATGATTTAGTTGTTCGAGCCATCTTTGGAGTATTGAACAGATCTACCGGTATGTCTTTGCTCTCTCCACTGACAGCTTCGATTTTGTCAGTGTTTCCTGGAGTAGAGAGCTTTGATGCTTGATTTTGTGAAGTTGAGTCTGCAAGCTTGGTAGCTTTTTTGTTTAATTTTTTGTTATTATTCTGCTGAGCCAAATGCACCTTTTTACTTTGAGTCTTTTCATCAGGTTGTAGAGCGTTTTCGTCTGCATCAGTAAAAACCGAACCAAGTGAATCCTCATTACCTTGTAAAATTGATTTTCAACTGAAGCAGTCTCAACAGTTTCAGCATTTGCCGATCTGTTAACTGTATCAGTTTGGGGACTGGCTGAAGACATGGTTTTGAGCTTTACTAACAAGTTTAAGTATTTTGTATATGCTGAAAAAATTATAGTGACATTTGACCGTGTCGGGCATTCGCGACCACGTCCCGGCCGCGTGGTCGAACGCTTCAGCGCTGCTGGTACCCGTGTAAACACTTTCCCGTTGAAAAACATCGCGTTGAACCTCTTGCCAAACAAATCCTCCGCAAGCGACAATTCGGCCGTCGAAAGCGGCGCACGCCGCATCGAACCTCTCCGTTCCAGCGACCGAGCTCGTTTTGCCCGACTCCGCGTCGTAGCGAACCGCGGAGAGGCACATGAGACGACGTTTGTATCTGCCGCCGATGATAAATATGTTTTTCATGAAGTTGCAAACGCAAAACCGGCTGCGGTACTTCGTCGTGGCCACGGTTTTCCACGCGCCATCGACGTGCAGTTTTATCTCGAGTTCTTTCTTTTCACTGGTCATCTGCTTGCGAACTATTGCGTAGATATTTCCGCCCACCACAACTGCTCTATAAAATCTTTCATTTTCAGCTACTGGATAGCCAACTTTTACGTTCTGAAAGTTTCCGCAAGCAACTTTCTTTAACTCTGTTCTTCGTGACGACAAGAAGACATCAAACGAGCTCTGGCTGCAATACCTGTGTTCCACATTACGACTGTGTCGGTAGTCACAAACGCTTTTTCGGTGCAGCAAAACGCTTTCAACTGCCGATCTGCACTCATGGTTGTTGCGAATCAGAGAGTTTTCGAGCAACAAACGCTGCAGCGCTGCATCCGACAGCAATGGTAGACGCACCGTCTGAAGGAGGATTTTCGCAAATTTTGTTCTTTCATCCGCGTTGAATCCGATCCAACGTTCTGCCGCGTTGAAAACTTCAAGTTCCGAAGTGATGTGCAGTTGTGATGAAGAGAGAACTTTTTTGACGACGTCACAGCTCAGGTGAAAGAAATTTTTAGTTTCTATCACGCTCGTATAACAACGTTCAACAACTTTTAGTGCTTCTCGGGCGAGGTTAGTTGAATTAAACAAATGTGCAAGTTCAAGGTATAAAGGTACAGTTTTAAGAGTTTTTTCTCTATCAAAGTATTCGCAAAAAGAAATGTCCAAACTTTCTTCTATAAGAACATTGCTCATTTTGAGATTTGAAATGATATGACGTTCTTTCTTTGTAAATTTATCTGAAAAAAAAGATTATAATTTTTACAAACCAGTCGAGAATACATTTTTAAAGGCCAGAGCTATATTTTTTTTTCATAAACTTAAGCTACTACTAGTAAGAATCTATTTTAGTTTAAACTTTAATTTTACTTTATACATATGTAAACAATTTTACTATTTTAACTAAGGTAACATGCTTGTAAAGGTTTCAAGCAAAACTTTTTTTTTACTTTTTATAATATGTATCTCACTTTGTAAACGAAATGAATAACTACAAATGTATAATATAAATTAATTACCGTTTTCAGTAGGTTCATTAGTGTTTTCCTTAAATTGTTTTTTGAGGCATTTTTTGGAATTGACTTTGCAAATTTTTAGATAAAAATTAGCCTTGCTTCTTATGAAATCATCACAATTTTTTATTATTGCTTTGGGATTGTTTTTTCTTGTTTTGCTACTCATTGTTAGTATTAAAGTGTTTTTATTAAATTTTTTTTATAAAACAACAAGAAGTAAACTGCGTTATATTAATTTTTTTAATGATAAACAAAGCGTTAAAGCCTATGTTAAAAGGTAAATGTAAATTATCATCTAGGTACTGAAAAAACATTTGAAACTAAACTATATAATTTTTTTTTTAATTTTATATTTAAGTATTGCGTGTTGTATTTTATTTCTTCTGACTTGTATGGACTGTCTTAAATTAGATAAAGTAAATAAATTTTTAAATTTTACTAGTTATAAATTTTATGTAAAGTAGTATATTTCTAAGTAGGTATCTGAGCAGCTTTAATGCAAATTAACTGAAATTTAGTTGCAAAATATAGCTGAAAGGTCTGATCAATTTATGATTTTTATTTGTTTTTTGAGCGACCTTACAGCTCCTAACATAATTAAAATGTATTATCTTTCTTTCTAATATTAAAATAAGTTATAAACGTAATATAAATTGTTTTTGTAAGTTTTTAAACAGTTTTGTTTAACTTAGTATTTAAACTAAGAATAATCTACTAATTACTTTTATTTCTTAAGAAGGTTTATAAAAACTTATCTTAAATAAATTACAAGGGTTTCAAGTGATATGTTGTGTTTAAGAATGATTTTCTTTACCTAATATAAATTATAATATAAATTTTATAAAATATAAAACAAATAGTGTTTTAAAATTATTTAAAACTTTATTATTTAAAACTATTAAAAATTATTTATTTGTTTATTAAACAAATATAAAACTTCAAATACTTTAAGAATTTTCAATTATAAAATTTAGCAGCTGTAAATGTTTAGTTTAGATATACTCTTGGTTGTGAGAATATATATTTTTGTCTATTTAAAAAGCAAAAAAAAAATTAAATCTAAACCTCGAGTTAAAACATCAAGTTTATTTTAGTAATCAATAATTTCTTTTTTGTAATAATAACTGGAACGGAATAATAGAAACGAACGTTTTAATTAAGATAATGAAAAGAATTTAATTAAATAACAGTAAAAATTAACGAAAATTAATAAAAATTGTAAAAATTAACGAAAATTAATAAAAATTGTTGTGAAATTAAACTGCACTTTTTCAGTCATTTTTATACTAATATAATTAAAAGTTTTTTTAAATTTTATTTTTAATAATAAACATTTTCTTTATATGCAATAAATACATTAAATATATATTATATACTTACATAAGTAAGATTTTTTAACTAATAAAACTTCACAGCCCTGATCAGATAGTCCTGTACATTACTTTTTTTTATGGTAACCTACAATATGGTGTATGTTGAATCTGAACTAATGCTTCTGGAAAAGCAAAAACAAAAGCTCACACTGTTATTTATGTCTACAACTACACTTTTATGTGTTACCCTGTCTATTTAACTTTGAGTAACTTAGTAATGTATATATTACCTTGTATGCAGGAAAACATTGAATTTGAACAAATGTCCAATTTCAATATATGGCCCAAGAACCCCCTTATTGCCTCCTCCCACCACATGGCCTCTTTGCAGCTCATGACCCACTTTTTAAACTTGATTTAGGGAATTAAAACCAAAGTTAACCCTTAAATTTGAGTAACAACATATAATCTTAGTCAATTCAGATAAAGTTTTGGTTGTAGATAGTTGTGACATTTGATAAATATATTAATACAAAATAATTTAATTTGTTGTCAAGTATATTTAAAGTAGTATTAATTTTATTTAAGTTAAATGAGACAAGAAAGTTTGCTATTTGATAAAACTGGAAGAAATCATAAAACTCTGATGAAATTTGTAAAAAGCCTGTTGGGATTAACTTGTCCCTAAAATCTAGAATAGTGTTCAACTATAGTGGACTAATTATAATTTATAATAAATATTTAACCCAAAATAAATTTTTGTTATGAACGCTTAGAATGTGTAAAGTTATATCTTAGCTTTAAGACAAACATAAAATAATAAAATATAATAGTATGATCACATATAGTTTTTATTTTAATTTTTACATTATTGTACAGTACATAGTTAAATAACACATGAACCAACAATCATGATGGTCACTCAATTTAAAGTCACAACACCGTTCCATCATGAAATGGTTAGTTTTATTAGTACTTCTTAATTGCAACATGTTTGATACAATTTTTGATATGCATCAAACTAATCTACAAAGTTGTTTTTGTCTATAAATCATCTTGATAATGTGTTTATAATGTTATAACTTTCATCAGAACATCCCCCACCAGTGCTGCAGTAGGAAAAGCTGATTTCCACCACTTGTTTCAAGGTTTGTTATTCCATAAGTTCTCACTTTGTTTTATATGATTTGTAATTTAATTAATCTTAACTGTAATTGGTAATTTAAAATAGTTTTAACACATCTTTTGATAGAGTTTTATTTTTTATAATTTAATAACAGTTTAATTTCTAAAGCATTTGAATAGTTTACAATGTGAGTGATTATTAAAAAAAAATTGTGTTTTAAAGATTTCTTATTATTATTTATTTTGCTATATAGTTTGTGTGATTAAGAGATAAACTATATTTGATCGCTTTAAATAATTTTTACACTAAATAGTGAAATAATTTTACTTAGGTCGAAGCTAAATTAAATCCCAATACATTTTGTGTAATTTAAAACAAGCCTAGTCTATTTTGTGAGCTAAAATTGTTTCTGAAAGTTTTTTGACAGACAAATGTTTGTAAAGGGCAGATATATTTTTTTTATTTTCTTAGATTTTGATCGACAAAATTTTCTAAATTTTGCAAGAAACATTTCTTAAAAGTTTAATTTAAGGTAATTACCTCAGAAAACTTAAGAGGAGGTAGATTTTAAGTGAATTGTAGTGAAGATTTAAGGAGGTAGTGGTTTTTTTTGCCTTTTTAGTTTGCGCTTCTCACAGGGTTGGCACATTACCTGGAAACCTGAAAAAAATAGGAGTTAGACAATTAAGGCAAAACAAATTTTGGAATAACCTGGAATTTGAAAAAATTATAAAAAAAACCTGTAATTTTTAACAATTTTATCATGTTCAGTAGTAAAATGTCGATTTGATACAAAAATTTATTACATAGATAAAAATTTTTTGCAATCACTGAAAATTTTTACTGAAAAAAAAGATATTAAGTAGGTTTACAGTATCTTTCTTATGGTTTTATACTATTTAACACAGTTTTCTCACTTAAAGCTTAATTAAAAACCAAAAACAGACTAAGAAATGTGTACTTTTAACAACCTGTAAGAAATTAGGAAAACCTTGAAAATTGGAAAAAAAAAAGAGTGGCAACCCTGCTTTCACGAGGAACCTATTGTAGTCTCGGACTTGACCTGATTTTTTAAAATTTGTAAAAAGCTAATTGTAAATAAATTGTAACTAAACAAAAAAGTGATTAACCCCCCTATGCCCTTTAAAACCCACCAACAATTTATCTTCTATTTTAAAAACTCTGTGCTAGAGACCTTAGATATTCAAGAAATGTTTCTTGAACAATGTATAAAAGATTCAATCAAAAATATATTAAGAATTAATAGGGTTAACAATAAAAAGTTTTTTTTTTTTTGTAAATATATAACTTAAGATACTAAAGGTTTTTTAGTTCAATTATTAAAGTTCTCTACATCTAAAAACAACTTGATGTTGAACATTAGGATTGAAAACATAGTAAAAAATTTGAAAACAAGTTTCCAAAGTTCAGTATGTTTTTTTAACAAAACAATAATCAAATAAAAAAAACAAACACTTATACATAAGGGCATTTATGATCTAATTTTTTTAAAATCGTTCACAATTTTATTTTTTTAATTTATTTTAGTTAGTTACAAGGAAAGATTTTACAATAAAATATTTTGAGTTGGATAAAACACTTAATATTTAAAAATAATATATTTGGATATGGTGGGTAGGCTAAACTATATTAATAATCGTTGATACATGGTGATACTGTACTACTTTATCAGACTATAATTACTTATTTAAATAGATTAGGTTTCTTAAAAGGACATAACATAATAGTATGCTCCATAGTCCAAAGCTAAACTGTTGCAGCCAGATGATTAATTATAAAAAAAGCTGTATTTAATTACTGTGCTAAATAGATCTATTTTATTTTTAGTTATTAGTGAAAAAAAAAGGTTTTTTGTAAAGTTTTCTAAAATTAGTAGCATAGCTAATTAATAATCTAAGGTTTTATTTAAAAATTAAACAAAAACTTTTTACTAAATAGTTGGAAATGAAATTACTTAATATGACATCATAGGTGAGAAATCCCAATCACTGAAGCTGATGTCCTCAATTGATGAAAGAAACCAGCTCCTGGAATAAAAAACTTCCGGTTGCGGTTACCAGGAACTTTTAGCAACTTTCCATAGAAAAGGTGTTGAGGTCCGAAGTGCCCCAAGGCTACCAAAGTTAGTATAAAAGAATAAAAAGTAATTTTTAATCATAACAATCACTTAATTTTGGTTTAGTATTTGTTTGCAAAAGGTTTATTGTTTATTGTTTAATTTTTTTTTTTGATTGAGTATTTATATATAAAAGTACTTTGTTGCAGTAAAATCTCTTCAAATTCTGTATTTTAATAAACACCCAGCAAATTAGTTATATTTAACAGGTTGAAATTTATTTTGTAATAGGTACATCATAATTAAAAAAAATAAAACCAAGAGTTTAAAATAGAATTGTAATATGGCCTAAAAGTTTTTTTACCAACAAATTGTTAATGTATTATCTTGCAAGTTAAATTAATCTTGTTTTTTATTTTGTTTTTATTAGAATTAGTTTCCAAGACATTAATTAGCGTTGCCAAAAAAACTCTTAAAACCTGGAATTTGACTATCCAGGCAAATATAAAACTGGAATTTGAGAAATTTTTAGAAAAACCTAGAACTTTAAACAAGTTTACATTTAAAATAATAAATCTGGACTAAATACAAAAAATCTATCATACACAAATACTTTTTCTTATTTTGGATATTTTTTTAAGTATAAAACACACACAATAGTATCTTTTTATACTTTTGTTCCATTTAAGAGCTTAAATTTAATTTTATACTAAAGGTTGACTCAAAAATTTGTACTTTCAAACACTTGTAAAACTCTTCAATAAACGATTGGCAACCCTGAGTAATAGTTTATTTTTTCCTGTAAAAAAAAGTTTAAGAAACTTTAGTAATTTAATAGTTTTACTTTTGAAATAATTTTGCTTTTTATCATTGTTTTCATCAACTTTGAGTAATAGTTTTTTTCCTGTAGAAAAAAAGTTTAAGAACTTTAAGTAATTTAATAGTTTTACTTATGAAATGATTTTGCTTATGACTATAGTTTTTTGTAGCTTTTATAATGGTAAAAGGTTGAACTTAAAACTTTGGTATAGATAAAACTTAATTTTAAGTTGAAACGTTTTGCTCGTTGTTGTAGTTTATGTAAACATTTTGTAAAGTTAAATAACTTGTTATAAAATCGCTTAGTAACTTTTTCATTTTATAGTAGCCAAAGACTAAGATAGTTTAAAGCTTGTTGAAATATAGTTTAACTTTAAGTGTTGACACTTTTCGGTCTTGATTTATTTTCTAAGAAAATTAGTTGCTTTTAATTAAATTCAATATTACCACTAGTATCTTCCATTATTCTATGTTTATTTTTTAATAGTGTTTTAAAATTGATAGTCTTATTTGATGAAACTTTATTTTACAATGATTTTTGTAAATTTTTCAAAAAGTTGTATTTAAAATTGTTTAGTAGTAAAACCTATACTTTGAAAAATTTTGTTTCTATTAATTATAACTTCGACCAGTTGTAATTTAAAAATATTTTTAAAAAAATTAAGACACAATTTAAAATAATTTTTCTATACAGTTATTTGTTATGCATAGTTATTTATTACATATTTGTTTATACTTTTTTAAATTTCATAACATAAAAAGTATTATAACCAACGTATTAAACAGGAACTGATGACAATGAAATTCAGCAGACGAAGGGTGATGGATGCTTCTTCAATTTTTATTGTTGTTTTTTTTAATGGTTTTGTGAATAAAATTACATCTTACTGCAAATAGACATTTCTTTGTTTAAATGATGAAGTTTAATTCTTCGTTTTAAAGGTTTATTTATAAAAGAACCTAAAGTTACTAAAAGTAATGTAAAAGTAATTAAATTAAATTAAGAAGTTTAAAGTAGGTTGAAAGTTTCCTTATGTCATAAGTAGTGTCTACCTTGTTTGTTCACATTTTTTTAACAATAAGGTCTTCGTTTTTTACAAAAAATTAAATGTTTCTTCGGCTTATATAAGTTTGTTAGGTTTCTCATGTAAAGCTCAAAAAAGTAGGCTGTTTAACTTGAGCTTTTTTTCTGTTTAATTCACATTTAGATGCTTATCTACCTAAGTTTTCAGCAAGTGAAAGCTTATTAATAAACGTGTAATTAAAATGTTTTTTGATAAGTGTAGTTGATTTTAAAAACTGTTTCGTTGTCCGGGCTTGTTACACTAAAGAAGGTGGTATACCTAGTTGTTTTGTAGAATTAAATCAAGTAAACATCATTTTACTAAAATTCAGAACTTGGTTTGGTATAAGTCATTGGCAAGTTTTTCTTTAAGTATTTGCTCGCGTGCCGTACTTTCTAGAAGAGCGTTTTGACTAAAATGTACGCAGTTTGCTGAATCCCAAAGTACGCATCTTGTTAAATATTAAAGTTTACTTATGTCATAAGTAGTGTCTACCTTGTTTGTTCACATTTTTTTAACAATAAGGTCTTCGTTTTTTACAAAAAATTTAATGTTTCTTCGGCTTATATAAGTTTGTTAGGTTTCTCATGTAAAGCTCAAAAAAGAAGGCTGTTTAACTTGAGCTTTTTTTCTGTTTAATTCACATTTAGATGCTTATCTACCTAAGTTTTCAGCGAGTGAAAGCTTATTAATAAACGTGTAAATAAAAAAAAAAACGTGTATGTTTTTTTTTATAAATACAAGTTTTCATATCGGTCTACAAAATTGGCTGTACGCTGTCTAGCAAGTAACGCAATTTTTAGGTCTTTCTTCTGTCTATGTACAGCAAAACATGTTATAAATTAATTTGACCGTCTCTACGTCGAATTCATTTTTAACAAACGACTTTTACTCGACTTTATTCCATTAAAAAAATTATATTTTTGAAAATAAGTAAGACTATCGTCTGAATTTTATGGCTTGTAGAATTATTTACACATGCAAAATTATTAAGACTAATGCAAAGTAGAAGAAAGTTAGGCTTATAAACATTTTTACGGATGTCTTTTGATTACCATTCAACTAGCAAGTATCTAATTAGTTTTCAACGATATTTCTATGTACATACACACAAACACTCATTTAAAATGTAGTTAATTTAATTTTTCTCAACTAGGGTGTAAGCTGAGTTATACAATTGGCTTTTCAAAATATGAGTCTTTCATTTGTTTTTGAATAAAAGTCAATTTATTTTTGTTTAGTTGTCGCTAGCGCATTTAAAATAAAACCTTTTAATCTTGTTTTGTCAAAATTTGTCTTATAAGTTTATAAAGTAGTAATTATAATTAAAGTATAGAAAAGTAATACTTTTGCAAAATTTATGAGCTTAAAAACCCGTTTATACTTTTGAGAATTTCTTGAATAATAGTAAAACAAATAGTTTAAATCTCTTGTATGTGTAAAACCTGTTAAATGTCAGAAATGAAAAACCTGAGCTTCTATAGTTTTAAATTACTGATAATAACTTGAAACATTTTGCTACCAAATTTGTTTAAAACAATGTACTTCCCTAATGCTTTATTGATATTATAAAAAACGCTTACAAACGTAGTCTTGGTATAGTCTCAGTGTACAAAAAAGGTTTTAAAGACTAAGCAACTTAGACCTGTACTAACTTTTTTGTAATCTTCAGTTTATTAGCTGTGAAAATGGTCTATGTTTCGTTTTTAACGACAAATAATTAAAAATCATCATTTGACCTCTTTATTTGTGCATGTCATAGAATGTACAATTTATTTTTATTTCACGATTTAATTCAAAGCTTTCAAAAATCTTTTTTTTTTATATATAAATATATATCAATGCTTTTTAAAGCCTTGGTCAATTGCAACAGTACGTAAAAAGTTCAAAATTGTGTATACACAAACTAACAAGAAATTAACACTTGAAACTATACGAAAATGGTTAATCAAATGAGAAAACGGTTTAATAAAAATAGCCTTTCTAAACCAAAGTTTTTAATAGACAACATAAAAACTTTCCTAATGTACTGAAATCACTGTAATTCTTAAAGATGAAATTGACATTGCATTAATAGTTGCATTATTGACGTATTTATACTGATATTTTCCTTAAAACATTTTGAAACAAAATAATACATGACTTAAGCTGTAACTTACATAACTGTTTGCACAAGATCATTTAAATGTGTCGGCAACACAAACACTATAAACTTTTGATGAAATACAATTTCATCTGCAAATAGTTGGTTATTCTGGGTTGAGTTGCAAAGTAGACTATTCTTTTGTAACTATGTGATACTTACCAACAACAATGTTATTCAAATAACTAAGCTATTTTCGTAAAGTATGAGTCTTTATAAGTTTGTTTATATACGCTTGATTTAAAATAACTAACACTTTATTCTTTCTTCAAACTATCATTTGCGCTTCATTAAAATTGTAAGCGAACTAAAATTGTTAATATATTGTTTTGTCAAACTGGACCATTATGTTATGTATATCATTACGTATATTCTAATAGAAATCTTTTAAAACATTCAGATTATTTTAAATCATTATGAATTGTTTTTAAAGTTTAAATTTACACAAACCACTCGATTGTTTAATAATGCAAATGATCTATATTTTGTCGGATAGTAAACGAAATTTTATTGATAACTGCACATAAGTAGTTTTAAACTATTTACCGTGAAGTAGATCAGTTTAATGAAGTATTAACTGCCGTTTTTATGAAAAAAAAAAACTAATAATTAAGTTTAAAACAGTTCTGCATTGACATCTATGTGTTTTTTAAAGTATCAATTATAGTGTTATATAGTATCATAAGTTAAAAGGTATCATTACTAGCTAAACTTTGAAAAACTTAATTATTTACTTTATTATTTCATTCAAAACAAGTTCATGCCTGTTATAAACACTTAAAATATAAACCTTTCTTTTGTATGTCGGTTTTTTATGAATTTAGAAGATTCTAAAATTTTTAGACTAACGTAAGCTTTGAAACAACGAGTTATTTTAATGTTGAAGTTTTAATAAGTTCATACCCAGAAAGACAAATTATTTTAAGAAATCAATTACTTTAGAACAAAGCAGTAGCAGATGTTATACATGTTATTATATAATTAGCGATAGTACTTATTTTAACTGTTAATTAATATGCTGATCTTAAGCATACAAAAAAACATGAATTTTACAAAAGTTATAGTAGATATTATTCAAATCAAACTTTAAAGGTGTTTTCTAAATTTATAGTGATTAAAACTAAAGTATTTCTTAAACTAATTTGTATGATAAAAGGAGTAATTTATGATTAAAATTAAGAACAACTATAAAAGAGTTTAAGAATGAAAAAAAAAATAACATAAGATACACTAATAAGTAACATTTTTTCGGACCTATTCTTAAACAGTTATGCAGAACTAATTGAAATTGACAGTATGTTTATTTTTGTTACTGAAAATAAACATGTTAAACAAAAAATAAGAAAATTATAAACGAAAAGTTCCAAATTTTCTTATAAGTTTTTGAGATTAAATGTTTTATTTCTTCGTATATTTATTTTACTTATTAGTGTAAAATTATTAAAGTTGAGACTTTACTTTAACTTTGTGCGACATATTAAGTAAAATGTGTAAAAAGCCGTTAGTTTAAAAGAAACATAGTTAAGGTTTTTAAAGTTTTAGCTATAAGAAAAATAAAACCTAATTGCAGATTGAAGACTTAAACAAAACTTTTATCCGCTAGGTGGCGCCGCTGAGTCCCTAGTTTTGTCTGAGATTGCATAGAATTTGATTTGATAAAAAATATAATTAAAAAAATTTACTGTATTTTTCACCACACGTGTCGCTGTTCTCAGACCACCACGTCCCCGCCTCCACCCTAAAGGTTTAGCCCGGCTTAATACTGAGCCAAATTTTTTTTTCACTCTAATTTTCATCTTACGTAATTTACTCTTTCAAATGCATTTTATTATTTTTATATCACTTTCGTTACTATGCTAACAAAACATCAAAATTATATTTACAAACTCTTTATGTTAATATACTAAATCCATAGTTTAGTTTTGCTTGTAAATAATAAGGATTTATGTACTGTATTATTTTAGTAGTTACTAATTAATAATCGAGACAAAAACTACTTTATTGAGTCAAAGTTTTAATGTAAACAAAATATTTTACACAAGATATATTTTGAAAAAATACAACTATAGGTGTTGTAATGACAACAATATTTAGTGGACTATGGTTTTACCAAAGCTTATTCAAACATTTTCATACTATAAGACTTACAACAAAAAAAACCTTTCTACAGTCAAAAAGAATAAATATATATAGTTTTTTTCTATATCTTACAAAAAAACTTCAATATATTTTGAAAAAAAAATATCTTTATTTTTGAAACTTACTAAAATTAAGTACATAACTTTTTAACATAAAAATAATCAGGACAAAATATATACAAGCTTGAAGTGTAAGTTGAATATTTAGAGCCTTCCCTTATTATCTTTATATAGGATTGGAGATAACTGGCATAATTTATATATTTAAACAGATTCGTGCTGGTCTTATTTAAACTATATAAAGTTTGAAATTAAACAATACAAGTGCAATACTATATAAAAAATTTATCATTTATATACTAGATTAGGTTTTCATTAAAAAAAAAGTGAACTGATTTTGCTGAGTATTAATCCAAGAATATTTTTTGCAATTTTATAGCGCAATTTGTGTACACAACTTTATTCAACAAAAAGTTGTAAAAAATTTAATACTTTTGAAGTTTGTAATGACGGAGCGGTTGTTTAAAAAAAGAAATGTTTTATCAAATAAAAACAAAAATAAGAAATTTCTTAAGGAACAGAAAATGCAACTTGAGTTTTGAAGCTTTAATTTGGAGCTGATATAAACCAGCTTAAAATTTATAAACCGGGGAAAAGTTGATGAATGAGAACAGTATGCGTTCTCAGTGCTAAATGGTGTCATAGCCTTAGAAGATTTAAAAAATAGTGTGTATTAGAAAAGTTGTAATTTATTATTGTTTTTATACCAACATTATAGGTTATTTATTTAGCATAGTGTGTTTTTGTATATTTTTTGCAAATAAATAATTTTCAGTTGTTTAGAAGAAGTTTATATTTAAATGAATTCTATAACCAAACGTTAGTAGTTTTCCAATTATCTTATAGGTAATATTGAATTATTAGGAGAATTAAAAGTCCTTTTCTAATGTAACTTAAACTGAAAATTAAAAAATAATAATAAATCTAGAAAAGAAAAGTAAATTGTGCTTTTTCCTTATCAAGTAAAAACGCAAAGAACTTTATAAAAGCTATAGTTTGGAATATATCTTTTTATGTTGAGCAAAGCATTATTAAATTGTTGAAATTAAACAAGTTTAAAATTTCTGAAGTACCGAACATATTAATAGCGTTGCTAGAACACTTAAGAAAGGCTGTCTAAAATACAATAGGAACAAGAACTATTTACATCTTAAGTTATTAGTTAAGTATCAATTTCAAAAAAGTAAAAACTTTCTATAAAAAAATGAATAAAAAGTAATTTTTCTTTCTACACTGACTTGAATGCATGCTTGGGGTATTTTAGACTGATGTAAAACAGAACACATCTTACAATAAGTTTAAGGTATACTATAAGTTTCAAATAAGTTTTTGTTTTGTTAAAGTAATATCTAATTTTTGATAAAATATGAGTATGTATGAGTTTTTATATAGCTTTTAACTTTGACATCAACTTATATTTTTAGCTAATGTTGTATGTTAATTTTAAAATTTTAACTTTGTAACATTTTGTTTTACCACAAAGTTGTTTTAAGTAATAATAAACTTAATGTATTTTCTCTTGACTGTGTTAGAAATTAAACTTTCAATTTTTTTAAAGAATCAGTTGACATTATATCAAAAGTCTTATATTTTTTTTTACGACCAAAAATTTTCAAAAGCTTGGATTTGGAATAAGAAAAACGTTTCGGTTATCGAGTCATTAATAAAAATAACAAGTTTTCATCATAAATTTAAAGATAACTTAATTTAATGTTTGACGTATCAAACATTAAAGCATATGTTTGAATAAATAAAATAAATTGAATTAATTTATATACAGTGCATTATACCATCTCTACATTTTTTTAAATTATGAACTTGTACATTCTGGTTTATATTATACAATCCTGCCAGAAAAAGTCTTTTGGTAATATCAAAATATGTTCTCTTATTATGTACTTTGGTTAGTTCATATTTATACCATATTATCTTAATATGGCTTTTTCTTGCGATAAAATTGGTTATGTTATTAGCTTTAGAAGATTAAATAATTTATAAACACTACTTAAAACTTTTAAAGCAAACATAAAAATTGATAAGTTTAAACTAGCACTGTTGATAACTGAAAACTAAATCAACTGTGGTTGTTTTGCGCTAATTAAGTTTTTAAAACAAGAGTCAAAGTCAAGTATGCAACAAAATAGTTTACCAAATGTTAGCTATAATCAATATTCTTTTATAATAATGTAAAAAAAGCTTTATTTTCATATTATTTGGTTAACACTAAAACTATACAGGACACTCTTCTTATATCTAAAGACAAAGGTACATAATATAAGTTTTGATTTCTTTTCTAGTTTTGAAACGATTTAAAATGTTTAATAAATTTTTCAAACACTATTTAAAATGAAGCCAACTACTTACTTTGATTTTTTTTAACATAAACTGAATTCGGTTAATGTTTTGTGAAGAAATCATAAAAGTACAAAGTGTTTTACTAAAGCGGCTAAGAACATTTTTAAAAACAAGCTTAAGCTAGGATAACATGTTAAAGTGTAAATTAATAAAAGCAAATAACAAGTTTATATTGTGTTTAGATGTACAATTTCAGATGTAAATATCAATATTAGTATGTATTAAAACACTTTTATTAAACTATATTTAGTGTATATGTTAATTATTGGATACTTTTTTTAATGTCATTAGTAATTAAACTGCTATATGTTTTTATCAGTAATGTAAAGATAATTGAACCATTTGATGTTAATTAAATAAAATAATTAAAATATATGTAATTTAGTTTAGTATTAAAACTAAAAACAAAACTTAAACTGAAATATTGAACGAACTTTCAAGAGATGTTTTTTAGAATGATGTGGTTAGATATACAATAGAAATCCAAAAAGTAATTATAGTTTTAGTAAAAAATAGTGTTAAATTTTAAGATCAAATATTAAGAGAACTCAATTGTAAAAGTTTACAACTCAATTTAACATTTTATTTCTGCATTAAACGCTTTAAATTGTTTTTAACTGCTTTTATTTTTACCTAGTCAGCACAATTATTTTAGTTTTATCCGCAAATTTATTTACCCTACTAATTTTATACATACCAATAAACTAGTATATGAGTGTAAACTTGGATAAAACAGCAGTTTCTAGTTTTATTGCTAAGCCTATTTGTTTTAAACATCTTTACTAAAGTTAGATTGTAAATTCCGGTTGGGCGACGTATGGCTTTTACAAAAACTTTTCATGTGGCAAAGATCTTTTATCGTTAAAGTATCTTGTGTGCTTTTATTAATTTTGAGCTTTAGATAACGAAAACACTTAGTTATGTACTTTTCGTTTAATTTTTATTACACACTGGCACTTATTTTACTGTTTGTCCGTTACAAACTTGCTTTTAATGAGTTTCTACAAGTTTTGTATTAAAATATACAAAATTAAGTAACCTGTAGCTTTTTTTAAAAATCCAATATGCGAAAGATTTCTTCTAATAGTTTCCCTACCCGCAAAGTATTGCCTATCACTGTTATAATTTTTTTTTTGAACATCAGCAAGCTAAATCATACTATTATAATATATTATAAATATTATAAAGGTAGTAAGTACAAAGGTTATGTTACATGTAGATTTACACTAATTGTGTGTTAGCTTAAAGAAAAAATTAATATAATACATACAAACTAGTCAAATAAATTATAAAAAAACTGTATAGTAAAACTCCTTAAATACTAAATTTTATAACCTTGCAAGGTCATACTTAGGTATACAACCACACTTAAAACCATAGTTAGTTATAATCTAAACTACACTAATATTAATATTATGTAGTACTTAGAACTACTCTAAATAAAACTAGACATCATAATGATTTTACATATTGTATTCAAGAACAGTTTCAAACACTAATAACTATTAAGGACCATGTAAAAATAAAACACTTTATGCTCATAATTTACTTTGAGTGTTATTGTTTTTACACTAAGAATTTTAAAGTTGAAATAAGTGATAACTGCTTAAATTATAAAATTAATTTCTTAATGAAGAAACATTAAAAATATTGTACACAACCAAATCAAATAATATAAATGTGTATTTTGAAATAACATGCTTCCTGCAGCAGGCTGTAGCTAAAATGACCCAGACCACTATCTATTACTGGTTTATATAGATTTTTTTCACTTATATTCAACATTCAACATTAAATCAAGAATTTGACTGTTTATATTCTCCTTACCTTAGAGGTATTGGTTGACTTGCTGGAAATAAAGTTTTTTTTTATGCAAGAATGGACAAGTTTTTAAGGTTCACTGAGCACATAACATTAATAATTCAGAATTACACAAATAACAACTAAGAAAAACTAAATTCAACATCAACTTTAAAATTTAAAAAATCTTAAACTTTTCAATAGGTATTGTACAAGAAATAAATTACCATATAGTTTCGAGCTAAGTTTATGTCAATAAATTATAATGTTTAGCATAAGGAAGCAAGGTGATTAAATTTGATTATTCCTTTCATCAACGACTTTGGTCGTTTTAAAATTCAAAGTTTTTAGTGAGTTAATTAATACTACAAAGAAGTCCAACATTTAATTTTAGAACATATAACATAAACTCTTGCCTAAAATCTATAGTTGTATACTGTAAGCTGCTTTATTATGAATAAAAATATATATAATTTTTGACATGTAGTCAGTTTTGTAGAAAATTTCCGAAATTTTTATTGTGGTATTTGAATTTTAAATAAACCTTTAGAAATTCTTCTTTCGCTTAAATATTTGATAAACAAACCTTAAATTTTCTGGATATGTTCCGTTTAATAGTTAAAAAGTCTTATTATATGAATTAAAATATTTATTTAGATTTGTTAAGCATAAATAAATTAAAATTAACATTTTTACACAACATGAAAAAACTATACAATAGAATTGTTTATTATTAGAATTAAACTAAGAAAATTTAATAAATTTATTACTTTCCAAGGTCATACTTAGGTACACAACTACACTAAAACCCGTTTCAAATTAAACCTAATTTGTACTAATACTAACATTGAATACTACTTAGGGCTACTCTATATAAAACTAGGCATGACAATGAATTTACATATTGTATAAAGAACAGTTTCAAACACTAACAACTATTAAGGACGATGTAAAAATAAAACACTTTATGCTTATAATTTACTTTGAGTGTTTTATTTTTACTTTGAGAATTTTAAAGTTGAAATGAGTAATAACTCCTTAAATTATAAAATTAATTTCTTAAAGAAGTAACATTAAAAAATAATCGTTCACAACAAAATTAAACATATAAAATGTCTATTTTGGAATAACATGCTTCCTGCGGTAGGCTGTGGCTAAAATGACCCAGACCACTATCTATTACTGGTTTATATAGGATTTTTTTCACTTATATTAAACATTAAGCATTAAACCAGGAGTTTTACTATATATATTCTACTTACCTTAGAGGTAGTGGTTGTCTTGCTAGAAATGAATTTTTTTTATGCAAGAATGGACAAGTTTTTATGGTTTACTGAGCAAATAACATTTATAATTCAGAATTACACAAATAACAACTAAGACAAACTAAATTCAAAAACTACTTTGAAATTTAAAATTTTTTAAACTTTTTAATAGGTATTTTACAAGAAATAGTTTACCATATAGTTTTGAGCTAAGTTTATGTCAATAAATTATAATGTTTAGCATAAGGAATCGCAAATAAAGGTAATTGAATTTGATTATTCCTTTTATCAACAACTTTATTCGTTTTAAAATTCAAAGTTTAAGAGCTACAAAGTTAAATTGATTTTATTGATATAGGCAATTTTGTCAAAAGTTTCTGTGAGTAAAAATTGGACCACAATTTCTCAACTTTATTTATAAATTTAAAACTCGCAATACTGAAACAAACTTTTTTTCTTTATTTATATTAAAAAAATATTCAAAATCTATTTCTGTAACCCCAAATGACAATACTAAAAAAACTTCTTTTAAATCTTATATTGCTTTATGCGGAAACATCTTCTGAATAACATTTGAATTAATGAACATTTTTTAAAACTACACATAAAATGACTAAATTTTTAAGTGAAAAACCAAGTGTATCTGCTGTAAAATATAAAATTAGAAATAAAACTTTTTGAAATATTAAAGTTTTTGCAAATCTAAATTTTATTTTTGCATTTAGACTTTGACCGAACATTATTTTGCATAATAAAGTCTTGAAATAATAAATATAATTTTATTAGCATAAATATTTATATTTAAAAGAAACTTGATTTAAAAATTGATTTAAAATAGCTTCATAACACAAACATAAACTTACTAAGTTTATTTCGAAATTTTATTTGATAAATACAAATGCAACTTACCAACATTTATATTTTATAATTTAGAACCTGATTGTCAATCTAAGTTTTTTTGTGTTAAAAAATCAAACTTTTTTTGTATCTTTATAAACACAAATAGCAAAGAGCTACTAGCATTTTTTTTTTCTTGTTTAGTATTATAAAATATTTAAAAAGTTTAGTAGAATTAAAAACTTTGAGTATAATCCTTAAAGCTACAATAAAAATAAAGGTTTTTTGTTAGTAAATCTTTACTTAAAAAAAACTGCAGACACCTAAATTTTAACTATAATTATCATCATTATTATTTACTAAAAATGAAAATAATTTAAGCTTTAAGTTTTTAGAAGTTTGAAATAAAATAATGAGCTTTTTGATAAAACATTATTTAATGAATATTTTTTATATCAAACGTTTATATAAATTGAACCAATGTTAAGTGCATTTTGATTTTTTACATACCAAACTATATAAGATACTTTTACAAATTTATATACAACACTCGGTTATAACAAAGCTTATATTTTAATTTCATTGTAAAATATGTACTGGTTTATACCAGTTCAAAATTTATACTATCATATTTTAATCATATAACAAAAAAATTCTTCAATTTATTTCTATTTTATTATAATATCAAATTTTTGTAACTCTTTATTTTTAAACACACTTTAAATGAAAAAAAGTTAAATGTTTCAAAGGAAATAAAAAAAACTTTAATTGGTTTTATTTTGTAACATTTATTTTTGCAGTTTTAGTTCAAATACTTAATTTTTTTGATAATTACTTAAACTTTTTGACTAAAACTCAAAATGACAACATAATATTTTATATCTTTTTGTTAAGCTTAACATGTTAAAAAAACTTTTATTTATAACACCTTAATAGTATTATCATTTATCTTATGTTATGAGCATTGAAAAACTTTTTATGTATTACATATGTTTGTCTTTTTTATTTATTTCATGAATATTTTTCTAGTTTTACGCTCTTGAAGAGATTATAGAAGTAAAATGTTGTATTTTAAGAATTATTTTCTTTATCCTATTAGAAATTGTAATATAAAAGTTCAAATACCTTAAGAACTTTTAATTATAAAATTTAGCAGCTGTAAATGTTTAGTTTAGATATGATCTTGGTTGTAAGAATATATCTTTTTGTCTATTTAAAAAGCAAAAATAAAAATTTAAATTTAAAGCTTGAGTTAAAACATTAAGTTTGTTTTAGTCTTTAATAAGTAGTTTTAGTCATTAATAAGTTTTTTTTGTAATAAAAAATGGAAAGGAATAAAACAAACGAACGTTTCAATTTAGAACGAAATAATGAAAACAAGTTATTCAAATAACAGTAAAAATTAACGAAAATAGTTTTAAAATTGTTGTGGATTAGACTGAAGTTTTTCAGTCATTTTTATACTAATATAATTAAAAGTTTTATAAAATTTTATTTTTAATAATAAACATTTTCTTTATTTGCAATAAATACCTCTAAAATACTTACATAAGTAAGGTTTTTTGACTAATAAAACTTCACAGCCCTGATCAGATAGTCCTGTACATTACTTTTTTTTATGGTAACCTACAGTATGATGTATGTTGAATCTGAACTAATGCTTCTGGAAAAGCAAAAACAAAAGCTCACATTGTTATTTATGTCTACAATTACATTTTTATGTGTTACCCTGTCTATTTAATTTTGAGTAGTTTAGTAATGTATATTTTACCCAGAATACAGGAAAACATTGAATTTGAACAAATGTCCAATTTCAATGTTTGGCCCAAGAACCCCCTTATTGCCTCCTCCCACCACATGGCCTCTTTGCAGCTCATGACCCACTTTTTAAACTTGATTTAGGAATTTAAAACCAAAGTTAACCCTTAAATTTGAGTAACAACATAGAATTTTAGTCAATTCAGATAAAGTTTTGGTTGTAGATAGTTGTGACATTTGATAAATATATTAATACAAAATAATTTAATTTGTTGTCAAGTATACTTTAAGTAGTATTAATTGTATTTAAGTTAAATGACACAAGAAAGTTTGCTAATAGATAAAACTGGAAGAAATCATAAAACTCTGATGAAATTTGTAAAAAGCCTGTTGGGATTAACTTGTCCCTAAAATCTAGAATAGTGTTCAAAAATACTGGACTAATTATAATTTATAGTAAATATTTAACCCAAAATACATTTTTTGTTATGAACGCTTAGAATGTATTAAGTTATATCTTAGCTTTAAGACAAACATAAAATAATGAAATATAATAATATGATCACATATAATTTTATTTTTTATTTTTACACATTATTGTACAGTACATAGTTAAATTATTTATGATTCAACAATCATGATGGACACTTGATTTAAAACCACAACACCATACCATCCAGACATGGTTAGTTTTATTTGTACTGCTTAATTGCAACTTGATAGATAGATTGATTTGTATCAAACTAATTTACAAATTTTTTTATTTATAAATAATCTTGATCATGTGTTTATAATGTTATAACTTTCATCAGAACATCCCCCACCAGTGCTGCAGTAGAAAAGTTCATTTCCACCACTTGTTTCAAGGTTTGTTATTCCACTTAAGTATAAGTAGCATAAGTTCTCACTTAGATTCAAATGATTTGTAATATAATTGATCTTAACTGTATTTTGTAATGAAAAATAGTTTTAACACTTTTTTTTTGATAGAGTTTTTTTTATAATTTAATAGCAGTTTAATTTCTAAAGCATTTGAATAGTTTACAATGTGAGTGATTATTAAAAAAAAAATTTTGTTTTAAAGATTTCTTATTATTTATTTTGCTATATAGTTTGTGTGATTAAGAGATAGACTATATTTGATCGTTTTAAATAATTTTTACACCAAATAGTGAAATAATTTTACTTATATCCCTTAGGTCAAAGCTAAATCAAATCCCAATACATTTTGTGTAATTTAAAACAAGCCTAGTCTATTTTGTGAGCTAAAATTGTTTCTGAAAGTTTTTTGACAGATAAATGTTTGTAAAGGGCAGATATAAATTTTGTATTTTCTTTGATTTTTATCGACAAAATTTTCTAAATTTTGCAAGAAACATTTCTTAAAAGTTTTAGGTAATTACCTTAGAAAACTTAAGAGGAGGTAGATTTTAAGTGAATTGTAGTGAAGATTTAAGGAGGTAGTAGTCTTTTTTATGCCTTTTTATTTTGCGCCTCTCACAGGGTTGGCACATTAACTGGAAACCTGAAAAAAATAGGAGTTAGACAATTAAGGCAAAAAAATTTTGGAATAACCTGGAATTTGAAAAAATTATAAAAAAAACCTGTAATTTTTAACAATTTTATCATGTTCAGTAGTAAAATGTCGATTTGATACAAAAAACTTATTACATAGATAAAAATTTTTTGCAATCACCAAAAATTTTTACTGAAAAAAAAAAGATATTAAGTAGGTTTACAGTATCTTTCTAATGGTTTTATACTATTTAACACAGTTTTCTCACTTAAAGCTTAATTAAAAACCAAAAACAGACTAAGAAATGTGTACTTTTAACAACCTGTAAGAAATTAGGAAAACCTTGAAAATTGGAAAAAAAAAGAGTGGCAACCCTGCTTTCACGAGGAACCTATTGTAGTCTCGGACTTGACCTGATTTTTTAAAATTTGTGAAAAGCAAATTGTAAATAAATTGTAACTAAACAAAAAAGTGGTTAACTCCCCTATGCCCTTTAAAGCCCACCAACAATTTATCTTCTATTTTTAAAAACTCTGTGCTAGAGACCTTAGATTTTCAAGAAATGTTTCTTGAACAATGTATAAAAGAATCATTCAAAAATATATTAAGAATTAATAGGGTTTACATTGAAAAGTTTAATTTTTTTTTTGTAAATATATAACTTAAGATACAAAATGTTTTTTAGTTCAATTATTAAAGTTCTCTACATCTAAAAACAACTTGATGTTGAACATTAGGATTGAAAACATAGTAAAAAATTTGAAGACAAGTTTCCAAAGTTCAGTATGTTTTTTTAACAAAACAATAATCAAATAAAAAAAACAAACACTTACACTTAAGGGCATTTATGATCTAAATTTTTTTAAATGTGTCACAATTTTATTTTTTAATTTATATTAGTTAGTTACAAAGAAAGATTTTACAATAAAATATTTTGAGTTGGATAAAACACTTAATATTTAAAAATAATATATTTGGATATGGTGGATAGGCTAAACTATATTAATAATCGTTGGTACATGGTGATACTGTACTACTTTATCAGACTATAATTACTTATTTATATAGATTAAGTTTTCTTAAAAGGACATAACATAATAGTATGCTCCATAGTCCAAAGCTAAACTGTTGCAGCCAGATGATTAATTATAAAAAAAGCTGTACTAAATTGTTGTGCTAAATAGATCTATTTTATTCTTAGTTATTAGTGAAAAAAAAAAGTTTTTTGTATAGTTTTCTAAAATTAGTAGCATAGCTAATTAATAATCTAAGGTTTTATTTAAAATTAAACAAAAACTTTTTACTAAATAGTTGGAAATAAATTACTTAATATGACATCATAGGTTAGAAATCCCAATCACCGAAGATGATGTCCTCAATTGATGAAAGAAACCAGCTCCTGGAATAAGAAACTTCCGGTTGCGGTTACCAGAAACTTTTAGCAACTTTCCAAAGAAAAGGTGTCAAGGTCCGAAGTGCCCCAAGGTTAGTTTAAAAGAATAATAAGTAATTTTTAATCAAAACAATCACTTAATTTTGATTTAGTATTTGTTTGCAAAAGGTTTATTGTTTATTGTTTAATTTTTTTGTTTTTAATTGAGTATTTATATATAAAAGTACTTTGTTGCAGTAAAATCTCTTCAAATTCTGTATTTTAATAAACACCCAGCAAATTAGTTATATATAACAGATTAAAGTTTATTTTATAATAGGTACATCATAATAAAGAAACATAAAACCAAGAGTTTAAAATAGAATTGTAATATGGCCTAAAAGTTTTTTTACCAACAAATTGTTAATGTATTATCTTGCAATTTAAATTAATCTTGTTTTTTATTTTGTTTTTATTAGAATTAGTTTCCAAGACATTAATCAGCGTTGCCAAAAAAAACTCTTAAAACCTGGAAATTGACTATGCAGGCAAAAATAAAACTGGAATTTGAGAAATTTTTAGAAAAACCTAGAACTTTAAACAAGTTACATTTAAAATAATAAATCTGGACTAAATACGAAAAATCTATCATACACAAATACTTTTTCTTATTTTGGATATTTTTATAAGTATAAAACTTACACAATAGTATCTTTTTATACTTTTGTTCCATTTAAGAGCTTAAATTTAATTTTATACTAAAGGTTGACTCAAAAATTTGTACTTTCAAACACTTGTAAAACTCTTCAATAAACGATTGGCAACCCTGAGTAATAGTTTATTTTTTCCTGTAAAAAAAAGTTTAAGAAACTTTAGTAACTTAATAGTTTTACTTTTGAAATAATTTTGCTTTTTATCATTGTTTTCATCAACCCTGAGTAATAGTTTTTTTCCTGTAGAAAAAAAGTTTAAGAACTTTAAGTAATATTTAAAATAATTTTGCTTATGACTATAGTTTTTTGTAGCTTTTATAATGGTAAAAGGTTGAACTTAAAACTTTGGTATGGATAAAACTTAATTTTAAGTGAAACGTTTTGCTCGTTATTGTAGTTTATGTAAACATTTTGTAAAGATAAATAACTTGTTATAAAATCGCTTAGTAACTTTTTCATTTTATAGTAGCCAAAGACTAAGATAGTTTAAAGCTTGTTGAAAATATAGTTTAATTGTAAGTGTTGACACTTTTCGGTCTTGATTTATTTTCTAAGAAAATTAGTTGCTTTTAATTAAATTCAATATTACCACTAGTATCTTCCATTATTCTATGTTTATTTTTTAGTAGTGTTTTGAAATTGATAGTCCTATTTGATGAAACTTCATTTTACAATGATTTTTGTAAATTTTCCAAAATGTAGTATTTTAAATTGTATTGTAGTAAAACCTATATTTTGAAAAATTTTGTTTGTATTAATTATAACTTCGACCAGTTGTAGTTTAAAAATATTTAAAAAAAAAAATAAGACACGATTTAAAATAATTTCTCCAATTTTTATATACTGTTATTTGTTATGCATAGTTATTTATTACTTATCTGTTTGTACTTTTTTAAATTTCATAACATTATAAGTATTGAAACCAACGTATTAAACAGGAACTGATGACAATGAAAATCAGCAGACGAAGGGTGATGGATGCTTCTTCAATTTTTATTGTTGTTTTTTTTAATGGTTTTGTGAATAAAATTACATCTTACTGCAAATAGACATTTCTTTGTTTAAATGATGAAACTTAATTCTTCGTTTTGAAGGTTTATTTATAAAAAAAAACTAAAGTTACTAAAAGTAATGTAAAAGTAAAAGCAATTTAATTAAATCAAGAAGTTTAAAGTAGGTTGAAAGTTTCCTTATGTCATAAGTAGTGTCTACCTTGTTTGTTCACATTTTTTTAACAATAAGGTCTTCGTTTTTTACAAAAAATTAAATGTTTCTTCGGCTTATATAAGTTTGTTAGGTTTCTCATGTAAAGCTCAAAAAAGAAGGCTGTTTAACTTGAGCTTTTTTTCTGTTTAATTCACATTTAGATGCTTATCTACCTACATTTTCAGCAAGTGAAAGCTTATTTATATAAGTGTAATTGAAATGTTTTTTGATAAGTGAAGTTGATTTTAAAAACTGTTTCGTTGTCCGGGCTTGTTACACTGAAGAAGGTGGTATACCTAGTTGTTTTGTAGAATTAAATCAAGTAAACATCAATTTACTAAAATTCAGAACTTGGTTTGGTATAAGTCTCATTGGCAAGTTTTTCTTTAAGTATTTGCTCGCGTGCCGTACTTTCTAGAAGAGCGTTCTTGCTAAAATGTACGCAGTTTGCTGAATCCCTAAGTACGCTTCTTGTTAAATATTAAAACTGATCTGTTTTTTTTTTTATAAATACAAGTTTTCATATCGGTCTACAAAATTGGCTGTACACTGTCTAGCAAGTAACGCAATTTTTAGGTCTTTCTTCTGTCTATGTACAGCAAAACAAGTTATAAATTAATTTGACCGTCTCTACGTCGATTTCATTTTGAACAAACGAATTTTACTCGACCCTATTCCATTAAAAAAATTATATTTTTGAAAAAAAGTAAGACTATTCGTATGAATTTTATGTCTAATAGAATTGTGGAGTTATTTACACTTGCAAACTTATTAAGACTGATGCAAAGTAGAAGAAAGTTAGGCTTATAAACATTTTTACGGATGTCTTTTGATTACCATTCAACTAGCAAGTATCTAATCAGTTTACTATGTACATGCCCACAAACACTCATTTAAAATGTAGTAAATTTAATTTTCTTAACTAGGGTGTAAGCTGAGTTATAAAATTGGCTTTTCAAAGTATGAGTCTTTCATTTGTTTTTGAATAAAAGTCAATTTATTTTTGTTTAGTTGTCGCTAGCGCATTTAAAATAAAACCTTTTAATCTTGTTTTGTCCAAATTTGTTTTATAAGTTTATAAAGAGTAATTAAAGTATAGAAAAGTAACACTTTTGCAAAATTTATGAGCTTAAAAACCCGTTTATACTTTTGAGAATTTCTTGAATAGTTATGGTTGCCAAATAGTTTAAATCTCTTGTATGTGTAAAACCTGTTAAATGTCAGAAATGAAAAACCTGAGCTTCTATAGTTTTAAATTACTCATAATAACTTGAAACATTTTGCTACCAAATTTGTTAAAAACAATGTACTTCCCTAATGCTTTATTGATATTATAAAAAACGCTTAAAAACGTAGTCTTGGTAAAGTCTCAGTGTACAAAAAAGGTTTTAAAGACTAAGCAACTTAGACCTGTACTAACTTGTTTGTAATCTTCAGTTTATTAGCTGTGAAAATGGTCTATGTTTCGTTTTTAACGACAAATAATTAAAAATCATCATTTGACCTCTTTATTTGTGCATGTCATAGAATGTACAATTTATTTTTATTTCACGATTTAATTCAAAGCTTTCAAAAATCTTTTTTTTTATATATAAATATATATCAATGCTTTTTAAAGCCTTGGTCAATTGCAACAGTACGTAAAAAGTTTAAAATTGTGTATATACAAACTAACAAGAAATTAACACTTGAAACTATACGAAAATGGTAAATCTAATGAGAAAACGGTTTAATAAAAATAGCTTTTTTAAACCAAAGTTTTTAATAGACAACATAAAAACTTTCCTAATGTACTGAAATCACTGTAATTCTTAAAGATGAAATTGACATTGCATTAATAGTTGCATTATTGACGTATTTATACTGATATTTTCCTTAAAACATTTTGATACAAAATAATACATGATCTAAGGTGTAACTTACATAACTGTTTGCAAAACATCATTTAAATGTGTCGGCAACACAAACACTATAAACTTTTGATGAAATACAATTTCATCTGCAAATAGTTGGTTATTCTGGGTTGATTTGCAAAGTAGACTATTCTTTTGTAACTATGTGATACTTACCAACAACAATGTTATTCAACTAACTAAGTTATTTTCGTAAAGTATGAGTCTTTATAAGTTTGTTTATATACGCTTGATTTAAAACAACTAACACTTTATTTTTTCATCAAACTATCATTTGCGCTACATTAAAATTGTAAGCGAACTAAAATTGTTAATATATTGTTTTGTCAAACTGAACCATTATGTTATGTATATCATTACGTATATTTTAATAGAAATCTTTTAAAACATTCAGAATATTTTAAATAATTATGAATAGTTTTTAAAAGCTTTAACTTACACAAACCACTCGATTGTTAAATAATGCAAATGATCTATATTTTGTCGAACAGTAAACGAAATTTTATTGATAACTGCACATAAGTAGTTTAAAACTATTTATCTTGAAGTAGATCAGTTTAATGAAGTATTAACTGTTATTTTAGATAAAAAACAGTTAAGTTTAAAACAGTCCTGCATTGACATCTATGTGTTTTTAAAAGTATCAATTAAAGTGTTATATAGTATCATAAGTTAAAAAGTATCATTTTTAGCTAATCTTTGAAAAAATTTAACCAGTCTTTTATTATTTCATTCAAAAACAAGTTAATGCCTGTTATAAACACTTGAAATATAAACATTTCTTTTATATGTCGAGTTTTTATGAAACTGCAACATTCTAAAACATTTACACTAACGTAAGCTTTGAAAAAGTGTTATTTTAATGTTGAAGTTTTGGAAAGTTCATACTTAGAAAGACAACTTATTTCAAGATATCAACTGCTTTAGAACAAAGCAGTAGCAGATGCTATACATGCTTTCTCATATTTAGCGATAGTATTTATTTTAATTGTTAATTAATATGCTGAACTTAAGCATCCAAAACAACATGTATTTTACAAAAGTTAGAGTAAATCTTAATTAAATCAAACCTTCAAAATTTTTAGCGAAAAAATCTTAAGTATTTCTTAAACTAATTTGTAATATGACTTATAAGGAGTTTTGTATGACTAAAACTAAGAAAAACAAAAATAGTTAGAATCAAGTTATCATAAGACTGTTACATTAATAACTAATATTTTTTAGGATCAATTATTAAACAGTTACGCAAAACTAGTTGAAATTGTCAATATGTTTTTTTTTTGCTGAAAACAAACATTTTAAACAAAAAAAAAAAGAAAAGTTTACACGAAAACCTCCAGCATTTTCTTTTAAACTTTATAAGATTACATGTTTTATTTATTCGTATGGCTATTTTAATTATTGGTGTAAAATTATTAAAGTTGAGACTTTACTTTCACTCTGTGCGGTATATTAAGTAAAATATGTTTGAAGCCGTTAGAATAAAAAGAATCATACAAAAAATTAAGATCTAAAAGCTATAAGAAAAATAAAATATTTATAGCTATAAAAAAATCTAAACTCAGCTTGAAGACTTAAACAAAACTTTTATCCGCTAGGTGGCGCCACAGAGTCCCTAGGTTTGTCTGAGGTTGCACAGATTTGGTTTAAGAAAAAAATTATATTTAAAAAAGTTTACTGTTTTTTTCTCCACACGATGTCGCTGTTCCAGGCCACCACGTCCCCACCTCCACCCTAAAGGTTTAGCCCGGCTTAATACTGAGCGAAATTTTTTTTTTCACTCTAATTTTCATCTTACGTAATTTACTCTTTCAAATGCATTTTATTATTTTTCTATCTCTTTCGTTACTATGCTAACAATACATCAAATTTATATTTACAAACTTTGTTAGATTCCAATGGTTAAGAGCTATAAAGAAGGAAGAGTCAAGTACAAACATTATACAACATATATAATAAAATAACTAAATACAACTACAAAGCATATAATTAATAGTTATTTCAGACCGTTCAGAGTTTGCAAAGAAGGTGAAGAGAATAGGTATCCAAACAATGTGGTAACATTCTGGTACAGAGCTCCTCAGTTGCTGTTAGGTTAGATTATTTACATTATACAAAATTATTTTGAATTTCTGTCACAAAATCACCAGAAAAAAAGTTAACTGTTTAATGATGTTTTATGTTTTGTTTCTTTTAGCGACAGGCAATTAATGGACCAAAATCACCAAAAAATGCAGAATAAAATTGGTAAATAAAAACATATATATGAATTTAGTTGTACACACTGAGTTTTAGTTCTTTTAACAGTAATAGCACTTGTTTATTTTCCTCCAAATTTAAAAACATTTTTTTTGAACATTCAAGTAAAAATAATGTAAAACTTAAAAATTTTTTAGTCAAAATTTTATATTAAAAAATATAACAAAAGAAATTACCTAAAAATAATTTAATTGACTATTTTTTTGTTATAAAGTTAAAGTTAATTCGTTTTTTATCTGACCTATAATAAGAGTAATAAAAATTTTTAATATATTTTTATTAGATTAGTATTTTAATCGTATGTGTTCAAAAGCAGCTGTTATGACTTAATTTTTCGTTATATTTTAACCTGTCAATCAAAATAAAGTTTTAAAAATAATCTGAAAAAAACTAAAATAAACTTATGACTCACGCGTGCCATTAAGTCAAAAACTTGACGTTCATTTTTACCTTTTTCAAATACGCGTTATATTTACTTTTTGACGCTACAACACAGGAATCTCCTTTTTAAACCATAGAAAAATATCCGAAACAAAATAATTTTTGACTCACACTGTTTGTTAATAATCTTTATTGATTATTTGGTTGTTATACAATTTTCCACTCTGCGCAACAATATAAATTATCAGTACAACAATAAAATGTTTCAAGTATTACTTGAAAATAATTAGGATATCAATTATTATACTTTTATTATTTCTTTATACTTTTATTGTAAATTATTCAAAGGCGGCAAAACAACACCAACACAACAACAGGCATCATCCTTACAATTATCACCAGATAAATAATTATAAACAGAAAAAAGAAAATTCTTCAAAGCAGTATGAAGAGAGAACTTGGTAGAAATATGATGAAATAGTTCCTGAATGTTTAACTTGTGATTGTCTAGAAGTATAAATTTGTGTGCAGTTATTTTTTAAAGTTGTTTTCTTTACGTTTTCGATGGCATTTTCCTTTTGTTTGACTAGTATTAGTTTTTAAAAAAATATCTATCGTATTATTCATCGTACAAATACTAGGTATCTTTTATCTTGTGAATGTGCTAGATTCACATTTTATTTTGTTAATATTCTGATTTTTTTCTATATACGATGTTGGGGCTTAAACTGACTTTAGTGTACTTTAAGTGATAGCAAGTCTTAAAAGAATTTTTTCATTGAAAATTATATTTTCAATGAAATTTATAATTATAATTTTTTTAATTTAGAATATTTATAATTATAATTTTTTTAATTTAGAATAATTTTCATAATTATAAGATTTAATTTATAGTCCCTTACATGTTATAATTAAAAAAAAAATTGTGCGGTACTTTTTAGGCAAATTATTTTGATTTATATAGTATATACAGTAATAAATTACTAAGATTATTGAAAAAAATTATATTGAGGTCTTTTGTAATGAAAATTAAGTTATTAGTACTTAAGTTGAGTAAAGATTAATTAGTAAATTTATTTATAACTGCTCTTATGACTATGCATTAAGTTAGGTTTGATAAAGTGCTTTTTTTTTAACATTTATAAACATACATAAAAATATGTGAATTTGTAAGGTGAAAAGTTTGAAGTCCTTTGTGTAACTTATATAATATTTGCAAACCTTATTGTTTTCTTAGGATGAATCGATCTTATTTTCTTATAACATTATTTCCTATTATTTTATTAATAAATAATTGTGAAACTTCGTTTATTTTTAGTTTTTTTTATTTGCTTAATTTTATTTGTATTTTTGTTTTTTTTTTCCTTTTTTTGAGCTTCAAGGCAAATGATTATGCAAAACAAATTTTAAAAATTTAGTTTTAATAACTACTTGATATAAGTATTAATTTAGATTCATTCTATTGTGAAACATAGTGAGTTTTTAATAGTACAGGAAAATAATATTTTTTAAATTAATAGTTTTTCGCTTATAAATAAGCATGATCTAAAAACTAACTAAGAAATAAGTTACTAGCTTCTTTAATTTGTTTTAAATTCATAATACGTAAAAACTTACTATTTCTTCAGCTACTTTTAGCTATTATCGAAAATGTTGAAATTTTTCTCATATTATCATTAAATGTTATTTAAACTCATTTAATGTACAGTTCCAAATGTAGCAAACAAAGCCTAATAAGTTTGTTATATTAAATATCTTGCTTTTGAATACAAAAGTAATCTGAGATACTGTTGTAATAACAATAAAATTAAAATAAATTCTATTGTTTCTTATATTACAGTTAGTTCAACTTTTATAGTTTAATGTTGAGTTACCTTTTTTATTATCACATAGTAATTTATGTTAATTTTTTTAAACTACCCCAACTAACTTTTGTTTTGGATTTTTGTTTTCTTGTGCTTAATTAAATGCATATTTAAAATTTAGCAGCTTTATAAGAAATGAACTAATAATAGTATAATTTAAAAAACAATTAAATTTATTTACTGTTTTATTTAATGCTTCCTTTTTTTTCATCAGTTCTGATTTATAAAGAATAACGGCTTCATATTTCAAACACAGCTAACTAAGTATTTTGGTTAGTAGATAATTGAGAATACTTTTTTCCATGTAAATATGTATAGGAGTTTCCTCAACTTTGTGATTATTTACTAGTTGTTATTTGTTTATTTTCATGCTAAATAAATATTAAATGCTGCCACTTTTTTTTTATTATATATATAATACTATACTATATTATTTAGTTCAACAACATCACCAAATATACAAATTTTAATTTTTTGGTAAATAAAAATCTCAATAAAAAAGTTTTACTTTTTATATAAACTCAAAGTTCTCTACTCTGTACTTTTATTAGAAACAACTAAATTAAAACTAAGTTAAAAGTATCTTGTTATTTTATTTTATAGTGTTCATTTTATTTTTTTTTTTTAAATTTTAGTTAGTACATAAAAGCTGAATGCTAAGTTAAATTTTACTTTTAAACAAACTTAAAATTAAAAGATATGTCTTAGATCTATAAGTTTGTTTTAATCACCTTGTATTAAATCTCGATAGTAGTTTTGTTATTTTTAGAAGTCTTGAATTAAATATTGCTCAAAAAGTACTATTATTAAAGTATAATTAGTTTTTACCTTTAAGACCTGGTTTCAGCAGTTAAAGTTTGATAGTTTTGTTTGTAAACTGATTATATAGACAATTTTGAATCCTGTTAATTACTAAACAGTTATAACTGTATAATTTTAATTTAGCTAATTTCTATGAGTCCAAAAGTTTTTTAGAAATTGAAAAGACTTACAACAAAAAAACCTTTCTACAGTCAAAAAGAATAAAAATATATAGTTTTTTTCTATATCTTACAAAAAAACTTTAATATATTTTGAAAAAAAAATTATTTTTATTTTTGAAACTTACTAAAATTAAGTACATAACTTTTTAACATAAAAATAATCAGGACAAAATATATACAAGCTTGAAGTGTAAGTTGAATATTTAAAGCCTTCCCTTATTATCTTTATATAGGATTGGAGATAACTGGCATAATTTATATATTTAAACAAATTCGTGCTGGTCTTATTTAAACTATATAAAGTTTGAAATTAAACAATACAAGTGCAATACTATATAAAAAATTTATTATTTATATACTAGATTAGGTTTTCATTTGAAAAAAAAGTGAACTGATTTTGCTGAGTATTAATCCAAGAATATTTTTTGCAATTTTATAGCGCAATTGGTGTACACAAAGTTTTTCAACAAAAAATTGTAAAAAATTTAATACTTTTGAAGTTTGTAATGACGGAGCGGTTGTTTAAAAAAAGAAATGTTTTATCAAATAAAAACAAAAATAAGAAATTTCTTAAGGAACAGAAAATGCAACTTGAGTTTTGAAGCTTTAATTTGGAGCTGATATAAACCAGCTTAAAATTTATAAACCGGGGAAAAGTTGATGAATGAGAACAGTATGCGTTCTCAGTGCTAAATGGTGTGATAGCCTTAGAAGATTTAAAAAATAATGTGTATTAGAAAAGTTGTAATTTATTATTGTTTTTAAACCAACATTATAGGTTATTTATTTAGCATAGTGTGTTTTTGTATATTTTTGGCAAATAAATAATTTTCAGTTGTTTAGAACAAGTTAATATTTAAATGAATTCTATAACCAAACGTTAGTAGTTTTCCAATTATCTTATAGGTAATATTGAGTTATTAGGAGAATTAAAAGTCCTTTTCTAATGTAACTTAAACTGAATATTAAAAAATAATAATAAATCTAGAAAAGAAAACTAAATTGTGCTTTTTCCTTATCAAGTAAAAACGCAAAGAACTTTATAAAAGCTATAGTTTGGAATATATCTTTTTATGTTGAGCAAAGCATTATTAAATTGTTGAAATTAAACAAGTTAAAAATTTTTGAAGTACCGAACATATTAATAGCGTTGCTAGAACACTTAAGAAAGGCTGTCTAAAATACAATAGGAACAAGAACTATTTACATCTTAAGTTATTAGTTAAGTATCAATTTCAAAAAAGTAAAAACTTTCTATAAAAAAATGAATAAAAAGTAATTTTTCTTTCTACACTGACTTGAATGCATGCTTGGGGTATTTTAGACTGATGTAAAACAGAACACATCTTACAATAAGTTTAAGGTATACTATAAGTTTCAAATAAGTTTTTGTTTTGTTAAAGTAATATCTAATTTTTGATAAAATATGTGTATGTATGAGTTTTGTTATAGCTTTTAACTTTGACATCAACTTTTATTTTTAGCTAATGTTTGTATGTTAATTTTAAAATTTTAACTTTGTAACATTTTGTTTTACCACAAAGTTGTTTTAAGTAATAATAAACTTAATGTAAATTCTCTTGACTGTGTTAGAAATTAAACTTTCAATTTTTTTAAAGAATCAGTTGACATTATATCAAAAGTCTTATATTTTTTTTACGACCAAAAATTTTCAAAAGCTTGGATTTGGAGTAAGAAAAACGTTTCGGTTATCGAGTCATTAATAAAAATATCAAGTTTTTGTCATAAATTAAAAGATAACTTTATTTAATGTTTGACGTATCAAACATTAAAGCATATGTTTGAATAAATAAAATAAATTGAACTAATATATATACAGTGCATTATACCATCTCTACATTTTTTTTAAATTATGAACTTGTACATTCTGGTTTATATTATACAATCCTGCCAGAAAAAGTCTTTTGGTAATATCAAAATATGTTATCTTATTTTGTACTTTGGTTAGCTCATATTTATACCATATTATCTTAATATGGCTTTTTCTTGCGATATAAATTGGTTATGTTATTAGCTTTAGAAGATTAAATAATTTATAAATACTACCTAAAACTTTTAAAGCAAACATAAAAATTGATAAGTTTAAACTAGCACTGTTGATAACTGAAAACTAAATCAACTGTGGTTGTTTTGCTTTAAATAAGTTTTTAAAACAAGAGTCAAAGTCAAGTATGCAACACAATAGTTTACCAAATGTTAGCGATAATCAATATTCTTTTATAATAATGTAAAAAAAGCTTTATTTTCATATTATTTGGTTAACACAAAAACTATACAGGACACTCTTCTTATATCTAAAGACAAAGGTACATAATATAAGTTTTGATTTATTTTCTAGTTTTGAAACGATTTAAAATGTTTAATAAATTTTTTAAACACTATTTAAAATGAAGCCTACTACTTACTTTGATTTTTTTTAATATAAACTAAATTCGGTTAATGTTTTGTGAAGAAATCATAAAAGTACAAAGTGTTTTACTAAAGCGGCTAAGAACATTTTTAAAAACAAGCTTAAGCTAGGATAACATGTTAAAGTGTAAATTAATGAAAGCAAATAACAAGTTTATATTGTGTTTAGATGTACAATTTCAGATGTAAATATCAATATTAGTATGTATTAAAACACTTTTGTTAAACTATATTTAGTGTATATGTTAATTATTGGATACTTTTTTTATTGTCATTAGTAATTAAACTGCTATATGTTTTTATCAGTAATGTAAAAATAATTGAACCATTTGATGTTAATTAAATAAAATAATTAAAATATATGTAATTTAGTTTAGTATTAAAACTAAAAACAAAACTTAAACTGAAATATTGAACGAACTTTCAAGAGATGTTTTTTAGAATGATGTGGTTAGATATACAATAGAAATCCAAAAAGTAATTATAGTTTTTGTAAAAAATAGTGTTAAATTTTAAGATCAAATATTAAGAGAACTCAATTATAAAAGTTTACAACTCAATTTAACATTTTATTTTTGCATTAAAGGCTTTAAATTGTTTTTAACCGCTTTTATTTTTACCTAGTCAGCACAATTATTTTAGTTTTATCCGCAAATTTATTTAGCCTACTAGTTTTATACATACCAATTAACTAGTATATGAGTGTAAACTTGGATAAAACAGCAGTTTCTAGTTTTATTGCTAAGCCTATTTGTTTTAAACATATTTACTAAAGTTAGATTATAAATTAGGGTTGGGCGACGTATGACTTTTACAAAAACTTTTGATGTGCCAAAATTTTTTTCGTTAAAGTATCTTGTGTGCTTTTATTAATTTTAAGCTTTAGATAATGAAAACACTTAGACATGTACTTAACGTTTAATTTTTATAACACACTGGCACTTATTTTACTGTTTATCCGTTACAAACTTGCTTTTAATGAGTTTCTACAAGTTTTGTGTTAAAATATACAAAATTAAGTGACCTGTAGCTTTTTTTAACACTCCAATATGCGAAAGATTTCTTCTAATAGTTTCCCTACCCGCAAAGTATTGCCTATCACTGTTATAATTTTTTTTTTGAACATCACCAAGCTAAATCATAGCATTATAATATATTATAAATGTTATGAAGGTAGTAAGTACAAAGGTTATGTTACATGTAGATTTACACTAATTGTGTGTTAGCTTAAAGAAAAAATTAATATAATACATACAAACCAGGGGCGTAGCGTGGGGAGGGACGCTGGCGCATGCGTGCAACCCAAAAAAAAAAAAACTAAAAAAAAATGCAATATATTTTTCCTTTATTGTTTATTTTTTCTTATTATTTGCCTTTTTTCAACTATGTTTTTCTAGTATTTGAAAAATTAAACGAAATTTCGAATATCAATTAGTGAGAAGTTAGGGAAATAACCCAGTATACTGATTCGGTGCGTAATTGCAAATGCGCACCGATGTTGATGAAAAATTCCATAAGGAAACATTTTATAACTTCATTAACTTCATAAGAATTTAGACTCAAACAGTACGCAACTAGTTAGTGCACCGCAGTGGTATAACCTTATGACAGATTTTTTACAAGGACAAATACTAACATTTTGTTAACAAACCATAAAGCTAAACCTGTTTTATAGTGATAATGAATCAAGAACAAACAAGTTGTAGTAAAAATAGCAATAAAAAACTGCTAATAAAACAAAAATAAATTGATAATAAGAATAAAAAATATTAACAATATAATTTAAAAGAAAAATAACAAAAAAACAGAAAAAATTAAAACAATAAATTAAAATAAACAATAAACAGACTGTGCATACTGTGATTACAGTTTTAATCTTACCATACAAAAAGTATGGTTTAAATTATTTAAACTTAAAATTTTTTTTAAAAGTAGTTTCTTTTTTTATTAAGATAACAAACAAATCAAACTTTGTTATTCTATCAGTCATAAAGTTTAAAAGTTAAACAATTTTTGCAGCAAGTTATTTTAAAATTTCTGTAGTCACATCATGAATTAATTTATAGCAATTTGTAAAACAAAATTTTACAATAATTTTTAGTCTTAAAGACATAATAGATTAATTTTAAATTTAAATTTATTTAGTTTTAAATAAAATTTTAAGTAGTATTTAAAAAAAAATTCTTTCTACTAACTGTTTGTAGTATTTAAAAAATGCTATTCCTTAAAGATCTTAGAAAAACTGATTTTAAGATGGTTGAAAAGTTATATTTCTTGTGAATCTTTAAAAGCATTGAAAAAGTTGACCTTAAAATAATTATCTTTTAAGCATTTTGTTTTGTATCAAAAACATTTAGTAAAATCGTTCCACACACTCAGGATAACTCAGGATTTTATTAAGTTTTGGAAAACTTTAGTATGTCTCAGTAAAAATCAGGATAACTCAGAATGTTTTAAGTATTTTTAAGCTTAGGCTGACTAATGATAGATTTGTTTTTTTTTACTCAGGGTAGATTTAGTGGTTTTAAAAGCTTTGTTATAAATCTTAGTTTCTATAAGTTAACAATAAAAAAATTCTTTAAAAGAATTTAAAATTCTTATGATGACACATGATATAAAAAACTAACTCAGGACAGTTATTTTGAATCAAAGAGTGGCAAGGCAATCCTGATATCTTCAAAGTTAATTGTTTTTTGTTTTTTTGGAAAATATGTTTTATTATACTAAAGAAAAAATAAACACTTGTTTTTATTAATTTTTAGTATATTATCTAAAAAAATATGCAAAGTGATATTGTATGGAATGTTGCAAGTCTAAAAATATGTCAGATAGTAAAATTATCTGAAGTTCAAAAGCTTGAATTAAAAAATAGCAGACCAACATCAGATATTGCTATTACTCAAGACTGCAGTTCAAGTGGTATGAAATTTTTATTTTTAATCTTATTTATATTATAAATTTTCTTCAATTGTTAAGATTTGTTTTTAAAGTTTTATATTGTATTACAGGTAAAAATGTAGAAGTTAAAAAATAAACTAGCGCTTTAGATTACTTCTACAAAATATTTAAAAATTTAAAACTTTCAATTTTAATACTGAAGATTTAACATTTTTATATATAAGATTAAAATAGTATATTAAAAGCTGCAACAAACTAAAAGTATGAGTTATTTTGAGTTTATACAATTATTTTTATATGATATAAAATATATATTGAACATTATTTAGAAATTGCACAGAGAAAAATGTTTTGAGGTATTAATTGTTATACTTAGTTGACTATCTATTTGTAGGCCATAGGGGAGGGGTAAGCCATAATTTTTAGAAGTTGATCTTATTTTATATATTTTTTTAAGCTTTAAGATGCTTTTTGTTATTTTTAAAAATTCGTATTATTTTTTGAGATATGACCAGTCAAAGTTGGGCCGCATTATAGGTTCCCTATGGGAAGGGAAAACTAAAACAGCGAAAAAAGGCTAGTTTGTTTAAAATCTATCTCCTAATATATTTTTCAAGCAATCTTCTTCAAACTTTAACAGTTTAATTTTTATACAATAACAAAAACACATTACTTGTTAACTTAAAAATTTGTAGTAAAAATATATTATTTTTGAAAAAAAAAGACTATTTTTTATAAAATTTTTATTTATTTTAATTATCTAAATTCACAAGTAATTTTTTTTTCTTGTAATGTAAGGAACATTTTCTAAAATTTGAAGAAGATTGCTTGAAAAATGAATTAGGAGATAGATTTTTAGTATTTTTTTAAATTTCCGAGAAAATTGATCCCGAAAAATTTGCGGCCCAAAAGTTTTAATTTAGGAGGTTTTTTGAGAAAAAAATTTGCGCACCCCCTGACCAAAACATCACGCTACGCCACTGATACAAACTAGTCAAATAAATTATAAAAAAACTGCGTAAAGAAATGTTGAAAACAGTTCATGGTTGAGTTACTAAACATCTTTTTTTGTGTAAAAAATTTTAAGCCTTACACAAAAAATAGCCTACAAACATTTTGAGATCTTTAAAATTCATACTCTCACAGCAAAAATTGTAAAGTTCACTAAATATTAATCTTTATCAAACTAGTACAACTAAGGTAAAAAAGAAAGAAAGTTGTTCATAAATATATTGTTTTAATCAGCATAGCACCTAAATCGTTATCACTAATTAGAGGTTCTCAATAACTTCAATGTTTAGTCACTAGCTTTAAGAGTACACAAATAGAGTATAAAAAATAAATTTAAGTCCAAGAGCCTTTGGAAATAATTCAGTTGTATAACTATTTCATCCTTTAAATTAAATGCTTTATTTTTTAACTATTTTGTTTAAAAATAAATTAATTTGAGTTCATAATACATTATCACTAAAGTTAGTTCAGGTAGCTTCGCAACTTTGATCATTACGGTTGAAGAAAACTTAGAAAAATACTACAGAATATAAATGACAAGCATTCATAATTCAGATACTCGAAAAGGAAAAATGCTACAAAGATATAACAAATAGTTCGGTTTTGTAGATGTTGGAATTAAATTGTAATATTTTATACAAATCAGATGAATCGCTTGCGATTTGCTTACACTTTTCTAATAACTAATGTAAACTTCTAAATAAAGTTAAATTGCAATAAATTTTACTATTTTATTATAAAGAAGTTTACTTCCTCAAACTTATTTAATCTAACACTTTTAAACTTAAGTATGTTCAGAATTTGTACATAATCTTTAAAATTAATAATTTAATTTTGTATTGTTTGTTTATACAGCTACATACAAATATTTTTATTTTTGTTTACTTTGTTCTTTGATTTAGAATCTTAACTAAAAAATTTAAACTTTGCCACAAATTCATTCTTTAATTTTAATTCAACTTGTTTTGTTTTTAGGTAAAATTTGTTTTAATTATACGTTTTTATATAAAGCTTTTGGGCGGGATTTCAAACTTTGATATTTATTACAAGCACAAGATTGTTAAAATTTTTAATAGTTACGTCATAATTAAAATAAGCTACCTTAAAATGCACCTCAATTTTTAGCTCACTTTATTAACTACATTTTTGCTAAGCAATGTTTACTTTGAAAATTAAGTAGATGAAAAATTAAAGCTACATACAGCCTTAATTAATATTATTGTTTTTATATTGATTTTAAAACATAACTAAAGTTTTATTTTGAGCAAAAATTAGTTTTTATTTTAATTTAACTGTTTAAATGTTATTTTCCATGACTGTCACATATATTTTTTGATTTATTTAAGCACTGACGAGGTATTTGACAGAAACTTAGTTTGTAAAATAAATTCTCGAAAGAATAAATTCATACTTTTGTCTAGTTTAAACTAAAAATTGTAAATAATTTACAATTTTAAATCAGTTATAAAAAAACAAAATTTGTAATTAGCTAACTTTATTTCTTTACTGTAATATGCTTTAAAGTTCTCTAAAAAATTAAAAATATAGAGTAAAATTTATAAAACAACATAATATTTAGAATTTGTTGTTTTAAGACTAGAATAAACTGTTCTAAGAAAATACGTTAAAAAAGCTAGTTTTTTATTTTTAGCTGTACCATATGTTGGAAATTTAAATAACACTAATGGAAGTGCAAAAACTGTTGAAGGTTTAGTAGTTCATTATTCAAAATATCTGAAATTATTTAAGAAATGATGTGTTTAAAAATATATAAAAAATAGTCATAGATTTAGAAATTGTTAAAACTTTATTTACAATCAGTTAACCTTCAACAATTAGTCCTACTTGTACAAAACAGTAATTTTTCTACACCTTATCACCTTCATGCTTCATATTTTTAATTACGTCATCAACACCCTCGAGCGACTTTCTCTCAAGCTTTCTTTTCCTACCAGAAGGTTGCTTGAAAGGTGGAGTAACCTGATGCTTTTTAGGAGTTTTGGTTGCATCAGCTTGTTCATCTTTATTGATTTCATCATCATTTTCTTCACTTGCTTCATCGAAGTTAAGCCTCTTTTTTACGTCGTCAAGAGAATTCCTATCATACTTTTGGGTTCTGATGGCTGATTTTCTTGTTGATGATTTAGTGGTTCGAGCCATCTTTGGAGTATTGAACAGATTTACCGGCATGTCTTTGCTCTCTCCACTGACAGCTTCGATTTTGTCAGTGTTTCCTGGAGTAGAGAGCTTTGATGCTTGATTTTGTGAAGTTGAGTCTGCAGAATTGATAGCATTTTTGTTTAATTTTTTGTTATTATTCTGCTGAGCCAAATGCACCTTTTTACTTTGAGTCTTTTTATCAGGTTGTAGAGCGTTTTCGCCTGTTTCTTTTTCAACAATACCAGCAGCACCTGTACCAAGTGAAACCTGATTATCTTGAAAAACTGATTTTTCAACTGAAGTAGTCTCAACAGTTTCTGCATTGGCCGATCTGTTAACTATATCAGTTTGGGGACTGGCTGAAGACATGGTTTTGAGCTTTACTAACAAGTTTAAGTATTTTGTATATGCTGAAAAAATTACTTGATAGTATAGTTTATGTTTTTCAGTAGCTTAAAAGTTAATGCTAATAAAAGTAGGTGACCAACAGTAAATAAGATTAAAACAACTCAACAAAGATAAAACTTTGAGCTACAGATTTATAGTCCTTTTAAAGACTATCAATTAAGCATGGTATTTAAATATGCGCTAAGGAGAAAATAAACAAGTAAAAAACTAAGTTCAAAGACTATTTATATGAAGTTTTAGTTAGCCTGTTTTGGATAACAGTTTAAAAAGCGAGGTTAAAAAAACTTATAGTATACTAACTTAAATAAGTAACTTTTTTTTCTAAATCTCAAGTTTTAAACTTTCACAATATCTAAGCTTAAACACAAGCTACGTTACCGTCTGTAATTTTTATTAAATTTCTAATTTAATATATTTTATATAAACTAGAATTATTAAAGGAGAAATAGTACTTGAATAATAAATCCTACTACATCTTAGCAGAGTTTAACCACAATCATTATCAAAAGTTTTAAAAACTGACAGATTGTTACTGAGAAATATAAAGCAATAGTTTATATTAAGTTAGTGTTAAAAACTAGTTTTTATTTACTACTAAAATTTGAAATTAAATTATGAGTCCTAAAATGTATAAATTGTTAAATAAAAAAATATGAAACTAAAATATTCTGTAACAAAAAAAGCTTGCAGCCAAGACGAAATTTGATACTAAGCCTAAATTAAAGTACTAAAAATTTCAATATTTTTTTATAAAAATCAATATATGCTTAATAACTGTTTCAAACTAGAAACAAGAAAAAGAAAACTCAAATCTACTTAAACACGTTTACTTTTCTACTTCTCTTAGCTACTTAAAGTGTAAAAAAACAATTAGTTTTGCTTAATCTAAATCTATTAAATTTTAAGTTTTTTTTTTTAATTTTTTTTGCAATTATTTTAATAAAAATCAAATTTAATTTATAAAATTTTATTTTGAAAATATTGTGCTTTAAAAAAAAAAAAATATATACCAGTACATAAACAATGCAAAACAAAGTAGTTTTAAATTCCAAAACGTATTTTAAATCTTTGGTGCAAATAATAAAGCTTACACAAGTAGTTTTTATATAGTTGACCAAAGTAAGTATGAAATAAAAAAAATATATAAAAACAGCTTTGTAGAAATGATTACAAAACTTAATAAAAGCATAAAATATACACATATATATGATTGTAACAAAAAAAAAGACATTGGAAAGAACTAAAAGAAACTGAAATAAAACAATATAATACTTTGTATATAACAGAACATGAATTTATTTATAAAATAAAAAATAGTAAAAAGTTACTAGTATTAAACATATTTTAAATAATTTATACTAATTGTGAAAAGCTGAACAGCTTAATTTTAAAACTTTATTATTTTCAAAAACAAAATCTAGACATAACTATAAAAAATTCATCTTTAAAAACCTAAAAAATAATTGCTATAGGTTTTTTATTATAAAAGAGGTAAGTTTAGTTGATCACCTGTTAAAAAGTACAAAGCTTTTTTTTAACAATTCAACTTCTGCTGTGCTTTTTTTAAGCTTTTAAACTAAAAATTGCTAATTGTTTGTCAATAAGCTTTAGTGTAAGCAACATGTTAATATGTTTTTATAAAACTTAGCAGTTATGTATTACAAGTTGTGTAATATAAACAATTGTACACTTCGTTTATCACCATAAACAATTGCATCTAGATAAGTATACTTGTAACATAAACTCTCTTTATTTATAAGCGTGCTATTATATTGTATTGTTTCTATACAAAGCTTATTGTGTTCTATTAAAAACAAGCAACTAGTTTATAGATTATTAATCAAGCATAAGTGAAACTTAGACTTTGAGTAAAGTTTATTTTAACTAGATTGGTATGAAGTTTTCTAAAACTGTAAATAAGTAACAGTTTAAAAGTTCTTAAAAAAAGTTTCCAAAAAATTTGATTTTAGAATTTTATCAACTTGAAAATAAGTAACAACTTGCTTTATGCCTAATATTAATTAAATTTAACTTGTATTTTGTTATCTACCATATAAAGCTACTTATCAGAAATTATCTATGAAAAGAAAAATGATTTGTCAACTGAAGTTATATTAGTCTCATCAGTTTCTACACTGACCGATCTGTCAACCGTATCGGTTTGGGGACTTTTCTCAGAATTGATTGTAGACATGAGTTAGAGCTTTGCTAACAAGTTCAATTACTTCATTATACTGAAAAAAGTATTAATTACATAGTTTATAGTTATAAGGTGATAAAATTTCAAAGTTATCAAAACTTGCAACGGTAAAAACTGCAAGAAGACAAAATTGCACAATGCACAAAATTGCACGACGATAATTTTGCATTAAGAGTTAATTTTGTATGAGTAAAAATTTTTCCGGAGTGTGATTTTTGCACAAGAGTTGAAAAATATAAAAAAAAAACCAAAAGATAAAAAAAAAAAATACTGAACAAGGGTTAGGGTTAGGGTTAACAGTCATAGTAACATAAAAATAAAAAACTAACTAACAAAAAAATACTATACAAAATAAATGAATAAATAAAAAATAAGCTAGTGATTAAGGGTAAGGGTTAGGGGTAACAGTGATACTAAAAAAAGAAATAATAATAATAAAAAACTATAAAAATAAACTGCAAAATGTCTCCGTGCAACATTGTCTGCTCGTGCAATAATGTTCCAGTTCAATTTTGTACGCTCCTGCAAATTTGACAGCTACCCATTAAAACTGGTTGACCAAGACTAAATTATATTTGAGTTAAGTCAGCCAAATAGGAAACAGTTACATATTTATAAACTTTTTGCAGACTATTAATCAAGCATTATATTCAACTTTGCGCAAGGAGAAAATAAAAATAGAAACATAGGTTTAATAACATCAAGTTTGTATAAAACGTATTTAATTATTTTTGTTAAATGTAATATACAATCAAAATAAAAATCATAGTTAAATGTAAACTTGTATATACTAAAAGTTAATATTCAATAATACCTAGGGCTACTCTATAAAAAATTATGCATGACAATAATAAACATGTTGTGTTAAAGAACAATTTGAAACACTAAAAAATATATAAAGAACATCAAATTTAGAAAACACTTTAAATTTAGTCAAAACTTTTTAACAAGAATTAAATTTAGTAGTAACCATGGTTTAGAAATATTTAATAAAGATGAGTATTAACTGCTTGAAACTAAAAATATAAAAATATTTAAAAAAGATAACACTGTTTAATAAAAACTTTTAACAAAACCATCAAACAATATAATGTTTAATCTTAAATAACATGTTTACTGCATCAGCCTGTGGCTAGAATGCCCCACCACTCTTTGTTGCTGGTTTAATATAGCAATGTTCTTAACTTGATTAAAAATTTCATCAGGAATTTCTTATCTGCTCTTTATTTTCTTATTATCTTTAGTTGCATCAGTTTAACACTTGATCTTGCGAGCTTTCTCTTAAATGCTTAGATTAAAAGGAAATTAGCTCAAAACTTTTCATATAAATTAAACAGTTGTCAAATGCAATTTTATATCCTGTTACAATAACTTAACTATTGTGTCGTTTTTGTTTTACCGACGCAATAAAAAAACGTGATTGCGAAATACATTTTGCATAAATTTAAATAAATATCAACAAAAGAGAACAAACAAACTAACTAAATAAAATTTTATTATTTGAAAAAATATAATTTTCAACTGGTTGTAAAACACACAAAACTATTCCAATTAAAATCGCTATATTAAAACTAAATCTTTAAACCAAAAAAAAAAGTGAAATGTATTTTAAGCATACTTATTAGATTTTTAATTAAATATATAAATACATAGTTGTTATTTTTCATAAGCACTTTTATTGTTTTATTTGTGTTTAACTGAATTTTCTAGGTAAGTTTAGTATTTAATATATCCTTTTTTAAGGTCTTTTGTTAGCTCCTAATGTAGTTCAAACTTCAAGTATTGTAACAAAAACCATTTTTTATACTTTTTCTAGGTGCACAATAACATCTTACAAGCAAATAGTTTACATTTAACTTTTTAATCGTAAACTTTTTTCATGTTGTAACATAAACTTTCATTTTTATAGTAGTTTTTCTAGTTGTATTATAACATAATTAATATAATAATTTACATTTAATTTATCATATGTAAATGAATGAACTTTTTAAAAGAATAAAAGGTTTTATATAACCACTCTTCTATAAACAAAACTAATTATTACATTGTTACAATAAAACTTTTAACTACAATTTATTCCAAGTTAAAGTACTTAAACTTTTATTACTGTTCAAAAGATTAAACACAACAAATTTTTGAAACTAAAATTGAAAAATTAGTGTCTGTAAACAAGAATTCTGTTAATTTTACAGCTAATGTTTTGATAAATGTTTTTGTGACTAATGTATAAAAACTGGCTATTTTAAATATCAACTTCATTGTTTTATTTACCAGACCTTACTTTAGTTGAATTCAAACCTTTTTCAAATAAAATTTAATCTAATATTTAAAATATTTTCAAAACTAATTAATGGTTTTAAATCTTTTATAAAAGTAAAACAATTTCAGTTTGTACCTAGAATGAAAAACTTTAAGAATCTTTTGATGTTTTCCTGTCGTAGTGTTTTGAATAAAATATACATGATTATCTTTAAATGATTTGAGTTTAAACTGTTTGGAAAGAGTTTTTGAACTAATTTGTTGACTAGCTCCACAAGTTAAAATTTTCATTAATTTTGCTTTACTGACACAATTATTGAAAACTAGAGAATTTCATATGACGTAGTATACTGCCCTGGCAAAAACTTCTTCGTTGTAATAAATCATAGTCACAACCTCTTATTACCATCTAACATACCTATTGTTACTAGTCTAAGTGAGTTTTAACTAAATAGGCTACTTATTTTTTCCAAGGTATTTAAAGTATACAACTGATAATCAAATTATGTTACATCTTGAAAAAAATACGTGAGAAATAAAAACAATAAACTAAACACTTATTCTAAGTTTTATACTAAACGTTAATCTAAAATTTATGATGAAACATTTTAGATAAAGCAAGTAGTCTAACAATATCTTTAAAGTATAAATTTATTTAGAAAAAGAAATTTCTAAAAAATTTATACACAGAAAAAATAAATTTTGAGCTTTGTTTTAAATACAACACTTTAAGTTACAACACTTTAAATACGTGTTGTAACGTTAAAATCAGTCGTAATTAAATTATGTTGCTCAACATTGATTGATTTTGATAATAAAAACTAGTTCATAAAACGCAACTGTTTAGCTTTGTCCTAATCTATGTGTACCATGAAAAAAGTTGAAAAGGAAAGAGTAAATTTAAACCTAATTATTTATATATTTTATAAACAATTAAATAACAAAATTACTCATTTTAAATATAGTTAAAATAAAGAAAGTTATAGGAAGTTTTAAATTAATATTAAAAGATATTGATGATATCAAAACATTATTGTTCAAACATTTTATTAACTATCAATCTATTAACAAAACACGTTAATGATTTGCCTAAGATAGTTTTAAATTGTTAAAATAATTTAACTTATGTTAATTTATCTAAAAATATTATACTAATATGAAGTATTAACAACTTAATCAATTCCAATGTGTAAGCATCATTCTATGAAAAACTTTATGTAAAATTATACAGACTAGTCATATACTAATTACATCCAGAAGTTGCTTAAAGAAATATTTGGTTTTTTTAATTAGAACAAAAGGCATATATATTTCAAACTAACAAAAATAAATAACACTAGAATAGATTTAAAACAAATCTGTTAAACTGTTAAAAAAAAACTGCAACAAACAAAAACATATTTGACTTAGTAGTCCTGAACAAGATGTTAAACTGTATTTTCTTTTGGTGTGTTACTCAATAATCGAAATATTTTGTCGTACACCAAGTAAGTTCTTAGACTAGAATTTTTGTATTTTTTTTAGTTGTGCAATAAATATAACAGTAGACTTTTTATTCACATTAAATAGAAAAATATAACTAAAAGTATTAACAACTTTAAATGTTTATGAGCTCAAATATTAAAGTTATTTACAAAAAATAAAACACCAATAAAATTAAAGTACAGTAAATTTTAACAAAATAGTACTAAACTATGATTTGAAATTTAAAAAGCAAACAATAAATAAGTAAATTTAATACGCTGAATTAAATCTGCTTCTACTACTTTTAAGCAAACATTTAAAATAACTTTTACAGCTTAAAACATAAAATTTAAAGGTAATTTAATTAACTTTAAGTTTCTATATTATAATTTGCGTAATAAGTTTAAAGACTTTATTGTATATATATTACAACTTTTTCTTTTGTATGCTATACAAAGTAAAAACCTATTACTTTATCTAGTAAAGCTAAAAAAATAACTAAACATGTACATATTTTAAATAGTAAATACCAAATGAGTATTATAAGTTCTCAAAAACCACCATGTTTATAATTATTTTCTTCACTTTAAACTTTTTAATTATCTTCTTGAAACTCAAGTGTACCATAAAACTTTTTCTACTACTAATATTTACACTTATGCAATATTTAATTAATTAACCATTTTCAAAACTTTTTAAAATCACATATAACAAAATTTTGCAGCTATTTAAATATTATTGTAAATTATAAATGTTTCTTTTTGTTGTTTAAATGAAATCATATTAAAATTTTGTTGTTAAAAAGTTTTTATAAAGTTCAGCGAAAATACATTAGTCAAACAAATTTAAGTTAATTTAACTAGAGTTTTAAAATTTTTATATGTTACTTTATTTTGCTGTAAATTAGTTTGCAGTAATTAAAACTTAATTTTTTTGCAGATATAAGCTTGATAATTATATTCTTAGAAAATTTTTATTTCGTGATAAATTAAAGTATCTTCTCTACAGAACTAAAACACCACAGTACTTAAGGTATATACTCTACTTTGATTAAATGTTTAGAAGAGCAGATACTTACTTATTGACTAAAAAATTTTAAAACTAAAAAAATTCAAAAAATACTGCTTTAAAACTTAGAGTATGAAATATTTGCTAGCCGTTATATAAACGACTTTTAAAATTAGTTTACGTAATTGTTCTTGATTTAAATGTTAAAATAAAATTGTATTTTTATATATCCATACTAAATGTTCCAATGTTTGTGGTATTTTGTATGACGTCAGTAAAAATTAACAGTTACATTATTAAAACTTAAAATGCGTCAAATTATAAAATATAGAACAGGAGATTTAATTGACTTAATTATCATTTAATACAACACTGACAATCTCACATATTTTATAACTTTAGCGTTGATAATTATGTAAAATAAGCAACTGTCCTTTTTTCCTTTAAAATTGTTTTTTTAGTTTATAATAAAGCAACTATATTTTCTTAATACTTTGTAACTTCTAACCTAAAATAAGAAATCCACTATACATTTCATATATTTTTAAACCATCATTTGAAAAAGTTAAAAGAAAATGCAAATTAGAAATGAAACTACTGATTTTTTTTGTTATTGTTAAGTTATGTACTTATGTTTTAGTCATTAAATATACAGTTTTAGTTTTAGCCATCATTTATGTAATTTAAGTTTTGTCAACCAATGAGTTGTTTTAGTTTTGGTCTGTATATAACTGCTGACTATTTAGCTAAAAATATTAAATTTCATTACTGAATTTTAATGACTATTTATTTCTTTTTTTTTCTGATCATTAGATCATTTTATATTCACACCATAAATTTAAAGAAAAAATGTTAAGAACCAGTTTATCTACAGAATTTAGTACTGATTTATTATAATTTTAACAAACCGTGTTATTTTATTGCTACTAGTATTTTTTTCTACCAATTTAAGTTTAGCTACAAAATATTTTCAGATAAAAAATATTTTAATATTTCAAATAACAAAAAAAAGACGTTAAAATTCACGTTATTAAAACACATGGTCATGCATTAAAATTAATCTAAAAAAAAAGTAATTAACTATAAAGTCTAATCGGTATATTACTTAAAAACTTGTTAAGTTTACTTTAATTTTAGTTTAAACGACTAGGTATTTTTGTTTAGATACTGGAAAAATTTTAATTGTTATATAAAAGTTTTGAAGTTAAGGCTAGTTGTAAATTTCACTTTTTTTATAGTAAGATAAACTTTAAACCAATAAATAATAATCTTTGAAAAATATGAAATCTTTGAAAAACTGTAAATAAAAACTATTTGAAAAGTAATTAAATTGTTGTACTAATCTTTTAAATTTAAGAAAGGCTTAATTAAAGTTATTGGTCTCCACAAGTTCAAATTTTAGCGCTGCTTCAACCAATCTTTTAGCCAAGATTGCTTCACTATATTTTTGTTCTATGTATTAAACTAACTTAGTTCATACCGGTAATACAAACACCGAAAGCATAAGTTACTTATCATTATACAGGCATATGTAATCAAAGCACTTTAACAGCTTAACAGGTTTTATAACATTTATAGTTGCTTATTTAATTTTTAATTTGCATAATTTACACTCAAAAAACTAATCACAGAAGTAAAAGTTTTACTCAAAAATAATTTCTAAACTGCGTTAATAATAATAAATGCACATTATTTTATTATAACTCAGATTAATTAGTTAGACTAAAGCGAATTAAACATCGTTTTTAGTAAAAACAGGCCTAAAGAAAATCTATGAATTCTAAGTTTTTTTAAATAATACCAATAATATAATTATTTTAAGATTTTTGTTTTAAATTTATTAAAACAGCACACTTTTTGCAAAACATAACAATACATTGTTCCTTTTAAGTATAATCTATAAAATTACTATGTTTTGCGAAAGATTCTTCATAATATTTCAAAAATTCTTCCGAAAGGTCAAAAACAAATTCTTTTATTATGACTATTTTATATAACGAAAACATTGTTTTACCTTTAGTGTTGTAAAATTTTAATAATTAATATTTATACTAAATTAAAAGACATTTCGAATTAAATATAAAAGTATTAGTGATTTTTACTTAAGTAATTTAAATATATTGAAACAAAATTATATAAGCATGTATCTTTAACATAGTTTGAAACTAAATATAGAAATAGATACATGATAACCAAAGTAAATCTTTGCTTTTTTTTTTTTGTAAAAATTTAATATTTTTAATGTATAATATTATATAGAATTATTTTTCATGTAATATGTAAAACTTGTAGGTGTGGCAACGTTTAACTTTTTAGCGATTTTTTTTTTGCGTAGGACCTATATTGATAACAAAGATAACAGAAGCGTTTGGAATCTTATTTCATTTCTATTTCCTAAATTAAATTAATAATAGTACATTCAAAACGAGAATTACTAGTCTATAATAATATTTTTAAATCTATTAATCTTAATTCTTTTATTATATTATTATAAATAAAAGTTTGTTGTAGTCTAAAATAAAAGAATGGATCCTATTTTTAACTATGATTATTCACTAAGAAAAAAACAACTTTAACAACTTTTCATAATTGAAAAACTGTAGTCTAGTGTGAAATTAGTTAATAATTTTTGAATTTAAAATTAAGGTTTAAACTTGAAATACAAAAAAAATTCATCTTTTAAAATACCTTCACTGAACCTTACTACAAACATATGTCTAAAAATATGTTTAATTGTGTAATAGTTCGAACAAGTAAGAAATCTTCAGCAACTATATATAATTTTGTTAAGTTTTGACCTACTTTTCCTTTCATACAAAATAATTTGAAAATATGCACATTGTGTGCTGATCAAATATGCAAAACACAGTCAATGAAGTATCTAAGTTTTTTGTTTTTTACAGTATCATCCGTAATAGTTATTTATGTAATAAGTTATAGTAAAAGTTTTTTAAGAAATACGATCCTTGGCAGCTTAAGACTTACAGGATTTATTTAAATATTTAAACAATACATTTAATTCTAAAACAGAACAAAAAACAAGTAAAGTTTTGAAGCTCTAATTAGCTATATAAGTGAAAAAAATATCCTTAAAGTTCATTTAGTATTGTTCCTTTTAAGACGACTTAGTGAATAGTTAAACTATTGTGATTCGTTTCAATCATTTTTAACCACACGTTTCTTTAGTATTTTAAAAACAAAGCACAACCAATTTGATTAACATATGTTAAGACTTTTAGTAAACAGCGTTTAATATTTAAAGAATCATCTTTTTAATTTTTTCTTTTATTAAGGATTGCACAGAAAACCAGTAATGCCCTAGCCCGCAGTAGAAGATTTTTTACATAAATTTTACATAGTTTTACTGAAATTGAATAATTAGAGTTTAAAGTTCGGTGCATATTTTTCAGCTTCATTACTCGACGAACAATTTGTAAAACACTAAACGTAAACGCCGATAGTTATGAACTGTAGTATACTAAAATACTAAATAAAAGTTAAACACAAATTACAAAGCAAATGTTTTAATACAACTAATATTTTGAGGTTTTTTATTTTAAAAGATGAACTAAAATATTTTTAGTCTACAAGAAACATAAAACTTTATAATTTTATCATCCGCCTTTAATACCCTAAGACCTCTTTTTTTTTTTTGTATCTCTTATTAAGTTTGTATATTTTATAATAATAATAAACCATCGCTCAACCGTGTTTGTTTTTCAAATAAGCTCAAAGTAAACTTGCTCTTATATTTGTTTACTTGACAAAAAATAAAAATTAAATAAAATACGTTTCAAAAACAGCTACAATAGTTTTTTTCTTAAACTTAGTAAATTTGTTCAACTGCTGAAGCAGATTCGACATGTTATGAAGACGTGCATTATTCATTATTCAAAGTTGAGAATATTTTGAGTCAGATACGCTTTATTGCACTAGCCAATGAGAATCATCTGACGTGTTTCAAACTAATTCTGATGCAGCTAAACATCAGAACGTGACAGGCAGTTTATTTGTAAGCAGTTGGTTAGTTTGGTGTGCAGCTGGAAGCAACAACTACCTTGAACTGATTTGTGAATGTTATTGTTAGTATTGTTTTAAAAATGAGTATTTCAACTGGTATTTAATTGTTTAAATATTTAAGCCAGGTTTATAGTTAATAGTTTATTCTTTTACACTAAATTTTTATTAAAGTTTTATTTAGTTTTTAATTTATTGTTTAAAGTCTTTTGAATAGATTTAAATAGCCTGTAGTTTCTAAAAAGTTTTTCATAGTAATTTATAGTTTTGTATATGCTAGTATTTCTTGTTGTGTTTTATATAGAAGATTCATCACTCAAAACTGTCTGTCTGATTTTTATAAAGCAGCCTAGAGTAGCATTAAGAGTATAGTTATTATGTCCAACTATAATAATATAAATGAGAAGTATGAAGAAAAAGGTCAGGTTGACTATCTGCCCACAGGAAGTCAACCTGACCCAACTGAGGCTTTAAATATTGGGTCACCAACATCGATAGACCACAGTAAGATTACATAGTTATAAGCAAAATTAAACTTCAACGTTCACGCAAATACTAAATAAAATAAACTTTGGTTTAAACAAAGTTATAGAATAAATAAACTTTGTTAAAATATCTAAATATAATTAATTAAAAGTTCTACTTTTTTTTAGGTATAAAACATTAGTAATGTTTGTTAATGATAAATACACTACTTATTTAGACATGCACAATTTTAAGAATAAAATATTTATTTATTTTGTATGACTGCTCTGATACCATTAAACAAAAGGTTAGTATTTATATTTGAGGAAGTTTAACGCAAGACTTATATTGTAAAGTGTTAAAACAGCCGCATGTTTCTTCATACCATTCATTTTTTTCCGTATCATAAAACACAATCGTTTTCTCTCTTTTTCCAAAAACAACAAGTTTCTTTCCGATCGAAATAGCTCCTGGAACAGACTTACCCCAAACGTCGCGGAACGACAAAGGAGAAGCAATGACAGCAAATCTGTTGCTGCTCTTGTCAAACACTTCGCACTCCCGCTTCCAATCGTTGTTGGTAACCACGAACAGCTTGCTTTTGATCGCCACCAAACTGTGATCGTAGTGAAGTTTGACCATGTCGGGCATTCGCGACCACGTCCCGGCCGCGTGGTCGAACGCTTCAGCGCTGCTGGTACCCGTGTAAACACTTTCCCGTTGAAAAACATCGCGTTGAACCTCTTGCCAAACAAATCCTCCGCAAGCGACAATTCGGCCGTCGAAAGCGGCGCACGCCGCATCGAACCTCTCCGTTCCAGCGACCGAACTCGTTTTGCCCGACTCCGCGTCGTAGCGGACCGCGGAGAGGCACATGAGACGACGTTTGTATCTGCCGCCGATGATAAATATGTTTTTCATGAAGTTGCAAACGCAAAACCGGCTGCGGTATTTTGTTGTGGCCACGGTTTGCCACGCGCCATCGACGTGCGTTTTTATCACGAGTTCTTTCTTTTCACTGGTCATCTGCTTGCGAACTATCGCGTAGATATTTCCGCCCACCACAACTGCTCTATAAAATCTTTCATTTTCAGCTACTGGATAGCCAACTTTTACGTTCTGAAAGTTTCCGCAAGCAACTTTTTTTAACTCTGTTCTTCGTGACGACAAGAAGACATCAAACGAGCTCTGGCTGCAATACCTGTGTCCCACATTACGACTGTGTCGGTAGTCGCAAACGCTTTTTCGGTGCAGCAAAACGCTTTCAACTGCCGATCTGCACTCATAGTTGTTGCAAATCAGAGAGTTTTCGAGCAACAAACGAAGCAGGGCTGCATCCGACAGCAGTGGTAGACGCACCGTCTGAAGGAGGATTTTCGCAAATTTTGTTCTTTCATCCGCGTTGAATCCGATCCAATGTTCTGCCGCGTTGAAAACTTCAAGTTCCGAAGTGATGTGCAGTTCTGATGAAGAGAGAACTTTTTTGACGACGTCACAGCTCAGGTGAAAGAAATTTTTAGTTTCTATCACGCTCGTGTAACAACGTTCAACAACTTTTAGTGCTTCTCGGGCAAGGGTTGTTGAATTGAACAAATGTGCAAGTTCAAGGTATAAAGGTACAGTTTTAAGAGTTTTTTCTCTATCAAAGTATTCGCAAACAGAAATTTCCAAACTTTCTTCTATAAGAACATTGCTCATTTTGAGATTTAAAATGATATGACGTCCTTTCTTTGTAAATTTATCTGAAAAAAAGATTATAACTTTTACTAATTTTTATAAACCAGTCAAGAATACATTTTTAAAGGCCAGAGCTACACTTTTGTTTTCATAAACTTAATCTACTACTAGTAAGAATCTATTTTAGTTTAAACTTTAATTTTACTTCATACATATGTAAACAATTTTACTATTTTAACTAAGGTAACATGCTTGTAAAGGTTTCAAGCAAAACTTTTTTTTTACTTTTTATAATATGTATCTTACTTTGTAAACAAAATGAATAACTACAAATGTATAATATAAATTAGTTACCGTTTTCAGTAGGTTCATCAGTGTTTTCCTTAAATTGTTTTTTGAAGCATTTTGTGGAGTTGACTTTGCAAACTTTTAGATAAAAATTAGCCTTGCTTCTTATGAAATCATCACAATTTGGTATCATGGCTTTGGGATTGTTTTTTCTTGTTTTGTTACTCATTGTTAATATTAAAGTGTTTCTATTAAAATTTTCCTTTTATAAATCAACAAGAAGTAAATTGCTTTCTATTAATTTTTTTAATAACAAACAAAGCATTAAAGCTATATGATGAAAAGTAAATGTAAATTATCATCTAGCTACTGAAAAAACATTTAAAACTATATAGTTTTTTTTTAATCATATATTTAAGTTTTGCATGTTGTATTTTTTTTCTGCTGACTTTTATGGACTTTCTTAAAGTAAATATTGTAAATAAATTTTTAAATTTTACTATTTGTAAAGTAATATATTTCTAAGTACTTTTTAAAGCATCTTTAACGCAAATTAACTGAAATTTATTTGCAAAATATAGCCAAAAGGTCAAACTTTGAAAAATAAGTAACTTTGATTGAGATTAAAATATTTTTTATTTCTTTATTCATCTTTAAATATTTTAGTATACATCTGTCAAAAATTATAACGATAACAATTGAAAAAAATATGTTTTTATATAAATTCATTTTCTAAAAAAAGAATAAAATCTAAAACTAAGGTACTCCTAAAAAACAGTTTAAAAGAAACTATGATCACCTGGAAAATAGAATAACTAAAACACGGTCATTTTTGATCAGATTCCTGCAAACATACTAGTAAAATATTATAATTAGAAATATATTTATTTGCAAGTAAACCTCTTATTTGATAAAGAAACATAATTATGTAAAAAATGTATCTCTGTAGAAATATTGAGACAAGTTTTGTGAACGTTCATCAAACAGAAACAAAGTATTTGATTAAATCGTAAAATTTTTAATTTGTAAGTATTTGTCCTGCAACAAGCTCAAAAGCAAAAAATTCTACGAGTTTATACGGCTGAGTCTCTTACTAACCAAGTTTTAAAGTACTCAAAGATGTAACAGTGATAACAATATTGGTGCTTACTTGAGTTTAATAGTACAACAAAGTTTAACTGCTAAAAACAGATAATCTGTTACGCATAAAATAATATTAATTTACACTTACAAATACGACAGGAGCAATTAAAATAGAAGTTTGCAAAGACAAACAAAAAACTGATACGAGGGATGGAATGAAAAAGATGTTTCAGTTATTATGATTATCAAGGGAAGATGTCTAAGTCATAGTAAAATCTAAGATGACAATACAAAAAATCTGAAAAGCTTAGTGGATAAGTCACTTGAATTCATAACATCGAATTCGAAGTAATGTTTGTGGGAATTTCTGAAATTAAACTCAATAAAATTTAAAAAAATGTTTTGATGCGTAGAATTTAAATCTACAAATGGAGAACGAAATAGGGTTTGTTACAATAATACAAACCTTATACATAGAAATCTGAAAAATTTTACTGTAGCAAACTAGTTCAAAAACAAAAAAACTAAAAAATTATCTGGACCACAAATGGTTTTGTTCACTCGGAAAATAAAAAGTCTAAAATCGTTCCAGTACGAAAGGTAGAAGATATTGTTAGAATAAAGTTTAATTCAATATCATCTAAGTATACAACAAGTGAAAATCAAAAATTTTGTTTTTTAATTGTAGTTTTTAAAAAAGAAATGCCATTAAGCTAAATAAATAATTTTTGATCAGAAAAACTTTTTTTCTATTTCTAATATTTTTAATAAGGATATTTTTCCATTTAGTTACATTAATATCACTAAACTTTTTTAAGATTAAAAAAAAAAAATTTAATAAAATAATAACTTACAGTTTTTAGTACCAAAATTATCTCTACTAAGATTCTTGAAACTTAAAACAATATAAATTTTAAAGATAAAAGCTCAAGTTTTCTTTAAACTATAGAAATTCTTGATAAAAATAAATCACTTCTTGAGTAGCTATTTTCCTCATGTAGTATTTTTCCAGATAATACTAGAAAGTTTAAGAGCTACAAAGTTAAATTGATTTTACAGATATAGGCAATTTTGTCAAAAGTTTCTGTTAGTAAAATATGGACCACAATTTCTCAACTTTATTTATAAATTTAAATTCGCAATACTGAAACAAACTTTTGATCTTTATTTAGTATAAAAAAAGATTCAAAATCAATTTCTTTAATCCTAAATGACAATACTAAATACTTCTTTTAAAACTTATATTGCTCTATGCGGAAACATCTTCTGAATGCAATTATTTTAAACTACTACACATAAACTTACTAAATTTATAGTTGAAAAACCAAGTGTATCTGCTGTAACATATAAGATCAGAAAATTTTTTGTTTTGAAAAAATAAAAGTTTAGCCAAAATTTTTTTTTTGCTTTTCGACTTAAAGTTACATCAACATAACTATTTGTTTCAATTTATTTCCATCCGTTGGTTATTGACATAATGGAATTTACAAAACTACTACATATTAAGACAGTCTTAATGTGATTAGTTTTCTGAACATTAAATCAAAGTGCAATTAGGTAATTAAAAGCAAAGTATGAAAAACTCAGAATAGTTTTTTTTAAATTTTTTTTCAATGTCAAGTCAGGTTATCTGTAAGAAACATACAATAACTTAAACCTTGAACTATGTATTTTTCGTAACAGTTTAACTTGTAGTTATTAGAGCTTTTTTTTTACAGAAACACATTCTAAAATTTATGCAAAACATGCTAAACTAATTTTAAAACTTTTTCAGGATGGTTTCAAATTTTAGATATGAGGGGTCAAATTGTTCAACAGGCTTAATTGAAAAATTTTTTTCTTGTTGTACAAGGGTCATTTTCTAAAAGTTTCAAGTGAAAACCTTGAAAAATGAAAAAGATAAGTTTTTAATGAGTTTATTAAGACTATAGAGAAGTCCATTATTTAATTTTAGAAAATATAGCATAAACTCTTGCCTAAAATCTATAGTTGTATACTGTAAGCTGCTTTTTTATGAAAAAAAAATATATATAATTTTTGACATGTAGTCAGTTTTGTAAAAAGTTTCCGAAATTTTTATTGTGGTATTCGAATTTAAAAAAAAACCTTTAGAAATTTTTCTTCCGCTTCAATATTTGATAAATAAACTTTAAATTTTTTGAATATGTTCCGTTTAATAGTTAAAAAGTCTTATTGTATGAATTAAAATATTTATTTAAATTTGTTAACCATAAATAAGTTAAAGTTAACATGTTTACACAACATAATAAAATTATACAATATAATTGTTTATTATTGGAATTAAACTAAGAAAATTTAATAAATTTATTACTTTCTAAGGTCATACTTAGGTATACAACAACACTAAAACCCGTTTCAAAATTAAACCTTATTTGTACTAATACTAACATTAAATACTACTTAGGGCTACTCTATATAAAACTATGCATGACAATGAAATTACATATTGTATTCAAGAACAGTTTCAAACACTAAGAAATATTAAGGACCATGTAAAAATAAAACACTTTATGCTTATATTTTACTTTGAGTGTTATTGTTTTTACTTTGAGATTTTCAAAGTTTGAATGAGAAAAAACTGCTTAAATTATAAAAATAATTTCTTAAAGAAAAAAACATTCTTAAAAAAAAAAACTATAAACAACCAAATCAATTAATATAAATGTGTATTTTGAAATAACATGCTTCCTGCAGCAGGCTGTGGCTAAAATGATCCAGACTACTATCTATTACTGGTTCATATAGATTTTTTTCACTTATATTCAACATTTAACATTAAATCAGGAGTTTTACTATATATATTCTCCTAACAATAGCTGTAATGTGTGTATTGCAAGAAATGAACTTTTATATGCAAGTATGCACAAGTTTTTATGGTTCACTGAGTTCATTAATAATTCAGAATTACACAAATAACAACTAAGACAAACTAAATTCAAAAACAACTTTGAAGTTGAAAATTTTCTAAACTTTTTGTTGGTATTGTACAAGAAATAATTTACCTTATAGTTTCGGGCTAAGTTTATGTCAATAAATTATAATGTTTAGCATAAGGAATCGCAAAGCAAGGTGATTGAATTTGATTATTCCTTTCATCAACAACTTTATTTGTTTTAAAATTCAAAGTTTAAGAGCTACAAAGTTAAATTGATTTTACAGATATAGGCAATTTTGTCAAAAGTTTCTGTTAGTAAAATTTGGACCACAATTTCTCAACTTTATTTATAAATTTAAATTCGCAATTCTGAAACAATCTTTTGTTCTTTATTTATTATAAAAAAATATTCAAAATCTATTTCTGTAACCCCAAATGACAATACTAAAAAAATTTTCTTATAAATCTTATATTGCTCTATGCGGAAACATCTTCTGAATGTTATTTGAATTAATGAGTATTTTTTTAACAACTACACATAAAATGACTAAATTTTTAGGTGATAAACCGATTGTATCTGCTGTAAAATATAAAATTAGAAATAAAACTTTTTGAAATATTAAAAGTTTAAGCAAATCCAAATTTTAATTTTGCATTTAGACTTTGACCTAACATTATTTTGCATAATAAAGTCTTGAAATAATAAATATAATTTTATTAGCATAAATATTTATATTTAAAAGAAACTTGATTTAAAAATTGATTAAAAATAGCTTCATAACACAAACATAAACTTACTAAGTTTATTTCAAAATATTATTTAATAAATATAAATGCAACTTTCCAACATTTATATTGTATAATTTAGAACCTGATTGTCAATCTAAGTTTTTTTGTGTTAAATAACCAAATTTTTTTATCTTTATAAATACAAATAGCAAATAGCTACTAGCAATTTTTTTTCTTGTTTAGTATTATAAAATATTTAAAAAATTAAGTAGAATTAAAAACTTTGAATATAATCCTTTAAAGCTACAATGTCTGCGGTTTTTTATTAGTAAATCTTTACTTACAAAAGACTGCAGAGCAGACACCTAAATTTTAACTATTATTATCATCATTATAATTTACTGAAAATTACAATATTTTCAGCTTTAAGTTTTTAGAAGTTTGAAATAAAATAACGAGCTTTTTGATAAAACATTATTTAATGAATATTTTTTTATATCAAAGGTTTTTATAAATAAAACCAATGTTAGTGCATTTTAGGTTTTTAATTACCAAACTATATAAGATACTTTTACAAATTTATATATAACACTCGGTTATAACAAAGCTTCTATTTTAATTTCATAGTAAAATATGTACTGGTTTATACCAGTTCAAAATATATACTATTATATTTTAATCATATAACAAAACAATTCTTTAAATTATTTCTATTTTATTATAATATCAAATTTTTGTAACTCTTTACTTTTAAACACACTTTAAATGAATTAAAGTTAAATGTTTCAAAGGAAATAAAACTGTAATTGGTTTTATTTTGTAACATTTATTTTTTCAGTTTTAGTTCAAATACATAATTTTTTTAATAAATACTTAAACTTTTTTAATAAAACTAAAAATGACAACATAATATTTTATATCTTATTGTTAAGTTTAACATGTTAAAAAAACTTTTATTTATAACACCTTAATAGTATTATTATTTATCTCATGTTATGAGCATTGAAAAACTTTCTATGTATTACATATGTTGGTCTTTTTTTATTTATTTCAAGAATAATTTTCTAGTTTTACGCTCTTGAAGAGATTATAGAAGTAATATGTTGTATTTTAAGAATTATTTTCTTTATCCTATTAGAAATTGTAATATAAAAGTTCAAATACTTTAAGAATTATTAATTATAATATTTAGCAGCTGTAAGTGTTAAGTTTAGATATACTCTTGGTTGTAAGTATATATATTTTTGTCTATTTAAAAAGCAAAAATAAAAATTTAAATTTAAAGCTTGAGTTAAAACATTAAGTTTGTTTTAGTCATTAATAAGTAGTTTTAGTCATTAATAAACTCTTTTTTGTAATAAAAAGTGGAAAGGAATAAAATATTTCAATTTCAAAACAACGTTTCAATTTAGAACGAAATAATGAAAACAAGTTATTCAAATAACACTAAAAATTAACGAAAATAGTTTTAAAATTGTTGTGGAATTAGACTGAAGTTTTTCAGTCATTTTTATACTAATATAATTAAAAGATTTTTTTAATTTTATTTTTATAATAAACATTTTCTTTATTTGCAATAAATACCTCTAAAATACTTACATAAGTAAGATTTTTTGACTAATAAAACTTCACAGCCCTGATCAGATAGTCCTGTACATTACTTTTTTTTATGGTAACCTACAGTGTTGTGTATGTTGAATCTGAACTAAAGCTTCTGGAAAAGCAAAAACAAAAGCTCACAATGTTATTTATGTCTACAATTACATTTTATGTGTTACCCTGTCTATTTAACTTTGAGCAACTTAGTATTGTATATTTTTCCTTGAATACAGGAAAATATTGAATTTGAACAAATGTCCAATTTCTATGTTTGGCCGAAGAACCCCCTTATTGCCTCTCATCAGCTGGCTCCTTTGCAGCTCATGAACCAGTTTTTTAAACTTGATTTAAGAAATTAAAACCAAAGTTAACCTTTAAATATGAGCACAAACATGGAATCTTGGTTAATTCAGATGAAGTTTTGGTTAGAGATAGTTGTGGCATTTGATAAAAGTTTTAACACAAAATAATTTATTTTGTTGTCAAGTATATTATAAGAAGCATTAATAGTATTTAAGTTAAAGAAGGCAAGAAAGTTTGCTATTAAATAAAACTGGAAGAAATCATAAAACTCTGATGAAATTTGTAAAGAGCCTGTTGGGATTAACTGTCCATAAAATCTAGAATAGTGTTCAACTATACTGGAACAATTATAATTTATAATAAAATATTCAACAAAAATACACTTTTATGTTATGAACGCTTAGAATGTGTAAAGTTATATCTTAGCTTTAAGACAAACATATATTAATGAAATATAATAATATGATCACATATAATTTTATTTTTTATTTATACACATTATTGTACAGTATATAGTTTAATAATTTATGAATCAACAATCATGATGGACACTTGATTTAAAACCACAACACCATACCATCCAGACATGGTTAGTTTATTTGTACTGCTTAATTGCAACTTGTTTGATACAATTTTTGATATGCATCAAACTAATTTACAATTTTTTATTTATTACAAATCATCTTGATCATGTTTTTATAACATTATAACTTTCATCAGATCATCCCACACCAGTGCTACAGTAGAAAAAGCTGATTTCTACCACTTGTTTCAAGGTTTGTTATTCCATAAGTTTTCATTTAGTTTTAAATGATTTGTATATTAATCAATTTTAGCTGTAATTGGTAATGAAAAATAATGTTAACACTCTTTATTTCATTAGAGTTTTGTTTTTTATAAAATTAAAAAATCTTGAATTTTCTAAGCATTTGAACAGTTTAATATGTGTGTAATTATTTATCAAAAAAAAGAACACTTGATTTTAATAATTTTTAATTACTATCTTGCTAATAGTTTGTTCAATTAACAGATAAAATATATTTTTGGTTTTAAATAATTTTTTCATTAAATAATGAAATAATTTTAGTTATATCTATTAGCTCTAAGCTAAATTAAATCCAAATACATTTTGTGTAAGGTAAAACAAGCCTAGTCTATTTTGTGAGCTAAAGTTGTTTATGAATATTTTTGACAGATAAATGTTTGTAAGGGACAGAAATTAATTTTTTATTTGTCTTTGTATTTCTTAATACTCTAAACAATGTAAGAAACATTTCTTAAAAGTTTAAGGTTATTACCTCAGAAAACTTAAGAGGAGATAGATTTTAAGTGAAATATAGTAAAGTAGTGTTTTTTTTCTCTCTAGTTTGCGCCTCTCACAGGTTTGCCAAATTACCTGAAAACCTGAAAAAATCAGGAATTTGACAATTTAGGCAAAATAATAAAATTAGAATAACCTGGAATTTGACAATTTAGGCAAAATAAAAAATTGGAATAACCTGGAGTTTGTAAAAATTTGAAAAAAAAAACCTGGGAATTTTATCAATTTTATCATGTTCAGTAGTAAAATGTCGATTTGACACAAGAAATTTATTGCACAGATAATTTTTTATGTCATCATCAAAAATTTCTTACTGAAAAAAAGCTAAAAAGTAGGTATACAGTATCTTTTTAATGTTTTTTAATACTATTTAACACATTTTTCTCACCTGAAGCTTAATTAAAACCAAAAACAGACTAAGAAATGTGTACTTTTAACAATCTATAAGAAATTTGGAAATCCTGAAAAATTATAAAAAAAAAGAGTGGCAACCCTGCTTTCATAAGGAACCTATTGTAGTCTCGGACTTGACCGGCTATATCTTAAAATTATTTTGAATTTTTTAAATCTGTAAAAGGCAACTTGTAAATTAATTGTAACTAAACAAAAAAGTGATTAACCCCCCTATGCCCTCAAAAGCCCATCAACTATAAGTTAAGTATGTATTTTTAACAAAATAATAATCTTATGAAAAAAATCCACTTATACATAAAGGCATTATGGTCTAAATTTTTTAAAATGTGTCAAAACACAATTTTTTTTTTTAAATTACACTTTTTAGTTTCAACGAAAGACTTACAATAAAATGATTTTTTTCTGTGTTTGACTCAATACAGCACTTAATTTCTATAAATAGTATATTTGGATAAGCTGGGTAGGCTAAACTGTATTGAAAATTTTTGGTTAATGGTGATACTGTACTACTTTATCAGACTATAGTTACTTGTCTAATAAACTAGAAATTCTTAACGGTACATTAAAATTAGTATGCTCCGTAGCCCAAAGCTAAACTGTTGTAGCCATATAATAAATTATAAAAAAAGCTGCACTAAATTGTTTTGCTAAATAGATCTAGTTTATTGTTAGCTATTAGTAAAATAAAATTGTATAGTTTTCTAAAGTTAAGTAGCATAGCTAATTAATAATTTAAGGTTTTATTTAAAAATTAAACGTAATTTTTTTTACCAAGTACTTCGAAATGAAAATAGTTAATTTGACATCATAGGTCAGAAATCAAAATGACAAATGCTGATGTCCTCTACTGAAACACGAAACCAGTTCTTCGAATACGGAAATTAACCCGTCACTTTCTAAACAAAAGGCCAATGCTACCAAAGTTAGTTTACTATGTAATTTATAAAAATAAAAATTAAATTTTTATTAAAACACTTCAATTTTTTATGATTTAGTTTTTGTTTTCAAGACGTTTTTTGTTTAATTTAAAATTATATTTTTTAAATATAGTTGCAGTAAAACCTTCTTCAAATTCTGTACTTTTTAAAACACTCATTAAATTAGTTATATTTAACAGATTAAAGTTTTATTTCATAAAAGATGCATTAAATTAAGAAAAATTAAACCTAGATTTTAAAAAAGAATTTTTATATGTTGTAGAAGTTTTGTTTACCAATAAATTGTTAATGTGTTATTTTGCAAATTAAATTAATCTTGTTTTTTATATTGTTTTTATTAGAACTAGTTTCCAATACATTAATCAGGGTTGCCAAAAAACCTCTTAATACCTGGAATTTGACTATCCAGACAAAAATATAACTAGAATTTGAGAAATTTTTAGAAAAACCAGAGCTTTAAACAAGTTTACATTTAAAATGATAAAACTGGACTAAATACGAAAAATCTATCATACACAAATACTTTTTCTTATTTTGGATATTTTTTTAAGTATAAAACACACACAATAGTATCTTTTTATACTTTTGTTCCATTTAAGAGCTTAAATTTAATTTTATACTTAAAGTTGACTCAAAAATTTGTACTTTCAAACACTTGTAAAACTCTTCAATAAACGATTGGCAACCCTGAGTAATAGTTTATTTTTTCCTGTAAAAAAAGTTAAAGAAACTTAAGTAATTTAATAGTTTTACTTTTGAAATAATTTTGCTTATGATCTTTGTTTTTATCAACCCTGAGTAATAGTTTATTTTTTTCTGTAAAAAAAGTTTAATAACTTTAAGTAATTTAATAGTTTTACTTTTGAAATAATTTTGCTTATGATTATAGTTTTTTGTAGCTTTTATAATGTTAAACTCAAAACTTTTGTATAGATAAAACTTAATTTTAAGTTGAAACGTTTTGCTCGTTGTTGTAGTTTATGTAAACTTATTGTAAAGTAAAATAATTTGTTAAAAAATTCTCTAATTATTTTTTTGTTCATTTTATGGTAGCCAAAATCTAAGATAGTTTAAAGCTTGTTGAAAATATAGTTTAATTGTAAGTGTTGACACTTTTCGGTCTTGATTTATTTTCTTTGAAAATTATTTGCTTTTAATTGAAGCCAATATAACCACTAGTATCTTCCATTATTCTATGTTTATTTTTTAATAGTGTTTTAAAATTGATAGTCTTATTTGATGAAACTTTATTTTACAATAATTTTTCTAAATTTTTCAAAAAGTAGTATTTCAAATTGTACTGTAGTAAAAACTCTATTTTGAAAACTTTTGTTTGTATTTATTATAACTTCGACCAGTTGTAATTTAAAAATATATTTGAAAAAATTAAGAGACGACTTTAATTATATTTTCTAAACTAAAATACAGTTATTTGTTAAATATAGGTATTTATTACTTATTTGTTTATACTCATTTAAATTTCATAACATAAAAAGTATTATAACCAACGTATTAAACGGAAACTGATGAAAATTAAAAACAGCAGACGAAGGGTGATGGATGCTTCTTCAATTTTTATTGTTGTTTTTTTTATTGGCTTTGTGAATAAAATTACAACTTACTGCAAATAGACACTTCTTTGTATAAATGATGAAATTTAATTGTTTGTTTTGAAGGTTTAATAATAAAAAAAACTTAAAGTTACTAAAAGTAATGTAAAAGTAATTTAATTAAATTAAGAAGTTTAAAGTAGGTTGAAAGTTTCCTTATATTTTAAGTAGTGTCAACCTTGTTTGTTCACATTTTTCAACAATAAGGTCTTCGTTTCTTACAAAAAATTAAATGTTTCTTCGGCTTATATAAGTTTGTTAGGTTTCTTATGTAAAGCTCAAAAAATAAGGCTGTTTAACTTGAGCTTTTTTGCTGTTTAATTCCTATCTAGATCCTTATCTACCTACATTTTCAGCAAGTGAAAGCTTATTTATATAATTGTAATTGAAATGTTTTTGATAAGTGTAGTTGATTTTAAAGAAAGCCAGCCGGGCTTGATACACTAAAGAAGGTAGTATACCTAGTTGTTATGTAGAATTAAATCAAGTTAACATCATTTTACTAAAATTCAGTACTTGGGTTTGATATAAGTCGTTGGCAAGTTTTTCTTTAAGTATTTGCTCGCGTGCCGTACTTCCTAGAAGAGCGTTTTGACTAAAATGTACGCAGTTTGCTGAATCCCAAAGTACGCTTCTTCTTAAATATTAAAACTGATCTCTTTTTTTATAAATATAAGTTATCATATCGGGCTACATAATTGGGTATACATACACTGTCTAGCAAGTAACGCAAGTTTTAGGTCTTTCTTCTGTCTATGTACAGTAAAACAAGTTATAAATTAATTTGATCGTCTCTACGTCGAATTCATTTCGAACAAACGACTTTTATTCGGGTCTATTTCATAAAAAAATTATATTTTTGAAAATAAGTAAGACTTTTATGTCTAATAGAATTGTAGAGTTATTTACACTTGCAAACTTATTTAGAATAATGCTAAGTAAAAGAAAGTTAGGCTTATAAACATTTTTACGGATGTCTTTTGATTACCATTCAACTAGCAAGTATCTAATTAGTTTTCAACGATATTTCTATGTACATGCACACAAACACTCATTTAAAAAGTAGCAAATTTCATTTTTTAAACTAGGGTGTAAGCTAAGTTATACAATTGACTTTTTAAAGTATGAGTCTTTCATTTTTTTTTTGAATAAAAGTCAATTTATTGTTAGGTAATCGCTAGCGCATTTAAAATAAAACCTTTAAATCATTGTTTTGTCAAAATTTGTTTTATAAGTTTATAAAGTAGTAATTATAATTAAAATATAGAAAAGTAACACTTTTGCAAAATTTGTGAGCTTAAAAACCAGTTTATACTTTTGAGTATTTCTTAAATCTCTTAAGTATGTGTAAAACCTGTTAAATGTCAGAAATGAAAAACCTGAGCTTCTAAAGTTTTAGATTACTGATAATAACTTGAAACATTTTGCTACCAAATTTGTTAAAAACAATGAACTTCCCTAATGCTTCATTGATATAATAAAAAACGCTTACAAACGTAGTCTTGGTATAGTCTCAGTGTACAAAAAAGGTTTAAAGGACTAAGCAACTTAGACTTGTACTAATTTGCTTGTACTCTTCAGTTTATTAGCTGTGAAAATGGTCTATGTTTCGTTTTTAACGACAAACAATTAAAAATCATCATTTGATCTCTTTATTTGTGCATGTCATAGAATGTACAATTTATTTTTATTTCACGATTTAATTCAAAGCTTTAAAAATGTTTTTTTTTGTTCAATTATCAATTAACAAAATATCGATTCTTTTTAAAGCCTTGGTCAATTGCAACAGTACGTAAAAAGCTCGAAATTGTGTATATACAAACTAACAGAAATTAACACTTGAGACTATACGAAAATGGTTAATCTAATGAGAAAACGGTTTAATAAAAATAGCCTTTCTAAACCAAAGCTTTTAATAAGCAACATAAAAACTTTTCTATTGTACTGCAATCACTGTAATTCTTTTATATGAAATTGACATTGCATTCATACTTACATTACTGACAGATTTCGACTGATATTTTCCTTAAAACATTTTGAAACAAAATAATACGAGATTTAAGGTGTAATTTACATAACTGTTTGCAAAACATCATTTAAATGTGTCGGCAACACAAGCACTGTAAACTTTTGATGAAATACAATTTCATCTGGAAATATTTGTTTAGAAGTAAAATTATTCTGGATTGAGTTGCAAAGTAGACTATTCTTTTGGAACTATGTGATACCTACTAACGACAATATTATTCCACTAACTAAGCTGCTTTTGTTTAGTGATGTACCGGACCTACAATTTTGGGTCCGGCCGGACCCGGATCCGGACTTTCTTTTCAAGTTAGAATTCGGCCGGAACCGGACCCGGACTTTTTTTTCAAATTAGAATCCGGCCGGAACCGGATCCGAACTTTTTTTTCAAATTAGAATCCGGCCGGATCCGGATATCAGACAAAAATAGCAATATCCGGCCGGACCCGGACCCGGATAGTGAGTCCGCTACATCAATAGTATAAACTAGCCTGAGTCAGAATGAGGTTTTTAAAAACTGAAAAAATTGAACTTTAATCTAATAATAAGTAGAACAGCTAGCCACAAGGTTTACAAATTTAGGTGTTATTTACAATTAAAAATCAGAAATCAAGTTCTTGAATAAAATACACTAGAAAATTACCAAATATTGAAACTGGATCAGCTCAAACTCATTCAAAATTTAAAAGAAAACTAGCCTGAGTTTTTATAAAAAAACTAAACTAGCCTGAGGCAGTCCAAGATTTTCTAAAATTCCCAAAAATTTTTAAACTAGCAGGGTTGCCACTGTTTGAGTCAATAAAACTAGCTAGAGTGAGTATAAACAAGCCTGAGTCAGAATAAGGTTTTTAAAAGCTGAAAAAATTAATTTAATTTAATAATCAGTAGAACAGCTAGCAAAGGTTGACAATTTGGTAGTATAGTTGTGGACTGATTGTGGTACACTTAACTTATTAGTACTACCCATCATAATTAAATCCTACCTTATTTAATTAATATCTAACAAATACTAAACTCTAGCTGAGACTACTTTCTATGATCAGACACGACAGTTTTGAGTGAAGAATCTTTTATATAAAACACAACAAGAAATACTAGCATAAACAAAATTATTAATTACTTTGGTAACACTTTAAAAACTGGAAGCTATTTAAATCTATCTTAAAAGACTTAAAACAATAAACCAAAAATTAAGTAACACTTTTAGTAAAGAAGAAACTGTTAAATTTTTAATAAACTATTAAACTATAAACCTGGCTTAAATATTTAAACAATTAAACACCAGTTGAAATATTCACTTTTGAAACAAAACACTACTTACAATTAGCATTAACAAAAAAGTTCAAGATATTTTGTTGTTTCAAGCTGCACACCAAACTAACTAACTGCTTACATATAAACTGCCTACCATGTTCTGATGTTTTGTTGCATCAGTATTTAGTTTGAAACATTTTGTCATATGATTCTCATTGGCTCGTACAGTCAACCGTATTAACTTTAAATATTCTCTTAGCTCAATTTTAAACAATAAATAATACAAGTATTCATTCCAAAGTTTTCAATTTAACAACATATGTAAAGAGTTGCATTTTGAAATGTTTATTTCATTGTTTAAATGTAAACGAATGTAAATAAGTCACGTGTACAAAATGAGCCAATCACGATAGGTGTTTAATTTTAACTGATGAAAATGACTCTTATTAATTTACACAGGGTTTGTTTTTGAAAAAATACTTTTCAGTATGCTCGTTTTTACTAACTAGATCCGGGTCCGGCCGGATCTCTGTTAGGATCCGGCCAGACCCAGATCCGGACTTTTTTTTTAAATAAGAATCCGGCCGGAACCGGATCCGGACTTTTTTTTCAAGAACCTGATCCGGACTTTTTTTTCAAATTAGAGTCCGGCCGGATCCGGATATCAGACAAAAATGGCAATATCCGGCCGGACCCGGACCCGGATAGTGAGTCCGGTACATCACTACTTTTGTTAAAGTTTGAGTCTTTAATGTGTTTGTTTATTTACGCTTGATTTGGAATAACTAACACTTTGTTTTTTTAAAACTATTAGTTGCGCTTCATTGAAATTGTAGGCGAACTGACTAAAGTTATAAAAACATTTTTTTGTTAAACTGAACCATTAAGTTATGTTTTTCATTTTGTATTTCTTAATACAAATCTTTTGAAACATTCAGATTTAAATTAATATGAACAGTTTTTAAAAGCTCAAACTTACAAAATTTGAGCACAAACCATTTGATTATTTACTCATGCTAAATGTTTTAAATCTTTTTTGTCTAGTGACTTGATTGATAACTATACATAAGTAGTTTTTGAGTATACTCCTTAAAGTACATCAGTTTAATGAAGTATTAACTGCCTTTTACAGAAAAAAAACTGAAAAGGCTCAACTAAGTTTAAAACGGTTCTACATTGACATCTATGTGTTTTTTAAAGTACAAAAATACTATATAATTTCATAAGTTAAAAGGTACAATTATTAATTGTTAGTTATTGGAACATTTAACGATACTTTATGTTTTCAAAATAGCAACGGTAAATTCTTGCCTGTTATAAAACTTAAAATATAAACCTATCTTTAATATGTCGGAATTTTTAGACTGACGTGTTATTTTAACGTTGAAGTTTTAGTAAATGTATACTTAGACGGAAAAATTATTTTAAGATATCAATTAGTTTAGAAACAAAGCTGTATTTAACTATACAGGTTTTCTCATGTTCTATTGTTTTAACTATTAATCAATATGCTTGACCCAAGCATACTAAAACAACATGTATTTTACAAAAGTTAGAGTAAACTTTAATAAAGTTAAACTTTAAAAGTGTTTTCGAGATTTAAAGCGAAAAAAGCTAAAATATTTTTTAACATGACTTTTAAGGAGCTTGTATGAGTAAAACTAAGAACAACCATATAAATAATTTTCGATAAAAAAAAATTACGTAAGACTGTCATACTAATAAGTAACATTTTTTCAGACATATTATATTATATTCAGTTATGCAGAACTAATTGAAATTGCCAGTATATTTATGTTTATCACTGAAAATAAACATATTATATAAACATAAATAAAAAAATTTACACTAGAAGTTCCAACATTTTCTTATAAGATTACATGTTTTATTTCTTAAAGAGGTTTCGTCGTATATTTATTTTGTTTTTTGGTTAAAAACTATTTAATTTAAGACTTAACTTTTACTTTGTGCGGTAAATTACGTAAATACGTTTAAAGACGTTAGTATAAAAGAAACATATAAAAAGTCAAATTCTTAAAGCTCTAACTATTAAAAAAAAATATTAATGCATAAAGACAAAAAAAAAACTTTTATCCGCTAGGTTGCGCCATTGAGTCCCTAGTATTGCCTGAGATTGCACAGATTTTGATTTATTTAAATAAAATAATTAAATAAGTTTACTGTTTTTCCACCACACGATGTCGCTGTCTGAATAACAAAATTCCGGTTGCGGTTACCAGGAACTAGCAACTTTCCATAGAAAAGGTGCCGAGGTCCGAAGTGCCCCAAGGTTACCAAAGTTAGTTTAAAAGAATAAAAAGTAATTTTTAATCACAACATTTAGTTACTTTTGGTTTAGTTTTTGTTTGCAAAAGGTTTATGGTTAATATTGATTTAAATTGAGTATTTATATATATAAGTATTTTGTTGCAGTAAAAGCTTCTCCTAATTCTGTATTTTAATAATCACCAATTAAATTAGTTATATTTAACAGATAAAAGTTTATTTTGTAATAGATACATCATAATTAAGAAAAATTAAACCAAGAGTTTAAAATAGAATTATTATATGTCTTAAAAGTTTTGTTTAGCTACAAATTGTTAATCTTGCAAGTTAAGTTCATCTTGTTTTATTTTTAATTTTATTAGAATTAGTTTCCAATTCATTAACCAGGGTTGCCAAAAAACCTCTTAATACCTGGAATTTGACTATCCAAGCAAAAATAAAACAGTAATCTGAGAAATTTTTTGAAAAACCTAGAACTTTAAACAAGTTTACATTTAAATTAGTAAAACTTGGACTAACTACGAAAAAACTAGTTCACATAAATATTTTTTTTTGTATTTTTTTAAGTATAAAACACATATGATAGTATATTTTAATACTTTTATGCCATTTGGGAGCTTTAACTTAATTTTATATTAAAAGTATACTCAATACTTTTAATTTCAAACACTTGTAAAACTTTTCAAAAACGATTAGCAACCTTGAGTAACACTTTTTTTATTTATTCTAAGGTTTTTCCTTTAAAGAAAAAGTTTAAGAAACTTTATTAATTTAAGAGTTTTACTTTAAAAAAATTTTGCTTATGATTTATGTTTTTGTAGCGTTTATAATGGTAAATGGTTTGACTTAAAATTTTTGTATAGCTAAAACTCAATTTTAAGTTGAAACGTTTTATTCATTGTTGTAGTTAATGTAAATTTTTTGAGTAGTTAAATCACTTTTTAAAAATGTCTTATTATTTTTTTGTTAATTTTGTAGTATACAATTACTGATAAAAGCTTAAAGCTTGTTGAAGATATAGTTTAGTGTAGACACTTTTTGGTCTTGATTTATTTTCTAAGATAATTAAATTTTGCAATCAAAGCCTTTATTATCTTCCGTTATTCTATGTTAATTTGTTAGTACTGTTTTGTATTTGATAGTCCTTTTTGATGAAACTTTATTTGACAATAAGTTTTGTAAATTTAAATAAATGTAACAATTTAATATTGTTTAGTAGTAAAACCTATACTTTGACAAATTTTGTTTTTATTAATCAAAACTTTGACCAGTAGTAATTTAAAAATATTTTAAAAAAAATTAAGACACAATTAAAAATAATTTCTCTAATTTTTCTATACAGTTTTTTGTTATGCATAGTTATTTATTACTTATCTGTTTATACTTGTTTAAATTTCAAAACATAAAAAGTATTATAACCAACGTATTAAACAGGAACTAATGACAATGAAAATCAGCAGACGAAGGTCGATGGATGCTTCTTCAATTTTTATTGTTGTTTTTTTTATTGATTTTGTAAATAAAATTACAACTTACTGCAAATTAAAATTTGTTTTATTTATAGAATGTAATTGTGCATTTCGTAGGTTTATTTATTGAAAAATATATTTTTGTCTTAAAGCTACTAAAAGTAATTTAATTAATAAGCTTAATAATTTATTTTATTAAGCAGTCAATAGTTGCTTTTGTTCCTTATGTCTTAAGTATTGTCCACCTTGTTTTTTTTAAATAATTTGAACAACAATGTCTTCGTTTATTACAAAAAAATAAATGTTTCTTCGGCTTATATAAGTTTTTTAGGTTTCTCATGTAAAGCTCAAAAAATAAGGCTGTTTAATTTTTGCTGTTTAATTCACATTTAAATCTATATAGATTACCTATATTTGCAGCAAGAGAAGGCTTATTTATATAAGTTTAGTTGAAATGTTTTTTGATAAGTTTAGTTGATTTTAAAAACTATTTCGTTGTCCGGGCCTGTTACACTGAAGAATGTGGTATACCTATTTGTTTTGTAGAATTAAATCAAGTTAACATCATTTTACTAAAATTCAGGACTTGGGTTTAATATAAGTCATTGGCAAGTTTTGCTTCAACTATTTGCTCGCGTGCCGTACTTTCTAGAAGAGCGTTCTTGCTAAAATGTACGCAGTTCGCTGAATTACGGAATAATAGCACGCTTCTTATTAAATGTTTTAACCGGTCTGTTTTTTTTAAATACAAGTTATCATATCGTGCTAAAAAATTGGCTGTACACTGTCTAGCAAATAACGCAAATTTAGGTCTTTCTTCTGTCTATGTACAGCAAAACAAGTTATAAATTAATTTGACCGTCTCTATGTCGAATTCATTTTAAACAAACTACTTTTACTCGACCCTATTCCATTAAAAAAATTATATTTTTGAAAATAAGTAAGACTTTTATGTCTAATAGAATTGAAGAGTTATATACACTTGCAAACTTATTTAGATTAATGCAAAGTAATTGAAAGTTAGGCTTATAAACATTTTTACGGATGTTTATTGATTACCGTTCAACTAGCAAGTATCTAATTAGTTTACTATGTACATACACACAAACACTCATTTAAAAAGTAGTTAATTTAATTTTAACTAGGGTGTAAGCTGAGTTATACAATTGGCTTTTCAAAAAATGAATCTTTCATTTTTTTTTGAATAAAAGTCAATTTATTTTTGTTTAGTTGTCGCTAGCGCATTTTAAATAAAACCTTTTAATCTTGTTTTGTCAAAATTTGTTTTATAAGTTTATAAAGAGTAATTATAATTAAAGTGTAGAAAAGTAACACTTTTGCAAAATTTATGAGCTTAAAAACCCGTTTATACTTTTAAGTATTTCTTGAAACGTTATGGTTGCCAAATAGTTTAAATCTCTTGTATTTGTAAAACCTGTTAAATGTCAGAAATGAAAAACCTGAGCTTGTATAGTTTTAAATTACTGATAATAACTTGAAACATTTCGCTACCAAATTTGTTAAAAACAATGAATTTCTCTGATGCTTTATTGATATTATAAAAAACGTTTACTAACGTAGTCTTGGTATAGTCTCAGTGTACAAAAAAGGTTTAAAGGACTAAGCAACTTAGACTTGTACTAATTTGCTTGTACTCTTCAGTTTATTAGCTGTGAAAATGGTCTATGTTTCGTTTTTAACGACAAATAATTAAAAATCATCATTTGATCTCTTTATTTGTGCATGTCATAGAATGCACAATTTATTTTTATTTCACGATTTAATTCAAAGCTTTCAAAAATCTTTTTTTTTTGTTATATATTAATATATATCAATGCTTTAAAAAGCCTTAGACAATTGCAACAGTACGTAAAAAGTTCAAAATTGTGTATATAGAAACTAACGAGAAATAAAAATTTTGAAGCTATACGAAAAATGGCTAATCTAAGGAGAAAACGGTTTAAAAATAATGACCTTTCAAAACCTAAGTTTTTAATAAACAACATAAAAACTTTCCTAATGTACTGAAATCACTGTAATTCTTAAAGATGAAATTGACATTGCATTAATACTTGCATTACTGACAGATTTCGACTGATAATTTCTTTAAAACATTTTGAAACAAAATAAGGTGTAATTTACATAATTGTTTGCACAACATCATTTAAATGTGTCGGCAACACAAGCACTGTAAACTTTTGATGAAATACAATTTCATTTGGAAATATTTGGTTAGAAGTAAAATCATTCTGCGTTGAGTTGAAAAGTAGACTTTTCTTTTGAGTTTATCAGATACCTTCCAACGACAATACCATTCAACTTACAAAGCTATTTTTGTTAAAGTTTGAGTATTTAGTGTGTTTGTTGGTTTACGCTTGATTTGAAATAATTGTTACTTTATATTTTCTTTAAACTATTGTTTGCGCTTATTGAAATTGTAAGCGTTCTAACTAAAATTGTTAAAACATTGTTTTGTTAAACTGAAACATTAAGTTGTTTATATCATTATGTATTTCAAATAACGAATCTTTTAATGCACTTAGATAAGTTTAAATTAATTTCTGCTGTTTTCAAAAGCTCAAACTTACACAAACCATTATTCACTCATGCTAAATGATTTAAATCTTTGTTTTCTAGTATTATTTATTCACGACATAAGTATTTTTAAACCAAACGCCTTGAAGTAGATCAGTTTAATGAAGTATTAACTGCCTTTTTAAGAAAAAAAAACTAATAGTTAAGTTTAAAATAGTTCTGCATTAACATCTATGTGTTTTTTAAAGTATCAATTAAAGTGTTATATAGTATCATAAGTCAAAAGGTATGTATTCTTTGAAACAACGTGTTATTTTAATGTTGAAGTCTTAGTAACTTCATATTTAGAAAGACAATTTTTAAGATATCAATTGCTTTAGAACAACGCAGTAGTTTGCTATACATGTTTTCTCATATTTAGCGGTAGTACTTATTTCAACAGGTAATTAATATGCTTAACTTAAGCATACAAAACAACATGTATTTTACAAAAGTTAGAGTAAATTTTAATCAAATCAAACCCTAAAAGTGTTTTCGAAATTTACAGCGAAAAAAAACTAAAGTATATCTTAAACTAATTTGTAATATGACTTTTTAGCAGTTTTGAATGATTAAAACTAAGAACAAACTATAAAAATAGTTTTTAATAGTAACAATAAATATAAGAATATTACACTAGTAAGTAACATTTTTTCAGACCTATTATTATACAGTTGTGCAAAACTAATTGAAATTGTCAGTATGTTTATTTTTGTTAATAAAATAAACTTGTTAAATAAAAAATAAGGAATTTTTACACGAAAAGTTCCAACATTTTGCTTATAAATCTTATTTCTTCAAAAGGTTTTATCGTATGTTTATTTTATTTGTTGGTGTAAATTTATAAAAGTTGAGACTTTACTTTTACTTTGTGCGGCATTTTTGGTAAAATATGTTTAAAGCCGTTAGTTTAAAAGAAACATAGGAAAAGTTAAGATTTTTAAAGCTTTAGCTATAAGAAAAAAAAATCTAGTTGCAGCTTGAAGTCTAGAATAAAACTTTTAATCGCTAGGTGGCGCCACTGAGTCCCTAGTTTTGTCTGAGATTGCATAGAATTTGATTTGATAAAAAAAAATAATTAAAATTGTTTACTGTATTTTTCACCACACGATGTCGCTGTTCTCAACCCACCACGTCCCCACCTCCACCCTAAAGGTTTAGCCCGGCTTAATACTGAGCCATTTTTTTTTCACTCTAGTTTTCATCTTACGTAATTTACTCTTTCAAATGCATTTTATTATTTTTATATCACTTTCGTTACTATGCTAACAAAACTTCAAAATTATATTTACAAACTCTTTATATAACCACTATTAGCCTAAAAACAGATACACTTTTTATCATTTAATTTTAACTTTTCTAAAGTTTAAAATACCATTCGTTTTCTTAAGTACCCTGTGTTAGGCAATCCTTAATTTCTGTAATTAATAAAAGCTAACAAACAAATTATTTTAAAATGTTTGGTTTTTGTAAACTATACTTATTACATTTACTATACATAAAAAAAAGCATCTAAAAATGATAAAAAAGTTGTAAAAAAAGCTTTTAAAATAAAATTAAGCAACTATGCAAAAAAAAAAAAAAAACAGATAACGTTTTATATTTAAATTTTTAAATCTTAGCTTTTTTATTTAAAACCATTGTAAGTATATTATAATAACTTTGTCATTTATATATTTTTTTAAAAAGAGATCTAATAGGTCAGTTGAACACCTTATCATATAAGTCCAATGCTCTACTGACTGAGCTAGCTAAGCTCACAAAGTATTTGGGTTTGTAGCGTTTATACACACTAATATGATATATTGTGACGTAATAATCCATTAAAATTCTGTTTTTTTCTCTAGGTCTATGTTACCAAACTCAATTCTACTTAATGTTTGTAATTTTGAGAAAAACGTGTTATTTTATTTTTCAAGTATATTTATTTTGAGATTTATGAATTTAAAAAGGTGTAAATATTTCTACAAAGTAGTTTTACTGCAAAATGTTTCTAATACTAGTATTATATTACATTAACTAACCTATTACTCGAATAAATGTATTGTACAATTTTGATTTATAGAAGTTTAACAGATATACGATTTTAAAACTATAAAAGTTGTATACAATAAGCTTCTTTGATAAAGTGTAGTTCAATTAGTTAAAAAAGAAAATTAGTAAAATTTGTTTGTTTATCGTTAGACAAATTAATAACGGAAAATATACAGATCAAGTTAACATATACATGGCTAAACGAATTTTACAAAAAAAATATTTACAAATATAAATACTGGAAAAATGTACACTAAATTAAATGTAAATGCTTTTTGAATGTTCATTAAGTCTAAACGCCTACAGCCTACCGCATTTATAAACTTGTAACATTAAACTGTTAATCTACTCTTTACCTTTTTTTACTATATTACTAATTATTGTTAAACTGTTACATACAGTTATTCCAGATAAAAAAAATATTTTAGATATTTTAGACAAAACCAGTTAAAGTCGGAAAATATGTTAGGTTTGTTATATGAGGAGAAAGCATACACGGGGGTAAAATAGAAAAAATTAAAAATCTACCTAAAACAAATGCACAAAACATATAGGCATCTATAACCTATGAACATATACCTAAATGTGTATTAAACTTTGAAAAAAATAGAACTACGACGAAAGCTGTTGTAAATGCAACAAAAATGTCTTCGATAGCAGAACATTTGGGTAACAACGTCGATTGTGCAAAAAAATGATTTATCGAGATTTAAGGTTATTAACAGTTGTACGAAATCCATTGATTTGGTTAGATTAGAAGCAATCTAAATACTTTTGAATAAACCTGAATTAAAGAAGTAGAAAGAATAGTTTGGCTATAGTTTTTTTTATTCACTTAAACGTGTCTTTTTTGATTTAAATATTTTGTTTTGTAATTTAAAATGCTTATTTTGTAATAATTACTATTTTAGACTAACCTAAAAACTATAAAATTCGATTTATGTTGATCGGTTTTATATAGCAATCTAATTAATCACTTAAGTAGTTTTCTAAAATTTATTGTCTTTATTTAAAAAGCTATTATTTTACTTTAAATGTCTGAAATAACTTTCTGATGGTTTGTAGTGAAAGTATTATAAAAATTATATTTAAAAGCATCAGATTGTTATTTATACAGGTAATAAAACTATAGTAGGCTTATGTGTGTGATATAAATATTTTTTTTTATTTTTAGGTGCCAAAGCTTCTTTAAATCCAAACTCCATGCGTCGCCCATGGTTAAATTTACTTAAAATATTTTTTTTCTAAATAAAATCATTATATATTTTATTAATTTAACTTTTGTTCATTCAAACTAAGATTACAAACATAATTATGTAAAACATTGTTTATGACAAGAATAGAAAAAAACGATAAAGTAAACTATTTTATTAATTTTTTTTGATTAAAAATTTATAACAAGCCAATTTTAATACACTTAAAAGTATTTCATACTAAATAAATTTCTAAAAAAGGCAAAACTTAAAAATAAACCAAAGTAATTTTTTTGTTAAACACAGAAAGATAATATGTTGCACAAAAATATTTTGACTTGAGTTATAAATAAATATCATATTAACTAAGTATATTATATTAATTAAGTAGAATCAAAAAATAACAAAAAATTCGAACAAAAATATTTAGGAAGAATTACCAGTGGTGCACACTACTAATTTGAAAAACTTTAGAAAACACTAGATAAAATTATTTATTTATTATAAATAAAGTTTAATAACGAGATAAATTTTGTATTATTCCACATAAAAAGAAATCATAATAATTGAAAAAAAAAGCTTATACATTTTAATTTCATTTACTGTTCTTTACGACTTAAGAATTGAATATACTAAATAGTTTATGATATTATAATATATTTAATTTGTTAAAAAAACTAAAAACTAAACTATTTACAGAAAACAATGGTAACATATAGAAGAAAAATAAAAAAACTTAAGATACAGCCTAAAATTTTCAACAAAAAATTCTAAAAACTATAAATATATTTGCTTTAGTGTTTTATAAAAAACAGTAAACAAAATAGTTTTTAAAAAAATCTTTGCTTAAATACAAATAAGATTTATATTGTGCTACTATAGATGTTTTATACAATAAAACTGTAAACCAATATTTAACTACTATGAAGTATGTATATTAAGCACACTAAGTGTTCATGCTCATCTGAGAAATTCAAAATATATTTTCTACTATCTTAAATTAAAAGCATATTGAACTTTTAAACTAAAATGCATTAAAATATAAAAAAAAACATATTATTGCCTAATAGACACTAATATCTCATAGATTTTTATAAAAGCAAAAAATATTTGAATTTCGAAGTATGTTACAGCTAAAGTCTAATCTATAATTATAATGTTCCAAAAAAAAAAGAATACTTCAAACTACTAAAATTTTAGAGTTATGATTAATTTTTGGCACAACAAAAATGAAGTATCAATAGTTTTTTAAGAACATTTAAAAAACAATATTTAATCTATCAAATGAAATTTTTTTTAAGCAGACACAAGATTATTAATTAATTACTAGTAAAATCCCTATTCAACTATTTAAAAAAAATCTTTAAACTTTTATTAGATATAAATTCGACTATTTTATAAACAATATCGTCGAAGAAATTAAAATTTGAAGGCTTTAAAGTTTTCACAGAAACATTAGAATTATTTTAATTAAGTTCAGAAGAGCTTTTTTTTTAATTTACTCATACTTTACATACCATTATTAATAAAATGTACATAAAACATTTTAATTTTTTTTGCAGAAAATTCCAAAGTTAAAGTAGAACCTAAAAAACAACTTCAGAATTAATAAATATCATTACAGTAACCTTTCGCATATAACAATCTTACAATAAAGCTTATTTAAGACAATCAAAAACGTTTACAGTGTTGGTATATAAAATATACACCTTTTGGCTGACAACTTACAATAATCAACTGTTAGTTTAATTTAAAAGAGACACTTTTAGGTTTTATTATTGTTTTGGCTACTTCGTATTCGCTCTATGAGAAATATTTTGGTTTGATAGCATACATAATTAAAAGTTTTAAAGTAAAAAGTTCAATAAACTTAGATTATGAGAAGTAGAACAACTTACAAGTAATAAAATGCGTTTAAACTATTTTCATCTATTGATTATCTAGTTATATTTAGTCTAGGGTAAAGTTATAGTTATGTCAAATCCCAATAGTAAAGTAACTCTTAGATTAAGCCCTAAATATAAATGTTCTAGGGTAAATGAACCTTTGGATGTTGGGCCACCAACACCAATTGGTTTCAGACAGCTTTAAAAACTTTAATATATAATAAAACTAGTTTAAAGAATAGTGATAGGTAGAATAAAGATTTTATTTGAATAAGCGCAATTGAATATGTTTTAATAAAACAAAAGATTTCTGAATTTGCTGTATCTGTTTTAAATAGTTGAGACAACCTTTATTTTTAGTTTTTTAAAACCAACTTTATTATATATTTTTCACTCGAGTTATATGTTTTATTACATATTAGTAAATTATGTTTATTAGATTAAAAATAGTTCTATTATTAGTTTTATTATCTTTTTGAAGTTTACTTATTTTAGTAGATAATTAGAAATACTGATTTTCAAAGTTGTTGTCTCTTTTTCTCCAAATTGTAATAAATCAAAACTTTACAAATACTGTATATTTAATTTTCTCCAATAATAATCCTGCACACTTAAAAAAGATGATTTGTTTTTTAATTTGCGTTTTAAATTCTTAAACTATGATAAAAATCAAATATATACCAGCATATTTAAAACATATTCAGTAAAATTACAAAATGAAGTGTTAAATATTTTGCACATATTACGAGTACCTTATTTAAAATTAAAACGAATTTTATGACTAGAGTTAAATGACTAAAAATCAATTAGAAAAAATAAATACCAAAAAATTCTCTTTATTGTTTTATTTTGGTTTCTGATGTATAGCTTTATGTGGTTGATAACAAAATACAAGTTTAATTTGATAAATAATAGGCATTAAGCAAATTGTTACTTATTTTCAAGTTAATTTACTTGAAAATCAAAATTTATGGAAACTTTTTTTAAGAACTTAAAAACTGTTACTTATTTACATTTATTCAAAACATAAAATCAATCTAATTGAAATAAACTTAACTAAAAGTTTAAGTTTCATTTATGCTTGATAAACGATCTATAAACTAGCTGCCTGTTTTAAAAGGATTGTTTTAAAGCTTTGTATAAGAACAATACAGCATAAATGCACGCTTATAAATTAATAGAGTTTATGTTACTAGTTTACTTATTTAAATGCAATTCAATTGTTTATGGTAATAAACTAACTGTGTAATAGTTTATATTACACAACTTGTAATAAATAACTGCAACGTTTTATAAGACCAGATTTATGTGATAAGTTGCTTTTGTTTAGCTTACATTAAAATTTATTGGCAAAAAATTAGAATTTTTTTAGTTTAAAAGCTTAAAATAGGTACAATAGAAGTTGAATTGTTCAAAAAAAGCTTTGTACCATTTAACAGGTGATCAAATAAACTTTTTCTTTCATAATAAAAGCTATAGAAATTGAATTTTTGGTTTTTCAATATGAATAATTAATGATTATGTTTAATATTTGTTTTTGAAAATAATCAAGTTTTGAAATTCAGCTGTTCAGCTTTTCAAAATTAGTGGAATAGTTTATTTGAAATATATTTAATACTAGTAGTTTTTTTACTATTTTAGTTTTTAGAAATAACATCATATACAAAGTGCTATATTGTTTTATTTCAGTTTTTTTAATGATTTCCAATTTTATTTTTTTTTTGGTTATCAATTATATTTTGTGTTTATTTTGATATTTTTATTAATTTGAAAAATAATTTACAAAAATTTTTTTTTATTAAATTTTTTTTAATTTCATACTTACTTCGGTCAACAATATAAAACATAATTCTGTAAGTTTTTTTTATTTGCACCAAAGATTTAAAATTATGCTTTGAAGTTAAAAATATTTTCTTTTTTGTAATTTTTATATACTGGTATTGTTTTAATAAAAATGAAAAATATTTTTAAAATTAAGTTTTATTAGTTAAGTTTGATAGTTGGTTAAAATAATTGCAAAAAAAAAATATGAAAAAAAAAAAAGAAAATACTAAGTTTAGATAAAATCTAAACTCATTGTTTTTTTTTAAACTTAAAATAGCTAAAAAAAAAGTATTTACGTAAATTTATGTTTTTTTCTTGTTAGTAGTTTGAAACAGTTATTAAGCGATATATTATTTTTGTTGCAAGTTTTTAAAACTTAAAGTACTTAACTTTAGGCTTAGTGTCAAAAAGTTAAGTTTAGTACAGTAAAGCATGTTTCCGCAGAGTTTATTATCAAAACCAATGATAAGATTATCATAGCTAGAAAATTGTGTGCTGTTAAAGGCAGAATAAATAAAACTAACATGATCAGTTGTTAGTGAATTGAAAGAATTATGAATTATAAACGTAAGAAAAACTGAGTACTACTTTAAAAAACTATTTGTTAAGTCTGCAATACTTGAATCACTTAAATACTTGATCATAATTAGAAGTTTTAGCTTAATTTCAAGGTTTGTCTTGGCTGCAAGCATTTTTTGTTAAAGGATATTTTAGTTTCTTTTTTTTTTGTCTAACTTTTTATGCATTTAAAAAATTATAATTTAAATTCTAACTTCAGTAGGTAATAAAAATTGGGTTTTAAAACTAACTTAATATAAACTACTTCTTTATATTTCTCAGTAACAATCTGGTAGCTTTTAAAAGTTTTGATAATGACTGGGGTTAAATTGTGCTAAGATGTAGGAGGATTAATTATCAAGTATTTTTTCATCTTTAATAAATCTAGTTTATATGAAATATATTAAATCAGAAAGAAATAAAAAATTACAGACCGTAATGTAGCTTGTTTTTGAGCTTACATATTGTGAAAATTTAAAACTTAAAATTTAGACATAAAATAATTACTCATTTATAATTAGTACTTGAGTATATTATATATTTTTTTAACCTGGCATTGAAATTGTTATCTAAAACAGGATAACTAAACTTTTATGTAAATAGTAATGATCTAAAAAACATATTTGTTTTTGAACTTAGCTTTTTAATTTTTTTTTCTCCTTAGCGTATTTTTGAATACCATGCTTGATTTATAGTCATCAAAAAGATTATAAATCTCTAGCTCAAAGTTTTATGTTGCTGAGTTGTTTTAATCTTATTTGTTGTTGGTCATCTACTTTTATTAGCATTAACTTTAAAGCTACTGAAAAACATAAACTATACTATGAAATACTTTTTTTCAGCATTTATAATATACTGAAGTACTTAAGTTAGCAAAGCCAAAATCATGCCTTCAGCCAGTTCTGAAAAAAGTCCCCAAACTGATACAGTTAACAGATCGTCAGAAACCGTTGAGACTACTTCAGTTGAAAAATCAGTTTTTCAAGAAAATAAAGTTTCACTTGGTGCAGTTGCTGCTGGTATTGTTGAAAAAGAAACAGACGAAAACGCTGAAAAACCTTATGAAAACACTCAAAGTAAAAAGGTGCATTTGGCTCAGCAGAATAATAACAAGAAATTAAACAAAAAAACTATCAATTCTTTAGACTCAACTTCCGAAAATCATGCATCAAAGCTCTCTACTCCAGGAAACACTGACACAATCGAAGCTGTCAATGGAGAGAGCAAAGACATGCCGGTAGATCTGTTCACTACTCCAAAGATGGCACGAACCACTAAATCATCAACAAGAAAATCAGCCATCAGAACGCAAAAGTATGACAGGAATTCTCTTGACGACGTAAAAAAGAGGCTTAACTTTGATGAAGCAAGTCCAGAAAGTTCTGATGAAATCAAAAAAGATTCACAAACTGAAGCAACCAAAACTCCTGAAAAGCATCAGGTTGCTCCCCCTTTCAAACAACCTTCTGGTAGAAAAAGAAAGCTTGAGAGAAGGTCGCTTGAGGGTGTTGATGACGTAATTAAAAATATGAAGCATGAAGGTGATAAGAAGTAGAAAAAATACTGTTTTGTACAAGTAGGGCTAATTTTTGAAGGTTAACAGATTGTAAATAAATTTTTAATAGTTTATAAAGCTCAGACTATATTTTATATTTTTTTTAAACACACCATTTCTTAAATAATTTCAGATAATTTAAATAATAAACTATTAAACCTTCAACAGTTTTTGCACTTCCATTAGTGTTCTTTAAATTTCCAACATATGGTACAGCTAAAAATAAATAATTAATTTTTTAAAGTACAGTTTATTCTAGGTAAACAAATTCTAAATATTATGTTGTTTTAAAATTTTACTCTATATTTTTAATTTTTTAGAGAACTTTAAAGCATACTACAGTAAAGAAATAAAATTAGCTAATTACAAATTTTTGTTTTTGTATAACTGATTTAAAATTGTAAATTATTGTTAATTTTTAGTTTAAACTATCAAAATTATGAATTTATTCTTTCGAGAATTTATTTTACAAACTAAGTTTCTGTCAAAGACCTCGTCAGTGCTTACATAAATCAAAAAAGATATGTGACAGTCATGGAAAATAACATTTAAACAATTAAATTAAAATAAAAACAAATTTTTGCTCTGAGTTAAACTTTAGTTAAGTTTTGAAATCAATATAACAACAATAATATTAATAAAAGCTGTATGTAGCTTTCATTTTTTTTCTACTTAATTTTCAAAGTAAATATTGCTTAAGCAAAAACGTAGTTAATAAAGTGAGCTCAAAGTTGAGGTGCATTTTAATGTAGCTCATTTCAATTACGACGTAACTATTGAAAATTTTAACAATCTTGTGCTTGTAATAAATATTAAAATTTGAAATCCCGCCCAAAAGCTTTATATAAAAACTTATAGTTAAAACAAATTTTACCTAAAAACAAAACAAGTTAAACTAAAATTAAAAAATGAATTTGTGGCAAAGTTTAAATTGTTTAGTTAAGATTTAAAATCAAAGAACAAAATAAACAAAAATAAAAATAATTGTATGTAGCTGTATAAAATCATATTAAACAAAATTAAATTATGTAATTTCAAAGATTATGTACAAATTCTGAACATAATTAAGTTTAAGAGTGTTAGATTAAATAAAATTAAGGAAGTAAATTTCTTTAGAATAAAATAGTAAAATTTATTGCAATATAAATTTATTTAGAAATTTATATTTTATATTACTTATAAGAAAAGTATTTGCAAAATGCAAGCGATTCATCTGAGTTGTATAAAATATAACAATTTAATTCCAAAATCTACAAAACCGAACTATTTGTTATATCTTTGTAGCATTGTTTCCTTTTTGAGTACCTGAATTAAGAATGTTTGTCATTTATATTCTGGAGTACTTTTCTTCAACCGTAATGATCAAAGTTGCGAAGCTACCTGATCTAACTTTAGTGATAGTGTAGTATGAACTCAGAACAATTTTATTTGAGCAAAATTGTTAAAAAATAAAGCATTTAATTTAAAGGACGAAATAGTTATGCAACTGAAATATTTCCAAAGGCCCTTGGACTTAAATTTATTTTTTTATACTCTACTTGTGTACTCTTAAAGCTAGTGACTAAACATTGAAGTTATTGAGAACCTATAAATAGTGATAACGATTTAGGTGCTATGCTGATTAAAACAATATATTTATAAACAACTTTCTTTCTTTTTTACCTTAGTTGTACTAGTTTGATGAAGATTAATATTAAGTGAACTTTGCAATTTTTGCTGTGAGAGTATGAATTTTAAAGATCTCAAAATGTTTGTAAGCTATTTTATGTGTAAGGCTTTAAAATTTTCACACAAAAAAAGATTTTTACTGACTCAACCATGAACTGTTTTCAACATTTCTTTACACAGTTTTTTTTATAATTTAATTTATTAGTTTGTATATATTATATTAATTTTTTCTTTATGCTAACACACAATTAGTGTAAATCTATATGTAACATAACCTTTGTACTTAATACCTTCATAACATTAATAATATATTATAATACTGTGATTTACCTTGCTGATGTTCAAAAAAAAAACTATAACAGTGATAGGCAATACTTTACGGGTAGGGAAACTATTATAAGAAATCTTTCGCATAGTGAAGTGTTAAAAAAAGCTACAAGTCTCATAATTTTGTAAATTTAACACAAAACTTGTAGAAACTCATTAAAAGCAAGTTTGTATCGAATAAACAGTAAAATAAGTGCCAGTGTGTAATAAAAATTAAACGGAACAGTACATATCTAAAGCTCAAAATTAATAAAGTCACACGAGATACTTTAACAATAAAGAAACTTTGGCACATGAAAAGTTGTTGTAAAAGTCGTATGTCGCCCAACCCTAATTTATAATCTAACTTTAGAAATGATGTTTAAAACAAATAAGCTTAGCAATAAAACTAGAAACTGATGTTTTATCCAAGTTTAAACTCATATACTAGTTAATTGGCATGTATAAAATTAGTAAACTAAATAAATTTGCGGATAAAACTAAAATAATTGTGCTGACTAGGTAAAAATAAAAGCAGTTAAAAACAATTTAAAGCGTTGAATGCAAAAATGAAATGTTAAATTGAGTTGTAAACTTTTATAATTGAGTTCTCTTAATATCTGATCTTAAAATATATCATTATTTTTTACTAAAAGTATAGTTAACTTTTAGATTTCTATTGTATATCTAACTACATCATTCTAAAAAACTGAAAGTCATCTCTTGAAAGTTTTTTCGTTCAATATTTCAGTTTAAGATTTGTTTTCAGTTTTAATACTAAACTAAATTACATATTTTTTAATCATTTTATCTAATTAACATCAAATGGTTCAATTATCTTTACACTACTGATAAAAACATATAGCAGTTAAATTACTAATGAGATCAAAAAAAGTATCCAATTATTAAAATATATACTAAATATAGTTTAATAAAAGTGTTTTAATACATACTAATATTGATATTTACATCTGAAATTGTACATCTAAACACAATATAAACTAGTTATTTGCTTTTATTAACTTACACTTTTCCATGTTATCCTAGCTTAAGCTTGTTTTTGAAAATATTCTTAGCTGCTTTAGTAAAACATTCTGTACTTTTATGATTTGTTCTCAAAATAATAACAAAATTCAGTTTATGTAAAATAAAGTCAAAGTAAGTAGTTGACTACATTGTAAAAACTGTTTGAAAAATTATTTGGCGTTTCAAATCCATTTCAAAGCTAGAAAATAAATCAAAGCTATAAAATAAATCTAAATTTGTCTCTAGTTATTAAAAGAGTGTCGTATACAGTTTTAGTGTTAACTAAATTATATGAAAATAAAGCTATGTTTACATTATTATAAAAGTATATTTATTATAGCTAATGCTTGTTAAACTAATGTGTTGCTTACTTGACTTTGACTCTTAATTTAAAAAAGTAGTTTGAGCAAAACAACCACTGTTGAAAAAATTAATTATTTATTAAAACAAATTCTATAATGCTTGATACGTCAATACAAACCTTTGATGTATGTATTTTTTGCAAATTTTTATTAAAAAAGTTCTCTTTTTCCGAAATAAATTGTATGATTCTGCTGTTGGATTAATAGTTAACGAAAAGGATATAAAATTTGGATTTTCAAAATAAAATTTAAGCTACAATACAATATCAGTTTTGTTGTTTTTGTAATGTAGCTAAATAATTTTCTATTCGAAGTTATAACTTAACATATTTTAAGTACGAAAACATTTAAGCATTTTTGTAATAAAAAAAGCATAGTACATTTTTTATATAATGTCAACTGAATTTTTAGAACAATTTTAAAAATTGAATTCGAACACAGCCAAAAGAAAATATGTTATTTTTTTATGTTTAAGTTTATTTTCACCTAAAACAACTGTTATAAAATAACAAAATGTAATAAAGTAATAACAAACATTTATTATTATTATTATTCAACAATATTTTTACATCAGCTCAGAAAACTTGAAAATTGACTACATAAATTAGCTAAAAAATATAAATCGATGTCTAAGTTTAAATATATAATAACAGACCTTAATTCAAAAATAACATGTAATGAAAACGTAAGTTTCTACGAAGAGTATTATCTATATTTCTACTTTCTAAAGAAATAGCAAAACTAAGTACAATTTCATAGATTAAACTTATTTTTTAAAACGAGTACAACAACATTAGTTTTAATAAAAAGATTAAGGACCTATATTTAGCTTAAATATACTATCAAATTATATTTAAATATTAAAGAATACACACATTTTTATCACAAATTAGATATTACTTATGCTTTACAACAGCTTGTTCAAATGTCATAGTATATCTTAATTTTATAGTCAAATGTCTTCTGTTTTACACCCAAAGCGTACTGTCAACTTAAATAAAAAATTTACTTTTTGTTTATTTAATGTTTGATACGTCACTAACAACTAGAGATTTGTTAAGTTCTTGTTGCTTTTATATTCCAACCAGTCTTTTATAGTTTTTCTAGCAAATTTCTTGATAATCATGAAGCATAATTAAACTTTTGTTTTATAGACTTGAATTCTTTAGTTATTTAATTTACATTTAAGTAAATTTAGTACATCAAAAAGAGAATTTTGATTCTCCTAATAATTCAATATTAATTACAAGATAATTGGAAAACTACTAACGTTGGTTTACAGAACTTAGTTAAATATCTATTTGTGTAAAATAACCGTTACTTATTCATTTGCAAAATATATACAAAAATCCATTTAACTTAAACAAATAACCCATAATGCTAGTTTAGTTTTATTAAATTAGAACTTTTTTAATTGACGTTATTTTTTTAATTTTTTAATGCTATAATGTTAATTAGCAATGAGAGCGTATATTGTTAATTCATTAACTTTTTTCCGGTGTACTAACTTCAAGCTGGTTTGTACCAGCTCCAAATAAAAATTTCAAAACTAAAGTGGCAGCTTTACTGTAAAAACCTCTTGTATTTATTTTTGGTTGATAAAACATTTTTTCTTTTTTTAAACAAACGCTACGTCATTACAAACTTCAAAAGTATTAAATTTTTAAACAAACTTTGTTCAAAATAGTTGTGTACATAAGTTGTGCGATAAATGTTTGAAACATATTTTTGATTAATAGTCAGGTCAAAAGTTTGTTGTAAAATGAAAACTTAAACTACGAAATAATTGTTTATTATTTTATATAAAATTGCACTTGTACTAGTTTATATCAAACTTTAAAAAATTCACTTAAGACGAGTATGAATTTCTTTAAAGATAAAAACTTACCAGTCGTCTCAAATTCTTAATAAAAGTAATGGGGGAAAGCTTTAGATATCCATCCTACACTTCAAGCTTGTAAACATATTGATCTGATTATTTTTTCTACTTCAAATAATGTAATTTTCAAATATAAAGTATTTAAAAGCTTATGCAGGGAATTTTGAAGTTGGTTTCAAGACATAGAACAAAATTTTAAATACAAATTCTATAAACTGTAAAAGGTTTTTTATAGCAAGTTTTTTCAATTTTCAAAACATTTTTGACTCTTAGTAACTAGCTAAATTAATTATACAAGCATAAGTGTTTAGTGATTGACAGAACTTATAACTATTTATATTGTCAGTTTCGAAAAAAAAACTATAAAATTTTAACTGTCGAAACCAGGTCTTGAAGGTTTAAACTTTTAATAAAATTTCAATTTTCAGCAACAATACTCATTGAGCAATACTGAATTCAGGACTGTTAAAAATAACAAAACTACTATCGAGATTTTATACAGGGTGATTTATATAAACTTTTTGACCTAAGACTTATTTTTTAGTTTTAAGTTTTTAAATTTAGCATTCAGCTTTTAAGTACTAGCTAAAATCTTAAAAACAAAAATAATGAGCACTAAAAAATAAAAAACAAGATACTTCTAATTTAGTTTTAATTGAGTTATATTTGATAAAACTACAGAGTAGAAAATTTTGAGTTTAAATGAAAAAGTAAAACTTGTTTTTATTGAGAATTTTTTCACCAGAAATATTATTTTATTTTTTTGATGTTGTTCAACAAAATAATACAGTATAATTTTGTCTATAAAATAAACAATATATATTGGAAGCATACGAAATTTATTTAGCATGAAAATAAACAAATCAAAACTAGTAAATAATTACAAAGTTAAGAAAACTTCTAAACATATCCCCTAATTTAGTTTGAAATAAGTATTCGCAATTAACTACTTATCGAAATACTTAATTAGCTGTGTTTAAAAATATGAAGCTGTTATGTTTTGAAAATCAGAACTAAAAAAAGGAATCATTAAACAAAACAGTAAATAAGTTTAATTGTTTTTTTAAATTTTACTATTATTAGTTCTGTTCTTATAAAGCTACTAAATTTTAAGAATCCATTAAATTAAGTACATCAAAAAAAAATCCAAAACAAAAGTTAGGTTAGGGTAAAAAACTAATATAAATTACTACGTGATAAAAAATGAGTAACTTAACATTAAACTATAAAAACTAACTGTAATATAAGAAAAAAAAGAAATTATTTTAAAGTTTATTGTTATTACAACAGTATCTTAGATAACTGTTTTTATCAAAAGAAAGATAATTAACATAACAAACTTATTAGGCTGTGTTTGCTACATTAGGAACCGTAAATTAAAAAAGTTTACATAGATCATAATACGAGGAATCTTTTAACATTTTCAATAATAGCAAAAAGTAGCTTAAAAAGTAGCAATTTTTTAAGCATTTGGAATTTATAAAAAATTGAACAAGCTAGTAACTTATTTCTTAGTTAGTTTTTAGATCATGCTTGTTTATAAGCGAAAAGTTATTACTTTAAAAACAATTTAGTTTCCTGGACTATTAAAAACTCACTATGTTTTACAATAGAACAAATATTAAATCTTATTACTTCTAGCAGTTATTTTTTCAAACTAAGTTTTTTTAATTTGTTTTACATGATAATTTGTCTTTGAGCTCGAAAAATGAAAAAAAAAACAAAGAAAATTAAGCAGCATATCAAAAACTAAAGATAAACTAAGTCTCAAAATAATTTATTGTTATTTTAAAAGGACATAATGTTGTAGGAAAATAAGAACTATTCATCCTAAAAAAACGTTAACGATTGCAAATATTACATAAGTTACTACATAAGGCTTCAAACATTTTACTTTAAAAATACACATATTTTTTTGTATCAAATGATTCAAAAAAAAAACGGCACTTCATCAAACCTAAAAAAACGCATAGTCATAGAGCATTAAATAATAAATTTAGTATTTAATTCAAAATTTTTTACTTAAGTTAAGTATTATAACTAAATTTTCAACTTTTGAACTTTAAAACTATTTAATTTTAAACCACGTAGTTATAGTTCACAATAAACTTTCAAAATTTATAATTTTCTCTTTACTATTTTATGAAAATAACAATAACATAGTTTTCTAACACATATAAACAAAAGCAGCATTGAAAAACTAAAAGTAGAGACCAAATTTCAGAATTATTTATTGTTTTTTGAAAGTTATATTCATTTAAAGAAACTTAAACGTAGCCAAATATTTAAAAAAAAATCAAAGGACTTCAAATATTTAAGCTTTCTTACTTTTTTATGTTTATCTATAAAATTTTAGAAAACACATCATTTCAAAAAACTAATTTAAAAATACACAAAGCCGTAAAAGCAGTTTACAACAAACTTACACAAAATTTTTAATCAAGTTAATAACTTACTAATAACTTAATTTTTGTTTCAAAAGACCTCAATATATATATATATTTTTTTTAATCTAAAACAATTATTACTATAAATACTATATAAACTAACAAGTGCACTGTACAAAACTTCAAAAAAATTTAACATTCAAAGATGCTAGATATTAAAATAAAAATCATTCGTCCTAAAATTCAACTTTACCATCAATGAAATAAAAAAATTCAAAAATCAAATTAAATTAATATCATAAGTTCAAAACTTACTATCAGTCAAAATACACAAAAGTCAGTATAAGCCCCAACAACGTTTGAAGAAAAAATTCAGAATATTAATAAAATTATATCATTATCTAGTACATTCACATGACAAAAGATACCAAGTGTTTGTATAGTAAACAATACAATATAAAAGAAAATGATAATCTTTATAGTCAAAAAAAAAAAAACATTAAATACGTATCTGCACAAAATCAGCTATTTTAAGACAATCACAAGTTCAATATTAATGTTATATATTCTAATAAGTTCTTTCTTCATACTGCTTTGAAGAATATTCTTTTTTCTGTTTGTTTTTGTTTCTCTGGTGGTGATAGTTGTTATAAGAATGGTGCCTATTGTTATGTTGGTGTTGTTTTGCCACCTGTGAATAATTTACAATAAAAGTGTATAGAAATAATAAAAGTATAATAATTGATATCTTAATTATTTTCAAGCAATACAGTTTATTGTTGTACTGATAGTTTATGTAGTTGTGCAGAGTGGAAAATTGTATTACAACAACTGAATGTACAATAAAGAGGATTATCAAACAGTATGAGTGAAAACTTATTTTGTTTCGGGCATTTTTTGTGGTTTATTGAGGTGATTCCTGTGTTGCAGCATAAAAAAGTAAATATAACGCGTATTTGAAAAAGGTAAAAATGAAAGTCAAGTTTTTGACTTAATGGCACGCGTGAGTTAAAATTTATTTTCAGTTTTTTTCAGATGACTTTTAAAACTTTATTTTGATTGACGAACAAATATAACGAAAATTAAGTTATCACAGCTGCTTTTGAACACATACGATTAAAATACAACGTAATAAAAACTTATTGAAATTATTTATTACACTTAAAAACAAATAACAATAATAAAATGTTACATAAAAAATAAATAAACTTCAACTTTATAACAAAAAAAATAGTAAGGTAGTTTATTTTTAGGTATTTTCTTTTGATATATTTTTTGAATATAAAATTTTGACTAAAGAATTTTTGGGTTTTAGACCATTTTTCCATATTAAAAAACAATCTTTTAAACTTTGGAAGAAAATAAACAAGTGCTTTTACTGTTAAAAGAACTAAAACTCAGTGTATACAATTAAAATAATAAATTAATTTTTAATTAGCAACTTTCTCCTGCATTTATTGTTGATTTTGGTCCATTAATTGCCTGTCGCTAACAGAAAGAAACAAAATATAAAACATTATTAAACTGTTATTTTTTTTTCTGGTTATTTTGTCACATATATTCGAATTAATTAACAAAAATCTTAATTAATTTAATATATTATTAATACAAAGTAACGAAATACCGCTTCTTCGTAGAACTTTTTTTCAAGTTGCTCACGCTCCTGCAAGTAGAAACAAAACAATATTAAATTACTGAACGTTTCCGATTATTTGTTGCAGATATTTGAAGTTCAAACAAAATATTTATTACAATATAAACATTTAATCAATTATCGTATTGGTGATTTCACTGGAGATCCTCAAATTTTTAATGAAACGTTTTTTTTTTGTTTTTATCAAACAAATAAATTAGCTTCTGATGACTTTGTTGCTGTTATAAGATATAAAACATATTAAAACATTTAATTACCTTTTGTAAACGCTTAGTAAATTCGAAGTTGTTCTCCTTCAAATTTTTTAAACATTTCAGCGAATCAGAAGGCAAAGGATTGTACCAAAACAAATCGTGGTTCAACGCTTCGTCGGCGTCTATCCTCTGTTGAGTTTTGTAAAAGTTGTTTATTTTATCAATTTTATATATTATACAGTATTCACTGAAATGTTTTAAATGCAAGAAAAATGTTTTTGTAAAAATCAGTAATAAAACAAGTTCACTTAATTAATATACTAAGCAATAAAGATACCTATTAAACAAAAAACAAGAATCTATGTGAATTTCGTTTAACAAAGTTAAGCAAGAGCTTGATTTTTATATTAATATATTCAAAGTAAAACTATTAGTAATTTTTTTATACATATATAGTTTGTTAATCTTTTTAGGATCTAAACACAACAATTTGTCGATCAAATCCAATCCGTCACTATGTCCTATTTTATACGTCAGTCTTATGTAGTTAAAACTAACTTAGATTAGTAAAAATTGGTATGTTGAATTGTAATTACAGGCTGTCATTTTGATATATTACAGGGAAGCATTTTTTATTGCCAATATACTACGGCATACGAGAATTATCTCTAATGTTGAGTTATTGTGTCGGTATACCAAAATTAATACAAATTTTAACTTCTAGCGCTAGTCAACAAACTAGTTCAAAAATTCTTTCAAAACAGGTTAAACTCAAATCATTTTAAGATAATCAGTTTTATAACTTAAGAAGTTTTAGGTTTAACTTTCTTTATATTGTTTCTATTGCTATAAATCAGTAATATAGCAACTCTGTTTAACAATTAAAAAGTTTTTGTATGTTGAAAACGGAAAGATATATCGAAAGCGGTATATCGAAAGCGGAAAGAGGTCAAAATTACACAAACACAAAATTGCAAGAAGTTACAAAATTTTAAACCAAGGGACAATTATACTCGGTGGGTCATTTTGGCACGGGAGTAAAAAAAAAACATATATAAAAACATAACAAAAAACTAATAAACTTAATATATAAAATCTAATAAAAGCAAATACAACTTTAGGGAACGGGTCTAAATTGCACAATCACAAAATAGCACGAGGAAACAGAACTGCACGAAGACCATTTTTGGCCAAAGGTCAATTTTGTATAAGTTACATTTTTGCACGAAATAAAAATAAAACAGAAATTAAAAACATATAAGACAAAACTATAAACTCGGTAAAAAAAGAAAGAAAAAAAAAAATACTGATGGAGGGTAAGGGTTAAGGATAACAGCGAGAGTAAAATTATAAAAATAATTAAATAAATTATTTAAAAAAAATTATAAAAAAAAGAAAAACTACCCACCAAGTGTAAGTGTAAGAGGTAACAGTGATAGAAAATAAGTATTAAAAATTAAAATAGATAAAGTAAAATTAAAACAATATAATTTAAAACTAATATGTAATAAAAATTAACCCGTGGAAAAATGTTTCCGTGGAAAAATGTTTCCGTGCAAAATTGTCTGCTCGTGCAAAAGTGTCTTCGTGCAAAAGTACCTTCGTGAAACTTTGTTCTCTCGTGCAATATTGTACGCTCGTGCAAATTTGACATCTACCAACAGTTTTTGATAGCACATAACTGTTTAACATTTATACTTTACTTTTGTTGTACTACTTATTTCTATGTAACGGGATTTTAATGCTAGGAGTAACTTTTTGTTTTTCAAAAATTATATCTTTATGTTAGATTTATTTAGCCACAATATTTATAGCTAAATTTTTTTAATAGAATTTAATTAGCTTTAAAAAACATTAATTGAAAATAACTAAAGTCGACAAACAACTTTGTTATATTAATTGTTTGGTTGTATTTTAAAATAAACCATTAGCTTAACTTAAAATAATGTAGAGATAAAAACAAATTATTTTAGGCTTATATTCAATTGTAAAAAAAAATAAGCAACAATTTTGAAAACTTTGAAAATTTTTCGAATCATTACGTAATATGAAACTTATTAAATTTATTTAACTTCAAGTTCCATTTATGTTTGACAAATGTTCTATAAACTTGCTTGTTTTCAAAGTATACAACATTCTTAGTATAAGTACTTTGTTAAACATAGCATGTTTAGTAATAGAGAAAGTGTTATGGTACACTTGACTTGTTAAGAATGCAATAAAAGCTGTTAAGTTTGATAAACTAACTATAAACTGATCAGAATAACTGAATTATAAAACATGTATGGTTGATAATCAAACTATAAACCATCTGTTTATTTTTATATAATTTAGTGTAGAGAATAATTTTATAGAAACTTTATAAAAGAAAAGCTTGGTAAGAATAGAGACAGTTTTCCGTAAACTTAAATTTATGAGAAGACAATAAAAACTTTCATGGTTGATAAAACTATTGTTTACTAATTGTTTCATAAAATTTTGTTGTTCTGGATTGTCAGTTAGTATGTTAAAGAGGAACAACTTTTATCAGACTAGAAAAGTTAATTTTACATGAAAAATTGTAATAAATACATTTGATAAGTGATTAATTTTATATAGCATATTAAAGTTAGATTAAACGTATTTTATTCTCAATAAAAAATACAAATGCACTGAAAAGCAAAAGAAGATATATTGTAGGTGTGGGTAAAGCTAAATATTGTGAAATTTGTTTAATAGTGTTAATGAAGATGCTCATGATTTAAAAAAATGTTGTAAATTTTGTTTAAAATTTTCAGCGTTGATAAAAACAAAGTTAGTTTAGCCTATTAGGCTTATCAATTTTACAATAGATCAAGTTGTTTTAAATATTTTATTTTCTTACCCCGTTTATTTATTGTGAATCATCTTTTATTCAAAGTAATACAACTACTGAAGTAATTGCTTCTACAAGCTTTCTTTTTTATTTGATTTTTTTTTAATTATAAAAAGAGTTATACAACTAATAACTTAGATTAAATATTTTTTACGGCAATGATTTCTAAGTAAACTTATTTTAATTGTTTTTTTCAAAGGCAATTTAAAACACATTGAATTGAAAAATATAAAGAAATAAAAGTTATAGTTTTATATTTTACTTCAAATATAATTAGCTCAGTATTACAAAATAAATTAAGCGGTGATGAATATCAAATTTTTATTAACTTGTACGTAATTTTGTAAGAACGATTTTAATAATAATTATATCCAATCTAATTCAAACAAAACAAAAGCTTTACATAAAATATAAAAAAGGTAGACAAAATTTTTAGTAAAATTTATACAGAAAAAAATCGTTTAATAATTTTAAATTTATAAATTTACTTGTTTAAGTTTTATTGTTTGTCAAGTTAAAACATTTTTTTTAGTTGAAGTATTTATAAGAATTTATGGTAGAGCAATTTAAAAAAATATATTGTTATTTAAAATAAAAAATTATTTTACTACTATTTAGTTGTAGTTGAGATTTTTTTTTCACCAGAAGTTGGACATTTATAAAATTTCAGTTATAATATTTTGTTTTTTTACAACATTACGACAGTAAAATATCAAATATTTCTCAAAATTTTTCATTCTAAGAACAAAATGAAACAGTTTTACATTTAAAAGATACATTAAAACATTAATTAAAATAATAAACATTTAAATACTAGATTAAATTTTATTTCAAAAAAGTATGAATTCAACTAAAGTAAGGTCTGGTAGATGAAACAATGAAGTTATTAATTAAAATAGCCAGTTTTTATTCATTAACCACAAAAACATTTATCATAACATTAGCTGAAAATTAGCAGGATTCTTGTTTAAAGACGCTAATTTTTCGATTTCAGTTTCAAAAATTTATTGTATTTAATCTTTTGAATATGTAAGAAAAGTTTAAATATTTTAAAATTAATAATATTTTTTTGTAAATTGTAACTGATACATTAGGTTTGTTTATAGAAGAGTAGTCATATAAAAGCTTTTATTCATTTAAGAATTTCAATAATTTACGTATGATAAATTAAATGTAAACTACTTAATTTCAATTAAGTAATAATACAACTAGCATAAGTATATAGAAAGGATAGTTTATGTTACAACATGAAAAAAATTAAATGTAAACTATTTGTTTATAAGATGTTGTGGTGCACTTAGCTTAAGTATATGAAAATACTTTTTATTAAAACACTTACAGATTAAAATACATTAGGAGCTTATTATTCTATAATAAAAAAGGCTATAAAAACACTAACCTTACCTAAAAAACTCAGTTAAAAACAAAAAACATTATAAGTGCTTATATTAAATAAACTACAATTGTGTTTACTTATTTTATTAAAAATATAATAAGTATGCTTTAAATACTTTTCACTTCTTTTTTTGTTTAGAGATTTAGGTTTAATATGACTTAAATATTTTTGTGTATTTTACCACCAGCTGAGAAGTTTATGTTTGAATTTATAAAAGTTTATTTTTCTTGTTAGTTTGTTCTTTGTTATTGATATTTATTTAAATTTATACAAAATGTATTTCGCAATCATGCTTTTTTAATGCGTCTGTAAAACAAAAACGACACTTTCATTAAGTTATAGTAACAGGATATTTAATTGCATTTGATAACTGTTTAAATTATCTGAAAGTTTTGAACTTCCTTACTCATCTAAGCGTTTAAGAGAAAGCTCGCAAGATCAAGTGTTAAACTGATGCAACTAAAGATAATATGAAAAAAAAAGAGCAGATAAGAAATTCCTGATGAAATGTTGATTCAAGTTAAGAACATTGCTATATAAACCAGCCACATAGAGTAGTGGACATTCTAGCCACAGCCTGCTGCAGTGAAAATGTTATTCAAAAGTAGACATTTACATTATTTTATTGTTTTGTGTTAAGTTTTTGTTTAACAATTTTATCTTTTTAAAAATGTTTTTATAATTTTAGTTCAAGCAGTTAATTTACATTTTTATTTAAACATTCCCAAAGCATAGTTACTACTAAATTTAATTCTTGTTTAAAAGTTTTGACCAAATTTAAGCATTTTCTAAATCTAATGTTCCTTATATATTTTTTAGTGTTTGAAATTGTTATTCAATACAACATGTTTATTCATTTTCATGCATATTTTTACATAGAGTAGCCCTAGGTATTATTGAATATTAATTTTTAGTATTTATAAGTTTTCATTTAACTATGGTTTTTAACTTAATTGTATTTTACATTAAACAAAACTGATTAAATACGTTTTATACAAACTGTTATTACAAACTGTTAATAAATTTATGGTTTTATTTTAATTTATTCCTTGGCGCAAAATTGAATATTATGCGTGATTAAAAGTCTGCAAAAAGTTTATAAATCTGTTACTGTTTTTTATTTGGCTGACTTAACTCAAATAAGATTTAATTTAATATGATATAATTTTGTCCCCACGTGAAATTTTTTCTTAGTGCAAAAGTATCTCCGTTCAATTTTGTGCACCTGGCAATTTTGTCTTCGTGCAATTTTGACCGTTGCCAGTTTTGATAACTTTGAACTTTTATCTCTAGAAACTATGCAATTAAGACTTTTTTCAGCTCATATAAAGTACTCGAACTTATTAGCAAACCTCTAACTCATGTCTACAACCAATTCTGAGAAAAGTCCCCAAACTGATACGGTTGAAAGATCGGTCAGTGTAGAAATTGATGAGACTAAAATTACTTTTTTTTTTTTTCATAAATCATTTATGATGTGTAGCTTTATGTGGTAGATAACAAATTACAAGTATAATTTGATAAATATTAGGCATTCTTATTTAAGCGAGTTGCTACTTATTTTCAAGTTAATAAATTTCTAAAATAAAAGTTTTTTGAAACTCTTTTTAAGATTATAAAAACTGTTACTTATTAACATTTATACCAAACTTCATACCAATCAGCTTAACTTGTAGTTTAAGTTTCATTATGCTTGATAGATTATCTATAAACTAGTTGCTTGTTTTTTATTGAACACTATAAGTTTTGCATAGAAATAATATAACTTAATAGCACGCTTATAAATAAAGTGAGTATATGTTACAAGTTTACTTATTTAAATGCAATTAAAACGTTTACGGTGATAAACGAACTGTAAAATAGTTTATATTACACAACTTGTAATACATAACTTCTAAGTTTTTACAAAAAATATTATTATGTTAAATTGCTTTTGTATAGCTTACATTAAAGCTTATTGGCAAAAATAATAGCAAATTTTAGTTCAAAAACTTAAAATAAACACAGTAGAACTTGAATTGTTAAAAAGAAGCTTTGTACTTTTTAACAAGTGATCAACTAAACTCACATTTTTTTATAATAAAAGCTATAGAAATTGTTTCTTAGGTTTTTAAATATGGATATTTTATGATTATTTTTAATATTTATTTTTGAAAGTTATACAGTTTTTTAATTTAGCTGTTCAGCTTTTCACAACTAACAAAATAATTTATTAAAAATATTTTTTTAACAGTAATTTATAACTTTTTTTTTGTAAATAACCTCATGTTTTAATATATAAAAAGTACTATATTGTTTTATTTCAATTTTTTTTAGTGCTTTCCAATGTCAATTTATTTCTTTTGTTATCAATTATATATATGTGTTTATTCTAATATTTTTATTATTTATAAAATCTTTTCAACAAAGCTTTATAAACTTTTTTTTTAACTTTATATTTACTTTGGTCAACTAAATAAAAACTATTTTTATAAGTTTTTTTATTTCCACCAAAAATTTTTAGTTTTTAAAAATGTTGATAATGTTTGGGATTAAATTGTATAAAGATGTAGTAGGATTTATTATTCAAGTATTTTTCCTTCAATAAAAGTTATAATTTATAAAAAGTCTATTAAAATATGAAGTTGATATAAAAATACAGACGATAATGTAGCTTGTGTTTGAGCTTAGATATTGTGAAAATTTAAAACTTTAGATTTAGACAAAAAATAATTATTCGTTTTAATTTAGTACTTAGTATATTATAAGTTTTTTTCAACCTCGCTTTTTTAAGTGTTATCTAAAACAGGATAACTAAACTTCATGTAGGTAGTAGTGCTCTAAAAAACTTATTTGTCTTGAACTTAATTTTTTAACTGTTGGTTTTCTCCTTAGCGTATACTTGAAAACCATGCTTGATTGACAGCCTTTAAAAAGATTATAAATCTGTAGCTCAAAGTTTTATCATGGCTGAGTTGCTTTAATCTTATTTATTGTTAGTCATCTACTTTTATTAGCATTTAAACTTTTAAGCTACTGAAAAACATAAACTATACTATTATATTTTTTTAGCATATATAAAATACTTAAACTTGTTAGCGAAGCTCAAAATCATGTCTTCAGTCAGTTCTGAAAAAAGTCCTCAAACTGATACAGTTAACAGATCGGCCAATGCAGAAACTGTTGAGACTACTTCAGTTGAAAAATCGGTTTTTCAAGATAGTGAGGTTTCACTTGGTGCAGTTGTTGCTGGTATTGTTGAAAAAGAAGCAGACGAAACCGCTCTAAAACCTGATGAAAAGCCTGAAGGTAAAAAGGTGCATTTGGCTCATCAAAATAATAACAAGAAATTAAACAAAAAAGTTACCAACTCTGCAGACTCAACTTCACAAAATCAAGCATCAAAGCTCTCTACACCAGGAAACACTGACAAAATTGAAGCTGTCAGTGGAGAGAGCAAAGACACGCCGGTAGATCTGTTCAATACTCCAAAGATGGCTCGAACCACTAAATCATCAACAAGAAAATCAGCCATCAGAACCCAAAAGTATGATAGGAATTCTCTTGACAACGTAAAAAAGAGGCTTAACTTTGATGAAACAAGTGAAGAAAATGATGATGAAATCAATAAAGATGAACAAGCTGATGCAACCAAAACTCCTGAAAAGCATCAGGTTGTTCAACCTTTCAAGCAACCATCTGGTAGGAAACGGAAGCTTGAGAGAAGGTCGCTGGAGGGTGTTGATGACGTAGTTAAAAATATGAAGTATGAAGATGATAAGAAGTAGAAAAACTACTGTTTGTACAAGTAGGGCTAATTGTTGGAGGCTAACTGATTTCTAAATAAAGTTTTTATAGTTTCTAAAGCTCAGATTATATTTTATACATTTTTTAAACACATCATTTCTTAGATATTTTTAGTTAATTTAAATAATAAACTATTAAACCTTCAACAGTTTTACCACTTTAGTTTTCTTCAAATTTTTAACATACGTTACAGCTAAAAATAAATAATTAGCTTTTTGAAGTATTTTCTTATTACACTTTATTCTAAATAAAACAAATTTTAGATATTATGGTCTTTTATAACGTTTACACAATATATTTAACTTTTTAGAGACTTGTAAAGGATATTACAGTAAAAATATTTTTGCACATTTGGTTTAAAATTGTAAAATATTTTTATCTATAAGTCTAAACTAAATAAGACTATATAATTTCATAAATTGAATTTTTAAACAAATCTGAGTTTAAGAGCATTAAGTTAAATAAGCTTGAGGAATTAAATTTATAATAATATATAAGTAAAAACTAAATATAGATAACTTTATTTTGAAATTAAAGTTTTTTAAAAACCAAAACTATGGAAAAGTATTTACAAAATGCGAGCGACATTCTTAGTTGTATAAACTATTTAATTTTAATTTTAACATCCTAAAAAACAAACTATTTGTTATATCTTTGTAGCTTTTTTCCTTTTTAGATGTCTGAATTAAGAACAATTGTCATTTATATTCTGGACTATATTTCTAAGTAGTCTTCTTTCGTAATGATATAAGTCTTGAACCTACCTAAGCAAGCTTAAAAAGATAATGTCTTATTAACTTAGAATAAGTTTTTTTTTGACAGCAAAATATTTGGAAATGAAGCATTTAGTTTAAAGGATAAAATAGTTATGTAATTAAATCATTTCTCAAACTTAAATCATTTTTTGATATTAAATTGGCGTACCCTTAAAATTACTGACTAAAGATTACAAGTTATTGAGAACTTCTAATTAGTTATAACGAATATGGTGCTATACTGAATAAAACAGTATATTTATGAACAAAATTGTTTTTTTTTTTATTTTAGTTATACCAGTTTTGTAAAGATTCTTAATATCAAGTATTTTTTTATTTCCATGAGAATATGAATTTTTAAGATCTCATAATGTTGTAAGCTATTTTAAGTGTAAGGCTTTAAAATTATTACACAAAAAAGAAGTTTAGTCACTCAGCTATGAACGTTTAACACCGTTTGTATACTTATTAAATTAACTAGCTTGTATATATAATATTAGTTTGTTTTTTAAAGAAAACACAGAAATAGTATAAATAAGGATGTCCTAAAGTGGCCAAGTGACAGATTTTCAGGGGGCATGAGCAGTAAAGGAGCCACAAGGGAGCCATAAGGTCATAATTTGAAGCTTACAAAGAAATAAAAGAAAAATAAAATAAAAGGCTTAAGTGTTTTTATTAGTAGTTTTGAAACTTAAACTAAATGTTCTGGAGTTGATGGTGAAGAGCAACAAAAAAAAGTTCTTAGATGTTTTTAACGGTAGTTTAAGTAATATTCAAAGGGGCCATTTGAAAACAAAAGTTTAGGAAACCCTGGTATAAATCTACATGTAATATAACCTGTATAATATTTCTTGACATTATATTACTATGATTTAGCTTTCTAATGTTCAAAAATAATTATAGCAGTAAATTGTAAAAAAAAAATCTTTCGCATACTGGTATGTTAAAATTAGGTCACTTAATATTGTAAACTTTAACATAAAAATTAAAAACAGACTCATTATAAGCAAGACTGTGTTTTTACTATCTAAATCTCAAACTTAATTGTGCACACAAGATACTTTAACAAAAAAATATTTCGCACACCAAAAGTTTGTGTAAAAGTCATACATCGCCCAACCCTAATTTATTATCAAAATTTGCTAATAATGTATAACAGAAATTATAGGCTTGGTAATAAAACAAAAAATTGCTCTTTTATACTAGTTTAAACTCATATACTAGTAAATTGGTATTTATAAAAAAATAAACTAAGTAAATTTACGGATACAGTTAAAAGAAGTGTTCTGACTAGGTCAGGGGTCGGCAGGCAGTTGGTTGTCGCGGGCCAAATTTCAAGTTTAAGAAGTCTTCGCGGGCCGCAGTTTTAGTTTTAGTGACGTTTGAATAATCTTTTGGTTTTAGTTTTAGTCACACGAGAGAAAAGTTTTACTTTTATTAACCTTATCATTAACAATGACTTTAAGCTATACATAGAATGCTTATTTAAATTTATATTTATTAGAACAAAATTTACATTGACTAATATACTTAAGTGTTAATAAACTATGTACTTTCATAAGCACTTAATAAGTTAAACTTAATACTTTTGTAACTTTACTTACAACCTAACTCTCTATAAAAAACAAACTTAAAAGACAATTTATGGGTTACTTTTATATATTTGTTATATTATTAACCCCTTTTTTCATATTTCTAAGAATATTTACTTATAAAAAATTTTTTGTGTGTTAAATTGTTTACATTCACTAAAAAACTTTAGTAAATGTTAACTTAATAAAATTAATACCTGTTTGTATTCCAGAAAGCTAGAACAAGTTCTTCAACATAATTAATTCTCGAATACTTTAATAAAATATTTTATTAATAACTAGTCTTTTACATAGTTGCCACTTAAAAAGCAAAAATGTCGGAGTTGTATCAAACCAGCCTAAGTTTATTAAAAGTTGAAAAAGCTAATAAATCGTTGTTAATTAAGCTTAAATACCTAGTAAAAACATCACCATCATCAAAAAGTACACAAAGTGTAAAAAAACAAGAAAAAACTACAATAAGTAAACTACACTACAGTCATAAAAACTATTCTGGGAGTTAAAAGATTTCTTTTAAGTGTTTGAAATAAAAGTTTCACACAAACTTGATTATTCAAGCTTTTAAAATAGCCTGTTTGTGTAGCAACCCAGTAAAAAAAGTTCTCAGCATAAAGAAATAACGAAAGTTATTAACAGTAAATAAATTACATGCCAAATATATTTATCAGTCAGCTGGAATGGACAATTAAGTTTCTTAAACAATTTTAACAAAAATATAAAACTTTATTGAGTCATTAGCGAAAGAGAAAAACTTATTTTTATTAAGCATTATAGCAATTCTTTATCTGCAATAAGAATACTGCATTTAAAAATACTAATTGTAAAATATAAGACGAGCAACAAAAAAAAAAAAAACGCTAGTTAGGAGTTATTGCGAGTAACGATAAAAAAGAAATCACTTAAGTCAGTTCCAACAACACACATGATTATCTTCAGTAACTACAGAATTATCAGTAAAAAATTGTTAAGGCAAGTTATAAAGTAGAAAAATTTATTATTTAAAATGTGAAACCGTTTATAATTGAAAACTTTTTTAAAGAATTTATGTTGGCAGTAATGAAAAAATTTTGATAATTTCTTCAATGACAACAAAAAGTTGCAGCTAGGAAATGCATTAAGGTTATAAAGTCGCATAAACCAAATTAGGACTTTACTCAATATGTTAACAGGAGAGCACTGATAAAAAAAAAATATTGCTTATCTGAAAAATTTTATTGGAGATGTTTTTACTAACTTTAACTTTTTAGTAGAATTTCTTGGTTTAGTTCTAAAACGCAGCACAACAACCGGTGAAATTTTACAAGTAAAGGTGCAATGCAACAACACAAAGTTTTTAGAAATACAATTCCTTCTTTTATTTTTAGTACAAAGTTTATTTAAATTTAAAAGGCGTTAAAAAATAAAATATATCTGTATTAAATAACACTGTTAAGCTACTTTAATATAAATTTTTAATAAAGAAATGTTTATTTGCTAAATTTGTTTGTGTCAAATCGAAATTTCATAACTTTACATGTAAAAATTGTTTGAAATTCCAGGTTTTTTCAAAAATTCTTAAATTCAAGTTTTTTTCCAGAATTTTTAAGCATAAATTTTCAAGTTCAAAGTTTTTCCGGGACTAAGTTGTTTTGCAATACTGATTGTTCACACTTGAATGTACACAATAATATAAATAATATATTGAATTATATCAGCTGCAAGACTTAAAATTTAACATAAATAATAACTCAAACTTACACTGTGGGTTGAGAAAAACTTACATCATAAGTTTCATTTGCCACTCTTTCAAGCAAAAAGCCAGCCTGAGTCAACAAAAACATTTCTGATATTTTTGTATACAAAAAACCATTCTAGCCAAAAACTTATAAATTGACTTGGTTGGCCTGAGATTTGAAGTCTTCAAATAGTGATAGTCTGAGTGTGTGTCAATGTTTAGTTGTTTATTTGCTTGAATTTGAACTATTTTGATTAACAATGTACAAACTTGATAAATTTACCATCCCTAAGTCTAGTTTATATTAATTAGGTAGCTCCAAAAAACAGCAAATGCAAGGCATAAAAGTTAACTTAGTTTGACTAAAACAATTTTTAAAAAATGAAACTATATACCTAACAAAAACTATATTAGTTTATGTCATATATATTGTTTTAAATGTGTCTGTACAAATTTAGATATTACAAGTAGAAACAACAATGTTAGAAAATTATGCATAAACTAAACTTAAACTAACTAAAGTATTAAATAAAAAGTGGTTTAAAATATGAGCATCTTTTTAACTTGGTGTGCATATAACTTTTTTTTTGTGCAAAGAAAACTTCTAAAAAATTAAAATGTGTCAAAACATAAATTAAATAAACCTTATTTCTTATTACTATGTTATTTTAAATGTTTTTACACTAAAACATAACATTTACAATAAAAAAAATATAAAAGAAACTTAGGTATAAAAAACAGTGAAAAAGAATATCTAAGCTTGAAGAAATGACACTTTAACTAATTACTGTGCATTATTTTTGTACAAAATGGAAAACATTTGCATTTAGTTTATTTAATAAATAGGTATTATATAACTAACTAATTAAATTCAAGCACTGTTTACACTCTTTTTTCAGGTAATTACTTGCTGTTGTAAAAAAGAAGTTATTATGAAACTGAGAAAAACATCCTGTTAGAATGCTAATCTGTCTTTTTTACATTTTTAAACTAAAGCAGTATTTTCTTCTAATTATCTTTAAATGTTATACAGAGACTTAAAACCAAACTAATCAAATTAAATCGAGTTACTGAAAAAATTTAACTTGAAATATATTTTTGCTCAGCGGGCCACATTTACATGCTCGCGGGCCACAAAATTTTCTTTCGCGGGCCGCATTCCATTCAAAAAAATAACGTGCTCGCGGGCCGCAGATTTACCCTTCGCGGGCCGCAATTGGCCCGCGGGCCGCAGTTTGCCGACCCCTGGACTAGGTAAACATAAAAGCAATTATAAGCATTTTAAAGTGTTTAATGCAAAAATTAAATATTAAATTGATTTGTAAATTTTTATAACCGAATTCTCTTAACACTAGATCTAACAATATATTATTATTTTTTACTAAAAGTATAGTTAGTTTTTAGAATTATGTTGTATATCTAAGAACATCATTCTAAAAAAATGTAAAACATCTCTTATAAATTTTTTCGTACAAGATTTTAGTTTATGTTTTATTTTTAGTTTTAATGATAAACCAAGTTACACACATTTTAATTATCTTATTTAATTAATATCAACTGATGACATTAAAAAAAGTTATCTAATAGTTAAAAAGTATAATAAATGTAGTTTGATAAAAGTATTTAAAAACATATTAATATATCTATTTACATCTAATATTGAACCTCTTAACACTATACAAACTTATAACTTGCTTTTATTAACTTAAACTTTAACATGTCAGCCTAGGTTAAGCTTGTTTTTAAAAATAACCCTAGCTGCTTTAGTAAAACATTTTGTACTTTTATAATTTGTTAACAAAACATTAACAGATTTCAGTTTATGTGAAATAATACCGAAATAAGTAGTTTAATACATTATAAATACAGTTTGAAAACTTTATTAAGTATTTTAAAACCAATTCAAAACTAGATAATAAATCAAAACTTATCTTATCTAACTGTGTCTCTACTTATTAAACGAGTTTCGTATACATTCTTAGTATTAACTAAATGATTTGAAAATAGAGTTTTTTTTACATTATTATAAAAGAATATTGATTATAACTAATATTTAGTAAACTAATGTGTTGCGAACTAAACTCTTGTTTTAAAAAAGTAATTTGCGCAAAACAACCACAGTTGATTTATTTTTCAGTTATCAACAGTGCTAGTTTAATTTTATCAAATTTTAAGTTTGCTTTAAAAGTTTTAAGTAGTGTTTATAAGTTTTTGAATAACCTAAAGCTAATAACATAAAGTTTTAACGCAAGAAAAACCACATTGAGATAACACGGTTTAAGTATGAAATAACCAAAGTAAATAAACAGAGAAAATACTTTGATACCGTTAAAAGACTTTTTCTGACAGTAGTGTATAATTTAAAGCAGACTGTTCATGATTAAAAAAATGTAAAGTTGCTATAATGCTCTATATAAATAATTCAATTTATTTCATTTATTGAAATAATTCTATACTGTTTGATACATCAATACAAACTTTTGATGTATAAATTTTTTTGCAAATTTTTATTAAAAAAGTTCTCTTTTTTCGAAATAAATTGTATTATTTTACTGTTGGATTGATAGATAATGATAGAAAATGCTTAAAATTTGAATTCTCAAAATAAAATTATAGCCTCAATACAATATTAGTTTTGTTGTTTTTGTAATGTAGTTAAATAACTTTCATTTCGAAAGATAATTTAACATAGTTTAAGTAAGATATCATTAAAGCACTCTTGTCATAAGAAAAACATAGTACATTTTTATATAATGTCAACTGATTTTTTAAAACAATTAGAAAGTTTAAATTTGAACACAGTCAAAATAAAACATCTTTTTTATGTATGTTAAATTTTATTTTCATATAAAACAACTGTTATAAAATAACAAAATGTAATAAAGTAAAAACAAACATTTATTTTTTTTATTCAACAAGATTTCTACATCAGCTCAGAAAACTTTAAAATTAACAAAGAAAAATTAGCTAAAAGATATAAATTGATGTCTAAGTTTAAAGCTATAATAACAAAATTTAATTAAAAAAAAAACATGTAATAAAAACGAAAGCATTTACGAAAAGAATTACTACATTTGTACTTTCAAAAAAAAAAATAGCAAAACTAATTACAACTTCATAGTTTTACTTTTTTTTTTCAAAACGAATACATCAACATTGATTTTAATAAAAGAATTAAGGACCTCTATATAGCCTAAGAATACTATAAAAGTATATTTAAATACTAAAACATACACAAACTTTTATCACAAATTAGATATTACTTTTCCTTTACAACAGCTTACTAAAACTTATAGTATATCTTAATTTTATAGTCAAATGTCTTCTGTTTTACACCCCAAGCGTGCTGACAAGTTAATCTAGATAGAAAAATTAGTTTTTTTTTAATTTTTTTATATATAAAGTTTTTACATTTTAATATTTGTACGTCACTAACAACATGAGATTTGTTAAATTCTTGTTGCTTTTATATTTTAATCAGCCTTTAACATTTTTTCTAGCAGCGCTATTATTTTGTTCGATACTTCAGAAACTCTCAAACTTGTTTCATTTCAACAACTTTATAATGCTTTGTTCAACATAAAAATATAGTAGTGCAAATTATAGCTTTTATAAAGTTCTTTGCGTTTACACTTGATAAGGAAAAAGCAAAATTTAGTATTTGCTATGTATATTAAACATCTTTATTTTTTTTGTTTACATTTAAGTAAATTGTTATATCAAAAAGGGACTTTTGCTTCTCCTAACAATTTCAACATTACTTATAAGTTAATTGGAAAACTACTAACGCTAGATTACAGAGTTTGGTTAAATATCAACTTGTATAAATCAAACGTAATTTATTTATTTGCAAAATATATACAAATACACACTTAGTGTAAATGATAAACATAAATGCTGGTTTATTTTTGTTACATTATATCATTTTCTTATCTACATTATTTTTTAAATCTTCTAAGGCTATAACACTAATAAGCAATTAGAGCGTATATTGTTAATTCTTTTTTCCGGTTTTACTAACTTCAAGCTGGTTTATACCAGCTCCAAATAAAAATTTCAAAACTTGAGTGGTAGTTATAATTTAAAAATTCCTTGTATTTATATTTATTTGATAAAATATTTTTTTTTTAAAACAACCGCTACGTCACTACAAACTTAAAAAGTATTAAATTTTTACACAAATTTTTGTTAAAAAATGTTGTGTACATAAGTTGTGCTATAAGTTTTTGAAACATATTTTTGGATTAATAATCAGCGAAATCAGTTCAAAAACGTTGTTCTAAAATGAAGACTTTAACTAAAAAATAAACATTTATTTTTTTATATAGAATTGCATTTGTACTGGTTTATATCAAAATTAACATAGTTCACTTAACACGAGTATGAATTTGATTAAAGACAAAAGTTTTACCAGTCACCTCCAATTCTAAATAAATGTAATAAGGGAAGGCTTAAGATATTTATCATGAACTTCATGTTTGTATACGTATTGATCTGAATTTTTTTCTACCTAAAATAATCGTTACGTTAATAAGTTTAATAATTCTAATGATAAAAAATTTACAATCTTTTGCAAGAAATTTTGAAGTTATTTTGTTAGGTATAGAACAAAATTTTAATATAAAGTCTATAAACTGTAAAAGATTTTTATTATTGCAAGTCTTTTCAATTTGAAAACATTTTTTACTCATAGAAACTGGCTAAATTTATTATACGAACAAAAATGTTTAGTGATGAAAAGTATTTGAAACTATTATAAAACCACTTAAGAAACAAAAACTATCAAACTTTAACTGTCGAAACCAGGTTTTAAAGGTACTAATTTTCCTTAAAATTTTATTTTAAGCAACAATACTCTTTGAGCAGTATTTAATTCAAGACTGTTAAAAATAATAAACTACTAACGAGGTTTAATACAAGGTGATTTATCTAAAATTGTAGATCTAAGACCTATTATTTTAATTCTAAGTTTCTTTAAAAGTGAAATTTAAACTCAGCGTTCAGCTTTTAAGTACTAACTAAATTCTTAAAAATAAAAATAATGAGCACTATAAAATAAAAAGAAGATATTTGTAATTTAGTTTTAACTTAGTTTTATCTAATAAAAGGACAGAGTTGAGAACTTTGAATTTAAATGGAAATATTAAACTTGTTTTTTTATTGAGATATTTCTTTACCAAAAAAAATTAACTTTATATATATGTTGATTTTGTTCAACAAAATAATACAGTAAAATATTATATGTAAAATAAACAAAAATAGTGGCAGCATACGTAATTTATTTAGCATGAAAATAAAGAAATCAAAACTAGTAAATAATCACAAAGTTAAGGAAACTTCTAAACATATCTCCTAATTTATTGAAAAAAGTATTTATCTACTTTTCAAAATACTTAGTTAGCTGTGTTTAAAAATATAAAGCTGCTATGTTTTGAAAATCACAACTGATGGAAAAAAGAAATCATTAAACAAAACAGTCCATTAAATTAAGCACAAGAAAAAAAATCAAAAATAAAGTTAGATCGGGGTAGTTAAAAAAAAACTAACATAAATTACCATGTGAAAAAAAAAAAGTAACTCAACATTAAACTATAAAAAGTTATACTAACTGTAATATAAAAAAAAATTATTATTTAGTTTATTGTTATTACAACAGTATTTTAGATAACTCTTCTATTCAAAAGAAAGATATTTAACATAACAAACTTATTAGGCTGTGGTTGCTACATTTGGAACTGTAAATTAAAAAAGTTTACATAATACATCATAATATGAGAAACCTTTTAACATTTTCGATAATAGCAAAAAGTAGTATAAAAAGTAGTAATTTTTTATGCATTGTGAATTTATAACAAATTGAACAAGCTAGTAACTTATTTCTTAGTTAGTTTTTAGATCATGCTTGTTTATAAGCGAAAAGTTATTATTTTAAAAACAATTTAGTTTCCTGGACTATTACAAACTCACTATGTTTCACAATACAACAAATATCAAATCTTATTACTTCTATCAGTTATTTTTTCAAACTAAGTGTTTTTAATTTGTTTTACATAAAAATTTGTGTTTAAGCTCGAAAAATGAAAAAATAAAAATACAAAGAAAATTAAGCAGCGCAGCATATCAAAAACTAAAAATAAACTAAGTCTCAAAAAAATTTATTGTTAATTTAAAAGGACATAATGTTGTAAGAAAATAAGAACTATTCATCCTAAAAAAACAATAACGATTGCAAATATTACATAAGTTACTACATAAGACTTCAAACATTTTACCTTACAAATACACATACTTTTTTGTATCAAATGATTCAAAAAAAAAAAAAACAGCACTTCATCAAACCTAACAAAACGCATAGTCATAAGAGCATTAAAAAAAAATACTACTTAACTTAAAAATGTTAACTTAAGTTAAGAATTATAACTTAATTTTCAACTTTTGAACTTTAAAACTATTTAATTTTAAATCATGTAGTTATAGTTTACAATAAATTTTCAAAATTTATACTTTTCTCTTTACTATTTTTTGAAAATAACAATAACAAAATTTTCTAACACATATAAACAAAAGCAGCATTGAAAAACTAGAGACCAAATTTCAGGATTATTTATTGTTTTTGGAAAATTATATTCATTTAAAGAAACTTAAACGTAGCCAAATATTTAAAAATTAATCAAAGGACTTCAAATATTTAAACTTTCTTACTTTTTTTTGTTTATCTATAAAACTTTAAAAAATACATCACTTCAAAAAACTAAATTGAAAATACACATAACCGTAAAAGCAGTTTTTTAATTTTTAATTAAAAAAAAATTTTTAATCAAGCTAATAACTTAATTTTTGTTACAAAAAACCTCAATATGTTTAAATTTTATTAATCTAAAACAATTATTACTATAAATACTATATAAACTAACAAGTGCACTGTACAAAACTTCAAAAAATTTTAACATTCAAAGGTGCTAAATATTAAAATAAAAAACATTCGTCCTATAAATCAGCTTTACCATCAATAAAAGAAATATTCAAAAAGCAAATTAAATTAATCTTATAAGTCCAAAACTTACTATCACTCAAAGTACACAAAAGTCAGTGTAAGCCCCAACAACGTATAAAGAAAAAAATTCAGAATATTAACAAAAATATATCAATATCTAGCACTTTCACCAGACAAAAGATACCAAGTGTTTGTATAGTAAACAATACAATAAAATAGAAAACTTTAATATCTATAGTCAAAAAAAATTGCCATTAAAAACGTATCTGCACAAAATCAGCTATTTTAAGACAATCACAAGTTCAATATTAATGTTATATATTCTAATAAGTTCTTTCTTCATACTGCTTTGAAGAATATTCTTTTTTCTGTTTATTATTATTTCTCTGGAGGTGATGGTTGTTGTAAGGATAGTGTCTGTTGTTGTGTTGGTGCTGTTTTGCCGCCTGTGAATAATTTACAATAAAAGTATATAGAAATAATAAAGTATAATAATTGATATCTTAATTATTTTCAAGTAATACTTAAAACAGTTTATTGTTGTACTGATAATTTATGTTGTTGTGCAGAGTGGAAAATTGTATAACAGCAACTAAATGTACAATAAAAATTTTAATAATAAACAGTATGAGTGAAAAATTATTTTATTTTGGAGATTTTTCTATGGTTTATAAAAGTGATTTCTGTGTTGCAGCGTAAAAAATTAAATATAACGCGTATTTAAAAAAGGTAAAAATGAACGTCAAGTTTTTGACTTAATGGCACGCGTGAGTATTAAATTAATTTTTAATTAACCTAATAAAAATTTATTAAAATTATTTTTTACACTTAAAAAAAATAAAAATAATAAAATGTTACATAAAAAATGAATGAACTTCAACTTTATAACAAAAAAATAGTCAATTAAATTATTTTTAGGAATTTTATTGATTTATTTTTTGAATATAAAATTTCGGCTAAGGAATTTTTGGGTTTTAGACCATTTTCCATGTTTAAAAAAAATGTTTTAAACTTTGGAAGAAAATAAACAAGTGCTATTACTGTTAAAAGAACTAAAACTCAGTGTGTACAACTAAATTTATATATATACTTTTAATTACCAACTTTCTCCTGCATTTTTTGGTGATTTTGGTCCATTAATTGCCTGTCGCTAATAAAAACAAAATATAAAAAAAACATCATTAAACAGTTAATTTTTTTTCTGGTGATTTCGAGACAGAAATTTGAAATTGTTAATAAATATCTTAATTGATTTAATTTATTATTGATACAAAATAACAAAATACCGCTTCTTCGTAGAATTTTTTTTCAAGTTGCTCACGCTCCTGCAAGTAGAAACAAAACAATATTAAACTACTGAATATTTCCGATTATTTTGTTGCAGATGTTTGAAGTTGAAACAAAACAATCAACATTAAACTACTGAATGTTTCCGATTATTTTGTTGCAGATGTTTGAAGTTGAAACAAAATATTTATTACAATAAAACATTTAATCAATTATCGTTTTCGTGATTTCACTGGAGATCCTCAAATTTTTAATGAAACGTTTTTTTTGTTTATATAAAACAAACACACTAGCTTCTGATGACTTTGTTGCAGATATTCAAAACTGTTATAAGGTATAAAACATATTAAAACATTAAATTACCTTTTGCATACGTTTGGTGAATTCGAAGTTGTTCTCCTTTAAATTTTCCAAACATTTCAACGAATCAGAAGGCAGAGGGTCTTTCCAGAAAAAATCATGGTTCAACGCGTTGTCGGCATCTATTCTCTGTTGAGTTTTGTATAATTTGTTTATTTTATTAATTTTATAAATATTAAAGTGTTCACTGAAATATTTTAAATGCAAGAAACATGTTTTTTTTAAATCAGTAATAAAACAAGTTCACTTAACTAATATACTAAGCAATAAAGATACCTATTAAACAAAAAACAAGAATCTATGTGAATTTTGTTTAACAAACTTAAGCAAGAGCTTAATTTTTCATATTAATATATTCTAATAAAAACTACTAGTAATTATTTTATACATGTATAGTTTGTTAACCTTTTTAGGATCTAAACACAACAATTTGTCGATCAAATCCAATCCGTCACTATCTCCTATTTTATACATCAGTCTATCTTTCAGTACCCTTTTCCTGTTTTTAAATAAATAAATGTTATTAAAAAATAAAGAAAACTATGTGTGAGGAAGACTAATTATGTCACACTAGTACCATGTTCAATTCTTACAAATTAGTATAGATAAAAAACATATAAGCTGGTACTTATAAGATATTTTGTTTTATTTCAAAGTTGGAACATAGCTCTGTGTACTTAATAAGCAAGTTAGAGCAAAATGTTTGTTGTGGAAAATAGACTCTGAAGAAGGTTTTATGCATAAAGCACTGAAACACATTCTATTTATTGACTGTTTTGTTTAGATATAAATGTGCTAATACCTGTTTAAACCAAAAAAATTTATCAAAAAACTTTATTTTGTAATAAACTAATATTAAGAACTTTTTAGTTGTCTTTTCTTGATTAAGCTAAGTAAAATTCATTTTTCTAACTGCACACAAATTTTATTAAAGGTAAGCAACACTTTATGGTATTTATTGGTAATTGGTGTGCTTTAGTTATGCTTTAAACAACTAGATTTAAGAACTAATTCTTTCTACTTAATTTCTAAGTTACTTATTAGTTTTTTATGATCGTTTATGTTTAAATGTAGTTTAAGTATAGTGTGATGCAGTTACAATTTATCTTTGTGTTTTTTAATTCATGTAAATCAAGAATAAGTTTTGTTTCGCTTGTTAAACCAATAATCTATACTTTACTATTCCCTTTAACCCTTCAAGAACCTCTATATTGAGATAAAGTAATAAAAAACTTGTTATGTTGGTTTTTTTATTATTTACAATATAATCTTAATGATGTTGCAAATTTTCAACTCCAAATAACAAAAAATATGAAGTAACCTACTGTGTTGTTTCTAAAAATATAATCTGGATATTGTTTTAATTTTTTAACAAAAAGTATATGTACTTATCATTAGTAAAATGACCTGTTATTTAGTTGTTTATCATTCACAATATAAACTTGATAATATTGTGATTTTTCAACACCAAATAAACGTATTTATTTTTGATAAATAACCTGTTATGTTGTTTTTTATCATTCACAATATAATGTTGGTAATGTTGTAACTTTTCAACTCCAGGCCAAACTTTAGGTGTAATTGATCCGCAAAAATTTGTTATAAGATCGAGTTGGTTCTTTTCTACATTTCCCTGAGGAAGTAATATTAATATTTAGTAGCTATTGTTATAGTAATATATATATATATATATATATATATATATATATATAGAATTACGTTATTTAACTTAATAAATTAAATATTTCACACTGAGCCCACCTTGAGGGCTTTGTTAATAAAAAGTTTTATTCAAAGATGAAAAAACGAGAAGAACTTAAGTTTCGTGATTACTCACTCATCAGCTTCAAGACAAGTTTAAAATAAAGCACAAAACAAAATCACTAATGAAGGTGAAAAATTTATTTATGCAAAAAATTTTTCACCTTCATTAGTGATTTTGTTTTGTGCTTTATTTTAAACTTGTCTTGAAGCTGATGAGTGAGTAATCACGAAACTTAAGTTCTTCTCGTTTTTTCATCTTTGAATAAAACTTTTTATATATATATATATATATATATATATAGAATTAAGTTATTTAACTTAATGAATTAAATTTTTCACACTGAGCCCACCTTGAGGGCTTTAATATTAAAAATGTTTATTAAAAGATGCAAATCTCAAAGGACTCGAGTTCCGTGACTTGTTTTGAAGCTGATGAGTGAATAGTCACGAAACTCGAGTCCTTTGAGTTTTGCATCTTTAAATAAACCTTTTTAATTTATATATATATATAATTCTCATAAGTTTGAAACTAACTTATCAAAGTTATAAACGCTAGGGAAATATTCATATATATCAGTATATTTAAATTTAAACTATTTTTTTATGTACTTAATCACGAAACTTAAGTTCTTCTCGTTTTTTCATCTTTGAATAAAACTTTTTATATATATATATATATATATATATATAGAATTAAGTTATTTAACTTAATGAATTAAATTTTTCACACTGAGCCCACCTTGAGGGCTTTAATATTAAAAATGTTTATTAAAAGATGCAAATCTCAAAGGACTCGAGTTCCGTGACTTGTTTTGAAGCTGATGAGTGAATAGTCACGAAACTCGAGTCCTTTGAGTTTTGCATCTTTAAATAAACCTTTTTAATTTATATATATATATAATTCTCATAAGTTTGAAACTAACTTATCAAAGTTATAAACGCTAGGGAAATATTCATATATATCAGTATATTTAAATTTAAACTATTTTTTTATGTACTTCAGGTTTTACAAAATATCAAACGTTAATAGAAAAAACTTTACAAACACTACTAATTTTTTTATTAATGTAATTCAAATTAAAAAAGTAATAAAAAATAATAGTCAACTTGAAAAAATTGCATTGATGGAATAAAAAACACTAATTACTTTTTACCTATAAAATTGACTAAATACAAACCTGCATTAATGGTACTCTGGTCCACAATTCACTCATAATACATCCGGCACCCCAAAGATCAATTGGTGGTCCGTAGTCTCTTTCGCCTTTTTATAATTAAGGTAAATAATATAAGATAAACAGTGTAATGATAATAACAGTAAATTTTGTCACTTCTAAATTACTTATGTTTAGTTTTAAATCATAAATACAACTAATGTAATTTCTAGACAAAAACTAGTATTTCTTTTTACCTTTAAACATTATTTAAATTATGATAAAATATTAACTAGTTAAAACAAAGTTACTCACTAAGTGAGAGTTGAGGTTTATATGACATAAACACAAACAAGATAAAATTTATGAACAAAAGCAACTTTCTTAAATAAAAGCAATTCACCTAACTTTATCAAACATCATAGATAACATACAAATTCAAAACAACAATTGTCTTCATATTCAAACTAATAAAAATTCTCACCAAGTAATAATTCAGGGGGTCTGTACCACAAAGTGACCACTCTGTTTGTATATTTGTTCGATTCTCCTTCCTTGCGAACTGTGAACGCTCTGAAAGAAAAATTATTTATATGCATTTGAAATATCCTTTCTATATTCTATTATTTTAATTATTTTATTATTAGTGTATTATAGTGTTTGTTTATCGATTCGATTCACCCTCCTTTGTGAACTATTTGAACCTTCTGTTTGAATGATGTATATGTTAAAGAAAAAAAGTTGTATTTGTTCTTTTTTTAATTGTGTATTATGCTGTTATTAAGTTTTGTTAATATTAAAATTTATAATATATAAATGTCTAAATGGTAATATTATCTCTTTTAAACTACAAATTGTGAAAAGTGTATTTTAGAACACTACATCATTTAAAAAAAAATATTGATTTATCATAATCAGTTTGCAAGTTTAATTTGCGAATTCTGCTAACTAGTCGTATTTACCACACTTACTTAATATTAACAACTTAAGTTCTGCTGGTTATATGTGTTAGTTTTAGTGAAACATATTTGTTCTAGTTGCTTTATGTGCATTAGATAGGTGTTAGTATATTAATATTCTTTTTTTTTGTATTAGGAGAAAAGAACTAGTAACAGTTTTATACATTATAGGGACTGAGATTATAGTAATACTATTAAACAAACTAAATTTAAATATCTTGGTCAATGACTTGGGGACAAATTGAAGTAAACTGATTACAAAATGTTTTTTAAGTCTGAATAACTAATTAAAGGTAAATCCATAGCTGTACTTATTTCTATCTCTGTTCATATTAAATATTTTATTCACTTGAAAATTATAACAGAAGGCCATAGCTATGAAAATTATAACTTTTTATTTGTCAATTTGTACTTGTTTTTCTTAATTAAAACTACTACAAAATGTTTTTAAGTCATCTGCTCGAAATTTATTACTTTTGTGGATATTTTAGTTACTTTTACAAACAATAAAAATCTAAAATTAAACAATCTGATAAGTTTTTTTTGTTTACAGAACTTTTTCAAATCAGCACTTATTAATCATTATAACTTTTATAAAACAAAAACAACAAATATGTATTTTTTGTAATTATTGACAATGTTATTACTTTTTCCTTTTTCGATAAGCAGCCGGTGTTAAAGGTTTTTTGAACATTTTCGTGTCTTCCTTTTCACAAATTTTTAAAATCTGGCATAAAAAGTTAAAAAAAAATAGTACTGTGTTTATTTAAATTAGATATTAAAAATGTTTGAGTGTTATAAATGCAAGTAGAAGTTTTAATTAAGTTGCTCTTCGATTCATATAATTAGTTTCCAGTTATATATTTTTTTATTTTTATAAAGTATTAAAATTGTTAATAATGTATTAGGTTTTGAAATGCTTTCTAATGTTATTTTCTAAAGTTATGTAACATCTTTTAGTTTAGGCTTAAATACTTTATATAACAACTAGCTATTAACAATTTTTAGGTGAAATATAACATGAATATTTAGTAAACTGTTATTGGAAAAAAAACTAATCTGAGTCAGATTAGTTTATTTAGAAACTTTTAAAGTGTACTATAAACAAAATTTGAAAAAATACTTACAAGAATAACAGAAAATAAAAATTGAAACTAGCTAATTAGAATAATAAGAGTAACTAGTAACAAATTTAGGAAACACATCTAAAATTAGCTGAGCTTTGCAAAAAACTTCGATCAAGCTTGAACTTTTAATCAAAAATTTATACTAGCGTTAGTTAGCAAGTTTATATGGGTAATTGATTAACTAAAAAAAATTTAATATTAATTACTTCAAAACATAGTATTTAGATGTTAAAATAATTATTTAGTCGGTTTACCTAGGTCACTGATTCAATTCTGACGCTTACAACTTATGTTGATTCTAACTTTTGTTTTTTTTTATAGCTATAACCTTCGAAAAGTATCTGTAGAGACAATAAGAGCCTAAAATTTAAATGGACTTCTCTGTGGTATTTTAACAAAACAAAATCGACTAAAATAATCTAGCAAGGCCGAAAACAGAAAGTTGGAGCGTTGCATCTTTACCAATAACTTAATATTTAAATTAATTGTTTTTTTCTAACCTAGCTAATCCGAAATCAGCAAGTTTGAGTGTTCCGTCTTTTGTAATGAGGACGTTGGCTGCTTTCATATCTCGATGTATTATATTATTGCGGTGCATGTAAAATAATCCATCAAACATTTGATTCATTATCTGTTTGAACAGAAGTAACAATTTGTTTATAGTATTTAACATATGTTTGTTATAATGCGTGCAAAACATTTCTTATAGTAATTGGTACATTATCTAATGAACAAAAAAAATAAGTATATCTATAGAAATAAAAAAAAATTTTTTGTTTAAAATGCACATAAAACAATCATTTTAATAGTTGGTGCATTATTTGTTAATGTAAAAAAAATCAAGAAAATTTATCTATATTAATATTATATAAATGATTAGTTAACATACATGTAGAATAATACTTCTAATAGTTGGTACATTATTTGCTTTATTAAAAAAAAATATATATTTAATATAAACAAGTTATACAGTTTCCGTGAATACACAGAAACATGTCAGTGAAATAGAAGAAGGATACTGTATAATTTGTTTTTATCATATATTCTAGTGAACTTGTTTCACTTGGATCTTTTGCTAACAAACGATTAAGTTTATACTTTGAGTAGTTTAAAAAGTTATATTAATTATTGTAGATATATCTATTAAGATTCGAATATCTAGAATAAGATTTTTGATACATTACTTGTTTCATTTATAAATATATGTTAGTAAATGTTATACTCTATTATGATAATATTTTTCACAGCTTTCGTTAAACTAAATAGTTGCAAATTAAGTATTGTACTGTGACACTTTATAACAACATAAAGTGCACTAATTAGCGGGCCTTTTCAAGGTAATTAACTTAAATTGATGTGAATTTTTAAGTCATTAGCATACTTGAAATAACTTTTAAAACAAAGTTTTAACTACTTTATTTTTACTAATTTCTGTTCCTTAACAAATATTTTTATAATCCTTAACAAATCATTTAAACACCAAATAATGCATGCTTTTTCACACGGGTTGCCGAAGGTTTTCTTAATTTCTCCTAAGTTTATAAAATCAAGTTTTTGGTCTATTTTTTGTATAAAGTTATAGTTAAGTTAAAAAATTAGTTTTGAATAGTAGAGCATCATAGAAAAGATTCTGTAAAGCTACTTAAAAGTTTTTTTTTAATATAAGAAACTTTTAAGTGACACAATTTTTTTTATGTTTATGATAAATTCTTTGAACAAAATGGAAATTTCGTTAGTTAGTCTGTAAAAATAGTTTTAAAATATAGGGTTTTCCACGTATTTTATTGATTTTTGTTTAAAATTTCTTTTTTAAAAATATTTTCAATATTTTTTAGGTTCTAGGTTTTTTTTATGCATTTTTGCCTAAATTGTCGAATTTAATAACTTTCTGCAACTGTATACACGTCATTTATAATTTATAATTTATTTTAATTTTATTTTACCAAGTGAAAACTTATAAACATACTAACATTTTTAATTTCTCCGGGTGAAAACTTTATGTTTTTATTGCAGAGAAGACCTGCCAAATCGTGTTGGCAAAATTCCAACACCAAATAAACGCTTCCAAATCTGAAGGAAAAACGTATTGTTGATACTAAAAATACAACAGTATAAGTTGTATGTCACTAAAATTATTTTGTGTATTAGTAAACTCAAAACATATTTTATGACACACAGTTATTTGTAGTCAGTAAAAACATGTATATATATATAAATATATATATAACTAAACATGTAAACAAATATTTTTGGCAAATTTCTTCTAGGATTTCTAATTTTCATATCTTTGGGTATATTTTTAGTTTAAAGCAAAAAACCATGTTAAGTGTATATCTTTAATGTTAAACGACATTAAATGGATATTCTAAAGCTTCTTTATACGTGTTTTTAATAAAAGGAATTCTGATTATAACTTTTTTTAATCTTTACGATCGACTATATGTGTCGAATTAAAATTTAATTACTTAAAATTTAAAAGCTGCTTATAATTCAAACTTTTTCCAGGTTAAAGTGACTTTTGTTCGAATTTCCAGGTTAATAGTTTAAAATTTTTTAATTTTATGTTTTTCTAGGTTTTTTGAGCAAAATCTAACAAATCCAGGTTTTTCTAAGATTCCATATTTTTTGCACTCTTTAATATTTATTGTGGCTTGTACTACACATTACTATGTAAATACTACACTAAATTTTTTTTAATCGTTACTTTTTAGGTTTAAACAAACAAGTTTATTAACAAATTTCGCAGAATCCAAATTTTTTTATATAAGTGACATAGGTTAGCTGTCTAATTTGAACAAGCGTACAAAATTCCACAAGGTTACTAAATTGCACGAGGGTACAAAATTACATGAGGAAACAAAACTGAACAAGTGCACAAAATTTTACGAAGACGACTAATTTGCAAGAGGGGACCAAATTGCACGAAGATAAAATTGCTAAGTAGCACGAGGTTAAAAAATTGCACGAGTGCAAAAAAATTGGACGAAGACTAGGTTGATAGAGGGTACAAAATTGCACGAAAATAAAATTTCACGAAAGATAATCACTTTTGCACGAAAGGAATTTTTATGAAGACACTTTAGTTAGAGCAGACAATTTTGCACGAATAAATTTTTGCACGGGTTTTTTTTTTCTTAATTTCTGTATATATATTTTTTTTAATTATTTTTTCAATCTTTACTATCACTTTTAACCCTAACCCTCGGTCGGTAATTTGTATTTTTATTTTATTTTTTTGGTGTTTATTTTTAATTCACATTTTTATTTATTATTTATACTATCACTGTAACCCTTAACTCTTACTCTCGGTCGGTAGCTTTTTTACTATTTGTTTCTAAAAATTTTTATTTTATTTTTTTTGTTGTTTTATTTTTGTTTTTTTTTTTTCTTTTGTGCAAAATTGACCACTGGTGCGAAATCGTCTTCTTGCAACTTTGTTCCCTCGTGCAATCTAGAAAACTTGTGCTATTTAAACCCGTTCCCCTAACATGTTATTCTATGTTAGTAGGTGCAGGTCAAAATGTAATCAATTTTACATTTACAAATGTTATCAATTTATTAAAAGTCAACAAAACTAAATAAACATACTTGTTTAGGGTTGTAGGTTTAGATCTGACAACTTCAATCAAATCCACCACATTCTTATGATGGAGAGCTTGCAAGATTTTTATCTCCCTCAGAGCAGTAATTGGAAACTGTTGTGAAAAAAATCATTAAATTAAATTTTCCGTGTATATATATATATATATATATATATATATATATATATATATAGAATTAAGTTATTAAACTTAATAAATTAAATTTTTCACACTGAGCCCACCTTGAGGGCTTTATTAATAAAAAGGTTTATTTAAAGATGCAAAACTCAAAGAACTCGAGTTTCGTGATTACTCACTCATCAGCTTCATAACAAGTTTAAAAATCAACAAACTTGTTTTGAAGCTGATGAGTGAGTAATCACGAAACTCGAGTTCTTTGAGTTTTGCATCTTTAAATAAACCTTTATATATATATATATTTGTATATGTATATAAAACATAAAAAGTTGCATATTCTTAGAGAAAAATAGACTCTGATCTTTCTCAGAGCAGTGATTGGGAACTGATAAACAAAAAAAAAAAGCTTACTAAACTAAATTTTTTGATATTTTAAACTTTAAGGTTTACTTATTTTTAAAAAGAAATACACTCTTGCAAGATTTTGATCGCTCTCACCTTGGGAACTGTCAGTTTTATAAAATAAAAATAAGGTACTAATCTTAGTTGTGTGAATACTAGTTTAAAATCATCACAACACTCATTTACTTTTCATTATTAATACTTAAATATTAAAATAAACTAATTTAAAATAAAAAAATAATGTATTCATATCAAGTAAGAATGACTATAAAGTTTAAATATGTTATCGTTAGTTATAACTATTAAACGTTTTTAAACAGGGTCGCTAAACGTTTTTCAGCATATTCTTCAGGGTTTTCTGAGCTTCTTCCAGGTTTTTAAAAGTACTTTATATAGTTCTGTTATTAGTTTAAAGTTAGGTAAAATTCTGTGTTTAGTAGTAAAGCTAAATTTTAAAGACACTGTAAAGTTACTTCAAATGTGTTTTGAACAAAAAAAAACTATGATGACAAAAATTTATTATCTACATGATAGTTTTTTTGTGTCAAATCAAAATTTTACTAATTGATATGTAAAAATTGTTTAACGTTTCAGGTTTTATAAAAATTTTGTTAAAATTCCAGGTTTTTAAGTGACTTTTGTTTAAAATTTCAGCTTTTTTAGTAATTTTGTTCAAAATTTAAGTTTTCTTTTCGAAATTTTTTAAGTTCCAGGTTTTAAGAGGTGTTTTAGCCTAAATTATTAAACTCCAGGTTTTTCAAGGATTATAAGTTTTTTTGCCACCCCTGTTATAATTTAACTAAAACATTTCAACGTGGTTATAGAAACTGATGATTTGATAAGTTTATAAATAATGCTTACATACTTTACATAGCATTTTAACAAAAAGAAAATTAACTAAAACAGAATAGTTTTAACTCACTAATAGCTTTTGTAACTTTATATAATTTTTTTATAGAATAAAATTAACACCTTTATTTCAATACAGGTGTATTTTGTAATAGAGTTGAATAATCTAAAGTTAGAACACTGACTGTTTAATTATTATGTTTCTTTGTTACTTTTAAAGGTAATTTAAAACTAAACTCAAAATTAAAGTTTTCATTTTTTTATTAGTAGAACAACATTATTAAACAAATAAAAAATACTTTAATCATTAAGACAATACTAATCCTTACTATTTGTAAAAATAAATTTTGTTTCCTAAGGTTTAAAGAAAATTTAATTAGTTAAAAACTAAAAGCATTAAGCTTCCTAACCATAATTTGTTATTTTTTTATCTTTACTACTTTTTTTTTTTTAAATTCTAACTAAACAAATTATTTTTAATAATAATACCATCCCTTTTTTTATCAATTATTTTTATCAAACGCAAACACTTATTAAAAAACTAAAATAATTAATATAAAAATATTACAACAACATTTACTAAAATATAACAGTTGTAAATATAGAATATAACATAAAATAAAAAAATAATTTTAATACTATTAAATATAGTAAACATATTTTTAACACAAACCCCTTCTTTTTCATTTTCCAAGACAACTTTTTTCAACGCTACAACATTTTTAGTTGCTTTTTCCCTTGCTTTGAACACTACTCTGTTTATTTAAAATAACAAACGTAATTTTTGTTAAGCATATTGTTATTATTTGTTAATAAATACTTTCTTTGCCTTGAACTTTTCTAATTGTAAATATATATGTATAGGGTTGCCAAAGGTTTTTTACCGTAAAATATTCCAGATTTATTTAAGAACAATTTTTTAGTTTATTGTCAGTATATAATTATATTTAAGTTAAAAAAATTTCTTGAAAAGAAGCTTCAAAGCTACTTTAGCGCGTTGAAAAAAAAATTGTGATATTTTTTTTTCATAATAAAATTTTGTACATAAAGAAATGTCTACACTTTACATTTAAAAATTATCTAAAGTTTCTTGTTTTTCCAGGCTTTTTTCAAAATTTCTTAAGTTCAAGTTTTTTATGAAAGTTATTAAGTTGGTTTGAATAATTTTTCAAAATTATACTCTGCTCTGGTTGAAATGATCATGAAATACCAAAAAGAAATATGATGTTACTTTAAAATTGCAAATAAGAAAATCATTTGCAGTTTCTAGTATGATATACAGCCAGTGTAAAGAAATCCTAAAATTTGAAAAAAAAACTTAAACTAACCCAAAAGTACCTTGACCGATCTTCTCAATTGATTCATAACAGTCCGCTGGTCTACATCTAAGCATTTTGTTTGTTTACTTTACAATGATAGCTGTAGATAATTAACAAAATATTAGGTTTGTCAGTTTTTATTAATTATGTTTGCTTAATTAAGTGATATTTATTTGTTTTATGATGTCTGTATGTAAGTATGAAAATATTAGATAATGGAACTTAGAAGTGTGTAAACTAATTAGGCATATAGCTAGTTATTGTTATTACTAAACTCAAAGCAGACATTTTATGCAGCCTGGCATTTTTATTGTATTAAAACAAAATATAACTAATATAATAATAATGTATGCCTATAAGCTCCTAAAGTGCCTAAAACCTCCAGAAGTAAATTACAATTTATAAATATAACTGTGGTCATTATTTCAAAATTTAGATGCTGTAGGAAAAATTAAAAAATATTATAAAGTACTTTTCATATTTTGTTATGTGCATCAAAGATAATATATTTATCACTAGAAAACTTAAATGTTTTAATAAAAAAATATATGATGATAATTTATATAAAAAACTATTAAATAATTATACTATTATTCCAATATATTTGCATTACATTACATTATTACAAATAATAATTATACATAACATACAACTGTTAATATTTAATTATAAAGGCAGACATTTTATTATTATGATATATACCTTAATACAATATAAGCTTTAGATATTGGTTAATAACTTGTAATGGTTATAGTATGTTTCACAACCATACTAATAAGCATAATAAAATCACCTTTAAATAATACTGAGATTAAATACATGATTACCAAATATATTTGCAAACTTTCTCCATGTTTTTAAAATTTCCTCAAAGTTTTTGAAAATACACTTTTTAGTCTTTTTTTTAGTTTTAAATTAAGTTCAAGGTAAAAACCTGTGTTAAGTGTTTTAAAATTAAATTGAAAAGATACTGTAAACCTATTTCAAATGTGTTTTTAAATAAAAAAAAATTTTTGATAACAAACAAAATATCTATAGGATAGGTTTTTGAGTCACATCAAAATTCTACTACTTAACATGTTTAAATTGTTAAAATTTCCAGGTTGTTCAAGATTTTATTAGTGATTTTTGTTCAGGTTTATTATCAAAGTTTCTTAAATTCCAGGTTTTTAGCCTAAATTGTCAAACACCAGGTTTTTTAAGTTTTTTCGAGGTTTTCAGGTTGTTTAACAACCCTGTAAATAATACTTGTGGCTAAACTTTATAAACCTAGGCATAATAGTGAATGAACATGTTTTATATTAAAGAATATTTGCAAATACTAACAAACATACAAAAAACACCACTTTAAATGTGGTCAAAACTTTAACACAAAAATTAAATCTAACAGGAAAATATTTTAAGAATATATAAAATAATATTATATTTTCTAACTACTTATAATTTAAATCAAATTTATGCTCAGAGTAATAACATTGTTTATAATTATCTTTACAATCAAAAACAAGAAATACAAATTTCTACATTTTAGCCAGCAAGGCTTTAAAGCTTGCACTGTCAAACTTAGTAAACATATAGCTATAGATTAAGAAATATTTCATCAGATTTATTTTAACTTATTTCAAAATAATTAAGTATTCAACTAAATTAAGTGCAACTGGTGTTCCATTACACTTCTTACTTAGTGTGGGTGTTACTTAAATATTTAACTTACAAGGTCACTTGAATGTTTACAATATATAAATCACCTACACAAATAACCACAACTAAGTCTTAACTTAACCTATACTAAATGCTGATATTAGGTGAACCTTTGTTGAAACATTAAGGCTTTGTTAAGTATATAAACTTTTTATTCTTAAATTAAAAGAAATTTAATAAAAACTGGTAAAAAATTTAAAGTATACTATAACATAACTTTTAGGGTCATAGGGTGATCCAACACTTTTTTATAACTAAAGTTTGTTTTTATGAAAGCAATTAAGTTTATACTACTACTTTAAGAACAAAAATAACAATTATCTCGACACAAAAAGTTTTTAATAAATATCCCATTCAACAAATGATTTTAATTTATTAAAGTTTTTTATGACCAATTTTCTAAGAGTTCTGACAAGTTCATTAATATATACCTTCTTCATTAAAAAAATTTAAAAACTTTAATTATAAACTTAATTAACATTATAAACTTAAAATTTTGTTATAAAAGAATTCTACTTTTAAATAATACATACAGTTTGTAAGACAGATTTTTTTTTAACTTACTTAATGATTTTTTTTTTCTTATTCATTCTTTTTCATACTGTAATAAGTAAACTATGACAGTTATGAGAATTTTGTAATTAAATAAAACAAAGTAATACTAACTCTAAGGAACTTCAAATATTAGAGTTTCAAGTCAAATGGCACATAATAAGCTTTACCCACAGTTTACTAAAGAGTCTTTAAATCTTATTAAACATTGCCACTGAGTTTTAGTTTTAGTTACTTTTTAGTTTTAACACATCAAATTTATTATACACTAAGCATTTAGTTTATAACAGAATATCAGGTGCAACCATTCCAAGTGCTTCCACCACTTTCTGTGGCTGGTTTACATACAGGGTTCTTATTGTATATTAAGTTCTTATTTTATGATATAGTTTTATACAAACTTATAAGCTTATAACAGTTAACTGAGTACAAAGATGATAAATTAGGGACACATACTTTTCACTATTTAGTTTTGAGAAACTAATACTAAAGCAAATATGTTTGTAAAGTGCTCTTTAGTACTTCTGTTCTTATACTTTTAGATTTCCTTTTGTATGGATATTTTAAGTATGCATTGTATTTATACCCTAATAACAGGTGTTTACATAGTAAGTAAATAATTTTTATAATCAATTCTGTTTTAAATTTTACTTACTTGATAACAACTTCCACCTTGTTCAACCTTTTAAACAAACCCCTTACAAACATAAATTAACAATAAGATTAAAAATAAATAAAACTTACTATTAAATACTGTTATTCAATTTCATTGCAGAACTTATAACAATATGATTAAACACTACTACTTATGTTTTACATAACTAACTAATTTTTATTTTTTATTTTTTTTATTAGTTAATATGTACCAATTTGACAACTGCAATTTTTTTAAGTAAAGTTAAAAATACTAAAGAATCAGATTTTAAAACATCTCACTTCTAGGTTAACATTTTTATAACATCATCTATACATTTATTTTCATGTACTTGTTTAAAATTCCTATGATTGACTACAATTAAACCATTAAGTATGTCTACTTCAAAAAATTCTATAAAATGAAAATAAACTTTGATGTCAATAAATTATCCATCCCATATAACAGAATAGCACTTGATTATTGTTTAAATTTGATGGAAAGTATTGAGCTATAATCACTGTTCATTCAAGCGTTTAAGAGAAAGCTCACAAGGTCATGTGATGTACTGATGCAATATAATTACAGTCAAAATAAGGAGAAAAAAAAGAGTGAATACAAGAATTTACTAACATAATGTAGCATAAATTTTAAAACGTAGCTATATAAACTAGCCACAGATATTGGTAAAACATTCTAGCCATAGCCTGCTGCAGTAGACATGATATTCAAGAATAGACATCTATATTGTTTGGTTGTTTTGTATTAACTTTTAAGTTAACAATGTTTTTATCTAATAAACATGTCTATAATCTTAGTTTCAAACAGTTAATTCTCATTTTAATTTAAACATTCTCAATGTATAATTAACGTTAGATTTAACTCTTGTGTAAAAGTTTTGACCAAATTTAAAGAATTTTTTAAAAATTGATGTAATTTATATATTTGTTAATGTTTGAAATTGTTTTTTAAAACAACACTTCACTCATTGTCATGTCTAGTTTTATATAGAGTAGCCCGAAGTAACATTTGATATCAGCGTTAAGTATATGTTAAGTTTATTATTTAAGTTATATACATACATAGACTACAATAGGTTACATAACACATTTATGATAAAGTTAATATAAACACCTACCTTTATAACAGCTTTTTTCCAAAGTTATCCAAAAGGGGACCATAAATTGAAACTCACACTAGGTATTCTAGAGCTGATAGTGAAAAGCAGAAAATAATAATCAGGTGTATTTTAGGAAATTACACTACATATTTAGAAAATGTTTTAAAAGTTTATAGGGTCACAAGCTGAAACAATAGAAAGCCATGAGGCCTTACTTTTACTAGATGATGGAAAAAGAAGAACAAAAGTTTTAGGTATATTTAAGGAAGTTTTTAAGAACTCTTGTTGGAAGTGGCCATAGCTTTTTAGTTTTTTCAATGGGGGCCTTATGAAAAAAAGTTTAGGAAGTCCTCATCTAATGTATGTATATTTGTTTATTAATTAAATTAAAAAACAATTTGTATAAGGATACTCTTTTGCAAATGAAATACTGAAAGAACTTCCTTCATAAAACGTGCTTCTATATTCAAAAAACTTCTGTAAACGGGGGTTTTCCTTTGAGCGAAAAACTAGACCTGGGATGTTTTGTTTGCTTCACAATTCGTACAACAACTCTTGTGGAACATCACCGACAGCATTCAAAGTAACGGAAAAAATTTGGCGAAAAATTAGTCAAAATGATTGAAGTTTAAATTTTACCTTGAAACAATTGAACTTATACAAAAACTTTTTGTTAACAAAGGTATTAATTACAGTAACCTTTCGCATCTTTACGCACTCGTGAAAAAATAAAAAAATATTTTCTTTTAAATTGCACTAATTAGGTTTATTGTATTTTTTAATTTAAAATATGTTTTCAAATGCTAACTTACCTTTCTATATCTTTAGACTAATTGAAAAACATTTTGTTATATCTTAATAAACCAGAAGTTTTGTTAATAATAAGAGATTAAATTGAAATTCTGAAAGAAATATGACTGTGTTAAATGATGCAAGTATGTTGAAATAATGATAGTTAAAACCGGATAAGTAATACAGCACTTTTGTCCTATATATAAAAAAAATCTAAAAAAGAAATCTAATGAAACTTCCTAACAAAAAATAGCAGTGATACTTAATAAATATAGAGCTTACACTTAGCACAAATCTCAATTTTGTTTTTAAGCAAACATATCACTAGTTAGAAGAATAGAATATAAATGTTAATTACCAAATAAGTCATATATAAATAAAGATAAAGATAAAATTAACTTATCTAAATATCGTAAAATTTTTCTACAAATATTATCATTTTATATAAGTTTTTAATCTTTTTTTTCAATATTTGAATAGTTTTATCTTTTGTTTTCATATATATAAATAAAATAAAAAAATTGTTAAAAGTGGGGAAGTCTCCAGTCTGCTTTTATTTAGAAGCAATATCAAAAAACAGCCATTATAGTAGGTAAATTTGGTACCTCTCGTATCTTTACGATCTCTCGTATCTTTACGCATTTTTCTGTGGACACAATGTGCGTTAATAAGCGAGAGGTTACTGTACAGTTTATTATTTATACAGATAGGTTACTGATATTTAGATAAGTTAATTTTATCTTTATCTTTTTTTATATATGACTTATTTGGTACTTAATATTTATATTCTATTTTAACTAGTGATATGTTTGCTAAAAAAACAACTGAGATTTGTGTCAAGTGTAAGCTCTATATTTATTAAGTATCACTGCTAAATCTTGCTAGGAAGTTTCATTAGATTTCTTTTTTAGATTTTTTTCATATATAGACAAAAGTGCTGTAACATTTATTTATTTGTGTTTAAACTCTCATTATTTTATTATACTTTAATCATTTAACACAGTCATATTTCTTTCAGAATTTTAATTTAATCTCTTATTGTTAACAAAACTTCTGTTATACTGAGATATAATTAAATGTTTATCAATTAGTCTAAATATATAGAAAGGTAAGTTAGCATATAATTACATATTTTAAATTAAAAAATACAATAAACCTAATTTGTGCAATTTAAAAGAATTTTTTTTTTCTATTGTTTTAGAGTTCTAAAATGCGTTACTAAACGAGAATGCGTAACGTCACGAGTGCGTAAAGATGCGAGAGGTTACTGTAATTAATACCTTTGTTAACAAAAAGTTTTTGTATAAGTTCAATTTTTTCAGGGTAAAATTTAAACTTCAATCATTTTGACTATTTTATTGTCAAAATCTTTTCCGTTACTTTGATTGCTGTCGCTGGTGTTCCACAAGAGTCGTTGTACGAATTGTGAAGCAAACAAATCATCCCTGGTCTAGTTTTTCGCTCAAAGGAAAACCCCCGTTTACAGAAGTTTTTTGAATATAGAAGCACGTTTTATGAAGGAAGTTCTTTCAGTGTTTTATTTGCAAAAGAGTATCCTCATACAAATTTTTTTTTAATTTAATTAATTAACAAATTTACATACATTACATGGGGGCTTCCCAAACTTTTTTTTATAAGGCCCCCATTTAAAAAATAAAAAAGCAATGGCCACCTCAAACACCATTTCTTTAAAAAAACTTCCCTTAAATATACCAAAAACTTTTGTTTCTTTTTTTTTCACCATCTACTGAAAGTAAGGCCTCGTGGCTTCCTATTGTTTCAGCTTGTGACCCCTTAAACTTTTAAAAAAATTTCTAAATATGTAGTGTCATTTCTTAAAATACACCTGATTATTATTTTCTGCTCTTCACTATCAGCTCTAGAATACCTAGTGTGAGTTTCTATTTATGGTACCCTTTTGGATAATCTTGGAAAAAAGCTGTTATAAAGGTAAGGTCTTTATATTAGCTTTATTATAAATGTGTTATGTAACCTATTGTAGTCTATGGATGTATATAACTTAAATAACAAACTTAACATATACTTTATGCTGGTATTAAATAATACTTCGGGCTACTCTATAAAAAACTAGGCATGACAATGAATGAACTGTTGTTTTAAAGAACAATTGCAAACACTAACAAATATTTAAAAAAATCAAGTTTAAAAAATTCTTTAAATTTGTTCAAAACTTTTACACAAGAGTTAAATCTAACGTCATTTATACATTGAGAATGTTTAAATTAAAATGAGAATTAACTGCTTGAAACTAAGATTATAGACATGTTTATTAGATTAAAACAGTGTTAACTTAAAAGTTAATACAAAACAATCAAACAATATAGATTTCTATTCTTGAATATCATGTCTACTGCAGCAGGCTATGGCTAGAATAGTCTACCGATTTCTGTGGCTAGTTTATATAGCTACGTTCTTAAATTTATGCTACATTATGTGAGTAAATTCTTGTATTCACTTTTTTTTTTCTCCTTATTTTGACTGTAATTATATTGCATCAGTATATCACATGACCTTGTGAGCTTTCTCTTAAACGCTTGAATGAACAGTGATTATAGCTCAAAACTTTCCATCAAATTTAAACAATAATCTAGTACAATTCTGTTATATGGGATGGAGAATATATTGACATCAGAGTTTATTTTTATTATATAGAATTTTTAGTGGTAGACATACTTAATGGTTTATTTGTAGTCAATCATAGGCATTTTAAACAAGTACTTGAAAAATAAATGTATAAATGAGGTTATAAAAATGTTAACCTAGAAGTGAGATGTTTTAAAATTTGATTCTTTAGTATTTTTAAACTTTAATTTAAAAAATTGCAATTGTCAAATTTGTACATATTAACTAATAATAATGATAAAAAAATAAATAATAATTAGTTATGTAAAACATAAGTAGTAGAGCTTTATCACATTGTTATAAGTTCAGCAAAGAAGTTGAATAACAGTATTTAATAGTAAGTTTTATTTATTTTTAATCTTATTGTTAATTTATGTTTGTAAGTGGTTTGTTCAAAAAGTTGAACAAGGTGGAAGTTGTTATCAAGTAAATAAAATTTAAAACAGAATTGATTATGAAAATTATTTACTTACTATGTAAACACCTGTTATTAGAGTATAAATACAATGCATACTTAAAATATCCATACAAAAAGAAATCAAAAAGTATAAGAACAGAAGTACTAAAGACCACTTAACAAACATGTTTGCTTTAGTATTAGTTACTCAAAACTAAATAGTGTAAAGTATTTATTATCTTTGTACTTAATTAACTGTTATAAGCTTATAAGTTTGTATAAAACTATAACATAAAATTACAACCCTGTATATAAACTAACCACAGAAAGTGGTGGAAGCACTTGGAATGGTTGCACCTGATATTCTGTTATAGACTTAATGTATAGTGTATAATAAATTTGATTTGTTAAAACTAAAAAGTAACTTAAACTAAAACTCAGTTGCAATGTTTAATAAGATTTAAAGACTGTTTAGTAAATGGTGGGTAGAGCTTATTAAGTGCCATTTAACTCAAAACTCTAATTTTTGAAGTTTCTTAGAGTTTGTATTACTTTGTTTTTTTTAATTACAAAATTCTCATAACTGTTATAGTTTACTTATTATAGTATGAAAAAGAATGAATAAGAAAAAAAAATATCATGACATAAGTTAAAAAATATTTATTCCTACAAACTGTATGTATTATTTAAAAGAACAATTCTTTTATTACAAAATTTTAAGTTTATTTTTTTTAATGAAGAAGGTATATACTAATAAACTTGTCAGGACTCATAAAAAAACTTAAATTTCATATGTTGAATGGGATATTTTTTAAAAACTTTTTGTGTAGAGGTAACTGTTATTTTTTTACAAAAATGAGTAGTGTAAACTTAATTGCTTTCATAAAAAAAACTTTAGTTATAAAAAAGTGTTGGATCACCTTATGATTCTAAAAGTTATGTTATAGTATACTTTAAATTTTTCAACAGTTTTCATTAGTTTTCTTTTAATTTAAGAAAATAAAGTTTATATACTTAACAAAGCCTTAATGTTTTAACAAAGGTTTACCTAATATCAGCATTTAGTATAGGTTGAGTTAAGACTTAGTTGTGGTTATTTGTGTAGGTGAGTTATATATTGTAAACATGCAAGTAACCTTCTAAGTTTATTATTTAAGTAACATCTACACCAAGTACTTGATTTTGTGGAACAAAGTTAAAGTTAGGATAAAATAAATCTGATGAAATATATCTTAATCTATAGCCTTATGTATATTGAGTTTGGGCAGTGCAAGCTTTCAAGCCTTGCTGCTGCTAACATGAAGACATTTGTATTTCTTGTTGCTTATTATATAGATATTTTAAAACAATGTTATTACTTATAAGCAGTTTTTTTTATTAAATTTTTAAGTAGTTAAAAATTTAATATTATTTATATATTCCTTAAATATTTCCTGATAGATTTAATTTTTGTGTAAAAGTTTTGACAACATTTAAAGTACTTTCTAAGTATGGTGTTTTTTGTATATTAAAAAGTATTTGCAACTGTTCTTGAATATAAAATATGTTCAGTCATTGTCATACCTATTTTTATAAATACTAGCCACACATGCCTGAAAACCTTGAATAACCTGGAAAAACCTAGAGTTTGAAAATTTAGGCTAAAAATTAGGAAAAACCTGAAGTTTTATACAAAATCACTAAAAAAAATTTGTAAAACCTGAAATTTTTAACAATTTGAATTTCTTAATTAGCACATTTTACATAATTTAAGATAAGCTTTAATGTTTCCACAAAAGTTCACTTAATATCTTTGTTACTTGGTGTAAGTTAGTTATATATTGTGATCATTTAAATAACCCTGTAGGTTTATTATTTAAGTAACACCTACAACAAGTAAGAATTGTAATGAGATACCAGTTACACTTGTTTAGTTTATTACTTAATTATGTTTAACAAAATTACAGTTAGGATAAAAAAAACAATCTGTGAAATACTTCCTAAGCTATATTCCTTATGTATATTGAGTTTTGGCAGTGCAAGCTTTCAAGCCTTGCTGCTGCTAACATGAAGACATTTGTATTTCTTGTTGTTTATTATAAAGATATTTTTAAACCAAGTTATTCCTTACAAGTAGTTTATTTTTATTAAAATTTTAATTAGTTAAAAAATATAGTAATACTTTTATACTCTTAAAATATATTTCTGTTAGATTTAATTTTTGTGTAAAAGTTTTGACTAGATTTAAAGTGGTGTTTTTTGTATATTTCTTAGTATTTGCAACTATTCTTTAATATAAAATATGTTCATTTATTGTCATAACTAGGTTTATAAAGTTTAGCCACAAGTATTATTTACAGGGTTGTCAAACAACCTGAAAACCTGAAAAAAACTGAAATGCTGCAATTTAGGCTAAAAATCTAGAAAAACCTTGAATTTGAGAAACTTTGAAAATAAACCTGGAAAATTCTAGAAGTTTGAAAAAAATCACTAAAAAGTCTTGAACAACCTGAAAATTTTATTAATTTGAACATGTTAAGTAGTAAAATTTTGATATGACTCAAAAAATATATCCTATAGATAATTTTTGTTTGTCATAAAAATATTTTTTTATTTAAAAACAAATTTAAAGTAGCTTTACAGTATCTTTTCAATTTTTTCTAAATACTTAACACAGGTTTTAACCTTGAACTTAACTTTAAATTAAAAAAGATCCAAAAGTGTACTTTTAAAAACCTGGAGGAATTTTTGAAAACCTGCTGAAAGTTTGCAAAAAATATGTGGTAATCATGTACTTATTATTATTATTATTTTATATTGCTTATTAGTATGATTGTAAAACATAGTATAACCATTACAAGTTATTAACCAATATCTATAGCTTATAGTGTATTGAGGTATATATCTTATAAATATAAATGTCTTATTTTATACTTAAATAATAACTACTGTATGTTATGTACTATTTTAATTTATAATAATGTAATGTAAATATATTTGAATAATAGTATAATTATTTAATATTTTTTATATAAACTATATTTAGATATTTTTGACTAAAACATTTAAGCTTTCTAGTGATAATATGTTATCTTTGTTGCGCTTTACCATATATCAAAAGTACATTATAAAATTTTTTAAATTGTCCTACAGCATCTAAATTTTAAAATAATGACCGTAGTTATATTTATAAATTGTAATGTACCCCTGGAGGTTTTAGGCGTTTTAGGAGCTTATAGGCATATATTATTATTATATCAACTATATTTTGTTTTAATACAAAAATAAAAGTGAAAGGCTTCATAAAATGTTTTCTTTGAGTTTAGTAATCACAATAACTAGCTAAGTGCATAATTAGTTTACACACTTTTAAGTTCCATTATCTAAAATTTTTATACTTACATACAGACCTCATTAAACAATTAAATATCAGTTATTCGAGAAAACAAATTTAATAAAAACTGACAAACCTAATAACTTGTTAATTATCTACAGCTATCATTGTAAAGTAAACAAACAAAATGCTTAGATGTAGACCAGCGGAGAGTTATGAAAAAATTGAGAAGATCGGACAAGGCACTTTTGGGTTAGTTAAAGTTTTTTTTCAAATTTCAGGCGTTTCTTTACACTGGTTGTATATCTTACTAGAATTTGCAATTGATTTTCTTATTTGCATTTTTAAAGTGACATCATAATTTTATGCTAATTTATGATCATTTCAATGAGAGCAGAGTATATATATTTTGACAAATTGTTCAAACCAACTTAACAACTTTCATAAGAAACTTGGACTTAAGAAACTTTGAAAATAGTCTGGAAAAACAAGAAACTTTAGATAATTTTTAAATGTAAAGTGTAGACATTTCTTTATGTACAAAATTCTATTATGAAACAAAAATATCACAATTGTTTTTCAACACGTTTAAAGTAACTTCGTAGCTTCTTTGCAAAAATTTTTTTTTACCTTAAATATAATTATATACTGACAATAAACTAAAAAAATTGTTCTTTAATAAATCTGGAATATTTTACTGTAAAAAATCTTTGGCAACCCTGTACATATATATATATATATATACAGAGAGAATTAGAAAAGTTCAAGGCAAAGAAAGTATTTATTAACAAATACTAACAATATACTTAACAAAAATTACGTTTGTTATTTTAAATAAACAGAGTAGTGTTCAAAGCAAGGGACAAAGCAACTAAAAACGTTGTAGCGTTGAAAAAAGTTGTCTTGGAAAATGAAAAAGAAGGGGTTTGTGTTTAAAATATGTTGACTATATTTAATAGTTTTATAACTAGTTTTTTAATTTATGTTGCTCTATATTTACAGTTGTTATATTTTAGTTAGTATTGTTGTAATATTTTTATATCAACTTTTTTTAGTTTTTATAAGTGTTTCAGTTTGAAAATAAAATATAATGGACAAAAAAAGGGGTGGTATTATAATAGAAAATAATTTGTTTAGTAAAAATTTAATTTAAAAAAAGTAGTAAAGGTTAAAAAATAACAAGTTATGGTTAGGAAGCTTAATGTTTTTAGTTTTTAACTAATTAAATTTTCTTTAAACTTTCGGTAACAAAAATTATTTTTACAAATAGTAAGGATTAGTATTGTCGTAATTATTAAAGTATTTTTTATTTGTTTTATAATGTTGTTCTACTTATAAAAAATGAAAACTTTAATTTTGAGTTTAGATTTAAATAACCTTTAAAAGTAGCAAAAAAATATAATAATTTAGCTGTCAGTGTTCTAACTTTAGATTATTCAACTCTATTAAAAAATACACCTGTATTAAAATAAAGATGTTAATTTTATTCTATAAAAAAATAATATTAAGTTACAAAAGCTGTTAGTGAGTCAAAACTTTTCTGTTTTAGTTTATTTTCTTTTTGTTAAAATGCTATGTAAAGTATGTAAGCATTATTTTATAAATTTATCAAATTATCAGTTTCTATAACCGCGTTGAAATGTTTTAGTTTAATTATAACCGGGGTGCCAAAAAAATTTGGAATCCTGGATAAACCTTGAATTTAACAATTTAGGCTAAGACACCTCTTAAAACCTGGAATTTGAAAAATTTCGAAAAAAAAAGCTGGGATTTTCAACAAAATCACTAAAAAAGCTGAAATTTTAAACAAAAGTCACTTAAAAACCTAGTATTTTAAACTAAATTTCTATAAAACCTAAAAAGTTAAACAATTTTTACATATTAATTAGTAAAATTTTGATTTGACACGAAAAATCTATCATGTAGATAATAAATTTTTGTCATCATAATTTTTTTTTGTTCGAAACACATTTGAAGTAGCTTTACAGTGTCTTTAAAATTTTGATATACTGCTTAACACAGAATTTTACCTAACTTTAAACTAAAACCAGAACCATAAACAAGTACTTTTAAAAACCTGGAAGAAGCTCAGAAAACCCTAGAGAAAATTCTAAAAAACATTTAACGACCCTGTTTAAAAACGTTTAATAGTTATAATTAACCATAACATTTTTAAACTTTATAATTTTTGTTACTTGATATGAATACATTATTCTTTTATTTTAAATTAGGTTATTTTAATATTTAACTATTAATAATGGAAAGTAAATAAATGTTGTGATGATTTTAAACTAGTATTTACACAACTAAGATTAGTACTTTACTTTTATTTTTTTCAAATTTACAGTTCCCATAATTCCGCTGAGAGCGATCTAAATCTTGCAAGAGTGTATTTCTTTTTAAAAATAAGTAAACCTTAAAGTTTTAAATATCAGAAAATACAATTTTATATACTTTTTTTTGTTTATCAGTTCCAAATCACTGCTCTGAGAAAGATCAAAGTCATGCAATTGTCAATCTTTCTCTAAGAATGAGCAACTTGTTATGATTTTTATATAAATCAATACAGAAATCATATTTTAATGACTTTTTACACAACAGTTTCCAATTACTGCTCTGAGGGAGAGGAAAATCTTGCAAGCTCTCCATCATAAGAATGTGGTGGATTTGATTGAAGTTGTCAGATCTAAAACTACAACCCTAAACAAGTATGTTTATGTATTTTTGTTGACTATCAATAAATTGTTAACATTTGTAAATTTTGTGCAATTTTATATGCTTGTGCAAGTTAGACAGCTAACCTATGTCAGTTATATAAAAAATGTTGGATTCTGCGAAATTTGTTAAAAATATTTTTGTAAAACCTGAAAAGTAACGATTTTATGAAATTTAGTGTAGTGTTAATATAATTGTGTGTAGTACAAACCACAATAAATATTAAATAGTGCAAAATAAAAACATGGAAAGCTAGAAAAACCTGGGTTTGTTAGTTTTTGCTCAAAAAACCTAGAAAAACATAAAATTAAAATATTTTAAACTACTAACCTAGAAATTCGAACAAAATTCACTAAAACCTGGAAAAAGTTGGAATTATAAGCAACTTTTAAGTTTTAAGTAATTAAACTTCAATTTGACACATATAATCGATAGTAAAGATTTAAAAAAGTTAAAATCAGAATTATTTATTAAAAACACATTTAAAGAAGCTTTAAGATATCCATATAATGTAGTTTAGCATTAAAGATATACATTTAACATAGTTTTTCGCCTTAAACTAAAAATAGACCCAAAGACGTGAAATATAGAAATCCTAGAAGGAATTTGCCAAAAATATTTGTTTACATGTCTAGTTATATATATACATGTTTTCACTGACTACAAATAAATTTGTGTCGAATAAAGTAGTTTAAAACTTTATTTTTAAAATTGTTTCAAGTTTGCTAATAATTTAGGAATTCACATCAATTTTAGTTGAATATCTTGTGTAGACACACTTATTACTGGCACTACAAAACTTTAGTTGTAACTAACTAGTTTAATAAGGAACTCTAGAAAAGTATTATAATAATAAATTATAATATTCACTATCAAATATTTGTATATGTAAAATGAATAATGTAACAAAGTTCTTATTCTAAGTATTCTAAAATAATAGATTAATAAAATAAAATAATAGTATTCTATTGTTAATAGATAAATGTACAATAATCATAAATTTAACCCTTATTTTATAAATAAACAAGTAATGTACAAACTATTAGAAGGATTATTCTATTCTAAATGCTTGTTGATAAATAATTTGTATAATGTTAAATACAGACAAAGTTCTTAATTAATTTACATAAACAAATAATGTACTAATTACTAGAAGGAATTTTTTACTTGCATTATAACAACTATAGGTAAAAGAATGATATAAACATTTATAAAGTTTTTGTTATTTAAACAGATAATGTACCAACTATTTGATGGATTATTCTACATGCACCGCAATAAAGTGATACATCGAGATATGAAAGCAGCCAACGTTCTCATTACAAAAGATGGAACACTAAAACTTGCTGATTTTGGTTTAGCTAGGTAAGAAAAAAATAATATAAAAATTAATTTATGGCAACTACAAAAGACGGAACGCTCAAACTTTCTGTTTTCGGCCTTGCTAGGTTATTACTAGTCGATTTTGTTAAAATACCACAGAGAAGTCCATTAAAATTTTAGGCTGTTAATGTCTCTACACATTCTTTTAAAAGATATATAGTTATGAAAAAAAATAAAAGTTAGAATTAACTTAAGTTGTAAGCGTCAAAATTAAATCAGTGACCTAGTTAGACCGGCTAAATAATTATTTATAATATTACAATATATAATATTAAAATTTTATTTAGTTAATCAATTACCCATATAAACTCGCTAACTAAGGCTAGTATAAATTTTTGATTTAAAGTTCAAGCTTGATCGAAGTTTTTTGCAAAGCTCTGGTAATTTTGGTTGTGTTTCCTAAATTTGTTACTAGTTAATACTATTATTCTAATTAGCTAGTTTCAATTTTTATTTTCTGTTATTCTTGTAAGTCTTGACATTTTTGAACTTTAATTTTTTTCGAATTTTGTTCTTAGTACACTTTAAAAATTTCTAAAAACACTTATCTGACTCAGATTAGTTATTTTACTCAAAAACAGTTTACTAAATATTCATGTTATATTTTACCTGAAAATTGTTAATAGCTAGTTGTTAAATAAAGTATTTAAGCCTAAACTAAAACATGTTTCATTAACTTTAGAAAATAACATACGAAAGCATTTCAAAACCTAATCCAATACTTAAACATTTATTTTACAATTTTTATACTATATAAAAACTAAAGAAAAATATAACCGGAAACAAATTATATAAATCTAAGAGCAACTTAATAAAAATTTCTACTTATATTTATAACACTCAAATATTTTTAATATATAATTTAAATAAACACAAAAGTATTTCTTATTTTTTAAACTTTTTATGCCAGATTTTCAAAATTTGTGAAAAAGAAAACACGAAAATGTTCAAAAAACCTTTAACACCGGCTGCTTATCGAAAAAGCAAAAAGTAATAACATTGTCAATAATTACAAAAAATACATATTTGTTATTTTTGTTTTACAAAAGTTATAATGATTAATAAGTAATGAGTTGATAAATTCTGTAAACAAAGAAAATTTATCAGGTTGTTTTGTTTTAGATTTTTATCGTTTGTAAAAGTAACTAAAATATCCACAAAAGTAATAAATTTCGAGCAGATGACTTGAAATCTTTTTGTAGTAGTTTTAATTAAGAAAAACCAGTACAAATTGACAAAAAAAAAAGTTATATTTTTCATGTCTATGGCCTTTTGTGAAAATTTTAAAGTGAATATAATATTTAATATAAACAGAGATAAAAATAAATACAGCTATGGATTTACCTTTAAGTAGTTATTTAGACTTAAAAAAAAAACGTTTTATAATCAGTTTAGTTCAATTTTGTGCTTCAGTTATTAACCAAGATATTTAAATTTAGTTTGTTTAATAGTTTTACTCCAATCTCAGTCCCTATAATGTATAAAACTGTTACTAGTTCATTTCTTCTGATATAAAAAATAATAATATAAATTTACTAACACCTATGTAGTGCACATAAAAAAACTAAAACAAATATTTTTCACTAAAACTAACACATATAACCAGCAAAACTTAAGTTGTTAATATTAAGTAAGTGTTGTATATACGACTATTTAGCAAAATTTGCAAATTAAACTTACACACTGATTATGATTTATCAATCGATTTTTTTTTTCTGAAATGATGTAGTGTTCTAAAATTTAATTTTCACAATCTTTAGTTTAAAAGAGCTAGCATTACCATTTAGACATTTATGTATTATATTTATTAATATTATTATTACTTATAACAGCACAATACACAATTAAAAAAAAAACAAAATAAGTAAAGTAAACAAGAAAATTTGCAATGCATATAAATAATTTTTATTTCAGAGCGTTCACAGTTCGCAAGGAAGGAGAATCGAACAAATATACAAACAGAGTGGTAACTTTGTGGTACAGACCCCCTGAATTATTACTTGGTGAGAATTTTTATTAGTTTGAATATGAAGACAATTGTTGTTTTGCATTTATATTTTATATCTGATGTTTGATTAAGTTAGGTAAAATGCTTTTATTTAACAAAGTTATGTTGTTTGTGATTATGTCATATATACCTTGACTCTTACTTGGTGAGTAATTATATACTTTCTTTAAAAATCGTTAGTATTTTTGATACATCTTAATTACTGTTTGAAAGTTAAAAAAATTACTTGTTTTTTGTCTAGAAATTATATTAATTGTAATTATAATATAGCAATGAACATAAATAGTTTAGAAGTAATAAAAATTACTGTTTTTATTATTACACTGTTCATCTTATATTGTTTACCTTAATTATAAAAGGCGAAAGAAACTACGGGCCACCAATTGATCTTTGGGGTGCCGGATGTATTATGAGTGAATTGTGGACCAGAGTGCCTTTGATGCAGGTTTGTATTTAGTCAATTTTATAGGTAAAAAGTAATTAGTGTTTTTTTATGCCTTAATGCAGGTTTGGTTAGTTTATTATTATTTTAATTTTAATTAGATTGTTAAAAATTAAAAGTGTTTGTATAGTTTTTTCTAGTTACATTGAAAATAATATCAGGGTTGCAAAAAAACCTGGATTCCTGGAAAAACCTGGAACTTAAGAGGTTAAAAAGAACTTGAATTGTGAACAAAATTCACTTAAAAACCTGGAATTTTTAACAACTTTTACATGTTAAGCAGTGAAATTTCGATTTGACACAAAAATTTTGTCATAAAGATAAATAATTTTTGTCATCCCAAGTCTTTTTATTAAATAACACATCTAAAGAAGCTTTATGGTATCTTTTTAATGTCGTTTTACTATTTTACATAGTTTTTTACCTTAAACTTAACTTTAAACTAAAACTATCGAAACGTATACTTTTTAAAACACCGCAAAACTTCATATATTCTGGATAAAATATTTTAATACAAATGGAAACCCTGCCAATTTGACAAAATTTATAATTAATAGTAACCTAAATTACTAATTTGAGGTTACACTAAATACTAAATCTATAACAGTTATATGTTTATATATCTATTTACTATTTTAATTACTACTAAATATAATTATTACTTCCTCAGGGAAATGTGGAAAAAAACCAACTTGATTTGATAACAAAGTTGTGCGGATCAATTACCCCAGATGTTTGGCCTGGAGTTGATAAATTACAACATTACCAACATTATATTGTGAATGATAAAAAACAACATAACAGGTTATATATAAAAAATAAGTAGATTTATTTGGTGTTGAAAAATCACAATATTATCAACATTATATTGTGAATGATAAAAAACTAAATAACAGGTTATCTTTTTTAATGATAAAAACGTATTCTTTTTTCTGAAGAGCTACATCAATCTCCAGACTATATTTTTAGAAATAGAAAAGTAGGTTGTTTTAAATTTTTTTATTGTTTGGAGTTGAAAGATTGCAACATCATTAAGATAAAATTGTAGATAATAAAAAACAACATAACAGGTCATATAATACTTTATCTCAATATAGAGGTTCTTAAGGGTTATAGGGAATAATAAATTATAGAAGATTAGTACAACAAGCGAAACAAAACTTATCTAACTAAAAAATGAACTAAAAAACACAAAGATACATTCTAACTGCATCACACTAAACTAAAACTACAGTTAAATACAAATGATTATAAATACTAATAAGTATCTTTGAACTTAGTAGAGAGCATTAGTACTTAAATATAATTGTTTAAAGCTCAACTTTAGCTTACCAATTACTTACAAATTAATGTACCGAATGCTCATAACTTTCAAAATATTGTTTACTTTTATTTATATCAAAAGCAAAGAAAACTTTTTTTTTACGTATTCATTGAAAAAAAATTAACTCCCTCGAATAAACAATGTTGTTTTGAGAAACTGAGAAAATTATTTTGAGAAAGCTTATCAAACGTTTTTATTGTCACAAATAGTTCTATATATATTCATAAGCTTTTAAATTATAAAATTAGTTGTTTATTTTATTACAACATTTTAACAACTATTAGTAGGTAAATTTTGTTGAGAAGTTTTGTTGTTGAGAAATTTGATTAATTAAAATGATGAGTCTCAATGAAAAAAAACCATAAATGTTTTTTACTTTTAACAAGAGCTGTGAGCAGATAGATGCATGTATTTTTACTTAGCTTAAACAAGAAAAGACGACTAAAAAGGTCTTAATAAATGTTACAAAATAAGTTTTTGCTAGTATTTTTTTTGCTTTCAATAGATATTTGCACCTTTATATACTAAACAAAACAGGCAATAATTAGAATGTGTTTAAGTGATTTGTGCATGAAACCTTCTTCAGGGTCTTTTTTCAAAAAAAATACTTTGCTCTAATTTGCTTATTAAGTACACAAAGCTATGTTCCAACTTTGAAATAAAACAAAATGTCTTATAAATACCAACTCATATGTTTTTATCTAGTTACACTTATTTGTAGAAAATAAACCTGGTACTTTCTTTACTAGTGTGACGTAATCAGTTTTTCTCACACATAGTTTTCTTTATTTTCTAATAATATTTATTTACTTTAAACAGGAAAAGGGTATTGAAAGATAGACTGATGTATAAAATAAGAGATAGGGACGGATTTGATTTGATCGACAATTTGTTAAGTTTAGATCCTAAAAAGGTTAACAAACTATATATGTATAAAAAAAATTACTTATAATTTTACTTTGAATATATTAATATAAAAATCAAGCTCTTGCTTAACTTTGTTAAACGAAATTCAAATAGATTCTTGTTTTTTGTTTAATAGGTATCTTTATTGCTTAGTATATTAATTAAGTGAACTTGTTTTATTACTGATTTTTACAAAAACATGTTTCTCGCATTTAAAAAATTTCACTGAATACTGTATAATATATAAAATTGATAAAATAAATAACTTTTACAAAACTCAACAGAGGATAGATGCCGACAACGCGTTGAACCACGATTTTTTCTGGAAAGACCCTCTACCTTCTGATTCGCTGAAATGTTTGGAAAATTTGAAGGAGAACAACTTCGAGTTTACCAAGCGTTTACAAAAGGTAATTAAATGTTTTAATATGTTTTATATCTTATAACAGCAACAAAATCATCAGAAGCAAATGTATTTGTTTGATAGTAATAAAAAAAATGTTTCATTAAAAACTTGAGAATCTCCAGTGAAATCACCAAAACCATATCTGATTATATGTTTTATTGTAATAAATAGTTTGTTTCAACTTCAAATATCTGCCACAAAATAATCGGAAACACTCAGTAGTTTAATATTGATTGTTTTGTTTCAACTTCAAATATCTTTCACAAAATAATCGAAAACATTTAGTAGTTTAATATTGACTTGTTTCTACTTGCAGAAGCGTGAGAAACTTGAAAAAAAATTCTACGAAGAAGCGGTATTTTGTTGTTTGTATCAATAATAAATTAAATTAATGAAGATATTTATTAACAAATTCAAATCTCTGTCACAAAATCACCAGAAAAAAAATTAACTGTTTAATAATGTTTTATGTTTTGTTTCTTTTAGCGACAGGCAATTAATGGACCAAAATCACCAAAAAATGCAGGAGAAAGTTGGTAATTAAAAACATATATATGAATTTAGTTGTACACACCGAGTTTTAGTTCTTTTAACAGTAATAGCACTTGTTTATTTTCTTCCAAAGTTTAAAACATTCTTTTTAAAAAATATAAAAAAAGAAATTACCTAAAAATAATTTAATTGACTATTTTTTTGTTATAAAGTTAAAGTTTATTCGTTTTTTATCTGACCTATAATAAGAGTAATAAAAAATTATAATATATTTATATTAGATTAGTATTTTAATCGTATGTGTTCACAAGCAGCTGTTATGACTTAATTTTTCGTTATATTTTAACCTGTCAATCAAAATAAAGTTTTAAAAATAATCTGAAAAAAACTAAAATAAACTTATGACTCACGCGTGCCATTAAGTCAAAATTTTGACGTTCATTTTTACCTTTTTCAAATACGCGTTATATTTACTTTTTGACGCTACAACACAGGAATCTCCTTTTTAAACCATAGAAAAATGCCCGAAACAAAATAAATTTTGACTCACACTGTTTCTTAATAATCTTTATTGATTATTTGGTTGTTATACAATTTTCCACTCTGCGCAACAATATAAATTATCAGTACAACAATAAACTGTTTCAAGTATTACTTGAAAATAATTAAGATATCAATTATTATACTTTTATTATTTCTATATACTATTATTGTAAATTATTCACAGGCGGCAAAACAACATCAACACAACAACAGACATCATCCTTACAATTATCACCAGATAAATAATTATAAACAGAAAAAAGAAAATTCTTCAAAGCAGTATGAAGAGAGAACTTGGTAGAAATATGATGAAATAGTTCCTGAATGTTTAACTTGTGATTGTCTAGAAGTATAAATTTGTGTGCAGTTATTTTTTAAAGTTGTTTTCTTTACGTTTTCGATGGCATTTTCCTTCTGTTTGACTAGTATTAGTTTTTAAAAAAGTATCTATCGTATTATTCATCGTACAAATACTAGGTATCTTTTATCTTTCGAATGTGCTAGATTCACATTTTATTTTGTTAATATTCTAATTTTTTTTTATATACAATGTTGGGGCTTAAACTGACTTTAGTGTACTTTAAGTGATAGCAAGTCTTAAAAGAATTTTTTCATTGAAAAATATATTTAGAAAAAGATAATTATAAGATTTAATTTATAGTCCCTTACATGTTATAAATTAAAAAAAAAATTGTGCGGTACTTCTTAGGCAAATTATTTTGATTTATATAGTATATACAGTAATAAATTACTAATATTATTGAAAAATATTATATTGAGTTCTTTTGTAATGAAAATTAAGTTATTAGTACTTAAGTTGAGTAAAGATTAATTAGTAAATTTATTTATAACTGCTCTTATGACTATGCATTAAGTTAGGTTTGATAAAGTGCTGTTTTTTAACATTTATAAACATACATAAAAATATTTGAATTTGTAAGGTGAAAATTTTGAAGTCCTTTGTGTAACTTATATAATATTTGCAAGCCTTATTGTTTTCTTAGGATGAATCGATCTTATTTTCTTATAACATTATTTTTTATTATTTTATTAATAAATAATTGTGAAACTTCGTTTATTTTTAGTTTTTTTTAATTTGCTTAATTTTATTTGTATTTTTGTTTTTTTTTGTCCTTCTTTTGAGCTTCAAGGCAAATGATTATGCAAAACAAATTAAAAAAATTTAGTTTCAATAACTACTTGATATAAGTATTAATTTAGATTCATTCTATTGTGAAATATAGTGAGTTTTTAATAGTACAGGAAAATAATATTTTTTAAATTAATAGTTTTTCGCTTATAAATAAGCATGATTTAAAAACTAACTAAGAAATAAGTTACTAGCTTCTTTAATTTGTTTTAAATTCGTAATACTTAAAACCTTACTATTTCTTCAGCTGCTTTTTGCTATTATCGAAAATGTTGAAATTTTTCTCATATTATCATTAAATGTTATTTAAACTCATTTAATGTACAGTTCCAAATGTAGCAAACAGAGCCTAATAAGTTTGTTATATTAAATATCTTGCTTTTGAATACAAAAGTAATCTGGGATACTGTTGTAATAACAATAAATTTAAAATAAATTCTATTGTTTCTTATATTACAGTTAGTTCAACTTTTATAGTTTAATGTTGAGTTACCTTTTTTTATCACAAAGTAATTTATTTTAATTTTTTTAAACTACCCCAACTAACTTTTGTTTTGGATTTTTGTTTTCTTGTGCTTAATTAAATGCGTATTTAAAATTTAGCAGCTTTACAAGAAATGAACTAATAATAGTATAATTTAAAAAACAATTAAATTTATTTACTGTTTTATTTAATGCTTCCTTTTTTTTCATCAGTTCTGATTTATAAAGAATAACGGCTTCATATTTTCAAACACAGCTAATTAAGTATTTTGATTAGTAGATAATTGAGAATACTTTTTTCCATGTAAATATGTATAGGAGTTTCCTCAACTTTGTGATTATTTACTAGTTGTGATTTGTTTATTTTCATGCTAAATAAATATTAAATGCTGCCACTTTTTTTTATTATATATATAATACTATACTATATTATTTAGTTCAACAACATCACAAAATATACAAATTTTAATTTTTTGGTAAATAAAAATCTCAATAAAAAAGTTTTACTTTTTATATAAACTAAAAGTTCTCTACTCTGTACTTTTATTAGAAACAACTAAATTAAAACTAAGTTAAAAGTATCTTGTTATTTTATTTTATAGTGTTCATTATTTTTATTTTTTAAATTTTAGTTAGTACATAAAAGCTGAATGCTAAGTTAAATTTTACTTTTAAACAAACTTAAAATTAAAAGATATGTCTTAGATCTATAAGTTTGTTTTAATCACCTTGTATTAAATCTCGATAGTAGTTTTTTTATTTTTAGAAGTCTTGAATTAAATATTGCTTAAAAAGTACTAATATTAAAGTATAATTAGTTTTTACCTTTAAGACCTGGTTTCAACAGTTAATGTTTGATAGTTTTGTTTGTAAACTGATTATAAAGACAATTTTGAATCCTGTTAATTACTAAACAGTTATAACTGTATAATTTTAATTTAGCTAGTTTCTATGAGTCCCAAAGTTTTTTAAAAATTGAAAAGACTTACAACAAAAAAAACCTTTCTACAGTCAAAAAGAATAAATATATATAGTTTTTTTCTATATTTTACAAAAAAACTTCAATATATTTTGAAAAAAAAAAAAAAATATTTTTGAAACTTACTAAAATTAAGTACATAACTTTTTAACATAAAAATAATCAGGGCAAAATATATACAAGCTTGAAGTGTAAGTTGAACATTTAAAGCCTTCCCTTATTATCTTTATATAGGATTGGAGATAACTGGCATAATTTATATATTCAAACAGATTCGTGCTGGTCTTATTTAAACTATATAAAGTTTGAAATTAAACAATACAAGTGCAATACTATATAAAAAATTTATCATTTGTATACTAGATTAGGTTTTCATTTAAAAAAAAGTGAACTGATTTTGCTGAGTATTAATCCAAGAATATTTTTTGCAAATTTATAGCGCAATTTGTGTACACAACTTTTTTCAACAATATTTTTTAAAAATTTAATTCTTTTGAAGTTTGTAATGACGGAGCGGTTGTTTAAAAAAAGAAGTGTTTTATCAAATAAAAACAATATAAGAAATTTCTTAAGGAACAGAAAATGCAACTTGAGTTTTGAAGCTTTAATTTGGAGCTGATATAAACCAGCTTAAAATTTATAAACCGGGGAAAAGTTGATGAATGAGAACAGTATGCGTTCTCAGTGCTAAATGGTGTCATAGCCCTAGAAGATTTAAAAAATAATGTGTATTAGAAAAGTTGTAATTTATTATTTTTTTTATACCAACATTATAGGTTATTTATTTAGCATAGTGTGTTTTTGTATATTTTTTGAAAATAAATAATTTTCAGTTGTTTAGAACAAGTTAATATTTAAATGAATTCTATAACCAAACGTTAGTAGTTTTCCAATTATCTTATAGGTAATATTGAATTATTAGGAGAATTAAAAGTCTTTTTCTAATGTAACTTAAACTGAAAATTAAAAAATAATAATAAATCTAGAAAAGAAAACTAAATTGTGCTTTTTCCTTATCAAGTAAAAACGCAAAGAACTTTATAAAAGCTATAGTTTGGAATATATCTTTTTATGTTGAGCAAAGCATTATTAAATTGTTGAAATTAAACAAGTTAAAAATTTCTGAAGTACCGAACATATTAATAGCGTTGCTAGAACACTTAAGAAATGCTGTCTAAAATACAATAGGAACAAGAACTATTTACATCTTAAGTTATTAGTTAAGTATCAATTTCAAAAAAGTAAAAACTTTCTATAAAAAAATGAATAAAAAGTAGTTTTTCTTTCTACACTGACTTGAATGCATTCTTGGGGTATTTTAGACTGATGTAAAACAGAACACATCTTACAATAAAGGTATACTATAAGTTTAAGGTATACTATAAGTTTCAAACAAGTTTTTGTTTTGTTAAAGTAATATCTAATATTTGATAAAATATGTGTATGTATGAGTTTTGTTATAGCTTTTAACTTTGACATCAACTTATATTTTTAGCTAATGTTTGTATGTTAATTTTAAAATTTTAACTTTGTAACATTCTTTTTTACCACAAAGTTGTTTTAAGTAATAATAAACTTAATGTATTTTCTCTTGACTGTGTTAGAAATTAAACTTTCAATTTTTTTAAAGAATTAGTTGACATTATATCAAAAGTCTTATATTTTTTTTTTACGACCAAAAATTTTCAAAAGCTTGGATTTTGAGTAAGAAAAACGTTTTGGTTATCGAGTCATTAATAAAAATAACAAGTTTTCGTCATAAATTAAAAGATAACTTAATTTAATGTTTGACGTATCAAACATTAAAGCATATGTTTGAATAAATAAAATAAATTGAATTAATTTATATACAGTGCATTATACCATCTCTACATTTTTTTAAATTATGAACTTGTACATTTTGGTTTATATTATACAATCCTGCCAGAAAAAGTCTTTTGGTAATATCAAAATATGTTCTCTTATTATGTACTTTGGTTAGTTCATATTTATACCATATTATCTTAATATGGCTTTTTCTTGCGATATAAATTGGTTATGTTAGTAGCTTTAGAAGATTAAATAACTTATAAACACTACTTAAAACGTTTAAAGCAAACATAAAAATTGATAAGTTTAAACTAGCACTGTTGATAACTGAAAACTAAATCAACTGTGGTTGTTTTGCGCTAATTAAGTTTTTAAAACGAGAGTCAAAGTCAAGTATGCAACACAATAGTTTACCAAATGTTAGCTATAATCAATATTCTTTTATAACAATGTAAAAAAAGCTTTATTTTCATATGATTCGGTTAACACTAAAACTATACAGTACACTCTTCTTATATCTAAAGACAAAAGTACATAATATAAGTTTTGATTTATTTTCTAGTTTTGAAACGATTTAAAATGTTTAATAAATTTTTCAAATACTATTTAAAATGAAGCCAACTACTTACTTTGATTTCTTTTACATAAACTGATTTATGTTAATGATTGTTGAACAAATCATAAAAGTACAAAATGTTTTACTAAAGCGGCTAAGAACATTTTTAAAAACAAGCTTAAGCTAGGATAAAATGTTAAAGTGTAAATTAATAAAAGCAAATAACAAGTTTATATTGTGTTTAGATGTACAATTTTAGATGTAAATATCAATATTAGTATGTATTAAAACACTTTTATTAAACTATATTTAGTGTATATGTTAATTATTGGATACTTTTTTTAATGTCATTAGTAATTAAACTGCTATATGTTTTTATCAGTAATGTAAAGATAATTGAACCATTTGATGTTAATTAAATAAAATAATTAAAATATATGTAACTTAGTTTAGTATTAAAACTAAAAACAAAACTTAAACTGAAATATTGAACGAACTTTCAAGAGATGTTTTTTAGAATGATGTGGTTAGATATACAATAGAAATCCAAAAAGTAATTATAGTTTTAGTAAAAAATAGTGTTAAATTTTAAGATCAAATATTAAGAGAACTCAATTATAAAAGTTTACAACTCAATTTAACATTTTATTTTTGCATTAAACGCTTTAAATTGTTTAACCGCTTTTATTTTTACCTAGTCAGCACAATTATTTTAGTTTTATCCGCAAATTTATTTAGCCTACTAATTTTATACATACCAATTAACTAGTATATTAGTGTAAACTTGGATAAAACAGCAGTTTCTAGTTTTATTGCTAAGCCTATTTGTTTTAAACATCTTTACTAAAGTTAGATTATAAATTCCGGTTGGGCGACGTATGACTTTTACAAAAACTTTTCATGTGCCAAAGTTTTTTTATCGTTAAAGTATCTCGTGTGCTTTTATTAATTTTGAGCTTTAGATGATGGAAACACTTAGACATGTACTTAACGTTTAATTTTTATTACACACTGGCACTTATTTTACTGTTTATCCGTTACAAACTTGCTTTTAATGAGTTTCTACAAGTTTTGTGTTAAAATATACAAAATTAAGTGACCTGTAGCTTTTTTTAACAATCCAATATGCGAAAGATTTCTTCTAATAGTTTCCCTACCCGCAAAGTATTGCCTATCACTGTTATAATTTTTTTTGAACATCAGCAAGCTAAATCATAGTATTATAATGTATTATAAATGTTATGAAGGTAGTAAGTACAAGGTTATGTTACATGTAGATTTACACTAATTGTGTGTTAGCTTAAAGAAAAAATTAATATAATACATAAAAACTAGTCAAATAAATTATAAAAAAAACTGTGTAAAGAAATGTTGAAAACAGTTCATGGTTGAGTTACTAAACACCTTCTTATGTGTAAAAAATTTTAAGCCTTACACATAAAATAGCCTACAAACATTTTGAGATCTTTAAAATTCATATTCTCATAGCAAAAATTGTAAAGTTCACTAAATATTAATCTTTATCAAACTAGTACAACTAAGGTAAAAAAGAAAGAAAGTTGTTCATAAATATATTGTTTTAATCAGCATAGCACCTAAATCGTTATAACTAATTAGAGGTTCTCAATAACTTCAATGTTTAGTCACTAGCTTTAAGAGTACACAAATAGAGTATAAAAAATAAATTTAAATCCAAGAGCCTTTGGAAATAATTCAGTTGTATAACTATTTCATCCTTTAAATTAAATGCTTTATTGTTTAACTATTTTGTTTAAAAATAAATTATTTTGAGTTCATAATACATTATCACTAAAGTTAGTTCAGGTAGCTTCGCAACTTTGATCATTACGGTTGAAGAAAACTTAGAAAAATACTACAGAATATAAATAACAAGCATTCATAATTCAGATACTCAAAAAGGAAAAATGCTACAAAGATATAACAAATAGTTCGGTTTTGTAGATGTTGGAATTCAATTGTAATAATTTATACAAATCAGATGAATTGCTTGCGATTTGCTAATACTTTTCTAATAACTATTATAAAATGTAAATTTCTAAATAAAGTTAAATTGCAATAAATTTTACTAGTTTATTATAAAGAAGTTTACTTCCTCAAACTTATTTAATCTAACACTCTTAAACTTAAGTATGTTCAGAATTTGTACATAATCTATGAAATTACATAATTTATTTTTGTTTAATATGATTTTATACAGCTACATACAAATATTTTTATTTTTGTTTATTTTGTTCTTTGATTTTGAATCTTAACTAAAAAATTTAAAATTTGCCTCAAATTCATTCTTTAATTTTAATTCAACTTGTTTTGTTTTTAGGTGAAATTTGTTTTAACTTAATTTTTTGTATAAAGCTTTTGGGCGGGATTTCAAATTTTGACATTTATTACAAGCACAAGAATGTTAAAATTTTCAATAGTTACGTCATAATTAAAATAAGCTACGTTAAAATGCACCTCAACTTTTAGCTCACTTTATTAACTACGTTTTTGCTTAAGCAATATTTACTTTGAAAATTAAGTAGAAGAAAAATGAAAGCTACATACAGATTTTATTAATATTATTGTTGTTATATTGATTTTAAAACTTAACTTAAGTTTAACTTTGAGCAAAAATTTGTTTTTATTTTAATTTATTGTTTAAATGTTATTTTCCATGACTGTCACATATCTTTTTTGATTTATTTAAGCACTGCCGAGGTCTTTGACAGAAGCTTAGTTTGTAAAATAAATTCTCGAAAGAATAAATTATACTTTTGTCTAGTTTAAACTAAAAATTAATAGCAATTTACAATTTAAATCAGTTATAAAAAAAAAAAAATTTGTAATAAGCTAATTTTATTTCTTTACTGTAATATGCTTTGAAGTTCTCTAAAAAATTAAAAGTATAGAGTAAAGTTTATAAAACAACATAATATTTAGAATTTGTTTACCTAGAATAAACTGTACTAATAAAACACGTTAAAAAAGCTAATTATTTATTTTTAGCTGTACCATATGTTGGAAATTTAAAGAACACTAATGGAAGTGCAAAAACTGTTGAAGGTTTAATAGTTCATTATTTAAAATATCTGAAATTATTTAAGAAATGATGTTTTTAAAAATATATAAAATATAATCTGAGCTTATAAACTATTAAAACTTTATTTACAATCAGTTAACCTTCAACAATTAGTCCTGCTTGTACAAAACAGTAATTTTTCTACTCCTTATCATCGTCATACTTCATATTTTTAATTACGTCATCAACACCCTCAAGCGACTTTCTCTCAAGCTTTCTTTTCCTACCAGAAGGTTGTTTGAAAGGTGGAGTAACCTGAAGCTTTTTAGGAGTTTTGGTTGCATCAGCTTGTTGATCTTTATTGATTTCATCATCATTTTCTTCACTTGCTTCATCAAAGTTAAGCCTCTTTTTTACGTCGTCAAGAGAATTCCTATCATACTTTTGGGTTCTGATGGCTGATTTTCTTGTTGATGATTTAGTGGTTCGAGCCATCTTTGGAGTAGTGAACGGATCTACCGGCGTGTCATTGCTCTCTCCACTGACAGCTTCGGTTTTGTCAGTTTTTCTTGGAGTAGAGAGCTTTGATGCTTGATTTTTTGAAGTTGAGTCTGCAGAACTGATAGCATTTTTGTTTAATTTTTTGTTATTATTCTGCTGAGCCAAATGCACCTTTTTACTTTGAGTCTTTTCATCAGGTTGTAGAGCGATTTCGTCTGCATCAGTAAAAACCGAACCAAGTGAATCCTCATTATCTTGTAAAATTGATTTTTCAACTGAAGCGGTCTCAACAGTTTCAGCATTTGCCAATCTGTTAACTGTATCAGTTTGGGGACTGGCTGAAGACATGGTTTTGAGCTTTACTAACAAGTTTAAGTATTTTGTATATGCTGAAAAAATTACTTGATAGTATAGTTTATGTTTTTCAGTAGCTTAAAAGTTAATGCTAATAAAAGTAGGTGACCAACAATAAATAATATTAAAACAAATCAATAAAGATAAAACTTTGAGCTACAGATTTATAGTCCTTTTAAAGACTATCAATTAAGCGTGTTGTTCAAGAATACGTTAAGGAGAAAACAAACTACTAAAAAATTAAGTTCAAAGACAAATATGTTTTTAGAGCATTACTATTTACATGAAGTTTTAGGTAGCCTGTTTTAGATAACAATTTAAAAAGCGAGATTAAAAAAAACTTATAGTATACTAATTTAATTAAGTATTTTTTTTTATAAATCTCAAGTTTTAACTTTTTACAACATTTAAGCTTAAACACAAGCTACCTTCTGTAATTTTTTATTAAATTTCTAATTATATTTTATATAAACTAGAATTATAAAAGAAGAAAAAGTATTTGAATTATAAATCCTACTACATCTTAGCACAGTTTAAACCACAATCATTATCAAAAGTTTTAAAAACTAACATATTGTTACTGAGAAATATAAAGCAATAGTTTATATTAAGTTAGTGTTAAAACCTAGTTTTTATTAACTACTAAAATTAGAAGTTAAACTTTGGGTCCTAAAATGCATAAAACATGAAATTAAAAAAAAAAACATGAAACTAAAATATCCTGTATTAAAGAAAGCTTGCAGCCAAGACAAAATTTGATACTAAGCCTAAGTTCAAGTACTAAAAATTTCAACAATTAGTTACAAAATTAATATATCGCTTAGTAACTGTTTCGAACTAGTAACAAGAAAAAGAAAACTCAAATCTACTTAAACACGTTCACTTTTCTACTTCTCTTAGCTACTTAAAGTTTAAAAAAAAACAATTAGTTTTGCTTAATCTAAATTTATTAAATTATAAGTTTTTTTTTAATTTTTTTTTGGAATTATTTTAATAAAAATAAAAATTAATTTATAAATTTTTTTTTGGAAAATATTGTGCTTTTTTTAAAAAAATAAATATACCAGTACATAAAAAATGCAAAACAAAGTAGTTTTAAATTCCAAAGCGTAATTTAAATCTTTGGTGCAAATAACAAAGCTTATTTAAGTAGTTTTTATAAGGTTGAACAAAGTAGGTATGGAATTAAAAAAAATATTTATAAAAAAAGCTTTGTAGAAATGATTACAAAACTTAATAAAAACATAAAATAAACACATATATATAGTTGATAACAAATAAAAATTGACATTGGAAAGCACTAAAAGAAACTGAAATAAAACAATATAGCAATTTGTATGTAAAAGAACATGAGGTTATTTACAAAAGATTAAATTAATAAAAAATATTATGAATTTAATATACATACTAGTATTAATATTTTTATATAATTTATTTTACTAATTGTGAAAAGCTGAACAGCTTAATTTAAAAACTTTATTATTTTCAAAAACAAAATCCAAACACAACTATGAAAAATTCATCTTTTAAAACCTAAAAAATAATTTCTATAGCTTTTATTATAAAAGAGGTAAGTTTAGTTGATCACCTGTTTAAAAGTACAAAGCTTTTTTGAACAATTCAACTTCTATTGTATCTATTTTAAGCTTTTAAACTAAAAATTGCTAATTCTTAGTTAATAAGCTTTAATGTAAGTTATACAAAAGCAACTTAACATATTAATATGTTTTTATAAAACTTAGCAGTTATGTGTACTAATACAAGATGTGTAATATAAACAGTTGTACACTTCGTTTATCACCGTAAACAATTGAATTGCATCTAGATAAGTAAAATTGTAACATAAACTCTCTTTATTTATAAGCATGCTATTATATTGTACTGTTTCTATACAAAGCTTATTGTGTTCTATTAAAAACAAGCAACTAGTTTATAGATTATTAATCAAGCATAAGTGAAACTTAAACTTTAAGTTAAACTGATTTTAATTAGACTGATTTGAAGTTTGCAAAAACTGTAAATAAGTAATAGTTTAAAAGTTCTTAAAAAAATTTCCAAAAACTTTGATTTTAGAAGTTTAACAACTATCTTGCTTTATGCCTAATATTAATTAAATTTAACTTGTATTTTGTTATCTACCATATAAAGCTACACATCAGAAATTATTTATGAAAAAAAGATTTTTCAACTGAATTAATATTAGTCTCATCAATTTCTACACTGACCGATATGTCAACCGTATCAGTTTGATGACTTTTCTCAGAATTGGTTGCAGACATGAGTTAAAGGTTTGCTAACAAGTTCAAGTACTTTATTATGCTGAAAAAAGTATCAGTTCCATAGTTTATAATTATAAGGAGATACAAGTTCAAATTTATCAAAACTAGCAACGGTCAAAATTGCACGAGAGCACAAAAATGTACGAAAATACTTTTGCACAAAGATAAAATTGTACGAGAGAACAAAATTGCACGAAGATATTTTTGCACTAAGGGTTAATTTTGTATAAGTAATATTTTTCCTGAGAGTGATTTTTGCACGAGAGTAAAAAAACGGAAAAAAAGTATATATAAAAAAACTAAAAGATAAAAAGATTTAAGAAATTACTGACCGAGGGTAAAGGTTAGGGGTAACAGTCATAGTAACATTAAAATTAAAAACTAACAAAAATTGTTATATAACATAAAATCATTAGTTAAAAATAAGCTACTGACCAAGGATAAGGGTTAGTGGTAACAATGATAGTAAAAAATGAATAAAAATAAATACAAAAACTATAAAAAAAAAAATTGCAAAAATGTCTCCGTGTGAAATTGTCTGCTCGTGCAATAGTGTCTTTGTGCGATTTCGTAAGCTCCTGCAAATTCGACCATTGAAATAAATTACCCATTAAAACTGGTTGACCAAGACTAAATTATATTTGAGTTAAGTCAGCCAAATAAGATACAGGTACAAATTTATAAACTTATTGTAGACTATTAAAAAAGAATAATATTCAACTTTGCCCCAAGGAAAAAATTAAGATAATAACATAGATTTATAAACATACAAGTTTCTATAAAACGTATTTAATCAGTTTTGTTAAATGTAATATACAACCAAAATAAAAATCATAGTTAAATGTAAACTTATATATACTAAAAGTTAACATATAATAATACCTAGAGCTACTCTGTATAAAACTATGCATGTCAATGAATAAACATGTTGTATTAAAGAACATCAAATTTAGAAAATACTTAAATTTGGTCAAACTTTTTAACAAGAATTAAATTTAGTAGTAACTATGCTTTGCGAATGTTTAAATAAAAATAAGAATTAACTGCTTAAAACTAAAATTTTAAAATATTATTAATAAAAATATTGTTAAAAAAAAACTTTACACAAAACAATCAAACAATATAAATGTCTATTTTTGAATAACTGGTATACTTCAGCAGGCTGTGGCTACAATGCCCCCACCACTCTATGTGGCTGGTTTATGTAGAAATGTTTTTAACTTGATTCAACATTACATCAGGAATTTATTATCTGCTCTTTATTTTCTCATTATCTTCAGTTGCATCAGTTTAACACTTGATCTTGCGAGCTTTCTATTAAACGCTTAGATGAATAATGAAATTAGTTCAAAACTTTCCACATAATTGAAACAGTTATCAAGTGCAATTATATCTCCTGTTATAATTACTTAACTATTATGTCGTTAATGTTTTACAGACGCAATAAAAAAACATGATTTCAAAATACATATTGCATAAATTTAAATAAATATCAATAACAAAGAACAAACTAAGAACGAAAATAAACTTTTATAAATTGAAACAATAGACTTCTAAGCTGGTTGTAAATTAAACAAAAGTAATTTAGTTAAATACGCCATATTAAACCTCAATCTTTAAACAACTAAAAATGTGAACAGTATTTTATGCTTACTTATAAAATTTTTTATTAAATAGATAAACACATTTATAGTTCATTTTACATAAGCACTTTTATTGTTTTTTATGTTTTTAACTTGATTTTTAAAGTAAGTTTCGTATTTTATGTATTCTTTTTTATTGTCTTATAATAAGCTCCTAATGTAAGTTAATCTGTAATTATTGTAAGAAAAACTGTTTTTATATATTTTATTTATACTAAGTGCTCCATAACTTACTAAAATAAATTAGTTTGCATATAATTTATCATCCGTAATTATTTGAATTTCTTAAATGAATAAAAGCTTTTACACGACCGCTCTTCTATAAACAGATCTAATATATCAATTACTTTTTAACAATATTTTTAACTTCTAATAGGTGTAAGATTGTTTTCAGTTTACTGAATAAACTATGAAAAGTGATTTAATAAAATTTACAAGCTTTAGTTATTAGACTTTTAAACTGTAAAATGTTTCTAATTTTTTGAAATGATAAGTTTTAAGAAGTCTAATCAATTTTTTCAAGTTGACTTTTATTTAGTTACTACCTACTCGAAGTATACATACTTTTTTAAATCTCATTAAACTTTAAATTCATTTTTCATATTGTTATATATAACTAAAAACTCAGCTAATCTTACAAATACTGGTTATTTTAAAACAACAAGTTTATAACTTTGATTTAGCATTTTAGTAAATAAAATGAAAACCGTTCGAAATTAAGCATTAAATAAAATCTTATTTTATTAACAACATACATTACATTATACGTTTATATGGTATTTGTAATCTTTTGATTTTTCTACAATTTTGCAATATAAGACAGAAATTTTAACAAAAAATATATTATATATAAGCTGTTTTTTTGACCAAACTTTCTTAAGCATAAAAATTATACTTAAACTATGCAAAGTATATTTAAGTGTTTTTATAAATTAAATAAAATATATATACTTATAGACATAACAAAGCAATCAGTATTTTAGCTTTGTTCTTCAGGTAAACATTAAAACTCATTTTGCTGATATTGGATACATTATCAAATCTATTTTATACAACTTAAAAAAATATTGGAGATTAGTTTGAATGTTTACAAAGTATTTAACTTTGAAACAAATTTGAAATTTTTCACAAAATTCAAAGAATTATTTTCAGAGTTAATTTGTTTTTATAATATTTATAAGGAAAGTTTCCGCCAAATTTTCATGCATCTAAATTTTGTAGTGACAAACTAACAATAAAATGGTAAATTTTCTTAATTAATTGAAATAAATTGTAGTAGTTTTTATACTAATTACCTTATCCTTACTAAGTTCATTTTTAACTGTCAAAAAGTCAGCATAAGCTCTGTTCTTCAACAAAAAAATTTTTTCGGCTGCCATATTAATGTTGTATAAAATGCCGTTTAAGTCATTTTTGGTGAGAAAATTATCATAGTTTATACTTTTTTTTTTGTTATATAAATATATTTAAAACTTTTGATACAGCTTGTTTTCATTTTGAATAAAACTAACGAATACAGAATATCATCAAAAATAATTTAAGTACTACATTAATTCTTTTTGCTAAAACAAATTGACATAAATCTTTTTTTTTGCTCTGTTTTAAACTTAATATACGAGTTTTACTTTAGTTTGAATACATTATAAGTTATAAATAAAAAAGTTAGACTAGTTTATATAATTTTGTTTGTTTATAGTTTAAAAGCTTATTATCTTACACAATTTATGTGATGGATACTAAAAGTTTTAGATGTATTTTAACAACAAATTTATAGAGTTATATAGACAAGTTTAATAAAACTTTGTTATCAATAAGTGTTTTCATTGTTATTCATTATTGTATAAATATATTGTATTTATTTTGTTATTGTATAAATCATTGTTAAACTAACTTTTATATCACACCGTGGTAGTGAACACATGGTTTAACAACTTTAAGTTATAAATATACTTAAAGCAAAAAGAAAAAACATTTGTAAAAATATTAAACTGTTTTAATACTTTAGAGAACAATAGTTAAATTTAAATATTTAAGTATTTAACTACCTTAATATTCAGAACAGATCAGAAATAGTATTTTTTTTACTTTAAACAAGTCAATTATTTAGTCTATAATATTCTTTAGAGCTATATCTTTAAAATTTAGTATACAATAATGAAGTTAGTTTAGAAACGGACTGTCATAAGAACACTAATATCAAAGTTTTCAAAATAATATTTTTGTAACAATACAGGTATCTTTTTAAGGGGTTTTATTTGAGTTTTATATTTAGTTTAGAAAGTAATTCAAACTATTAAGTTTACCATAGACTTTAATTAGTTAACATGTATCTAATGTTTTTAATACTTTTTTATTACTAACATGCAACTAAGAGAGATATACAATAAGGTAAAAATTTAACACATTAAATAATATTAACTTAACAGTAAGCAATATCTAATAAATATAGTTTATTAAAAGTATCTAATTGCAAGTAAACAAGTCAAACTACGTAACACTTTTCAAACATAACTTGCTATTGTTTTTACATAGTTTAAGCATCTTATATAAATTACACTACTAGCTTTACAAAACTTCTGGTTAATATGTATTTTTAAGGTTTGTGAAAAACATATTTACGTAACACATAGTGTATAAAACAAAACGTCTAAGCAATAAACGACTAAATTTTGGACTTTTTTTAAACAAATAAATTGAATCTTAAAAGACTATCTTTAACTCATGAAGTATGACAAAAGTTTTATTAATCAACTTAAGTTGAAGTTTTTTAAATAGAATCTTATACAGTTTTACTGTAAAGTAAATAATACCAAGTACTATTTTTAAATTCTTTTACAAAACCATTGATCATAGTTAGAACTTGTCGAACTATGACAGTTGTCTTCTGGACTATAACACTTATTCAAACAGTTAGTTTAGTTTTAAGTTATGAGCAGAGCTAGACCAGACTAGAATTTTACCTTTAAGTATTGTTTACCGTTTATAAGTCTTCTTAAGCTATCTAAGTTAATGGCGTTGATATGGTTTATTACAAATATTAATACAGTTTGATTTAGTAAGTGACCAAATAGAAATTATACTAATTACATAAAATGAGCAAATGTTATTTTGATACTGTTAAAACCTATCCAGTAGCATAATAATATATATACTAGTATGTTCGGTCGTAATAAAATTGTAAGTTAGAGGTAGTTTAAAATTTAGAAGCGATACTGCTTTATTTTATAACATTAAGTTAAACATATTAACTTTTTAATGTTAGTTACTTAATTACAAACTTTAAATGTATAAAGGATGAATAAATATTTTTTTAAGTTCATTTTGTGCATGAAATTTGCATTTTATAATTAGCATTACGATTATCAATAAGCAAAATAGGTTTAATAATAGTGTTTTAAAGTAATGTTTAAATTTGATAGTGTAGTTTTTTTTTCTAACTAATAACTAAACGTAAGCAACTTAATCATTAACTTGTTAAAAATGGTTTGAAAAGTTATTCAAAATTTATACTGATTTTATTAGTTTAAAAAACTAAAACTTATAACCCTCGGTTTCTATCAAGTATTTTCTAAATTATCTTTATATTATACAGAAAGTTACTTTGAAAAAAAGATTTACGTCACTACTAAATGTTTGCATTATGCTTCTTTAGAAATTGATGTGATTTTGCATGAGAATTATATGCTTGTTTAACTTATTTAAATGAGTATTAATTGTCAGCAAACTGAGTTCTAAAGTTTACTTAAAAAGAATAAAAAAACTACAATTTGAATATTGGTTTTAATTGCTCATATAGTTTAAATTAAATTAACTGTTGTTTTATAAAAACCTAACAAAGTTATAATAAAATTGTAAACTATAGATTTGTTTGGTTGTAACGAAAAATTTAATTAAAGTGTTGTGTAAGTATTTTTTATTTCTTTTAAATTAATCTAAAACAAATGTTGAGTAATAGAATTAGTATAAATAAGTTACAATATTTACAAATATTTAGATTGTATAAAGTTTTAATAAAGTGTACTTTTTTATTTCAAATAATACAGGTCTAGAAGTAATCAAGTTAATGGTGTTAATAAAAATTACATAAACTTATTAAATCTTAGTTAAACATTTAACTAAAATAACTAAAACTTTAACTTGTAATATTTTTATGTTAATGTTTTTCAGAAATTTCTAATTTTATTATGATATAGAAAACTTTGTCTTATGTAGAACAAACAACTAAAACTTGTTATTTTTTATTAAATTTACTTATAAGAATATGCACAGAATATATTTTTAGTATTTAAATTTGTAAAACTGTGTAATTTTAAATATATATAAAACTCTCAAATTATCAAAAATTCTCTTCAAAAAAATTTACAAAGTGAAATACATTTTTTGCAAAAGAGTATTTTTTTTAATAATAAAAGTTTTAAAAGTTGGTAAAACGAACAATTATTAAAATCTTTTATTTCATAACATATCAAAAAACTATTAATAAAACAATAAAAGCAAAAAAAAAGTATTTTATGTAAACTGTCAAGGCCAAACTTAAAACCCTTAGACCAGCTGTTGTTATCAGATTAGTTAATTTAGTATAGTTAGAATAACAAAATGCTTTAACAATCAAAAACCTTACCTGATCTTTATTTTTATAGTCATGATATAAAACCTAAAGTTTGTCTTTATAAGCGCTATAAACCCAAAAAATATTGTTTTTTTAATTTGAGAGTATAATTTGTACTGGTCTATGCCAGTTGAGATTCCGAAAGGAAAATTTTACGTACTTGTTTATTAAGATCACTTTTTTTTATTTTTTAATTTATTTAAAAAATATCAGTTATTAGTATTAATTACGTCACTGCAAGTTTTAGATACAATTTTGGGACAATGTTTTATTATTTAAAGCATTTTTACACTAGTTGAACACAATTTTTGTACAAAAATAACTATTCAACGAAAACGACAGCTTGTATAATAATTTAAGTCTACATACTTATTACTTAAAAATCAAATTTTTATCGCTGCCTTATGTTGATAAATATTTTTACTAGGAATAAATGTAATACTAGAATAAAATAAAAAGGATTCTTACCTTGCCTGATAAAAAGTTAACTTTTCTGAGAGTTTATTCAATAACAAATTTTTATTTGTCTCTCAAAAAACTTTCAAATTAATACTGTGAGTTAACGATGGTAAAGTTTATAAAACATTTAAGAATAACTTAAATTATTCTTTCAAGTATCTCGCTCATAGATTTTTCTTAAAGTTATATTTCAAATAATTTCGATGTCCGATAAAAGTCAAGTTTATTATTTACTACAACTGCTGTGAGATTAGCATTAATGGCATCACACTGTTTAAATGTGTTTTATAATTTTAATGGTAAAAATACTTTATATAAACTAAAACTAACAAGTTACTTAAATAACAATATACTTGCATGCGATAAATAATTAAATAAAACATTTTCTTTGGTTAGAGTACATAGTATTTTTTCAAAAGTTCAAAATGACAATGTTATATGTAGTTATTTTGATATCAAAAATCCTTCAATTTATTTTATTTTTTGTTATATTTCTACTTTCTAAAAACTAATTGTGTTACTACATACTTTAGCTGTAGAAATTTTTAAAGTCAATTTTTAAATTTAAAAATCTACATCATTTATATTATCTAAATTAATTTATTTCATAAAATTACTATTACTCTAATTTTAGCATCTGTATGAGCGAGTAATCTATAACTTGTTTGTTTTATAGAATTTAAAACAAAAAATTAGCTTTTAATTTCTTTAAATATTAAATGTCATGATATTTAGTTTTTTTGTTTAAAAAAAGTTAATGTTTAAGTTACCAGTTTTATATTTTCAAATTAAGATTTAAATAGTTTAATAAAGCAAATTTGGTTGACAAGTTTACTTGAAAACCTATTTTTTTCTAACATTATTTATGTAGGTTAAAAAGCTTTCTACAAAAATATGTTTCTTCTGATATAAAGTTATAAAATATTAATAAACCAAAACTTAACTTAGTTAAGTAAATTTGCCAACATACTCTTAAGTAAACTGATAAAGGACATAAGTGTTATTTTATACTTCGTCATAATATAATTTTACAGTATTCTTCTTAAGTATAAATTTTAAAGCTGCACTCGCTATCACTTATTTAGTACTTTACATTTAAAACGCTACTAACAGCTTAGTAAAAATATAGATTATATATTAATGTTTTTGTTATAATTAAATAAAATAAAACAATTATATCACAAACTGAAACGCATATCGGTAATACAAATCGAAATTGTAAGTTATTATATTACGGCATATGTAATCAAAGCACTCCGAAATTTAAATATATTTTAAATATAGTACTGGCCTACCACCAGTTTAAATAAAACACCGTACAAGTATGATGCTAAGATTTAAAACATCCGTCAATTTATTTCTGTTTTATAAGAAAAATCTACTTTTTATTAATGGTTACGTCACTAGAAATTTTAGGTGTAACAAGTTTTTATGCGAATTTTTATAGAAAAGAGTTCGAATTTTTTAGCAAGAATTTTGAATAAATTCACAGTAAGTTATTTAGTCACCAAAGTAGAGGTTTTACTCAAAATATTTTTAAGCAACATTTAAAATAAACTTTATTTTTTCTTGTGTAAAAACTTAGAGCATAATTAAATAAAAGACAAAAGCAAATCAAACATATTTTTTTGTAAAAACTGGTCTAAAACAAACCTATTAAACATGCATTTTTCTTTTTTAAAAATACGTTTAAAAACACAATATTGTACAATAAGTTGTTATTTTTGAGCACAACTTTTTAAACTACAGTGGTTTGCAGAAAACTCTTACAAGGTTCCATATTTAACAATACAAGTTTTTAAAATAAAAGTGTTTTTTGGCAGAAGAAGCCTAAAAAATAAAGTATTTAAATCAAAGTAGCTTGATTTTGAATGTTTTTAAATTTTGAAACCTTAATGGTGACCAACTGTTCAGAAAATTATTTTTCATTTATTTCTATAATAAACAAGAAAAAGACTTAAAAAAATGTTACGTCACTATAAATTTAGAGGTTAAATATTTTGCAATTTTTTGTTTGAAGTTGGTGTGATGTTGTGTAATAAAACTTGAAAACTTTTCTCATAATAATTAGTTTAAAATTACATAAAATTGAATCAAAGTTTACTTTATTAAAAAAGATATTATATTTTAACCTGTTTTGCTCATTTAGTTTTAATTCATATAACTTTGGTCCTTAAAAAAACAAATATAGTTATAAAAATAATAATAATAATATAATAATATTTATTTTTTTATCAAATATAACAATAACAAATATATTAGGTTATTATAACTGATAATCTATTTAAAAACACATTGTAAGTAAATATTTTATCTCTTATACGATTTTAATAAGTAAGTACATATTTTATTAAAAGAATTAGTTTTTATCTGATATTATAAAATTAATAAAATAAATAATGATTAGTGTGTGTAAAATTCTAATTATAATGTACTTAGTTTATAAACTAATATAATTCTAAATTGAGGAATTAGATATTTTATTATAAAATAAAAACAAACTTATTATAGAAGTTTTATCTAGCTAAAACTTAAACTTAATTTTAAATCTTTTTTTTTACTTATTTTACTGAAAAACTTAAAGTTTTACGAAAACAATAGAAAACTTTGTCTTTTATAGAGTATATAATCAAAACTTAATATTTTAATTGATTCTACTAGCAACATTTTACAGAGAATGCTGTGTACTAACACTTTTAACCTAACACTTTTAACCTTGTAAGACTGTGAACTTTTAAATACTTATTTTAAATATTAAGTCTATCAGATTAGCAAGTAATTTCAAACATTTCTTTTCAAAAAAACATACGACGTGGTTAATTTATATTTAGTGAACGTAGATATTTTACAATGATAAAGATTTGTAAAACAAAATAATGTTAAACTTATTAATTACATTAAGTCAAAAAGTTGCTTATAGCAAATTTACTTTTTTAATTAACTTTCACTGAAATTAAAAATACTCTATCTCACACTTTTATTTATAAAGTTTCTACTACAATAACATTTTTTAGACTAAACAAACAAAAATATTCATGTATATCTTTAATTAGTCATTTTTAAACTTGCAACAAAGTAAAAAAAACGAATGACTTTTTTAACTTCACATCTAGAATATAAACATATCACAAGCTAAAACAAAGCTAGTGATTTTTTTTAAGTTAGAAAATTAAACTCTTTAAAAAATAAGAATCTTACATTCGAAATTTGTATAATTACAGCATAAAACATAATGTTTGCTTTAAGACCGCTACACACCCATGATAAAAATCTATTCTGGTTTTAAAGCGAAATTTGTACTGTTTTACACGAGCTAAATTTTTTTTAATGTTAAAAACACTTTTTTCGAGGTTGTTTGCTTCATATTTAGCTTATAAAAATTTTTTTTAAATTACGTCACTGCAAAAACTAGATACGATTAATTTTGTTAAAGTATTTATACTTTACTTGGTAAATAAATTGTGTTAACCAGTAAGCACAACATAATTTTTTATTATGAAAACGTAGTTTTTCGATAAATTAAGAGGTTTTTATAATACTTTAATTTTTTGATAATAAAAACAAAACTTAAAGTCTCCTGCAAAGCACTTCTATGTTTTTTGCAAATAGTTGAAATAAAACTAAAACATAAGGAAGGAATTTCGTTTTTTTAAACTAATAATTTAAGTTTCAATAGGTGATAGGGTTTTTTATTTACCGAAACTTGAATTAGTTCTTTTAATGATGTGAATAAACTATGGTACCAGTTTAAATTTTATTAAATTATAATTTTACATTACTTTTTTTAAGTATGTCGCTTAGTTACTTTTTAAAGACTGACGATTGCCCTGTTAGAGTTTAGATTGTTCATTATTATTGAAACAAAGTTTAGTATTGTAAACCAGTATAATTAAATTTATAACACAATCAAAATAAATTTTGACATAATAAAAGCTACGAAGTATAATAACAACAATATACTTGCAACTTATAATAAATAATTTTTATTTAAAATCTATTTCTTTAAAATTAGTATTAGCTTTTCATTAGTCATAAGCTTCTGTTTGATGACTTTTTTGATATGATATGAGCTTCATTATTTTGTATAATTAGCAAATATTATTTTTTATAATCGTTATGTCAATACAAAGTTAAGGAGTAAATTACATTAAAAAAATTTTAAAATTGTGATATTTGAACCTTAAATTTGGGAGAACTTACTTTTATTAATGAAAGAGTAATATAAAAAATTGTATTTTAACAATAAAACTTAAACTATAATAGAACTAGTTTTGTTGTTAATATATTGTTATTTTATAGTTTTATTTCAAAGTAATAGCTTAACATAGTGTAAGTGTTAACTTGTTTTAATTTAAATCTAATTGTTCAATTGAAATATAACTTTTAAACCGATTTAAAATAATATCACGGTTTTAAAAGGATAACAAAATAAATATTACATACAAAGTGAATTTTAATTTTTTGTGGTTTAGATATAACTTAAGTTCTGTTTGAACAGCTTGGTTTTATAATTACTTTAAAATGGCTTCATAATAGTGACTTGTCTTTATAGTTTATAGTAAAAGTCAACAGTATGTGTGTTTGTATTGGATTGGCAAAGGTAAATTTAATTTAAAGTCACATAACTGAAATATTTTTTTTTTGTTTACAAATATGTATACAAATGATAGTAGAGATGCTAGATAAGTTTCTCAAATATTACAGTTTTAGTCGAAAAATTTATTTTTAACGAATTAGTTGTTTTGAGTGTAATTTCTTTTAAGTTACTGTGGCCTGTATTTTTTCTTATTCATTACCTTACTTTAAAAAGACAGTTGACACCTTTGTAAAAGAAAACCTTAGTTAAAGAAAATATTAATTAATGACATCCTAAACATTTTTTTCTTAAGTTTGTGAATTTAAACAACTCAAATAACAAAAGTTGAGTAATTATCTAAACGATATATTAAATAAAAGTGACAGCACATATACAAGTTTAATTAAATGCATTTAGAGGTTTTACTAACTACAATGTATAAAATACTTTTCCAGAAAGCTAAATAAGACTCAGGTATTATAAAAAATGTTTATAAGCTTATGATTAAAATTCTTCTGGGTTTTTACCAGTTAAAAATCAAATTAAAGATGCTTTGGTAGTATATTCAAAAACTGTTACTATTTATTTATATTTTAAAAGAAATTTTTTTTTTCTAATCATCGTTACGTCATTATCAAATTTAGATGTATACAATTTTTCATTGAAAGTTGTTTTCATTTTGTACACAAAATTTCTTTAACTACTGATGTTTAACTAAAAGCATAAATTTTTAAATATGGTTTATTAAAAATTTATTTATTCTATTTTTGTCTATAAACATTATTATTTACTATATTTAATTTTATTACACATGATATTGTTTTTTATATAGCCGTGAAAGTTTTAAAAAGTTTATAAAGGTTATTTATTAATAAGCAGAACAAAGGAAACTATTAGTAAACGAATAAAGAAAAACAATGAATATGTATTGGTTATAACTAGAAATTACAATAAATACGACTTTAACTTATTTAAATACACTATTCATATGGAGAGTTAATAGATTTTTAAAGTGGATTACAAATATTTTGTTTAGTTCTGTCTAGGTATTTGCTTAACTCCAAACAAAACTTAATTTTTATTAATATAAGCTATTAAGATAAAAACTTCACTTATAACAGGAATAACAAAAGCTTACTTAAAAGAAAGGTTAATGAGATTGAAAATGATAGAAAAAATATCTTTAGTTCATATAAACATAGTAAAACAAAGTTTTATAAAGTATACTAAAGTTTAAATTTATATAAGTTCTGAGGTTTGTACTACTACTAAAACTACTTGTAATTTAAACATACATATCTACAGCTTAAAAAGTTAAGCAAGTTTAATTTTTTAGATAGATTTAGTTAGTTAGCGATATACCCTTTAAAAGAATTGTTTTAGTTTTGAAGTACAATTGATGATACTGGTTTATAACAGTTAAAGTTTCTGCATCATGACGATGAGAGTTAGTTGTAGAAATTAATTTGTTTAGTTTTAGTTTAAAAGGAAACTTAACTATTTTAATGTTAGTTACGTCACTGCAAGCTTAATATTAATAAAGTTAAAAAGCTCTTCATTTTTAAAGAAAAATATACCAATTAATACAACTTGCTTTTTTTTTAGTTCTGCAAAAATGTTTAAAGCATATAATAGTTTCGAGAAATAATTATATTTATACTTGCTAAAAAAAAATTAGCCTCTCGCTCAAAACATTCACATGTTTTGTAAATGATTATACAAAACAATAATAAAAGTTAAACTAAAATTTCAAGCAAAATGATCGATTTTAAAAAACGTCTATATACTTAGTTAAGACTGTAAATAATTTAAAAATATTTATAAGTCTGTTCATTGTAACAATTAAAACTTGAACAGTTTAAACTCCGACAATGCAAATTAAAAAATTAAAAAAGAAAGGCCAAACTCAAATTTTTTTTTTTTTAAACTATAAAATGCGTATTTTGTTCGAATTATTATCTACAAATACAATACATATGTTAAAAAAAATTATTTAAAAGTACTAAAAAACTACCAAAAACTACTATGTTCTAAAACACTTTTAGCCATAATTCTAAAACTGTTATAAAATTGTAAAAAAAAATATGTAAAAAATAGCTACTGTAGAAAACATAAAGCTTGTCGTTCTAACCGCTTCATACTTATTAAAAAAATTTATTTATAAAGTAATGTTTACTAGTTTATACTAGTTAAAAATACAGTCTTTACGTAAGCGAACTTTTAATAAATATTGATTTAATTTATAATAAGTGGATAAGAAAACTTAACAGTTTAAATTTAATTACGTCACTGAAAGTGTTAATTCATTACACATAAGTTAATTCCTTTTTTTTTTAACTTTTGAATACTGATTTTGAAAAATTGATTTACTTGACTTTTAAAAACAAAAGTTTTCAAAACAGACAACAACTTTTAGTGCTGATTTTTAATTTCAATTAAGTAGAAAACCTGATCTCTGCCTTAAAACATGGAAATATTTATAAGCGTTCTAAATAAAAATAAAACAAAAGAAAAGTTTTTTTTTTACCTGGTTACGAGTTACCTTTGCAACCAATTATGTGGTTTAATAAAAAACACTAAACTTATTTAGTTTCAGTAAAAATAAATGAACTTTTACATTTTATGTATGTTATGTCCAATTAACAAAAATAACAAATTTTTAGTCTTAAAAGTTTAGAAATCTATTAAAATAAAACTTTTAGAAAAGTTTATAAACACACAGGAAATCAAAAATATGTCCAAAAATAATTTGTTATTTTAAAATATTTCTTTTATTTTAAACAATATGGTTATAAGCTTTATCTTTTTTTAAAGCACTTGTTTAACCTAAAACTTTTAAGTAGACTAGAACTCAACAAAAAACATCGGCGAAAGTCTGCAGAACAGAAGTTCGGACATTCGTTTGCTGTGAGACAAGCTCAAGTTTCAAACACGTTCAAAAAGTCTCACGGCAAACGAAAGTCTGGACTTCTGTTCTGCAGACTTTCGCCGATATTTTTTGTTGATTGCACTAAAACGAGCGTACCAGATGTCTTGCCTAGTGGACAATATTTTAAACGTTGCACGGCAAAGACAATGCTGACGTCACTAACCATTGCCAGCAAATGGTTGCTTCATCGGAAAGCATCATAAACCGTTTATAGATTGATGGTTACTAGTTTTTCGGTTGTGACTGACTGATGAGTCCTAATAAGGACTAAACTGGTCTCAGTCTACCGAAACTTGTTGTCTAATAATCGAATAGGCATGATCAACCCTTTTATTAGAGTATAAACTAAAATTAAATGCAAAAATATTACGATTAGTCATCAAAAAGTTTATGTTTTTTTTGATAAATTTTCTCTATATTGAACTATAAGTCTTTTATAACCTAGAAATTAATTCAGAAATAAATTCTTAGGAAAAAAAATTTAAATAAAATGACATTTTTTTACTGTATTATAAAAAAAAGTTTTTATCACAATTTATAAAATAACTTTTACAAAAATTTGTATATCTTTACAGCAAGTATATCTTACGTTTAGTTAATGAGAAACAAGCAAAATTGTCTAGAAAATATTGTTATAAAAAATAGTGGTTAAAAAACGTTTAGGGAGAATCTTTTTTATTGAAAAAAAAAAATTGTTGATTTTTTGAATAAAGTTTACACGTTTTCTTTAGGCTTAATAATCAGCGAGGAGGTTTAAAATTGTTTTATAATGAAAAGCGTAAACTATATTAGAAATAGAAATTTCTTGTATTTGTATTGTAAAAGTATGTTTTCATTTCGAAGGAAATACTAGATATAGTTTTAGTTAAGAAAGAATAGACTTGATAAAAAAAAACAGTTTAAAAGTTGCTGTAAACTTGCTTAACAATACAACATGATGTTTACGAGGTCTAAAATAAAACATGTTTAAATAAATACACAAATGAGTTTTATTTTTTCTGGTCGTTTTAAATTAATATAGTATTAATTTGGCAAATCAAGCCAATGTTTAACTATTTAAATTTAAGTAACTATATTAAATTAACTTAATCTTATATTCTCAAAAAAATTATTATATCTTTTTTAATGTAACTTAAAAAAGATTCACACTATTTTAGTATTTATAGATAGTTCAAAAAATTATATTAATGTTAACTGTCGCGAATCTATGTACTCGTTTGGTTAAGCATTTAATTCATTGAACACATATACTACTAAAAGGCTACCGAATATATCAGAATATATATTTTTATCATTTATTAAAGTTTGTATTCCGATAAAGTAGTATTTTAGTACATCAGCTATCACGATGTATAGTGTTAGCTACCAAATATATTACTTTTATACTGTAAAACATTTACTGGTTCATACCAGTTTTAAATTATAAATAATAAATTTCTAGTATATCTAAAACCATAAATACTGTAAAATATATTTACTGAAAAGGAAAATAACACTTTTTGTTACATAATCCTTACGTCGCTACGATGTTAATTGTATAAATTTTTGATTAAAATAAGTTTTTGTTTTGAGCTTTAATTTTCCCAACTTAATGTTGGATTAATAATCAGCAAAGTTAATTTAAAATTTATATCAAAAATATAACTCAAACTACACATTATTTATTGGATTTTGTGTATCATTATTGTTATTTTATCGTTTTAATTTAATGTACGAACTTAACATACTTTTTAGCAGCCGTTAATCGTTCAATTTTATGAATAATTTGGTTGAAAAACTCCTTTAAAATTTTTAAGAATATAAACATGTTTTTACATAGTTTTAACATAAGGCAGTGGTCGTCCAGATGTATACTGGTGCACACTTGTGTGCACGAAATTTATTTTGGGGTGCACGAAACTTTTAGGGTACACGAAACTCATTTAGGTTTCACGAGTAATTCGAAACAAATCAGTTTTTATTATAATGTTTTTCTAGTTTAAGCGACATATTAATATTAAATAAAACATTTTAAGAGTACTGTACTGGGAATTTTGTGTTGATGGCGGAGATGTGTTCAATTAATAAGTGTATAAGACAAAGCCATATAAATAAACAAGGTAAACCAAATAGAAAGGTTTATTAAAAACAGCATCAAATGATAAATTTAAGTTTTAGTTGTTAAAAGATTTGCATGTAAATATAAACTGTGTTATTACTTTACAGGACAAATGAACTAGTAAAAGTGTTAATAAAAGGACATAGTGACACCACTAGCGGCACTTAACAAATTTGACGATAGGGTGCAATGATTTTATTTTGCATTTTGCTGTACACATATTTTGATTAGCTTGACGACCACTGACCTAAATTATAACTAAATTCTATATCAGATTATCTTTGTATCAGATTGGCAAACGACGCTTACTAATTATAATAATTTAGTGTAAAGTAACAGTCATGCAATCAAAAGATCTTAAATTAAAAAAAAAAACAAAACTTAACTGTTAGTATAGATCGATTCTAATTTGTTATAAAAAATCGAATTTATATTAGAATTTGACTATTCGTATTATTTTGTTATTTTAATTAAAATCTTTAAAAGTACGACATCTTGCAATTTATTTTTTTTCTAGTTCTGGTCCTTTACCTATAAAAGTCTGCCAAAACTTAAAATAAAATAAATACTGTTATTTTTTATGTATCACACTTAAAGCTTTATGTCGGTGTAAATAAAAAACTATATTAATAATCTATTTATCAAAATATTTTATTTTTATTTACAATAACCAAAAAAGGAATATAAAGTATAAATTAGTTAAATCAAAAATAAATGTTGATTAAACTGTTAATGAAAACAAAGGTAAGACTAACTAAATTTACAATTTACATTATTAACTTAGATGTTTTTATTTAGACTGATAAGACTCTGGTAGTACAAGCAAAGCTTATTCTAGTTTTGTGGTTTAATTTTACTGATTAGATAAAAGTTTAAAATACTAACATTTAAGTGGGTTTAAATAAGTTTAAAAGTTATCTTTATTTTATTTTCATACTATACAATAATATACTTATGAAAAAGGGTACATCACTATACATTCAAGTAGATGATTAATAAGCAAAATTTTTAATTTATAAATGTTGTTATTTTGTTTGAGAAAGTTTGCTCCTAATAGTCAAACTAATAAACATTATTTATTAGCAAACTAAGGTCTGAAATTTACTTTGTAACAACAATGATATCAAATATTGGTTTTATTTTAACATATTTTGCCTATATAGTTTTATCTTAAGTAACTTGGATTCACTAAAACTAAACATATTTTTAGTAGTATGAATTTAACGTATACGTCTCATTGTTACGGAAAATTTAGTTAAATATATTTTGTAAATATTTATTTTATCTTAAGAACATTTAAAAAAGATTAGTACACATTTCAATGAAATAAATAGTTCATATGTCTTATAATAAAAATAAATACGAAGACTTAATAATTTTTAGTGAATTGCACTTTGTTAATAAAAGTCTCAAAGTTATTCATAAATAGTAAACAAACTTTATAAAGACGTAAGTTGAGCCAAAACTTTTTGTTTGCAAAACACTTTGTTGCTTGTTTTTTTCTGTAAAACTTACCGTATTACAAAAAAAAAAGATATTAGTAGCTATAAAAATAAGATTAAAGTTTATTGCAAAAACTGATTCTACTCCAATAAATTACATATAATAATCTCGTTATTTTTAGGCGTGTAAAATTTAATGATTTTGAAATTTTAAATTCAATTGTCAACCTAAAAAACAACTAAGCTTTAAAAATTACTTTTAAAGTAACATAAATCGCCTAAACTTTTTGCAAAACTAAAAATTATTTTTGTTAAAAGTTTTGAAAATTAGTACAAAAATGAAAAAAATAATGAGTACACAAAAATATGAAAATTTTTTAATATTTATTATTCGATCAAAAACCTTTTTCTTTAATTAAACGTTTTCTGTCATACAATTATTTTAATAACCCATTTACTATAACAAAATCTTAAAAAAAAAGTTTTCAAGTAGCAGTTTATTGATCCCTTAGTTATACAAACTTTGAGTAAAGGTTTGTGCTTGGTCAGGTCTAACGAAACTGTTTCGTTAAACCAACTTTGGAAAGTCTGCTGAGACCTATGTTTCAAAAAAGGATAGTTATATAACAGTTTTGTACATGCAACACTTTAAGCATCAATTATGAGAAAGTATCAAGCAATATTACAAATAAGTATTCTATATTATAGTATATAAGTATATTTAGAAACTCATTGATACATACAAAAGTATATCTCAAGTATAGATATAAAAAACATATCATAGATTAAAACATATTGTCAATATGTTTTCACATGTCTTATCAAAAACATAAGTTACTGGTACTTTACAGACCGATAAAACTATTGCTTTCTTAACCTATTTGTGTCGAATTTTGTGTTGTATAAACTGTTTTTGATTCCCTCATTCATTTCATTTTAAAGAATTTTTCTTATTAAGCATATCCAAAGCTACCGAGGCCTGCAAAAAATTTTTTGTTAGTCCTACTTAGAAAAGACCGCTTACACTAAATTTTTAAGTAAAGAATAATTACTGACACACATAACATTTACAGCTTTAAGTATGTTAAAGTTATAGCTAAAGTAAAAAGTTATTTTATATACCAATTTATTATTATGTTTAATAACTAACAAATACATACATAACTAAGTGAAAAGCATCATAACATGTGTCGCAGTTTTAAACAAATATTGAAGTAGCATTAAATGAAAAGTATAAGTTTGTGTAATTGTATAGCCCGACAGTATAATCGCACTTTTAGCTTATTTATATTAGACAGAGCTTAATTAAAATTTTTAAGGCTTTTATTTACAACTTTGCTACAACTTTTTTTTTATCTTGTAAGAAAAGCTAACGTTTAAGTAATTATTTTTTCACTAAAAATTTATATGCATTTTATAATTAAAAAAAAAATAAATTAAATGCTATAAATTTGAATAATTTTCCTATAACCAATAAGTAGTATTAAAATATAATGACTCTAAAAAGTATGTTTGAAGTTTTTTATTAAATATTAAGTGTATTTCATTTTACAATTGACAAAGTTTTATCTAGACTAGTTCAAAAACATATTTCCATTATACTTTATATTTAAACTTTTTTGTTGTTTTTAAATGCTTTAATTTTATTAAAGTATGCTTGTGGTTAGACTAATTATTATCATTTATAACATAAACAAAGTTTTATCAGGTTATAGGGTGTTAAAAAATAAATTGTATTATAGGCTTAATAATTTAAAGCTTTAAAAACGTTTTATATCTAATATATATATATTATTTATGCACACAAAAAACTATTAGTTTATTCATTAAATTTATGCTGATTTTTACCAGCTAAAAATATTTGAGTTCATAGTTAAGCCATAGTTCTTTAAAATTTCTATGATTCATTAATTTTACTTTTTACCAAAAAGTCCTGTTTGTTCAAAAAATGGCGATTATTCAATTAAAAACAAGATAAACTGTTATCATTTAATTTTTTTTATTCTTTTAATATTGTGGTGATAGCTTAGTTAATGTTACCATATATTACAAATGCATTTTGAGATTATATTAATTAAAATCTATGTCACTTAAGAAGCAAAAAAAATATACATACTTATCGTTAAAAAGGTGGAAACAAAAAGTATTTGGTTGAAAAAAATTTATACTGGCTTCTCACCAGTCCAAAATGTAAGACCAGTCTTTATTATACATCTGTAAAACAAATGCTTTTATTTATTATAATTTAAAATGAAAGTTTTAGTTTTAAATAATCTTTACGTCACTACAAACTTTATAAATTTAGAGTTTTATTAAATTTTTGTTGAAAAAGTTGTGACTTATGTGTTATAATTTTGTTTGAAGTATGATTTGTTTAATAATCAGCAACAAAACGTTAAAAAAATTATAAAAAAAACTTAAACTTCAATTGTAGAATATTTTTGCTGCATGTTTAAAAGCACAATAAACATAATTATTAACATAGTTTGAACAAATCGCCTAAAATATTACTTTAAAATTTTTTCACAATACTAACATAGATTTACAGAGTTTAAGTGAAATTATAAAAAAAGTTACTAATAGACAAATTACTGTTTCAAACAACTTTATTTTTTTCTGAATTTAAGCTTATTTTGTAAAACAATTAATTTGAAAAGCACCTACTATAATAAAACCTTTTTAGTTATGTTTTCACTGCAATAAAATAAAACATTCGAATAATTATTGTTTTCAATGTCATGTCTTTTCAAGTTAAAACATTAAACTATGTTTGGTGTTTGTTTAAATTTTTAGTAAGAATAATAGATTGCTATAACAATTAAGAGTCACAACTAATCTAAACTTCAAAAGTTACGGTATAAAATATGAAGCTGGACTTTATAATCGCTACAAACCGTATAAAATAGTTTATATTGTTTATAAATAATAATGGTGACAAAATTTGTGGTGTATTGTCATCATTACTTTAAGTTATAAATATCTTTTTAATTTTAGTTACGTCAATGCAAAATTTAGATGCATGAAATTTCAATGGTTTATTTTTTTCAACTTTTTGTTAAAAGCAACATGCTATTTTTATTCTACTAAAATTTTAATGCAAATGACATCTTTAAGTAATGTTTTAGTTCTATATCAGGGGTCGGCAAACTGCGGCCCGCGGGCCAATTGCGGCCCGCGAAGGGTAAATCTGCGGCCCGCGAGCACGTTATTTTTTTGAATGGAATGCGGCCCGCGAAAGAAAATTTTGTGGCCCGCGAGCATGTAAAAGTGGCCCGCTGAGCAAAAATATATTTCAAGTAATTTTTTTTTCGGTAATTCGATTTAATTTGTTTAGTTTGGTTTTACGTCTCTGTATAACGTTTAAAAATAATTAGAAGAAGTTACTACTTTAATTTAAAAATGTAAAAAAGACAGATTAGCATTTTAACAGGATATTTTTCTGAGTTTCAAAATAACTTCTATTTTACAACAGCAAGTAATTATCTGAAAAAAGAGTGCTCGAATTTAATAAGTTAGTTATATTATACCTATTTATCAAATAAACTAAATGCAAATGTTTTCCATTTTGTACTCAATTAATGCACAGTAATTAACTAAAGTGTCATTTCTTTATAGCTTAGATATTCTTTCCAATATTTTTTATACCTAATTTTCTTTTATATATTTTTTATTTGTAAATGTTTTGTCTTAGTGTAAAAACATTTAAAATAACATAGTAATAAGAAAAAAAGGTTTATTTAAGTTTTGTATTAACACATTTTAATTTTTTAGAAGTTTTCTTTGCACTTGAACTAATTTAAATGCACACCAACTTAAAAAAATGCTCATATTTTAAACCGCTTTTTATAAAATACTTTAGTTAGTTTAAGTTTAGTTTATGCATAGTTTTCTAAGTTTGTTTTTTCTACATGTAATATCTAAATTTTTACAGACACAATTAAAACAATATATATGACACAAACTAATACAGTTTTTGTTAGGTATACATTTTCATTTTTCAAACATTGATTTTGTCAAACTAAGTTAACTTTTATGCTTTGCATATCAATACACACATTTGCAGTTTTTTAGAGCTAACTTTTTAATATAAACTAGACTTAGGAATAGTTTATAAACATTGACACACACTCAGACTATCACTATTTTAAGACTTCAAATCTCAGGCTAACTAAGTCATTTTATAAGTTTTTGGCTAAAGTTGTTTTTTGTATACAAAAATATCAGAAATGTTTTTGTTAATTCAGGCTGGCTTTTTTGCTTAAAAGAGTGGCAAATTAAACTTATGATGTAAGTTTTACTCAACCCAAAGTGTTAGTTTCAGTTATAATATGTGTTATAATATATCAAGTTCAAGCTTTGAACTTGAAAATTTATGCTTAAAAATTTTGGAAAAAACTTGAAATTGAGAATTTTTGAAAAAGCCTGGAGTTTCATTCAATTTTTACATGCAAATTAGTGAAATTTCGAATTGACACAAAAAATTTAGCAAATAAACAATTCTTTATTAAAAATTATACTAAAGTAGCTAAACAGTGTTTTATTGATATACTTTATAAGACACTTTTTAGACTTTAATAGACTAAAATAATTTAGACTAAAAATTTAATTTAATAATATAGACTAAAAATAAAAAAAGGAATCGTAATTCTAAATACTTTTGGTGCATTGAACCTTTACTTGTAAAATTTCACCGATTGTTGTGCTTCGTGTTTAAACTAAACCAAGAAATTATACTAAAGTGTCAAAGTTAAAAAAACATCTCTAATAAAATTCTCAGATGAGAAATAGTTTTTCTATCAGTGCTCTCATGTTAACATATTGATTAAAGTCATAATTTGATTTATGCGACTTTATAACCTTAATGCATTTCCTAAATAGGACTTTGTATTGTCATTGATAAAATAAACAAAAGTTTTTCATTACTGCCAACAAAAATTCTTTAAAAAAGTTTTCAATTATAAACTTTATCTCAGTATTAATAATAAACTTTGCTACTTTATAACTTGCCTTAACAACTTTTTTTCTGATAATTCTGTAGTTACTGAAGATAATCATGTTCTTTGTTGGAACTGACTTTGGTGATTTGTTTTTTTATCGTTTCTCGCAATAACTCCTAACTAACGTTTTTTTTTTTGTTGCTCGTCTTTTACTTTACAACTACTATTTTTAATTCTTATTGCAGATAAAAAATTGCTGTAATGCTTAATAAATAAGAGGTTTTTCTCTTCGCTAATGACTCAATTAAGTTTTATACTTTTGTTAAAAATGTTTAAGAAAGTTAAATGTCCATTCCAGCTGACTTATATTTTTTTGGCATGTAATTTGTTTACTGTTAATAAGTTTTGTTATTTCTTTATGTTGTGAACTTTGTTTTAACTGAGTTGCTACACAAACACGCTATTTTAAAAGCTTGAAAACTCAGATGTGTGTGAAACTTTTATTTTAAACACTTTAAATAAATCTTAGAATTCCCAGAATAGTTTTTATGAATGCAGTGTAGTTTACTAATTGTAGTTTTTTCTTGTTTTTTTACACTTTGTGTACTTTTTAATGATGATGATATTTTTACTAGATACCCAAGCTTGATTTACAACGATTTAATAGCTTTTTAAACTTTTAATGAACTTAGGCTGGTTTGATACAACTCAGACATTTTGCTTTTTAAGTGACAACCATGTAAAAGACTAGTTACTAACAAGATACTTTATTTAAGTATTCGAGAATTAATATGTTAAATAGTTTGTTCTAGCTTTCTATAATACAAACAGGTATTAATTTTATTAAATTAATTAATTACTAATTTTTTTAATAAATGTAAACTATTTAACACGCAAAAACTTTTTTTTGAAGTTAATATTCCTAGAAATATGAAAAAATGGGTTGATAATATAAAAAATATAGTAATAAGTAATAATAAACAAATAAGTAACTAAGAAATTGTCTTTTAAGTTTGGTTTTTGTAGAGAGTTAAATTGTATAGAAAACTACAAAAGTATTAAACTAACTTAGTAAGTGCTTATGAAAGTACATAGGCTATTAATACTTAAGTATATTAGTAATTGTAAATTTTATTCTAATTTTATTTAATTTAATTTAAATAGTCGTTCTATGTATAGCTAAAAGTTATTTAAAATGATAAGGTGAATAAAAGTAAAACTTTTCTCTAGTTTGACTAAAACTAAAACCAAAAGATTATTCAAATGTCACTAAAACTAAAACTGCGGCCCGCGAAGACTTTGTAAACTTAAAATTTGGCCCGCGACCACCAACTGCCTGCCGACCCCTGTTCTATATGCTAATGAAAAAAAAAATTAATTTTGCAAAACAAAACTAATATACTGTTACAAACAATTTAAGTGAAACTAAGATATAATAAAAAACTATTTTTTCTCCTGGTATAACTTAAACTTAGCACCAGGTTGGAAGATTTATTTGAAAACCAAAACTTTATTTACTTATGTAATAATTTCAAAAATGCTCTCGATTTAATTGTTAGTAAATGGCGGTAGCATTCGGATTTATTTGGTAAAAAACAACAGTTACACTAAACGCTTAAAACAATCTTTTAAGGATGCCTTGCGAACGACTTTTCTTGTAAACTCCGGTCATTTACTTAAAAAAAAACTTTATCAAGTGTTTAAGTAAACATTAGTTATTATAAGTATCTATTTAACATTTTTTGATTTAAGTGTTATCATAACAGTATTAACAAGTTGAGTTGATAATTAGAATTCATTTAAAGAAAAACCAGAAAATATATGTAACTCAAACTACATTATAACATAAAAAATAGAAGTATATATATATGGTTTTATAAAGTAAAGAAATTGTTTTATACTTGTAAAGTATTGTATTTACTGGTATACCGCCAGTTTAAAATATTATTTTCACAGATATTATTACAAAAACTGGATAATTATAGATTCGTACTAAAAGAGGATTTAAGACTTTAAAAATCCTTATGTCACTGTTAGCTTTATAAGTATATTTCTTTGATAATATCGTTAGGGAAATCTCAATTTTACACCAAATTTTACATAAAACTTGTTCAAAACATAAACTTCTGTATTTAAAATTTGAATAAACTTTATACGTAAAGATATTTTAAGCAAATTTAGATTGTTTTTTTTTTTTTGTTTTTATGCATTAGTATCGCACGAAATTACTGCTGGATTAATAATCAACTAAAAAATTTTACAATTTAGTTCTAGAAAAGACAATAAAAAAATTACTATTATAATAATATGTTTTACTATTTTTTTAACATAAGTAATAACTTGTTGTAAGAATCAATTAAAAACATTATTTTTTAAGTTTTTGTTTATTAAACGACAAAAAAAACGCTTAAAAGGTTTGGTCCAAGTACCTGGTGTACAAAAAACCTTTCCGTTATCGAGTTATACACCAGAACAGTTTAACGTCATGCACAAGACTAGTTAGTTACTTCAAAAAGTTTTCAAACAGAAACTTAAGAAAAAAATATTTTTTAAGAAAATTATTCTTTATTTATGTTTTGTGATTATAGAATAAACAACTTAGGTCACAAATTTTAATACAATTCCGTAACGTGTAGTAACAAAAACAACAATTTTTTTCAGTTCGTTAATTCAACTAATTAAACATCTTTTATAGTCTTAGATATACAGTAATAATAACCCTAATGTCTTTTCTACTTTTAAAACTAAGGTCATACTGGCTTTTGGCAGTGCAAACACCACCAACTGGAATCAGTCAATATTTGTCAATAACTGCTTTAATTTATTTTATGATATTTAGAAGTTTTGTTTTTTAATAATCGTTACGTCATTACAAACATCAGATAAATTAAATTATTATAGTAAAGATTGTGATTGTTGGGCAATAAATTTTATAACAAATTTATAGTCAATTAAATAGAAGTTTACACTAAAATTAGAGCTTTAAATTTAACTAAAACTTGAAACATAGATAGAATTGTGCTATTTTTATTCTCCATTATTAGTTTAATTTAAATAATAATGTAATTTTTGATTAGTTTCAGTTCTAAGTTATTTTTAATCATAATAGAAAATTTCGTTTAACAGTGTTTTAAGTCAAAAAACTGTTTTTTTTAAATAAATCAGTTCACGTGTTTTCTTAAAATGTAAATGTTATGTATACTAGAAAATGTTTTTGATATAGATATAGAAAGATTTAAAGTACTAATTTAAAAATATTTTTTCTGTTATAAAATTTTCTTAATAACAAACTAAAAACATGGATAAAAGTTAAATTAAAAATAAATATCATTATTGTTTAATTAGATAGCTTTATAACCTTAAAAAAAATAATTCAGTTACAAAGTACAACTTATACTGGTTTTTACCAGTTAGAATTTTCCTATAGTGACTAAGACAATTAGTTGTCAAAAATACTCTATTTTATATTGTGTTTATAAGAAAATATAATCTTTTGATATTAGTTACGTCACTACGAACTTAAGTAAAATAAATAAAAAATATTCTTAATTCTTAAAAGAATTTTTTACTAACTAACACAACATGCTTTTTTTCTTCATCTAAAACAAATCTTTAAATTAAAAAAACAGTTTTTAGAAGTAATTTAGTAAAAACAAAATTAGTTAGATGTTTTTAAGTCAAATGAAAAATAACTAAGTACTGGTTTTGTTTTACTGTATGTTGATTTCTGTAAAAAAGAAAATACGGCATCTAATGAACATTTTTTATATCTCATAAAATTTATGAAAATTCAAACTTCTAAAAAATTGTAAATAAAAGATACTTCAAAGGTAATTAAACGAAAAGTAGATTAAAAGCTTGTTCAACAAAATTAGTTGGTTTAAAAGCTTTATAGAAAATCAAAAAGCTTTTGTTTTACAAAAACGTCTTTTTAAAAGCACCTGGTTTGGCTAAAGTTTTCAACTAGAAAGACAATAATTGTCTTAAATTATTAAACTATAATTTTAGTTCTAAAAAAAGCTGATTGTAAAAAAAGTCTTCTGCATAAGATTTTTTAACTTAGTTTCATGAGAACATTAAACCTATAGCCATCCGACTTACAAAATTAACCTTGAATAATTAATTTTTATGTATTAATTAATAAGTAATTAGCAATAGGAATTATGAATTTTACATATTACAAATATTGATGGCTTTTATAGAAAACATTAACCGCTACGAAAATTGTTCTAGTTCGCATAGTGAAATTTATACTGGTTTACACCAGTTCAAACTCGTGAGTTGCTTTCTCGGTAATTATAAGCTTATCTTGCTTTACTATATTTTAATTTTGTGTGAAAATATTTTACTCTATTTTAAGCGTTACGTCAATACAAACTTTAGATGTCGAAACTTTAGTAATTTTTAGTTTAAGTATTGTTAATTTTGTAAGTTGAATTGCATAATTTGCTGTTGTAACTTCATATTTTCCAAATGGTATTTATATAGATTTATGCGAATTGTATATTTTATTCGCGACCGGTTTCGGTTGCAAGAGATTGCGACCTTTTCAAGCAAAAATAAAATATAAAACTGCCTATATCAATGTTAGTTAATTATACTGTTGTTAAAAAACAGTTGTTTAATAATTTAATGTTTATAGCTAAATACTTTTTTTTAATCGTTACGTCATCACCAACTTTTGTATAATAAAATAGCCAAATTTGAAAAATAATAATTGTGATATTTGTGCAATAAGTTCACAAGAACGTACAGATTATTTTTTAATGAAATAATTTTGTAAGCTATATTCTTTTTAAAAATTAAATTGTACCAGATTTAAAATGAATACATGTATTTTAAAATTACAAACCTAACATACTTATATTAAAATTCAAACAAAAAAAGTACTAAAGTGATTTTTATTTTTCCTGGTTAGTTTAATTTTGGTTTTGGTTGGCAATATGAACTTAAAATTTAAGAGATACAAATTAATCTTTTTTAATAAATATAACTGTATTAAATAACTTAAAAATTAAAATTTAATTAGTTATTTAATTGTTGTTGTTCGCTTATAGAATATAATTTAATAAACTAGAAGCCATAAATAAATCAACATATTGCTAGTTACCGAAAAACAGAAAAGTTAATAAACTTGTAGCAAATAATTGGTAGAAAAAGTATAACTGTTTAAAATGTTTTACTAAAATTTTGCAATTTTTTAAAAATGTAAATAACTAACAAAGCTTATAAGTTTAAAAGTATTGCACTACATTAAAAAGAAAATCTTTTTACCTAAAGACTGATATTGTTATTATAAAATGTATCCCAAAAAATAATCACCCTATGTTATACAATTTATTTTATAAAGATCGGTTTTAATGACAACTTCTAAACTAAGCAAACAAAGGTTATTTTAAATAACTTTAACTAACTATGAAACGTTGAAAAAAATTAACATTGTATTTGTTTATCAGCTTAAAAGTAAAGCATGTGTTTGTTTGAATGATAAGTTTAAATAGTAAATTTCTTTAACAATTAAAAGACTTACTGAATTAAAATTTCATAATGTAGTGTACAAAACATAAAGCTTGTCCTTCTAACCACTACATATATGTTAAGAAGTTTATATATAAATTAAAGTATACTAGTTTATACTAGTTTAAATTACAATGGTAAAGGAAGTTTAGCTTAAGTTAATATTGCTTTAAATATATTAAGTTTAAAAGAAAATTCAACTGTTTAGTTTCGATTATGTCTCTGCAAGTTTTAATGCATTCCACATACTTTAATTTTTAATATGTTTTGTTTTTCAACATTTGTATACTGATTTACTAAATTTGCTTTAATTATTCTTCAAAAATCAAAAATAAAAGCAAACAACAACTTTTACTGTAGTTTTTCAGTCTCTATAATTAACTATAATTATAAGTAACTATAAATAACTGTGAAACATTGAAAAAAAATATTTATCAGCTTAAAAACAAAGCTTGTGTTTGTTTGATCGTTAAGTTAAAATAGTGAATTAATTCAATAATAAATAAACTCACTTAATAAAATTTAAGAAGTTGCTGTACAAAACATAAAGCTTGAGCTTCTAACCGTTTCATACCTGTTAAATAAGTTTTTTTATAAAGTAATGTATACTAGTCTATACTAATTAAAACTACAGTGGTTAATGAAGTTTACTTTTAATTAACATTGCTTTAGTTTATGTTAAGTTAATAAGAAAATTTAAGTGTTTAGTTTTAATTACTTCACTGCAAGTTTTTTATTAAATTTACATTTAACTTTTATTTAATTTAAACATTTGTGTATCAATTTACACAACTTGATTTACTTATTCTTCTAAGAATTTTAATTTAAAGCAAACAACGACTTTTAGTGATGTTTTTCTATCTTAATTAAATACAAACCCTGATCTCTGCAATAAAATATTGAAATACTTTCAAAAGTTTTTAATAAAAGTAAAACGAAACAAAAGAGTTTTTCTTTACCTGGTCACGAATTATTTTTGCAACTGATTATAGGGTTTAATTAAAAAAAAAAACGAAACTTTATTAATATAAAAACTTACTAAAAATGCATCAATATTGTTAGTAAACAGTAGTATCAGTTAATATTTTATTATATGATTATTTTATACATCTACCTTAAGTATAACTTTTTATGGTAACTCGCTAAAGAATATGTCTTTACAAAACCGTTGCTATTTAATTACAGCTCAAAGTGAACGCTGTTGATAAAATAAATTTAGGTTTTGTGGTATCAGCACAATTAACTTTTTGGCTCTTTTTAAATGCATTTTAACCAAACTAAAAAGTAGAAGTAGCTCAATAAATAGGTACATTGATTTAATTGTAGATAGTAAATAAAAAGCTTAGTTGCGTAAACTTTTATTCTGGCTTTAAATCAGTCAAAAATAACAAAACTATATTAATTTAGCAATTTTAATGTAAAAATGCTTATATTTTTTTTTATTTTATAATGGTTACGTCACTAAAATTTTATGATTTATATAGTTAAACTTTTTTTTATAAATTTACACAAACTAGCTATTTAATAAATTGCTAGCAATCAAGTTCAAAAAATCAAAGCATATGCCATAATAAATTTTCATTGTGTTTCCTTTTTACTCGTATTTTTTTATATCGAAGTATAACCTTTACAAAGCTTTAATGGCATAAGTATTTAGTTGTGTAAAAAATTCGGTTTTAAAATTATAAGAATATTACATCAAAAAATTAACACTTTTTTACAGGTTTTAAATAAAATTAATAATAATAATAATCAATAATAGTAAAAAAATCAAAATAATAATAAATTGTGCGACCAGCTGCTCTTTTCAGATGATACAAAAAAAAATTAATCAATAAAGTTAAAAGAAAAAAAATGAGAGTTAGTTCACATACTTTGGTTTAATGATAATTAAATTGAAAGTAATTGCAATACTTTGATTTCACCTAACATCGATTATACTAAAAATTTCAAATAATTTCATAAGTCAAAAACAGATTTATTTTTTAATTATATAGCTTTAATATTTAGTCTCAGAAAAAAAAAGTTTTTACACTATATGTCCAAGTTAAAGTAAGTTACTTTATTTTAGTCTTAAAAGTTTAAAAATATATTATGATAAAAAACTTTAGAAAAATCTTAAAAAGATAAAGAATTTCTAAAAATAGTTTGGTAGTATAAAATATTTCTTGTAATTTAAACAATATAGCTATAGCGTATTTTTAAAGCAATAGTTAAAACGAAAACTTTTAAATAGACTAGAAATTAAACAAAATCAATTGTATAAATATTACTTTCACATAGTTCATGTAACTGTTATTCATCAAAAAACAAACTTTTTTTTTTTGATAAATTTTTTATATAATAAACTAAACGTCTATGAAAAAAAGAAAAATACTCCAGAAAGTAATCCTCGCCAAAATCTTTTATACAATAATATATACAATAATTTTTTCTTAAAGTATAAAATAATGTTTTTATCACAATTTATAACATAGCTTTACAAAAATTTATCAAAGTCTGTACTATTGGTTGACAAACAATCTAACAAACTACTCTATTTTAAAGCAGTATATCTTACGTTTAGTTAATTAAAAACAATCGTAATTAGCTAAACAGCAATGTTATAAAAAGTAAAAATTTAAGTAAACTCTCTCTTTTATTGAAAAAAGAGTTGTTCATATTGTGCATAAAATTTACATGTTTTAATTTGGCTTGATAATCAACGACATTGTTTAAAACTGTAAACTAGAATAGAAATAATAATTTTCTTGTACTTGTATTGTAAACATATATTCTTATTTCGAAGGAAATAACAAGAATAGTTTTAAATAAAAACGAATAAATTTGTTAAATAAATCAGTTTAAGAATTATTATAAAATTGTAATACAATATAACATTATGTTACAAGGTTTAAATTAAATGACGGTTAAATAGAAATAAAAAAGAGTTTTACTCTTTGTGGTCTTTTCATATTAATATAGTACTAATTTGGCAAACCAAGCCAAAGTTAAAGTGTTTAATTATGAGTTACTAAAGCAAATAAACTAAGTCTTGTGTTCTTATAAAATTAAGAAATATTTTTCAAAGTAATTCACTAAATATTGACACTAGTTTAAAATTGAAAAAAAAATATTTTAAAAATTTTCATTACTGTCACCTCTCGCAAATCTACGCACTCGTTTAGTTACTCATTTAATTCCTTTGACACATATACTATTAAACGGCTATCTAAGTTACCAGAATATTTATCTTTTATCACGAATTTAAATGCGTATTCCGATAAAACAACATTATAGTATACCAGCTTCACATTATATTGTATTAGCTACCAAAAATAGTACTTTAATACCGTAAAAATTTTACTGTTTTTACCAGTTTTAAAATGTTATTATTTAAGTTGAACATTTCTAACTGCATAAGTGCTTTATAATACAATTATTAAATGAGAAAGTAATACTTTATATTAGTCTTACGTCATCACGAACTTATTTGTAGAACTTTTATGTTAAAAATATTTTTAATTTCAGCATTAATTTGCACATCTTAATGTTAGATTAATTATAAGCAGTGGCGTTGCGTGGTATTTTGGTCAGGGTGTGCGTAAATTTTTTTTCTAAAAAAAACCCTAAATTAAAACTTTTAAGTAAACTAGAAAAACATCTTTTTATAAGTAATATAATTAAAAAAATTCATAAAGTAAAATAAGCTCGAAGTAACTGTTTTAAAAAATACTTAATATTACAAAATTAAACAATTAAAAAAAATACAAATTTTATAAGAATTACTTATACTTGCACAAATGTAAACTTTTAAATAAAAAATGTTTTTACTACTTACAGTAAACTTTATATCTTTAAAAATAAATATAGTTAATAAAACGCAATTATCTGTTTCATTTACGAAAAAATATCAATCTCTTTAATATACAATACAACAGTGATAACAATACCTCATTGCACATAATTTAAATAAATTTACACAGAAGTTGAAATAGACCAACTTTATAACTGTTATTACAGTTTATTACAACTTTGTAATATAGTTAAAAGTATACTTTTTAAATTTCATTCATCTAATTGTATGATTTGACACGCTTTTTCTTGTATATTTACAAAAATGAAAATCAGAAAACTAGCAGTAGTCTTAACATTTATTGAAGCATAAAAATAAAACTTATAAATTTGTTTAATTTTCCTTTAAGCGTAAAGTATTCTTGTAAACTTTTTGTAGAAAAATCTTCCATAATGTTATACTACAGCGGTTCACTAATTAGTTGCGTACTTTTCAAGTCTAAATTCTTATGAAGTTAATGAAGTTATAATTTTTTCCTAATAGAGTTTTTCATTAACATCAGTGCGCACTTATGTTTGCGCACCGAATCAGTATATTGGGTAAATTTTTTAACTTGTCACTTTTTGGTATTTAAGATTTCGTTTAACTTTTTGAATACTAGATAAACATACATGAAAAAATAAACAATAAAAAATAAAGATATTACATTCTTTTTATTTACTTATTTTCTCTTTTTGGGTGGCACGCATGCCCCAGTGTCCCTCCCCACGCTACGCCCCTGATAATAAGCAAAATTAGTTCAAAAGTTGTTTAAAAAATATCACTTAAACTACACAAGAATTGTTAAATTTTATGTAGTACTATTGTTATTGTATAGTTTTATTTCAAAATACGAACTTAATCGTTTAATCGTTGAACTCTAGCTTATAACTTTGGTTTAAAACTTCTTTTAAAGTACCTTAAGATTATTAACATAAGATATAACTAAATTGTATATCAGATTATCTTTGTATCAGATGAGCAAACGGCGTGTATTAATATGGATAGTTCAGTGTAAAGTAACTTTCATACATCAAAAATTCTTAAATTAAAAACTAAAAGTTTAACTGTTAAAATAGATTGATTTTAGTTTAATGTAAAAATTTAAATTTTATTAGAATTTGATAACTTTTATAACTTCTAATTTTAATTAAAACCTTTAAAAGTTTAGTAGATTGTAATATTTTTTTTTCTATTTCTGGTTCTTTACCTGTAAAAATCTGCCTAGACGTGAACTAAAATAAATATTAGCTATTTATATTTATCACAGTTAAAGCTTTACGTTTGAGTAAGTAAAAACTATTATTAATCTATGTTGTTCAAAATTGCTTTTTTATTTACTATAAATAACAAATAAGTATAAAGTATAAGTTAGTTAACATCATAAATAACTGTTGGTGCAAATTAAGGGATTACTAACTAAATGTACAACTTAAATTAATAAACTGAGATATTTTTATATAGTTTGGTAAGACTCTGGTAATATAAGCAAAGTTTATTCTAGTTTTGTAGTTTAATTTTTACTGATTAGACATAGGTTTAAAATATTAGCACTTAGTTGGCTTTAAGTTTCGCCAAAAGTATTCATCAGTGCCTAAAACAAAACTTAATATTTAATTTGAATTTATTAAAATATATTTTGTACATAAATTTGTGGGTAGTTATTCAAAAATTTTTTATTAACAACACAGTTTGTTACTTAATTTTTAACGTTCTATAGCTTAAGACTGAAAATGTCATGATTCTCACATTAGTTATACAGCAGAAGCAATAAAATGATTAATGTATGTCTTCTATGGTCGGCTTATTTATTTTAACAAACTATGCTTGTAAGTTTTTATATCCTAAATTTTGTTTGCAAACTATTTATGACTAATTTGTTGTCTTTATAGCTTTTTTGTTTATTTTTTTTGAATTAAAGACTTCAACTTTATTTACTGTACTTATAGCTATGTAATGAAACACCATTATAAGTTTTTTACTTTGATAATTTTCACTTTTACTTAGATGTCGGTAAACTTTATAACTTACCGAATTGAAAGACTTTTGCAGCTAGCTCAATTTTCAAGATTATACTACAAAAAATAAACGGTTTTAAGACAACTGTAAATCAAAACTAGCTTTTCGCTTTATTAGCATCTAAATTAATTGTTGTAAATTAATAGAATAAAAATAGCTTGTTTTGCATAGACTACTGTATTAAGTAATAAAGTTATATTGAAATATAGTTTGCTAACTAAATAAAAAGTTAATAAATACACAAAGCGAATTAAAAGTCGTTTTTTTTTCTTTGTTTAAAAAAAAACAAAGAAAAGGATTATAATTTTGGATAACAAACCAATTTTCATGTATCTCAAGTTTTTAGTGACGTAATTAACAATAAAATAGTAATTTTTTTAAAGTAATTAATATAAATTGCAGTAGTCTATTTATTCTTTCAAAAATTTATTTTGCAAACTAAGTTTCGGTCAAATCTTTGACCGAGAATTAGTTTGTAAAATAAATTTTTAAAAGAATAAATATATTACTTCTCCTCCAGCAAATGAGATCTCTCTATTTGTTTTCTTAAAATCAAAACATATAAATTGCAGTAGTTTTAAATTAAGTTGTGATTTTTGTATTAATGTTAAAAAAAGTTTGTTAAACAAATCTTTTTAATAAGGTGCAAAGTTTATTAGTCATCAGGCGAACATAAGTTAATTTTATTGTCTGGGTTTTATTTAATTGCAACGAACTTTAGGTTTTTAGGGAAAATGTTTATTGAATTTTAAAAGTAGGTCTAAACTAAATTACTTCTTAAACCTATTTTTTGATTTAAATATTTGTTTTTGGTGAACAGAAAAAGCATGTTGTGTTAGTTGGTAAACAATTTTTTAACAGCAAGGTGTATTTTTTAAATTTTATTTTCTTAAGCTCGCATTGACGTAACTAATATTAAAAACTTAAACTTAATTATAAACTAAATATAAATTAAAGTATTTCTAACAACGGACTGTCAAAGTCATTATGAGGAAGTTTTAACTGGTATAAATCAGTTTAAGTTATGCTTTAAAACTAAGTTATCCTTTTAAAAGTGTATGTAGCTAACTAACTTTAACTAACTAAAAACTAAACTTCTTAAACTTTATAAAACTTTTGACTGATTTCTTTGAATTAGTAATAACTTTTAGATGTATATAAAGTTTTTGAACTATATAAACTGTGAAAAAATTGCTTTATTTTTGTTGTTCGTATTCATACTTTTTTTTTTTGTTATTTTTAATTACATTAACCAGTCGAGTAAGCAAATTTGTGCACACGGTATATGTTTTAAGGTTTGTTAATCAAAATTTTGTTTTGTGAGCTCATAATAGGTTTTAAGTCATTCGATAAAACTAAACAAAGTATTTGTAACGGACTTGATAATTTATGCATATTTTACATGATTATTTTATTTAAATAACTTAAACTTGTTCTAATTATAAGATTTAGTTGTCTAAGATCATCAAAGTTGCGGCAATGTTATATGTTTATAAATAGCTGTTTTTAATTTGTAGGTTTAATAAATAATTTTAGTTCAAAATTTTAAATTTTAAATGACTAATAAGATTTTACAGTTTTGTGAAACCAAATACTAATTGCATGTTTAAACTTACTATAAAGTTTTTTTTACTTAGTAAGTTTTTGTTTGATTATTTTTTTAAGATATTTGTTAGAAATTAGAAAACTAATAGGTTCAATAACTGGAAATTATAGGATGCCTATTTTTCGGCAATTTTTTAATTTCTGGCTTAAAAAATATCAAAAACACTATGTGCAAAATTTTAGATGCTTAAAGAAACATTAACTTCGACTAAATCAATAAAAAAAAACCATCCTAATTCAAATTGTATATGCTATTGAAGAATAAACCTTGGTGTTTTAAGCTGATTTTTTTACATGTGGTTAATTATCACACAAGCTCATATTTAATAGTTTTAAAAAATTTAAAGAAAGTTTTATGGTATCATTTCTTATGTTTTGAAAACAACTGGAAATTCTAGAAAACTTACAAAAAAAATAAAAATTACATTGTTCAATAATAAGCTTTATAGTACCAAAGTATTGTTTTTCTATTGACCTAACAATTATTAAAACAAAAATTTGCGCTTAAAATAATAATCAAATAAAATATTTTATTTATAATGCTTTAATAGCCGTTTGTTGTCATTTGGGAATGGTAAGAAACCAGTAGAAAATAATGAGAATAAGTTATAAGTTTTGTTGTATTAGAGTAATATTTAACTACTTGTAAAGTTGAAGCATAGCTTGTTTTTTTAGCTTTTGAATTTAAGAAACCTAAAGAAAAAAAGTAGAGGGTGTCGATAACCATAATTAATTCAATCAGGTGTGTGCAGTCTTTTATAACTAAAGAGTCGAAATAAAAGAAACATTGCAGGCCAACGTAGCTTTGTATATTATAATCAAAATTGTTAACCCTTAAAAAAGAACAATTATAAACTTTTTAATTTTTATATCAAAACAGAACTAATTTTTACTAGTAGTAATATTAATATTTATAAACTTTTATAAGCTATAAGATTTAGTTTTTCAGTAAAGTTAATGTATAATAAATTCTAAAACTTTTTCAGGTTTTTTTTTGCCTATTTTATAAAAAGTTAATTTTATTTAGACACAGACAAGTAAAAGACCCTTCGTGTTTAAATTTTTTTATAATCTCGTAAAACGTGTTAGTATTGTAAACCGATTACAATGTTATATTTAAACTTGTTTTATTTGAAACAAATAAACACCGATACTACAAAAACTTTGTTAATTTGTTACTATATGTATGGATATTGTTTTTTTAGTATACTTTGTAGTATGTACTATCACTAAATGTATTTAAAATTTAAGATACATTTAATTACACTGGTTTAACGAAACTAAAACTTGTTTCAACAATAAGACATAATATTTAATTTAACCGAAATAGCGGCAATAATGGATTAGTTAAAAAATAGCCTTAGACACGCAACACCTTAAATCATTAAACTCAAAAAAAAATGTAACTATTATTTAATAAAAGTTAAATGAGTACAAAAGTATACTCATTTTACTGCTTTTTTCTATGTTTTTTTTATTGAAAATAACACTTTAACCCTGCTTAAATTTAAATTGTTGTAAATTAAAAAAAAAACTTATTTTTGTACGTTAACTTTACTTAAACTCTTTTTTATTGTCATCCTTTTCACTAAATTGAAAGGTTTCGGATTTTATCGATACAAAAAAAAACAAATAATTTCTTAGTTACTTAATAGTTTTAAATTAAACATAGCACTATATTTAAATATAAACCTTTAGACCTTTTTTGCATCGCACTTTACACTGTCGAAATTGTATTTAATTTTTGCCTTTTAATGTACATATATATTACCAAGTTACAAAAATACAAATTTTATGACTCATTTACATTTAAATTGCTAGCCTTAGCTTTAAAAAGTTTACATTTAACTTTTTTAATTGCTTTATTGTATTTTTTTGCCTCGTCAGTACTTTTATACGGAGCTTGACTGTTAATGAATAAATCTTCTTTGGTGGTTGTTTGAATGCTCTCAGGAGCTATTTGATCCGTTTGTTGGTTGTTTTGGTCATAGGAAAAATGTAGATTATTTGCATCAAACGGAAAAAAATTGAATGGAATTTTGATTATTCGAACCATGATCTGGACTTATTTGTTGCTGTTTGTATCTTTAAGGATTTATACGCTGCTGATTTTGTGTATCTAGAATTATATGTGGCTGATTATTCGGATATAAACTTGTATTTACTTCTATAGTCTATGTTTTACTGTTATAAAATAAAAACTTTTATTCTATTTTACAACAGTGTAATCTATTATATTACACAAAGTATATATATACTCACAGCAAGTAGAAGTTTTGTACAATATTAAATGTATATTTATATAATGTTAATTTGAAAATAAAAGTTACTTCAATAAAATTGCCGTGTATCAATTTTTTTTTACTACAATGCTTATTGTTGTGGAGTAGTTAATGTTATACTGGTCTTTACCAGTTCAAACTTGAACATCGTTACATCGACAATTATTAGACAAGATAAATTTAATTAATTTATTTTTTATAACAAATTTCTTTTACTTTAATCGTTACGTCAATAAAAACTTAACAAGTTAGGAAATTCGTGATTTATTATTTTAGTGCTGTGAACTTTTTATGTAAAAAGTGATTACTTTGATTTTAACCAGAAATATTAATTAGGTTTATAATCGAACAAAACAAATTAAAGTTTAGTATAACTTTAGTTTTATTATACTTTTTTAAAAGTTATTACTTTCAAAATAGTTTACTTTTATGTATTTTTAATAAATATTTTTAAACAATTTTTTTAGGAATAAAATTTTTTGTTTAGCTATTAAACTTATTCATAGTTAATACAGCTAGCATTTTAATTTTATCCTTAATATTTTTTTGCAGTAAAACTTTTTATGATAGTTTTCAATCAAATTAAGACTTAGAACATTTTAATTAAGCTTAAAAATAGTGTAATTAATCATAAATGTTGTTTAGGGTAAACAGCTTAGTCAAAAGTAATTTTTTTTGTGCTTAAAACTAACAGAAAACTTTTAAAACTATCATAATTAAGTCAATAGTATAACAAAGTATTCAACGTATTAGATCAAGATATCTTTTTTGTACCTAATGCATAAAAAGATATATGATCAAACATTTTTAGATACATTAATGAAACACCTTTTTATTTATTAAACTCTAAAATAATTTTCCCTTTGCTAAAAATTTGTTGATGACCAATAATCTTTCTATTTAGAATAAAATTAAAAATGCTTTGCATAAAGTATTCATAAAATTATTTTAATTTCTTTTTATTTTCTATTAAATTTTACAGCTTAATCATCGTTACGTCACTAAAAATATCTTTTCTAAACTACTGATGTTTAATTTAAAGTATAATTAGTTAAATTAGATTTACTTTAAAAAAACATAACCAATTTGTTTGGCTATAATTTTTTTATTTATTTTAACACTTAATAAAAGTCACAAACAGTTTAAATTCAAAACTGTATGTTTAAAATATATGTTCAATCATTTAACAAAAAGTTTTTATCGTTTTCAAGTTAGTAAGAAATCTGTTGTTGTTTTATGATTAACAACTATTGCTTGTTATTTTGACTGATCTATTTTATCATACTTCAAATAGAGTAATCTTAACATTTTAAGACCTATAAAACAGAATTATTTTTGACCCTTGTCCCCAAAAACAATCGAACAATAACTTACTGCGATCAAAAAAAATCTATTCAGTTTTAAAGTTCGATAACTATACGAATATATTATTTTTCATTTCACAAAATAAAATATGTTTTTTTTCGATCATAAAAGTTTCAAAAAGTTGTGTAAAAACTATTGTTTTACAAGCAGAGTTCAAAAAGTTATTTATAAACACATCAAGTTGAAACAATAAAATTGAATCGGCTAAAACTAGAAATTACAATTTAAACGAGTGTAATTTATTTAAATATGATAATCAAGTAGAAAGTTTTCATATTTTAAAGTCGATTACAAATACTGTTTAATTCTGTTTAGGTTTTTTGCTTAACTTCAAACCTAAAATCAGATAACAAAGCTAAATTTCAATTAACAAAACAAAAAAAAAAAACTTAGACATAAAAAGTGCATACTGAAGTTCAATGCTAACATCATTAATAATAATCAAAAAAAATTCTTAAGTTCATATAAACATAAGAACAACAGTAAAAAAAGAAGTATAATGAAGTGCAAAGTTATATAATTATTAAATTTGATACTAAAATTAATTTGTGTTTAAAGAAACCAGTCAACAGCTTTAAAACGATTAGCAGTTTTATTTTTTAATTAGTTTAAGTTAGCTAGCTTCATGAAAAAAACCCTTTAAAACAATTTTTACTTTTAATGTACAATTTATACTGGTTTATATACCAGTCAAAATTTCTGCATAATACTGATGGCATTTAATTGTTGAAAGTACTTTACTTCATAGTATTTTTTAAAAGAAAAATGTTTTTTTAATGTTAGTTACGTCGTTGATAGCTTATTATGTTTGAAAAAAAATATTGCTTGAAGGAATATATACAAAATAACATAAAATGCTTGTTTTTGTTTTGCAAAAATAGATGTTTAAAGTAAACAAGTGATTTTACATGTTTTTTTGTTGTGACTAGCTAATAAACAATAAATTCTCACTCAAAACACTACAATGCAAATAATTATAATAAAACTAAGATCTAAAAAAGAACTTGTACTTACCAATAGCAAAACGTGAGCGATTTATCTGAGTTGTTTTAACTATAAGAATTATATTTTATATCCACATTACCGAACCATTTTTATATCTTTGTAAATTTTTTTTTGCGTATCTGAATTAAGAATATTTGTCAACTAACTTTAGTGATAATGTGTCATGAACTCAGAAAAGGTATTTTTTAAGGTTAAACATTAGAAGCATTTAATTTAAAGGATGAAAGAGCTATGCTATGAAAATGTTTCCACAGCCCCTCTGACTTAAAATATTTGTTATACTCTATTGGTGTACACTTAAAACTACTGGCTGAATATCACAAGGTATTGAGAGTCTCTAATTAGTGATAACGATTTTGGTGCTATGCTGTTTAAAACATTATATTTATGAAAATTTTATTTATTTTAGTTATAACAGTTTGATAAACATTAATATCAAGTGAACTTTATTTTTGTTATGCCGTGAGTGTATGAACTTTAAAAACCTCAAAATATTGTAAGCTATATTGTGTGTAAAGCTTTAAATTTTTTACACTAAAAAAAGATGTTTAGTACCCCAACCATGAACTGTTTTTAACATTTATTTACACAGTTTTTATTTTAACTTAGTTAACTAGCTTGTATGTACTATATTAATTTGTGTTTAAAGCTAACAAAAAATAAGTATAGATCTACATGTAACATAACCTTTGTACTTACTACCTTTACAATATTTATAATATGTTATATTACTATGATTTAGCCTGCGGATGTTTGAAAAAAAATATATAACAGTGATACACAAAATTTTGTCGGTAGGGATACTATTATTAGAAATCTTTCGCTGGAATGTTAAAAAAGGCTGCAGGTCACTTAATTTTGTAAATTTTAACACACAAATTAAAAATACTCATAAAAATCGAGTTTGTAATAGATAAATAATATAATATGTGATAGTCTGTATTAAAAAATCAAAGTATTTTTACTATAAAAAGCTCGAATGTAAAAAGTGCACACGAGATATTTTAACGAAAAAAAAAAACTTTGGCACACCAAAAATTTTTGTAAAAGTCATACGTCGCCCCACCTTAACTTATGATCTAACTTTAGTAACAATGTTTTAAACAAGTAGGTTTGTAATAAAACTAAAAAGTGCTCTTTTATATAAGTTTAAGCTCATATACTAGTAAATTGGTATGTATAAAAATTAAACTAAGTAAATTTGCGGATAAAATTTAAAGAGTTGTGCTGACTAAGTTAATTAAAAGCAATTAAAAATATTTAAAGCGTTTAATACAAAAACTAAATATTAAATTGAGTTGTAAATTTTTAAATTGAATTCTATCAACATTAGATCTTAGAATGTATTATAGATTTCACTAAAAATATAGTTAGTTTTTAGAACTATAATGTATATCTAACCACATTATTCTAAAAAAACTGTAAGTCATTAAGTCATAAAGTTTTTTCGTAAAAGGTTTTAGTTTAAGTTTTATTTTTAGCTTTTAATTAAACTAAATTACACATGTTTTAATTATTTTATTTTACTAACATCAAATGTTTTAATTACCTTTACCTTACCGACAAATACATAATGTAGTTTAATCACTGATAACATTAATAAAATTTTTAATAGCATATACTTAATACAGTTAAATAAAATACTTTAATTACATGTTAATATATGTATATACATCTAAAATTGTGCTTTTTAACACTACATAAACTTGTAAATTGCTTTTATTCACTTACACTTTTACATGTTAGCCTAGATTAAACTTGTCTTAAAATAACCCTAGATGCCTTAGTAAAACATTTTGTACTTTTATGAGTTGTTCACAAAACATTAATAGAAATCAGTTTATTAGAATAAAATCAAAGTAAGTAGTTGATTACATTGTAAATACTGCTTAAAAATTTAATCAGCATTTTGAATCCATTTCAAAACTAGACTATAAATCAAAGCTTATATTATCTAGCTTTATCTCTCTCTATCAAAAGAGTATCGTATACACTTTAGTGTTAATCAAATCATATGAAACTATTTTTTTTTTACATTATTATAAAAGAATATTTATTATAGCTAATACTTGGTAAACTAATGTGTTGCTTACTTGACTTTGACTCTTTTTTAAAGTCAAAAAAAAGTTTTCATTTGGGAAAAAGTAATTTGCGCATACAACCACAGTTGATTTAGTTTTCAGTTATCAACAGTGCTTGTATAAACTTATCAAATTTTAAGTTTGTTTTTGAAGTTTTAAGTAGTTTTTTTAAGTTTAAGAATTTTCAAAAGCCTAATTAAGTTTTATCGCAAGAATATTGAGATAATATCGTATAAATATTAACTAACCAAAGGACATAAATAGAAATCATAATTTGATACCACGGAAAGATTTTTTCTGGCAGTTGTATAATTTAAAGCAGATTGTTCATAATTAAATTTAATTTAGAGATGGTATGTTGCACTATATATAAATAAATTTATATTATTATATTTATTGAAACAAATTCTATGATGATTGAAACGTCAACACAAACTTTTGATGTATTTAATTTTTTGCAATTTTTTATTAAAAAAGTTTCCTTTTTCCGAAATAAAAAGTATGATTTTACTGTTGAATTGATAGTTAACAAAAAAGCTACAAAAAATGATTTTTAAAATAAAATTTTAAGCTACAAAAAATATTTTTTTGTCTTTTTTGTAGTTTAGCTAATTAATTTTCTTTTCGAAGTAATACCTTAACATAGTTTTAGAAGTATAACTAATAGCTAATTAATCAAAAAGTTCTAATAAAGCTTAATAATATTTACATGTTTAGACAAGGTCTAAAACAACATCAAATTTAACTAAAAAGACGTTTAGTCTATAAATTTAGAATTGCTATGGCAAACGAAGCTAAGTTGTTAAAATATTTAACTTAAAGTACCTTTAATTAAAGATTATAATCTCTAATTTTAGTAAAATTTTATTAATAGCATTTCAACCGTTAGTGAAGATTAATGTTATTTTAGTATAAACATTGAACATAACAACAACATTATGTTTTTTTAAGTTCTAAGTAGTTAAGTAGAACATTTTATTATAAAAAAATTTGTTAAAAACTAGTGACCCTACAACCATTTTAAACTGATTAATACGCAGCATACGAACAACTGTTAATAAAACATTTATTATTAAAAACATTTTGTCAAAAACTATATACATTTTGTCATTAAATTTCTTTTGTAAGGCATGTACTATATTAAAACTTTTAAGATTAAACTAACATAAACTGTCTTATATGACTCTAATTAGTTATTAAAAATTTTCATAAAATGTCTTTTTTAGCTTCATGGCTTACTTAAAACCTAACATCAGAACATCAGGTAAAACTACGCTTCTGAATGTATGAATATTAAATTAAAATAATAAATTTTATAACAACAAAGAAACTTATCTATTCTAAAATTCGATAGTTATAGCTAATATATATAGCTTGTCTTTAATATAAATCCATTAAACAATTTTTTTAGTTTTTTGTATAAAATTAATACTGATTGACATCAGTTAAAAATTAGCCTAATAACACTAACACTATTTCGTCAATGTTAATTTATTTTATCTTTAGTTTACCAAGAACTTAAATTTCTATAATAGTTATGTCACTGCAAACTTCAAATGCATAAGTTGTAAGAAATAGTTTTTTTCTTTAAAACTTTTGTACAACAATTAAGCAGAATTTTTTTTTTATTCTAATATTTCATAGTCAAATAAAAGTATATTATTTTTTCATGTTAAAGTTTGTTTTCTCGGAAAACATCTGTTATAAAATTACAAAATGTAAAAAAGTAAAAACAAACATTTATTATAATTATTCAACAAGACTTGTACATCAGCTCAGAAAACTTTAAAATTGACATACAAAAGTTAGCTAAAAGATATAAATTAATGTCAAAGCTAATAGCTATAATGATAAAATTATGATGACTATGAAAACAAAAATTACTATATTTTTTTTCTAAAGTATGTACTATTCTAAGAAAATTAAACAAAACTTTTTACTTAATATAACATATGAATAAAGCATGTTATTTTCACTGATTTTACTTATAAAAATTTACTAATAATATCCCTAAAACTTTTAAACATGTAAAACTGTTAAATCAAGTTGTTAAAACTGATTAAATTTTAGTTATTTAATTTAAACATACATCTGTCTAAAAAGTAACTACACTCATTATTTTTTTTTTCAAAGTAACATTAAGACGTAATATTTTGAAAATCTTGTTTAACAAAAGTAAGTATTTTATGATGATAAACGTTTTATGAATTTGTAAAACAAAAGTGATTTGAAGCTTATTAATATACAACAAAATCAAAAGTTTGTTCATTAAAATGTTTATTGTCACAGAAACACTTTCTAAAATAAAGTATCTTTTGTCATAGAAGTTTTTAAAGTGTCGACAATTTTCAGACAAAACAAAGAAAACTCAATTCATACAACTATAGTCATTAGTGTAAACGTTTTAACACAGTTAAAATATAACATAAATATTACATAAATGATACTTAAATTTTTAGTGTCACAGCTAATGTTTAAACCTATCACTTGCTAAAACAAAACTAGTGTTTGTTTAAAATATAAATTATTTGAAAAATCAAGTTTATAAAATTTCTTAAGTTTGTATGAATTAAATTTTAATTTAAATGATCTGACTTGTTACATTTCATTTAAAGAAATTTTTAAAGTCTTAAAATTTCTAAAACATTATGCGTTAATTAAAAAAGCTTTTAGAACTTACGTTCAAACAAAGGTAAGTAGCGTTTTATAAATACAAAAGTACTAAAACTTAGTAAAACGAAAACGTTATTAGCATAATCATAAAGTTTGTCTTCAAAACTGCAACTAACCCGCTAGAATTTTTTAACTAGTTTAACCAGTTAATGTTTTACCAGAACAAGCAATATTAGTTGTTTGGAAGATTGCTTGATAAAGTTTCTAATTGAAAAGAAAATTTTGATTTTTTTTTTAATACGTCAATTTGAACTTTAGATTAATTTAATTTAAAAAAAACTTTATAATTTCAATACTTCTGTTTACCAATTAAACACAAGATTTTGTTTTATCAACAAATATGTTTATTTGATGAAAACGATAGCTTTTAGTATTTTTATTTATTATAGCTGTTTTAAAATCTAAATTTGATCTTTACCTAAAAGTTTTAACATGTTTTTATAAAAAAGTAAATAAAATTCAAATAAATAAAAGGATTTTTATAACGTATAGTGACAAACTAATTTTTATTTGAATTAGTTTTTATTATTTTTAGCCTCTTTATATAAATATTATTTATATTAAAAGAAAATTTTACTTAAAACATCAATATCTTGCATATAATTACAAATCAAATGTAAAAGAAAATTAAAACTACATTAGAAACAGTTAATTCATTTTGTTTATTGTTTAACTTCAGTATACAAATTTAAAACAGTTTAAGAAGATGAAGTATTTAACTTGTTTAGGAAATATTTTTAAATATTTATTTTAAAATTGTTTGTAAGAATTAAATGGTATTAAAAAATTTAAGTAAATTCAATAAAAAGTATAGTGACTCTTATTTTTCCTATTTGATAATAAATTAACATTGTATTAGGCAAACAAAACCTAATTTGAGGTTTAGTTTTAAGTAACTTCTTTGAAGCAACAAAACATTTTTTTCTATAATTAAAAAAGTTAGTTATAAACAGTGATAAAGTATATAGTCTATATTTGTTAAACGGTATATGAATTTAATTATACTAATCAAAGCTAGGATGACTTGCATTTACCAAAATTCAAGCCCCTTAGTTATAATCGAATGGCGACGCTTAAGTTCAAATAAATTATATTTAGTGACATGCTTTAGTTTTTATGCTAAAGCTTATTAATTTTAAAATAAAGTAATAAACTTTAAACTTTCTAAATCTTTAATTTAAAAATAATTCACAAATTACAATATACCAACGATGACAATACATAAATATAAGTTTAGTTAACGCCATTAATGCTTATAAGATTTACTAAACATATATTTAATATTTTTATAAATAAGTAATCAATATTTACGTAGTTCTTTTTTGTATTCTGGTTTTTTATTTAAATTTATACTGGATTTTTACCAGTTCAAAACAAAAATATTAAGGATTATATAAAACCATCAATTAGATAAATTATTTAATTTTTGATTTATAAAATCATTTCACTTTTAAATTTTTGTTACGTCACTTAAAACTTTAAATCTGTAGAATTTTTAACATGTTTTGTACCTTAAAATGTTTGACTATTGTAATTAATAATTGCATAAAATTATGATGTTTAATTATAAGGTTTGATTCAGAAAAAAGTTTGAATTAATGATTTTATTTTATTATATTTTACTATAATTTTTCAACTTGATTTATTAAAAAACTCAACTTTTTTTCTTAGTTTTAGTACCATTAATTAGTATATAGATTTTTTTATAAAGAAAGTTATAGTCGAAAATGTCTTAAAGTAAAACTTTTTTTGTTAAAAAAATTTATTAAAACAGTTAACATTTATGAAACTTAAACAATACAAAAACCGTACAAATATTTAAAGTGCAGTACTTTGTTCATAAAAAAAATATGAGAGTTTTTTTTCATTTAATAGATTTTTAACGGTGCTATATTTATTTACATAAAACCGAAGTTTGAAAGTTTAACCAAAACTAATTATTAAAATTTTTAAAAAACAACTAACATATTAGTTTTAATGTATTTTATGTACAAATTTTCAATTTTACTAAATCATTGAAACTAATGTAAGATACGTGTTTAATAACTGTATAACAATAAAAAAATTAAATTATATTTTTATCAGGTAAAACAATCAATTTAGGTTTTTGAACAAAAATTGTTGGAACTTTTTCTATTAGTTTAATAAAATTCGAAAGTTATGTATCAAATTGAGTGCAAAAATATAAAAAAAACATACAAACTTTAATGTTTTTTGGTAGAAGAAACAAAAATAAGTAATGTTAACTTTAGCCATTAAAATAACATAGAAAGCAATAAATATTTATAAATATTTTAATAAAATTGTTAAATTAACACTTCAGTTGTATAATTGGGTTTATGCTTGTTATTTACCAGCTAAAAATATAACTTATTTGTCAGAGGCAATTGTTACTAAAACTGCTTGAATATATTTTCGTTTTATACACTAATTTAACTTTTTAACAGTCGTTATGTCACTACAAACTTTAGATGTATGAAAGTAACAAAGTTATGTTTTAACCTGAAAAAAACATCGCAGCAAGCATATTTAGGGTTTGAAGGTTGCAGTTTTGTATTAGATAAACAGTGAGTCAAGATTTCGGCTAGTTCAGTATTTGATTCATTGTTTTTATAATTTCTAAACTATTTATTCTAATTTATTATTGATAAAGCTATCTAAACCTGAAATACCGTTTTGTTTTGTTAAACCGACAAAAAAGACTGCTGACACCTAAGGTCTACATTATAAATAATTATTGATAAACATTAGATTTGCCATTAGCCTACCAATTTGAAAGTTATGACTAAAGTTAAAAGATGTGTTGTTGAAAATTCTACTATAACAAACATTTTCAACTAAGCAAACGAAAAATGTTTTGTAAAACTAGTAATGTAAACATGTAAAATAATTAATTAACATATAAAAGTCTTGCTTTTTATTGCTAAATTTTAAATCTATCGCCAGCTAAAACTGATGTTTGTTTGAATATTTATTTAAAATAAAGATTGACTTAAAAATCTAAAAAATGAACTAATCAAAATTTTATAAATTTCATAAACTTGATTTTATAACTAAAATAAAAAAAAGGATTAACTATTTTATAGAATAAATTTTACTGGTCTATTACAATTATAAACTTCAACGTAAAACATTTTCTTTGGCTAGTTTACTTTTACCTATCTTTGATTTATAAGAAAGTATAACTTTTTAATATAAGTTTCGTCACTGAAAACTGATGCATTTAAATTTGAGAAAATGTAATTTAATATTTAACGAAATTCTTGTATGCTTTTAGTACTGTTTTAATTTCTATTTGATTATTAAACATCAAAATCTAATCTCTGCTTTAAAGAATTCACTACTTTTTTTTAACCTTTGAAATAAAATTAGATTTAAAAAAAGATTTTAAAACGGATTTTCGTTTTCCCTAGTTACAAACGAAACTTACATTGGGTTAAAAGGTTTATTTGATAATTAAAACTGATTTTTTCATAAAATAACTTAGAAAAATACTGTTACTTTTGTTAACAACCAATGGTACATGTTAAACTATTGTTAAATGATTTGTTTTTGAGTATAATGATTCAAAGTGTAATACTGATGACTTTTTGTTAACAAATCCGTTACTTTCAAAGACTGCTGACTTTCCAGTTAAGGAATATACTATTTACTATTATTAAAACACAATAAAGTTATGTTAAAATAGCATTATTAAAATTTTCACACATTCTGCATGACTTTCGACATATTTCAAACAAAAAAGTACTAAATAAACTAAAACTAAAATCTTATATTGATAACTTAAAAAAGTTTTATAAAATTTTTATAGATGTTTGTACTTGTGATATTTTTAGATTAAATATATGAATTTACTGTTAATAATCATCGAGTAAGTTTGAAAACTGTGTTCTTAAAACAACACTTAAGCTACAATAAAAAAAACTGTTTTTTTTTTGTATTTGTATTATAGTTGTGTAGTTATAATTAGAAGTAATAACTTAACATAGTCTTAAAAACAAAGATTTTTTTTCAAAATCTTCTATAAAATATAACTTTATAATTGCTCTACAAGAGTAAAATGTTTTCAAAAACTCTGTATATAAAAATTAAACACTTTTATTTTTCTTTATCTAAATAAAAATAAATTAGTATTGGGTAAGAAACGAGTAAAGATTTAATTTTCAGTTACCCGCCTGAAACAACTAAATCTTATTGTTTTTATAAGTTGTTAAGTAGTAGTTTAATTACTAGTAAAGAGTTGCTCTGTTTTAGTATGTAGAAAAATTTAAAAAGTTTAGTATATTTTATCCTTTTTAAAGATTTATTATTAAGAAAATACTGTTAGAAACTACGAAGGCCCTTAATTAAATTTTGCCATGCACGTATTTAAGACTACCACTACTTAACTTAAAAAAGAGACAAAAATAACAGTTAAACACTTTCAATTCTTAAGTCTTGAAATACTAAAAAAAATTACTAAAATACTGAAAATACTAAAACAACAAGCTTTGGTCTAAGTTTTTAAATAATTCTAAATAAAAGTCTTCGACTACAATACTAAGTTTTAATTTAGTAATTTTAATTATGCTGGTTTCTACCAGTTCAAAATTTATGCAAGTGAATTTGAGTCATTTAAGTGAAATACCACAGTAATTTATTTTAATTTCTAAATAAAAACACTTTTTAATAATCGTTACGTCACTACCTATTTTAGATGTACAAAATTTTGATTCTTTTTAATGAAAACTTTTTGATATTATACATGAACGTTGCACAAAATGCTGTTGTACAAATTATAATTCAAATGATTTACAATGTTCACTTTAAAAAGAACGTAAAACTATTTTTTCTTTTTGTTGTAATATATCTAGTAAGATTAAGCTAGTTTTTAGATAAAGTTTTATATTATTTTACTACAATGTACTTTATATAGTTTATGTGTTTTACAAGTAAATCGAAGTAACTATGCAACTGTTTATATTTAATAGTAAACTAATTCAAACATTTTCCTTAAGTGGAACGTTATAAATATTATAGCTTAATGTCGCACAATTTCGAAAGTAATACAATTAAGAAAAATTTATAAAGGTTTAGTGTTATGTTTTTTGCTAAAAACTAAATAAGAAAGTTTTTGCTTTATTATTTATATTGTTACTCAATTTAATTACTAAATTGCTCAACCAAATAAACAAGAAAAGAAATAAGAATTGTTTCAAAAATAAATTGTAAACTACTTTAGTATAATTTCCTATGAAAAAATTTAAAATAAATAAGTTGAGCGAAACTATAAATTTTTACATATTTATAAAAAATAGGCTAATTTTTTAAAAATCAACTTAATCAAATACAAAAATCGAAACAAAATTAAAATTTAGTGTACTTTAAGTATATAAAACATGAATTTATTCTATTAAGAATTAGTTTCCGTCTAAGACTTCGTCAGTGCTTAAATAAATCTAAATAGATATGTAACTGTCATGGAAAATATAAGTTTTTACTTTAAATTTCTACTTAACGTTTTTTTTTAATTTTTCCTGAGACTAAATTGCACGAGGTTACTAGATTGCACTAGGGACTAAATTTTACGAAGACAAAAATGCTTGAGGGCACAAAATTGCACGAAGACAAATTTGCACCAAGAGTCAATTTTGCACGAGAGTAAAAAAAATATATATATATATATATATATATATATATAAACAGAATTAAAATCTAAACGATACATTTATGATAAAATACAACGAAAATGAAAAGTTACTGACTGATGGTAAGTGTTAGGATAATTGAAACAAAAAATTTTTAGCTGTGTAGTTGAGTTTATACTAGTTTATTCCAGTTCAAAATACATTAATATAATTTTTAGCTAACCAAATTTCAAAATTTATATTTATACAATTTTATTTGAAAAGCTGTATTTTTAAATAAACATTACGTCACTACAAACTTAAGTTCTATAGAATTTTATGTGAATTGTCAGCATAATATTTTTTTAAACGTAAATAAAGTTATATAACTTACTTTTTATTGTTACTATGAATATTTAATGAAGGATTACTTTTACATACACTAAAAATAAATTTTATTTGTTTTATACTTAGCTTACAAAAGTTAACTAGTAAAAAGACTTTAATGAATTTTACCTATTGCTAGTATCATCAACAATTAAACACTTGTTTTTCTGTAACAATTAGTTTGGTTATATAATTTCTTTAAAAGTAAGAACAATCGTAAGTAAAGTAAAACTTTATTCATTGAAACGTTGAAAATACTTCAAAATCTTTTCCTAATATTTTCCTAATACTACATATTTTACTGAAGCAAAAGATTTAAAAGTAAATCTAAGAAAAACAAACAAGTTCGCCTAACTTAGTCGAATTATTTTTGTTGGTCGGGGTTGGCAAGTTATTTATAGTGAGGAAAGGTTTTAATGTAAAAAAAAAATGTATACAGAAACAAATAAGTTTCGTCTTTTATATTAAAAATACAAACCTGCTCTTGAGTTATTTTCGATTTAAATAATTTTTTTTTATTTATAACTTTATATTGTTTATTTTATTCTACTTTAATTTTTTTAAGATTATTCTTTTTAACGATTTTTACTAATAAAATGCTGTTAACCGCCAGCTATTAGACTATTTATAACATAATTTTACTTTTAGTGTTGTAATATATAAATAAACAAAAGAAATAAGCTGTTGAAACATAAATGAGCAATAATTATACAGTAAGTTACACAAGACATACAATTTCAAAACCACTAAATATATTTCGAGCACAGTAGAATACAAAGCTAACAAGTAATAAGGTTTTACAAACTTATATATTAACCAAGAAATCAAGTAATCATAGAGTAATCAAGAGATTAAGAAAAGACAAAAGCAATTAGTAACAGTTAAATTCAAAAAAGTCCATTTACGTTATAACTGAACTACAAAAAAACTAAACATTAAATAAAAATGTTAGTTTAGTTGTTTATTTAGTTTATGTTTATGTTTTCCTAATGTTTCGTTTTACTATAGATCGATTATAACGTAAATAGACATATTTAATTCTAAACTGTTATTTATTGATTTTGTTTTTTATTAATCTCTTGATCACTTTATGATTACTTGATTACTTGGTTACTGTATAAGTTTGTAAAATTTTATTCCATTTTAGCTTTGTACTCTACTGAAGAAAATTGCTCGAAGTATTTTTAGTGCTTAGTAGTACTACTTAAATCCAAAGCATTTCGGTAATTCATGATAGAAATAGCAATACATTAAAAAATCACTGGTACTACAAAAATTTAAATTATAAATTTGTAGCTTAAAATGGACTGATTTTTTTCAATTTTAGTTATTAGAATCTTTTTGGCTTCTAAGTTTGTATAAAATTTCATTTGGATTATTTTATATGACAAAAATAAAATTTATTAAAAAGACTGACGTCACTATAAACTTATATGTATGAACTTGTTACAATACTTTTGATTAGAAATTACAGTAAGAATATTATAATATTTAACTTTATGAAATTCTCCGGCGATATGTCTAATATGTTTGATTAAAAATTAACTTGATTTTGAATGAGAAAATTTTATTAGTTTAATAATATTTATAAGTAAGAATTATAAAAATATTTAAATGAAATTACTTACTTTAAAATTTTTTTTTAATTTTATTAAAAAGTAATAACTACAAACAAAATAATTTAGGATACTTACTTTAAGAGAAAAAAAAGCTACATAAAAATGCTGGTTTTATTTCAACGTGTTTTGCTCATATAACTCTAACTCAAACAATTAAGATTCTATAAAAACTCAACATAGTTTTACTAAAAACATTTAAATATATTTGTTTACTTATACAAAAAAAATAGTTAAAACATGTTGTACAGAGCAATGATAGAGAGTTTTGCGTTGTATAGTACATAAAACTATATCTTGTTACTTTTATTGATTCTACTTATAATATATTAAAACAGAAACTCTTTAAACCCTATGAGCTTGAATAACAATGTAGTTTTCAATGTACATCTAATAATCAATAATCAATTAAGCACTTAAATATTTTCTTTAAAATAACATGATAAGTAATATTTAACATTTCATTTTAATACATTACAACAATAAAAGTTTTGAAAATCGGTAAAACTAAAATAATTCTAAACGTATTAAAGCCATAGGGGGGTTTTAAACTTTTTTACAAAAATTAACTTTGGCTTTTTTATGAAAGCTTAAAATACTAACTATAAGCCGGTTTTTATAATATTCAAAGATATCATTTAACTTTCGAGATATTTTAATTTTTGTAAACATTTTCCGATACAAACGTATCGATCGCAAATTTTTTTTCGTGGTTAATTTTCTAAGAAATTCTAAAATTTATCAAAATTCTATCTCCTCCTTCAATTTCTAAGCAATCTTCCTTAAATTTTCAAGAAATGTTCCTCTTTTTAAAAGGAAAAAAAACGTTATTTATAAATTTTAATACTTTAAAAACATAAAAATTTCACCACAAAAATAATAAAATAAGTGTTTTTTTTCAAAAAAACATATTTTTACGACTTTTTTAAACTCCAAAGTAAAGTTTTTTTTTATAAAGATTAGACTGTCAAAGTTTGAAGAAGATCGCTTGAAAAATGTAGGTGGAGATAGATTTTAAGCAAAATAGTCTTTTTTCGTTGGTTTAGTTTCCCCATCTCATAGGGAACGTATTTGCGGCCCAACTTTGCATGGTCATATTTTAAAAAATAATTTCAATTTTTGAAACAATAAAAAGTACCTTGAACTTCGAAAAAACTCTATAAAATAAGATCAACTTGTAAAAAACATGGCTTAAACAGAATTAAATAAAAAGTTTTCATTTTTTTATTTGTAAATTATACATTTGTTTTGTATTTAGTTTTTTTATAAAGCAACTTTTGTAATAAAAAAAAAAACTATCTTATACAACTTTAATAAGTCATGTAAACGTCGCAATATTTTTTTTTGAAAAATGATGTTTTTAGCCTCATGGCGTAACTTTAACTTATTACGAGCTATAACAAAGCTAAAATGTAAAGTTATTAAAATATAATTCTTTAACAGTCTAGAATCTTACGTAATAAAACTTTGTTAGTCACAGTATAGAATATAAAGCTTATCTTTTTAACTGCTACATACCCATAAAAAAAGATTGTTTTTGAGTTTTACAATCTTTACTGGTTTCAAATTTCGATATAAAAATTATGGTATTTGTTTGAAGGAATTATTTTATTCATGAACAAGTCAAATGAACAGTTATTGTATTTAATGCATACTAGCGTTAAGTTTTTACATGAAAGTTACAATCAAAATTTTACTTTTACTTCATAGTATTAGCTTTCGTGAGAGTAAGAGTATAATAAATCAAAAAAAAAGATCGCATAATTTTTTTTTTAGTTGTAAAAGTTTTATAAAGTAGTAATAAATTTATTGATTGAAATGTTTAATTTAAAGAATTATTTGTAAACATATAAAAATAACAATAAAGGGTAATCGTTTATAAGTAAAACTTACAATAAAAACAAGTTAAACTTATTTAAATAAATAAATAATGTGGAGAGTTAATAGGTTTAAAAATGGATTACAAATTCATTGTTTAGTTCTGTTTAGGTATTTTGCTTAACTTCAAACAAAGCTAAATTTTGATTAATAAAACCTATTCTTATAAATACTTAACTTATAACAGCGATAAAAAAAGCATACTCAGTATAAAGGTTAATGTCATTGAAAAAAATAAAAAAAAATCATATAAACAAAGTAAAACAAAGTTTTATAAACTATAGTGAAGTTCAAATTTACATAAGTTCTAAGTTTTCTACTAATACTAAAATTTACTTGTAATTCAAAGATACATATCAACAGCTTTAAAACATTTACCAAAATTAGTTTTTAAGTTAATAAGCTACATACCCTTTAAGAGGATTGTTTAAGTTTTGAATTACATTTGATGATACTGGTTTATACCAGTTAATATTTATGTATAATGACGATGTGAATTAGTCGTAGAAAATAAGTAAATTTAATTTTAGTTTTAAAGGAAACTTAACTTTTTTAATCTTAGTTGCGTCACTGCAAGCTTTATATAAATGAATTCAAAAAGCACTTAATTCTTAAATTTATATATTTACTTAATTATACCAACTAACACAATTTGATTTTTTTGTTTTGCAAAATTAAATTTTTAAGCAAATAATAGTTTCTAGAACTAATTTTATTTATACTTGCTAATAAAAACAAAAATTAGACCTTTCACTGAAAACACTCACATGTTTTATAAATGAATTAAGTAAAACTAACACATATTAAATGAACTTTGAACCGTATTATAAAGGTTTATTTACCAGACATAAACTTAATACATTACAAAAACTTACAAAAACGCTCTCAATTTAATTGTGAGTAAATAACAGTGCCGTCTTGATTTTTATTAAGTTAAAACTATATTATTCTTTTTAAGCATAAACTTTTCAGCTCTAAAAAAACTTTTTCTTAACAGTTTCGGTAGTTTACCTAAAAAAAAACTTTTTAAGTAAAGATTAATTATTATCAATATTAACGCAATACTTGTTGCTTTTAATCTATTCATAGTAGTATGAAGAAATGTAAAGTTAATATAAATTCATTTCTGTCTTAAGTAAAAAGTAAAATTAATGCATACTACATATTACAAGCATAATACAAATAACTAAAAAAGCGGTACCAGTTGTTAAATAATATTATTATTATTAGATATGATTAAATTAAATTTAATACCAAAACTGTTTGGATTTGTATCGTAGTTTAAAAAAAAATCTATTTTTTAAAACCAAAACGTCGCAGCATACATTAGAACAGGGGTCGGCAAACTGCGGCCCGCTGAGCAAAAATATATTTTACTATATATGTTTAACTTGTTTTAATAACTTAGTTTTAAGTTCCTATATAACATCTTTAAACAATTAAAAGACTTACTGATTTAGCTTATAAAATGTGAAAAAAAAAACAAATTAGCATTCCACCAGGTTTTGTGACTCAATTTCATAATAACTTTCTTCATACAAAAGCAAAATAATTTCTGAAAAAAGAGTGTAAAAAGTGCTCTGAATTAGTAAAGTAGTTATATAATACTTATTTGGGAAAAACGGAATGCAAATATTTTCCATTTTGTACGATAGTAATGCACAGTAATTAACTAAAATGTCATTACTTTACAGTTTAGTTTTTTTCACACGTTTTTTATACCTAAGTTTCTATTACAGATGCTCTATTCTAGTGTGCACAAAAAAATAACATAATAATAATAACATAATAAAAAAAATAACGTTAATAATAATGATAAGAAGAAATAAGGTTAATTTTAATTTAGTTTTGACACTTTTGATTTTTTTTTTGAAGTTTTCTTTGCATTTTAAATTAATTCCTATGCACACTAATGAACAAAGATGCCCATATTTTAAACCACTTTTATTTAATACTTAGTGGGATAAAAAATAGTTTGTACACAATTTTCTAACATTATTGTTTATACATGTAATATCTAAATGTGTACAGACACATTTAAAAAAAATATATGACATAAGTCAAAAAAAAGTTTTTGTTAGGTATACTTTTTGATTTTTCAAACAATGTTTTTTAACAATATAAGTTAATTTTTATGCATTGAACACTAATATAAACAGTTGCTGTTTTTGAAACTTTCTACTTAATTCAAAGTAGATTAAAAAATGGTAATTTATTAAATTTGTACTATTTTATCAAAATAGATCAAATTCGACCAAATAAACAAATAAAAAATCTTACACTTAGACTAAGACTATTTGAACACTTCAAATCTCAGGTCAATTTAGTAATTTTTGAGTTTTTAGCTTGAATTTCGTTTTACTAAACTATCTTGTATTGGTCGTTCGACTTTTTTGTTTGAAGAGTGGTAAATTAAATTTACGATGAATGTTTTGTTCAATGCACAGTTTTGGTTTGAATTAAAATATAATTTAAATTTTAAGTCTTGCAGCTAATATAATTCGAACTATTTTTTGCAGTAAATATTTACATATAAGTGTGAACAACTAAAGTTGCCAAAAAATCCCGAAAAAGCTTTGAATTTGACATTTTATACTTAAAAAATCTGTAAAAGCCTCGAACTTGAAAATTATCGAAAAAACCTGGAATTTTAATTAATTTTTACATATAAAGTAATAAAATTTCGATTTGACACCAAAAATCTACCATATAAATATTCTTAATTAAAAAACACATTTAAAGTACCTTAACAGTATCTTTTGAATTTTTTATATTATTGAAAACTTTTTTTTTTACTACCTTTAATTTAATTATATACTGAAAATAGAAGCACAAAGTTGTACTTTTAAAAACTTTATATTGGTGCATTGCACTTTTGCTTTTAAAATGTACTTACCTATTGTTGTGCTTTGTATTAAACCTAGAAATTCTTCTAAAACGTCAAAATTAAAAATACCACATGTAATAAGTATTTTAAAATAAGCAACATCTGTCATATCAGTTTTCACATCTTTAAAGATTGATTAAGTCTCAATTTAGCTTGTCAGCTTTATAATCTTCAGACATTTTTTAAACACGACTTCTTGTTGATATTGAAGAAACAAACAAACACTTTCTACTGACCCAAACAGAAGATATTAAAATAAGTTTTCAACTCTAAACGGTATCTTTTTTTAGTAATTAGTTTTGCTACTTTATAACTTACCTTAACAGTTTTTTTCTGATCACTCTGTAGTTACCTAAAATAATCACGTGCGTTGTTGAAACTGACTTAAGCGATTTGTTTTTTTTTCTCTCAATAAATTGAAACTAACGTATTATAGTTCTTATAGATCCTTTTATAAATAATATTAGCTCTTTTTAAATGCAGTTTTTTTATTGCAGGTAAAGAATTGCCATATTGCTCAATAGAAAATAGGTTTTTCTAATTCATTAATAGCTTTATAAATTTCTATAAATTTGTTAAAAACGTTTAAAAACTTAATTGTCCATTCAAGCTGAATAGTAGTATTTTTTAGTTATATAATTAAATCACTTTTTAAAAACTTCGGTATGAACTTTAGTTTAAACAGGGTTGCCAAACAAACAGGCTAATTTAATTTCTTTTATTTTAATTCAGACTAGGTTAAGGCTTTTTAAGAACTTTTTATAAAAGTCAGGTGTATTTGAAACTTTTATTTCAAAAACTTTGAAGAAATCTTCGAATTCTCAGAATAGTTTTTGTGACGGTAATGAAGTTTACTAATTGTGTTTTTTTCGTCTATTTACATATTGTGCTAATATAATAATGATATTTTAGTTATGTATTTAAGCTTGATTAACAGAAAGTTATTAGCTATTTTAATTTAAAATAAACTTTATTTATAATTCAAAACTTTTTGCTTTTAAAGTGGCAACTATGTAAAAAATAATTAATTAGTAATAACGTATTTTATTAAAATATTCAAGCATTAAAAAATTTGATTTTGCTTATCTAAAGTATAAAAAGGTATTAATTTTATTTAATTAACTTATTACTGAATTTTCTAAAGAATAAAAACTATTTAAGACACAATAAATATTTTCAAAAGCTAACATTTTTTTTTAATATGAAAAGGTGGTTTATAATATAATAAATATATAAAAGTGACCCATAAATGTTTTTCAAGCTCGGTTTTCAAAAAGAGTTAGGTTGTAAGTAAATAATAAAATCATTTTATTAAGTTTAACTTACTAAGCGTTTAAAAAAGTACATATTTTATTACGATTTAAGTATGTAAAACAACTTAAATTCTATTCGAATAGATATGTATATATTAAATAGGCATTCTATGTGTAGCTAAAAGTCTTTTAAAGTAATAAAGTGAATAAAAGTATAAATATCTCTGGTGTGACCGAAAATAAAGCCAAAAAATTACTCAAAGATCACTAAAACTAAAACTGTGGCCCGCGAAGATTATAAAAACTTGAAATTTGTCCATCGAGCACTACCTGCCTGCCGACCCCTGTTCTAAATAAAGAAATTAAACTTAGTTTGTTCACAACGTAATAAAAAAAAAGTCTTAATGGTAAAGTTAACAAGCTTGCGATTGACAATTGGTATAAAAACTATATTTAACAGACTAAATACCATGTAAAAATAACTTTAAAATTAAAAACTTTTAACTTAGAAATAATTTTATTAGTTGTTTGATTTTGTATCCAAGCAAATATCATTCATATACTTTTCTTCCTACAAGAGATATTCATATATTGTAAAATAGGAAACCTAAATAATTTATTTAACAAGTCTGGTGCACACTAGTTTACATGATTTTTTAAGGGTGCATGAGACTTTTGGGGTGCATGAAACTTATTTTGGGGTACAAGAATTTTTTTTCGCGCAGAAATTAAACTTGAAGTTTTTTAATATCTCTCTACACTTAAGAAAAATTCAACCTTGATATCTTATTGAACATTTTGCTGTTAAAAAAACGACCATTTTCGTACTCTTCTGTTTCTGTAGAAATCTACTATCCTTAGCCAACCAAAAATAACTGCAGTGAGGAAATCCAATTTATTTTAAAAAACAAAATAAAACGATTAGTATTCTATTAATGCATAATTTTATTAACTCTTATTGTTTAAAAGCATTTTGCTACATTAAATATCACTATACTAATAAGCTTATTCAACTGATATTTTTTTAAAATTAGTTTGGCCTTAAAACTCATTATGTTAAATTTATATAATGTCACATACTTAGTTTTCTAAGTTTAACTAAGTCTAGTTTAAAATCATGACAAACCTAGACCAATTGAGGCTAGTTTTAATATCTTTACAAAAACTTAGCATGACTGACACTAGTGATAAATTACTTAAAAATTTTAGTTAATTTGATATCTTGAAGTTTTTAATTTGTAATTAATTATTTATTTTTAAAAAATATAAGATCTATAAATGTCTAAATTTCATTGTAATATGGATTAGTTTTTTGCTTATGTATACCACTCTTTAAGGCTAGCTTGTTACTTGTGACTAAGTCTAGTTTTTAAATTGTTTTCTGACTCAAAGAGTGGTTAACATATAATAATGCTAAACATACTTGTTAACTTTTATTTACAAAAACTCTGGTTGACCAAAACTAAATTCAAGCTTTTTGGAAAACTTTTGTTTAATGGTAACTTTTCTCAAATATCAGGGTGTTTTTAAAAATTCTTTTTTATGACAAAAATGAGTTTCGAAATTTGTTTTTACAAATAGTTTTTTATTGTAGATCTTTTATTAATATAATTTTTGTTATTCTATTTTAAATACAGAATATTAATGTTTAAACTTTTACTTGGTCACTGAGAATGAGTTTTTGCTAAATTCACATTTATTCATTATTTTTATTGTCACTGAGTATTGTTGGCCTTAATAATAATAAGTTTTGCAGGGTTGCCTAAAAATTTGGAAACCTGAAAAAACCTGGAGTTTGACAATTCTGGTTAAAAAATGTGAAACTTGAGAAATTTAAAAAAAAATCTTTTGAATAACCTTGAATTTTGAACAATAGTTACTAAAAAAACTTGAATGTTGAACAATTTTTACTAGCTAGGTAAAAAATTTGTTTGACACAAAAATTGTAACATAAAAATAAAACTTTTGTTATCATTAAAATTATTTTACCATAAAACATTTGTTTCATCATAATTTTTCATAATCTATTTAATTACTCTATATTATTTCACACAGTTATTTACCTTCCTAATTTAAATAAAATATACTTGAAAATGTGATTTTGTGAAAAACTGGTGGTAATTTTGATAACCTAAAATAAATTTGATAAAATTGGCCATAAAAACTTGGCAACTATTTTAATAGAACTTTAATTTTTTTTTTTACCACAAACATGACAATGTTTACTTATAAGTTTTTATATATTTCAAAATTAATTTTGTTTCAAAGTATTTTTACTTTCTTACAGTAGACTTTGTAAACGCTAGAAGTTCTAGGAGAACTCTGGTCAACTTAGTTTAATTTAAACTTTTAATGAAAAATCAGTCTACTGAAGCTAGTATTAATTTTCATTGTAACTTTACCTTGATTTATTATAGATTTTAAATATGTACCCATCTTTTAACTTTAAATGTTTTCTTCTCATTAGGTTTTAGCAAGTTATTTTGTTATTACCTTAGATTTTAGGTATCAAGCATCATTAAGAGTGTTTCGTAAGTGACTATTAATAATGGAAAAATGTAATTTTAATCAAAAAGTTTAAGTTTTATGTGTAACATGTTAATAAAATTTAATTAAAAATATTTCAATTTTAATTTACTTAAAAATTGTTTCAAATTTTTTTTTTTTCTGATAATTCTATTATTTACACAACTTTAAGTGTCCTTGAAATTTACGTAAATAGGTCATGAAATTGATTAGGGAGAAACATATTTGAACAATAAATATATAGTGTTGTTACACATTTGGTCTTGTTTAAACTTTTTTGAAAGGTCTAGCTGGTTGACCCAAGTTTGTTTTCATGGGTTCCATAAAAATTCCCGAGCTCTAGCATATTACAGGCTAGTTTCACATAAATCTAGTTATAAAAGATTTAATTTATATTAATTTACTTAATGTTATTTTTAACCATTAACAATTTTTATATTTAAAAAATCTTTAGTTTTATTGGATATAGCTTTATTTTGGTTTTTTTTCTAAACATTGTAGTTTTATTTTTTAATGTTTTATTACTTTTTTGTTGTTACTTATTTAAATAAATTAAAGTAAGTAGACAGTAGTATCCATTTCTTAAACATACTTTTTAAAACTTCAAATTTATTATTTTTTTTTTTCAGACATATAAAAGGTTAAGTTATTTGTTAAAATTATTTATGATTCTTAGATTTAAAACTATTTCAGGTTAAATCTTTTCCTTTTAACGTATAGCACAATGTATATTTTATGTGAGTATAACATTAGATACTATAATTTTTTTGTATATATATGTTTTTTTGTACTTTATATATATTTTTAAAATTTAATAGTCTATTTTTTTTTAATTTTTTAATAAACAAGTGTTTTTAATACTATAAAACATATATAAGAGAAAATCCTTTAAAGTAATTGTTAAATTATTATAAAAAAATTCAAACCTAGTAGCATAATTGCCAAACTTTTAGCTCTTTTTAAGTAAATCATCCATGTGTTTGTTCAGTAATCAAAACTTTTTTTTTAATTCTTGCAACCCTGCTTTGTAGTGTTTGCATTTAATTAAAACTTATAAAAAGTTCCTGTAAAAAGATTTTGCTTAAAGCATGATATGTAAAACTATAAAAATATATGAAATCACTGTGTGTATTAAAACTTTACTATTTGTATAATGAGATTTTTCATGCTTTTTATCAGATTAATATGTTTTATTTATTGTCTTTATCTAAATACCAGTGAAGACAATTTATTAGATAAGTACTTTTGTAGACCTTAAACTTTAAAAAATTTAGTTTACTCAGATTGACTATAGTTAGTTTCTTTTACTAAAGTTTTCTGCTATATGAATTCTAACCTTCATTTTAGTTCTTTATTTTGCCAACTACTGATTAAATTCTTTTGTCTCACATTATTTAAGATTATGTGATAAGGAGATCATCATTTCATGTTCGTGTAAAGTACTAAAATTCTTGTTAAGAAAACAGTCTTGTTTGAAAATTTTAACTTGTGTGTTGCAGACAGTATACAGTTGTTTTCTGAAGCCAGGTAAAAAAAAATCATAGTTTTATTGTCTTAAAAAATCAACAAAAACAAAATCTATTAGTGTACCTTGTTAAATATGTTTGACATGTACCAGATTTTGAACATGTTAGTATGACAAAAGTGGTTGAAGTATTTTTAAAGATGTTATTAGTTTTATCATTTTAAATTAAACATCATTTCTAATCTAGATAAAAATAACTATAATTTAAAAAAGTTCATTACATTTTATCATTGTTAAGTTATAATTGATTAACTATATGTTAAAAAAATTACCTGCCTTGTCTTTTTTAAATCATTTCTTTTTCTATTTTACAATTAATTGTTTCTTTTTTTCTTTTTTAGTTTTATGGTGAAGCATAAAAATATTAACCACCATGTTTCACATTATTATAATACTTTATTTATAAAGTTGATTGTATATAATGAATACCAACAAATATAACGGAATTTTGATAAGAATATTCCAATATCCAGTTATATTGGTGTTAAACAAAATTTTAGATGAATCAGTTCATACTAAAACTATTAAAAAAAAAACATTTTACTAAGTTTTGTTTTAAAATTTAAGTGTATAAGTGTGGTCTGTTCTTGACAGTTAAAAAAAACCTAGATTCTACTATGATTTGAACATTTTAAAATATTTACATGTGAATAACTGAAATTATATTAAATTAAATATAATCAGTTTTTCAACAAAACCTGAAATCTTGGAAAAAACTGTAATGTAACAACTTAGTCTAAAAAAACCTAGAATTTAAACTTAATTACAAAACAACCTGGCAAGCCTTTAACTTTAAACAGTTTTTACATGTATATAGTTAAATGTTTATTTGACATGAAAAATCTAACAGGGTTACTACAAGGTCAGGTAATCAGGAAAAGTCAGGAAAAACTAAAAAAAAATAACAAAAGTCAGGATAAAATGTGGTTTGTTGAAAAAAGGTCAGGAAATTTAACAAAGATTAAGAAAAAATTAGATATTGGCAGTTCAAATTTACAAAATTTCTTACTTTCCAAAGCCTTCAAATGGTTAAAATCAACTTAAAATCCTTATGTCATACTAGTATTGCCAAATTTTCCTAGAAGTTTACGAAATTACTTAATTTCCAATGCCTTCGTCTGGTATAAATTAATTAAAAAATCCATCATAAAATTGCAAGTATTTTCTTTTAAAGTATTGAACAACTACACTACTTGAACAAGTAGTTTTAGTATGCTTTTTGGTATTGATTATATGTGCAGGGTTGCTAAAACACAATTAAGACCTGAAACAACCTGGAATTTTTAAGAATTTTAACATTAGTTCAGTAGTAAAATATTGATTTCACTTAAAAATATATCATATAGGTAAAAGTTTTTTGTGTTCATCAATTTTTTTTTTATAAAACACATTTAAAAAAATTTTAAGATGTATTTTCCATTTTTTTTTACTATTTAACACAGTTTATAATAGCTTAAACTTCATTTTAAACAAGAAATAGACCTTAAAACGTATAATTTTAAAAATCTTTAGGAAGTTTTCAAAACCTGGATAAAAATTGACAAAAACATTTGGAAACCCTGTTTGTAGCAAGGAAACTTCCATAGTGGTACTGTGATATATACACAAAAGTTTGTATTGCAGAATTTAATAATTAAAGTGTATTTCGTTTAAATAAATGATTAAGTTCTTCATAATTAAGCACTAAGTTTAGTATATTATGTAACAAGAATATGCGTGTATACTAAGTTTTAAGAGAGGTATGTTTTATTGTAATTTAACTTATTTATAAATTTTTGTAGATTAGCTTAAATATTTAAAATTTTTTTATGTATAACAGTAGATGAGAGTAGAAATATTTGTTTCAACTTTTATACTAAATGATAAGAGGAAATATTTTGTATAACAGATATATAGTTTACTTTTTTATGTGTTTTTTACAGTAACTTAAGTTCATTCTTTTCTAATTGATTTTTGAAATAAGTTTTCTATAGAGAAAAGTTTATACAAGTATTACGTGCTTAAGATAAATTTTTTTTTTATCATTAGATATTATAACCTTTAGATTGTTCTACAACTTTGATGTAAAATCTGACTATATTATGCTGATAGAGCTGTTTATTGAAAAGATTAATCATATACAACATCAAGCTGAAACTTATCACATTTGTTTTGTTTCAAATTATTTAGAAAATTTTATTTTTATTGTTACAATAAAGCATATTCAAGATAAGAATATTTAATGTAATTATTAAGTCATAACCAGACATTTTAGACTTAGTAGCATACTTGCCAAATTAGTATAAGAAGATTGCCAAATTTTCATAAAGTTAATAAAATATTCTGTAAAAAGTTTTGTGCTTACAATATAATATGTAAAGCTTAATTTAATTACTTATTTAACTTTAATATTATGATTAATTTTTCTTGTAAGATCTACAGTTTGAAAATTCGCTCTGCGGTGAAACATTGTAATAATTTTGTATTAAAGTAATAATTACCAAACTATTAATTTGTTAATAATGACAGTAAGTATCAATGCTATACTTTCTGTTTTATTAAACTGTTTTAAGTATTTAATAAATTAACTATCTTTTAGGTAAACATGAGAAAGTAAAATTATTGGTTGTTGTACGTACAAGGATAAATTTAAATAAAAGAAAAAAAATAATTTATTAGTTTTATTTTTAACAATTTTTATAAATATTTTTAAATTACTTACCAACATTATGTGAAGTCTAAGCACTATTGATTTATGAGAAATTTATTTAGAAAATCAACTGCTGATATAATTAAGCTGTTTATATGCTTCTAAAAGTTGTAAATTCAACATACTTCTCAGGTTATATAAATTTTAAAATTACTTTTAATCTGTTTAACTTAGTTTAGTAGGCTAGTAATTCAATAAATAGATTTATAATATATGAAGGTTTTTTAATAACCTCAGGCAGCCAAGATTTTTCTTTATAAAATAATCTTAAATTCCAATACCTAATTGGTTTATATGTAGTTATTTAAGTTTGTTTTAAATTGTTTTTTTTTAGTTTTACATGGTCTTAACTGGTTATTAAAAGGTTTAAGTGAAATGCTACATATTTTGTCGTTGCCTCAAAACAATATGCATTAATCAGTTTTTTATATGATTTTTTTATGATGTTATTTCCAAAATGTATTAGTGAACAAGTAAAATTTAAACCAAAAAATTAAAAAAGTAACCAAAGTTGTAAATTGTATTGAACATATAAAATAAAAATAAACTTTATTTATTGTTTAAAAATAGTTTATCAATGTTTAATTGTTGTAGTAAACACTTAATTATTAATTAAACGAAAAAATAAAAATACTTACTTTGTATTACTAAAACTAAAATTATTAAATTACATGACTTAAATTAAATAATTTTATTTTACAAAAACAGTGAGGGATATGCTAAAGTTTCAAAATAGCCTAGTAACGCGCCTTTAATAAACAAAACAAACAAATTTTATTTTTAAAGTGTAAAATTTTATAAAATAAAAATGTTTAAGCTTCACTGTAACAACTAACAAACTCAACGGATTTAAATAAAGATTTATTTTATTGTGTAAAAATTGTTTATGTAGAAACAATACGTTCTACTATATAGATTTACTTTTTAATTATTTTTCTAATTTAAAAAAGTTATAGCCATAGACTGTATAACTAAAAACTGCTAAAAAAATTGAGGTAACAAAATGTTATTTTAATCTGTTTAGTTTTTAAATTGAAATTAAATATTTTAAGTATACTAAAACATTTCATTATATTCATGTACTTAACATTTACAGTAAATCTTAAAATAATGAATATACTTACAAATGACATGAGAAATGCTTACAAATATCATGTAGAAAAGCTTGGTTATGATTCAGATGAACACATTATTGTAAAAGATTTCTTTAAAAAAACATATGTCAGTTCAACATGTTGGAAGAATTCAGCTGATTATAACGTCTACAAGATTCTGGAAAGCAATCCATTGAAAGCAAAACGCAACAATTTAATGTTATTTCACGGCACAAGTAATACAGGAGTTGAAGGAATATTAACAAAAGGTTTCATAAACTCTAAAAAAGGTTGGTTTGGAAGGGGTGTGTATATGACAGACTGTTCAAGAACTGCCTCAAGGTACAGTAATCTTCATGATCCTAAGATGTATATATTTGTCAACGAAGTTCTAGAGTCAGATAACCTAAAAACATTCAAACACAACAAACATCAAAAGATGGAGGAATTCGATTTCAAACCGGAGTACTCATTTGAAAAACATTATTTTGAGGGAAGCCAGCAACCAACTAAAAATGATTACAAGGAAGATGCTTTAGGAAGAAAATACAGAAACGTTGCAGTGAGTTATTTTAGTGGAGAAGATGAGTATGTAGCAGATGAAAGTCTTGTAGTTCCGAGATACTTGATTGTTATTGGTCCTACACCTGAGTTTTTGAATAAATTCAAAATTACAGAAGTTGACTCTGAAATGATTACAGATAAAACTTTACAGGTTCCATTGGCTCATATGCCTACTTACGTTCCATTGCCTCATATGCATACTAACGTTCCATTGCCTGCTATGCATACTAACGTTCCATTGCCTGCTATGCATACTAACGTTCCATTGCCTGCTATGCATACTAACGTTCCATTACCTGCTATGCATACTAACGTTCCATTGCCTGCTATGCATACTAACGTTCCATTGCCTGCTATGCATACTAACGTTCCATTGCCTCATTTGCATACTAACGTTCCATTGCCTGCTATGCCTACTTATATTCCATTGGCTCATATGCCTACTTACGTTCCATTGGCTCATATTCCTGCTTACGCTCCATTGCCTCCTATGCCAACTTTTGATCCAGCGGTTCCTATGTCACCTATTGATCCATCGACTTTCATGACTACTTTCGTTTCACGTACAGACTAATTCGTATGCGAAGATTGCCATCCCGAAACATCAGAGGCAAAAAATTAACACATGAGCATAATTGCATCAGCTTAGAGTAAATTTATTAGTGCTTATGCAAATTATATGCTAATTAACAAAAACAAACTCTAAACTGTAGTAACTATACACATCAGGTTTCCGCAAATCATTTATTTTAGTGCTTACGTTTGCAATCCATAATTTATAAACAACCACTTTTTTTTTGTGTAAATACTTTATTGACTGAAGAAGTTTCGTTACTACAGTATATAACTTGCTGTATACATACTAGAAATTTTAAAACAGCGTTAAATAGTCAGACAATGAGTTATTTTGTACATAAAGGTTTGCATAAAAGAAACATTTTAATTTTGTATAACGGCCTCTGATTGTTTAGATAATTTTGATTTAATGCTTTATTTCGTAATGAAATATATAAACGAATTGTTTTTGCTTGAACATAACAACTCGTATGTTTTTTTATGAATTTTTTCGCCTAATAAATTGTCATTTTCTTTAGTTATTATTTTTATTTACATTAAATAAGCTATTTGATAGTTTGAAAAACGATCACAATAAAGTTTTTTTTTTAATTTCATGAAGTTTTAGTGTACAAAATGTCCAGCTAACTAATAAGGTAAGTATTTTAGAAAAATATTTTTTAGTCGTTTGAGTAGCATAGGCATATGTTAAGAATAGCATTTAAAGAATTTGAACGAACAATAGCTAATTTTTCAGTCTTAAAATTAAGATTCCAAATTATCATTTATCAATTAATTGCAAAACGATAGTGCAAAGTGCTGTAGTTCTTAAAATACTCTACTAGTTAGAACAACAAGGATTGGTACACTTCGGTCCGCAGGCCACAGAGCAAAAACTTGCATTTTGCAAAATATTTTCCAACAAAAATTATTCCTTTTTAAAATAAGTCAAACAAAAGTTTTGTTTGAAACTTACATTTAGACATTTACTTTAAAATATTACTGATGCTATGTTATTATATTTTTTAATATGCATTAAGTTTTTTTTTAACTTTTTCATTTTTAATTATTAATACCAATACTAAATTCACCTAATTATGCATTTTTCATTAAAATTTGAATAGTTATTGTTTATGTTTTTACGCATCAATTAGTTCAGATTCATATTACTGCCAATGTCTAAATGTTATTTACTGTTTTGAATTTGTTTGACAAGGTCAGTTAACGCTCACCGAAACCAGGTAATAAACCAAAGCAGTGCATAAACATTTGTTTTATTAAATTATATTATATATTTTTTGATAGAAATAGTTTTTTTTTTGAATTTCATTTACTAAAAGTATTTTAATTAAATGCAGCTTGCAAACGAGTTTTAAATAAAACAATGCGGCCGTATAATCAAACACTTAAACTAAAAATTTTCAAAAGTTACTTAAAAGTTAAATAACGCTTTTTCTACTGAATTTGAATTTCAGCGCTGAAGATTTAGTAGAAAAAGTTTAAAAGTATGGAGCGCAAAAACAAAACGTCATAAAGTTAATTTGAAAGAGCAAACCTTGAATTATGGAATCCACGGACTCCTACTTTTTAATTTAGAAGCTTTGTAATTAATTAAAGTACATAAATAGATATTATAAAGACAGTTAAAAATTAAATATAACACTGATTTGAAATTTCATATTTAAATATTTAACATAATATGTCTGAATAGTTTTAGAACTTAAGATATTTGTTACTAATATTAACTGCTTATCATAAAAAGTTTAATAAATTATCAGTTCGCTAAAATTTAATCTTTTTATGTATCCAAAATAAGTAAACAGACACAAAATATTGTCAATTAGTGGTATTATAGATCTCACCATTCAAATATTGTGTAACTCCAGTTCAATTTGAGAAATCATAGACCCTATTTTTTCTCTAAAAAACTATCAATCATGTAAACAATATTATATTTTTTTTTATGTAGAAGTTGCATCTTTTCTTAAAAACCGTCCCAAAATTCTGAAGTACTAATTAAAAAATAATCAATAACCAATAAACGGTAATTCTCAAACTTTAAAACACAAAATAGTAAGTTTACCAAATTAATTTAATACTTTGGTACTCTTAAAAATCTACCGGTATAAAAGAAAACTTAGTTTTAAGAAAAACAATACCTATTCTAATACAGTTCTAAAACTTTCAAATACTTTAAGGTGTTACATATAAATCTCACTTTAATGGACACGAACTAATAATCCATACAATAACTTTTTTACAACACTAAATAGTAGCACTCAATAAAGCAACTCTGTAAAATTTTACAATCTATCAATCGATATAATAGTTCTCCATGTTTGCTTTTGAAATTTCATTTTTTTTAGGGTTGAAGTTGAACTGAACTGGTATCTGACCTCTGGTCACATTCAAATAATGGGGTTCAATACAACCCCAATTCTGTTCCTTCGGTCCTCGAACTTTTGGAATACTCTGCAGCTCTATCCTGTCTTTCGGTAATTGCTCCCTGACTTTACAAATTTTGTATATATTTTAAGATTAATCAAATATATAATACTTTTATAGGTGACCAATTATTCAACTTAGTATTTGGGTTTCTATTTAGCCTTATAAGATAACAACTGTTTCAATCTAATATGACATAAGAGTATATGAAGCTATTTAAAACTTAAATTGTTTAATTTTATCATAAAAAAGTTTAAACTAAGTATCATATTTCAATGTTAGTGTATCTAGGTATTTAAAAAGTAACAAAAATTCCGTAGAGAGAAGTTTTAACAAAAAGAAAATCTATTTTGGTGAGATTAGTTAACTAGCATATACTATAGAAATAAAAAGCTTGAAAAACTTGGTAACAATACTAATAGTTTAGTATGTTTATATATGTCTGAGTTTTAGTAAAATTGGTTATGTAAATTCTACTATTTTACATGTATCTATGTTAAGTTGGGCTAATACTAGAAAGTTGGTAAATATAACGCAAATTCTAGCAAAACTTTGTTACTTTAAAAATCCACTGTGATATATTGTATATGTTAATGTTTTTATCAATAGTTTTTAGATAAAGTTTTTTTTTTCAATTATCAATGTTTATGATATATTTTTTAACTATAATGATATTCTATTAAATTCAATAGTCATATTACCATTTTGAATATTACGTTTGTTAATTTTTCAAAATTTTTATATAAGGGGAGTTCTTTAAAAAAGATATTTATAAGCTATTAAGTATAATATTGTTTTTGTTTTATTAATACTAAGTTAGTAACAGACTTAATTGAAAATTAATAAGCTTGCAATTTTTTTGGTTAAAAGTGCGAACTCAAGAGGAAATATACCGTAATTACTATACATTAGACATTAAACAAAACTGTTGTAGAATAAATAACTAACTAAGACTGTTTTTATAAAAAGACTACTTAAATACAATACAAACCAGGTTAAAAAAAATAATTTTAAAATCAAGTAAAATAAAACTTATACAAGATAATGTCTACTATTGAAGTCTAATCTAATGTGAATGATGAGCTTCATTACTGTTGTAGTCCTTCAGGGCCTGTGGTAGGAACTACCTTTAATTGGGGGAGGTCCCCTTTTTTGTGCTTAACGCTTAGCGCGTTTAGCTCTCAAGGTTTTTACTGAATTTACCTTACTCATTAGGTTTAACTTGGTAATTAATAAGTATGTAATAGACTTAATATATATAATTTCTTTAATGAAGTGAGTTTATTAAAAACGTGATGTTAATGTGAAAATTAGGAAGTAGAAATAATAAAGCAGCTAATAAATCAGTTGAAAAAACTGCGAATATAAACACAATAAGTAAACACAATGTTCTACAAATAGAAATGTTCTTAAAGTGTTTAAAATCTTAAATACTAAAATAGGTCTTACTATTAAATCAGAGTCTTAAATTGTTATGTGCTTCTTGCACGATCTTATGACTGAACTAAGCAAATATAATACAATAATGCAAATAAACATCAAGATCTTATAAAATGAAAATAATAAAATAGTTCTTAAAATCATTAGTGTACCTCTCGCACGGTCTTATGGCTTAACTGAGCGAAATAACAAATAATGCTAAAGTTTTATTGTGTGTTGATTTGATAAACAATCGTCTAACGCCCCTGGCCGTCATTTAAAAACAACAAAATATACATTTTGTTACACTGTTTGCAAGTTTTTCTATACTTAGTTCTTGATCAGTCAAATATTCCAGGCTTTCTTTTGTCTAATTTTTCAAATTATAGATTTTTCTAGGTTTCCAGGCAAAGTGGCAACCCTGTATAGTTTTATTTTTCAAAATAACAACTGGAAATATCATGAGCTGATAGTTAATAATACATAACATAGATTTTTAAAAACCATTTATTGTCTCAAATAGCATATATGTCAGGTTATGAAATGGTGAGAGGGATTCCGATCGTCTATGACCTATGTCTATGACCGATCGTCTATGACCTAATAAGAAAATTATGAATAAAAGTATGTAATTTACTTAAAAATGGAAATCAAAAGCACTTTTTTTTTATTCTTTATTTTACATATTTTAGTATATTTTTAATTTTATAGACTTATTTTGTTTAAGTTTTGCCTAAGGATCAAATATTTTATAGCGAGTAAAACTTGTAAAATAGCAAGATAGAAATTAAAAGTTTTATGATTGCCTAAAGTTTTAAATTCGTCTCCCGACTTACTTAAATCGCCTCTGGGGGGTATTTGAGAAATCCTCTTTAGAATGTAGCTTGTAACAACTAACCTTCACCAAAAATATCGACTGAATGAAGAAAAATATAAGATAAAAGCCTACCTTTTTAAAACATCTGTTTTATATAAGTAAACATTTTCAATCTTGCTTAAAAGGCAAGTATAAAATTACTTTTAGCAGCATTTTATTGTATTTAAATAAGCATACTTTTTGATATTTTTTGGTAAATGATAAAAGTACTTATACATTTTTCTAATGTATTCAAACAAGCATACTTCTTGTCATTTTCTAATAAATAGTATGTTTAATAAATATATTTTATAATGTTTTAGCTTTGTTATAACTAGTTTCTAAAGTTATTTTTATGTCTTCTGACTTCTTTCTAGGTATATTCAAATTATACAGTTTTTTTAAGAGTAAAAAAGTATTTAATCTTTTTATTGTAAAAAGTAACAATTAAGTTTTAAAATGTTTTTAAAATAATATAACAAAATCGTACTATAATTTTAAAGTTTTCTTTTTTATTTTAACTTTTTTTTTAACTTAATCAAAGACCTCGCATAAAGTTTTTATACAGCCTTTTTAAACTTTATTAGTTGCAACTACAAGTCAGTTATAAAGTTTTTTATAAGACCTTCTTTAAAAATTGTTTTGATAACCATTTTAATTTATGTTCAAAAACAATTTATTTGATTAAGTCCATCTTTTAACTCTTGTATGATATTGAATACTATTAAGTTATTAACTTTAAAACACATATATTTACTATAACAAAGAAATATTAAAACCTATTTAAGTTTACTAATAAATTATTTGTTTTACGAAGCTTACAATTAAAAAAAAAAGAGTCACTAACTCCAATTATATTTTACTTTAATTGTTTAAATTCATTTATTAAATATTAAATTTTAATAGTATATAGTATCAACGTAGTTTTAAAAGTGTTTAATAATACTTGATGTAAATTGATTCAAAATAGTTGACTTTTAAATACAAATCGTTTTAATTAAACAAAAACCGTGTTAGGAGAATTCAGGCTATAAACAAAATTTAATTAATTTGCTTACTCTATTGTTTATCATTTTAAATAAAAATCTTTAAAAGAACCTTTATTATATACAAAGTCATTCTACTAGATTTTTTTTCAAATGTAAAAGTTTTACAAGTGAGTATATACATTTTATTTTCTAATAAATTTTATTTTAACTTTATAATTTTTTGGGAGCACTATAAAAACAATCTTACGAGAATTTAAATAAATTTAGGGTTAGAATAAACAAAATACCTGTTTTATAACTAATTAAAAAACTAAATTATAGTTAACAGTCTCATTTAAATTACCATTTAAATGTATATTTACATATTTTGTACACGGTTAATCTTGAAAAAAACGTTTTAAATACTTTAAGCTATCCCATAATAAAAAAAAGTAATTAAATATGTTTAGATAAAGTTATTACTTCGATCAAGTAAACAATTATTAGACTTAAATCTATTAGCTTTTTCAAACATCGAAATATTAAACATAAATTTATAAATTTCACTCTATATAATAAAAATAAATTATTTAAACATTAAAAATATTTTTGACTAAGTCAGAAAATGTCATTATGTTAAAAAATTTCTAAAAGATATTTAGAAATATTTTAACATGATGGAATTGTCTGACTTAATCAAAAATAAGTGTACTAACAACTAAGTTTAGATATCGTCAACTAAATAGTAAATTGTAGCTCTTACATTTTGTTACTAATGTAGTCTTATAAAGTTAACTCTATGTGATTTTTAACAGCTTTTAAGTTTTTAATGAACTATAAAGTTTTATGAAGGAAATAAAGCAGGAACTAGTTTAGTTGCGTTTACATTTAAACAAGAGAGCAAATTTAAGTTTCATATATTTTAATAAATGAATTAATAATTCTAAAACCTATTTTGTAATCAAAACTTTTACATTTGTTTTACATTCGCCTGACAGTTTTAAGAAAACAAATTTAACTACAATGTTTGTGACTCTACTATAAAAATATTTGACAATCTTTAAAAATAAATTGTAATTTAATATTAGTAGGAGACGTTAACGTTACACCAATAAACAATTAATAGTTTTTTATTTACTTTAAGTGTTAGTAGTTGGTGATACTTACAACTCAGTTGTAATGATATATATTTCTCATAAAATAATTTTGTATACAAGTCTGCACAATAAGAAGTACTACTTAAAGTAAAAACAATGCAGATAACAAATTCTAAAACCTTTTGTCATAGAGCTTTAGTATTACTTTGGATAAAAAATATTTTACTTGTTTACTTAAACAAATAGTACAGGGATAGACTTTATTTAAGCAAAATGGATATTTCAATGACAATTAAAATTTTTAAATATACTACTATAAAACATACCTTACTAATACACAAAAAAGTTAATAAACATTATATTTACAATCTGCAATTTCTAGATAACATTAGTAAGATGATCGAACAAAGCTTAAATAAGATTGATAACAACAAACTTCATTTTTATTACTTGTTCACAAATCAACCGATAAAGCAATCTGCGTTGGCAAAAATTAAAAATAGCTTTGTTTGATATAAGACTTTGAAAACAATCGCAACTTGGATAATATTTAAGTACTTGTGAATTATACCTGCATAATTAAAAAAATCATAAACTTTAGCTTCATGCTTAAATTTTAATTACATTGTTTTTGTAATAAACTCAAGTAAATAAATTTTTTGTGGTTATTTTTACCTTTGCTTTTTAGTAGGAAAACTAACAAGGTATCACTTCAAAAATTTATTTGTAAATTGATCTATTTGTGCTCTTTGTATTACGTTTATGAATAACATTACAAAATCTTATTAGTTTTTAGTTCATTTATTCCACGTGTCTAAGAATTTATCAAGTATTTGACAGTAGTATAGATTATATAACTTGTAAACTGTCTCATAAAATTTCTAGTCTTTGCAATTGTTAAGTATTATTTTATTTGTTTCATCAACTACATATATATATTATCTTTACTTGTTATTATTATCTTAACATGTTTTTAAGTCTAACACGATATTTGTAATCTTATAACAAGTTATTAGTTTTTTTCAAATTTTTTTATATACAATAAAAAGATTAAAAAGTAGTTCGAATTTTCCCATCTAAATAAATTTATTCAAATGATGATATGCTATAAACACATTTAATATTTTAAAACAGCTTGTATTCTAATTCCGTGTGTATAATCGAACTGATTTGTATTATTAAACAGTGATATTATTTTTAAAATAAAAAAGCAGAAGTTTGAAATAAATCAAGCACTTGGTAATAATTAATAGCATTTATTATTCTCTTTTGCATTTATCATTTCACATCCCACGTTTTGACAGCTATCACACACCTTGTATTCCTCATCTGAGGACTCTTCGTCAGAGCTTTCCTCATCTTGAAACTCGTCTAAACTCTCATCATTACACGTTTCATCTGAACTCTCTTCATTGCTCGTTTCATCTGAACTCTCATCATTACTCGTTTCATCTGAACTCTCACCATTACTTGTTTCGTCTGAACTCTCATCATTACTCGTTTCATCTGAACTATCATCATTACTCTTTTCATCTGAACTCTAATCAGAACTCGTTTCATCTGAACTCTCATCATTACTTGTTTCATCTGAACTATCATCATTACTCTTTTTATCTGAACTCTCATCATTACTCGTTTCATTTGAACTCTCACCATTACTCGTTTCATCTGAACTCTGATCATTACTCTTTTTATCTGAACTCTCATCACTACTCTTTTTATCTGAACTCTCACCATTACTCGTTTCATCTGAACTCTCATCAGAACTCGATTCATCTGAACTCTCATCATTAGTCGTTTCATCTGAACTCTCTTCATTGCTCTTTTCATCTGAACTCTCACCATTACTCGTTTCATCTGAACTGTCATCATTACTCGTTTCATCTGAACTCTCATCAGAACTCGTTTCATCTGAACTCTCATCATTACTCGTTTCATCTGAACTCTCAACAGAACTCTTTTCATCTGAACTCTCATCAGAACTTGTTTCATCTGAACTCTCATCATTACTCGTTTCATCTGAACTCTCACCATTACTCGTTTCATCTGAACTCTCACCATTACTCGTTTCATCTGAACTCTCATCATTACTCGTTTCATCTGAACTCTCATCAGAACTCGTTTCATCTGAACTCTCATCATTACTCGTTTCATCTGAACTCTCATCATTACTCGTTTCATCTGAACTCTCACCATTACTCTTTTTATCTGAACTCTCATCATTACTCTTTTTATCTGAACTCTCACCATTACTCGTTTCATCTGAACTCTCATCAGAACTCTTTTCATCTGAACTCTCATCAGAACTCGTTTCATCTGAACTCTCATCATTACTCGTTTCATCTGAACTCTCATCAGAACTCTTTTCATCTGAACTCTCACCATTACTTGTTTCGTCTGAACTCTCATCATTACTCGTTTCATCTGAACTCTCATCAGAACTCGTTTCATCTGAACTCTCATCATTACTCGTTTCATCTGAACTCTCACCATTACTCGTTTCATCTGAACTCTCATCAGAACTCGTTTCATCTGAACTCTCATCATTACTCGTTTCATCTGAACTCTCAACAGAACTCTTTTCATCTGAACTCTCATCATTACTCGTTTCATCTGAACTCTCATCATTACTCGTTTCATCTGAACTCTCACCATTACTTGTTTCGTCTGAACTCTCATCAGAACTCTTTTCATCTGAACTCTCATCAGAACTCGTTTCATCTGAACTCTCGTCATTACTCGTTTTATCTGAACTCTCATAATTACTCGTTTCATCTGAACTCTCACCATTACTCGTTTCATCTGAACTCTCATCATTACTCGTTTCATCTGAACTCTCATCAGAACTCGTTTCATCTGAACTCTCATCATTATCAGTTTCGTCTTCGTCGTTTTCCTCTTCACTGGTTTTAAGATCCCCGTTGAAACAAAATTGCATTTTGGTATTTGTATTGAAGTTAAATAAATTGAAAATAACCTAAAAGATTATGTGTGTTGACTTTAGTTAAATAAACTGTAGCTCACTTTTTTTAAATAAACAATCGTACTGTATTGATATTTAACAACTATTTTTTTGATACTGAGAAACACAAATATAAAAACAAAACTGTGGATAAATATAACTTTTTTTTTTCTTTTGTTATTAAATGTTAAGTTCTATCGTTGTATTTTTAACGTATTTAAATTAAATCATCAAACACATTAATATTTTTCCTTAATTTATGATAGTAGTTGTAAATAGCTAGAAAAAAATTTAACAACGGTGATTAAAAGTTAAAAAATATGGTACAAATAAGTGTAAATTTTTTTTTGAAGTTATTTAATTTAAAGAATAACCATAACTTATTTCTTAAAAGTAAGATTCTTTAAAATCTTTTGATAATACTTAAAGTATCACAACCCTGTTAACTTGTTATAAACAGTATTTCTCAAGACTTTAGATTGATTTAGTACAAATCTACTTTAATCTAGACTGACCTACAAAAACTTGATATATACTAAAAGTTTAAACAGTTTTTCTTTTGTTTTTGCATACAATATAGTTACTACTACTAACAACTTTAGTTTAAAAATATTTTCAATACCATCTGTTCACTTACTATTAAGTAAATAAAAACTATAAATTATTTTAAACACTCACATTTTATCCAACAAAACATTTGATTACATTCGATAATAAATAAGTTTTATTGATGTTATTTGAACTTTTTGTTCAACACAAGATTATTATAATAGTGCTACTAATAAAAGTGCTAAAATTAACATTAAGTTGATCATGAGTGCATACCCACTTAAGAAACTTGAAAAGAAGTTAACCTAATGAAAATAGCAGTGTAAAACTAACTAACTTAATTTTATAGTCATTTTGATAAAGTTATGTGTATTAAGTAATAGTGTGTTAATTTACTTTATAACTTTGTATGTAGAAATGTAATGACTATGAGAATACAATTTCTAAGTATTGCTAAAATGTTTAAAGTTAAAAAATATTTGATAATCATATTATTTTTGATTTTAAGAATTTTTAATCAGGTTCAACATTTAATAACTATATAATTATTTTATTAAAGTAAAATAAACAGCATGTACAAAATATATCAAATTGCCTATCAAAAACGTTTAAATAGACATAAATATTTATTAAGTCTAACGTTTAATGTTAAATAACAACATTTGTATAAAATAGTTTAATTAAAGTACAAATAGTAACCAAATAAAAACTTTCACTTTAAATACTTATTTTTGTTTCCGACAAAATATTTTTTTTATTTAAATTTGTTTTTAGATAAAGTTTGCCAAAACAAATCTTAGTTTATTATGTACTTTTTTAAAGAGTTGCATAACATCTTTATGTTTATATAGAACCTTACTAAATATGAAGCTTGATATTAAAATAAATTTGTTTTAATTGACAATTAAAAAATAAAACAATTAAAATATATTAGAGTCTACTAGAATATTCGAACTTTATTTTTATTCTTCAAATTACTTTTTTAATTTCTAAAACTAAAAAAATGTTTTCAAACCCTAATGTTGTTAAAACTTTTGAAATTTTTTGAGCTTCTTTTACCTTTAAACTGGTGTATTATTTAATTTAAAAGTCATTTATTATTTATAATAAACATAAATTTATAAAAAGAAATAACAAAATTAAAAATGAATAGTTTTTTTGAGCGACTTTCAATTTTTTTACCAAAGGTTCTTAAATAAAAACACATACTGTCTAATATTTTCTATTTTCAAACAACAACATTAACAAATTTATTTGCATAATATGCATTTTTAAACTTCACTTTAATTTAGTGATTTATTTTTTGGGTTTTAGATTGTACTACTCTCACTATCTTTTTATCATCCATTTTATTAATAGGAGTAAAATAAGTACACGTATGTTAAAAATAAACTTTTAAAACCCAAACAAAGCTTCCATTTGGTTTTTAATTGAAGTCATATGCTTTGTTGCTCTAAGTTTTACGAACAATTATAAACAAATGATTCAGTCTGTAGAAAGTTAAGTTCTTGTTACAAATATTTTAAAAGTATTTTATAGCATTTAAAACTGTGCTGTTCTGTAAACAAAACTAAAACGTAAAAAAGTAGTTAGATATATTTAAAAGGATTACAAAAATATAAAAATATATATATAAATAAAGTTATAATTAAAAAAAAAAATCACAAAAAGTTTGACAAAATGTAATTTATATGTTGATTATATGAAATTTCTATAAACAATTATCAAAAGATAAAAATTTTTCAAGTTATGAAACAAAACTAATTTAAATTTGAGTAGTTACTTTTACGCATTTAGTTTCTTTTTTTAATTAAAGATATGTGTAAAGGAATAAAGCAAACGTTACAACAACTATTGTAGAACTTAAATTAATTCAAAGATCGGTTCTATACAGTTCTAGCTGATTTTATAAAAGTTTTGTGAAATGTATGATTGCAGCTAATTTTTTTCAAAACTGTTCAATTGCAGGTATTACTTAATTTTTTAACTTTTTTTTTGTTATCTAAATAATTGCGTTGACAAGTATATTGTGACGTAAGAGGCACAAAGTGTTGAAATTTTGTTTTAAATAAAATTTCTAAATAAAAAACGGAAACACTTACAACTGCATCCTAATACAACTAGTTTTTTTATCTAAAGGTTACGATTAGCAAAAAATATATGTCAAATTTAAGTATCTTCATAAGAAATAATATTTAACTTATGTAAACTTAACATATTTAAACTGTTTTTTGATATTGTCGTTTTAACTATAAACCTAAAAAAAAATTAAAATCTAAGTATTTAAAAAAATTTACTCTATATTTAAAATAAATCGGCTATTTACTGTTATTTTAAGAAAAATACAATACAAAGTTATAATTTACAATACTATACAACTATTAAAATGATAGTTTAAATTAACTTTTTCTGAACTTTATAGACTTTATAGGTTTTGCAAGTTTTAAAATAATATTTTTTTATCATTTACTTGCATATGCAATTTTGTTTGTAAACTAAAAAAGATAAGTTTTTTTCTTAAATATTTCTTATTTTTAAGCCTTTAAGTTTTATACTTGAAACACAAACCTGTATAGATTAAATCAAGTGTTTATTATAAAAGACGACATAAAAGCAACTTATATGCTAATTTAAAAATGTTTAGTTGCTTACCAACTACTAAGTATGTAATCTACGCTCATTATTCACAGCTTTCAATATTTACCTAACTTAAACACCAATTTAGAAGTTTAATGTTTTCGTTGCTGTTAGTTGATAAAAAGCTTTGAAAATCTTCAAAATAAATTTATTTAATGTTAGAAAATTTTACAACTTTACTTTACAAATTTCTGCTTGTATATGTTTTATATATTTATAAATTTGTTATATTTTTTTACAATAACATAGAACAGGGGTCGGCAAACTGCGGCCCGCGGGCCAATTGCGGCCCGCGGGCCAATTGCGGCCCGCGAAGGGTAAATGTGCGGCCCGCGAGTACGTTATTTTTTTGAATGGAATGCGGCCCGCTAAAGAAAACTTTGTGGCCCGCGAGCATGTAAATGTGGCCCGCTGGGCAAAGATATAATTCAAGTTAAATTTTTTTCGGTAATTGGACTTAATTTGATTAGTTTGGTTTTAAGTCTCTGTATAACATTATAAAATAATTAAAGCAAATTACTGCTTTACTTTAAAAATATGAAAACGACAGAATAGCACTCTAAGATGATATTTTTCTCAGTTTCATAATAATTTCTCTTTTACAACAGCAAGTAATTATCTGTAAAAAGAATATAAAGAGTCCTTGGGTTTAATAAGTTAGTTATATAATACCTATTTATCAAATAAACTAAATGCAAATGTTTTCTATATTGTACAAAAGCAATGCACAATAATTAACTTTAGTGTCATTATTTTATAGCTTAGATACTCTTTATCAACATTTTTTATTCATAAGTTTCTTTTATATTATATATTTTTATTTGTAAATGTTATATTTTAGTGTAAAAACATTTACAATAACATAGTAATAAAAAATAAGGTTTATTTTATTTTTGTTTTGATTTATTTAATTTTTTAGAAGTTTACTTTGCTCTTTAAATTAGTTTCTATGCACACTAACTTAAAATGATGCTTATATTTTAAACCACTTTTCATTTAATACTTTAGTTAGTTTAAGTTTAGTTTATGCATAATTTTGTTACATTGTTGTTTCTATATGTAATATATAAATTTGTACAGAAACATTTAAAACAACATATATGACATAAATTAAAATAGTTTTTGTTAGGTATACATTTTTATTTTTCAAACATTATTTTTGTCAAACTTAGTTAAATTTTATGCCTTGCATATCAATACCAACAATTGCTGTTTTTTGGAGCTACCTATTTAAGACAAACTATTTTTAGGAATAGAAAATTTATTAAGTTTGTACATTGTTAATCAAAATAGTTCAAATTCAACCAAATAAACAACTAAACAATGCCACACACTCAGACTATCACTGTTTGAAGACTTCAAATCTCAGGCCAACTAAGTCATTTTTAAAGATTTTGGCTAGAATTGCATTTTGTATACAAAATATCAGGAATTTTTTTGTTGACTCAGGCTAGCTTTTTTTGCTTAAAAGATTGGCAAGTTAAACGTATGATGTATATTTTGCTCAATCCACAGTGTTAATTTAAGTTATAATATATTTTAGATTCTAAGTCTTGCAGCTAATATAATTTAAAATATTATTTACATTATTGTGAACAATCAGTGTTGCCAATAAAAAAAGAATCCCGGAAAAGCTCTGAATTTGAAAATTTATACTTAAAAATTCTGGAAAAAACTTGAATTTGAGTATTTTTGACAAAAACCCGGAATTTCAAACAATTTTTACATGTTAAGTAATGAAATTTCGATTTGAAACAAAAAAACTACCGAATAAATACTTTTTCATTAAAAGATACAATAAAGTAACTTAACAGTATTTTTTAAGACATTTTTTAACTTTTATTAATCTTTATACTAAAAATAAAAGAAGAAATTGTACTTTCAAAAACTTTGTATTGCTGCATCGCATCTTTACTTGTAAAATTTCACCCATTGTTATGCCTCGCGTTGGAACTAAACCAAGAAACTCTACTAAACTGTGAAAGATAGTAAAAACAACTCTAATAAAAATTCTCAGATGCGCAATAGTTTTTCTTTCAGTGCTTTCATGTTAACAGATTGATTAAAGTCCTAATTTGATTTATGCGACTTTATAACCTTAATGCATTTCCTAAACACAACTTCTTGTTTTTATTGAAGAAATAAACAAAAGTTTTTCGTTATCGCTAACATAAATTCTTTAAAAAAGTTTTCAGTTATAAACGGTATTTCATTTTAAATATTAATTTTTGCTATTTTATAACTTGCCTTAACAATTTTTTCTGAATTTTCTGTAATTACTGCAGATGATCATGTGCTTGTTGAAACTGATTTTGGTGATTTGTTTTTTTATCGTTTCTCGGAATAACTCCTAACTAACGTTGCTTTATTCTTGTAGCTCGTCTTATATTTTACAATTAGTATTTTCAAATGCAATATTCTTATTGCATATAACGAATTGCTATAATGCTTAATAAAAAATAATTTTTTCTACCTCGCTAATGACTCAATAAAGTTTTATACTTTTGTTAAATTTGTTTAAGAAACTTAATTGTCCATTACAGCTGACTTATAGTTTTTCTGTGCAAAAGTATATTCGTGCAGTTTTGTACCCTCGTGCAATTTTGTACGCTCGTGCAATTTTAACACCTACTCATGTAAATATTATTTATTTATTTATATTTTTTATTGAAGTTTAGTATAATTTTAATTTAAGTTCACATCAATACGTGTTTATTCTTTAACAAGGAACATTTTTAAAAAAATGAAATTCAAGTTTTATTTTATTAAATTTTTTTTTTAATTTTATTAGTTTTTGAACACAATAATTTAGTTTTAATTAAAAAAAAAGCTAAATAAATTAAAAGAAAATATATAAATAAAATTAACATAAACCTAATTAAATTAAAATTATTTACAGTAATACATACTTATTTAATTTTTTAAATAAAGGGTTTTATTTAAATTTTTTTTTAGTGATTTTAAGTTAGTATTTTTTGTGCAAAATTGATCCTCCGTGCAAAACTGTCTGTCGTGCAAAATTGACCTTCCGTGCAAATTTGTAACTCGTGCGAAATTGAACTTCCGTGCAAAATAGTCTTGGTGCAATTTTGTTCCTTCGTGCAATTTTGTGCCCGCGTGCAAACTAGCTTTCGTGCAAAAGTATCTTCGTGCAATTTTGTACAGTCGTGCAATTATGTTCTCGTGCAATTTAGTAATCTCGTGCAATTTTGTCTTCGCGCAATTTAGACCCGTTCCCATACAAACAGGCTATTTTAAAAGATTGAAAACTCAGGTGTGTGTAAAACTTTTATTTAAACACTTTAGAGAAATCTTCCAATTCTCAGAATTATTTATAACTGTAGTGTAGTTTAATAGTTGTAATTTACACTTTGTGTACTTTTTGATAATGATGATATTTTAACTAGGTATTTAAGCTTGATTAACAACTATTTATTAGCTTCTCAAAATTTAATAAAATTAGGCTGGTTCGATAGAATTCAGACATTTTTGCATTTTAAGTGGCAACCATGTAAAAGACTAATTACTAATAAGAAAATTTATAAAAGTATTTGAGAATTACTTATGTAAAAGAATTAGTTTTAGCTTTCTGGAATAAAAACAGGTATTAATTTTATTAAGTTAACTATCTACTAAATTTATTATTAAGTTTAAATTATTTAACACGCAAAATTTTTTTTAAGTAAGTATTTTTAGAAATATTAAAAAAGGGTTGATAACATAACATCTGTATAAACGTAACCCATAAATTGTCTTTTAATTTAAGTTTTTATAGAGAGTTAGGTTGTAAATAAAGTTACAAAAGTATTAAGTTTAACTTATTAAGTGCTTATAAAAGTACATAGTTTATTAACACTTAAATATATTAGTCAATGTAAATTCTAATCTAATATATATTAATTTAAATAGGCATCCTATGTATAGCTAAAAGTCATTTAAAATAATAAGGTGAATAGAAGTAAAACTTTTCTCAAATGTCACTAAAACTAAAACTGCGGCCCGCGAAGACTTTGGAAACTTGAAATTTGGCCCGCAACTACCAACTGCCTGCCGACCCCTGCATTAGAAGTATAAAACTTTAACATTATTTCGATAATAAACTACCAAAGTAGTAGATTTTGGTAGTTTTAGTTATAAAGTATTTACTTGTTAAAAACTTCTGTTTTAAATAAATGGTTTGTATTAGATTAACAAAACTAACACATTTTTCTATAGTTTAAAATAAAAGAAGATTCATTAAATAGCAAAATTATTGTTAATTTTTTATGACAATTCAGTTTAATATTTGGTTGAAAAACTATTAAATAAAAGTGTTTACCGTTTTATATCACCATTAACAATACTTAGGCCTATCAACAGCTAAAACAAAGATAGTTTTTATTTTAATGTTCAGTTTGAATAAAAAATTGGTTGAACAATACAGAAACCTATCTAATCGAAATCCCGATAGTAACGGTATAACACATTAACCTTGATTTTATATTCATTACTTTTTTTTAAGTTTTTTTATAGTAAAAATTATACTGGTTTGTACCAGTTAAAAATACCGAAAACGAAGAAATGCACTTGTATGTCAAGATTGCTTTAATTTATTTATAGTTTTTAATAAAATTTAATTGATAATGAATAGTTACGTCACTGCAAGTATTAGATACAATAAAATAAAATTTTTCTATTTTAGAAATTTTGTATACCGATTGGACACAACTATTTGTATTTATTCTATAAAAAGTAACGTGCAAACAACTTTAAGTATTGTTTTTATTTTATTCTCTTTTAAATAAAAAATCTAAATTGCCTAAATTTAAAATCTAACAATGGAGTACATTTTATAATATTTACAAAAACAACAAAAAAAAAAATCTTTTTTCACCTGATAACAAATTATTATTATTAAAACTGATTAGATACAAACGAGACTTCATTTATTTGTATAAGAAATTACAAAAACTCTAATAATACTGTTAGTAAACAGTTGTACTACTTAAAATTTTATTAAATTATAATTTAACATGATTTATTTTAAGTAAAATTATTTAAGGTGTCTCACTAAAGAATATGTCTATACAAAAACGTTGCTATTTAAAAACTTCCCGTTTATAGTGAAGATTATTTATTATCAATATAAGGTTTTTTTGCCTAAAATCTTGTAATAATAGCATAATTAACTTTTATTATTTAAAAGGAGTTCAATGTTTAATGAACTAAAAGTAGAAGTAAGACAATTACTGAATTTAAGAAAACTTAAATAAAACTAATAGATTCGTAAAATTTCAAAATGGCTTTTCACCAGTCTAAATAAAAGAAAAGTAATAGTGTAATAGTTATGTAAAATGCTTTAACTTTTTTTTATTTCAAAATAGAACTCAATTTTTTATAAACTTTACGTCACTACAAACCTAAAAAGTATAAGTTTTTAGACAAAATTTTATTTATTAAAACTAATTAAGTTCTGTTTTAAGATCTTATTTAAGATATTATACCTTTTTATCTCGAATTAAAATCTTGACATAGTTTAAGTGGCATATTTATTAACATCTTAAAAATATCAGCTTAAAAAATACTATACAATACTTATATGTTTTGCAAGTTAATTACAAAATAAAGATTGATAGTTACCAAAGTGACATTGACTATTCTTAGTCTATACCAAATTATATAGTGTAAATTTTTACTTATGATTAATATTATTATGTAAACAAAAGTTTGGCAAACTAAGCCTTAATTAAAAAAAAAATCTTTAAAATAATCTAAGTAAATGAACTAGTTCTAAGTTTAAATTAAAATTTGTAAGTATAAATTCAACTATTTATAAAGTTAAGAGCTTTCTTAATTTTATTAAATATAAAATGTTCTTCAATAAATTATCAGTTTAAGTATAACCTTTATAGCTACGGTAGCTTGCAAACATTTTTTAAAACCTTTTTAAAACTGCTGAGACCCTAATTTAAAAAAAACATTAACTTTTAACATCCTGAAGTGTTAAAGACAGAAGTTTGTGATTTTTAAAACTAATGAAACAACCTATAATTCAATAAAACTTATTTTTGTATTAAATAAAATAATATTATTGATAGTATATATATATGCAAATTGAATTAATGTTTAATGAATTAATAAATATAAGTAGTTTAAAAGTTATAATATTTTCACAAGTATGTAAATGTACATAATGTAGTACTATTACTGTTTATAGCAAAAATAAAATTGAAGTATTTTATTTTTATAGGAACGTTTTAGTTTTCAAATGTCGTTACGTCAATAAAAACTTGACTATTCCGACGTTTTAAGCAATATTTTGCAATAAAAATTGTATTTATTTCCTTACATTGAAATTGCATTAACTAGCGTTGTATCAATAATGTAACAAAGAAGACTAAATTTAAAAAAATATATAATCTAGTACTCTTATAATTTATTAATTGTCGACAGCTGAGTTAAATAAAGATTGATCTTAAAAATAGTTTATATGTTTACAAAGTTTATATGAATTTAGTGTTGTGATAAGAGCATAAGTAGGTTGTATAAGAAAATTATGTGCATTTTGAGATAATAAAACCTAGAACGTATGATGAACTAACACATGTTATAAAATAAGCTTATAAAAACATGAAATTAATTTATAATAACTTCCATATTAAAATAAAGTAGGGGCATGAATCTTATTTTACTGGTTTCCACCTATTCAAATTACAGCATCCACACAGTCCGAGAACATCTTTTAAAACTGCTTGGATTTAAATCTAAGTTAATTGAAAAAATATTTTTTTTTTACTTATCGTTACATCACTACAAATTGTAAATATTTTAAACCTAAACAAATTTTAGAAGATAAAAACTAAAATTTACCTAAAAATACTGTTGGATTAATAATCAGTAAACAGTTTAAAAAAATATTTATGTAGAAATTAAACTACATTAGAAAAGTTATTTTTGTTATCTTTATGCTTAATATGTATATTTTTACAAGTACAATTACAAACTTCTTAAAATTTAAATAACATAAGTTATATCTTTTTAAGAATTATAACTTCATTGTTAGTTTTACTAAAATATTTTTCCAATGTTTATAGCTAAATATTCATAACACTGATAAACAAGTGACTTATACTTTTTCTGGTCCGTATTACGTAACTATGAAGGCAAATTAAAACTAAAGGGTAAACGTTTTAAATTTAAAGTTTATTGCTTAAAATAACAAAGTTTTATTGTATTGTAGAAAATACAAACGTTAACTACACTACTAGCAAAATTTAATTCTTGTTTATTTAATTCAAATTAAAAATATACAACTTGAATATATAGTTAAGTAAAAAATAACTCAGATGTGAAAACTTATGTTTTAAAGAATGTAAGAAACCTTTCACTAATCATAAAAATTTAATTTTTTTATTTAAATCTCAATATTAATAAACACAGAGGTCATTAAAAAGTAATTCACAATTTATTTGTTTGACTTAAAAGCCTTTTCTAAAAGTAAACTTTATTCAAATAATTTTTTTCATAAAGCGTTTATTAATGAAAAATTTTAATCAGACTAGACATGGAATAAAAACTCCTGTAAAACATTATGATGATGTAAAGATTGCATTGGTCGGCTGTTTAAAAAAATGACGAAATATTATTTTGATCAATATTTTTTTTAAGAAAAAGAAACAAATTTAGTTACGCTTTATGCATATTAATTTAATTATATATTTGGTTTGTAACCTATAACTTTAATTAGGAGTTACTCTACAGTAAGCTTATAAAAACAAATAGTTCCTTTCCTTTTAATCTATAAAATTTAATTTATATGTGAGTAATGGTTGACGTTAGTATAGATATGCAGTTATGTTAGGAATTACCCTACAGTAAGCTTATAAAAACAAATAGTTCCTTTTCTTTTAATTTATGGAAAAGTTTTTATTTTTGTTTATATTTCTCCGATTGCAGTAATTATATATCAACAATAACTTACATCAAGCAGTTCTTTACTAAGACAGTTTTTAATTTAAAGATTATATCGGTAAAGTGTTTGTTTTTATATTCATTTCATTTAGATTTACTTTTACATACAAAAATATCATTATAATGTAAAAAATCGTCTAGCTTTAAAAATTTGGTTTTATACACAGTTTTGAACTACTACGTCATAATATATTGTTTAACTTTTGTTTTATTTACTTTGTCGCATGAATGTGTTTAGTTCTGCTAGTTTAAAGTTCACTGAAAAAGGACTGTTCTTCGAAATTAATTTGAACAAACTTGTAGATTTTTAAACCATCGTTTATTGTTTTTTGTAACTTTTGATTTACAAAACTTTATTTATATGTGAGTAATGGTTAACGTTAGTATAGATATACAGCTATGTTTGTAAACATTTCAATCTTTTCAATATAATTATCAAAACTGTAGTCGACTGCAGTACTTGCGGATAACCTGTGCTTATAGACCGTTGCCAACATCTTAGTAAGAGCAAAGATTAATTAAGTAAGAAATTTATAAGGAAGCTTTCTAAAACAGCTTTAACTATAGTGAACAAATTTAAATACATTGAATATAAATAATCATTTTTTTGAGCTTAAAAGACAACTGAATAGTCATAAAAAATATGCAAACTGAATTTAGTGTATAAAATATACAAGCATAGCTGACTTAAAGTAGTAAGCCAACTAAATATACATACATAACTAATTTTATTTTTTATTTTTGGCATAACTTATGCGACACCGATGAAATTAAGGCTTAAGCTAGTAAACGTTATAGCTATAATGTAAATATTTTCGTTAAGAACTAACAAATTTATGTATAATCATATTAAGTATTTCTAGTTCATATATTTTGAGGAAAAATTATTTTGCTAAACAACTTTTTTTTAAATGTTGTATGTTTACTCTCTATTTAGAAACTCACTTTAACATGATGCGGTAACTAAACCTGAAATAACATCTTAACTGACAGCATACATTGGTTTCTGACGACATTTAATGTCTTTTGTAATAATGCTAACTAGAAAATAAAAGTTACTTAGATGTTAGAGGCTAATTAGTCTTTTATTAAAAACTTACTGTAGTTATGTAGTAATTGTTATACTGGTTTGTAACAATTCAAAATAAAAAGTGACTGGCTAAAGGCTCTTTTTTAACAAATCCACTCACTGCTGATTGTCGCATTTAAGTAAAAGTTATTTTTATTCACTTAATTTTTTTTATTTTGATACTTGTGATGTAAGTAAGCATAAGTAATTTTATCAAACAATTTAAATTTGTTTTGAAATTATATAAACTAACTAATGCAAATAACTCAAACAAAATCATAGCAAGTAAATGACAAGAGTTAAATTTCTAGTAGCATATTTTTACTGGCTTTCAACCAGTCTAAAATGACACGTTGGACAAAATTGTAAAAAATTATTAAAATTGTTTTAATTTATATTTATTTTGGAGAAATATTATTATTTTCAAATCGTTACGTCACTATAACTTCATAGATATATAGTTTTAAATTAATTTTAATGAAAAAAGCTAAAAAAAACAACGTAATTTATGCGCTACTAACTTTTAAGAATTAAATGTCTGATTGATATTCAGCTGAAAAGGTTAATACACTATATTCTAGAAATATATTTAGATTAAATTACAAAAAAATAAATGTAATTTTTTGTTTAAATTGTATTATTACTGTCTTAAAATTGAAGTACAAAATAAACACAGCTGTAGCAGCACAAACAATTACATGGATAAGGAGTTTAAATCACAAATGACTTCATATTATTAACTTGTTTTTACAAAGTTTAAAGAAAAAATAGCAATTGAAATAATTAAAACCTTTTTTTTATAGTGAATTAAACAAACTTAATTTTAGTCTAATAAAGAAGCCTAAGTAATTTAAGCATTAAGTTTAAAGTAATTTAAACTGTTTTCGTTTATTTTTCAATTTGTCATTTCAAGTTCATATGTTAGTGCTAACTAGTGCTAATTTAGCTAAAGAAAAATAGAAAAAGTTTAGTATATTTATTCTGTATTTAAGCATGACACTCAAAGCTACATTTAACATGCTCATTTATCTTTTTAAATGATTATAATCATACCTACAAATCATAATTCTAATTACATTTACATACACAGCATTAAAATTATACCTTAAGCTTAGTTTATTAAAAGCTTTACTAACAAGGAATGTTATAAAAAGTAGTACAAAAAAACCAAGTGTAGGTGTAGTTTCTTACAAAATAATAATAATAGAATTCATGCCAAAATAGTTTTATTTGAAACTATTGCAAAAATATTTGGACGAAATATTTTTCTTCTAATAGTTTGTACTTAAAAGAAAGAATCAAAATTCTTTTTGCTTCTTAATTGCAATATAATTAAATTAAAGAAAACAAAAACAAAATTGCTATACGTAGTACTTTCAAAATAGTTATGTGTTAATCTAGAAAAATATTCATAAGTGGTAATATACTTTACTTATAATTCTGTAACTTTTGAACAACTTGTGCAAATCCTCATAATGTATTTATGAAAAAAAAAAATACTATTTTCTTCTAGTTATATGTTTTCATTATTTTTTAGAATAATTTTTAAAGCTAACCTTGCTTGAAAAAAACTTATCAAGATTTGTTTTCATAAAGTCCGAAAGCTAAGTTAAACTATAGATTACTTATTATCATTTAAACATTGTTTTGCATTTAATATTGTAATAATAGCATAAGTTTGTTGAAATACTAATCATAAATTTGGTTTGTGATAATTGAAACTAATAGAAACGAACATTATATTTGAGGCTCATATTAACAGAGGGCTTAATTTTTAACCACTTTCCGGCGAAACTTTACTTTATTGCACATGATTAAAAGTTTTACTGATTAGGCACCAGTTTAAATTATAGTATGATTAAACCAATTACAATACCAAAACTGCTGGGATTTATATTGTAATTAAAAAAATATATTTTACAAATATTCGTCACTACATACTTTAAAAGTATTAAACTTAAACACTTTTTTTGAAAAAACTTTTGTTTCAAAGTAGTAGTTTCGTGTAGTTTTAGTTATTAAGTTTTAACTTCTTAAAAACTTCCGTTTTAAATAAATACTTTGTTTTAGATTAACAATACTAAAATTTTTTTTCAAGGTTTAAAACAAAAGATGATTCAATTAATAGCAAAATCATTGTTAATTTTTATGACAAATTGACTTAATATTTGGTTGACAAACTATAAAATAAAGGTTTTTTTCTATATCACCATGGATAAAACTTCGGCGTATCAACAGCTAAAACAAATATAATGTTTCTATAAATGTTCAGTTTGATTAAAAGATTGTTTGAACAATTTAGAAACCTACCTAATCGAAATGTCGATAGTAACGGTATAAAACATCAACCTTGATTTTATAACCACTACAAATTTATTTTAAAAGTTTGTATATAGTAAAAACTATACTGGTTTGTATTAGTTAAAACTACCGAAAATGAAGAAAAGTAATTATATGTTAAGATTGCTTTAATTTATATATTGTATTTAATAAAATTTAATTGTTAATTGATAGTTACGTCACTGCAAGTATTAGGTACATTAATATATAGTTTTTCTATTTTAAAACTTTTGTATACCGGTGGGACACAACTATTTTTATTTGTTTTACAAAAATTAAGTTGCAAACAACTTTTAGTATTTGTTTTATTTTATTCTTATTTATTAAGAAATATAACTTGCCTAATCGTAAAATCTTACATTGGAATTCGTTTAAAATTTTTTTAAGAAGAAAGAATTGTTTTTTTACAACTGATTTGAATTTTTTTTTTAAACAAACAAGAACCCATTAACTTTTATAAGAAATTTCAAAAAAACTATTAATATTGTTATTAAACAGTGGTACTACTTTAACTTTTAATAAATTATTTATTGCCTGATTTATTTTAAGTATAATTATTTAAAGTGTCTCACTAAAGAATTTGTCTATACAAAACCGTTGCTATTTGAAAATTTCTCGCTCAAAATAAATACTATTTATTATCAATAAAAGGTTTCTTTACCTAAAATAATGTGATATTAGCATTAATAACTGTATGACATTATTTAAATAAGTTTTAATGTTTAACAAACTAAAAATTAGAAGTAATTCAATCAACGACTACATGCATCTATTTAGTAGAAAACTTTAATAGACCTAATAGATGTCTAAATTTTTTACTGGCGTTTTACAAGTCTGAAATAAAAAAAATACTGTATTTGTAATAGAAAATGCTTCTATTTGTTTTTATTTTAAAATAGAACTTAATTTTTTATAATCATTACGTCACTAAAAACTTAAAATGTATAAGTTTTAAGCAAATTTTTATTCATTAAAGTTAAGTAAGTTCAGCTCTATATTTTTATGAATTTACTGTTGAATTATTAGTCAGCGAAATAACTTTAAAAGTGGTATCCTAAATATAGAACTTATGGTACAATAAAATAATTGATTTATTTGGTTTGTATCAGTCTTGTATTTGTAGTTTTTTGTATTGTACTTTTTATTTTTCTTAGTCTATATTAATTTAGTATTGTATAGGGTTGGCAAACTATGCCCTAGTTTTTAAACCAACATTTATAAGTATAAATTCAAATAAAAAGTAAAATTAGGTGTTTTCTTAATTTTAAAAAATATAAAATATTCTTCAAAAAAAAAAGTTAAAGTATATTTTTCTAGGAAAGGTAGCATGTATTCATTAAAAAAAAAAATTTCTTAATAAAAAAACTGCTGAGAACCTAATTAAAATTAATTTTAACTTTTGACACCTTTAAATTTTTCAGCTTATGTAATTTTAAACTATAGCAACAACCTTTACCTCAACAAAACTAGTTTTTGTATTTAATAAAAATTTAATATATCAAAGATGATAGTATGTATACAAGTTGAATCAATGTTTAGTAAATTAAAAAGAATAAGTTATATTAACAAGTTTAGTATTTTTCACAAACATGTATATATACACAATGTATCGGTTAATATCAGTTAAAAATAAAAACAAAAGTACTATTACTGTTTATCGTAAAAAATCTATTTAATTACTTTAATTTTTAGGAACATATTAATTTTTAAGAATCGTTCTGCCATTACAAACATTACTAATCCGAAGTTTTAACCAAAATTTCACAATTGAAAATGTAATAACTTCTGTACATAAAAGTTGCATAAAGTAATGCTGTATCAATAATCAGCAAAAACAATTACAAGATTAACTTTCGAAATTTAATCTAATATAGTTGTTATTTATCTGAAACTTTATAGTTTAGATATATAATATTTAGTTCTAAAATTTGATTACTAACAAACTACATCGGACTTATAAGTAATTACACATTATAAACTTTAAGCAAACAGTTACAGTAAGACTAGCGGATATTTAAAATTATTAAAAAAAAACTTATTCATTTTAAAAATTCCTACATAATTCGTTGAGGTTATAAATAAATTTAAAAAAATTATATGAAACAGCTGTTCATTGTGGCATTTAAAACTTGATCACTTCAAACTCCGATAAATCAAACTAGAAAATAAAAAATTAATGGCCATAACTCAAAAACAATACATAATTAAAACAAATATAAAACGCGTATTTTATTCAAAAAAATACATACAAATGCATTATTTTTATACAATAAAAAATAATCGTTAAAAGGTGCTAAAAAAACTTTAAAAAATTACTATATTTTAAAAACCGGCTATTCTAGCTATATCTCAAAAAATATTTTATAGATGTAAAAGGAAGTATTTGTTTGTAGGTACTTATTAGACCTACAAATGCTTTCTTTCAACTTTATATTACTTTCTGAACTTAGGACTTTATTTTCAAAAGTTAAAAAAAAAAAAAACTGACCTAAATGATAGTGATTAATTGTACTATTGTTTATTCACACTATTTAAATTATTTTTGCGAGTGTTTGTATATAAAATTAGAAATCGTTTTTCAAACAAAATGTCTGACCAAGTGCAAGTTTAAATTGTGACCACTTGAAACAAAAGTACATTATAATTTCTTGAATTTTCATTTTACCTTTCTAAAAATATTTCAGTAGTTTTAGGCAGAAATAATATTTTTAAATAGTAAGTAAAATTCTATAACATTATTGAAAGATATCTTTTGCTTAAAATATTTATTTTTGTACTGTAATAAAAGCATGTTTTATTTAATTGGTACAGAAATTATTGAAAAAAATAAAAATTTGTTTAAATTAGATGCATCTAAACTTTGCAGTGGCGTAACTAAAATTCTAAAAATACTTTTTAACATAAACTAAATATAAATTAAATCAATCTTATTTACAGTCAAATTAATTTCTTTGCAACAGATTTTAACTGGTATGAACAAGTATAAACATATTATACAACTAACAAAAACTATTTTAACAAGATTTTAGCTAACAATAATCCAATAGTAAATTATAGCACAGAATCAACAACTAAAAAAAAAATCTTCAAATCCTCTACTTCTAAGGTTTGTACTGACTTTACAGTTATAAACAAGTGTAATTTACTTTTAAAACGAATATAATTTGAAACAATCTTTTCATTTTCGAATTGTGAGAAACCAGAATAAAATATACAAAACTATATTTTTTCAAATATTTACTTTGCATGTACCAGTTGCTTGAGTTACTTTTGTTACTCATTTATAAAACTAAAGGACACATTTAAATTGTGTAATACAATTAAAAACTCTCACAAAACTTGAGGGAAAACAATGTGTATCGATAATAAATAATTTTTACTTTAACGATATAACCAGTTTTTAAAAAGTGACTTACAAGTTTAACCTAAAACAGTTATCATTGTTTATTCACAATATATAAAGTATTTGGGTATTTTTTTATGTAAAAAAATCGGTTTCCTTTAGAAAAGTTCAGGTAATTTATAAAACGTCAAAACAAAACTCATTTTTATATGTTAGTTTACTATATCTTTGAAAAAAAAACTAGTTATTTTATAAAGTTTTTAACTTCGACTTTTATAAGCAGTTAAATTGAAATATTACTTAAAGCTATCATTTGCATTAAAAACTCATTTTTGTAAAAGAAGTAGAAAAATTTGTGTTAAAATATTATTAAAAAAAAGCAAAACAAGTTTCCAAATCTAATGCATGTAAGTTTGAACTAATAGTTAAAGGTAAATTTGTTTCAGAAACTAAACTAAAAATAAAGCAATCTTTATATATAAGTAGATACTGATATCGTTTCAAAATTTTAACTGGTATACCAGTATAAATCATGTTATAAAATAGTAATATTTTTTCAATAGTTATTGTAGCGATTTTAAAGAAAGACTTAATTTTTATAACGTGACCATTGTTATTGTTTTTAGGCTAATTTCTTGATTTTAAAATCAATTTATTTTTTTAGGTTAATATTTAAACAAATTGCAGTTTTGATTTGGTATTTGAAAAGTTTGAAGCTTATATATAAATAATATAAGTGTAGAAAAAGACTTTTGTATATAAATTTAGTTTTATAGACTGTTTTCATAATTAGTTATATTAAATGGTTTTTGTTTGTTTAGTTTTAAGATTTTGTCATAGTAGATGACTTATTAAATAATTATATGACAGAAGATGTATAATCTTAGAGAAAGTTTTAAAACACAAATAATATAAAATTGTTTTTGTATTAATGTGTATTTAAAATTTTTTTTATAGTTTTTTATGCTAAACTTTAAAACTTTTATCAATACTTATGTTTAATTTTACTAAATGTTAATCACCAATTTTACAATTTATTATATTTGAAGCTTATTTTTTAAAGCTTTGTTGCTTTTCTGGATGACTTAAACATAAATTTAAATTTCAAAATCATACAAGTTCACAAGCTTAAAAGTTACAAGAATATTTTGTGTAAAATATTGGAATAGAATTATTTGAAATAACAAGTATAGTTTTATTTTTTATAGTTACAAATTTCTCTACAACTTTGTAAAACGGAAAGTTTTTCAGAAAATATAAGCAACAAAAAGTATTGCAAGCATAAAGTTTTTGTTTAACTTACGTGTTATAAAACTTATATACTAATTATCAATAACAAATAATTTTTTGTTATTGATGGTTAGTATATAAATTTTAAATATGTTAAAACAAGATCAATATTTGAAACTATTGTTTTTTTGTACGAAGTAAATTTTGGACGTTAGTTTGCTGATAATTAATATTTATTAAAATAACTACAATCGAAAGACTACCGTGACCTAAGTTATTAATTATTTATTGACATCCTTATGTTTTTCATCCTTAATTTTATGAATTTTATAATTAAAGTAACAAGGTATGCAGTGCAATATTAAAACTTCTTCTAGTAACGAACGAAGTGTTTTATCAAAAGTTAATGCGTAAATAAAAGTTGAATAAAATTTAAATGCATTTAGATCTTTTCTGAACAAGTTCACAACTTATTTTTACAAATATATAGACTATACTTGATTACTAAAACTCTTATGTTTTAATTTTACAACAAAATTAATACCGGTTTATACCAGTTTAAAATTTAGATATTTCAAATTCTTACGTTTAGTAGGAAATTACTTTCATTTTATTCTTTTTAAATAAGAACATTTTATTGTTACTGAGGCGTTACGTCACTACAAAATTTAAATATAAAAAATTCTAAACCAAGTTTTACACAAAAAACTACTTTCTTTACATGAAAATTTCATAACATACTGTTTTATCAATGATCAGCAAAATTAGTTACAAGGTTTACTTCAAAATTAAATTAAAACACTGATTTATTATTTGTTTTTTGTTTAAAAAAATTTAATGCTGTTCTAACATATTGTAGTTATTAATATTACAAAGACTACTATTTAAAGTAGCACTTTGAAACGGTGCTCAACTTGTTTATTAAAGAGCTTACCAGATTAATCAGTAAGCAAACTTTGTTGTTTTAAAATAACCAGTTTCAGTAAGACTAGCTGATTTTTGAAACTATATGAAACAATAGTAAAACTGAACGTATATTATGTTTAAACATTTTGTTGAGATTGTAACTAACTTAAAGACATTTATTTTAATTTTTTTTTGATTGCTTTCACATTAAACTTCAAATCGGACAGTTTGTCACAATATATATATTTGAAAATAACAAAACTGCATATGTCGGTCTACTTAATATCTATAGATTTATTAGTTTAAATAAATCTATTAAAGGTTAAACTTAAAAAGTATTAAAAACTACCATTTTTTTAAACTTTATTTAGCTATATCTCCAGAAATATTTTATTTTTTAGAGTAACAACTAACCCAAATTGGCTTTTTTTTATTTTTTATTTTTAAATTGCATTAATTTTAAGTTAAGAGTCTTTGATTTATTTTTCGAAAAATTAAATAGTTAGTATTTTAATTACCCGAGTTTCAATGTTACACCATTTAGTAATCAATTATAAACATACACCATTTAGTTAATTAGAAAACTTATTGGTATATAAAAATCTATTTAAGTTTGTTAATTTCATGTATCATAGTTCTATAGTTTATTCATTATATTTGGCAAAAAAACATCTCAACAATAATAGTTAATACTGGCGAAAACTGATAAAAACGAGCAACGAGATTAAATCTCGGCGAAAACTGATAAAAACGAGCAACGAGATTAAATCTCGGCGAAAACTGATAAAAACGAGCAATGAGATTAAATCTAAATTAAACTAACAACGTCTTAGACGTTGGGCGTGAACGATTCGTCAATTTTTAGACTTTACCCACAAACGGTAGCTTTAGTGCATATGTACTTAAGCCCGCTTGGTTTGATCATAAAAGCGTCTTACAACTATGCCTGGCTGATGAGTCCTAAAATGACAATATTTATTTTGCGGTAAAGTTCATTGTTTATTATCGATGGCATATAACATCTCATCTTTGTTAATGATGGCTGAAATAAATACTGGCTAAAACTGATCAAACGAGCACAGACTATAATCTCACAACAAGCTGACAATGTCTGAGACGTTGGTCTGTGAATGATTTAGCTGTGTCATTTTTTCAACTTTACCCACAAACGGTCGCTTCAGTACTTTAAGCTTAAGCCAGCTTGTTTAGGTCACAACAGCGGTTTCTCGCGACTATTCCTGCCTGATTAGTCCTAATGAGGACGAAACTGGTCGTAGGATTGTCTCGGATGCTGTTGTTGTTGATCTTGCGGTAAAGTTCATCGTTCATTATCGATGGCATATAACATTTCAACTTTGTTGTTGATAGCCGAAATAATTACTGGCTAAAATCTTTTACATAAAAAGTTTCTGCTATTTTGAACTTGTAGTACTTTATGCTTAACAACGTCAATTTTAGATGTTAAGTTTGTCTGTAAAACATCTAAGCTCTTAACATTTCTCTTCAAAATAACCTTCAAAGTAATAATGTAATATTTTTAGTTAAAAAACATTTAACAAAACAAATATAATTTATTTAGTATAGCTCTGATTAGTTATGTAAATGTCAGAAAACAAAAAAATCTCTGTAAAAGTCTATGATTTAAGCATCATTGCTAAAATTTTAGTCTGTCATCGGCAAAGAAAGCAATAATTTGTTTAATTGTTAGGTAAGAATAGTTAGTATTTTTAAAATTAAAACAAAAGTTACCTTATCTAAATTTAATTGATTAAGTTATAAAAAATATAATTTGCTTTTGTAACCGCTACATACTCATTAAAAAACTATTTTGAAATTCAAATAAAACACAAACTGGTATATACCAGTTCAAATTTTAGCATGTAAGTAATTGCTTTTTAGCTAAAAGATTTCTTTAGTTTGTATTTATATTATAAGTAAGTTAAAATTTTTTTTGTTACGGCAATGCAAGTTATAAATACCTTTTTTTTTCTAAACTTTAAACCATTAACTAGCTAAGACAAATTTAGTGTTGTTTTTGAATGTTAGGTTCTAATCTTAAACTATTTTAATAATCAATAACCTTATCTAATTTACACTAGTTTATACCGGTTAAAATTACCGTGAGACAAAAAACTTAATTATTTGTCAAAGTTGCTTTTATTTATCTACATTTAGTAGAAAAAACTAGCTATTAAATATTATTTACGTCACTGCAAACTTTAGATGCGTTTAATTTTGAGAAATCCCGTTACTCTTTAAGACTTTTGTATAACAATTGAATAAAGCATGTTTTTTTATTCTGCAAAAGTAAATACTTAATGGAAACGACAACTTTTAGTAATGTTTTAAATTTATACTTAAAATATAAAACAAAGTCTGATATCTGCGTAAAATACTAAAATATTTTTCAAAGAATTGAATGAATTTAAGGTATAAGAAAGATTTTTACTTTGCCTGCCTTGTAACAAGTTAATTTGACACTGGGGTAGAAGTTTTATTTTTAAAACTAAGCTTAATTTATTTATTTTAAAGTGTTATTAGTAAACAATGGAACAGTGCTTCCTCCCTTATCTGGTTCTTGATTATCCGGTAAGTTTTTTTCGACTAAAAGATTTATATATTAAAAAATCAATGAACCTAATGTAAGTGTTTAGTTTGATTCCAATAGTTAACTAAGTAGTGATATTGTGGTAGAAAAATACGTAGAATTTTTGCGCTAAAAAAACAAGAATATAAATCAAAAGTCTACTCCGAACATCAAATATTTAATTGCGAACCGGCTTGTATTTAAAAATGTTGGCAGGATACATACTTTAGCATTAATTCACAACTGTTTTCAAAAATTATAATCACACTGTACAAAATATTGTTTTGTTTGATTTTTATTCATTTTAATTCTTTAGATCGTGAAAGAAATCTAAAATTAATTAAACTAACAGATGATTAAATGTTTTTTTTAATAATTTTCCTTGCATGTTACTAATGAGGTAGATTATAAAAAAATATCTTCCTTTTATCCGACAAAAGGCTTTTCCGGCCTTATTTACAAAAAAAAAACTGATAAGAGAGGGAGCACTGTATTAACTTTGCTTTTAATGAATGATAGTTTTACATTATCATTTTTAAACTCAATGATCTAAATTGTCTCTTTAAGTCTCTTTTCTAACAAATATGTTACTTTTTAAAGACTGTAGTAGCGGAGTTAAAATGAAGATTCATTAAGAAATTTTTTAGAGCGTTTTTATAAAATATAATTTATTGTGTTAAATAATTTAAATGTATTTAATAATTATGTAAATGGTTTAAAATAAAAAGTACGAGTTATTCTGAAAACGAAATATAACAATATCAAATAATATAAAAACTATGGTTATTTAAAATTTATACTGTTTTTTTCATTAGTTCAAAATGAATAGAATTTTAATTTGTTACAAAATGATTAGACAGATTTAAACAGATCAACCTACTTTTTTTTTTAATGTATTTTACTTTTTAATAATTTTTCGTCAGTACAAACTTTGTATGTATAAAATTTCTAACAAAAAGGTTGTGGCTTTCATAAATAAGCTTACTATTTGGAAAAAAAACAAATAGTGAGTAAGTTTAAAACCTGTATTCTTAAAATAAATTTTAAGCTGCAACAAAATAATTTATTTTAGTTTCTATTGTTTTATACAGAAGCACAAGCTCAGTATATTCGTACTAGTATAAGTATTAACTGTTTAAGCAATTCGGTTTAAAAATTTCCTTTAAACTTGTTTAAATACTGACATGCTTTTAAAAGCTTTTTAATAAATATCATTTGATACATACGAAAAAGACACTTACACTGATTTGTCTTTATCAAATTAACTTTGTATCGGGTTGTTTAACAACGGCTATTAATTTGAGTATTTTATTGTAAAGTAACTTGCGTGAAATAAACAAATCTCGTTTAAATAAAAAAAGTTACAGAATTTAGTTTAAGTAAAGTTTAAAACAAATTAGTTTTTATTTTACATTTTTATTATTTTAAATAAAGTTTTCCTAACTACAGTGGTCAACATTATTTTGACAAAATCTCGCCCGTTACTCATTCGCGAAATCAGAACTAAAATTAGCACGGGTTATTGATGTCTATGAAACTTTAAGACTTAAGTTTGCTAAAGTTAAAGTAAAGTACCAAGCCATACAGTTAAGAAAAAAAAGTTCTTTCCATACACTGTCAGACTTATACATATAAAAAATAGCTAAAGTGACACTGTATGTGGTTCTGGATAACATTCTAACTTTCTTAGATGTAACACTTTAAAAATGTAAGATAATTTGATAAAGTTAGTTATTTCTAAGTATAGATAGGCTAATAACACTCTGGTACTACTACAAACTTTGTTCTGTTTTGTGTTTTTACTTATACTGATTTTATACCAGCTTAAAATAACGAATTTTTGAGCTTCTAAAAATTTTAGAAATTTGCTTTTATTTAAATTGATGACAAACAAAAAAAAACTTTTAAACAATAGTTACGTCACAATAGATTTAAATGCATAGTTTTATATTTTTATTTTCTATATCTTGGATTAGTACTTTCTCTGATTTTGAATGAAATAAATTGCACATTTTTTCATGTTAGTATATTTTTACTATTAGCAAATTGAACTTCAATTTTACTTTGAAAGAAAAAAGTACTATTTAAACAGTTCTTTTATTTTAACGTAATTAGCAGGAAATCTTTTCTTATCCTAATGTTTGCAGCTATTCCTTGATATTTTGCCTAATTTTAATATTTTTATAATAGAGTAGTTTTAGTATTGTAGAACCTATTAAATAAATTAATTTCTAACCTTTGTCCTCAAAAACGATCCAACAAAAACTTACTAAAATTTAAAAAAATTCTATACAGTCTAAACATTCGATAAGTATAAGAATATTTAGTTTTTTATTTTACAAAATGAAATATGGTTATTTTCGGTCATGAAAGTTTTAAAAAGTTGTAAAGAAGTTATTTATTAACAAGCAGAATTTAACAAATTATTTATAAACACATCAAGCTGAAACAATAGAAGGTAATAGGTTTTAACTAAAACTAACAATTAAGACAAGTCTAATTTATTTAAATACGATAATTATGTAGAGAGTTTACATACTATTAGTCGATTACAAATACTGTTTAGTTTTGTTAGTTAATTGCTTAACTCTAAACCTATAATCAGCTTACAAAGCTAAATTTCGAATAATAAAACGATTAAAAACACTTTTACATAAAAAGTGCATACTCAAGTTTAATACTAATATCATTAATAATAATTAAAAATATATCTTTAGTCCATATAAACCTATGATCGATTGAAAAAAAAGTGTAATGATGTTTAAAGATATATAAATTTAAAATTTTATACTACTACTAAAGTTTACTTGTTATTGAATGATACATATCAACAGCTTTGAAACAAGTTTCAAGCTTTTTTTTTTTAATTAGTTTTATTTGGTTAGCAAGGTACCATTAGCTTAAAAGAAATTCATCTAGTTTTGATGTATAATTCATACTGTTTTATACCAGTTAAAATTTCTTTATTATCACAATAGGCAATTAATTGACGAAAATAAATTTATTTATCTTAAGTCTACAAGGATACTTAAGTTTTTTTAATATTAGATACGTCAGTGCTAGCTTAATAAGTAAGAAATTTTAAATAATCATTCTTTAAATAATTTATACCAATTACCATAACTTGCTTTTTTTAGAAGCAATTGTTTAAAGCAAACAACAACTATTAGAAGTTATTATGTTTTTACTTGCTAACTAAAACAAAAGTTTAATCTCAAAACTAAAATGCAAATATTAAAATAAAACTGATACATAAAAAGTTCGTAAAATATAGTTAAAATCTAATACATGTTCCATGATTACAAATAAACTTTGCACCGGATTATAAAGATTTATATTATAGACAAAAACTTACAAAAATGCTCTCAACTTAATTGTAAGTAATTTAAAGTGCCATTCAGATTTTAATTAATTAATAATTATATTAATACTTTTAAACATAAGCTTTTTAGCATGGCACGCAAAAAACTTTTTCTTATCAGTTCCGGTCCTTTACTTTAAAAAACGCTTTTATTGAAAGTTGATTAACTATTGTCAGAAACAATACAATATTTTTGCTTTTAATGTATATATAATAAAATGAACAAGTTTGAAGAACTAATATAAATTTTTTTCAGTTTTAAACTAGAAAGTACAAGTTATTCAAACTTATACAAACACAAAATAAGGCACTTGAATAGCGGTATCAGTTTTAAAATAAAATTATACTGGTTTTTCCCACTGCACATAAAGAAAATATATACAAAGCATATTAATTAAAAATACTTGCATTTGACTTTATTTTATCGAAACAATTTAGTTTCTTAATAATCGTTACGTCCCTAAAAATTTTGAGAGTATAAAAGTATTGAAAACTACTTGTGATCATTGTGCAATAAGTTTGCAAACATTTAAACACCTTAACTAGGAAAGTTTTATGTGTTGGTGATGGACATAGAATTTAAATTTATGAGTAAAACTTGTGATTTTTATCTTAGTTGCAAATTTTTGAACTCTTAAAAGTATGCGACAGTGAAGTTAATACTTTTTTTTACTGTTTAAGTTATTAAAATTCTAGTAAGCTTATCAAGAAAAAATAAAGATGCTAAAAATTTTGGTCGAAGAACCTGCGTGCCCGAAAAGACCTCTCAGTCATCTATTCGCACACCCAATTTAATTCAAATATATAATAGACTAAGCAAAGAGAAAATAAAACATTTTTAACTAAATTCTAAACGATAAAAATGTCTAATGTGTTAAACAGACAAAAAATAACTAAAAACTTAATGTTTTATTGAAAGTAAATAAACATTAAGAACTATTGTTTTGTTTATAGTTTTTTATTTTATTACTCATAAAAGTTTTATATTTTCGATTAAAAAAACACAAAGTAAATACAAATTTGTTTATAAAATATATAAAAGCTTAATATAAACTTTAAAACTTTATTTTGTTAATTTTTTTCACTTTCTTAGAATCTCAAGTACAAAAAACATATAACTAGAGAAATAATAACATATTTTAAAGTTATACTAAACTTGTAAAGATTGCAAACGTGTTTATTATAAACCTGTAGGATTATATACTGCTTTACTTATATATACTTACTATATGCAAATACTATTGTTAAAACTTTTTGTCACACACAATTTTTTTTAAGAGATTTAATTGACTACAACATTTAAAGTTCACGAACAATATTATTTTCAAAAGCCTGTAAATATTGCAACGGCGTTCATTTTATAAATCAAAATTAGTTATTTATTTCAGTTTTTCACAAACTAAATCAGAAGTATATTTAAACTAAAAGTTATTAAACAAAGTCTTCACTACCATGGTGTATAAAAAGTTATTGCTACAATGTTATTTTATCAAACTATTTTTGATAACAAAGTTTTGTTAATCTTGTTTATGTATCTCTAGAAATTTATTGTCGTTAAACACATTTAAACTTACAGTATCTATCACAGAAAACTGTGTAAGATAATAAGCTACTAACTTTAAAACAAACTAAAATACTATAAACTACTTTTACTGGTTTTATTTATTACTTACCAGATATTCAAACTGAATTTAAACTCGTATATTAAAACAAAAACATAAGAGAAAATGGTAATTTTAATTTATTTAAACAAAAATATTCAACTTAGTTCTTAAAACATTATTCTTGATATTCTTTACTTGTTAATTATATTAGATTTATTGATTATGTATTAAAATAAAAGTAAATCTATATGCATTAAGTTTAAATATTTTTCTATAGACAATTGTTGTGTTTACTTTCATCCAAAATAACTTAACCAGCATTACATATACATATTAATAAGGCAGCCAATTATTTTTCTTGTAAAAGAACAGAGTTTATGCTGACTTTTTGCCAGCTAAAAATTAAAACATCAAATCTGAGGTAAATGTTACCGAAACTACATCAATTTATTTTAATTTAACAATAAAATGTACGATTTTATTGTTAGTTACGTCACTACAAACTTAAGACTTATAAAAAATTGGCGGAAACTTCATTTAAGGAACATTATCAAAATATATTAAGTTTAAAAATAATGCCTCAAGTTTTGTGGGGAGTTTCAAATTCATTCCTAAGTACTTTGGGTAAATTTTAATTAATCACCATTTTTTTTTATAAAGCTGTTTAAATTAGATTTGAGAGATATATTCGTTATCAGCAACATTAATTTTAAGGTTTACTTGAAGTATAAAGCTAAAATACTGATTGCTTTGTTATGTCTATAAATATTGTGATATAAATATTAATCGAGTTTTTAGATACAATTTATAAGATGACCAAAACGTACTTGACACAGTTTTATATCGTTAATAAGAATTTTTTCGTTTTTATGTTTAAAAAAGTTCGGTCAAAAAAACAAATTAACTACAGCCTATATTATCTAATAATTATGGATAAAATATGCAAGTAAAAAAAAGAATATTAAGACCATATGCACGTTAAATGTAATGTATGTTTTTATTGAAAAAGTTTTTAATAAACTATTTGGTCGTAGCTAAGTTTAAGTCGAAATCTTATGTTTAGTAACTTATTTAATTTAAGTTAGTATTTGTTTGCTTATTTATTTTTCAAGTATCTTTTTGTTTTAGTAAATATAGAAAAGGTTGCACTGTTTTACAATTTAAGGCTAAAACTGATTATTTTCATTGACCGTAAGAAAAATAGTTTATGAGAAAGTTCTTTAAATTCTGTTTAATTGTGTGATTTTTAATGTTTATCTTAAAACACTTTAAGAAAAATCTAACTAAGATCTATATAATTCTAATTAACACAACATACTTCATAATATCTGTATCTTCTTGGTTGTAGAACTCTCTAAAATCTACGCACTCGTTAATTACGTACAATTAAGAGTCATACCTAATCAAAGTTTTAATATTTACGAAATATAACACAAAGTTTGTTTTTATAACCACCCCTCAAAAGGTTGTTTATACTGGTTTATACCGGTTAAAATTTCAACACAAAGCATTTTTTTAAATAAATTTTTTTTAGATATTTTAATTATTATTTTAACTTCTTTATTATTTTACTTATTTACTTTTTTTTATAGTTAAAAGAGTTTATTTGGCTTAAGTATTGTAATAAAAGCATATGTAAGTTTTAGCACATTTTAATAGTGCAAACAAAAAGGTTTACGTAAAGTTAACTTAAGTGAATTAACCAAGTTATTATATGGTAACTAAACAACATATATGGTCGTGTAGTAAAACTTAAAACTTTTTATAGTTGTAAAGATTAGTATAAATTGGTCTTTTGTTACCAATTTAAAATAAAAAAATTAAATATCTTCTATTTTACTTTTTCTCGATATGAACAATAAAGTGATCGACGTATGTACCTTTTATACTTTATATTCTAGTTGGTACTTTGATAAGATTCAATAGACCAAAACTCTTAATTTAATTCAAGTAATTTATCAAAAAGTTGACTTATCATTTCAAGAGTTAATATTTGTGTTTACTAAAATACTTATATCAGTATGATTATCTATATATTTAATGAGACATATGAAAATTTTGTATTAAGCTTAATTATATAATGTCCTTTCTGTCTGTATTTTAGATCAAGTACGATGTTTCTACTTTTATTATTGTTTAATTTTACAGATATTTTTTTGCTTTAATGATTGAATTTACTGCATGTAAAATTTAGGTCGTGTCTTATTAAATACAAAATTGAATTTTGATGTAAATGAGCACATCATCGGATCTGGTTTATAAGTTTACAAAATTAAAATGTAACTTAAAATATTTTTAAAATACTTTAAAAGAAAACTAAATAAGCTTTTAATAATTCCTAAAATAACAAACTGCATAATATCTGTATCCTCTTGGTCATAATTTTTTTTTATTATCTATGAAAATTCTAAAAACTTGTAAATAAAAATTAATTAAAAGGTTATTAAAAACAAAGTAAATTAAAAAAAAATTTCATCTAACATTTGTTGGTTTGATAACTTTATATTAAACTATAAGCCTTTTTCATAAACGTTTATTTTTAAGATTCTGGTATGGCAAAAGCTTTAAATACTAATAAAACAAAAACTACCTTATAAATTATGAAAAAAAAAAGTTAATATAAGAAAGTCATACTATTCTAAAAATTTGTGTTTAAAAGTATTTTGTTTAGCTCAATGAATAAAATTAAAACCTATAACCATCCAACTTACAGAGTTACGAAAGTTTGAATATAAGTGACTTTTTAAAAGAATCAAAAACTTTACCAGATATACATTTGATAATTATGGTAGGAAACACCAAAGGCTACAACTTTTTTATGAAAAGAATATTCATATTTTAAGATAAAATTATACTGGTTTACACCAGTTCATATTATACAGACGCAAGGTAGCTAGCTGTAAATTTGCTTTGATTGATTTGATTTATACTTTTTTAGTAAAAAGTCTTACTTTATTTTAATCGTGATGTCAACACAAATTTTAGATGTTAGAAACTTTTTATTAAATTTTTACTAAAAGTAATACTAAAATTTAAAATGTGCGAGTTTTACTTGGAAAAATTGCACTTTTTATGGTAAATTTAATTTTTGTTATTTTATCTAAATTGAATAAAATGAAAGATAAGTATTTATTTCCTATTATTGTATTTTGCTTAAAAATTTTTAATTCAGCTCTAAATATACATAATATTAGTAAAACTCAATATGGTTTTAATGTTACCAACTACTTAATAGTTGGTTATTAGTAACATAAAGTATTTAAAAATTACATCAAATAAAACTTTGAAAAGTCAAGTGTTTGATAAAACGTTTACACACTTTATTTAGGTAAAAACTAAGTTCAACTAAGACATTAATTTTACATTTCATTTTTGTCTATTATTTGATAAAGATAAATAACCACATCATTCCTAACAAACTATGAGCCGTATGTTTAGGGTTTATTAATACAAGAAATCTACGTAAGTTTTTTTTTTACTTTTGATGTTATTACTGATATATTTTATATGTTTAGTTAAGATCTAGTAGTTAGTATATAACTACATATCAACATTCAATTAAAAAAGACATCTAACAACTTTAATTAGACGTTGAACAACATTGTTTGAACAGTAAACATTATCTTTGAAATATAGTTTACTAAAACTATTAAATTAAGTTAAAATACGTCGCACAATTTAATACATTAAATTTAAAATATAGCTACACTTACAAAGCCTCTTTTAAGCTTGTTTTAAAAAAGTCCTTCTGCTTCTGTTTTTTTCTGATTTCGTCACAACAATTTATTAAAAATATCAAAAAAAAATGATTCAAGTAATTGATTACATTACTTTTAAACAATTGATTTAACATTCTTTATACCATATTGAACCTATGAAGTAAAACAAACTACCACTGTCAAAAAATACTTCAAGTTTTTTAAACAGTATCGTGTAAAGTTTTATTTAATTCAGAATTATGAAAACGAAAACAGTTTTACAATAAATTAAAACAATATTGATTTAATCCAGTTCCTGACAAACTAATTTTGTCTTATTTTGACTGTGCTAATTATTTCATTTTTTTAATATTTAGTGCAAAACAACAACCTTATTTAAAGTTTATAAAACTACAATTTAAGTTTAAAGCATTGTTTATTGTTTAAAAGTGTTCTACAGCTGTCTAAGCTAATGACATAAGTTAGTTCTACAACAGTTCTATTAAATTGATTCCGAATAAAGTTTTATAAATATAAGTTACTCCGTTTACATAATAAGAGATCATATTGTTATAATTTTTCTATCAGTTTAAATTAATATAGACTAAATTTTACCAACTTAAAATAAAAAAATGTTACAGGGATTTCTTAAATATTATTTAAAATCTCCTTCATTTTAATAATTTATATTAAAATATTAAACTCTATTTTGTTAATTACGTTACTTCAAACATTTATAAAGACAATTTTTTACTAAAAAAAAGTTGTTGTATTTTCCATGAAACTTGCATCTTGCTGATGGCTTAACAATTAGCGAGTAACTTTAAAAGTTTTATATCAGAAAAATATTTCAAACTACAATAGATAAATTAGTTTGCTTGTATTTTTAGTGTATATGTAGTTTTAGTACATCAGAATAAACTTTTTAAAAAGTCAGTTTAAAAACTAATGTTAGTTTGATACAAGGTTTAAAATAAACTAAGTTTAAATAAATTCTAAGAAAGCTGTTTTTTTTCTGACGTTTTCAAATTAATTAAGTATTAATTTAGCGAACCAAGCAAAAGTTAAAATATTTAATTTAATATAAGTTGAGTAAATAAACTTAACCTTGTAGTTTTGAAAATATTTATAAGTTTTTTTAGTTTTGTAGTTTTAGGTTTAACAGTGATTAAGTAAATATTGGTTCTAGTTTTATTAATAAGCAGTTTTTAAAGTTTCAGCACAGTCACCTCTCGCAAATCTAAGCACTCGTTTGATTACGTAAATTTAAGGGTCATACTAAGTATTAATACCAATATTTACGTTATAAAATATAAAGTTTGTTTATATAACCGCCACATACTCATTAAAAACGCTTATTTATACTGGTTTATACCAGTTAAAATTTAAACGCACAGCTAGTTTTTTTAAATAAAAGATTTATTTATTTTACATTTATTTTATAAGAAACTCTCACTTTTTATTATTAGTTACGTCCCCTAAAATTTTTACAAAACGTTTTATTCTTAAAGACATTTGTAGAAAAATTGTACAAAAATGCCTTTTTATATAAAAAAACATTTATTCAATGCAATTGACAGGTTTTCATGTTAATTTAATATTAACTTAAATCAAAAAATAACTCAAATTACTTAAATATTTTCTTATAAGATTTAAGATACAAACCTATATGGAAAATTACCTTAAACCTTTCTTTATTAAGATTTAAAGTAAATTTAAGATGTAAAAAAGGACTTTTGTTTTCCCTTAAGACAAATAAACTTTGAAATAGGTTAGATGTTTATTTGGAAAAATCGAAAGTTAGCTTATTTATATAAAAGCTTACAGAAGTTCACTCAATTTAGTGAGTAAGTCACTAAACTAGTTTAAATTTCATTAAATGATAATTTTACCCTAATACTTTTAAGTTCAATAAACTAAGGTATTTTGCTAAAATTATAATTCTAATGTTACCTTTCAAAGACTGACTAACACCCAGTTAGGTTTTTTTTTAATTAATAACTTGTCCAAGTGTTGCGACAAAAGCACAATTAATTGTATCACAAAACTTAAATGCGTTTGAAAATATTATAAACTAAAAAGTACAATTATCTTGAACGAAAGGTAAATTACATTAAAAGTTGATATTATAAAAATAGGTTAGCTATGTAAATTGTATTATGGCTGTTTACCACTTAAAAATAAAAGTTTTTTAGATATTTCTTTCTAGTAATATAACCGTTTTAATTTTTTTTTAATTTTGTAAGTAGAGCATGCTTTTCAATAAAATTTAAGTCATCAGAAACTCTAGAATAGTAAAATTTTGAAGTAAGTTTTTGTTTTAAGAACCCCTAATATAAATTTACTATTTGATTAGTAATCATCGAGTAACTTCTAAAGTTGTATTCTCAAAACAAAGTCAAGCTACAATTATTTATTTTATTTTATCGTGTTGGTATTTGAAAAATTTAAATTGAAGTAAAATTTTTGCATAGTTTTGATCGCAGAAGTTTAAACCTAATTATGTAATTCAGTACTAGTTTAGTACTAGTACCTAGTTACTAAATAAAAAAGTAACTTTTATATTTCATTTTTATCTTAAACTAACCTAATAGTTAGTTATAAAAATAATCGTTAAAGGTTAATTTATTTAATTCGAATTTTATTACATTAGTGTAAACTTAAAAATAATTAACTAAAAAAACAATTAAGTTATGTTACATACTTTACAAGGTTTCTTGTTAAAGTAAATATAATACATAAACATTTTTTTTTTTTATTCTGTATTATGTACCTTTGAAATAAGCCTATAAGGTAAAACTCTTTAACTTAAGGTAAATAACTTGAAGTATACAAACTTAAATTCAACTACTAGTTAAGATGGGTGCTAGTTTAGTATACTAATGTTTTTTAATCAATTTACAATTTCAAGTATATAAAGCTACGGTGACGTGCAATTATTTTTTGTCATTTACTTATTTAAGACTGGCGACACCAAAGTTTATCCATATATTATTTACTTACTAACTAATTTGGCTTTGCTTTAAACTTGTGAATTGTTTAAATTAGATTAACAAAACTTGCATTAACTAAACTTTATGTTTTAACTTATAACTTAATATTATGTTATATAAAAAATTACAAAATAAATATATAGAGATAAGCTGATTTAACATTAAATATTTTAGTAAGTACAAGTAGCGATAAAATTTAAGAAGTTTTCACAAATTTCCATGTATCATAAAACTGATTCTAGTTAATATCGTTTCAAAATATAAACAAAAGCGTTACAACCATTGATTGCACAAAATACATTTTTTAATATAATTTTATACGAACGTTTTGTTTTTATCAATCGTTACGTCATCGCAAACTTAACTTGTTCTTAGTTTTAAGCAAAGTTTAATATAGATAATTATTTAATATTCGTACATAAAAGCTGAGTAATTCACTGTTGTATTAATTATCAGCAAATTAAAACAATGTTTACTCTAAAAAAACAATTAACTTAAAATTTTAATAATTAATATAAAATTGCTTCGTTCAGTTTATCATCGAATTTAATTCATTATATTACATAAACAGATACAAAAAAAATCAATGTTTAAATATTATTTACATGTAAATGATGCAACTGTTGGTTATTAAAAATGATGAATAACTTATTATATTTATTATTAGATATGTTGTTTTCTTTATGAAATAAAAAATCCTTCGCTTTGTATATATTAAATTAACTTTTTATCGAGTTTTATATAAAAACTGCAATTTTATATACAATTTAATTAACAGTAGTTTATGCAAACAAATATTTTTTGTTTAATTTATAATCCATTATTTAAATGTGAGTAAAGCTTAAAACTTGTTTGTTTACAATTTTTTTTTTATAAAAGTGTGAACAAAATTGGTTATAAAAAGTCCTTGTAAAATAACTTTCAAAACTACAATAGACTGCAAAAATCTTTTTTCAATATTTGGTTAATCATTTACAAATGGATGTCGATATCTAAGTAAAAGTAAAGGTTAATAAATTAATGAAGTCATATAAAGTAGCTTTCAAATAGTAGTTGTTAGATTTATAAAAACTGTGTTTAAAGCCTGAAAAACGTCATAGATAGTATGCATATAAGTTGTGTGTAAATTTTATAACTCGGCTGAATAAAACAAATAGGCCGACTTAAGTAGTCATACAAATCTTTTTATTGTTTCTGCTGTATAACTATTGCTACACTCATTATTTTTTTTTTAGCTTCATGGCGTAACTTTAACCTATCACAAGCTATAACAAAGCTAGAATGTAAAAATAGAAACATATATATCTTTAACAGTCTAGAATCTTACCTAATAAAATATTAAAAGTTAAGGTATAAAACATTAAGTTTATTTTTAAAACTGCTAATAATTACCGTTAACATAGATTGATTTTAAGTTATATATTTTATTTTGGTTTATATCAGTTAAAATTTAGCTCTAAGGCAAGTGGCATTCATTTGACAAAACTGCTTGATTTTATACTTAGTTTATAAGAAAGTTAAACTTTTTATTATAAGATACGTCACTGCAAACTTAAAATGAATAAAGTTTGAGAATTTTTTTATAATTTTGAAATTTGTATAACAATTATAACAACATCATTACTCTAGTAAGAATGTACTGAATATCTAGGAAAGGTAACTTATCTACCTCATTTTCTCCCGACATTATTGTTGATGTCAAATCTAGATCGTACTCATTAAATGTTTTCTTGAGATCTTTTATTATTTCTTTTGATACTAAAATATTCTCTGATATCAATAATATATCGTCAATGTAACGTTTTACAAATAGTTATTTAATTAATTTAGAAGCTTTCGTCATTATATAATGTAAAGAAATATTAGCTATGACAACGGAGTTGTTGTCACCTGTAATAATACCTTTCTTCTGTTCAAAATATTTTTTCTGGAATACTATAAAGTTATTGCGTAAAGCTATTTCTGATAGCATTACTAAGTATTTGATCATCGGTGTCTCAAAATCTGAGCACAATTCTAATGCTTCCACAAGAGCTTTGTTCACTAAATCTATTGATAATGATGGGTACAAATTTTCGACATCAACTGTACTTAAAATACAATTTATATTATATTATATAAATAGTATAAAAGATTCTATATAAATTGTTTTGTTTGCTCTTAATAGATGTCATTTTATCAATTAAAAACATTTTTTTATTTATATTGTATGTTTTAATTTATGTTTTTACAGCCGTATTTTGCATTGAAAATGTCTAAATAAAGGACGAAAGCTTTGCAACTAAAGTGTTTTGGTTATTGTTACATTAGACAGCTATTTAAGGGCTATTGTTTAGCTTTTTTGTATGTTCCCAATTAAATTTTTTTTTGTCTATACAATATAATTTGCACTGGTTTGTATTGGTTAATAATTTATCTTGACAAGAAGCCACACTAAATTTGTCAAACTTGCTTTAATTTAAATGCAGTTTGTAATAATATTTAATTTTTATTCATAGTTACGTCACTGCAACTTTAAATGTTTGAAATTTTAAGAAATCTTTTTCTTCTAAAAAAATGTTGTAAAACAATTTAACACAACGAGCTTGTTCTACGAAATTGAATATTTAAGGCAAATGACAGCTTAAAATAACGTTTTAATTTTTAACTTCAATGAAATGCATAACTTTAGATCTGCCTAAAAAAAGTACTATATTTTTATAAAGGTTTAGTTTATTGAAAAACTAATATATAAGAATTGACTTTTGTTTCATCTATTAATTTTGCATTCGGTTAAAGGGTCTATTTAAAAAAAGCTTTATTTACTTATTCAATAAACTGTAAAGTTATCTTAATATTGTAAATAAAAAGTTGTACTAGTTTAGCTTTTATTGCATATTAATTAAAGTAATTCTTCAAAAGTTCAATTAACTGATAATTTTACATTTCCAAAACAAATCTGTTTATTTTTCAAAGACTGATCCGGTTAAAAAAAAGACAATTTATAAACATAAAAAAATTTAATATTATAAGAAAATTTTAGTTTTTAATAATCATTAGGTCAAAACATACTGTAGAAGAATATTTTTTTTTAATATAGTTAAAAATAATGTGATTTATATGTTATAAACTTACTTGAACTTTTAATTTCAATAATGATCAGAAAAAAAAAAGTTCTTAAAATAGAACTTTAGCTTCAATAGTAGACTTTTTTGTATTTTTAAGTTAAAAATTAACATAGTTTTAGCAGTACAAGTATTAACTTGTTTAAGAAAGTCGGTTAAAGTATTACTTTGAAATCGTTTCATGTTACTAACACAGTTTAACAGGGTTTGCAGTAAAAACAAGAACAGTGTATAATTAAACGTTTACTTTTTCAAATATTTTTTTATACAATCAATTTGAAAAGCATCTAATATAATAAAGCTTATTAGTTTTTTAAGATTTCATACTTAATTCAACTTTTACTATTTACAGTATAAAACACTTTCGAATGCCATTTTAACACAACCTATTTTATTTTTAATTCTACAAAAATATTTATTCAGTTAAAATAGCTTTTAGTAATGTGTTATTTTATTTGCTAATGACAAACAAATTTTGTTTTTGCTAAATAATAACATAATGTTACAAAAAATTATAGTCAAACTAAGATAAATTAAGGACTTCTGTCACATCAAACAAAAAAACTTACAGAAAACAAATAAACATTGCACCGTGTTAGAAAGTTTATTTTAAAACCAAAACTTAATTCACTAATGTAAAAACTTACAAAAATGCTCTCAATTTAATTGCTATTAAATGGTGGTATCATTTTGTTTTATTACCAAAAATTAGTTCTAGGTATTGATAGGCTAAGTAGGTTCTAGGTACTTTAAAAATTTTGAAAATATGTTTTACTTTTAACTGACTTTAACATATTTCTTCATGGTTAGTCACAGATCGTCTAATTTTAAATTTCTACCATATACATTAAAATAGTTAAATGACTTAATACAAACTATAAGTCTTAGTATTAAAAAAAAAACTTGATTGATTTTATACACAAACTTCTGCTTGAAGTATTCAATTTTGTATAAACATGTAATACTTATGTACAATGCAAATATAGTAAAATTTAATTTCTTAAAAATAAGCTTACTATAGATTTTTTACCTAGTCAAATAATAACCCAATGTTTTTCGTTTTGTTTCGCTAAACCAACAAAGGAAAGGCTTCCGACACCTAGGTTTTAAGTATAGAAAAATTAATTAAACATATTTTCAGCATTAAGTATTAGAAGGTTATGAATAAACTAACAAGCTGTATTATTTAAGCTTCTACTACAATAACAAAAACTATCTTATAAAACTATTTATATCAAAATTGAAAAAATAAAGTTTACATGTATAAATCTTTCTTTTTACAGCTAAACTTTAAGCCTATCACAAGCTAAACAATGCTGAAGTTTTATTAAATACTAATTTAGAAAAAAAACATTTAAAATTGAAAAAATTGAAAAACTCAGAAATTTAACGATCGAAAAGTTTAAATTTAAAACCACTATAACCATTAAAATTATTATTCTAGTTTCATCATAAAAGTTATACTGGTTTATACCAGTTAAAATTTTGAAGTTAGGGCGAAATCAATTTGTTTGTAAAATTTTTTTTATTTTAAAGTTTGTTTATAATAAAATATAACTTTTCACTGTAAGTTACGTCACTGCAAACTTAATATGGATTAAATGTTGAGAAAATGTTTTATTATTTAAAACTTTAATATACCAACTGCTTTAACTAATACTTAAATTTCTACTTGCTAATTTAAAATCCAGTCTGTCTCTGCTTTGAAGTACTCACATGTATTTTTTAAAGTTTAAAACCAAATCATTATTTTAAAATGGATCCTTTTCCATTACCAAAAAATTTAATATTATTGATAGAAGTCAACCAACTTCGAATAGACTTTTTAAAACTTTAGGTTTGCAATATTTTAACTTGTTTTGTAAAGTACTAACTTCTTTAAGAAAATTGTAGAAAACTTTGTGTTTTCTTAATTTTTTTTTATTTATAACAAGTAAAATAATGTATATTAAATTTCTCATATTATACTTAAACTTGCGGTACAGTGTAGTCTTAATATTTTCTTTTATACTTAGTCTACTAGAAAAACAACTAATCTTTTAAAGTTTCTTTCAAAATTACCTACAATCTGATGTTTTTAGATTCCTAGAAAACATTTTATAAACAAAACAAAGGAATACTACCTTATATAAATCTAATTAGTTATGTAAGCATTGAAATAAAAATAGTTTTATAAAAGTGATAATAGCTTTATGGCTAAACTTCAAACTTATCACTAGCTAAAACAAATATGTTGTTTGTTTAAATGTTAAGTTAGATTAATAATTTTTTTTTAAATCTTAAACTTTACCAAATAAAACTTCAACAATTACAGTTTAAAAACATGAAACCTGTTCTCCTTTTTTACTTATACAGTATAATTTACACTGGTTTGTACCAGTTAAAAATTTATCTTGACATCAAGTAATAGTTATTTGTCAAACTTGCTTTATTTTATATGTTGTTTGTTATAAAACTCAAATTTTATTTATGTTACGTCACTGCAACTTTTAAAAGTTTAAAGTTTTGAGAAAATGTTTTATTCTAAAAAACTGTTGTAAAACAATTAAACATAACGTGCTTGTTCTACAAAAATGAATATTCGATGCAAATGACAGTTTTAAATAACGTTTTAACTTTTACTTACAATAAAAAACATAGCTTTATATCTGCCTAAAAAAACTACAATATGTTTTTGAAGATTTAGTTAAATGTAAAATTAAGATATAAGAATGAATTTTTGTTCCGTCTATTAACTTTGCATTCGGTAAGAGGGTATTTAAAAAAAAAAACTATATTTACTTATTTAAAAAATTGCAAAATTTAATAATATTGTGAATAAAAAGTGGTACTAGTTTGGCTTTTACTGCATATTAATTTAAGTAATTCTTTAAAAGTTTTATAAACAAATAATTTTACAATTTCAAAACAAATCTGTTATTTTTTAAAGACTGATCCGATTAAAGAAAAGTCAATTTATGATAATTAAAATATATTTAAATTTATAAGATAATTCTAGTTTTTAATAATCATTAGGTCAAAACAAACTGTTGAAGAATAATTATTTTTTAAATATAATTGAAAAAAAATATATATAAATTAAACTTATTTGAACATTTAATTTGATTAATGATCAGCGAAAAAAAAAATTCTAAAAATAGAACCTAAGCTTCAAAAGTATATTTTTTGTTGTATATTTAAGTACAAAATCTACATAGTTTTAATATCATATATGTTAAATTGTTTAAAAAAGTAGTTGATAACTTGTATATAATTATTTTGAGCGATTTTTATTTATAAAGCTAATTAAAAAAGCTTTTAGGCTAAACGAAGTATAATGATAGGAATTACGAAAGTGTTCATTTATGTTTGAACTATTAATGTTTATTTATGCACATTCACTAGTTAGAACTTTATAAGTTTTTCTAAATATTTATAAGTTAGGTATTTGTTTAATATAACTTTATCAAATACTCTAGAAAAAGTTTTGTTGGTAAAAAATCTTATTAAATTTTCCAATTTAATAAAAAAATAATTAGTTAGTGTTTTAAAAAACAAATATTTTATATTTGATAGCTAATAGTTCAGTAAGCTGTGCAAATTTTTATGTTTTAATAATTTTTAACAAAGCTTCAAGTATTTAAAGCTTGTAGTGACGTAACGATTATCAAAAAATATAACTTTTTTACAAAATAAGAATAAAAATAATCAATTTGAATGAAGATAAAGTTATGACTCTTCCGCAAATTCTAATCTGGGCTAAACCAGTATGAATTGAAGCTTAAATAACCTATCTAGTGCAAAACTATCAGGGGACTGTATTATTAAAACAAGCTATGTTTTTAGATAACAATACTTTTTAATTCATTTAAATTTGTATTGAAACTTTTTTATGTAATTAGTATGTATGTCGTATTTATATATTCTTATTAATTTGATGTTTTTATTAGGCACAATTAGTTAATTTTATAGATTTAAAAAAAATATTTTCATTAAAAAAGTCTTGATAAAATACTTTAATCATTTAATTTATAAAGCCTTAAATTTGAAAAACTATTAAAGACAACAAGTACTTTATCAATATCCTTTAAAAAGATACATGAATTTACTGTTAGACTAATAATTAGCAAAATAACTCTAAAAAATATGTTTTTAAATTATATAATTTTAGCTATAATAGATATTTTGGGTTTTTTGTGTTTGTATTTGTATAATTTGACACCGAAGTACAAACTTAGTATATATTTAGTAGCATAATTAAAAGACTGTTTAAGTTATTCGATTTAATAATGACTTCAAAATGGCTTCACAATACTAAATTATCTTACATGATTTATACTAAAAGTTACATCTAGTTTTCTAGGTCTACAGTATGTGTGTTTGTTTCGGATTAGCAGAGATAAATATAGGAGTAAAACTTTGTTTGAAGTAACTTGACTGAAACAATTAGGTCTTTTTTTAAATAACAAAAATTAATGCAACTAATAGAAGACATTCGCGCTAGTTAACTTTTTGAAAATAAACGTTTTAATCGATTGTATTTATTATTAACGGTCAATTTTTTAAGTATTTAATTTTTTATATACTTTGATCTCTTCTTTCTAATTTTTTTTTTTTATATTTTTAGTTTAAAAAGACTGCTGACTTCTGTTTCAAAGATGACATGAGTTAAAGTAAATAATAGTTTATGACATACCAATTTTTATTTTCCTTAGATTTAATAATTTTAAAAACTAATAAAACAAAACTTTTTGTATTGCGTATTAATCCTAAATTATATTAAATAAAATATACAGCATATATACAAGTTAAAATAAATGCAATAAGAGGTTTTACTAAATAAAATAAATAAGATATTTAAAAAAAAAAGATAAGTAAAATTCAAATACTATAAAGTTGGTAAACTTTATTGGTAACTTAATTGTAAAATTCATACTGGATTTTTACCTGTTTAAAATTAAATTAAAAGTGATCTGGAGGTGTATTCAATAAACTTTTTCTATTTATTTTATATTTAAAAATGAATTATAAGTGTGATAAATAGTTCTTATTCAAGATAAAGTTTTCTGTGATTAAATATAATCATTAAGTATCTTGAGTTTGCATAAAAATAATTAAATAATAACAACAAAATTTAAACAAAGTTTTATAATATTTAATGAAGTTCATAGTTAAATAGTTCAAAAGTTTTATACTTCTGCTATATATTATTGGTTATTAAATTAAATAAGTAAACAGCTTAAAATATTTATTAAGGTATTATTAAATTATGAAGCTGTTTTAGTGAACTTTAATTATGTTATATATTTCGGATAATCCACATTTTACATTGAAAATAAATCTAAAATTTACAAATTTACCAAACTTTAGCTGGTATTTACAAATTTGCAGTGAAACTAATTTTGATATACAAAAAAGAAATTTTTACTTCGCCTTATCTATATTTAACTAATTTCGTATTTAATAACATATTTAACTTTGTACAACTTAGTTTAAACAAATGGATAAGCTAAGAATATACTTGCACTTAAATGTTAATTCAGTTGTGAGTATAATTCATACAGATTTACAAAAGTCCTAGGAAAAAAAGTCATTATAACTTAAAATATAAGAAACCATTTAAATAATCCAAATTATTTTTTGCTAGTTTTAATGTATTTGGTTTTAGGTAATTAATTCTAAAGTTATTATATAAGTATTAAACAAAATAATAATAAAACCATATTTTTTTAAAAAATATTTCTTAATAAGTACAAGTAGACGGGTCAGTTTAATTTTTGCACTTGTCTCTTTTGGAAGGCAATACTTTTAAACGGCAACATTATAGCACAATACTGAATTGTTAGGATTGTAAGGCGACATTTTTGCACAGAAAAAAGTTTTATTAAAAAAAAAACTAACTAAATTATAATTAGTAATACCAACAACATCTTAAATTTTTTTATAGAAAAAAAAAATTACGGGCCAAATATTACTTTTAACAAATTTTGAGAGTTTTTTGTTGTTAAAGCAACTTAAAATATTTACATTATGATTTAAACTTTCTTGTAAATATTAGATTAAAAGTTTTTTGTTTATCACTAATAAAGCCAGAAATTTGAAACTATATAGTTTTGAAGACAAACTAACAATTTTTATTGTTTTTAAAGCTAAGGTACGCTTTAGAAATCAAAATACGTAGGTATTTATTTCAACTTAGTTTGGACTTAAATGAAAAATATAGGCTTTTAATCAAACTTTTAGCTTTTAAATCTCAATGTATTTTTTTAATTATTAAATAAGTACACTAAATTAATAAATATGTACGGTCTTTGTACTTGATTATGTTTATTAAGTAAAATTTTCTCAGTTTTCGCAGCTATATTAAAAATTACAGTTTTTAAAAATGTACTTTTTTTTTTCTATTAAAAATCAAAGTATGCATTTTTCACATTCAAAGTTTACAGCACTAAATTGAAAAACACAAAGTTTCTTGCATTTAAAGTTTGTATTGACGTAACAATTAAAATGAAGGAAGTCTTGTTATATAAAATAACAATAAATTAAAAAAATCTTAGCAAAACATTAGTTTGATACAGTCTTTGAACTTTAACTGGAAGAAACCGTGTAACATTAATTACGATACTAGATTAAGCTTTGTTCCGAAAGACTAAAACTAACATATTGTTTTAAAATAACTTTTATTTGCTAATTAACATATGTCAAAATGCAGTTTATTTTGCTGTTAAACAAACTTAACGTATGCTGTCAGATAAGACATATTTTGAATATGATGATAGAATTAACTAGTGATAAAACAGTTATAGTTATCTACTTATTAAAAGAGAATCAACCTAAAATCAAATATTCTATGTTTAAAATATAATTATTACATACAATATTTGGTCGTAGCTAAGTTTACGCAGAAATCTTATGTTTAGTAATTCATGTAAGTTTTTTTTTTTTTTTTCAAGTAACTTGTCGTTTAAGTAATTATAAAAGAAGTTGTACTGTCTTACAACTTAAGAATAAAACTTAACATTTTCAATGACCTTTATAAAAATAGATTATGAGAAAAGTTCTTAAGAGAAAACTAACTAAGAGCTAAAAAATTTTAGTTAAAATAACTTAGTGCAAAATATATGTATATTTGTTACAAAAGATTTGTTTTATTCATAAGCGTTCTAAAAACTTGTAAAAAAAAACTACATAAAAGGTAAATAAACACAAAATAAATCAAAAAGTTATTCATCAAACATTAGTTGCCTAAAAGCTTAACATTAAACTACATAGCTTTTTCATAATAATATATTTTTAAGCATATAGTATGGAAAAAACGTTAAAGCTAAAAAACAAAAGCTAATTTCTAAATTATATTAAAATTTTTGATACAAGAAAGTCATACTATTCTAAAAACTTGTAAGTAAAAGTATTTTGTTTTGCTAAATGACTAAAATAAAAACCCTTTAACATCCAGCTTACAAAGTTACCAAATTTTGAATATTAGTGACTTTTCATAAGAATCAAAAATTTTACCTAAGTATACATTTAATAATTATGTTAGAAAACAATAACGGCTACAACTTTTTTATAAAATGAATATTCTTATTCAAAAATAAAATTGTTCTGGTTTACACCAGTTCAAATTATACAGACGCGAGGTAGCTGTTAATTTGCTGTAACTGACTTAATTTATATTTTTTTCAGTATAAAGTCTTACTTTATTTTATGATGACGTCAACACAAATTTTAGATGTTAGAAACTTTTTTTTTTAAACTTTTATGAGTTTTAACCGTAAAAACCGCACATTTTATGGCGAAATTAATCGTTGTTGTTTTTTTTTAATTAAAATGAAAGTTAAGTATTAATTTCCTTTTGTTTTATTTTGCTTAAGAAATTATAATTCAGCTATAACTATATGCAATATTAGTATAACTCAACATGGTTTAAATGTTACCAACTACTTAATAGTTTTTTTATTAGTAACATAAAGCTTTTAAAAATTACATCAATTACAACTATAAAAAGTTAAGTGTTTGGTAAAAAGTTTCTACACTTCATTTAGGTAAAAAACCTAAAACTGTATTATTACAGCTTATTTCTGTGTATTATTTCATAAAGATAAATAACTATATCACTCCTAATAAACTATGAGCCATATATATAAAAATTAATACATGAAATTTACCTAATTTTTTTTTTAATATTGATCTTATGACTGATATGTTTTATATGTTAAATAAAAATCTTACTGTTAAAATATATGTTCATACCAACATTTAATCAACAAAAACATCTAACATTTTTTAAACATTAGACGTTAAAGAACATTTTTTTAATACTTAATATTATCTACTAAATACAGTTTATTATAAGTATTAAATTGTACTTAAATCTATTTATCATGTGTTTATAAGTTAAAATACGTCGCTCAATTAAACACACAAAATTTTAAATATAGTTACAGTCATAAAGCCTATTCTAAGCTTGTTTAAAAAAAGTCCTTAGCTCCATTTTAAAACTTCTTCTTAATATATTTTGTGATTTAATCACAACATTTTACTTATTGTAGATATTAAAAATAACAACTAAAGTATTTGATTACATTACTTTAATAAAATTAGCTTAACATTTTTAAATACCATCTTGAACCTATAAAGTAAAACTAACTTTTTCTGTCAAAAATTACTTCAAGTTTTTTAAACAGTATAAACAGTATCGTGTAGAGTTTTATTTAATGAAAAATTTTAGAAACAAATATAGTTTTACATTAATTCACAACATTATTGATTTAATATAGTTCCTGTCAAACTATTTATGTCTTATTTTGACTGTGATACTTATTCTTTTTAAATATTTAGTGCAAAACAACAAGTTGTGGCTTACCGACAATCCTAGTTAAAGTTTATCAAATTACAATTTTAGCATTGTTTATCATTTACAAGTGTTCTACAGCTGTCTAAACTAATGACATAAATTATTTCTACCATAAGTTAAAATTATTTCAATTTTTTTTTTATTAATAAAAATTACTCCGTTTACATAATAAAAGCTCATTATGTTTTAATTGTTCAGTCAAATAAAAGGAATGTATAAAAAACCATTTTAAAATAGAACAATATTACAGGGATTTGTTAATATCTTGTTAGATAACTCCGTCTTGTTTATTAAGTTATATAAAAAAGTTGGACTATATTTTGTTAAATACGTCACCCCAAACTTTAAAAGCATAAAAAAAAAATTACTGAAAAAAGGTTGTTTTGTCCAAGAAATTTACATGTTTACTGGTGATTTAATAATCAGCGAGTAAGTTTAAAAGTTTATGTTTAGAAAAATAACTTAAACTACAATAAATATATTAGTTTTCTTGTATTTGTAAGGTAAATGTAGTTTTTTAACGAAGAAAATGCTAAATATAGTTTTAGTACATAAAAAAAACTTGATAAAATTAAGTCTAAAAACTATTGGAAGTTTGGTAATTAATACTATCAAGACTTTTACAAGGTTTAAAATAAAATAAGTTTAAACAAGTACACAGAATCTTTTTATTTTCCTGACGTTTTCAAATAAATTCAGTACTAATTTTGCGAACCAAGCTAAAGTTTAAGTATTTAATTCAAATTAACTTAAGAAATTATACTAAATCTTGTAGTTTTTAAAATATTTATCATTAGGTTTAATAATGGTTAAGTAAAGATTTTACTTCTAAAATTATTTTTTATTAAGAAGCAGTTTTAAAAATTTCACTACAGTTATCTCTCGAGAATCTACGCACTTGGTTGAACACGTACAATTAAATTTCAATATTTACGACATAAAACATAAAGTTTGTTTTTATAACCGCTACAAACTCATTAAAAAGGGTTATTTATACTGGTTTATACCTGTTTAAGTTTTAACGCAAAGCAATGTCTTTATACATCATTATGATATTATTTATACTTATTTATTTAGTATTCACTTTATAAAAAAATTTAACTTTTCAATACTAGTTATGTCATAAAAACGTCATAAATAGTATGCAAACTAAAGTTTGTTTGTAAATTGTATAAGCTTGGCTGAATAAAATAAAAAGGACGACTAAAGAAGTCATACATATATTTTTATTGTTTCTGCTATATAACTATTGTTACACTCATTAATTTTTTTTTAGCTTTATGGCGTAACTTTAACCGATCACAAGCTATAACAAAGCTAGAATGTAAAAATAGAAACATATATATCGTTAACAGTTTAGAATCTTACCTAATAAAATATTAAAAGTTAAGGTATAAACCATTAAGTTTATTTTTTGAACTGCTATAATTACCGTTAACAGAGATTTATTTTAAGTTATTATTTTATACTGGTTTATACCAGTTAAAATTTAGCTTTAAGGCAAGTGGCATTTAGTTGACAAAACTGCTTTATTTTATACTTAGTTTATAAGAAAATTTAACCTTTTATTATAAGTTACGTCACTGCAAACTTAAGATGAATAGAGTTTTGAGAATTTTTTTATATTTTTGAATTTATTGTAAACTAATTATAATAACATCATTGAGTTTTTTAATAAAGAAACGTTTAATGCAAACAACGGTTTTTAACAAAGTTTTAATTTTCAATTGTTATTAAAAATCAAAGTTTGATTTTTTCCTAAAAGTGCTAACATGGTTTTACAAAAATTTAAAGTAAAGTTAAGTATTAACAAATGACTTCTTTTTCTATTTATTAGAAATTAAATTTTAACTGGGTTAAAGTTTTTTATTTAATCTTTATTTCTTTAAAACATACAAAAAAGCAGAAAAAAAGTATGCTTTTGTACTCATTTAGCTGTTATTGAATAACAGTTACACTTTTGTTTAGAGTTTAATGATTTAAGGTGCTGCGTGTTTAAAGCAATTTCTTAACTAATCCATTATTGCCGCTAGTTCGATTAAAATAAATATTATGTGTTATTGTTGAAACAAGTTTTAGTTTTGTTAAACCAGCGTAATTAATGTATCTTACATTTTAAATGCATTTAGTCATAACACAAACTACAAAGTATACTAAAAATTAATATCCTTGCATATAGTAACAAGTTAAAAAGTTTTTGTAGTATAGGTGTTAATTTGTTTTGAATAAAACAAGTTTAAATACAACTTTGTAATTGAAATACAATACTAAAAAGTTTTTACAAGGTTATAAAAAATTTTAAAACGAAGGGTCTGTTACTTGTCCTTGTTTAAACAAAATTAACTTTTTGTAAGTGAGGCAAAAAGAACCTAAAAAAGTTTTAGAATTTATATATACAGTAACTTTAAATCGCTTAAAATTACTTAAAATGAGTTTGTGTAATAATTAACTACGTGTAAAAACTCAGCTTAAAACACCAATATTTTTTATTATATCCCATACAATTTGCATTGTGATGCTTTTTCTTAGTTGATTTAGTCGAGGTTAAATTTTCTTTAATATTCTATTTTTTTTTTCAAAAGGGTGTTTTTTCATATTTCCTAAGCACATGTTTTTCAAGCTAGAAATTACAAAGTGGCCTAAAAAATAAGCACTCTATAGTTTCTAGTACTATTAAACCTATTAATAATCTTAAAGTTTAAGTTATTTTAATAATCATGTGTAATGTGCTTAAGTTATAAAGTCGATTACAAAAAATAGGTGATACAATTTTCTAACTCAAGTGAGAGGTTAATTTAATTAAAGATAACAAAAAATGTATGAATACGAGCAACAAAGTTAAAGCAATGTTTTCACAGTTTTTATTGTTCAATAATTTTATAGTACTACTAAAAGATTTTACTAATTCAAAGAAATCATTCTAAAACTTTAAAAAGTTTAACAAGATTAGTTTTTTAGTTAGTTTTAGTTACTTAGCAACATATCCTTTAAAAAGGATAACTAAGTTTTAAAGTACAACTTATACTGGTTTTTACCAGTTAAAATATCCGCAAAGTGACGTTAACAATTAGTTGTTGAAAATACTTTAATTTATCTTAAGTTTATAAGAAAATTTAATTTTATATTATTAGTGACGTCACTGTGAACTTAAGAAGGTGAAATTTTAAAAAATACACTTTGTTTCTAAGAGAATTGTTAACTAACTAACACAACATGTTTTTGTTTGTTTATCAAAAACAAATGTTTTAATCAAAAAACGATTTTTAGAAGTTATTTAGTTTTGACCTATTTTAATAATTGAATAAACATCTCCCTTAAAAACCTAACATGCTTTGCAAATAATTAAAAAAACTAAGACAAAACAAGGAACTTATGTTCGCCTGCTGAAAAAACCTTAACAAAAATATTTATTAAACAGACAGAAACTTATTATATTTTCTTTAAAAACATACAAAACTGCTGTAAATTTAGTTGCGAGTAAATGATAGTGCAATTTTGATTTTTGTTAGATTATAACCATATTATTTATTTTATGCATAAACTTTTCAGCATGGCTTGCAAAAGCAATTTTTTAACTCTTCCAGTCTTTAACTTTTATTTATTATTAATTATTTATAAGTAAAGATTAATTACTATTAGTATCAATACAACATTTTCGATCTTAATGAAGTCATAATAGTATTAACAAAATGTGTATTTTTTATAAATAAATATCAGTATTAATTTAGAAAGAAGAAATTACTTAAAATAATTTTTGTAGCGGTATTAGTTGTACAGTAAAATTATACCGGGTTTTCACCGGTTTAAAATAAAGAATATATTCTCTAAACACTCCATATTATTTTCAAAAATATTGTTATAATTTTAGCGTAAAGTTGTAACTTTACACCAGTTCAAGTTTTACAGAATGTAACAAAAACAATTTATAAACATACATTGTTTTTTTATTTTATATAACAAAAGAACTTTGTTTTTATTGTGACTTCGATACAATTTTCAAATGGATAAACTTCGTGGTTTTTTACTTTAATTATGTTAACTTTGTATGAGAAAGATGTATAATTTGTTTTCTCAGCTGAAATACTTATAAGAAGGTTTTATAATATCAAAAAAATGCAAGTTAGGTATTGATTTAGTTTTGTTGTTTTTTTCTATAATTTTTATATTCGACTATAGTCACCTAACGTGAATCTACGCAATTGTTTGACAAAATTGAACAGTTTTTAAATGAAAAAATGGAAATATTTTTAAAAGTAGTTTAACAAACATTTCACATTTATTTACGTTTCACATTCATTTAAAAAGTTTTACAAACACACTCATAATCTAACTGTAAGACAACATTAGTGCAAGTTTAACATTTATTATTTCATAAATATATATATAATTCTTTTAAAGTATAAACACTAAACCTGAACTCATTGGAGAGTATATATTAGTTAGTGCTTTCATTTTAAAAGACTTTTATTGTCTGGATTAATTTGAAGCTTATCTTATAACAAATTTTTGTTTTTACTTTTCTTATAGATAAACAAAATAAATAAATTGTTTCATAAACTTAAACGCATTCTAGTAAATAATATTAAATAGTGCAATCTACTCAAACAACATAAAAAAGTTATATTAATGAAAGTACCTAACAAAGTTTATTTATGTATAAAACTTTTACTGGTATTTCACCAGTTCAAAATGAAAATTACAGACTTTTTAATTTAACATAAAAATATTTTAACTTGTCAATATTTTATAAGAAGTTGGTATTTTTTTATAATCTTTACGTCACTACAAATTAGAATATTAAATTTTTATTTCAAAATTTTCATTGTTTAAAATAGTGATTGCATATTTAGCTCAAATAGTTTTACAACAAAATTAATAAGTATAATTTTTGAACCGTAAAATTTTTTGTTTATTTGATTTCGATCTAATTATGAGAAATGTATAAAGCTTAAAACTTATGTAAAAAGACTAATATTTTTCTATAATCTAGACACAATAAACCGAAAAAATTAACTTTAATTGATTTTAATTGTTTTAACCTCTTTTATTAACTTTGTTTAAAATACAAGAAACATTTATTTGACAAAATCAATAATAAAATAAATATACTGAACTTTTACTCTAGGTACATAAAAATATTTACCAAACAAGAAGTAAAAAACTATGTGATTTTGTTTTTAACAACCTTAAGCAAAAGCTTGATCTTTAATATTAATATAGTCTAATTAAAACTATAAATTTTTTTATAATAAAAATATATGGTTTTTTAACCATTTTAGGATTTAAACACAACAATTTGACATTAAAATTTTGTTTACAAACGTTCCACTTGATGAAGTGTTAAACATTTGTTTAGATCAGCTGTACAACTCTGACTTACTTCCGCCTCCTTTCCCAAGATCTGTTTGCAATGATATGTTATGTATGGCCACGAAGAATGTACAACTTAGTCTTAATATTCTCATGTTTCGTTGTATGACGGCGTAGTGATGGGAAGCCCTTTAAGCCCTATTCTTGCTAACATTTTTGTTAGTCATTAGGAAATCAATCTTCTACCGTTAGATAACAGTAAGCCACTTGTGTATTAGCAGAAAAAAATTGTTTCACAGGTTTATTTAAAAACCTCTTTTTCTAACTAAATTTTTGTAGGTTAAAAAGCTTTCTACAAAGATATATTTTTTCTGTTATAAAGTTATAAATTATTTATAAACCAAAAGTTAACTTATTTAAGTAATTTTACAAACATACTCTTAGGTAAACTGATAAAGTGTTATTTTATACTTTGTCATAACATAGTTTTACATTATTCTTCTTAATTATAAACTTTAAAGCAGCACTCGCTATCACTTATTTAGTGCTTTAAATTTAAAACGCTACTAACAGCTGGGTAAAAATAAAGACTATATATAAATATTTTTTGTTATAATTAAACACAACAAAATAATTATCTTACAAACCTAAACGCAAATCTTTAATACAAACCGAAATTATAAGTTATTCAGCCTATATGGCAAATGTAATCAAAGCATTCTGAAACTTAATTACATTTTAAATTTTTTTACTGGCCTCACACCAGTTTAAATTAAACACTACCCAAATCTGGTATTAATAGTTAAAACAGCTATCAGTTTATTTCTGTTTTATAAGAAATTTCTACTTATTGTTAATCGTTACGTCACCAGAAATATTAGGTTTATAAATTTTTATGCGAATTTTTATAAAAAATAGTTGTCAATTTTTAGAAAGAAATTTACATAAATTTACAGTAGCTAAACTAATCACAAAAGTAAAAGTTTTAATCCAAACTCTTTTTTAAGCTGCATTTGAAATACTTATTGAACTATATTTTATTCGTTTTAAAACTAAAGCTAATTTAATTAAAAGACAAAATCAAATCGAACGCCATAGTACAAACTAGCCTAAAAAAACTATAAATTTTAAGTTTTTCTTTTCATTTTAAAGACTACCAATAGTCGGGTTAAACTAATGTTTGTTTATTAAAACGTTTAAAAACAGCAATTTTTTGCAAAAGGTGACAATAAATTGTTATTTTTAAGCATAAATTTTAAAACTGCCTAGTTTGCAAAGGACTCTTTACAGTCGTCAATTATTTTAAAAATTCGTTAGATAGCCAGGTTGAAGTAAAAATTCCTTATCATTATTTTATATAACTTGAAATTGTTTCAGCTTTAGTGTTGTAACAATTGCATAAAAATTTGTATAGAAAATTTAAAAAAATACGATTAAAATAAGCAAGATTTTAACTTTAGTGTTTTAAATACATCTAAACAACTTTACAAAATCACGTGTCTATAACATGATTGAAAATCTTTTATAGATTTAGAATTTAGGATATACAGCTTTTTTTAACAATTTAATTATCAAAGCAATAATTTTAATTTTTTAACAATCGTCACGTCAACGAAAACTTAAAAATGTATAAATATTTAAGCAAAGTTTTGATCAATTGTTATTTAATTTCTCAACACTAAATTTGCAGAAAATTACCGTAGAAAACATAAACTGTAAGAATAAAACACTTATTAGGTTAAAACTGTAAGATTAAATAAACTGAAAACATCATATTAACTTTAAAAAATCTGGTTAGTTATATAATTGTTACAAACAAATAATAGTTTTGAGTTTTTTTTATTAATGGCTAAACATTGAACCTATTAACAGCTAAAAATAGCGGGTGTTTATTTAAATGTTAAATCAAATAATAACTGTTTAAATAATTAAGAATATTACCTAATTAAATTTTTAACAGTTAAACATATGTGTCTTATAACAAAGTTTGTTTTTATAACCAAATTATTATATACAAATTACGTACATATTACTAACAAATTAATATGTTTATTTACCTTTATAATATAGTTAATAATGGTTAATGCCAGTTAGAGTTTCAATATAATAATAAAAATCTTACTGTTAGAATATATTTTCATACGATTATTTAATCAACAAAGACATCTAATATTTTTGAAACATTAGACGTTAAACAACATTATTTTAACACATAATATTATCTACTAAATACAGTTTATTAAAAGTATTAAATTGTAGTTAAATCTATTTATCATGTGTTTATAGGTAAAAATACGTCGCTAAATTAAATACACAAAATTTTAAATATAGTTACACTCATAAAGCCTATTCTAAGCTTGTTTTCAAAAAACGTCCTTAGCTCCATTTCAAAACTTCTTCTTAATATATTTTGTGATTTAATCACAACAAGTTTACTTATTATAAATATTAAAAATAACAACTAAAGTATTTGATTACATTACTTTAATAAAATTAGTTTAACATTTTTAAATACCATCTTGAACCTATAAAGTAAAACTACTTTTTTCTGTCAAAAATTACTTCAAGTTTTTTAAACAGTATCGTGTAGAGTTTTATTTAATAAAATATTTTAGAAACAAATATAGTTTTACATTAATTCACAACATTATTGATCTAATCTAGTTCCTGTCAAACTATTTTTGTCTTATTTTGACTGTGATACTTATTCTTTTTAAATATTTAGTTCAAAACAACAAGTTGTGGCTTACCTACAATCCTAGTTAAAGTTTATCAAATTACAATTTTAGCATTGTTTATCATTCACAAGTGTTCTACAGCTGTCTAAGCTAATGACATAAATTATTTCTACTATATGTTAAAATTATTTCAAATTTTATTTTTGTAAATATAAGTTACTCCGTTTACATAATAAAAGCTCATAATGTTTTAATTTTTCAGTCAAATAAAAGGAACATGTAGTATAACATTTTAAAATAGAAAAATTTTACAGGAATTTGTTAATATCTTGTTAGATAATTCCGTCTATTTATGAAGTTATATAAAAATGTTGAACTATATTTTGATAATTACGTCACCTCAAACTTTAAACGCATAAAAAAAAAATTACTGAAAAAAAGTTGTTTTGTACATGAAATTTACATGTTTACTGGATAGTCGTTTTTTCGCTGGACAAAATCTGACTGGACAAAATTTTCAGCTTGATATTCGGCTAAAAACACATTGAGTTCAAACAAACTAAACTGGACAATTTTGAGAAGGACAAAAAACTCACTGGACAATTTTGGAAAGGACAAAAATCTCACTGGACAATTTTTAAACAATACAGCAAAATAAAGAAATAATAAAAAAAGAAATTGTTTGTATTTTTTATAATATTTGAAAGCTTAAATAACGTAAAAAATATTGCAAATATATAAAAAAAGAAATTTATTAAATATAAGTAATATTAGAAAAAAATTTTAAATAATAAATATTAATAAAAATAATATTAATAAAATTTTAATAAAAAAATATTAAAAAAAAAAAAAAAAAAAATATTAATAAGATATTAATAAAACAATATTAATAAAACAAAAATCTAAATTAAAAAAAAAATTAACAAAAATTTAAAACTTATTAAAGTATAAAGAAACGTAAGCAGTAATGAGAATATTTTATAAGAATAAAACCGTCTAAACTAAAAAAAAACGTTTTCAGTTTGTAATTCTGTAAATAATAAATACAAACAAATTAAAATAGTAAAAACTGATTTTAAAATTTTTATACATTTGTATAAATACGCAATATTGCAATAACATATAAGTGTTTTAAAAAAAAAACATAATTATTTTCAGTTTGCAAATGTGTAAGAGGTAATTGAAATTATAAGAAAACAATAAAAACTCTTTTAAAACTTTTATTATATTTTTAAAATATAGAAAATAAAAGAGGGTACGCAATATTGTTGAATATTAAACAACATAAAAATTTGTATCAGTTAAAATAAAATCTAATAAACCGTTTTATCATTTGTATTTGTGTTTCTAACTTACAAATACTTAAAATATTACACAATAACACTAGCACAGTCCTTTTTCGGTATAAAAGCATATCCTATATCTCTTCTCAAATCTAAAATACTCAACTAAACAATTTGAAATTTTGTATTTGTGTTCTACAAGTAGTTGTCTATGCGCGATCGAAATAAAATTAACTCAAACTTATTTAATTTTGTAATTAAAGACACTTAGAATATTACACAATAACACTAGCACAGTCCTTTTTCGGTATAAAAGCATATCCTATATCTCTTCTCAAATCTAAAATACGCAACTAAACAATTTGAAATTTTGTATTTGTGTTTTACAAGTATTTGTCTATGCGCAATCGAAGTGAAATTAATTCAAACTTATTTACTTTTGTAGTTAAAGATACTTAAAATATTACACAATAACACTAGCACAGTCCTTTTTCGGTATAAAAGCATATCCTATATCTCTTCTCAAATCTAAAATACGCAACTAAACAATTTGAAATTTTGTATTTGTGTTTTACAAGTGTTTGTCTATGCGCAATCGAAGTGAAATTAATTCAAACTTATTTACTTTTATAATTAAAGACACTTAGAATATTACACAATAGAACTAGCATAGTCCTTTTTCGGTATAATAGCATATCCTATATCTCTTCTTAAATCTAAAATACTCAACTAAACAATTTGAAATTTTGTATTTGTGTTTTACAAGTGTTTGTCTATGCGCGATCGAAGTAAAATTAATTCAAACTTATTTACTTTTGTAGTTAAAAACACTTAAAATATTGCACAATAACACTAGCACAGTCCTTTTTCGGTATAAAAGCATATCCTATATCTCTTCTCAAATCTAAAATACTCAACTAAACAATTTGAAATTTTGTATTTGTGTTTTACAAGTGTTTGTCTATGCGAAATCGAAGTGAAATTAATTCAAACTTATTTACTTTCATAATTAAAGACACTTAGAATATTACACAATAACACTAGCATAGTCCTTTTTCGGTATAAAAGCATATCCTATATCTCTTCTCAAATCTAAAATACTTAACTAAACAATTTGAAATTTTGTATTTGTGTTTTACAAGTGTTTGTCTATGCGCGATCGAAGTGAAATTAACTCAAACTTATTTACTTTTATAATTAAAGACACTTAGAATATTACACAATAGAACTAGCACAGTCCTTTTTCGGTATAATAGCATATCCTATATCTCTTCTTAAATCTAAAATACTAAACTAAACAATTTGAAATTTTGCATTTATGTTTTACAAGTAGTTGTCAATGCGCGATCGAAGTGAAATTAACTCAAACTTATTTACTTTTGTAATTAAAGACACTTAGAATATTACACAATAACACTAGCACAGTCCTTTTTCGGTATAAAAGCATATCCTATATCTCTTCTTAAATCTAAAATACTAAACTAAACAATTTAAAATTTTGTATTTGTGTTCTACAAGTGTTTGTCTATGCGCGATCGAAGTGAAATTAACTCTAACTTATTTACTTTTATAATTAAAGACACTTAGAATATTTCACAATAACACTAGCATAGTCCTTTTTCGGTATAAAAGCATACCCTATATCTCTTATTAAATCTAAAATACTAAACTAAAAAATTCGAAATTTTGTATTTGTGTTTTACAAGTGTTTGTCCATGCGCGATCGAGGTAAAATTAACTCAAACTTATTTACCTTTTTAATTAAAGACACTTAGAATATTACACAATAACACTAGCATAGTCCTTTTTCGGTATAAAAGCATATCCTATATCTCTTCTTAAATCTAAAATACTCAACAAAACAATTTCAAATTTTGTATTTGTGTTTTACAAGTATTTGTCTATGCGCGATCTAAGTGAAATTAACTCAAACTTATTTACTTTTTTAATTAAAGACACTAAGAATATTACACAATAACACTAGCATAGTCCTTTTTCGGTATAAAAGCATATCCTATATCTCTTCTCAAATCTAAAATACTCAACTAAACAATTTGAAATTTTGTATTTGTGTTTTACAAGTGTTTGTCTATGCGCGATCGTAGTGAAATTAACTATAACTTATTTACTTTTATAATTAAAGACACTTATAATATTACACAATAATACTAGCATAGTCCTTTTTCGGTATAAAAGCATATTCTATATCTTTTCTTAAATCTAAAATACTCAACAAAACAATTTGAAATTTTGTATTTGTGTTTTACAAGTGTTTGTCTATGCGCAATCGAGGTAAAATTAACTCAAACTTATTTACTTTTATAATTAAAGACACTTAGAATATTACACAATAACACTAGCATAGTCCTTTTTCGGTATAAAAGCATATCCTATATCTCTTCTTAAATCTAAAATACTCAACAAAACAATTTGAAATTTTGTATTTGTGTTCTATAAGTGTTTGTTTATGCGCAATCGAAGTGAAATTAACTCAAACTTATTTACTTTTATAATTAAAGACACTTAGAATATTACACAATAACACTAGCATAGTCCTTTTTCGGTATAAAAGCATATCCTATATCTCTTCTCAAATCTAAAATACTCAACTAAACAATTTGAAATTTTGTTTTTGTGTTTTACAAGTGTATGTCTATGCGCGATCGTAGTGAAATTAACTATAACTTATTTACTTTTATAATTAAAGACACTTAGAATATTACACAATAATACTAGCATAGTCCTTTTTCGGTATAAAAGCATATTCTATATCTCTTCTTAAATCTAAAATACTCAACAAAACTGTCGCTACCTGGTAAAAGTTCTATTTATATAACTATTTTTGGCCTGGTTTAATACGCAACGTGCGCTCTAACTTATAAAATAGAAGTCCCCAAGATAACGCTTATTTTATAATTGACTTAAATAAACTAAAATGACTTACTTAATATTTACTAAAGGTTTAACAAAACAGTTACTTATACTGAGTTCGAATCTGTGATAATGATTTTATTTACAATGAATTTGCGAAACGAAAAGATGATAAAACACTGCACAACATTACACTAATAAACCAAATTATCAATTCTTTTAAAAGACGACAATCTTGAATAAAAGAAACTAAACACTAAATGTTTAAACCAACATCAAAAAGTATTCTAAAACCGAACCCAATTTGACAACAAGATTGAAACCATTTAAACTTAAGTGCCGCGAAACGCGGCACTGAGTTCAGTCCGCGCAATGAAGTAAAAACTAAAAAACTGAACCAGAAACTAAACGAACTGAACTCTAAATTACTCGAGACCGTTCAATTTATATCGCTTGAGAAAAAAGAAGAAAGTAAAAAAAAGACAATTACCGCTCACGCGGTACAGCTTCAAGAAGTAAACAAGTCAGAAAAAACCCCTAATTAGAAACAACTCTAAACCGCTACCAAGCGGTTACATTTTCACTCCTAAAACGGTCAAATTGGAGTTTCAGCTACGGTTTAGAAAAAACATTAACTTTACTTTGCTAACAAGTCGTAAAACTTTAAAAAACTTTAGATGAAAACTTTTAGATTCTGACAAGAGAACGATTACACAGACAAAAGACACTCTTAATTAAAACCGGTGTAAAAAACTTCGGTGTGGGGTACTTTCTTAATTTTTTTAACTTTACTTTAAGTGTTACGTTAAGAAGATGCTTAGAAATCAGTTAAAATTATGTTTAAGTGTCAAAATGTTTAAATGTAACTGTTAAAGCTTTTAACCATCGGTTGACAAAAAAAAATAAAAATATATATACATCAAAATAGAACTTAAATGCTAGAAGATATTTATATGCTAAAAACATTTACCAATCAAATCAACATCGTTCATAAAACTTAAGAGTTGGTTAGAACACATTAAGACTTAAATAACAGAAAAATGTAGACAGTTCAAAAAATCTCCTCGCCGCCGGAACTCGCTCCGCCCCTGCACATCTCCTCGTCGTCTGACCGGTCCACGCCGATCCGTCTCCTCGCCTCACCTAACGGTCTCTTGGCGCTACGGAATCCGTCTCCTTGCCTCAACCAGCGGTCTCTTGGCCCTACGGAACCGTCTCCTTGCCTCACCCAGCGGTCTCTTGGCGCCACGGAACCGTCTCCTTGCCTCAACCAGCGGTCTCTTGGTCCTACGGAACCGTCTCCTTGCCTCACCCAGCGGTCTCTTGGCCCTACGGACCCCGTCTCCTTGCCTCAACCAGCGGTCTCTTGGCCCTACGGAACCGTCTCCTTGCCTCACCCAGCGGTCTCTTGGCGCTACGGAATCCTCTGATCCGTCTCTTCATACATCTCCTCTTTCATCTCCTCGTTCCTCACCTCGTTCATGAGTCTCCTCTACCGCTCCTCGCCGATTCGTTTCTCGAGCCGTTCGTGCGAAAGTGCAATTAAAGAAAATACTATTTCAAGTATTTTCAAGTACTTTTAAGTATGTTTATAAGAAACTTAAAAAACATTTATAGCTTCAGTTTAAACTAATTATTCATTATAAAAACTTTTAGTATATTAAAAACATTTCACATTCAACATGAGTTAGTTGACAAAACAAACAGTTATATTCATTTCAAAAGCTTAAATTTGTTTCGTAAAAATATATAGCTCTTGAACTTTATACTAATTTTTAAAACTTTAACATTCTAAGAAAGTTAAAAACAAAGTTGTTGTTAGCGTTTAAATGTTGAATAAGATATTAATAGCTCAAATGACCTTATTAAAATTTTGTTTTTATAAGTAAGCTGAAGTGTATAAAAACAAAAAACATGCCAATAAAGTTTGTTACAAGCAATTAACAAGGTCATTGTAACGAAATATCAAAAGTTTTTAAATACTTTTATTTGTTTAAAAACGTAGCATATAGCTCAATAAAGTATTGAAATTTAACTTGTTTGATTTTAAAACTTCAAAATTTTCTCTAATATTATAAAAAATATTAAGTTTTACTATTGTCTAATAACTACTTAAATTAAATCTATATAAGTTGGTTTTTGTAAATACACATTATTTCCTACCTTAATATAAAATCAAAATTAAATTTAAATTTTATTTTTGTCAACACTAAGGGTAGCTACATCTAAAGGGGCCAACAGAAAACATAAACAAAACAAAATATTCAAAAGTGTATGTATATATATATATATATAAATGGGTTTTAAATAAAGTTATTAATACAAATAAGAAATAGTAATAAAACTATTTCCTGTATGTTTTGATTAAAGCATATTAAAAAATATATAAACAAAGTTGGAATAAAATGTAACATAATTAAAAATGATACAATAAAATTCATTGAACACACAAAAAAATCTTGTCTAAAAAAATAAATACATAAAGATAACTTATGATTTATTCGTAAAAGTTGAAAAAATATTTTCATTTGGTTAATAAAACATATAAATATATAGTTGAATTAGGGTTTGTATTGATTAGTTTTCTATTAATCATAGCTCCTAGCTTTTAAAAAAATCTATAAATAAGCACCTTGTATAAATAAAAACCTAGTATTCTACCCATAAATTTGCAGGTTTGCCACACACCAAAATAAGTTTCATAACTTAGAATTTAAAATAAAAAATAAACAGACTTGTGAAGATGTTTTCAATAGATTTTTGCCAGAATGGTGCAAACTTAAAAATTTTTCTCAGTCTCACTTTATGTTTTATGACTTGAATTTTTTTATCAAGTATTATGCTAAAATTTTTATTGTAAGATGAATAAGCACTAATTGTGTAATATACTTAGTTTTTGGCTTGTACAACTTTAAAAAAAATTGTAAACATAATGTACCATTATTTAAACAAGGTTAGTTTGTATTGACTCTGGATATATCTTTTGCTACAAACTGTGGCATGGCAACCCTAATTTTTTTTTGTCTAAAATTTCTAAACAATGTACTTTAAACTTTTGGAGAGTTTTAAAAACAAAAATAAAATCATGATAAATGTTTTACTTATAATAGTAGTAGTTTACTTCTCTTATTTATTGAAATAATTTTTTTATTGTTGATCTGTTAATCATTTAACTAAAATTTTGTTTAATGCCCTTAAAAAACGAAAACTTATATCACTTTATGATATCCTTTTTTTACAGAAATATGAATAACAAAGCTATCACAAACCAAATTGAAACACTGTTCAGTTCCCCAACCATTTTGAAGCAGTATGTTGAGGATTTTGAAAGTTTTTATAAAGATTTAGAAAAAAAAAAAGCATAATTCATTTAAAATTAAAACCATTATTTCAAAACTTTTTAAAAAGAAAACACGTTCTAATGTAATTAAAAAAATGCACAAAATTTGTTTTGATATTGCTTTAAAATACAAATGTACAATTTTAACTAAAGGTACTGCTTCAATTGTAAGTGTTGGGACAACACATCCTGGTAGTTCTGGAACAAGAGACAAAAGAGGCAGCTTTTCAGCAGCTTTCAGAAGTCCAGGGGTTGAAGAAAGTGAAGGAGGTAGTTTAATAGGAAGTAAGGAAGGAGAAAGCTTCTCAGCAGCTGTAGAAAGTCCAGGGGTTGAAGAAAGTGAAGGAGGTAGTTTAGCAGTAAGTAAGGAAGGAGAAAGCTTCTCAGCAGCTGTAGAAAGTCCGGGGGTTGAAGAAAGTGAAGGAGGTAGTTTAGCAGTAAGTAAGAAAGGAGAAAGCTTCTCAGAAGCTGTAGAAAGTCCAGGGGTTGAAGAAAGTGAAGGATGTAGTTTAGCAGTAAGTAAGGAAGGAGAAAGCTTGTAGTAGTAGTGACGTTGAGGTTAGAGTAGATTTTGACTTAGGGTTTAATATTTTTGGAGAACATAAGGAGGAAATTCCAAACTATAATACTAATTTTAGTACAGATTACTCAACTGGAGATTTCACTAAAGAGGATTTTGTCAACGAAGAAGATATGTTTATAAACGAGGAAGAGTATGAACGACTGCACACCAACGAAGAAGATGTGGATACAAACGAGGAAGAATATGAACGGCTGCACACCAACAAATCAATAGATAAATCATATAATTCTTTTAAGGTAATCAGTTAATCAATATTATCTGGAATATTTACAAAATAACAAAATTTTCAGGCTAGAGAAAATGACCAGAACTATCTTGATCAAGAAGACGATGACGAAGTTAGTTAATTATCATTTTTATTTACTTAATTTTGTATTTGAAAATTGTTTTTTTTAGATACCAGATGTTGGGGGAATATTTTCAGCTCAAAAAAGTAAAAAAAGAATTGAAGAATTAAAATAAAATTTGATATAGGATATGCTTTTCTACCGAAAAAGGACTATGCTAGTGTTATTAAGTAATATTCTAAGTGTCTTTAATTAAAAAAGTAAATAAGTTTGAGTTAATTTTACCTCGATCGCGCATGGACAAACACTTGTAAAACACAAATACAAAATTTCGAGTTGTTTAGTTGAGTATTTTAGATTTAATAAGAGATATAGGATATGCTTTTATACCGAAAAAGGACTATGCTAGTGTTATTGTGTAATATTCTAAGTGTCTTTAATTAGAAAAGTAAATAAGTTTGAGTTTATTTTACCTCGATCGCGCATGGACAAAAACTTGTAGAACACAAATACAAAATTTCGAAATTTTTAGTTTAGTATTTTAGATTTAAGAAGAGTTATAGGGTATGCTTTTATACCGAAAAAGGACTATGCTAGTGTTATCGTGTAATATTCTAAGTGTCTTTAATTACAAAAGTAAATAAGTTTGAGTTAATTTTACTTCTATCGCGCATGGACAAACACTTGTAGAACACAAATACAAAATTTCAAATTACTTAGTTAAGTATTTTAGATTTAATAAGAGATATAGGATATGCTTTTATACCGAAAAAGGACTATGCTAGTGTTATTGTGTAATATTCTAAGTGTCTTTAATTACAAAAGTAAATAAGTTTGAGTTAATTTCACTTCGATCGCGCATGGACAAACACTTGTAAAACACGAATACAAAATTTCGAATTGTTTAGTTGATTATTTTAGATTTAAGAAGAGTTATAGGAGATGCTTTTATACCGAAAAAGGATTATGCTAGTGTTATTGTGTAATATTCTAAGTGTCTTTAATTATAAAAGTAAATAAGTTTGAGTTAATTTCACTTCGATTGCGCATAGACAAACACTTGTAGAACACAAATACAAAATTTCGAATTGTTTAGTTGATTATTTTAGATTTTTAAGAAGAGTTATAGGATATGCTTTTATACCGAAAAAGGATTATGCTAGTGTTATTGTGTAATATTCTAAGTGTCTTTAATTATAAAAGTAAAAAAGTTTGAGTTATTTCACTTCGATCGCGCATAGACAAACACTTGTAAAACACAAATACAAAATTTCAAATTACTTAGTTAAGTATTTTAGATTTAAGAAGAGATATAGGATATGCTTTTTTACCGAAAAAGGACTATGCTAGTGTTACTGTGTAATATTCTAAGTGTCTTTAATTATAAAAGTAAATAAGTTTGAGTTAATTTGACTTCGATCGCGCATCGACAAACACTTGTAGAACACAAATACAAAATTTCGAATTGTTTAGTTGAGTATTTTAGATTTAAGAAGAGATATAGGGTATGCTTTTATACCGAAAAAGGACTATGCTAGTGTTATTGTGTAATATTCTAAGTGTCTTTAATTATAAAAGTAAATAAGTTTGAGTTAATTTCACTTCGATCGCGCATAGACAAACACTTTTAAAACACAAATACAAAATTTTGAATTGTTTAGTTGAGTATTTTAGATTTAATAAGAGATAAAGGATATGCTTTTATACCGAAAAAGGACTATGCTAGTGTTATTGTGTAATATTCTAAATGTCTTTAATTATAAAAGTAAATGAGTTTGAGTTAATTTTACTTCGATCGCGCATGGACAAACACTTGTAGAACACAAATACAAAATTTTAAATTACTTAGTTAAGTATTTTAGATTTAATAAGAGATTTAGGATATGCTTTTATACCGAAAAAGGACTATGCTAGTGTTATTAAGTAATATTCTAAGTGTCTTTAATTAAAAAAGTAAATAAGTTTGAGTTAATTTTACCTCGATCGCGCATAGACAAACACTTGTAGAACACAAATACAATATTTCGAATTTTTAGTTTAGTATTTTAGATTTAAGAAGAATTATAGGGTATGCTTTTATACCGAAAAAGGACTATGCTAGTGTTATTGTGTAATATTCTAAGTGTCTTTAATTACAAAAGTAAATAAGTTTGAGTTAATTTTACTTCGATCGCGCATGGACAAACACTTGTAGAACACAAATACAAAATTTCAAATTACTTAGTTAAGTATTTTAGATTTAAAAAGAGATATAGGATATGTTTTATACCGAAAAAGGACTATGCTAGTGTTATTGTGTAATATTCTAAGTGTCTTTAATTATAAAAGTAAATAAGTTTGAGTTAATTTCACTTCGATCGCGCATAGACAAACACTTGTAGAACACAAATACAAAATTTCGAATTGTTTAGTTGATTATTTTAGATTTAAGAAGAGTTATAGGATATGCTTTTATACCGAAAAAGGATTATGCTAGTGTTATTGTGTAATATTCTAAGTGTCTTTAATTATAAAAGTAAATAAGTTTGAGTTAATTTCACTTCGATCGCGCATAGACAAACACTTGTAAAACACAAATACAAAATTTCAAATTACTTAGTTAAGTATTTTAGATTTAAGAAGAGATATAGGATATGCTTTTATACCGAAAAAGGACTATGCTAGTGTTATTGTGTAATATTCTAAGTGTCTTTAATTAAAAAAGTAAATAAGTTTGAGTTAATTATACCTCGATTGCGCATGGACAAACACTTGTAGAACACAAATACAAAATTTCAAATTGTTTTGTTGAGTATTTTAGATTTAAGAAGAGATATAGGGTATGCTTTTATACCGAAAAAGGACTATGCTAGTGTTATTAATTAATATTCTAAGTGTCTTTAATTACAAAAGTAAATAAGTTTGAGTTAATTTCACTTCGATCGCGCATGGAAATGCACTTGGTAAACATAAATACAAAATTTCAAAGTGTTTAGTTAAGTATTTAAGATTTGAGAAGAGATATAGGATATGCTTTTATACCGAAAAAGGACTATGCTAGTGTTATTGTGTAATATTCTAAGTGTCTTTAATTACAAAAGTAAATAAGTTTGAGTTAATTTCACTTCGATCGCGCATGGACAAACACTTGTAAAACACGAATACAAATTTTCGAATTGTTTAGTTGATTATTTTAGATTTAAGAAGAGTTATAGGATATGCTTTTATACCGAAAAAGGACTATGCTAGTGTTATTGTGTAATATTCTAAGTGTCTTTAATTATAAAAGTAAATAAGTTTGAGTTAATTTCACTTCGATCGCGCATAGACAAACACTTGTAAAACACAAATACAAAATTTCGAATTGTTTAGTTGAGTATTTTAGATTTAATAAGAGATAAAGGATATGCTTTTATACCGAAAAAGGACTATGCTAGTGTTATTGTGTAATATTCTAAGTGTCTTTAATTATAAAAGTAAATGAGTTTAAGTTAATTTTACTTCGATCGCGCATGGACAAACACTTGTAGAACACAAATACAAAATTTCTAATTTTTTAGTTTAGTATTTTAGATTTAAGAAGAGTTATAGGGTATGCTTTTATACCGAAAAAGGACTATGCTAGTGTTACTGTGTAATATTCTAAGTGTCTTTAATTATAAAAGTAAATATGTTTGAGTTAATTATACCTCGATCGCGCATGGACAAACACTTGTATAACACAAATACATAATTTTGAATTGTTTAGTTGAGTATTTTAGATTTAAGAAGAGATATAGGATATGCTTTTATACCGAAAAAGGACTATGCTAGTGTTATTAATTAATATTCTAAGTGTCTTTAATTACAAAAGTAAATAAGTTTGAGTTAATTTCACTTCGATCGCGCATGGAAATGCACTTGGTAAACATAAATACAAAATTTCAAAGTGTTTAGTTAAGTATTTAAGATTTGAGAAGAGATATAGGATATGCTTTTATACCGAAAAAGGACTATGCTAGTGTTATTGTGTAATATTCTAAGTGTCTTTAAATACAAAAGTAAATAAGTTTGAGTTAATTTCACTTCGATCGCGCATAGACAAACACTTGTAAAACACAAATACAAAATTTCGAATTGTTTAGTTGAGTATTTTAGATTTAAGAAGAGATATAGGATATGCTTTTACACCGAAAAAGGACTATGCTAGTGTTATTAAGTAATATTCTAAGTGTCTTTAATTACAAAAGTAAATAAGTTTGAGTTAATTTCACTTCGATCGCGCATAGACAAACACTTGTAAAACACAAATACAAAATTTCAAATTGTTTAGTTAAGTAGTTTAGATTTAAGAAGAGATTTAAGATATATTTTATACTAAAAAGGACTGTGCTAGTGTTTTTTGTAACATTTTAAGTATTTGTAAGTTAAAAACACAAATACAAATGATAAAACGGTTTATTAGATTTTATTTTGATTTGGGACAAATTTTTATGTTATTTAATATTCAACAATATTGCGTACCCTCTTTTATTTTCTTTATTTTAAAAATATAATAAAAGTTTTAAAAGAGTTTTTATTGTTTTCTTTTAATTCCAATTACCTCTTACACATTTGCAATCTTAAACTATTTTTTTTTTTAAACAAAATTTTAAAATCAGTTTTTACTATTTTAATTTCTTTGTATTTATTATTTACAGAATTACAAACTTAAAACGTTTTTTTTTTAATTTAGACGGTTTTATTCTTATAAAACATTCTCATTACTGCTTACGTTTCTTTATACTTTTTTAAGTTTTAAATTTTCGTTAATTTTTTTTTTGATACGTTTTTTGAGCTTTAATAAGTTTTAAATTTTTGTTTATTTTTTTTTAATTTAGATTTTTATTTTATTAATATTTTTTTATTAATATTTTATTGAATTTTTTTTTATTAATATTTATTATTTAAAATTTTTATTAACATTATTAATATTTAATAACATTTATTTTTTCAATATTTGCAATATTGTTTACGTTATTTAAGCTTTAAAATATTATAAAAAATACAAACAATTTTTTTTTTTTATTATTTATTTATTTTGCTTTATTGTTTCAAAATTGTCCAGTGAGATTTTTGTCCTTTCCAAAATTGTCCAGTGAGTTTTTTGTCCTTTCCAAAATTGTCCAGTGAGTTTTTTGTCCTTCTTAAAATTGTCCAGTTTAGTTTGTTTGAACTCACTGTGTTTTTAGCCGAATATCAAGCTGAAAATTTTGTCCAGTCAGATTTTGTCCAGCGAAAAAACGACTATTGTTTACTGATGATTTAATAATCAGCGAGTAAGTTTAAAAGTTTATGATTAGAAAAATAACTTAAACTACAATAAATATATTAGTTTTCTTGTATTTGTAATGTAAATGTAGTTTTTTATCGAAAAAATGCTAAATATAGTTTTAGTACATAAGAAAAAGCTTGATAAACTTAAGTCTAAAAACTACTGGAAGTTTGGTTATTAATACTAACAAGGTTTTTACATGGTTTAAATGAAATAAGTTTAAACAAATACACAGAATCTTTTTATTTTCCTGACGTTTTCAAATTAATTTAGTACTATTTTTGCGAACCAAGCTAAAGTTAAGTATTTAATTCAAATTAACTTAAGACAATATACTAAATCTTGTACTTTTTAAAATATTTATCATTAGGTTTAATAGTGGTTAAGTAAAGATTTTACTTCTAAAACTATTTTTTATTAAAAAGAAGTTTTTAAAATTTCACTACAGTTACCTCTCGCGAATCTACGCACTTGGTTGAACACGTACAATTAAATTTCAATATTTACGACATAAAACATAAAGTTTGTTTTTATAACCGCTACAAACTCATTAAAAAAGGTTATTTATACTGGTTTAAACCTGTTTAAATTTTAACGCAAACAATTTTTTTATACATTATTATGATATTATGTATAATTATTTATTTATTATTTACTTTATAAAAAAAATTAACTTTTCAATACTAGTTATGTCAGTGAAAATTTTAGATGCCAGAAATTTTTAAACAACGTTTTATCCTTTAAGACTATAAAAACTGAAACAACATGCATTTTTATGTAAAAAAATATCTTTATAATGCAAGTGACAGCTTTTATTAATGTTTTTTTTTTTAATTGGATCAAAAAACAAATCTGATCGTGCTTAAAATACTCAAAAGTTTTTAGTCTATACCAAGAAGAATAAGTTAGTTAAACAAGAAAACATAAGCACAAAGTAATAATAATTCAAAATTGAGCTTCTGGTTTTTCTAAAATTTATACCGGCGCTTCATCAGTTTAAATACATTCATCATTAAGAAAGTTTTATGACAAATTAAATTGTCTTAATTTAGTTTATTAAAAAATTATACTTTAAAATTAAAGTTACGTCACAACAAATTTAAGCTAAAAAGTTTCAAAAATTTCTTTTTCAAAAACTTTTTTGACAATTATATAAAAATTGCATACATTGCTTAACTATAATCAAAAAAAAAGACACAAAATTTTTTTTTAGAAAAAAACTTTAAGTTTTTAATTTCATTTTGTTGTACTTTGTCAATACAATTCTAATAAAAATATTTAGAAAACTAAAATTTTTCAACATAGTTTTATCATCATTAATTACTATGCAAATGTTGATTTTAAGAGTAAACTTTTTTAAAACATTGGTTGAATTAATACATATCTTGTGCTGATATTAACATCTCATTTTCGTATTTTAAAGCGGATGTTGTAAACTGTTTTACGCAGATTTTGTGACGTGCTTCCAGTATTAAAAACAAACATTTTTATTATTTCAAGGAGTTAATTTCATTCCGACGCGTATATAACGGCGTTTGTCTTTCAAATACGCGTTAAAGTTAGTTACAAAGTTATCCCGCGGTACGATCAAGTTACGATTAAGTTCATCGTTTTACTTCAATTATCGAGAATCAAGAAAACGCCTACATCGCGGAGTTGATGTTAGTATTTATGTAACTTTACGATTGTTGATACTTTTTATAGATTTTATTTGTGTCGTGATTTAATAGTTTCTTTCTTCAGAACTAAGAATTATTATTGAAAATAAATTAAATTGCATTTATTCAAAGTGTGTTTTATTCATAATTTAGGAATAAGTTTGTAACTTTATTAAACTAGCTCGAAAGTAGATATAACCCAGTTGGTTAAAGTGGAAACCACGCAGTGTCTATTAAAAACCTTGATACTTCTGATTAGGAATCTTTAAGCAGTCAACAGAATAAATGCACACAAACAACAATGACCATATCAATTTTAATAGTTTTCATCAAGCAGAGATGGTGATAGATAATGCTGAATTTTATCCGTTTAACAACATTAAACAACAATTTAGAAAATCAAGAGAAGTTAAGCAGCTAACAAATGAAGAAGAGTTAAGAGTTTTGCAAATGCAATTAAAAAAAACTAAATAATAGATTAAAGCAGTCTAGATCACCACATTTCGAACGTGCGATGCTAGAAAAACGCGAACCTTTTTACGATGATTACGAAAAAAGTAATCAAAATAATTTAAACAACTTTAGCGACACATTTAAGGCGCAAAGACTAAGTAAAAAGTTTAAAAGGTTAGACTTTGTAAGAAACCCTCGTGATATTATTAGTTTTTTCGAAGAGAAAATGTTAAATGAAAATATTTCTAGTAATACAGAAAAGTATAAATTTTTAACTGGGTTTTGGCCGAGAGAAGAGTTGTCAGACTATTATAAAATGACAGAACGTGGTGAAAGAAACTATAGTTCTTTAAAAAACTTTTTTATCAATAGGGACAATCAGTTAGCTGAAGTTTTAGATCAAGTTCCAGTTTGGAATAAGTGTACAAGCTTTAATAAAATATTTGCTACAGCCGTGAGTTGGGCCAAATGTCCAGAGCAGGACAGAATTAAGTTTTTTCTTGCATACTTAATGCCCTTTTCGATCAAAGATAAGATTAGGGAACATTTTGATGAAAGCTTAGAAGTTTTTAAAAGAAAAGGACAAGCCATATGGAATGCTTATAAAGAAAACGCATTAATACCTAAGCAAGTTAATTACGATAGAGTACAGCAGTATGAACAAAGTCAATATAAGTCTAAAATAAATTACCATAAGCGAGTTCGTCCTAATCACAACAAAATTTTCATTTTAGAGATAATGGTATTAATCATAATTACAATTATCGTCAACATAACCAAGATAGAGATAGTTTTAAACCAAGAAAATCATACAATACGAATAGTAGTAATAATGTTAACATAGCACAGTGTTTGTCATGTCATCAACACTTACCTACAAAAACATCTAATACAAGCAAAGAGTTTCAAACAACCAAAAAAAAAGCTCAGGTAACAAAAAAACACTATAGCAGTTGGAGTAACTGGTCAAGTAGTATGGTTTAATGTTCGCAAAGGTTACGGTTTTATTCAACGTGATGATCGGAACAGCGATATTTTTGTTCTTTATACAGCTATCATCAAAAACAACCCTAACAAATAATTAAGGTCTCTTGCACAAGGAAAAAAAGTCCAGTTTGATATTGTTCTAGGTAAAAGTAACATGTCAGAAGCCGCAAACGTGACAGGTCCTAATGGTAAAACAGTTCAAGGGTCTAAGTATGCTGTAGATAAAAATTCAAACTACAATCAAAAACTTCAACAAAATATATTTAACGCAAACCATCATTCTCGTAACCCCCAACAGCAGAAAATTAAAGCTAGTAGAGCTTATAAGCAAGCTCTTGCTTTTAAAGCAAAACAAGGTAAACTTATCAAAGAAAAACATCAGGAACAACAGCAGAAAAATATCAGTTACAATAAAAAGTATGATAGCAAGCCAAAATATCAAGTGCCAACAGTGCAGCTTAAAAGTTAAAAACAAGACTCAGGCTATTACAATTCTTCAAAAACAAAATCACAAACTAGCGTATCAAGCAACATATTAGCTAAAGAGAAAAACAATTTGGCAGTACTTAATTCCTTTGACAAAAAAGAAATTATAACACAGAATAAAAAAGAGTCAGAATTACTAACAGCAGGTCTAAAACTTTTAACATTTATCATAAAGCCTTTTGAAGATAAAATATAAGTATTTTCACAAAACTAACGAAACGGATTTTAATAAAGGTAAAAAATTGTAATTTTTTATTAACATGAACATCTATTTTAATATTTTTTAAACTCAGGTAATTTTTTTAAGAAGTTAAAATGAAAGAAACTATTAAGTGTATTTATTTTGTATTCTTTTCTGATACATTTTCTGAATTGTAAAGTTTATTGCTTTTTTACTTTTAATGATGTGTTATGAAGTTTTCTTATATTATAAATAACAGTTTAGTAACTGAACTATTAATTAAAAGCTATGACATAAAAAATTTACAATAGAAAATTTTCATATGCCTATTTTTTGCATTAAAATTTTAGTAATTACTTTTTTTTTCTAACTTTAAAAAAAAATTAAATTACCAGACTTTTTGCTCGTAAAATAATCAAGTTCAAGTTTAAATCTTTAAAATTTGACTCGTAATAAACTTTTCCTATAAATTTTGAATTTTAAAGTACTTTCAAATCCCATTTAGTTTTAACTGTTAACGATCGAAAAAAAGCACTCGCTAGATTTTTCTCTTTATAAATTTCTATAAAGCTTAAGTTTTGTATTGCTTTAATAGAAATATTTTATATTTGAATCCTATAAAAGTTTTTGCATGAAAATACTGCTAATTGTTTTGTAAAATATCTTAAAAAAAACGTTATCTATTTTGTTTATTAAAGTTTGTGAGTTAAATATTAAGAAAATATGTTTTTTTTACGTTAAAAACCAAATTGAAATGTTTCATGTGTTTTAAACTATTAATTCTTTATTCAGTGCATCTTTAAATGCTTAATTTTTGTTTTGTTTTGTATAAAAAAATGGGTTTTAAAGTAAATACTGACAGTTTCGTTATTGTCTTTTGGCATAATAACATAGTAGTTTTTACTAAACTTTCTTGAAAGAATATCTCAACTTTTTTTTTTGAGCCGCGTAGTTTTGCACAGTAATTTTTTTTGTAATGAATTCTTTCAAATGAATACTACAATGATGGCCAATGAAAAGATGAATTTTTTCTATGTCAACAAGTGACTTCGATGAATTTTTGAATTTGAAGTTTAGAGAAGAACAAGCGAATTAAAACAATTCGTTCCTGCTAAATAAACCACCGTAGAAGAAAACGGAAGTGAAATGCCGGAATACAACAAGCCCGAGGACAACAAGCCCAAGGACAAGAACCCCGAAGAAAAGAAACCTGAGGACAACAAGCCAGAAGCCAACTAAATGACTATTATTGAACTTTGTCTTCATGTTGTATTTTATCTTTGTTTTTGTAAATTAGTAATTTTTGAGATAATAAGTTATACAGTTTCTTATTCTTACTTTTTTTTACCCGACCTTTTAACAATTATAAAAAAGTTTAAGGTTAAGTAGGATTTTAAGGATTTAAATTATTTAAAACCACGCTTTAAACGTTAAAAATGAAAATTAAAAAAGAAATAATGTGCTGATATTAACATCTCATTTTCGTATTTTAAAGCGGATGTTGTAAACTGTTTTACGCAGATTTTGTGACGTGCTTCCAGTATTAAAAACAAACATTTCTATTATTTCAAAGAGTTAATTTCTTTCCGACGCGTATATAACGGCGTTTGTCTTTCAAATACGCGTTAAAGTTAGTTGCAAAGTTATCCCGCGGTACGATCAAGTTACGATTAAGTTCATCGTTTTACTTCAATTATCGAGAATCAAGAAAACGCCTACATCGCGGAGTTGATGTTAGTATTTATGTAACTTTACGATTGTTGATACTTTTTATAGATTTTGTTTGTGTCGTGATTTAATAGTTTCTTTCTTCAGAACTAAGAATTATTATTGAAAATAAATTAAATTGCATTTATTCAAAGTGTGTTTTATTCATAACTTAGGAAACAGTTTTGTAACTTATAATTATAGCTAGTTGTAACTGAAGCTGTCAGTTAGTAAGTTACTGGAGACCACGTAGTTAAGACATAAACATAAAACAACATTAAAATAACCGATTTGGTTAAAATTTTATTAAAAAGTACACAGTTTCAAAAATTAAAATTTATTTTGAGACAATTGTAGTGCAGTGTACTTTTAAATAAAAAAGATATTTGCTTAATAAATTGTAAACTACGTTTAATTAAAAGTATGAAGTTTTTATTAATTAAAAAACAAGCTTAGCTGATTTTTTGTGTACAAAATCAAATCAAGAATTATCTCCAGTTAGCTCCAAATTACTTTTAGTTCTTAACTTTAGTAAAAATAGTCCAAGCTTAATTTATATAAGGTTATGCATTTATAAACTTGTTGAAGCTATCGTGACCGGCAAATAAACAAAAATATATCAAATTCGTTATAAAAAACAGCTGACAATAGGGTTTTAATGAAGACTATTAACTATTTGAACTGATATATACTAAAGCAAAATTTTGGAATTGTAATGGGAAACAACATTTTATATACATATAAGAGTATTGTGACGTAATATAAATTTGAGGTAGAACTATATATTATAAGTTTAACATATCTTATTAATTTAAAAATACTTTAACTCTTACAACAAATAACAAATATGCAAACGTTTCAACCAGCTGAAAAAATATTGAATTTTATCAAATTTAAAATATTTTTGGAATTTTATTTAGTATTTTTGAAAATCTCTAAAAATTTAATATAAATATTCAAAAAAAAAAGTAAAAACAAACTAGATATCTAACTCTTTCAATTAACACATATCAAAATTAACTTTATAATTAAAGAGTAGCTTGTCATGTATCGGATTTTTTTTCTAAATAAATTAGAAAATTTAAACTTTTAGCTGATAAAACACCAAGAGCAGCTGATTTTTTAATGGAAGACCATAGTTTGCTAACTTTTGTATTAATTTAAGAGTGAGTAAGGCTTGTTAAATTAATCATTGATTCATTATCAATATATAATTTGTATAGACTTTAAATATAAGTGAACATGCAAAAATATTTTGTTTCGTTAATTCGGTTTATAAAAAATCGTCCACATCTGAGATTCAGCTATAGGATAATTATTGACCAACACAACGTTTTCAGTCTTAATTATGAAAATGTTTTAATTAAGGTAACAAACTGTGTTATAAATTAACCTACGTTTCTTTTTATTCTACAGCTTACAAGTGTATAGAATAATGTATCTTAAGTGACATTATATATAAATATATGGTAATAGTATTAAGAACAAAATATAATTTACTCTAATTGTATCGGCCAGTGATACTGTTGCACTTTAAAGCTTATTTTTATTGCTTAAATTTCATGATTAATTGTAGTTATCACTACAAAAATTAGACGTATGAAGCTTTATAAAGAAAAATGAGAAATGAATTAATTATGTTAATTTGCGATATATAATAAAAGTATTTATAAACAACTTTGATTTTAGCGTTATCGCTAAATTTTAAAGCTATCAACTGCAAAAAAAGGTGAAATTTGTTTAACTTATAAGTAAAAATAATAAATTTTCTAACATTGAAAAACGTATATAATCTAAACTGAATACTTACAATGTAAGTTCGACTTTATAAGTTACCGTTAAAAGAATTATTCTAGTTTAGTAGTACAAGTTATACTGGTTAGTACCAGTTAAAAATTCAATTTAAGGCAATTAATTACTTATTTAAAAAATTGCTTAATTTTGTATATACTTTAAAATAAAATTTAAATTTTTTATATTAGTTACGTCACTGCAAAATAAAATTTTAACAAACCTAATTCTTTAAACTTTTGTATAACAATTTGAAGCAAAATGCTTTTTCTTAAATAGGAAAAAAATAATTAAATGCAACTAACATCTTTAAATAATTTCATTAGTTTCAAAACATAATCACTACCTAAAAACATGTAGCTTTAAAAGCTTTAAACCTTTTAATTAAAATTAAATTCTTGTTTTAAAAAAAAAAGTTATTTAAAATCTAAACTTGGTTTATTTAAATAATTTTACAAACTCTTAATTTAACTGTATGACAACAGTGGTTATACTTTTTTTTTTTTTCCTATAATATATTTACTTTATTTTTCCTTTATTAATTGTTTTCCTAGCAAAGTCAGTTTAAGTTAACAAAGCTGCTAAACGACGATAATCAAAAAATGATTTAATAACTATTCTAACTTTCAAATGATAGTTTAAAGGGAAAAAAGTTAACTTGAGAGACCAGCGAGAGAAAAAAGGCTTGTTTTTGAGAGCAAATACAACCATCATTGAACTTAATGTGTACTATAGATGTTTTAATTTTTACTTAAAATAATTAATAACTTATTACTGTGTTTTATACGGTACAAGTATTTTTTCATCACAGTTTTGTCTTTGTGAAAAGAGAAATGTTTTAATACTTTTAATATAAATATTTTTACCAAAAGATGTTATCCAATTGTCATACAGAAAAGTTAACTAACTGTTCTAATTCTAAAATCGGTACTAAATGAAATTTAACAACCCAAAGTCAGTTTCAACCGACAATTGCTCAAAATTTTCTTTCTTCTAAAAACTAAACAGTTTTAAGCAAGATTTTTATTTTTTGATAGCTGAAACGATTTTTTGTATTACTCACTTACTTTCAATATTACTTTTTGTAATTTAAATTACAATTAATTTCTTTTTAGGTACGGACAATACGTTATTATAACCTCTAATAGAATAAAATCTGCAACTTTAATAAGTACATTTATTAATGCTAGTTTTGTTTCTAATATATAAACATTTTCTTTTCTTTTTTTAATTATAATACTAAATTAACCTTTTAAGTAAAACATCTGTAATTTTAAAAATGTATATGTACATAGCTAGTTATTTAAAAAAAACTTGTACAAAGTTTTTTTGTTTTATTATTGTTATAACTTTTTTTTTAATTAGCTTAACTAGTACTGATAGATTTTAATCTTTTTTACCTGTTATTTACTAACACAAAGCTACCAGTCAACTTATTAAATTTTAGAACTTTATGTTAAAATCTTAGGATTATAACTAGTACATATGATTATTTATGAACCGTTATCAAAAAAAATATTTAAAACTTAGTTCTAAAACAAATTTTAAAAATAAACTTTAGTATAAAAGTTTAGATGTCAATAAATATTACCAACCTAATCTTCAAAACCTTTTTTTTTATTTTTTTATGGCCTAAATATTTTTTCTTAATGTAGTTCAACTAAAATATATTTTAAAATGTTTTATATTAGTTTTTATATTTGACATAAACTAAAAAAAACTGTTAAAACTTAATAATATCAATTATTTTTAAATGTTTATAAGTTTTAATATGATTTGAATCAAATCTAAAAAACTTAAAAAAAAACGTTCAAAATCTTAATAAAATTTTTCTAAGGTATTTCTACTACATTTTTTTTGTAATCTTAAAAAAGTTTGCACCTAAGCTTTTACCTATAAAGTCGAATTTATTATACTTGTATGAAATTTAAAACTAAACAGTAAATATAAGTGGCTACTTTATATATTTAGTATAACAGTTTGTCAGTTAAATTAAAAAAAAAATATTACCTTTTATTTTATCCTGGTCTTAGCATTTATAAGAATGTAAAACCGGAAAAAAAAAGAACGTATTTTTTGTTTTCTGAATAGATTAATCAAATATGATGTTTGTTTAAATATTAAGTAAGATTAATATTTTTTTTTTTAATCTTAAACTTTACCAAATAAAACTTCAACAATTATAGTATAAAAACATAAACCTGTTCTCCTTTTTTACTTATACAGTATAATTTACACTGGTTTGTACCAGTTAAAAATTTAACTTGACATCAAGTAATAGTTATTTGTCAAACTTGCTTTATTTTATATGTTTTTTGTTATAAAATTCATATTTTATTTATGCTACGTCACTGCAACTTTTAAATGTTTAAAGTTTTGAGAAAACGTTTTGTTCTAAAAAAATGTTGTAAAACAATTGAACACAACGTGCTTTTTCTACAATAATGAATATTCAATGCAAATGACAGCTTTAAATAACATTTTAACGAATTATAAATAACGAATTGACTGTTACATGCAATAAATTAACATAACTTTATATCTGCCTAAAAAACTACAATATATTTATAAAGGTTTAGTTTAATGTAAAATTAAGATATAACAACGGACTTTTATTTCGTCTATTAACTTTGCATTCTGTAAGAGGGTCTATTAAAAAAAAAAAACTTTATTTACTTATTTAATAAATTGCAAAATTATATTAATATTGTGAATAAAAAGTTGTACTAGTTTAGCTTTTACTGCATATTAATTTAAGTAACTCTTTAAAAGTTTTATAAACAAATAATTTTACAATTTCAAAAAAAATCTGTTAATTTTTAAAGACTGATCCGATTAAAGAAAAGTCAAATTATAATAATTAAAATATAAGATGTAACGTTATAAGGCGTTAAATCCTGGAGATCCTGATAAGCTAAGCTTATCGGAATGTATACCACAGATGTTCTTGTGCTAAAACTTTATTTCAACTAACGGCGTTTCACTGCTCTCAAATAAATTTAAGAACAGATCTACGGAGTCTATAAAATGTTAACACACATTAGAAAAAAGCAGAAAAAAGCATGTATAATTATGTATAGTATTTATCTAGGTAGTAACTATAAATGGACTTTATGGTTTAAAAACAAAGTTTGGGATAAAAGCATAAAATTATAAAATTGTCTACAAAAAAAACAAATTTAATAAAAGTAGGCACTAACCTCAAAAAGCTCTAAGAATAGTCAAGTTTTAAAAATGAAAATTAAATTGAGTTGTGCAGAAATGTTACGTCATAATAATTTTAACAAATTGTTCAATAATTTATACAGCTTAAAAACATGAAGTATTAAACTTGCAAGTATATGTGAGTTTTGTGAAATAAATTAGTACATAAATAGACAGAGTTATTTAAAGTAGAATCGTCGGTTATGGGGACAGATATTCGATAAATCTTGCCACTTATTCAGAAGTAGGTCTTTATCTTCTGCTGCAATTACTGCTCTTTCTGTATTGCAAGTTGGGCAAATTCTACTTACTCCGTTGGATGCATGTTTGATCTTTGAAACAATACTCCACTCCATGTTTGGCCTTTTACCGTACCTGTGAAAAAAGCTCCAGATTCTAGATTTTAACAATCATTAGGTCAAAACAAACTGTTGAAGAATAATTTTTTTTTAATATAATTGAAAAAAATATATATATTATAAACTTATTTGAACATTTAATTTGATTAATGATCAGCGAAAAAAAAGTTCTAAAAATAGAACCTATGCTTCAAAAGTATATTTTTTGTTGTATATTTAAATACAAAATCTACATAGATTTAATATCATATATGTTAACTTGTTTAAAAAAGTAGTTGACAACTATTATATAATTATTTTGAGCGATTTTTTTTATAAAGCTAATTAAAAAAGCTTTTAGGCTAAACGAAGTATAATGATCATTTATGTTTGAACTATTAATGTTTAGTTATGCACATTCACTAGTTAAAACTTTATAAGTGTTTTTAAATATTTATAAGTTAGGTATTTGTTAAATATAACTTTATCAAATACTCTAGAAAAAGTTTTGTTGGTAAAGAATCTTATTAAATTTTCCAATAAGAAAAATAGTTAGTTAGTATTTAAAAAAAAATATTTTATATTTGATAGCTAATAGTTCAGTATGCTGTGCAAATTTTTATATTTTAATTATTTTTAACAAAGCTTCAAGTATTTAAAGTTTGTAGTGACGTAATGATTATCAAAAAATATAACTTTTTTACAAAATAAGAATAAAAATAATCAGTTTGAATAAAGATAGAGTTATGACTCTTTCACAAATTTTAATCTGGGCTAAACCAGTATTAAAAAAGTTGTAATAACAATTTATTGTAATCTTTTGCAAAAAAAATGCTGTTTTTAAATCTTTAAATAAACAAGCTTCAATTTAACCTGACTATAGGTAGTCTTTAAAAATAAAAAAAAAACTTAGATTTTATAGATTTATTTTAAACCAATTTGTTCTTATATGGTATTCAATTTGCCTTTGTCGTTTAATAATTTAAAATTTTAGCTTTAACACAAATAAAATAAAGTTTAGTAAAACAAATTCGCATAAAAATTTGTAGTGTCGTAACGATTAAAAAAAAATAAAATTTCCATTAAAACTGAAACAAATTGATGGTTGTTTTAACTCTAATTATCAAACTGATATGATGTTTAATTTAGACTGGTGAAAGGCTAGTACAAATATTTAAAAAATCTTTTAGTTTAATAGTTCTTTGATTACATATGCTGGTGAAGTGTTGAATAACTTACAATTTCGGTATGTATTACTGATAAGCGTTTAAGTTTGTGATATAATTATTTTATTATATTTATTTACAAAAAAAAAATTAATACATATTCTTTATTTTTACCTAGCTGTTAGTAGCTCTTTAAATGTAAAGCACAAAATAAGTAATACTGAGTGCACCTTTAAAGTTATTAGAATGCTGCCTCGCACCCTGAATTGTTAGGAACCCCTGAATTAAAGTGTTGAGAATAGTAAGTAAAACATAACTTTTAATATCCAAATATACTTTATGTTTTAAAACTAGCATCATATACTGTTTCATTGTAAACTAAATATTACGAAATATACAATTTTTACATTGTTTTACAAAAACATTGTGTATGGCTAGCTCGATTCAAACTATGACAATTTACCTACTAGACTACAACACTAATCTAAAAGAAATTCTGCAAAACAACCAAATTTCAATTAGTTTTCAGTTATCAACGGTGCTAGTTTAATTTTTAGCATATTCTATCGTTTGTAAGTCTTACTAAGTTAATAATATAAATAAGTTTTATTTAAAGTTCAAATGAATTTTGAGACAATGCGTTATTAAAAATAATTTGATCTAATGAAATAACATTAGCACATATTATTCTATGATCATAACACTTGTTCTAGTAAAACTGAGTTATATAATGATATATAAGGGTAGAAATATATTTTAGGGATATTTCGTTGTATACGAACTAACCCGATTTATTTTAATTGTTCAAACAGTTTTACTTTGAAATATTAGTACGTAACTACAACTTTAGGTTATTAAAATGTGTGCAAATTTTTATTTAAACAACTTGTGATTTTCGCACTTTAAATTTTCTTGAATCAACATAGTTTAAGGCTTATTATAAATTACTATAGGCATTAAGTACTTTATAAACAACATATGTTTTATTTTACTTAAATAATACAAATGGTTTTAATAAAATTAATTACTATTAGTGTTACGTTAGTCAATGAAAAGACATAGTACCTTAATTTAATGTTTTTTTTTTTGTGCAAAAGTTTATTTTTCTGAAATTAAAAACACAATATATAGATTTAAATCATAAAAAAATTTCAATTAAGTTTAAGAAAAAACTTAAGTAAAAAAAATATGATTGTTTAAATTTTTAATTGCTTTATGTTTTATGAAAGTTCGAAACACTTTATTAAGTTGTAGAACTTATTACAAAAATTTTTTTGTTTCACAGATAAGAAAAATATTGTTTTTGTTTAAAATATTTGTTCAAAGTTATATACGAAAAGTTCTATCGAGTCACATGAATGATTTTTGTACTTACAAGCTTTATAAGTTTTATATCAAGGTTAGTTGGTAGAGAGTTGTGTTTTCAATTTATTGGCCAGTTTATCTTTCTACTACTTGTATATCGGTTTAAACCAGTTTTAATTTGGAGAAGTTTTATAGAAGATGTGCTTCAGTTTATTTTATTTAACAACAAACATTAAAATTATAATGGCATTTACGTCATTACTAGCTTTTGATGTAAGTAATTTTTATTCAAAAATTTTGTGATTTTTGCACAATAAATCTACAAGAATTTACTGTTGGGTTTAGTAAATTAAATTAAAATTTTCAAATCTATAAAATGTTTAACTAAAATAGATTTATTTGTTTTATTGTAAGAAGTTTGTATAAGAATTCTAAATTAAAACCTGAGTTAATTTTGTAATCAACTGTTGTCAGTTATTAAAGTATTGATATATGCAAAACGAGTAAACATAACTTAATTTTAAAACTTTTATAAACATCTTTTAATGTATATACTAGTTAATTTATTATGTTTTACCTTGCTAAATTATACGATAATTAAAAATTATAAATAAAATACTCTAAATTGTTATTTTTACTTTTCTATATCAATATATCTTTAATAGAGTATTTTCATTACTTTTGAACCTATACAATAGCTTAATTTCTCAGAATTATCTTGTAAAACTTAACTAAGATCTAAAATTTTATATTCAATATAAGGATACGATAGGTGTTAGGATAAAAAACTTTTTATTTTACTAATTTTAAATTTTTATTAATCATGACACTTTAAAAATTTTACAAAATCCTTTTATTAAACAAGACAAATTTGAAAAAACATACATAACAAAAAATAAACACATTCTAAATAAACAATAAAATTTAATCAGGTTAACTTTTAAAGTAAATTTATTTTTAATTAAAACATAGTTTATAATCTACAACTATAAAATGTTGTTTTTACTAGTCTATGTTAAGCTGTACCAGGGTATTTGTGATACCATTGAACCTATAAAATAAACTAATTTCTAACACTTATCTTTTAAAAACAACCTAACAAAAAAGAGTAGCCTGATATAATTAAAACTTGCAATTGAGATGAGTTTAACTTATTTAAATACACTAATTATGTAGAAAATGCATATATTTTAAAGTCAATTAATAGTACATAGTTTAGTTCATTTTAGTTTTATTGTTTAACATCAAGCCTATCTTAAGCTTAGAGAGCATTATTTGGACCAATGAAACGTGAACACACAAAACCTTTTTATAAAAAGTGTGTTAAAAAAGTGCTTACTTAAGATAAAGGTCAATGTAGTTTAATAAAAAAGTTATAAATACTTTATATAAACATAAGAACAAATAAAATTAAAACAAAGTTTTATAAAGTAAAATGAAGTCCGAGTTTTTATAGTTCAAATTAATTATACATCTACTGAAAGTTATCGGTAATTCAAAGATACATTTTAACAGCTTTAAAACGTTGAACAAGTATAGTTTTTAAGTTAGTTTTATTTAGTTAGCTACTTTCCTTCTAAAGAGATAGTTCCACATTGAAGTATAGTTTATACCGGTTTATACCAGTTAAAATTTCTACATTGTGTACATGTCATTAATATCACGTAAATAGTTCAATTTATTTTTGGTTTAAATGCAAATTTTATATTTCTTAATTAGTTACGTTACTACAAGCTAAACATAAAATTAAAAAATCTTACTTTTTTAAAAGATATTAAACTAACTAACACAAAATGTTTTCTTTTCTGCAAAAAAAGTTTAAAGCAAACAACAACTTTTAGAAGTTATTTTGTTTTTACTTCGAAAAAAAATTTCTTTAAACAATATTATAATTTTTTTATCGTTGTTTGTTTTTTTTATAAAATTTAATGAAACACCTTTGGCATGAAAGTTAAAATAAAATTTCATTTTTTCTTCATAGTATTAGCTTTTAAAATATTTAGAGTATAGTAAAATTTAAAAAAGATAAAGAAAAAAAGGCTTTTTTATGATCTAATACTTTCAAACTAACTATGTCTTACTCTAGCAAACTATTTATTTTGGTTTATAGCATTTAAAAAAAAATACTTGTTTACAAATAAACCAATACTACTTTAATTAATGGTAATTAACACAAACTCTTTAAATTTGTTTGTGACTTAAATATGGTACTGTTTTAATATCTAATATATTACGTTTTTGTGCGATTTTTTTTTAATAATAGTCTTTTAAGCTAACGTGACTTCAAAAACTTTTTTTTACTAAGACCCATTATTTTAAAAACCAACAACTAATTTTAGTTCAACTTATTATAAACTGAATTTTATTTTCCATATACTATTGTGATAATATCATACGTAAGCTTGCTTTTAATTAGAGATAAAACGATGTATAAGTAACTCTTACATTATACATAAGGAATTATTATAGGATATAATAAATACAACTTCCCAATAACAAAAAAACGCACAATATCAAAAACTTCACTGGATATGCACTAGTTTAAATTGCAGTATGATTACACCAAACATAATCTACTAAAACTGTTTGGATTGATATTTATAGTTAAAAATTAATTCTGCATTTAATTAACCATTAGGTCACATTAAACTTTAGAATTATGGAACTTTTACAAATTTTGATGAAAAATAGTTCTGATTTCTGCGCTTTAATTTTACAATCGGATTTGTAATCAGTAAAATCTTAATTAAATTTGAAAACAAACCTTTTACTGCAATAAAAGTGTTAGCATTGTTGATTATTTATTTTAATTTAATAGTTTTGTTTTAGAGTATTAGTTTAATACAGTTTAAGTATACAATACATACTTTCTTATTGTGTTTTCAATTAACTTGTATTTAAAGTAAAAATAGAAAAGCTGTGCTACATTATAACTTAAAATTATTTTTTTTTATTTTGATTATATTGACTTTTAATTATTCAAGCAAAAAGTTCTTTAAATTCTCACACCTTGTGTAATTTCAAATGCATAAGTTGTAACTGTATATTAATACTAACCTAGTAAACATTCAAATCGTATTTGTTGTATAAATTTAAGGCCATATGTTATAATTACGTTTTTAATCAAATACTTTTAACTTTTTTAATAATCTTTACGTTGCTACACACTTCGGAAGTATGAATTGAAAATATATTGAAAACTATTTGTATTTATTGCGCGATAAATTTTAAGAAATTAAAAAAACCTCAACTATAAAACTTGTTGTACAGTAACCTCTCGCTTATTTACGCACATGGTGTCCACAGAAAAAGTGCGTAAAGATATGAGAGATCGTTTAGATACAAGAGGTACCAAACACACTTACTATAGTGCCTGTTATTTGATAATGCTTCTAGTTAAAAGCATACTGGGAACTTTTTTACTTTTAACAATTTGTTTATTTTCTTTATATATATGAAAACAAAAGATAAAACTATACATATATTAAAAAAAACTAATTTAAATTCGTTAAAAATAATATTACTTGTAGAAAAACTTTACTTATTTTAATAATAAGAAGATTTATCTTTATCTTTATTTATTTGTGACTTATTTAATACCTAACATTTATATTATATATTAGTTAGCAAACTCAATTTATAATTAGGTATTTGTTTACAATTAACAAATGGTGAGTTGTATATATTAAAATTTGTTTTCATAGCCTTTTACAAAAATATGCATTTGGTGCTGTAATGGATGTCTTCTTTTAAACAAAAATATATAAAACATAAGAAAAATGTTTGAGTAAATGGTGCTGGTGAGCATTACGAAGAATTGAAGGCAACATGCGAAAAATTTTAATGCTTTCTGTGCTGCAGAAGACTTACTTAAACTAAAAAAAAAGTGTCAATGAAAAATAGTGATATTTTTACAAAAAAAACAATTGAGATTCGTGTTAAGTGTTTGCTCTATATTTATTAAGTATCACTGCTACTTTTTGCTAGAAAGTTTTATTAGATTTCTTTTTTAGATGTTTATTCATATTTCGGACTAGAGTACTGTATTATTTATTTGTGTTTTAAAACTTAATTATTTCATTATACTTTTATTAATTTAACACAGTCATGTTTCTTTTAGAATTATAACTTAATCTCTTATTAATAACAAAATTGCTATTATACTAATGACTTAATGTTTTTTCAATTAGTCAAGGAACATAAGTTTACAAACTCTAAATATAAAGAGAGATGAGTTAGCATTTAAAAACATACTTTTAATTTCAAATATACAATATTTTTTTTTTGAAGTTTTTAGAATTCAAAATGCGTAACTAAACGAAATTGCGTAACGTGGCGAGTGCGTAAAGATGCGAAAGGTTTAAATGGATATAAAATTTTGGTTTATTATACAATTTATGAATAAAAATTGTTATTTCCATTGAAGTAGTTTACTTCCAATTTTTGAGACTCTGGAAATATGCAAAAATAAAATTAATACTTATTATTTTCATATTAAACAGACAACAAGAAATATGCTAAAGATTGATCCAAGGACCTGGGTGAACAAAAATACCTTAAGTAATAAGGTCGCACATCTAACTTAAATTAAAATTTTAAAGAGCTTAATTAAGTTAATACAAAACAGTTAGAATTTAACTTTTAAATCAAAAAAATCAACTTTTACAAACCTAACATGTAAATAACTAGCAACTTGATGATTTTGTTAATGTAGAAATTTAAGAAAGTACTATTGTTTTTTTTATGTATTTTTTTAATAAATCATAATTATTTTACATTTTTGAAAAAATTTCACAAAGTAGATAAAAAATTATTTTACAAACAAATAAAATCTTTCTTTAAACCTTAAAATATTTTTTAATTAAACTTTTTGTTTATCTTAAGATTCTAGTGTACAAAAACATATTTTAAAAGTATTTTAAGCTTGTAAATATTGCAATCGCCATTATTTTAAACCATAAAAATGGTAACTGCTTGGCTTTCTAAATAAAAAACTGTATTTATATGTAAACATTATTATTAAAGTTTTTCGTCACACACAAGTTCTTTTTTTAAACAGAAATAATGGTTGCAGCAACATTTAAACTACCAAAACAATATTTTTTTATAAGCGTGTAAGTATTTCAACGGCGTTTATTTTATAAAGCAATATTAATGCCTATTATTTTTTGTTGTAATGATATATTTTTAGTCTTTTTTTGATAACAAAGTTTTATAAAACTTGTTTATGTATCTCTTAAAACTTACTGTCATTAAACAAACTTAAAACTTATAGTATCCATCACATAAACTGTGTAATATAGTAAACTACTAACCTTAAAATAAACTAAAATGCTATAAATTTTTTTTTAATGTTATTATTTGTTACTTAAAAGATATTTAAACTTAAGTAAAACTCGTATTTAAAACAAAAACATTGGAGAAAACAATAGTTTTAATTTATTTAATCAAAAGAGTTCAATTTAGTTCTTAAAACATTATTCTTAAATCCTATATTTGTTAGTTTTATTAAATTTACAGATTATGTATAAAAATAGAAGTGAATCTATGTTTATTACAAGTTTAACTATATTTCTATAGCCAAAAAAGTACAAGTTATGTTAACTTTCTTACACAAAATAACTTAAACAGCATTACTTGTACATATTACTAGACAGCCAATTTAGTTATTTTGTTAAAGAACATACTTTATGCTGACTATTTCCCAGCTGAAAATGAAGACAATTAGTCTTAATTAATTACTACCAAAACTAATTCAATTTATTTTAAAATAACAAGTAATTTACCATTTTATTGTTAGTTACGTCAGTACAAACTTTAGACTTACAAAAATTTTGCGGTAACTTTATTTAAGAAAAATAATCAAAATAACTTAACTTTAAAAACAATGTTCTAAGTTTTGTGTAAAGTTTTAAACTCATTTCAAAATAACATACTTTGTATAAATTTTAATTAATCACCAATTTTTTTAATTACAATGTTTTAATTAGATTTAAATAATGTATCCACTATCAGAAAAATTAATTATAAGGTTTACTTAAAAAATTAAAACTAAAATACTAGATGCTTTGTTATGTCTATAATTATTTTTATATAAATATTTAATGATTCTTTTTATTCAACTTATAAGATTACCAAAAAATACTTTACATAGTTTTTATATAGTAAAAAATAACATATTCGTTTTTATGTTAAAGAAAGTTTGGTAAAAAAAACTGCTTAAGTACAAATGATGTTATTTAAAACTCTCTGATAAAAAGTAAACATTTCTAAATAACAGATGATTACTAAGACCATATAAACTTTAATTGTAATGTTATGAGGAATAAAAAGCTATTGTAATGCTGTTTTATTACATAAATAAATAAAGTTAAACTCTTCAACTAAAAAAAAAACCCTTAAACACAACTAACTAGTCATAAATAATATGCAAACAAAACTTACTGTATAAAAACTTACAACCTTAGCTAGTTAAAGCGAAAAGGCCAACTAAAGTAGTCATACATTAATTATTTTATTTCTTATACTATAAAACTAACTTGAAACTCGTGACTTTTTTCTCACACTAGTGAACGTTAAAGCTAAATTAACGAGCTATTTTGTTTATATAATACATTTTATATATTAGAAGCCAGAAATTTATACGCACCTTATATTTAATTATGTTCAAACTCAGTAACAAGTATAATTTTAAGCAATGACTAACTCTTTGAGCGAAAATTATTTTGCAAAACATACTTTAGAAAGCTATAATATATATTTATTTTACTTTTATGAAGTAGATAACTTAAGCAGTTTTTCAATAGTTAAACATATCCTATACAACAAAATATATCTAGACTGACAGCATAAATAAGTTTTGTACAACATTAAATGTACTTTGAAATAATTTTAATTGGCAAATAAAAATTATTTTCAAACAACAGAGTTGTATTAGTCTTTCAATACAAAGCTTGTTTTAATTATGTAATAAATCTTATACTTGTTTGTATCAGTTCAAATTTTAAAACGCTACAGTACCATTTATTTGACAAGACTGCTTTATCTTACTTATAATTTATATATAATTATTTAATTATATAATTTTTATAATTTATATAATTTGCACATTTTATTTTGTACCAGAAAAACTAATTAAGAGGGTTTATCTAAAAAAGAATCAAGTTAAGTACTTATTTTGTATTTTGTTTTTTTCTTATTAAACTTTCATATAATTATTTTATATTTCATTTTAATGTCATTAACTACTGTAAAAATATTATTAGTAAAGCTTTGAAAAAATTGTGAATTAAGCAAAACTTTATATTATTAATAGTATAAAAATTAGGCAACGGTATAATTTTAAATGAGCACAAAAACGGTATATATGAATTGATGTACTTTAATTTGTTAGCAATAAAATATATTTCTTTGAATTAAAAGTACTAAGGTTTGATAAAAAGTCTTCACACTCAATATAGGTCAAAGTTAATTTTAACTAAAAAGATTTATTTTCATTATTTTTTATCTATCATTAGATAAAAACATATAACCATAACATTCCTAATATTTTTAAGCCGTATACTAAGGGTATATTTTAAGAAAAGTGTATTCAAGTTTTATATCTTAGTTTTATTCATATGTTTACTAAAGGTTTAATTTATTCAATATCTTATAATTAAAAATATCTACATACCAACATTTAATTAAGTAACAAATTTAACAACTTTAAAACTTTAGACATTAAAGAAAAGTTTCAAACATTAATCATTATCTATTAAATATAGTTTATTCAAATTGTTTAATTCTATTTTAATTTGTTTAAAGTGTAAGCATAATCTAAACTACATCGCCAAAATAAATACCTAAACTTTTTAAAAGAAGTTTAGATTTTCACTTTTAAAGCACATTTTAAGAAAAAAGTCTCTTAGCTGATTTTTAAAATTTCTGGTCAATGTAGTCTGTTTTATTTCTTCAGAACATCTTTACAAAATAAAATATTAAAAATAATATTTCAATTAAATTATAGTGAATACAAAATAATATTCAAAATATGAATTTAATCGATTATTAACAAAAGATGCTATCGAAACAAGTTAACTGAAATGTATAATTAAAGCAAACTATACAGTATCCTTCTTTTATTAGACTAACACATGTTTCTGTGTGTTAGCGGGTTTACAAACTTAGGCGGAGCTCTGTAAAAACATAAATATAATAAGGAGTTAAAGTAGGGATATACATGTGTCGATTAAAAATGATTTTTTTTTTGTTACAATGGTTATTGGTTTTTAATAAATAAAATACTTAGTATTAAACCGGAATTTATGAAAATATTCAGTAATTGTAATTATTATGTCTACAATAAACAAATTCTATTAAAAAGACAAAAAATAACAAATTAAAATATATATTACTGATAAAAAAAAAGGAATTACTAAATCTAAATATTTACTGTGTACTAATCATTGAAACATATATCTTTTATATACTTCACAATATATATGAACATAAGGACTAGCTAAGAATTTATGCTACGAAGTTAGATAATTAATATTTTCTGTTTTAAAAATTAGTGGGTCGATTTATTTAAAAAAGGTTTATATACTTATTGTGAATAAAAAATAAAACAACAAACATCAAATACTAAATTAATATATTAAACAACAGTAATGGCAATAAAAGCCACCGAAACTTGGTATAATGTATATTTTTACATATTGAGTGTTTGTAATGATTAATTCTAAGTTATAACAAAATTAAAGTTATATACAAATAGAAAACAGATTGAAAACAATTTTAAAATTAAACAATTATAAAACTCAAAAAAAAAATTATAAAATCATAAATAAAAGCACAAATTACGTATTCTACTAGTGAAAATTTTAACTAAATAAAATTGCAAACAAAATAAACAAACTTATGCTGATTAAGTAAAAAAAAAATGGTAGTCAAAATGTTTCAAAGCAACGTTTGAATAGTGCATTTAGGTAAATATTTTTACATGTAAACTTAGCTAAAGCTCAGAACTGATAGAAAATAGCATTTAAAATAAAAAGTTTTAGATAAAAGTACTTTAAAGAATGAAAATCAAATCTGATCACAACTTTCATTGAAAACTGTAAGCTAAACCTTTAAAGTTAATTCACACAAAAACTCTATTAAAATTTCCTAACATATTTACAAAACGGTGGTTATGTGATTTTTTTGAATGGTTTGTTCACAACATATTTACAAAACACAAGTATACAAAACGAACAATTAAAGCAATTAAAAGCTTTTTAAACAGTTAAATTAATTAAAGTATTGAGCCTAGGAAGTAAAACTAAACTTTTATCAACCAAATATACTTTAAGTTTTAAAATTAGCATCATATACTGTTTCATTGTAAATTAAATATTACAATATAAACAATTTTTACATTGTTTTACAAAAGGATTGTGTATGGCTAGCACGATTCAACTTATGACAGTTTATTTACTAGACTAAAACGCTAATCTAAGAATAAATTCTGCAAAACAACCAAGTTTGATTTAGTTTTCAATTATTAACAGTGCTAGTTTAATTTTTAGCATATTTTATTGTTTATAAGTCTTCCTAAGCTAATAACATAAATAAGTTTTATTTAAAGTTCAAATGAATTTTAAGACAATGCGTCACTAAAAAGATGTTGTTCTAATTACATAACATGAGCACATATTATTATATGATTATAAAACTTGTTCTAATAAAACTGAGTTATATAATGATGTATTAGAGTAGAAATATATTTTAGGGATATTTCGTTGTATACGAACTAACCCGTTTTATTTTAATTGTTCAAACAGTTTTACTCTGAAATATTGGTACGTAACTACAAACTTTAGATTCTTAAAATTTTGTGCAAACTTTTATTTAAACAACTTGTGATTTTTGCACTATAAATTTTCTTGAATCAACATAGTTAAGGATTATGATTAATTACTATAGGCATTAACTACTTTATAAACAACATATTTTTTCCATATACTATTGTGATAATATCATACGTAAGCTTGCTTTTAATTAGAGATAAAACGATGTATAAGTAACTCTTACATTATACATAAGGAATTATTATAGGATATAATAAATACAACTTCCCAGTAACAAAAAAAACGCACAATATCAAAAATTTCACTGGATATGCACTAGTTTAAATCGCAGTATGTTACACCAAATATAATCTACTAAAACTGCTTGGATTTTATTTATAGTTAACATTTAATTTTGCATTTAATTAATCATTAGGTCACATTAAACTTTAGAATTATGGAACTTTTACAAATTTAGATAAAAAATAGTTCTGATTTCTGCGCTTTAATTTTACTATCGGATTTGTAATCAGTAAAATCTTAATTAAATTTGAAAACAAACCTTAAACTGCAATAAAAGTGTTAATATTGTAGATTTTTTATTTTAATTTACTAGTTTTGTTTTAAAGTATTAGTTTAATACAGTTTAAGTATACAATACATATTTTCTTATTGTGTTTTCAAGTAACTTGTATTTAAAGTGAAAATAAAAAAGCTGTGCTACATTATAACTCAAAATTAGAAATTTTTATTTTTATTATATTGACTTTTAATTGTTCAAGCAAAAAGTTCTTTAAACTTTTACAATTTGCGCAATTTCAAATGTATAAGTTGTAACTGTACATTATAAAACTAACTTAGCTCTTATGTTTCTGTATAAATATCATACGGCTTAATATTCATATATTTCTTTTTATAAAATGTTTCAATTAATCATAAATCTCTAAAAATAAAAGAAAAAATCTGAATGATAGTTAGCTAAACAGTAAAAAAAAATTAAAATAAGAAAATCAAGCATTTTTTGGTTCGAAAACTTTATCTACATTTACATTCTACTTTTGTCTTATAAATGTGCTTTTCAAAGCACCTGGTTTAGCTAAACCTTGTAATTGAAAAAACAAAAGTATCTTAAATTAATATAATAATCTTTTAAATTTGAGAAAAACTGACTATAGAAAATACTTATGCATAACAATTTAAATTTAGTTTTATATAAAGATTAAATAAATAGCCGTCTAGCTTACAAAAATAAGTTTGACTAACGGTGATTATCATTAAGAATCATCAATCTTATTTAGTTAAAATATTAATACATATAGTGCAAAACACAACACGCTACAAAGACAATTATAATTTTAGTAGTTAAATCTATATTGGCATTTACCAGTTTAAACTTTGACGTTGCTTTCCCTGTATTTATTAGCCAAAATTGCTTTACTATATTTTTGTTCTATGTATAAAATATTACTTTATTTTAATCGTTACGTCAATACAAACTTTAGATCCATGAAACATTGTGAACATTAGACGTAAAATCGTATATTTTGCTGTTGTCAAAGTATAATTGATTAATTAGTTTTATGTCAAAAAAATGCTAAGTATTAATTTTGTTTTGCTGTATGTTAAATCCTTTATAAATAAAAATATGCCATAACACTTATGTCTACTCATTTGTAAAAAGTAAATTTTATTAATCATATAAGTTTTGAAATATTGTAGATAAAAACTGTTTAATAGGTAATTAAACATAAATTATTTAGTGTTATAAAACAAATCTTTTAAAATTAAAAAATGCTGATAAAAAAAAACTCTGCATAAGTTCTTGGTTTACACCAGTTCAAATTACAAGTTTACTTCCGAATATCTTTAAGCTAAAATTGATTTTTTATAGTTTTAATCTATGTATAAAATCTTACTTTATTTTAATCGTCACGTCAATACAAACTTAAGGTGTAAGAAAAGTTTAAACTTTTTGTTCAAGTGTTGCGTTTTAATACGTAAATTAGTTTATTTTGCTCTTGTAAGGGTAAAATTAATTAAATGGTTTAATGTAAAATAAAAATTTTGCGAAGTTATTGTTTTACTGTAAATTGATTTATATTTAAAAGGAAATACGGTATAATTCTATATCTGCTAACTTATAAAATCCAGTTTTGTTAGTAATTAATATTTTTAAAAATTATATAAAATCTATTTGAAAGGTAATGAAACACTAAGTAAATTTAAACCTGGTTTAGCTAAGTGTTTAATCTAGAAAAACAAAATGATCTTAAATTATTATACCAATCTTTTAAATGTAAAAAAAGGTTAAGTTTCAAAAATAAATATCTGCATAATTTCTTTTATTAAATTTTTGATTGATCGTTAAACCTTTAGTCATCAAGCTTACAGAAATAAGTTTGAATAACAATAAATTGCTTTAAGAATCAAGAGTCTTACTTAAATAAAAGTTTAGTAGTTATGATACAAAACACTAATCGCTACAAATACTATTCTTGTTTCTATAGTAAAACTTATACCGGTTTATACCAGTTTAAACAAAAAAAAAGTCCTTCTCACTATTATTTGCCAAGATTGTTTTAAAATAATTTTGTTTTATGTATAACATCTTACTTTGTTTTCGTTGTTGCGTCAATATAAGCTTTATGAAACTTTGTAATATTTTTATTAAAGAGTTGTGAATTTAGTACGTAAAAGTCGCATATTTTGCTGTCGCAATATTAGGTATAAGGTTTTGTCTTAAAAAATTAAAAATTGTATTTTTATAAAAACTTATTCATTAGACTTAATAAAGCTATAAATTATCTCAATGTTACCAACTACTGCATAGCTGTTTATTAGTTTTGATTAAAAAACTTATCGAATAAAACTATTATTTTTAAAATCTTAAAAGTGGGCATCATTTCATAAACATAAACATAACCAAGTACAAAGACTGTATATGTATATATACTAGTAAAATGTACCTTAATTTTAATAAATATAAAATTTTAAAATAAAACTTAAATATTTGAAGCAATATATAAATAGGAAAGAAACAAATTATTAATCCTTAATTATTAATTTTGTACTGCACTTTGAAAATACTTACAAATAATCAATAAAACAATTTAATCTAAAAAATATTGAAAAATTCTAACTTTAGATAAAACATATTCTTAAAATAAAAACAAGTCAAGACAGGAAAAACTTATTTTTATTACACAATAGTGTATCTTAATTAAATCTGGTGAATTTTAAACTAAGATTCTGAACTCAAAGTAAGTTTTAGGTAATGAAAGGCTATGTAGGATATAAATAAAAACAAATTATACAGTAATCTTCATTTATTCTACCAACATATGTTTCTGTGTGTCAACGAATCAACACACTTTAACTGGGTTGTTAATAGGAAAGATAACTCAATAATAATTATATTCCAGTGAAGTTACTTCACTAGGATCTTTTGTTAGAAAACAATTAAACCTATATTTTTAACAATTATGTAGGATATATCTATTTCTATTTTAAATGCACTAATACAAAAATACTAAAAGTAAAAAAATGCAACAAAAACGTTTCAGAAGTATATATCAAAGTTCTATTTAAGAATTAAATTTTAAATTTTGTTATAGACTTTCAAAATAGTTAAATGACTATGTACAAATTATTATTCATACTATCAAAGAAAATCTTGATTGATTTTATTGCACAAGTTTGTGCTTGAAGTATTCAATTTTGCATAAACATGTAATACTTATGTGCTATGCATGAATAAGAAAATTTTAATTTTACAAACATAGCTTACTATAGACTTTTAACTAAATAAATAAAATTCCAATGTTTTTCGTTTTACTTCGTTAAACCGATAAAGAAAAAGCTGCCGACACCTGAGTATCAAGTAAAGAACAATTATTTAAATAGATTTTTAGCCTAAGTAATTGAAAGTTATAAATATAACAACTAGCTGTATTATTAATGCTGCTATTAAAATAAAAAAAACTATCTTATAAAACTATTGATGGCAAAATTTATAAATTTAAAGTTTACATATATAAGTCTTTCTTTTTATAGCTAAACTTTAAGCTTATCACAAGCTAAAAAAAGCTGAAGTTTGATTAAAAACAAATTTTGAATAACAAATATTTTAAACTCAAAAAACTTAAAAATTCAATTAGTTTAACTACAGTAAAGAACAAAAAGTTTGATTTTAAAACCATTAAAAGCATTATAAAATGATTCTAGTTTCATCGTAAAAGTTATACTGGTTTATACCAGTTAAAATTTTTATGTAGGGACAAAATCTATTTATTTGTAAAAATTGCTTTACTTTAAAGTTTGTTAATGACAAAATATAACTTTTTACTATAAGTTACGTCACTGCAAACTTTACATGAATTAAATTTTGTAAATTTGTTTTATTACTTAAAACTATTTTACACCAACTGCTTTAAGTAATGTTTTAATATCTACTTGCTAATTTAAAATCAAGTTTTTCTCTGCTTTGAAGTACTTACATGTATTTCTTAAACGTTTAAAATCAAATCAACATTTTAAAAATTATTCTTATTCTATATCCTAAAAATTTAATATTATAAGTAGAAGTCAACCAACTTCGAATAGACTTTTTAAAACTTTAGATGTCTAATATTTTATCTTGTTTAGTAAAGAACCAACTGTTTTAAGAAGTTTTTAAAAACTTTGTGTTATCTAAAAATTATTTTTCATTGATTCAAATTGAAGTAACTCAGATAAAAAGTCTCTTATTACACTTAAACTTGCAGTGGAGTGTAGTTTTTAACATTTTTCTTTTATACTTAGTCTACCAAAAAAAATAACTAATCTTCTAAAATTCTTTTCAAAATAACCTACAATCTGATATTTCAGTTTCCTTAAAAACATTTATTTAAAAAACAAACGAAAACTACCTACTAATCTAGTTAATTATGTAGACGTTGCAATAAAATATTTTTATAAAAGCGATTTTAGCTTTATGGCTAAACTTCAAACTCATCGCCAGCTAAAACAAATATGTTGCATCTTTAAATGTTAAGTTATATTAATAAATTGTTTTAAAATCTTAAAATTTACCTAATAAAATTTCAACAATTACAGTACAAACACATAAAACATGTTCCCCTTTAACAATATTTTTACTTATACAGTATAACTTACACTGGTTTGTAACAGTTAAAAATTTATCTTGATAGCAAGCTTTAATTTATATATAGTATGTAATAAAAATTAAATTTTATTTATAATTACGGTCACTCTAACTTTTAAGTGTTTAAAGTTTTGAGAAAACGTTATGTTCTAAATAACTGTTGTAAAACAATTGAACACAACGTGGTTGTTCTACATAAACAAATATTCAATGCAAATGGCAGCTTTAAATAACTTTTTAACGAATTCTAAATAACGAATTGACTTTTACATGCAATAAAATAACATAACTTTATATCTACCTAAAAAAACTACAATATATTTATAAAGGTTTAGTTTAATGTAAAATTAAGATAAAAGAATGGAATTTTGTTTCTTCTATTAACTTTGCATTCTGTAAAAAAAAGAAGCTTTATTATTTTATTAAATAAATTGCAAAACTATCTTAATACTGTGAATAAAAAGTGGTACTAGTTTAGCTTTTATTGCATATTATTTTAATAAATTCCTTAAAAGTTCCCTAAATAAAAACTTTTACATTTTTAAAACAAATCTGTTATTTTCAAAGACTGATTCGATTTAAAAAAAGACAATTTATTATCATTAAAACACTTAACTTTATAAGAAAATTCTAATTTTTTAAAATCATTAGGAAAAAATAAACTGTAGAAGAGTATAAGTTTTCTAAATATGATTAAAAAAAACTGATTTTTTTATCATAAACTTACTTAAACTTTTAATTTGATTAAGATCAGCGAAAAAAAATAAATAGTTCTAAAAATAGAACTTAAGCTTCAATAGTAGATTTTTTTGTATTTTTAAGTAAAAAGTCAACATAGTTTTAGTAGCACAAGTATTAACTTGTTTAAGAAACTCATTAAAGTATTACTTTGAAACTGTTTTATGTTACTAACACAATTTTACAGGGTCTACACTCTACAGTAAAAGTAAAAAAAATCATACAATGAAACGTTTATTTTTTCAAATAACTTTTTTAAATTTATACATATTTTGTTATAAAACTGATTTGAAAAGCGTTTAATATAATAAAGCTTATCAGATTTATAAGATTACATAACATATTTAACTTTAAATATTTACAGTATAAAACACTCTTGTATACCATTTGAATACAACCTAACTTTTTTTTTTATTCTACAAATATTTTATTTTATTATTCAATTTAAATGACAGCTTTTAGTAACGTTTATTTTATTTGATAAATACAAACTAAACTTTATTTTTGCTAACAAATAATAATATTAGGTAACATATAATTAATGTGAAATTAAGTTATATCAAGGACTTTTGTTACGTCAAACAAAAAAACTTACATTAAACAAAAAAAAAATTGCACCGGGTTAGAAAATTTATAAAAAAATAAAAACCTAATTCACTGTTTTAAAAACTTTAAAAATACTCTTTATTCAATTGTTATTAAATGCTGGTATCATTTTGGTTTTAATAGGTAATAAATTAGTAATAATATAATTCATTGAAGCATGGCTCACCAAAAACTTTTCTAATGAACTTCGCTTATTTAATTAAAAAAAAGCTTTTATTATGTGTTAAAGCAACGATTAGTTATTATTAGTTTCAATTTAACCAGAAGTTGTATAGTTAATATAAATTCCTTTAAAAGAAATAAAAGGTATGATTGTTGTGTTTTTTATTTGTAAAACAGTATGTCTATTTTTGAAAAGGTACAATTAATAAAATGGTTTTATGTCAAAAATCATTTAGCTATATTTTTTTCTTTGCAATGTGTTAATTTACGTATAAAAGAAAATACGGCATGATACTTATTTCTACTTATTTATAGAAAGTAAGTTTTATTAATCAAAAAAGCCATAAAAAATTCGGGTAATAATTAATAAAAAGTTAACAAAACACACATAACTTTAAAAGTTGTTTTTCAAATATTTGTTCGTTTAAAAGCTTCAAACAAAATTATAAAAAAATTCTCTAACAAAAGTGTTTTTTTTAAGCACCTTGGTAAAGTGTTTTAACTAGAGAAAGAAAAAGTGTGTTAAAATGTTAAACTGACCTTAGCAATTTAAAAAAACGCTGACTATAAAAAAAAAACTTCTGCATAAATTCTTGGCTCAAAAAAGTTAAAGTTTCTACGTTTCTTCCACCAATCTATTAGCCAAGATTGCTTAACACTATTTTTATTCTATATTAAAATGTTTCAATAAAGTACAAAACACTAGCCGCTGCAACGATTGCTCGAATCGTCTGGTATGATACATACTGGTTTACACCATTTAAAAGTAAACTTAAACATCACTATATTTACTAACCGAGGTTACTTTATTATATTTGCTTTTATGTATTTAAAATAATGTATAAAATCTGACTTTATTCTAATTGTCACTTCAATACAAATTTTAGAAACTTTTAGTCTAGGTTCATTTTGTACTTAAACATCACAAATTGTGCTGTATTAATAGCAAATTAATTAGTTAGTTAGTAGACATTTTTAATTAAAGCTCTTTAATATATTAACAAATGTTATTTTACATGTACTGATTTACACCCAGCTTATATTTAAGAATTTACTGATTTGCTATTTATAACAAAAATGCACTAATTTCTATATTTTTAATAAAACATTTCTTTTTTTTAAATTGTTACATCACTGCAAAATTAAGGTGAACTGTATAGATGTTTTTTATTAAACTATAACAATTTTTTTTACGATTTTATTTAAAAAAAGTTGTAACTTTTATGGCAAGAAATTTTCATAAATACACTTAAAAAACGTAATCACTAAAACAAAAATCTAACTCAAAAATAAATTTCAGATTGCATTTGTAATAATGATTGCACATTATTATTTTTTCTATAAATTTTTAGTTAACTACTCAAAAGCAAATTAAACATCATTTTCTGTAAAAACTGGCATGAAACAAATTTATGAAACCCAATGATTTATCTAAAGAATTCCAATAGTCGGATTAAAAATGTTCATTAACAGCATTTTTTCAAAACAAATTTACAAATAAACTAAACAATAAATTTTTAGTATTAAGCATAACCTATAAAACTCTTTATAAAGACTCTCAAAAGTCGTCGGTTATTTCAAAAGTTTTACAGAAAGTCACGTTAAAGTAAAAACTATTTATTATCATTATTTTATATAAATAAAAATTATTCTATTTTCAGTGTTGCAATAATTGCATAAAAAAGTTGTATAGCAATTTTAAAGACAATTCGATTTAAATAAAAAAGTACTAGTTAATATAACTTGAGTAGTTTAAATACACCTAAAAAACATTACAAAAGCACGTATCTATAACATGACTAAAAATCTTCTATAGACTTTGAATTTAAGATATACAGTTTTTTTACCTGTTATACTACCAAAGCAATAACTATAAAAACTGGTATATTTAATTCTAAAGAAGATTTGTATTTTAATAATCGTCACTACAGTAAAATCTTTAAGATGTGTAAATTTTTAAGAAAATTTTTTATTAAATATAATTTAATTTTTCGACACTAAATTTTCAAAAACTTACAGTAAAAAAATATAAACTCTAAGAACGAAAAACTTATTAAAAAAACTGTTAACCTTTAAACTGTAACTTACTTAAACAACTCTGGTTAGTTATAGAAATGTTGCAAAGAAATAATATTTTTGTGTTTGGCTGAACGTTAAACCTATCAACAGCTGAAAAAGCCGGTGGTTGTTTGAATGTTAAAATAAAATTATAAACTGTTAAAAAATTTAAAAATATTACATTTTTAAATTTTAATAATTAAGGTATAAAATACAAAGCTTGTTTTAATACCCGCTACATACCAATTATAATGTTTATCCTGGCTTTGTATTATAGTTAAACTGGTTAATACCAGTTAAAATTACAATATGAAAATACTAAAATGAAATACACATTTTATTTAATAAAAAAGTTGACATGTATCTTATTTGTTACGTCACTGCAAAGTTAAGATCAGGGTTTCCCAAACTCATTTACTAAATCGCTCCCTTTTCAGAAAGTTGAAAAAATCGCCTCTTAATGAATTTATAAAGTATTTTTTTTCTTGAGTTCGTACTTTTGAGCCTTAAGTACTCTTGAGTTCGTAATTTTTGTTCGAAATTTAACTTTTTTAGGGGCTTTTTGTAAGAATCAAAAACTTTACCTAAATATACATTTGATAGTTATTGTAGAAAACACAAACGGCTACAATTTTTTTGTGAATAGAATATTCTTACTTTAAAATTAATTTATACTGGATTACACCAGTTCAAATTATACAGACGCGAGGTAGCTGTTAATTTGCTAAAATTGATTTAATTTATACTTTTTTTTGGTAAAAAGTCTTACTTTATTTTTATAATGACATCAACACAAATTTTATTTTGTTAGAAATTTTCATTAAACTCTTTTGAATTTTACTCGTAAAAAACGCACATTTTATTGAAAAATTAATTGTTGTTGTCTTATCTAAATTAATTAAAATGAAAATTAAGTTTGCATTTTGCTAAGAAGTTTTTAACTCAGATATAACTACATATAATATTAGTGGTTCAATATTAGTTGAAACAACTACTTAGAAGTTGTTTATTAGTAACAAAAGTTACATCAAGTAAAGCTATAAAAAGCCAAATGTTTGATAAAATATTTATACACTTTAATTTGGTTAAAAGTAAGTTCAACATTTTTGTCTATTATTTGAAAAGATAAACGACTAAAGCATTCCTAATAAACTGCAAGCCGTATATTTAAGGTTTATTAATACAAAAAGTCTACTCTAAATTTCGTTTTACTTTATATCTCATAACTGATATGTTTTTTATGTTTAGTTAAGATTTAATATTAGTATTTAACTACATATCAACATTCAATTAAAAAAGACATCTAAAAACTTTAATTAGACGTTAAGTAACATTTTTTGAACAGTAAACATTATCTTCGAAATATAGTTTATAAAAATTATTAAACTCTACTTAATTAAACTTAACATGTGTTCATAAGTTGAAATACGTCGCACAATTAAATACACAAAGTTTAAAATATAATTACACTCATAAAGCTTATTTTAATCTTGTTTGAAAAAATTCCCTTCTGCTTATGTTTCTTTTCTGATTTCGTCACAATATGTTAATCTATTAAAAATAATAAAAACAATTATTCAAGTAGTTGATTACATTACCTTTAAACAATTGATTTAAACAATTTTAATACCATATTGAACCTATGAAGTAAAATAAGTTTTAACTGTCAAAAAATACTTCAAGTTTTTTAAACAGTATGGTGTAGAGTTTATTTAATAAAAAATAATAAAAACAAATATAGTTTTACATTAATTCACAATAATATTGATTTAATCTAGTTTCTGACAAATTTTGTCTTATTTTTACTGTGATACTTTTTTTTTTTAATATTGCAAAAGCATGCAAAGCGATAAATTGTGACTTACCGACAACCCTAATTAAATTTAAGTTATTTTATGTTTTAAAAGTTAATTTAAAAACTTTTTAGTTTATTTCAAAGTTATTTAAGTTTTACATTAATTATTTTAAGTTAAACAAATAAATTTATCAAACTACAATTTAATTTTAAATCATTGTTTATTATTTACAAGTGTTATACAGCTGTTTAAGTTAAAAATATAAACTAGTTCTAACTCAAGTTAAACTGATTTTGAATGAAAATGTTATAAATATAGTTTAATCCCTTTACATATAAAGAGATCGTATTGTTATCATTTTTCTGTCAGCTAAAAAAATAAAGACTGGTTTGTACCACTTTAAAATAGAACAATGTAAGAGGGATTTCTCAAGTATTGTATAAAGTCTCGTTTAATTTAATAAACTATATTAAAATATTAACTTCTATTTTGTTAATTACGTCACTACAAACTATAAATTTATAAAGACTTATAACTGATATTTTATTTATGTTTACTTAAGATCGAATATCTAGTATATAACTGCATACCAACATTTAGTTAACAAAGACATCTAACAACTTTGAAACATTAGACGTTAAACAACATTGTTTTTAAACTTAAGATTATCTACTAAATATAGTTTATTAAAACTTTTAAATTATGCATAAATCTACTTATCATGTGTTTATAAGTTAAAATACGTCGCACAATTAAATACAAAAAGTTTTATATATGTGTAGTTACACTCATAAAGCCTATTTTAAGCTTGTTTGAAAAAGTCCCTTAGCTACTTTTTAAAACTTCTGCTTAATATCTTTTGTGATTTCGTCACAAATGTTTACTTATTAAAAATTAGAAAATAAAATAAATCAAAAATTTAATTACATTTTATTTAAACTATTAATTAAACATTCTTTTATACTATCTTGAACCTATAAAGTAAAACAGACTTTTACTGTCAAAAATTACTTTAAGTTTTTTAAACAGTATCGTATAGAGTTTTGATTAAGTTAAACATTATGAAAACGAAATACTTTTACATATATTTAAAACAATATTGATTTAATCTAGTTCCTTAAAAACTAATTTTGTCTTATTTGACTGTGATACTTATCATTTTTAAATATTTATTGCAAAGCAACAAATTTTTGCTTAGTCTTTAGTTACCGACAACCCTAGTTAAAGTTTATCAAACTAGAATATTAATTTTATACATTTTTTATGTTTTACAAGTGTTTTACATTTTACAGCTGTCTAAGCTAATAACATAAACTAGTTTTACCACAAGTTAAATTGATTTCGAATAAATTTTTTATGAATATAAGTTACCCCGTTTACATAAAGAGCTTATAATTTTATTATATTTTCTGTGTGGACTAAAATAGACGAGTTTGTACCAGTTTAAAATAGAACAATATTACAGGGATTTGTTAAATATTGTTTGAAAACTACTTCAATTTAATAAACTATATCACAAAGTTAAACTCTATTTTGTTATATATGTCACTACAAACTTTAAATCTATAAAGACAAATTTTTACTAAAAAAAAAGTTTTTGTTTTTTGCATTAAACTTACATGTTTACTTGATGGCTTAACAATTAGTAAGTAACTGTAAAAATTTTAGATTAGAAAGAACTTAAACTAAAATAGGTATAATTGTTTTCTTGTATTTGTAATGTAAATGTAGTTTTAGTACATAAGAATAAACTTATTAAATAATCAGTTTAAAAACTAATGTAAGTAAAATACATGACTTTTACAAGAATTAAAATAAAATAAGTTTAAATAAATTCAAAAAAAACTTTTATTTTTCTAGAAGTTTTCAAATTAATTTAGTATTAATTTTGCGAACCACGCAAAGTTTAAAGTGTTTAAGTTAATATAAGTAAAGTAAATAAAATTAATCTTGTAGTTTTAAAAATATTTATCATTAGGTTTAGCAGTGATTAAGTAAATATTGGTTCTAGTATTATTAGAATGCAGTTTTATAAATTTCAGCACAGTCACCTCTCGCAAAACTAAGCACTCGTTTGATTACGTACAAAGAGTCATACCTAGTTTAAATTTCAGTATCTACGGTATAAATTATATAGTTTTTTTTGCAACCGTACTCATCGAAAATACTGGTTTATACCAGTTAAAATCTTAACACAAAACAATCTTTTTTTATATAAAAGATTTTGTTATTTTGTATTTGTTCTATATGAAACTTTCTCTTTTTAATATTAGTTACGTCACCTAAAATTTTACAAAACGTTTTATTCTTAAAAACATTTGTATAAAAATTGTAAAAAAAGGATACTAGAAAAATATTTAATCAGTACAGGTGACAGGTTTTCGAAACTATAAAATTTTTACATTAACTTGTAATATTTATGTTAAATGCTTTTCAAAAAAAACTTTTTTATAATTTATAGCAAAATTTGTCTTTTAGAAAACATACGAAAAAAACTTTTATTTTTTATTGAAAAATATCTACGAAATTTAACACAGAATATTCCTAAAACTATTTAATTTGTAATTTAATACTGTGTAATTTAAAACATATATTTATCTAACAAAAAATTAACTAAATTTTTAAGAATTATTTTTAAAATAAAATACGACGTGAAAAACATTTTAAACAATAAAAAATAGTTTTAATGATTTCAATTTTGAAAGTTGATCAAACAAAGAATTATTTACGTATATTAGTACACGATATATCAAAATGTTATTAATAAAACAATTACAACAAAAAATAAGAAAAAAAGTTTCTTTTTAACTGTCATGCCAAACTTTGAACCCTTACACAAGTTAAAACAAAATGTTGATGTGTGATTAGTTAATTTAGTTATGTTAGAACAATAAATTGTTTTAACAATCAAGCACCTTACCTAATCAAAATATTTATAGCAATGAGATAAAACCTAAATCATGTCTTAATAACTGCTACAAACCAACTAAAACTATTTTCATCCAATTTGATATTATAATATATACTGGTCTGTCCAGTGAAAATTTCGAAGGGAAAATTTTACGCACTTTTTAATTAAGATCACTTTGTTTTATTTTGACTTTATTAAAAATAGCAGTTGTTAATATTAATTACGTCACTGTAAGTTTTAGATACAATTTTGAGAAAATTTTATTATTTAATGCTTTTTTATACTAGTTGAACATATTATACTTTTTTGTACAACAATAACTAATCAACGGAAACAACAGCTTTTATAATATTTTAAGTCTACATTGTTATTAATTAAAAATACAAATTCTATCTCTGCCTTATGCTGATAACTACTTTTACTAAGAATAAAGAGTTTATTTGTTAACAAAACTTTTATTTGTCTCTATAAAAACTTTCAAAAAATTACTGTGAGTAAACGATGGTACATGTTTAATTTATATATGAGAATAATTTTAAATCAATCTTTTAAGTATCTCGTTCATAACTTTTTATTAGCTTAAATTTCAAAGAATTTTGTTTGTACCTAACTGAAAATTTAATAATTATGGTACAAAAAGCAAATCGCTACAAAAAAATTTCTTATATAAATAGTAAAATTGTTAATGGTTTTCATTACTTCATTTTTGTTGTAACATTGCAATGTATAATAGCAACAATTACTATATTGTTATTTCACGTGAAAAATGTTTTTTGTTTTAATGGTTACGTAACTATTAACTTTAGATGTAAGAAACTTAATAATATTTTAAAATAAGTATTGTGAACTTTGAACATGTAATTCGCGTATTTTATTATAGTACCAGCAGAATTATCAAGAAGGTTTTAACTAAAAAAATCAAACGCAAGTTATAAGTATTATTTGGAATCGTTGTACTTTGCTTATCAAGTTTTTTTATCATTTATAAGACTAAAACAAACTAAAAAAAAGTTTTATTGTTACTTACTACTGCATAGTTGTTTATTAGTAATGGAAATCATTAAAAAAGTACATAAAGTAAGACTAAAACTTTTAAAAATTTAATCTAAATGGAAAACAATTTATTATCATAAACAAAAATAAGTTCAAAGATCGTATGTAAGCATTAGTATAGTGTACTTTATTAATGATAAAAAAATTCTTCAAGTTGCAAAGCTAAGTGTTTAATAAAAGTCTACATACTATATTTAGTTTAAAACTAAGATGAAGTAAAATCAACATACTTTTATTATTTTTAAAACACTCTTTACCTTTTAATTAGTTTAAATCGTTATTATATTGTTAAACCTACAAAAAATAACTTATATTTGACTTAATCTATGTTATACAGTAAATTAAGTTCAAAAATCTACATCATATATGTTGTTTAAATTAATTTATTTTTTTTTAATTACTATTATTTTGATTTTAGAATCTGTATGAGCGAGTAATTTATAATTTTATCTTTTATAGATCTCCAAGAAAAAACAACTAAGTTTTTATTTTTTAGATAATAAATGACATAATATTTTCTTTTCTCGTTGTAAAGCGTTAATATTTAAATTATCTTTTTATTTTTGACTTAAAGATAAATAGTTTAAAGATAATTTAAACATAATAAAATAACTATATAACAAGCTTAAACGCATCTCGGTAATACAAACCGAAATTGTAATCTATTCAACACTTCACTAGCTTATGTCATCAAGCACTGTGAAACTAAATATTATTTTTAAATTTTATACTGGTTTTTCACCAGTTTAAATTAATCGCTTTACAAATTTGATATTTAGAATTAAACAGTCCTCAATTTATTTCTGTTTTATAAGAAATTTCCATTTCTTTGTAATCGTTACGTCACTACAAATTTTAGTCTAACAATATTTTTTCGAATTTTTAAAAATTGGTGGAAATTTTTAGCAAAAAATTTGCATAATAACTAAAATAATCACCAAAGTAAAAGTAGTACTAAAAATTAATTTTTAAGCTGGATTTTAAATAATGAATGAACTTAATATTATTTGTGTTTAAACTTAGTGTCCATTTAATTTAAAGAAAAAGCAAACCGAACACCATAGTACAAACTGGCAAAAAACAAATCTATAAAATATAAGTTTTTTTTCTTTTTTAAAGACTACCAATAGTCGGTTTAGGTTGAAGCTTGTTTATTTAAACGTTCATAAACAGCAATTTTTTTTCAAAAGATAACAATAAACTGTTACTTTTGAGCATAACTTTTAAAACTAACTTGTTTGCAAAAGACTCTTTATAGTCGTCAATTATTTAAATTCTTTTAACAGCCAGGTTGAAGTAAAAGTTCATTATTATCATTATTTTGTATAAATTGAAATTATTTTACCTTTAGTATTGTAACAATAGCATAAAAAATTTTATAACAAGTTTGAAGACATTACGATTTAAATAAGGAACTATTAGTGATTTAAACTTTAGTATTTTAAATACATCTAAACAACATTACAAAAGCAGTAGTCTATAAAATGACTGAAAATCTTTTAAAGATTTAGAAATTAGAATATACAGATTTTTTATTTATTTTAAACTATCAAAGCAATAAATTTAATATTAAAATAATCGTTTCGTCAACGAAAACTTTAAAATGCATAAATTTTTAAGAAAAGTTTTGATCAATAGTAATTTAAATTTTCAACACTAAATTTTCAGAAACTTACCGTAAAACACATTAACTGTAAGTATAAAAAACTTATTAGATTCAAACTGTAAGTCTAAATAAACAGAAACTATCTTAAATAATTCTGGTTAGTTATATAAATGTTACAATTAAATAATAGTATTGCGTTTTTTCTTTTTTAATAACTAAAGGTTAAACCTATCAACAGCTAAAAATAGAGGATGTTTATTCGAATGTTAAAAGCAAATAATGATTGTTTAAATAATTGAGAACATTACCTGATTAAAATTTTAACAGTTAAAAATATATCTTATAATAAAGTTTGTCTTTATAACCATATTATTCGATACAATTCAAGTACATACTACTAACAAATGAATATGATTATTTTAACTTTATAATATAGTTAATACTGGTTAATGCCATTTAAATTTCCAATATGCAAATGATAAAAACTATTTTGAAATTTATTTTGTACGAAAATTTACATATTTATTATTTGTTACGTCACTGCAAAGTTTAGATGCTTGAAGTATCGACAAAACTTTCGTTTTTAAATGCTTTTGTATAACAATTGAACAAACTTTTTTTTTGTTCTACAAAAATATTTATTCGATTCAAACAACAGCATTTACTAATTTTATTGAATTTCTGCTGTTTAAAACTAAAATTTTATATCAGCTTTAAAATACAAATGTGTTTTCATAAAGAACTGAATGAAATTTAGATAAAAAATAAAGTATCTTTTTATTGCATGGTATCAAACTAACTTTCAATGGTATAGTGTTTCTATTTGAAACATATTTTGTTTATAAAGATAAGATATTTTAAAAGAAACAAGTTACTCAAACATCAGTTACGTTGTATATAACAATAAACAAAAAAATTTACATTGTATATAAATTTCAATACAACTTTTAACGCATTTATAAATAACACCAACTAAAAATGTGAGTTACTTTAATAAATTTTCACAGGCTGACAACGCGCTGATATTACAAAAAACATATAATAATTTTTAGTTGAAAATAAACTATAAATTGTGAAATTTTTATGGCTTCCAAATTTGTAAAAATTTTTGTTTGACTTGTTTTTATATTATGAAAAAAAATACTTTTTAAAAAGAGATACGACACTATAAACTTAGATGTATAGTTTGCAAAATTTTTTATTAGAAATCGTTGTAACAATATTATAATTTTTAACTTCTCAAAGTGTCCAGAGATATGTCTAATATTATATGATAGAAAATTAACGTGATTTTTTTCCGGGATGATTTTATTAGTTTAAAGATATTTGTAAGTAGCAATTATACAAATATTTAAATAAAATTACTTACTTAAAAAAAAAGCTACAATTAAAATTCTGGTTTTATTTTAACTTGTTAAAATTTTATTGTAACTTGTTGACGTAAATCAAGTTTAAAATATGTTCTAGTAAACAATAATAGAGAACTTTGCGTTATAAAGTACATAAGATTAAATGTTGTCACTTTGATTAATTTACCTATAATATTTAACACAGAATGTCTCTAAAACTTCGGAATTTAAAAAACTGTGTAGTTTTAAATAAATATCTTATAAAAAAAAATTCAAAAAAAACTTTTGAAAGTTCTTTTTAAAATAACATACAACATAGTATTTACAACTAGTTATTAACAAAAGTTGATATTTTACAACAATGAAATTTTTTTAAATCAATTAAACAAAAATAACTCTAAATTCATTTATTTACATTTAATCAAAATTTTCGCTCATTTAAAACATTTACTGTAGGATTTGTTTTTTAATTAATTATTTTTTGTAATTTTATGCAACTCTTATTAGTTATGTAAAGTTTGCAATAAATTGTTTTATTGATGAATGTCCTTTTTAGCTTCATGGCTAACTTTAACCTACCACAAGCTATAACAAAGCTAGAATGTAAAAAGTAGAAATATACATATCTTTAGCAGTCTAGAATCTTACCTCATTAAATTTTAATAATTACGGTATAGAAGTTAAGCTTATCTTTTTAATTGTTACATACCCGTTAACATAGATTGTTTTTTAGTTATGTAATTTATACTGGTTTATACCAGTTAAAATTTAGTTGCAAAAATTATGGCATTTATTTATCAAAACTGCTTTAATTTATTCTTAGTTTATAAGATAATTTAACTTTTTATTATAAGTTACATCACTGCAAACTTAGAATGAATAAAGTTTTGGGATTTTTTTTACATTTTGGAACTATACATTTTTTTGTATACCAATAAAACACAACATGCTTGATTGTTTAAAAAAAATAAATGTTTAATACAAACGACAGTTTTTAACAAAGTATTAACTTTTAAATGTTATTAAAAGTCAAAGTTTGATTGTTGCCTAAAAATGCTATCGTAGTTTTACAAAAGTATAAAGTAAAGTTAACGTATAACAAATCACTACTTACTTTGTTTATTACACGTTAAATTTGAACTGGGTTAAAAAATTTTTTTATTTAATTTATTTATATAAAAACATTAAAAAAAAGACAGTAAAAGAGTATACTTTTGTACTCGTTTAACTTTTATTAAATAATAGTTACACTTTTTTTTGAGCTTAATGATTTAAGGTGTTGCGTGTTTAAGGCAATTTTTTTAACTAATCCATTATTGCCGCTAGTTCGGTTAGAATAAATATTATGTGTTATTGTTGAAACAAGTTTTAGTTTTATTAAACCAGCGTAATTAAATGTATCTTACATTTTAAATACAATTAGTGGTAATACACACTACAAAGTAATAAAAAACAATATCTTTGCATATAGTAAGAAACTATAATTAGATAAAATATTTCTAGCTCTATGAAATATATACTCGCCTTTTACTTCCTCAACATAAAGACTTTACTGTGATTATTCTTCTTATATTATATTTTACTTAATTTTGTTTACTTTGTAAGTAAACTATAAGTTTTACTTATCATTAAATACTTTAGAAGAATAAATTTTTTAGCAAATATTTATTTATAAATTTTGCTATTTTTGTACAGGAAATTTTCTTGAATTTTCTTGGAAAATGTTAGTTTTGTTGTATTTGTAAAATAGTTGTCTAGTTTTATATAAGCAAAAATTAACTAAGTTGTAGTAGTATGGGTAATATCTTGTTTTAACTAAAACAAGTTTAAATATAAGTTTGTAATTGGTTAAGAATACTAACACGTTATTACAAAGTTATAAAAAAATTAAAACACGAAAGGTCTTTTACTTGTCCTTGTCTAAATAAAACTAACTTTTTATAAGGTACGCAACATAAACCTTCAAGGTTTACGCATTTGAAATACTGTAATTAAAGGGAAAAACTAAGTTGTATAGCTCATAAAAGTTTCTAAACATTAGTTTTACTACTAGTCAATATTGGTTTTAGTTTAATTAGAAACATTAAAAAGTTTAGTATTACTATTCACTTTTAACGCTTAGAAATTTTAATTTTATTTTACAAAGCACGGTTTTATATTAAATTTTCATTTAGATTCAATGTTTGTTTTACATGGGCTGTTTGGTTAAAATAACTGCAGACACCCGAATAAAGTAGTAAATGAAATCGACAGTCTATACTTTTTTGTTTAAGTTTGTTAACTTCAAAGCTAAAGAAACAAGCTTTGCTTTAACACATTTTATTGCTTTTAATATTCACTTACAAAAAAGTTATACAAAAAATGACAGTTTACACGTAAAATTAATTAATTTTAAATTCAACAACGATTTTACTCAATAAAATAGTAAAGAAAAGTTTACAAATAGAAAAATAATACTCGGGTACAACAAAACTTATATTTTGTTCTTTATATGTTCTACTAGTTTCTTACTAGTTCCAAATGAAAATTAACAGCTATATCTAGATTATAAATACTAAAGATTATAATCTATTTTATTTTATTATTGTTTTTGCGTAAATTTCATTTTAATACTCGTTTCTTTAATAGATAAACATTACTAGGTTTTTATAAAGCTTATTAATAAACAATATAATTTTTTTAAATTTATGTAATTTTTATCACTTTTTGTAAGTTTTCTTGAATTTATAGTCTTTTTTTTTCAAAAAACAAGAATAGCAACCATAAAATTTTCTCTAAATTGTTTATAATTGTTAAAAATGAGTTTGTGTGATAATTAATTACATGTCAAAAAAGCAGCTTAAAACACCAAGGTCTATATTTTTAAATTCTATATAATTTGCATTTGGGTGATTTTTCTTGATTGATTTAGCCCAGGTTAAAGTTTCTTTAAGCTTTAAAATTTTGCACAGGCGGTTTTTTGATATTTCCTAAACACAAATTTTTTTCAGTCATAAGACAAAGGTAGCCAAAAAAATAAGCACCCTATAGTTTCCAGTACTATTGAACCTATTAGTTATCTACTTTCAAACAAATACCTTTTATAAATAATCAAACAAAAACTTACTGAGATCAAAAACTTTCCAGTCAGTTTAAACATGCAATAAGCATAAGGTTTCACTAAACTTAAAATCTTATTAGTCATTTAAGTTTTAAAAATTTGTACAACAATTATTTTTTAAATTATCAGAATAAAAACAGCTATTTATAAACATACAACATTGAAACAATAAAAGATAATCTGCAATAATTAAAACTTATAGTTAGGAAAAGTTTAACTTATTTAAACAAACTAATCATATAAAGTTTGCATAAGTTATAAAGTCGATTACAAATACTATGTTTAGTTATATTGAATGACTTGAAACCTATTATTAGCTTACAAAATAAATTTTTTATTAACAAACATGAAAAGCGTGATTAAATTTGCTTACTCAAGTGAAGATTAATGTAATTAAAAATAACAAAAAAGTATGAATACGAACAACAAAAGTAATGCAGTTTTTAATACAGCTTATATGATTTAAAAAATTTATAGTACTACTAGTAATGATTACTAATTCAAAAATTTTTTAAAGTTTAACAAGTTTAGTTTTCTAGTTAATCTTAGTCAGTTAGCTATATATAGTTCTTTATATATATAGTATAGCTATATATTGCTATTATATGTATAACTATATATTTATATATATAGTTAGCTATATATAGTTTTAAACAACTATATATATAGTTCTTTAAAAATGATAACTTAGTTTAAAAGTACAACTTATACTGATTTATACCAGTTAAAAATTCTGCAGAGCGACGTTGACAATTAATTGTAAAAAATACTTTATTTTATATTTTTATTTGATTAGAAAATTTAAATTATTATTTTTACGTCACTGCGAACTAAAGAAAATAAAATTTTAAAATAACCCTTGTTCTTAAAAAATTCGTTTACAAACTAACACAGCACTCTTTTTTTGTTCAACAAACACAAATGTTTTAATCAAAAAACAGTTTTTAGAAGTGATTTAGTTTTGACCTACTTTTATAATTGAATACATCTCTCCAATAAAACCTAAAATGCGTTGCATATAATTGAAATAAAACTAAAAAATAAAAAGTAACTTATGTTCGCCTAGTGATTAATAAACTTTGTACCTTATCAAAAAGATTTTTCTTACAGACAGAATTTTATCATATTTTTTACAAAAACTTACAAAACTGCTCTAAATTTAGTTGTGAGTAACTAATGCTGCGATCTTGATTTTTGATTAGTTATAATTGTATTATTCTTTTTAAGCACAACCTTTTTGCGCAATAACAGTTCCGGTCCTTTACTTTTAAAAAGTTATTTTTTAGTGAATATTAATTTTTATCAGTATCTATACAACATATTTGATTTTAATGTAGTCATAATAAAATTAACAAGTTGTGTAGTTTTTATAAATAAATATCAGTATTAATTAGAAACTATAAATTACTTAAACTAAATTAAGCAGGCATAAAGTAAGACACTTGAATAGCAGTATTAGTTGTAGAGTAAAACTATACTGGTTTTTCACCAGTTTAAAATGAAGAAGATATATTCGAGTCATATTTATCACAACCAATTGCATTTTATCTTATTTTATTTAAACAATTTAACAAATTAATAATCGTCTATTCGCAACAAACTTTGGAAGTAGAAATCTCTAATTTAAAAATTATTGAAATGTACTTGAAATGATTGTGCACTAAGTTTGCAAAATTCAAAACTCCTTAACTAGAAAAGCTTTATATTTTAGTGATTGATATAAAATTTAGAGTTATAACTAAAACTTGTTATTTTCATTTGTATAGTTTACATCCATTTTTTTTAACTCTTAGAAATATGCAACAATAATGTTAATACTTATTATTCTTTATTTTATAGGGTTTAAATTATTTATATTATAGTAAGCTTTTCAAGAAAAAAGTGAAGATCCTAAAATATCTTGTTCAGGGACCTGGGTGCAAAAAAAGACCAAAAAGGCCACAAAAAGAAATATGCAACAGTGAAACTAAAACTTATTATTTTTATACTTATTAAGCTTATTAAACAAAAATGAAGATGCTAAAATTTGATCCAAGGACCTGGGTGCACAAAAAGCCTCACAGTTATCAGGTCGCACACCCAACTTAAGTTAAAATTATAATCAACTAAACAAATAAAAAACGAAACTGTTATAATTTAAACATTAAATAATCTCTAATTTAATCTAACAAAAAATTATGATTCTATTCAATGTATACATACATTAGAGTATTATTGTATTTTTTAATGTTTTTTTTATTAGTCATAAAAGCTTTATATTTTCGAAAAAATTACAGAAACTTAATGAAAATTGTTTAAAAAACATATAAAGCTTTCTTAAAACTTTAAAATTTTATTTTCTTGAAGTTCATCATTTTCTTAAGAATTTAACGTACACAACACATATAACTAGGGAAAAAGAAATATAAATTACAGTTATCTTAAACTTGTAAAAATTGCAATCTTGTTTATTGTAAACCAAAATATTGCTAACTGTTTAGCTTTTATAATGTTTTCTTTGCTTTCTAAATAACAAACCATATGTATATGCAAACATTATTGTTAAAGATTTTCGTCACACACAAGTTCTATTTATATAACAGAATTAATTGTTGCAGCAGCATTTAAACTACCTAAACAATAACATTTAATAAGCGTGTAAATATTGCAACTGGGTTTATTTTATAAACATTATTAATGCTCGTCATTTTGTTCAGTTTTTCACACACTTATTCAAAAGTATATTTAAAACTAATTTTTTTTAAACATAACGAAAAAAATGTTAAAGTATTATTGTTAGCAAAAATTTTTTTCTCTTAAAACTGTTTAAAACAAATGTTATTGATGAAATTAGATTGTATAAGTTATAATATTAACATATATGTAGATTGCCTAACGATTTGATAAAATGTACTTTTTAACAAAATGATACACTTCTATAACTAAAAAATAGTAGTGTTAATAAAAAGTATACAAACTTAATAAACTATTAACTGTTAACGGTAACCTGTTAACTAAGACAACTAAGCTTGTAATATTTTTTTGTTAAATATTCTTCTAAAAAACTCTACTGTTTTAGGAAACTTATAGAAGGCTTAGTATATTATAGAACATAAGACTAAAACTTGTTATTTAAATATGTTGAACTGTGTATCTTTAAATGTATATAAAACTATCAAAAGTACTTAGCCTTTAAAATAGCATACGACGAGAAGTTAATTTTTTACAAAAATAAAAATTTTATAGCGATAAAAGTTTTAATAGCTTGTAAAAAAAATAAATATTAAAGTTTATTAATAAACAACATATCAAAAAGTTGTTAATAAAACAACTTTAGCAACAAAATAAGTAAAAAAAATTGTTAACCACAAAGTCCAAAGTACATCAGCTAAAACAAACCACGTTGTTTTTTAATAAGTTAACTTAGTTAGAATTTTAAATTGTTTTAACAATCAAGAACTTTAACTGATGTAAATTTTGATAGTTGTTGTATAAAACCTTAAGCTTGTCTTTATAACCGCTACAAACACAAAATATCTTTTTTTTTTCAATTTGATAGTATAATTTATACTGGTCTATGCCAGTTAAAGTTTCGAATGGAAAGTTTTACGAAATTGTTAGTTAAAATCACTTTTTTTTTTATTATAAAATATCAGTTAATAATAATAATTACGTCACTGCAAGTTTTAGATACAATTTTGATAAAACTTTTTATTATTTAAAGCTTTTATATGCCCACATTATACACAATATACTTTTTTTTGTACAAAAACAACTATTATAACGGAAACGACAGTTTTTAAAATATTTTAAGTCTACAAAGCTGTAGAAGATTTTAAAGCTAATTTTTAAAGTCAAACATCTACATCATTAATATTATCTGAATTAATTTATTAAGAAAAAATTACTATTACTCTAACTTTAGCATCTATATGAGCGTGTAATCTATTACTTTTTTGTTTTATAGAACTTCTTAAAAAATTAACTAAGCGTTAAGTTTTTTTGAATAATAAATGTCATGATATTTAGTGTTCTTGTTTAAAAAAGTTAATGTTAAAGTTATCTTTTTTTTTCGAATTAAGATTAAAATAGTTTAATTAAACAAGTTTTTTGACAGGCTTATTTAAAGACCTTTTTTTCTAAAAACATTTATGTAGGTTAAAAACTTTCTACAAAAATATATTTCTTTTGTTATAAATTTATAAATTATTAACAAACAAAAATTTAACTTAGTTAGGTAAATTTACAAATATACTCTTAAGTAAACTGATAAAGGACATGAGTGTTATTTTATACTTCGTTATAACATTATTTTACATCATTTTTCTTAAGTATAAACTTTAATGCTGCACTCGCTACCACTTATTTAGTGCTTTACATTTAAAACGCTACTAATAGCTGGGTAAAAATAAAATATATATTTTAATATTTTGTTATAATTAAACATAATAAAATAATTATATCACAAACTTAAACGCATATCGGTAATACAAACCGAAATTGTAAGTTATTCAACACTTCACCAGCATATAAAATCTAAGCACTCAGAAACTTTAAAATTTTTTAATTTTTTGTCCTAGCCTTATACCAGTTTAAAAACACTACACAAATTTTATATTAAGAGTTAAAAAAGCTACCAATTTATTTCTGTTTGATAAAAATATTCTACTTTTTGTTAATCGTTACGTCACTACAAATTTCAGGTGTAACAATTTTTAATGCGATTTTTTATAAGAAAATAATCGTAAAATTTTAGCAAGAAAAAATGCATGAATTTATAGAAACTAAACTGATCACCAAAATAAAAGTTTTACTCATAATTATTTTTAACTGCATCTTAAATTAGGCTAATTTATAACAAGCAAGTATAAACATAAATAAAACAATCCTGGTTTTCTATAGATGATAACAAACTTATAAAACCAATAATTTTAAAACAACCAATTTTTAATAGGATAGTTTTAATAAGAATAATTTTTGTTTCAGAATAGTTTTTAATCGTTTGTATATTTGATAAAATTTTTACTTTAAAAACAGTATATTATGAAAAATAATTTGCTGTTAAAACAACTTAATTTTATTCTTAATTTAATTTTTGCATTATTGTTAACTTAGGTTTTGTTTCAAAATAGATATTTTTATTCATCGATAATACTACTTCTTTAATATAAGACGTTTGTAAGATACATTTTCTTAATAATCTATGTTTTTGTTATATTTTAAGTATTGTTTGGGAAAAGTTTATTAATTTTATTTTTATTTCACCGATAAAAGTAATTATTTATTAAAAATGACTTAAATCAAACAGTTCCTTACTAAGATAGTTTTTAATTTAAAGTTTATATCGGTAAACTTGGTTTTTATATATTTATTTCATTTGAATTTACTTATACATAAGAAAATATCATTATATTGTAAAAAATATTTCGAGTTTTTAAAAATTTGGTTTTATACACAGTTTCGAATTACAACGTCATAGTATATAATTTTACTTTTATCTACTTAGTTGCATGAATAAGTTTTAGTTCTGATAGTTTAATGTTCACTAAAGAAGGACTGTTGTCCGAAATCGATTTGAACTAAAGTATGCAGTAAACTTGTAGATTTTTTAACCATCGTTTGATTTTTTCTAACTATTGATGCAAGGAATAAAATCACAAGTATTAAAAATTGATTGTGTCTTGAATTCATTTGGGATTATATATAAATCTTGTCTAACGTTTAATAGTTGAGGTATAAAGTACAAAGCTTGTCATTTTTTCCGTTACATACCAATTAAATCAAGTAATTAAATGATTTAAGTGATTAAACTTTTAAAGTGATTTAAAATACTATTACGTTTTTACAAGGCTTACAAAATAATTTATACATACAAAGGGAATTTCAATTATTTTTTGTGGTTTAGATGAAACTAATGGTCTTTTTAAATAGTTCGGTTAAATAAATACTTTAAAATTACTTAATAATAGTGACTTGTCTTTATGGTTTATAGTAAATTTTTGCTTGGTCAAAAGTACGTGTGTTTGTATTGAATTGGCAAAAGGTGAATTTAATTTAATGTCACATAACTAAAATAATTAACTTTTTTTTTTAGTTTATAGAAATTAATACAACTAATAGTAGAAATACTAATTAAGTAAATAAGTCTAATTAAGTCTAAATATTACAACTTTAGTCGACAATTTTGTTTTTGACGGATATCTTATTTTGAATGTTATTTCTTTTAAACTACGGTGTTTGCATTTTTTTCTGATTCATTACCTTACTTTAAAAAGACAGCTGACACCTTTGTTAAAGATGGCTTGAGTTAAAGTAAATATTAATTATTGACACTCTAAACGTTTTTTTCTTATGTTTGTGAATTCAAAAAACTCATATAACACATTAACCTTAATAATGAATGTTCTTGTGCTGAGTAATTATCCTTGTGCTAAGTGATATATTCAATAAAAGTTAGATTGAATGCTCTTACAGGTATTACTAACTAAAATGTATAACATACTTTTCAAGAAAGATAAATAAGACTGCGGTGCTATAAAAATTGTATATAATGTCATAGTAAAATTGGGTTTTTACCAATTAAATTCAAATTAAAAATGCTCTGGATAGTTTTTCCAAAAACTGTTTCTATTTATTTTTATTGCAAAGATTTTTTTTTTAATCTTCGTTACGTCATTATCAAATTTAAATGTACTCAATTTTAAGAAATATTTTTCATTGAAAGTTGTTTCGATTTTCTACCTAAAATTGCTTCAAGTTTTGGTGTTTAATTAAAAGCATAAATAGTTAAACAAGGATTATTTAAAAATAACAATTCTTGTCTCTAGACATTGTTATTTACATTATTTTTTTGAATTTCACATGATAGTTTTTAGTTGTTAAAGTATTTAAAAGTAGTAAAAAGTTATTGATTGATTAGCTTAATTTAAGAAGTTATTAGTAAACATATAAAAAAAACAATAAAAGCTAGTCGGTTACAACTAAAACTTACAATAAAAACGAGTTTAACTTATTATAATAAACTAATAGTGTGGTGATCTATAGGTATTAACTACAGACTGATCCGGAAAAAATAGTTTAACAAGTTATAAAGTAGCAAAAGTAGTTATTCAAAACGAAATACCGTAGAGAATCGAAAACTTTTTTGTAAAATTTGTTTTGTTGATAGTAAAAGATTCTTTTTGATTTTTTCAATGTCAACAAGAGGTTGTGTTTAGGATATGTCTAAAGATTAGAAAGCCACATCAAACTTTAATCAATCTGTTAAGATTAGAGCACAGATCCAACAAAAACGGCTCATCTGAGAATTTTTATTAGAAGTGTTTTTACTAATTTTTACATTTTGAAAATATTTCTAGAGGTTTAGTTCCAATCCAAAGTACAACAATTAGTAATAAAAAATAAAATCAAAGGTGCAATGCATCAATAAAATTGGTGTTTATTTGCTTGAATTTGAACTATTTTAATAAACTATATAGAAACCTAATAAATTTACCATCCCTAAGTCTAGTTTAATTAAATAGGTAGTTTAAAAAAAGCATCTGTGTATGTAAGTATAAAAAGCAAAAATTTAACTATTTTTGCCAAAATATGTTGTTTAAAAATTGAAAGTATATACATAACAAAAACTATATTAACTTCTTTCATATACATTGTTTAAAATTTGGCTGTACGCACTTAGATATTACATGTAGAAACAAGAATTAAAGAAAATTTGCATAAACTACAATTGATCTAACTTACGTATTTAATAAAAAAAAAAGTTTTAAATATGAGCATCTTAGTAAATTGGTGTGCGTAGGAACTAGTTTAGAGTGTAAATCAAATATCTAAAAAGTTAGAATGTGTCAAAAAAAAATTAATAAATCTTATTTATTATTTTGATCTGATTTTAAATGTGTTTGAACACTCAAATATAGCTTACAGTGATAAAACATCTAAAAAAGAAACTTAGGTATAAAATACATGTTTAACGAAATACCTAAATTGAAAAGAAATGCTAATTTAGTCAATTACTGTGTATTACTTTTGAAAAAATGGAAAATATTTGCGTTGAGTTTATTTATTAAATATGTCTTATATAAATAATTTACTAAAACTAAGCACTTTTATATTCTTTTTTTAGATAATAATTGCTGTTCTAAGAAGAAAGTTATCATGATACTGAGATAATAAAAAACACTGGTTTAATTAATGGTAATATGTCTATTTAAAATTTTTGGTCCAAAGCAGTAATGTCTTTTCATTTTTCATTAATTATTGACAGGGACCCAAAACAAAATCAATCAAATTAAACCAATTTAACAAAAAAAAATTAATTAAAATTTATTTTTTTTAGCAGACTAAATTTACATACTCGCAGGCCGAATAATTTTTTCGCGGGCCGCATTTCATTCAAAAAAATTACGTGTTCTAGGGCAGCAGATTTACCCTTTAAGGGCCGCAGTTGGCCCGCAGGCCGCAGTTTGCCAACCCCTGCTATAGACAATAAAAAAAAACAGAAAGACCAAGTAATAGTTTTTTATGCCTTTTTTAAATTTTTAAACTTACTTTCTTAGTATGTAAGTTTATAATTTTGAGTAAGTCTTAGATACGGTAGTCTGCAATTTTTTTTGTAAAGTTTTTTTCTTATCTGTTAAAAACTGTTTAGACCTAAGTCAATAACTATTAATACCTAAAATCTTTTTTTGACTTCGTAAATTTAAAAAACTAAAGTAACAATCTATGCATAAACAAAACCTCATACTTATAAAATAACCGACAATATGTTAAATAAAAGATGACAACACATACATATAGGATAAATAAATGTAAGGTGAGTTGTAGCTTATATTTGATACAGACTCGTTAAACAAGTTTGTTTTAGTTTTTTAGTGTAACTAATACTGATTAGTATCAGTAAAATTTAAATGACATTAACGACCGTTATTTTACCAAAAGAGCTTTAACTTATGAAATTTAAAAACAAAAATTTAATTTTAAACGTCACTTCAAATTTAAGCTGCATGAAATTTTGAGAAAACTTTTTTTTTTTTAAAGATTTTGTATATCACTTAAATAGTTTATTTTCATACATAAATAAATGTTTAATGCAAACTACAGCTTTTAATATATTTTTTTTTTGCTCAAAAAAGAAATGACCTCTCCCTCGAAACAGCAATAGTTTTTATAAATGATTAAAATTAATTAAAAATAATAAAAAGTTTTCCTTGGTAAGAATAAACTTTGAACGTGAAAACTTTAAAAATTGTGAAAAATTTGAACGTAAAAAAGTTAATTTAAAAGATTTAAACTAAACTTTTTATTATAAAAATAAATAAAAAATATTTTAATACTGTGAGTAAGCAATAATAGTAGTTTAAATTTTATTAAATATTGATTTTATTCTTTTTAACAACAATTTTTTAAGCTATTAACTCGCTAAAGGCTCATTCTTAATAAATTTTTATTTTTTTTTCGAATAATTTTTAAAGCCAAAGTTGCTAAAAAAATATCATCAAGATCTGTTATTTATAAAATTTGTAAGCTAAGTTAAATTTTATATTACTTATTATCATTTAGATATTGTTTAGCCTTCAGTATTGTAATAATAGAATAAATATGATGAAATACTAAACATAAATTTATTTTATGATAATTAAGATTTAAAGAAACAAACATTATATCTAAGTCTCATATTAGTATATAACTTAATTTTCAACCACTTACCGGTGAAACGTGACTACAACGTACATGATTAAAAGTTTCACTGATTAAGTATCAGTTTAAATTACAGTATGATTAAACTAAATTTAATACTAAAACTGTTTGGTGTTGTATCGTAATTAAAAAAAAACTACTTCTTAAAAACCAAAACGTCACAGCATACTTTAGAAGTATAAAACTTTAACATTATTACGATAACAAACTACCAAAGTAGTGGTTAGTTTAAATTATAAAGTATTCACTTATTAAAAAGGTCTGTTTTAAATAAACAGCTTGTATTAGATTAAAAAAACTAACACATTTTTCTATAGTTTAAAATAAAAGAAGATTCATTAAATAGCAAAATCATTATTATTTTTTTATGACAATTTTATTTAATATTTAGTTGACAAACTATAAAATAAAACTGTTTACCGTTTTATAACACCATTGACAAAATTTAGGTCTATCAACACCTAAAACAAAGATAGTTTTTCTTTTAATGTTCAGTTTGAATAAAAAATTGTTTCAACAATTTAGAAACCTATCTAATCGAAATCTCGATAGTAACGGTATAACACATTAACCTTGATTTTATACTCACTACAATTTTTTTAAAAGTTTCTTTGTAGTAAAAATTATACTGGTTTGTACCAGTTAAAAATACCGAAAACGAAAAAATCTACTTACATGTCAAGATTGCTTTAATTTATTTTTAGTTTTAAATAAAGTTTAATTGATAATGAATAGTTACGTCACTGCAAGTATTAGATAAAATAAAATAAACTTTTTCTATTTTAGAAATTTTGTATACCGATTGGACACAACTATTTGTATTTATTCTATAAAAAGTAACGTGCAAACAACTTTAAGTATTATTTTTATTTTATACTCATTTAAATAAACAATCTAATTTGCCTAAATCAAAATCTAACATTGGAGTACATTTTATAATATTTAAAGAAACAATAATAAAAAAATCTTTTTTCACCTGATAACAAATTATTATTACAACTGATTAGATATTTTATTGAAAAAAGAAACGAGACTTCATTCATTTATATAAGAACTTAAAAAACTCTATTAATACTGTTAGTAAACAGTTGTAATACTTAAAAATTTATTAAATTATAATTTAACATGATTTATTTTAAGTAAAATTATTTAAGGTGTCTCACTAAAGAAAATGTCTATACAAAAAAGTTGCTATTTAAAAACTTACCGTTTAAAGTGAAGATTATTTATTATCAATATAAGGTTTTTTTGCCTAAAATCTTGTAATAATAGCATAATTAACTTTTATTATTTAAAAGGATTTCATAGTTTAATGAACTAAAAGTAGAAGTAAGACAATTACCGAATTTTAGAAAACTTAAATAAAACTAATATGTGCCTAATATTTCAACTGGCTTTTCACCAGTCTAAATAAAAGAAAATTAAATAGTGTAATAGTTATATAAAATACTTTATATTTTTTATTTCAAAATAGAACTCAATTTTTTATAAACATTACGTCACTACAAACTTAAAATGTGTAAGTTTTAGACAAAATTTTATTTATTAAAACTAATTAAGTTCTGTTTTAAGATCTTATTTAAGATATTATACCTTTTTATCTTGAATTAAAATATTGACATAGTTTAAGTGGCATATTTTTTATAACATGTTAAAAATATCAGCTTGAAAAATACTATACAATACCTATATGTTTTGCAAGTTAAAGTTAAAATAAAGATTAATACATATTAAAGTGACATTAATTATTCTTAGTCTATACCAAATTATATAGAGTAAATTTTTACTTATGATTAATATTATTATGTAAATAAAAGTTTGGCAAATTAAGCCTTAATTAGAAAAAAAATTCTTAAAGTAATTTAAGTAAACGAACTAGTTCTAAGTTTAAATTAAAATTTGTAAGTATAAATTCAACTATTAATAAAGTTAGGAGATTTCTTAATTTTATTAAATATAAAATGTTCTTCAAAAAAATTAATCAGTTTAAGTATAACCTTTATAGCTACGGTAGCTTGCAAACATTTTTTAAAACCTTTTTAAAACTGCTGAGACCCTAATTTAAAAAAACATTAACTTTTAACATCCTGAAGTGTTTAAGCCTGAAGTTTGTGAATTTTTAAAACTAAAGAAACAACCTATAGTTCAATAAAACTTATTTTAGTATTTAATAAAATAATATTATTGATAGTATATATATATGCAAATTGAATTAATGTTTAATTAGTTAATAAGTATAAGTAGTTAAAAAGTTATAATATTTTCATAAGTATGTAAATGTACATAATGTAGTACTATTACTGTTTATAGCAAAAATAAAATCGAATTATTTATTTTCATAGGAACGTTTTAGTTTTCAAAAGTCGTTACGTCAATAAAAACTTAACTATTCCGACGTTTTAAGCAAAATTTTTCAATAAAAATTGTATTTATTTCTGTTGCATTAACTAGCGTTGTATCAATAATCTAAAAAACAAGATTAACTTAAAAAAAATATTTTATAATATTGTTATAATTTATCTAACTCTTGACAGCTGATTTAAATTAAAGACTGTTCTTATTCAGAGTTTTTATCGTTACGAAGATTGTTGCTTTTAGTATTGTGATAACATTATAAGTAGGTTGTATAACAAAATTATATGCATTTTGAGATAGTAAACTAAGAACGTATGATAAACTAACACATATCATAAAACAAGCTTATAAAAACATGAAATTAATTTATAATAACTTCCATAATAAATAAAGTAGGGGCATGAATCTTATTTTACTGGTTTCCACCAGTTCAAATTACAGCATCCACATATTCCCAGGATTTACATCTAAGTTAATTAAAAAAATATGTTTTTTCTACTTATCGTTACATCACTACAAATTGTAAATCTTTTAAATCTAAACAAATTTTAGAAGATAAAAACTAAAATTTACCTAAATATACTGTTGGATTAATAATCAGTAAACAGTTTAAAAAAAATATTTAGGTAGAAACTAAACTACATTAGAAAAGTTATTTTTGTTATGTATATGCTTAATATGTATATACATTTTTTTGAATTACAAACTTCTTAAAATTTAAATAACATATGTATTATTGTTTCAAAAATGATAACTTCATTGTTAGTTTTACTAAAACATTTTTACAATTTTTATAGCTGAATACTCATAAAACAGATAAACAAGTGACTTTTACTTTTTCTGGTCCGTATTACGTAAGTATGAAGGCAAATTAAAACTAAAGGGTTAAAGTATTTAATTTAAAGTTTCTTGCTTAAAATATTATTGTATTATAGTAAATACAAACGTTAACTAAACTACTAGCAAAGTTTAATTCTAGTCTAGTTAATTCAAATTAAAAATATACAACTTGAATATGTAATTAAGTAAAAAATAGCTCAAATGTTAAAACTTATGTTTTTATGAATGTAAGAAACCTTTTATTAATCATAAAAGTTTTAAATTTCTTTTTTTTATCTTAAAGTTAATAAACACAGAGGTTATAAAGAAGTATTTTCAAAAGTATTTGGTGGACTAAGAAGCCTTTTCTAAAGTAAACTTTATCCATATATATTTTTTTCATAAAGCGTTTATTAATGAAAAGTTTTAATCAGACTAGACATGGTAAAAAACTCCTGTAAAAACATTATGATGATGAAAATATTGCAATGGTCGGCTGTTTGTAAAAAGGTGAAATATTTTTATAATAAATCTTTTTTTTTTTTTTAATAATTTTTTTAAGGTTTATGCATACTAGACCAATTATGTATTTGGTTTGTAACCTTTAACTTTACTTAGGAATTACTTTACAGTATGCTTATAAAAACAATTAGTTCCTTTCCTTTAAATTTACAAAGTTTAGTTAATATGTGAGTAATGGTTACTGTTAGTATAGATATACAAATATGTAAGGAATTACCCTACATTAAGCTTATAAAAACAAATAGTTCCTTTTTTTTTGTTTATATTTCGCCGATAGCAGTAATTATATATCAACAATAACTTACATCAAGCAGTTCTTTACTAAGACAGTTTTTAATTTAAAGTTTATATCGGTAAAGTGTTTGTTTTTATTTTCATTTCATTTAGATTTACTTTTACATACAAAATATCATTGTAATGCAAAAAATCGTCTAGCTTTAAAAATTTGGTTTTATACACAGTTTTGAAATATTACATCATAATATATTGTTTAACCTTTATTTTATTTACTTTGTTGCATGAATGTGTTTAGTTCTGCTAGTTTAAAGTTCACTGAAGATGGACTGTTGTCGGAAATTAATTCGAACAAAATGTTGCAACAAACTTGTAGATTTTTAAACCGTCGTTTATTATTTTTTGTAACTTTTAATTTACAAAACTTTATTTATATGTGAGTAATGGTTAACGTTAGTATAGATATACAGCTATGTTTGTAAACATTTCAATCTTTTCAATAAAATTATCAAAACTGTAGTTGACTGCAGTACTTGCGATTAACCTCTGTTTATAGACCGTTGCCAACATCTTAGTAAGAGCAAAGATTAATTAAGTAAGAAATTTATAAGGAAGCTTTATTAAATAGCTATAACAATAATGAACAAATTTAAATACATTAAATATAAATAATCCTTTTTTCGAGCTTAAAAGACAACTGAATAGTCATAAAAAATATGCAAACTGAATTTAGTGTATAAAATATACAAGTATAGCTAACTTAAAGTAGTAAGCCAACTAAATATACATACATAACTCATTTTATTTTTTATTTTTAGTATAACTTATGCGACACCGATGAAATTTAGTCTTAAGCTAGTAAACGTTATAGCTATAATGTTAATATATTTTTAATGAGAATCAATAAATTTATGTATAATCATATTAAGTATTTCTAGTTTATATATTTTGAGGAAAAATTATTTTGCTAAACAACTTTTTTTTTAAATGTTTTATGTTTACTCTTTATTTAGAAACTCACTTTAACATGATGCGGTAACTAAACCTGAAATAATATCTTAACTGACAGCATACATTGGTTTCTGAGAAAATTTAATGTCTTTCGTAATAATGCTAACTAGAAAATAAAAGTTACTTTGATGTTAGAGGCTAATTAGTTTTATATTAAAAACTTGTTGTAATTGTGTAGTAATTGTTATACTGGTTTGTAACAATTCAAAATAAAAAGTTTTTTACAGACTTAGTTTATTAAAGTTTTCTTTGAATTTATATTTACTTTACAACAAAATTTCGCTTTATATGAATCGTTACGTCGTTACAAGCTCAAAATATGTAATATATTTTTTTAAATTTTCCTTATGTAAAGTTGTAATTTTTGTATGATTTAACTAAATTTAACAACATAAATATATATCAATTAAAAATTATCAATTAAGTCTTTTGGAAGAAGAATAAAAATCTAAAGTTTGTTAAGTTATTCAACTTTCGTTGTTATTTATTTTATATTTATATATATTTTATATAATATTTAACACATTGTTGTTTATTGAAAAACAGTAAAGTTAATGAACTTATAACAAAAATTTGATTGAAAAATGCTTTAAGTTTTAAATGTTTATGTTTTAAATGTTTTACTAAAATTTTGTACACTTTTATAAATGTAAATAACTAGCAAAGCGTATAGGTTTAAAAGTGTTGCACTACATTAATTAAAATATTTATTTCTCTAAAATTTGTTGATATAAAAAGTATCTCAAAAACTAAACGCTGTTTGTTATACAATTTTTTTTATTAAGATTCTACTCTAGTATAAACAAGCAACTGAACTCTCAAAATTAACCCATAAATTGAAAAATGAAAATAAGAAATACAAAATAAAGTGGAAAATATTACAAAGGGAGAAAAAACCAAAACCAGGAATTATGACATGCAGGTTGTGCTTAAAAGAAGCTTTACTGATCCTTGAATCCGGTTCAAATTGCATCAACAAAAGAACGGAACTAATAAACTCATGCAGACACAGAAACAGATATTTACTAATAAACTGGAAAACAGACAAAACTTAAACCAAATCATAAATAAAGTAAAATATAGGTTATTTTTCTTGATTTTTCATTGAGTTTTTGTTGACATTTGACTTAAATTGAAAAAAAAAATTTTTAGACAATTCTTAATTCAACTTAGATAAATTTTTAGAATTTTTTAAAGATAGTTATCAAATCCGTTAAAATTTTGACTGTTATGTTAATTTAACACAAATTAGATTTTGAAATCTTCAGCGACTTTGAGTTTTATTAATGTTTTGTTGACTTTTGGCTTAAAACCACAATTTTAGACAATTCTTAATTTCATTTTAATAAATTTCAAGGTATAAATATTTTATTTTTTTTTTTAAAGAAAAGCTCTGGATTCAGTTTTTTTATTTGACTCATTATATTAATATTAATTCAATCCTTTTGTTAAAAACTAGTACCAATTTTACCTAAATATACTCTGATATGCTTGAATTTTCGAATATGCAGCATTTTTGTTTTTTTTTATTTTCTTCACACATGAATAACTTTTTAAACAACAATATAATTAACTAACATTGTTATATGCTTTTTCATATTTTATTTTTGCTTAAAAAGGTCGCAATCTCTTGCCACCGAAACCGGTCGCGAATAAAATATAAAATTTGCATAAATATATTTATATAAGCTCTTTACATCCCAGTAAATTAAGCATTCTTATTTAGTAAAGGCAAATAACTATACAACAAGGCTCCCAATAAAGATTGAGCCACCTTCAACTGATTTTAGAACAATGGCAGTGTATGAAAAATTAAAATTTGACTATTCCACAAAAAATATACCCATAAGCAATAAAACTGAATAAAAACTTAAACTCTTGGACAAAATTAGAAATTTTTGTAAAAGGATAAGAGTTAAAATTTACTTTTGTACTGATGAAGAATATAATATAAACATATTTGAAAAGAAAGAAACATACGGTTTTAAATCCAAATTCATGCTAAAATTAACAGACGAACTTAAAGAATTTGAAAATGAAATGTTTAATTTAGTTAAACAAGTAAAATTTATAAAAATTAATGACACTTTCCAAAACAAACTAACAAATGATTTTAAAATGATAAATAAAACCAAAAATATAATAGTACCTGCAGATAAAACCATAAATTTTTACAAAATACCTAAAAAAGAATACAACAGTCTATTATTAAAATCCATCAGAAAAGAATACAAAAAAAGTGACAAAAATATAGAAAATAACATAAACAAAGAAGCAAAAGAAATTGTAAGTAATCTTAATTTTGAATTGAATGCTTGAATTTTCAAATATGCAACATTTTTGTTTTTGTTTATATTCTTCATGCATGAATAAGTTTTTAAACAACAGCTTAATTAACTAACATTGTTATATGCAGTTTCATATTTTATTTTTGCTTGAAAAGGTCGCAATCTATTGCCACCGAAACCGGTCGCGAATAAAATATAAAATTTGCATAAATCTATTTATTAAAATTCTACTTAATAAACACATCTAAAATAAACAAACAAAAGCTATTTTATATTACTATAACTAACTATGAAACGTTGACTAAATTACCATTATATTTGTTTACCAGCTTAAAGATAAAGCATGTGTTTGTTCGATTGTTAAGTTAGTTTAGTAAACTACTTTAATAATCAACAAACTTACTTAAAACAAATTCTAATAGTTACTGTAAAAAGATAAAGCTTGTCCTTCTAACCACTACAAACCTAATAAAAAGTTTATTTATAAATTTATGTATACTAGTTTGTACTAGTTAAAATTAAAACGGTTCAGGAAGTTTACTTTTAATTAACATTGCTTTAATTAAATTAAGTTGAAAGGAAAATTTACCTGGTTAGCTTTAATTACGTCACTGGAAATTTTAAAACATTACACATACATTGATTTTAAAGATTTTTTCAAACTATTGTTTACCGATTTACACAACTTGCTTAACTTACTCTTTGGAAATAAAGTTTTAAAGTAACAACAACTTTTAATGATTTTTTTAATTCTCAATTAAATAAAAAACCTGATCTCTGCAAAAAAAAAATTCGATCTTTTTAAATAAAATTAAAATTAAAGTTAAGAGTTTTTTATTACCTGGTCATGAGTTATCTTTGAAACCGATTAAACGGTTTAATTCAAAAAAAAAAAAAATTTAATTATTATAAAACTTACAAAAATGCTATCAATATTGTTAGTTAACAGTAGTAGTAGATAATAATAAACTTTATTATATGATAATTTACATCATCTACCTTAAGTATAATTTATTTTGGTATCTCGCTAAAGACTATGACTTTCGAAAACCGTTGCATTTAAAAAAGACTTCACGTTAAAAATAAGTAGTGTTATTTAATCAATAATAGATTCTTTTGCTTTTAGAGATGTAATATAAGCATAATTATTATATGACAATATTTCAAATGCATTATTAAATAATACAAAGTAAAAGTAGAAATAGCTCAAGTAACAGGTACAGGGCTTCAATAGTAGTTAGTAAACAAAAAGCTTAGTTGAGTAAAATTTGTTCTGGCTTAAACCAGTTAAAAATAAGAAGAATTCAAATTTGCCAATTATCTTACAAAAATGATTTTATTTATAATTGTTTTAAAAGTTAAATTCTATTATTTTATGATCTTTACGTCACTAAAATTTCAAGTATTATAAAATTAAAGAACATTTTTGTGATATAAATTTACACAAATTAACTAAGAATTGCTAGCAATCAAACTAAAAAAATAGAGCATATGCCACAAAAAAAAAATATTTATTGTGTTTTTATTGTACTTGTATTTTTTTAAATCAAAGTAAAATCTTAACAAAGATTTAGTGGCATAAAAATTTACCTGTGTAAAAAATTCGGTTTTAAAAAAAATAATTGCTTCACAAAACTAACATGTTTTCACATGTTTAAAATGAAAAATAATTAATAATAATAATTGAAAACAAAAATAACGATAATAAAAAAATGTGCAACCTACAATCTGCTGTTTTATATGTATAAATAATAAATAGAAGTTAAGTATAAAAATTGAGAACTAGTTCACATACTTTTGTGAAGCAATAACTAAATTGAAGTTAATTGAAACAAATTGATATGACTTATTATCGTTTATACAGAAAATTGCATACAATATTTTAACTCAAAAACAATATATTTTTAAATTATATAGATTTGATATTTAGTCTCGTTAAAAGAAAATTGAAATCTACACTCTATGTGCAAGTAGACGTAAGCTACTTGTTTTTTAGTCTTAAAAGCTTTAAAACTATTATAAAAAAAAACTTTTATTTTATTAAAATAGAATTTATAGCACTTATAATAAGTTTCAAGTGAGAAAACTTTTCATTTTAAAATAAAATGGATTTGTGATAATAGGTTTAAAATTAAAAAAAAAACTTTAAGTTTGCCTTAAACATTGCCAGTAGTTTTTAACTTTAGTAAAAGTTTTAAAATTGTATTTTATTTTTAAATAGATTTTTGTTGGTAAAACTTGAAATGTATAAAATTTTAGACAAAAAAGTTGTAGTTTTTGCGCAACGAACTTAAATAAATTACTTACTGTTTTGGTAAATATAAGTAAGAAGATTTTTTAATTGTAATCTTAAAATAAAACTTAGCTACAAAAAAAGAACAAATTTAGATTTATTTATTTGTATGATTTATTTGCATATTTTAATTATAAATTGTTTTGATTTTGAATAAAGTAACTTGCACAATTTTTCAATTTTAATAAATATTAATAATCAGTAAAATGAGTTTTAATTTTATTTTGAAAGAAAAAAAAAACTACTATTTAAATAATTGTTTTATTTTAAAGTACTTTACTCATATAATTTTTACTCAAACAACTTAGATTCAAACAACCATTACCCAGCATAGCGTTAAAAGTATTGTTTACTTTTTATTGATTTAGTTGTAAATGAAGTAAGCTTATATTAACGTTATAAGTATAACTTTTAATTTTTAATTATTTTATTAAGCGGACATACATTTTTATTGATATTATTGATAATATACGTATTCTATGTAAAGTTTCTAATTTAGTTTAACTATATATATAACTCTATACTTTAAAAACAATGCTTATAAAAAAAGTAACACAAACTTTATATAGTAATTTTGATATAGTTACGCCAAAACCTCATTAAGACCGTTTTAATTAGTTCAGCCAAAACTGTTTTAAACCTTATATTCGTCGTTTCTGGAAAATACGGCCGTAAATAGTTGTTTACATTGACTTTTGTTTACAATAATTCTCACATAAAGTTTTAAACACTTTTAAACTTACTAAAATTTTATACTTTAATCCTATATCTCTCACAAGAGCAGCAATGATCTTAAACTTTTACTTTAACTGAGCTCTAAAAAATTACTGTTGGTAATAGACATAAATTGATGAAACTAAAATTATTTAGAGCTTATTGGAATAATTAAATCTAAAAATTGTTCATAATACATTTATCAAAAAAAAAATTATATAAAACTTAACATCCATTGACACACATTATTAAAAAAAGCATTTACTATAACAAAAAATTTTAAACTAAACAACCAAAAACAATAAAAACAATCTACAACTTACAAACAAACGTTTTTTTTTAAGTCATATCTAAATATTAAACCTAGCGAAAGCTAAAACAAACCTGGTGTTTAATGAATGTTTAGTAAGATTAATTAGTTGTTTTGAAAATTAAGAGCCTTAGCTTAATAAATAGCTATATCTTAGTTTTTAAAACAATTTGTAATGGGGTATACCAGTTGAAACTAGTTTCATCAAGCAAATGTAACCGTATGATAACTAAGATTATTTTAATTTACACTTAGTTAAAAAACTACCTTTTTAGTATTAGTTACGTCACTGCTAACTTTATAGATAAATTTTTATTCTCAGAATATTTTGTATATTAGTTGGACACAGTTTTGTTTTATTCTACAAGTACTTTCAATTTATATTTTTTTTATACTTTGATAATATTAAAAAAACGATAACTTGTAAAAATGTTTTGATTTTTACTTCTAATCTTATTTCTGCTAAAAAACACTGAAATTTTTATACAAGAATTCAAAGCAAATCTTATGTATAAGTAATAAATACATAGTCTGATAAAGAACTTAATTTGCACTTAGATATATGGCTTATTAAAGAAAGTACGATTATGTATAAATCTAAAAAAAATTATTGTAATATTGTAATATTAAAAAATAGTTTTAATATTGTAAATCAAAAATGGTACTAGCTTAATTTTTAATTAATGAAAATTTTACATTTTTTTTATCTGAGTACAATGTTTTGTGTCAGAGTGCTTCGCTAAAAACATTTTCGGAACAAATCCATTATTTTTCAAAGACTACCGATTATCCGATTAAATTAAACATTGTTTACTCAATTGAAATATTATTTTTCTTTTAGTTTTGTGATGAAAATATAGTAAATTTTATCACACAATTTACATTCATTTTAAGATAATATAAGGGAAAGTGTTAAAGTTCCTCAAGCAACGAAATGCATGCATATAATGATAAATTATATTAAAAAAACTTCTAGTTTAAACAATTTTGACCAGTTCAAAATGTAGACCTTATTATAAAAATAATTTGGTAACTATAAATTCCAAAATTCGATTCGATATGTTTCCATTTTCTATTTATATCTTATGTTTTTATAATCAATACGTTTTTAAAAACTTTATATAAGTATAGTTTAAAGCAAATTTTGGTATTAAAGTTGTAGGTTTTGAGCTATAACCTTTCATGAATTTACAATCCTTTACCGCATTTGTAGTCAGCAAAGAGGTTTAAAATATGTATTCTAAAAATAAAACTATAGCTAAAGTTGAAACAATGATTTTATTTTGTTTGCATAATACTTTTGTTGTCTAAATAAAAATAAAACTTTTATATAGTTTTAATAGCATACGTACTTACTAGCCTATTCAGTTTTATAACTGCTTCATAAAACTATCATATTTTTAAAAGGTTTGTTGTAAAAGTTTATTTAGACTAAAACGGCATTATTCACGGAATTAGTCTACGTTAATATGTATAGAATTTGGTTATTTTTTTTTTAATTAATTTTAAAATAGTAAAATGTTGCTTTTGCCCTACATAGGCTTATTCTAACAGTTCAGTAAAATGGCAATTGGCAATCGTATCGTCAAGCTACCCTAGACATCAAAATTATTTTTTATATTTCTGCTCTATATTTAGTATATAGTTTATAATTAGTAAAAAGAAGTTACAATATTTACTCAAAGTAATTATAATATTGGACTTTATATGTTAATATCTGTGCTAAACATATACATAAATTTAGTGTTGGGTTTATAACTAGCAAAATAACTCTAAAAACTATATTTTATCAGTATAATTTAAGCTATAATAGGTATTTTTGGTTTTTTCTTGTTTGTATTTGTATTATTTAATATCAAAGTACAAATTTAGCATATGTTTAGTAGCACAAATATTTAACTCTTTAAGTTATTCGATTTTATAACGACTTTAATATTGCTCTAATTTACTAAATTATTTTACATAACTAAAAGTAAAAATTAATTTTAATTTTCTTAGTCACAGTATGTGTGTTTGTATTGGATTAGCAGAATGTTTTAGTTTGAAGTAACTTGACTGAAACAATTAAGCCTTTTTTTAAATTAAAAACATTAATACAACTAGTAGTAGACATTGGCGCTAGTTAATAATTTTTTATAAAAAGTTTTAGTCGATTTTTTTATTTTTAACGATCAACTATTAGTTTTTAGTCTTTTACATACTTTGGCCATTATATTCATAATTTTTTTATATTGTTTTACTTAAAAAAAACTGCTGACACCTCTTTAAAGATGACATGAGTTAAAGTAAATAATTATAATTGACATTTAAACTTTTATTATCCTTAGATTTGTTAATTTTAAAAACTAAATAAAACAAAACTTCTTTTATTGAGTATTAATCCTAATTTATATTGAATAAAAGGTACAGCATATATACAAATTTAATCAAATGCATCTAGAGATTTTACTAAATAAAATATATAAGATGCTTAAAAAAAAGATAAATAAGGCTCAAATACTATAATGTTGGTATAAAAACTCAACTCTAAAACTTATACTGATTTATACCAGTTAGAAATAAAGTTAGAAATGCTCTGAAGGTGTATTTAATAAATTGTTTTTACTTATTTTAACTTTTAAAAAGAATTTTCTTTTTTAATCATCGTAACGTCATTATGAAAGTTAGATGTACAAAATTTTAAGCGATTTTTTTAAATAAATTTTATCATTAAAAATTGTTTTGATTTTGTATATGAAAATTGCCTAAACTACGGATGTTTTATTAAAGACATAATTAATTAATTAGTTTAAAAAAAGAACCTAAGCTGTTCTTTTAATTCTTTTTTATCTCTAATCCTTTGATTTATTTTAAAACTTCATAATCAAGTTAAAGTCAAAAAATTATGCTTGTTTCTACTTGTTAATTAGTCTAATTGTTATACCGATCTACTAAAATAGCTTGATATGTATACGATTAAATATATACTAAATTAATACCTCGGTACAAATCGATACAGATGCATACACAAAAAATAAATTCAAATGTTATAACTTAAATTCTGTTATTAAAATACAATTTTAAATAATAATCCAATAGTAAATTCATGTATATTAATAGCAGAGATCACAGCTTTATAATTAAAATGTGTATAAAGTTTCATACATCTAACGTTTGTTGTGACGTAACGATTATCAAAAAGTAAAATTCATTTATAGACAAAATTTTATTTAAACAATATTTTTTTAAAGATTTCAAATAAAGTAGCATTGTCGTTTTGGACAGATAAAAGGCTAGTAAAAATTTTAACAGTCATAAACGAGTATGTATTTTATTTTAAAATTAAAACAATCTTTTTCAATGGGTATGTTGTGGTTTTAACGTTGAAAGTAAGATTGAATTTAGATTTAGATTACTCAACTAGAACACATTTAATAGAAGTTGTATGGCTATTCATTAATTGTTACAAAACAATGAGATTCAGTTGTTTAAGCTTAAGCTTTTTCACATTAAACACTTAAACCCTTTAGGTCCGTTTCCGAACCTATTGCAAGCTTAATTTAAAAGATTTATTAGAATATAGAAAATAAAAGTTCCTTTGTATGTTTTGTATTATGTAAAATTTGTAATTGTAGAACTGTATTAGAGAGCATTTTAAAGTTATATTGAAACTGATGTTATCTGAAACAAGTTAGCAATTATGTTACTAAAACTATATTAAGTTATATATAACTTTATAATAAATCTATATAACTCTAATAAAAATACAACAAAACTAACAGTTCTACTTTAGTTTAAGTTTTGTTTTAAGAAAACATTTTTAAAACTTATTCTTTAATTTTGAAAACTAAATTAATACAAATCTCATATACATAAATCATAACATTCTTCAATAAAAGTTTGGATAACCTTTATTATTTTAATGTTTTAAATAACGTAACAATTTTTAAAGTTCATGATTTTACTTTACAATAAAAATAAATAGAAGCAAGTATGGCATCAAATAGTCGGGTATGCATGTTGAACTTGTGGGAAGCCAGTATAAACTTCATAGAATAAAAAATACTTAATGGATTTGTTTAAACTTAAATATGCATTAAGATTGTTTTTTTAGTACTTTTGTGTTTTATATTATCTTAAAATGTATTACGGTTGGGTGATACATTTTATTATGCTATTATGCTTGTATCACAACACGAAGATAATTTTCAATGATGTTAAATTATCTTGCCTTTCCCGGGACGACCGGCAGTCATTTAAAAGTAATGGACTTAATAAGGATCTTAGGCAAGGCACTTTAAAGTACTATACTTAATAAAAATAATGTAATATTTTAGTTTAAAAAAAACAGTACCGTTTTTTACTAAAAATAATATAAACATTTTTGCATGTTTTTATATATGTAAATTAGATTTTACTTTTTCAAATAAAAACTCTAACCCAGTGAAAATTTTTTTTGTTACTAAGCAAAACAAAAGTCCTTTATAATATTTTAATTTTCTTTACACGTTTAAAATATTTGAGAAGTTTTAAGAAAAGATTTTTTTATATTAGCAAGTGAAATCTGAAACATCATTAAAAGATGTCGTTTGCATCGAATATTTATTTTCGTACAGTAAAAAAAAGCATGTTGTGTTTAATTGGTATACAAAAATTCGAAACAATTTTGAGTTTGTTGAAATTTGATGCAAATAAGTTTGCAGTGACGTAAGTAAAATAAAACAAAATATTTATTTTCATACACTAAATAAAAATTAAGGCAATCTTGACATCTACTCAATTTATTTTCTTTTCATCTAATTTTAACTAGTATATACTAGTATTATTTATACTGTTATACTAATATAAACTATTTTGATAAATTAGTAGCTGTTATAAAGTCAAATTTTATCTTTTATACCGTAACTATTGAATTTTAGATTAGGTTTGATTCTTTATTACTAAAACAATTATATTTATATTAATTAATTATAAATTTATATATTTATATATATATTAATATTTGTGTTATCTAAAATTTAATGTTCATAAAATCTATTACTCTTTCTCAACATTTGAAAAAACACTAAAGATAGTTTGTTGTTTTAGCTAAAAAAGACATGACATTAAAAAAAAAATTATTAAAATATTTAATTTTATCGCAGTGAAAACATAACTAAAAAGGTTTTATTATAGTAGATGATTTTTTAATTAATAGTATAACAAAATATGCTTAAATTCAGAAAAAAATAAAGTTGTTTGAAACAGTAATTTGTCTATTAAAACTTTTTTTTTATTATTTCACTTAAAACCCTGTAAAACCGTGTTGGTATAATGAAAACATTTTTAAAGTAATATTTTAGGTGATTTGCTCAAACTAAGTTATTAACTATGTTTATTTTGCATTTATACATACAAAAAAAAATTCTACAGTTTAAGTTTAAGTTTTTTTTAATAATTTTTTACCGTTTTTTTGCTGATTCTTAATCAAATTATACTTCAAACAAAATTAAAATATAAAAGTCACTACTTTTTCAACAAAAATTTGATAAAATTCTAATTTTATAAAGTTTGTAGTGACGTAAAGATTACTAAAAACTAAAACTTTCATATTAAATTATAATAAATAAAAGCGTTTGTTTTACAGATGTATGATCAAGACTGGTCTTACATTTTGGACTGGTGAGAAGCCAGTATAAATTTTGTTTAACCAAATACTTTTGTTTCCACCTTTTTAACGATTTTTTTGCTCCTTATTTGACATAGATTTTAGTTAATATAATCTCAAAATGCATTGGTAATATATAGTAACATTAACTAAGCTATCATTACATTATTAAAAGAAAAAAATGTTTTTAATGATAATAGTTTATCTTGTTTTTAATTGAATAATCGCCAGTTTTTGAAAAACAGGATTTTTTAGTAAAAAGTGAAATTAATGAATCATAGAAATTTTAAAGAAATTCATTCAAAACTAATGGATTTGTTAAGAGTCTTAAGAAAGACACTTTAAAGTAATATACCTAATAGAAGTAATGTAAAATTTAAATTAAAAATAATAAATTATTACCTTTGTTTACTAACGATATTAAAATTATTTATGCAAGTTTTTTGATATATAAATATATCAACTAAATAAAATATATAAGATAAATAAATATATAAAATTAAACACAACTAAAAAAGTATGTGTAATCGATTTTAAACCTATGAATTTTGTACATGATTATTGTATTTAAATAACTTAATATTAAGTTTTAGTTATAACAGATTAACTTTTATTGTTTTAAATTGATATGTTGATAAATGGTTTCTTAAATTCTCCTTGTTAATAAATAAATTTTATGCAACATTTATAATCTTTCATGATCATGAAAATATTTTATTTTTGTGAAATGTAAAAAAATATATTCATATACTCATTGTATGTTTAGAGTGAATAAAAAACTTTTCGATCTTAGTAAGTTTTTGTTAGATCGTTTTTAAAAGACACATATTTAAAAATTAACAATTTATTAGATTAAATAGTACTAAGATCATACTAACTATTGTAATATTACATGTAAAAATAAATAAATGTTTATATGTAAAAATTATATTTAAAACGATTTATAAAATTAACAAATTAGAGTCGTATATATTGTAAAAGCAAAACTTTTATTTCAATTTAAACACTATTTCTTAAATTAGACTTAGGCAATAAAATAGCGAAAATGTTTTAATTAATCAGAAAAAAAAGCGTTTTTTTCAGTACAGGTAAATAAGTATTTTTAGCATAAAACTTTGACTCAAATTGATTATGATTTTTATGATGAAATAAAATTAATCAAAAAGAATAGAAAAAAATAAAACAAAATTAGTTTAATACAGTAACCTCTCGGATCTTTACGCACTCGTGACGTTACGCACTCTCGTTTAGTTACGCATTTCAGAATTCTAAAAAATTCAGAAAATAAAAATAATTTTTTTTTTAATCTCGCACAAATTAGGTTTAGTGTATATATTTTAATTAAATTATGTTTTTGAATGCTAACACACCTCTCTATATCTTTAGACTTTGTAAATTTATGTTTCTTGACTAATTGATAAACATTTAGTTATACCTTAGTATATTAGAAATTTTGTAAACAATAAGAAATTAAATCAAAATTCTGAAATAAACATAACTGTTTATAATAATGAAAGTATAATGAAATAATGAGAATTTAATACACAAAGAGATAATACAGCAGTCTTGCATTATATATTAATAAACACCATTTTATAATTGTGAAGAAATGCTTTATTGTAAATTGAATTTGCTGAGTAGAATAGAATACAAATGTCACATATAAATAAATATAAGGATAATTTATACTTATTATTAAAATAATAAAATCATTTCTACTCGTATTATTATTTTAAAGAAATTCAAATCTTTTTTTTAAATATATGTATAGCTTTATCTGTTGTTTTCATATTTATAAATAAAGTAAACAAATTGTTAAAAGTGGGAAAGTGCCCAGTCTGCTTTTAACTAGAAGCAATATTAAAAAACAGTCATTTTAGTGAGTATATGTGGTACCTCTCGTTTCTTTACGATCTCTCATATATTTACGCACTTTTTCTGTGGACACAATGTGCGTAAATAAGCGAGAGGTTACTGTACCTATAAATTTTTTTAAAAAAACCTTTTCATTAATTAATCAGTAATTAGAGCAATTTTAAGCTAAAGAATCAAAACTATTTTAAATCGAAAACTTTTCTAAAAATTTTGTTTATCTAAATTTGATAGTGACATAGCGATAACTAGATATTAATTTTTTTTTCAGAATAATTTAATTTGAAATAGTTTTTGTTTAATTTTGGTGATTCACTACAGATTATAATTCAAACCTATGAATAACAAGTATAATTTATGCTATAAGATTGTAATTATTGTAGTAATTGTAGAATTGTAATGTACTAAGTTCTTACTAAGTTGACTGTACCCTTGTACAGTCTAAATATTTAGAAAATTGTATTTTTCATTTAACTTGGAAAAATTCTAAGTAAGTTTAACTACATTATCAAGGTGACCTTTAATTTAACACAATATTAAGTCATTATTTATAAAAATAAGTTTTGTAAAAGTATAGCTTTTAGAGTTAGTTAAAAAATTTACAAACTTTAGGTTAAAAATATTAAGGGCGTTTTATTAATTATTTGTAGTTATTAAAACTCCGGTGTAAGTAGCGTTATATAGATAAGTGCAACATTTATGTTTATTGCTTTGACGGTAGAGCTCTTTTAATATCAAGCTGTTAAAAATAAAATAAATTTTACTAAGCTTTTAGACCTTTTTTATACTAAACTAATAGTAATTTATTTGTAGTCATCTTGCTTTTAATAAACTTTTATAAAACAATAACTTTCAGTCGTCAACCTCAAGCTATTTTATATTAAATACGTAAACCCTTTAGACTTAGTTTACCAACACAATGAAAATTTTATTTTGTAAAAAAAAGTTATTTGTAAATAGTTTGTTTTATATATCTGGTAAAAACGTTTTTAAGTTATAAAGCAATTTTAAGTTTATGCAAAATACCTAATCAGAACTAAACAAAGTATATGTAATCCATTAAATAATCTATGAACTCTATACATGATTAGTGTATTTAAATAAGTTATACTTGTCTTAATTGTAAGTTTCAGTTGTAACTGATTACCTATTACTGTTATAACTTGATGAGTTAGTAAAAATTTTTTAAATTCTGGTTGTTAATATATAATTTTTGTAGAACTTTTTAAAACTTTCCTGGCCAAAAAAAATATTTTATTTTCTGAAATGAAAATTTATTGATTCTTATACTGATCGAGTGTTTAACCTAAATAGAAATTTTTAGATCTAAGTAGTTTTTTGTTGGATATTTTTGTTAAAGGACAAGTGTTAGAAATTATAATTATAGTTTATTAAGTTTTAAAATGCTAAGAATACTCTTTTGAAAATGTGTTCAAGTAGATTCGTGAAAATAACAAGCTATAGTGGTAAAAAAAAAATATTAAAGGTTAACTTACTAATTTTAAACGAAAAACGCTTTAAAAAAATAAGTGAATAAATACATCCTAGACTTGTTTTCCCTTAAGTTTGTGAATTTAAAAACTTAAAATAACAAAATTCTTGTGTTGAGTAATTATCTAAAATTGTATCAAATAAAAGTGACTGCATGTATACAAGTTGAAATTAATGCATTTAGAGGTTTTAATAACTAAAATGTATAAGATACTTCTTAATAGATAAAAAAACACAGGTATACCAACTTCATAGTAAAACTTATACTGGGTTTTCACCAGTTAAAAACTAAATTAAAATGCTTTACAAAGGTTACTCAAAAAACTATTTTAATTTACTTTTGTTTCAAAATAAAAATTTATTTGTTAATTATCGTTACGTCATTATTAATTTGAGATTTAAAAAATTTTAAGCAAAATTTATGACTAAAAGTCACTTTGATTTTGTACATGAAAATTTTTTAAACTACTGATGTTTTATTAGTGTATAAATAGTTAAGTATGTTTATTTAAAAATACTTAAACTATTTATTTTTTAGTCTATGAAGTTTTAATTTATAAACATAATACATAACGATCATAATGAAATTAAGGTCAAAACTTTATGCTTAAAATATTTATTTATTTATCTTTAAAAAGAGTTTATATTTTTCAAATAATTAAAAAATCTTTCATTATCTAATTATTTACAACTATAGCTTATTATTTTCACTAATCGATATTAATAAACTTTTAACAGAGTAGTTTTAGTATTGTAAAACCTATAAAGTGGATAAATTTCTAACTATTGTCCTCAAAAACAATCCAACAAAAACTTACTAAGATAAAAAAAAAGTCTATTCAGTTTAAACATTCGATAAGTATAAGAATATATTATTTTTTAATTCACGAAATAAAATATTTTTTTTTATTTATGATGAGACTTTTAAAAATTTTGTATAAAAGTTATTTATTTACAAGCGAAGTCAAGAAGTTATTCATAACATATGAAGTTAAAACAATAAAATGTAACCGGTTATAACTAAAACTTACAATTAAGACAAGTCTAATTTAATTAATACGATAATCATGGAGAAAATTTACATTTTATTATTCGTTTAAAGATGCTGTTTAGTTCTGTTTAGTGTTATTGCATAAGTTTATATCTATAATTAGCTTAAAAGCTAAATATATATTAATAAAAAGGAAAAAACACTTATACATAAAAGTTAATTATCAAGTTAAATGCTAATATTACTAATAATAATCAAAAAAATATCTTTAGTTCATACAAACATAATAACAAGACTAAAAAGAGTTAAAATAAACTTCAAAGTTGTATAATTTGTAAATTTTATACTAACATTTATTTGTGTTTCAAAGAAAGCAGTCAACAGCTTTAAAACGTCTACCAATTTTAATTATATAGTTAGCTATTAACCCTTTCAAAAAAAATTCTAGTTTTGATATATAATTCCTTTCTGGTTTGTAACAGTTAAAATTTCTGAACAATACCAATTGACAATTAATAGTCGAAAATATTTACATTTGTCCTAAGTTTAAAAAGAAACTTAACTTTTTTTAATTTTAGTTACGTCAGTGATTGCTCCAAAAGTATAAAATTTAAAATAATCGTTTATGAAGTAATTGATACCAATTAACATGACATGCTTTTTTTATATTTAAAAAATATTTTAAAAACAAACAACAGCTATTAGAAGTTATTATATTTTTACTTCCTAACAATAACTAAAGTTTGACCTCAAAACAGTAAAATGCAAATATTAAAATAAAACTCAGACATAAAAAGCTCGTATAATATATTTAAAATCTGATACATGTTCGCCTCATGACAAATAAATTTTGCATCGGATTAAAAAGATTTATACAATCGACAAAAATTTACAAAAATGGTCTCAACTTATTTGTAAGTAATTTATAGTGCAATTAAGATTTTTATTAGTTTATAATTTAATAATATTTGAAAAATAATCTTTTGAGCATGCTTGCAAAAAACGTTTTTGTTGTAAGTTCCGTTATTTTACTTTAAAAAACGCCTTATTAAATGTAGATTAAGTATTATCAGAAGCAATACAATATTTTTGCTTTAAATGTACTCATATAAGTACAAACATATTTAATTGTTAATAAAACCTTATTTTAGTTTTAAACTATAAAAAACAAGTTACTCAAAACTATTAAGGCAAAAATTAAGGCATTTATAAGTAGCGGTATTAGTTGTAAAGTAAAATTTTACTGGTTTTTTACCAGTTCAAATAAAGTAGATGTATACTTAGAATGTTGACCAAAACTATTTGCAGTTTACTTTTTTTTTTATCGAATTAATTTAGTTTTTTTAATAATCGATACGTCACTGATAATTTTGAAAGTATAAAGTTTTAAATAAAATTTTATTGAAAACTACTGGTGATCATCGTGCAAAAATCTTGCATCAACTTTAACTTCTTAGTTAGAAAAGTTTTGTGTGTTAGTGATAGATCGAAAATTTAATCAAAAACTTTTTAACTTAAAAACTTTTAAACTTTAAGAAGTATGCAAAAGTGAAGTTAATACTTTCTACTTTTTATTTTATAGTTTTTAAGTAGCTTAAGTTCTTGTAAGCTTATCAAGAAAAAATAAAGATGCTAAAAATTTTGGTCTAAGGACCTGGGTGCACAAAAAGACATCTCAGTCATCGAGTCGCACACCCAACTTTACTTAAGTATATATTAGACTTCGCAAAGAGAAACAGATACAGTTATTATTTAATCTATAAAACGATAATAAATGTGTAATGTGTTAAAAAGACAAAAAATAGCTAAAAACTTAATGATTTTATCCAAAGTAAACAAACATTAAAGTAGTATTGTTTTTTTTTTTGTGTTTTTTATTTAATTACTCATAAAAGTTTTATATTTTCAAAAAAGTTACACAAAGAAAACACAAGTTTGTTTTTAAAATTAATTAAAGCTTTATTTTAACTTGAAAATTTTGTTTTGTTGAATTTTTTTACTTTCTTAAGAATCTAAAGTACAAAAACATATAACTAGAAAGAGATAAACATATTTTAAAGTTATACTAAGCTTGTAAACATTGCAATTGTGTTTATTATAAACCTAATAAATTACTTACTGCTATACTTATAAATACTTACTATATAGAATTGTTAAAACTTTTCGTCACACGCAATTTTTTCTTACCAGAGCAACAATAAAATTATCAAAACAATAATATTTTAATAAGATTGTAAATTTTGCAGCGGTGTACATTTTCTAAAACAATATTAATGCGCAACATTTAGTTCAGTTGTTCACATACTGAACCAGAAATATATTTAAACTAAAAGTTATTAAACTAAGTATTCACCAGGGGCGTGTTTTGACTGGTTTCCTGTTTCCTTGAACCCCCTGAAAAAAAAGAAATGAAAAAAAAAGATTCTTAGAATATCACTAGAAACGTTGTTAATTGACATTCTTTTAGTTATTTGATAAACTCTGAATAATAAATGTTCAATTTATAACGCTTAAAGACTAAAAAGTTGCAGTAAAAAGAAAGGCTCGTTTTTATCCCGCTGAAACAGATTTAAAAAAAATGTGACGTCATAATAGGTAAAAGTTTTAAAGTAGCATTTTATTTCTAAGAAACTTTTTACTAAGATGTTCTAGTTTCAATTATAAATTGTTACATAGTGTAAGGAGTTTTTGATAAGTATTGCTTTTGAACTACTAAGTACAATTTTACTTAAACAATGTCCAATATAACCACTAAAGGTCTATTTTACTTTTTTAATTGTATATAAAAATGCTGTGTTTTTTGTGTTATCTTGTTATGTAGTAATGGTATGCTTGTACTTAACATTTATTTTATTTCTTAATGTGTCAACCAACTTGTTTTTAACCTTGAAAAGTTTATTTCAGAGAGTTTTGAAAATCATTTGTAGACAACTACACCACCGGGCAATTAATTCTTTTATCATTTAAAAGTATTTTGATATTTTTATCTAAATTGTTTAATTTTTGTATATCTGTTGTCCACAAAGTTAAATCTTGATTTTTTAAAGTTTTTAACTCAAAGAGATTTAAAAACTATCTTTAGAATGCCTGCACCATCAGGCAAACATTTAAATAAAATTTAAAGATATTTTAATTTAATTGTATAAGTCTTAACATTTTATTAGTGAAAGTTTAAGTTTTACAGATTAAATTACGTGATTATTTTTTTATTATAGATAGATATATGAATATAAAGAATTTTTAAATTTAAAAGAAAAAATTGTAAGAACTCCATCAAAACTAATATTTAAATCAAAATTGAAACTATCTTTATATTTTATTTGAATGTTATGAACTAATAAATTGTATATTAAAATTCAAATCTGTTATTTAAAACGAAATTAATTTTACAGACATAACTAACTTACTATGCAACGAATTACCTTTTTCTCAGGAAACAACATTATAAAATAATTAAGCTACTTTAATTTAATTGTATAAGTCTAAACATTTTTTTTTGTGAATTTCAGTTTTTATAGATTAAGTTACTTAAAAAAAATATTTTTAACATAAATACGTATATAAATGTAAGAAGTTTATAAATTAAAAGAAACATTTGTAATAACATCATCTATACCAGCATTTAATTCAATATTTAAATTCTCTTTTTGAAAATTAATTCTAGTTTTAACTACTTTATAATATTGTTTTCTAATAAAATAGTTATTTTCTGTAGAATAAGTTCGTTATGTCTTTAATGTTTTTGTTTTAAATAACAGATTTGAATTTTGATATACAATTTTTAAGTTCATGACATTATACTGGTTCTTTTACTTTTAATTTATCAAAATTTTGTATAGTATAGTTAATAAAAAAATAATATTTTTATATTTTTACTTAATGTTTTTTTATTTCTAAACAGAAAAAATGCATTTTTACACAGAGTTTTTCGGCTAAATTTTGCGTACTTCACTGGCAGTGCATACCTAAGAAACGCGTACTTTTAAAAAACGGCAAATTAAGAACAAAAAAATTTGTGAACCCCCTTTGAAAATATTTTTGACACGCCCCTGGTGTTCACTGCCATGGTGTATAAAAAAAAAGTTTTTGCTACATGTTATAATATCAAACACTTTTTGATAACATAGCTTTAGTGAACTTGTTTATAAATCGCTAGGAATATACTGTTCTCGAAAACATCTGAAACTTATAGTCTTTATAACAAACAATTGTGTAAAATATTCCATTATTAACCAAAATCAAATTAAAGTTCTATAAGTAACTTTAGTATTTATTAATAGTAATTTTTGTTTATTATTTCTATATTAAAAAGTGTTCAAACTAAAGTAAAACTTGTATATTAAAACTAGAACAGAGCAAAAAAACTGTTTATGTTTATTTATTTCAGCAAAAAGAATCAATTTAATTTTTACAACACTGTTGTTGATATTCTTTATTTTTTAGTTTAATTAAAGGTATAAAAAAAGGTATAAAAATGTTCGTTTAATGTTAACTTGGTTCATTAAAAGTACTTAACATTCAAAAAGTGTTTAATCGTATAACATATATTAAATATCTTAAACAGTTTGTTTGATGAATGTATACACTTTTATTTTTAATTTTACGGAAACTTGATATTAAAATGTTATTCAGTATGAAGTATAAAACCTTAAAAAAATTAAAAGTTTAATGATTTAAAATAAAATTCAGATTTTATTAGTTTGTAACTCATACAGCTATTTTTACAATGAGTATTTCTTAGAATCTTACTTTGTACAATAAAAGTCGTGTTTTAACCTTTTCAACTCAGTAGCCAAGTTTTATTTTAACTACAAATAGTAAAATTTTTTTAGTATTTTTAATTTTCTGTAGGCATTTCTTTAACGTGTTTTTTTTAATGTTTTGTTACAAAATGTCTGTAAGCAAGAAGTAAGTTTTATCTTGAGTTTATTCTCGTCTTTCAAAATTGTAGTGTGTTTTACATAAATAAAATACTCATAAAACAATGTTTTGTTTTCATCAAATTCTACTAATATAAATTTTGAGTTTTCTAGTATTTTCATTAATAAAACAAATTAGTTTTGATTTTTTTAAACTTTAGTAGTTTAGTTACTTTAGTATTTATAGTTTACACAATAATTACTTTTTCCCATCTACTCTATTTCTTCGATTTTTATATACATTAAGCAAAGGTATTTGAACCAATGTACAACAGTAAAATTTAATTTCAACTGAAATTAAACTTTTAAAGTTGTTAAACGTTAAAAAAAAATTTTTGCACTATAAATTTATACTTTAATGATTTTTTTAGACTATTTAAATTTTCTAAATTTATGCATTATTAACTTAGTTTTCATATTGAGTTAAAGAATAACAATTTATTAAAACTATTGATACTATAATTAACATAGTTATTTAAAAGATTCAACAACTCAAATCTAAATCGTACATTTCAAATATCTTTTTAAGATAATTAGTATAAGCAATTTAAATTTATTTGAGCAAATTAAAAAAGCTTATTATAAAGTATAAAACTGTCATAATGATTTATTACGTTTAAGTAGTATGCCGGGCGCTATACTACGTCATAAGAAGTTTTCTCTAACGTTCATTCATATTTATTAAAAAATCGAGACTATTTCGATTTAATATGTTTTTTAGACAAACTTGAATACAAGCTGTATATTTTAAACTTAATTTTTTTCTTAAGTGGTTTAAGTATTGTTTACTTCGTGAATTTGATTGTATTAATAGGTGTCTTTGATAATAACAATATGCTAGGCATTATATTACGTCATTTGAAATTTTTCTTTAAAGTTGAGTTTTAACTCTGAAAAAACAAAGTTAGATAAAAGTTGTTTATATAGCATTACTTTACAAATAAATTAATTCAGTATCTATTAGTACATATTTAAAAAAGTTAAAGTTATTTAATGAAACAATTTTATAAGTTATGATATGTTCCACACTTTTAATATTTTGTTTTGTTTTTTATTAAAGAGTTATCAACTAACAAATTATTAATTTTGTTCAAAGAACTAATAAGTTTGCTTTAATTTTATTTTATTATGGTAAGCAATAGAATCACATATAAAAATTTCTAATAAATCTAAGGCTTATTAATACAATTTTTATATACTAAAAATTTAAAACTAATATAATAGCTTTTTAAAATGACTTAATTACACATAAAAACAATGAAATCTTAAAACACAGTAGTACATCATGTTAAACACAGTAAACCTAGTTTGTACAATTATAAAGCAGGTTAAGAAGCTGAATTGTTATGCAATTTTATCTATAAAGTGTCTGTCAAAAGCATACTTAAGTAAGTGGCTTTACCTAACAATTAGAATAATTGCTGCATGAAATGTATAACTAACTTTCTAACTCATACAACATCGTTGGTTTGTTAACTAAACATAATTTATTTCACTTCAAATTTTTTATAAGTTTAAACTAACGAAAAAGATTGTTAATTTAATAACGAAGATATTCTTAATAATATTATAAATAGCACAAAAAATTATTATCATTTAAACTATGTTGTACTACTTATTTTAATTAAAAAAATAATGTTAGAAGTTTTTTTTTCAAAACATTTATATTATTAAGTTAGATATATTTTAAAAGTAAATCTTATAGCTGAAATTGTTTGAAAAAAGGTTAATTTGTTTATAAAAATTTAAATGTAAATGTCTTTAATCGAGAAAAAATATTTTTCATATTAATTATTTGGATCTAGTGTACAATACACTATTAGTTTAACTTTAACTTATGTTTAATTAATAACAATTTTTTTAAGCCTATATTCAATTATAGAAATTTTAGGCAGAAATTTAAAAAATAGTTTATGAGAATTTTAAAATTGCAACATTTTATAACACTTATAATTTTTCATGTTTATCTAAGTTTAAGTTTCAATTATAGTTAAAAATGAACTACGAACTAGATAATTGTTTTCAAACGAAAATAAATTTTTTTGTACATGAACTACATAAAGTAATAGTATGATAAGTGTTAAAAGAAATGTTACGGTTCACTTGAATTATTAAAAAGACAATAAAACTGTTAATTTTGATAAACTAACTGTAAACTGATTGCCTTTTGAGAACTTGTATTACTCATTAGGTAACTATCATATAAAATAAGGACATGTTTCATTAATTTTTCTAACTATTTTTATAACTAAAAAAAATAATAGGAATGATCTTAGGTTGTACAGAATTCACAGAAAACGTTTACAAATATATATAATAAATTTTTTTATGTTAAATCTATTATCTATTATGTTTCTGTTATTATTACTATATAGTAACTCACATGTAATTAAGTTAGTTAAAAAGTTTATGTTTTAAGCTGGAAAAGTTATTCTAGAAGTTTTTTTAAAGTTAAATTGTTAATACATTTATTAGTATAGCGTATTCACTTTACATATTTACTGTTAAACTACATTTTAATTCATATTGCAGTAGTAATTTGTTTAAAATATTTTGTATTTTTAGTTTTTTGGCCTTTTAATTTTGGTTAATTACATTAAATTCAAGTTCAAAATTGGTTAAATTTGTTACTACGTTAAGCTGTTTATCTTTATTTAAAATAAATACATATGTTTGTTTGTTGAACGACAAAGAAAAATTTCAAAAGTTTGGTCTAAGGCTCTGATGTACGACAAAATATGTCGGTTATCAAGTCACACACCAATAGGATATATTTAAACGCTTTGTCCTAAACTACTAAGCCATGTTGTTATCATGTTATAAAATAAGTTTTTGTTCTTTGCAGTGTTTTTTCGTAGTGTTTTAAAATGTTTAAAAATTTTTCTTATTTTTTCAAGTTTGAAGTATATTTCAATTTCGTTCTAGTATAAGAAAAGTAATTTAATTTAATTTTTGTTTGTTTATTCCACCAAATAGTATTAAAACAGATTTTTACAAAACAAGTGTATTTGACCAAAATACATTAGACAATAAACATATAGTGTCATATTCGATTTTTGTAAGATAACTTATATCTATATAAATTAGTTACTAAGTATATATTTAAAAAAAATTTGATCAAAAATACAAAGATTATAAAAAATTATTAAAGAAAAAAATAATGAATTAAAATAATGTTAATAAGTATCATAAGCAATACAAAAACTTAAATTTTTCGCAATACTATACTAATTTGAATGTTGTTTTATTATTGTTTTTAATATTTAGATATTAGTTTTGAAATTATAGCAGATTTTCCGGTTATATTAAAGAAGATTTCAACAAGCTTTACAATGATGAGTTAACTTTTAGTTTTTCAAATATTCTTCAAGATTCAAGTTATATTAACAGTAAAAAATGTGCATCAATTTATAATTTTTATTTTGATCAGTATTAAGTAATTTAATTCATTATTAAAAGTTAATTTGTCGGCATATATACCAAGCGTACTGTTTAAATCAAGAACAAATGTTTTAGCTAAATTGATTCAATAAAAAATATTTTGATTTAAAACAGCGATAAAAAATAGTTGCAAGACTATTGTTTTAATAACTTTTTTTTTGTTCTGTTGTATTTTTTATTCACCTTCATAACAATTTATCGGTTTAAATTAACATATATTAGATACTCAAAGATTTTAGACTTGTTTCAAAAAAATTAATTATATTTAATGTCTTTGGAACCATTTTCGAACTTGAACATTTTTACTTATTTTATCAGACTTAATGCAATGCATATAAATTAGGCTTAATCAAAAGTTGTGAATGACTTGATAACCGAAAGGTTCTTTTGTACACTAAATCCTTAGACCAAACTTTTTGAGCGCTTTTTTTATCGTTTAATAAGCATTAATATAAAAGAATAGCATGCTTAATAATAGAGTAAGCGTTTTGTTACAATAAAGCTTACTAAATCAAAAAAATGTAGGCTGATAATCAAATTATAAACTGATTGATTATTTTTTAATTGGTCTAATATACGTTTTATAAGAATTTTGAATATGGTACTAATAAAGCTTGTTTTGTAACAGAGAAAGTGTTATGTTGCACTTAAATTTATTGGAAGACAATAAAATGTTTATGGTTAATAATTTAAGAATTAGTATTTCATGAAAGATTGTAATAAAAACATTAAACAATTGATTAAGCTTACATAACAAGTTGAAATTATACTAAACGTACATAATCTATAACAATTAGTAGTAAAAGTATAGCAATGTAAGAAGCTATAAGTTTACTAGTAGGTGTGAACTAAACTTGAATGTTATGAAGACAATTGTACAACTTATCAAATAGTGCAGGTCCTCATGCTAAAAGTATGCTTGAAAAGTCTAAGTAAAACCTTTTGCAATTGATAAAAAGTTTAGCCTATCAGGCTTAAATATATATTTATTTTTGTTTTACAAAAAATATCCAAAATTTTTTAAAAAGGCAAAAACTAAACAAAAACTAAAAAATGGCTCTGTTTTATAAGTTCGAGTTTAAGTTATATTTCTAGTGAATCCAATGTACAAAAAGTTAAACAGTTAAACTATGGAACTAATTATTAAAATTTTGCTGATTAAGTTAATAAATACAAATTAAAATATGTTGGCATTTTTTTTGTAAAGGTTAGTAAATAAATTTAGGTACCTTATCGTACTTTTAACTTTTCTTAAATTCAGTACTGAATAGATTTCTATTGTTAAACTAAAACTTTTTATTTTTATTTATTAGCTAACAACATATCTAAAAACATAAATCTTAATATACTCTATATAAAATCTAAATAGTTTATTCATAAAAGAAATCTACTGCAGATTTATTTCAAACTTTAATATTAAATAATGCTACTGATATGTTTGAGTATTACTTAATAAGCATGAAGTAACTTCATTATATATAAATTACCATCATTTAACTAACAAATAATTACAGTTTTTTTTTAACTTAAATATTAAATAAAACAATTAAAACAGTAAACATAATCTACTAAATAATTTTTATCAAAAGTATCAAGTTGTAAATAAAAAAAGGGATATTATTCCATTCATTTCAAACCTAATGCTTTTAAAAGTTTACATTCTATATTAAAAATATAGTTCAAGTTTAATTTAGTCCCCTGGCTATCTTAGAAAACTAAATGTACTTTGTGATTTATTCAAAACATATTTATGACATATAAAGTATACAAAACTATAAACCTTGTAAAAAACTTAGTGCTTCGAGCAAAGGTTTATTTTTATTATTGCTTTAAAGTACATAAATACTTTTAATTTTACTTTTAATTTAAGATTTTGTTTCGTAACCGAAGCACGAAAGATAGAAAAAAAAATCTATGCAAGAAAATTGTTTTAAAAGAAATTGGAAAAAGGTTAAGAAAGTAGAACATAAATAAAGATATATATATAAATTACTAGATGTTTATCTCTTAGTTTATTTTAAAACAAATGTTAAATAATATAATTAGTTTAAATAAGTTATAATATTAACAAATATGTAGGTTTACAAACGTTAGATTTAGTGTACTTATTTTTTTAAAATAATACATTTCTATAACTATACAACTTAACGGCGTTGATAAAGAGTATATAAACTTAATAAACATAAGTTAAACTTTTGACTCAAATAACTGAAATTTTAACTTGTAATATTTTTGTTAAATGTTTTCAAAAAAAGTACTGTTTTATAAAGTTATAGAAAAATTTGTGTTTTAGAGAACTTACGACTAAAAATTTTATTTTTTATTGAATTGACTTATAATATTTTACACAGAATATTCCTAAAATTATTTAAATTGCAAAACTAAGTAAGTTAAAATATATATTGAACTAACAAAAGAATAACTAAACTTTTAAGACTATTTTCAAAATAAAATACGACGTGAAATAAAATAAAAAATATTTTAAATGATTGAAGTTTTGAAAGTTGCTTAAACAAAGAATTATTAACGTCGATAAGTACACGATATATCAAATTGTTATTAATAAAGCTATTAAAACATTAAAATATGAGAAAATATTATTTTTTTTTAACTGTCAAGGCCAAACTTTAAACCCTTACACCAGCTAAAACAAAATGTTGTTGTTTGATTACGTAATTTTGTTACGTTAAAATAATAAGTGTTTAAACAATCAAGAACCATTGACTGATCTTTTTTTTAATAGTTATGGTATATAACCTAAAGCTGGTCTTTATATTCGCTACAACACCACTAAAATCATTTTTTTCAATTTGATATTGTTATAATATATACTGGTTTGTACCAGTTAAAATTTCGAAAACAAACTTTTACGTATTTGTTAGATAAGATCACTTTGATTTATTTATGTTTTATAATATAATATCAGTTATTATTGTTAATGACGTCAGTGCAAATTTTAGATTCAATTTTGAGAAAACTTTTAATTTTTGAAGCTATTTTATGAACGCAATATACTATTTTTTGTACAAAAATAACTAAACAACGAAACAGACAGCTTTTATAATAATTTAAGTCCAGTTATTAATTAAAATTCTAAATTTTATCGCTGCCTTATGTTGACAAAAATTTTTAATAATAATAAATGTAATGATAGAATAAAAGAAGGATTTTTACCTCGCCTGATAAAAAGTTAATTTTTTAGAGAGTTAAGTTTAAAAAAAAAATTTCTATAGAAACTTTCAAATTAATACTGTGAGTAAAAGATGGTACAGGTTTAATTTACATTTGAGAAAAATTTTAAATTATTCTTTCAAGTATCTCGCTTATTTTTTTTTAGCTGTAAAATTTTAATGAATTTTGATTTTCCGACCAAAGTCAAGTTTATAATTTGTTATTAAAACATAATTTAGTACAACTGTTGTGAGATTATCATTAATTGCATTACACTGTTTAAATGTTTCTTATAATTTTTGATAAACTAAAACAAACAAATTACTAAATTAACAATATACTTTCAAGAGATAAATAAATAAGTAAATCATTAATGTAGGTTAAAATATATACTGTTCGTTCAAAAGTTCAGAATGACAATGTTACATTGTAGTTTATTTGATATCAAAAATGCTTCAATTTATTTTGTTTTATATTAAAATTCTACTTTCTAAAAATCGTTGCGTCACTACATACTTTAGCTGTATAAATTTCAAAGACAACTTTTAAAGTCAGAAATCTACATCTTTTTTTTTATCTGAATTAATTTATCTCTGAAAATTACCATTACTCTAAATTCAGCATCTGTATAAGCAAGTAATCTTTACCTTTTTTGTTTTAGAGAACTTCAATAAAAATTACTAAGCTTTTAATTTCTTTTAAAAATAAACGTTATGATATTTTGTTTTCTTGTTTAATAAGCATAATATTCAAATTATAAGTATTTTGAATCAGAATTAAAATATTTTAATCAATCAAATTTTTTTGACATGTTTATTTGACAATCTTTTTTTCTAAAAAAAATAATGTAGGTACGCTTTCTACAAAATTATATTTTTTCTGTTATAAAATTATAAAATATCAATAAACCAAAACTTAACTTAGTTAAGTAAATTTACAAACATACTCTTAAGTAAACTGATAAAGGACATACGTGATATTTAATACTTTGTCATAACATAATTTTACAATATTCTTCTGAAGTATAAACTTTAAAGCTGCACTCGGTATTACTTATTTAGTGCTTTACATTTAAAACGCTACTAACAGCTGGGTGAAAATAAAAATTATAAAATTATTGTATATTGATATTTTTTGTTATAATTAAACATAATAAAATGGTTATATTACAAACCTAAACGAAAATCTTTAATACAAACCGAAATTGTAAGTTATTAAACCTAAAACGGCAAATGTAAACAAAGAATTCTGAAACTTAATTATATTTTGATTTTTTTTACTGGCCTTTCACCAGTTTAAATTAAACACTACCCAAATTTGATATTATGAATTAAAACAGCTATCAATTTATTTTTGTTTTAAGAGAAATTTCTACTTTTTGTTAGTCGTTACATCACCACAAACATTAGGTGTAACAAATTTTAATGCGAATTTTTATAAAAAAGTAGTTGTAAATTTTTAGAAAGAAATTTACATAAATTTAAAAAATAAACTAATCACAAAAATAAAAGTTTTAATCTAAAATCTTTTTTAATTGCATTTGAAATACTGATTGAACTACATTTTATTTGTATTAAAATTTAGAGTTCATTTAATTAAGAGACAAAATCAAATTGAACGCCGTAGTAAAAACTAGCCTAAAAAAATCTACAATTTTTTTAAAAAATCGTTAGATAGCCAGGTTGTAGTAAAAGGTCTATATCATTATTTTATATAACTTGAAATTATTTTACTTTCAGTAACAATTGCAGAATGATTTGAATAATAAATTTAAAGACATTACGATTTAAAAAGAAAAGTTTTAATTTTAGTGTTGTAACAATTGCATAACAATTTGTATAACGAATTTAAAGACATTACGATTTGAATAAGAAATATTTTAACTTTAGTGTTTTAAATACATCTAAAATACTTTACAAAAGCAGGTGTCTATAACATAACTGATAATCTTTTATAGATTTAGAATAAGGTTTTACAGTTTTTTTAACAGTTTAAGTGTCAAAGCAATAAATTTAATATTTAAATAATCGTCAGGTCAATGAAAACTTTAAAATGTATAAATATTTAAGTCAAGTTTTGATCAATTGTTATTTAATTTCTCAACACTCGATTTGCAGAAACTTACCGTAGAAAACATATACTGTAAGAATAAAATACTTATTTGAATAAAACTGTAAGAATAAATAAACAAAAAATATCTTAAATAGTTCTAGTTTGTTATATAATTGTTATAACTAAATAATAGTATTGCATTTTTATTTATTAATGGCTAAACGTTAAACCTATCAACAGCTAAAAATATTGGGTGTTTATTTAAATGTTAAAATCAAATAATAACAGTTTGGATAATTAAGAACACTAGCTAATTAAATTTTTAACAGTTAAAGAAATAGGTTTTATAACAAAGTTTGTTTTTATAACCAAATTATTATATACAAATTACGTACATATTACTAAAAGTTACTAAAAGTTAATATGCTTATTTTACCTTTATAATATAATAAATACAGGTTAATGCCAGTTAAAGTTTCAATATGAAAATGATAAAAACTAATGAAGTTTAGTTTATAAAAAAATTTACATGTTTATTATTAGATACATCACTGCAAAGTTTAGATGCTTGAAAATCAATAAAACTTTCCTTTTTTTAACGCTTTTGTATAGCAATTGAAACACTTTTTTTTGAACTAGAAAAATATATAGTCAATGCAAACAACAGCTTTTAGTAGTATTTTACTAATATCTAAAATTTATCTCGGCCGCAAAACACAAATGTGTTATTATAAAGAACTAATTGAAATTCAGATAAAAAAGAAAATATTTTTATATCACATGGTATCAAATTAACTTTCTACTGGGTTAGTTTTCTAATTGAAACATCGTTTATTTATACAGATAATACAAACTATACGAACCAAGTTACTCAAACATCAATTAAATCGCATAAATAACAAACTGAAAAAAATTAGATCATTGTACAATACAACTTTTAAAGCATTTAGAAATAACTATAAACGTAAGTTACTATAATAAAGTTTTACAGGCTGACAACACGCTGATACTACAAAAAACATATTATTTTGTAGTTGAAAATAATCTATAAAATGTAAAAACTTTTATGGCTTCAAAGTTTGTAGAAAAAATTCTTTGACTTGTTTTTATATCATAAAAAAATACTTTTTGAAAAAAGTTACGACACAATATATACTAAGATAAATGTTTTGCAATATTTTTGATTAGAAGTCACTGTAACAATATTATAATATTTAACCTTCTCAAACTGTTTAGAGATATGCCTAACATTATATAATTAAAAATTAATGTGATTTATTACAAGAAAGTTTTATTAGTTTAATAAAATTTATCAGTTATAATTATAAAAAAAATTAAATTACTTACTTTTAAAGAAAAAAAAGCTTCAATTAAAATGCTAGTTTTATTTCTACGTGCGTTCTTCATAAAGCTCTAACTCAAATAACTTAGATTCTATAAAAAACTAAACAAAGTTTTACTTACAACCTTTAAACATTTTTGTTTACTTGTTAGATAAGTTTGTTCAAAATATTTTATTTTCAACAATAATAGAGAACTTAGCGTTAAGAAGTACATAAGACTAAATTCTGTCACTTTGATTAGTTTTACTTATAATATTTAACACATAACTTCTCTAAAACATCTGAATTTAAAAACTATGTAGTTTTAAATTAATATCTAATAAAAACAAAAAATAAATAAAGCTTTTGAAACTTCTTTTCAAATAATATACAACATAGTATTTACAACTAATTGTTAACAAAAGTTAATATTTTACAACTATAAAACTTTTAAAAATCAATAAAACAAAAATAACTCTAAACTCATTAATTTACATTAAAACAAAATATTTGCTCATTTAAATCATTTCTCTCATGTTCTTTTTTAAGTTATATATTTTTTGTAATTCTTTGTTTTATAAAGAAACTTCTGGAACAAAACAAAGGAAAACTGTTTCATGCAACTCTTATTATTTATGTAGGTTTGCAATAAAAAATTTATTGAATAATGTATTTTTTAGCTTCATGGCGTAACTTTAACCTATCACGAGCTATAACAAAGCTATAGAATTATAAATACTTTTAGCAGTCAAGAATCTTACCTAACTAAATTTTAACAGTTACGGTATAAAAATTAAGCTTATCTTTTTAACTGCTACATACCGTTAACATGGATTGTTTTTTACTTATGTAAGTTGTACTGGTTTATACCAGTTAAAATTAAGCTGTAAAGGTAGTGGTAATCATTTGACAAAAATGCTTTAATTTATACTTAGTTTATAAGAGATTTAACTTTTAATATAAGTTACGTCACCGCAAACATAAGATGAATAAAGTTTTAAGATGTTTTTTATATTTTCGAACTTTTGTATACCCAATTAAACACAACATGCTTGTTTTTTTAATAAACAAATATTTAATGGTAACGACGGTTTTAACAAAGTTTTAACTTTCAATTGTTGTTTAAAAGTCAAAGTTTTATTTTTACCTAAAAGTGCTAACTTGATTCTACAAAAGTTTAAAGTAAAGTTTACGTATAACAAATTACACCGTTTTTTATTAATTACAGTTTAAATTTGAACCGGGTTAAAATTTTTTTTATTAAAAAACATACAAAAAAGCAGTAGAACCAGTATACAATTGAAGGAAATAACTTTTATTGAATAAAAGTTTTACTATTTTCTTAGTAATTTCAATAATTACACTTCTTTTTTAGAATGACACGATTTTATTATAATTTTATTAAATATTTAAATAATAACTTTCGAAAAATTGTCTAAAAGAAAAATGAAAAACAACAAAAAATACTTAATTAACCTTTGCCTATTTTTTTCTGTTTTACATCAACAACAATAAGGCCACTTTGAGTATATTGTAGTTTTATAATAAACTGAATTGAATAAAATATAGCCAAACGAATAAAAATAAATCAATATTTTTTTTCTATTAATTAACATTGTTATTATTTTTACTAAACATTAAGTCAATGGTTATTTTTATAACTTTCATGTAAAAAAATTACAAATTATTCAATGGTAACTTGTTTATAATTTTCATACATCTAAATTTTAATGACGTAACGATTGTTAAAACTTAAAACTATTAATAAAATAAAAATAAAGTAAAGTTATTTTTATTCGAAGTGAACACGATATTCTTCTTAAATTTGAACTGGTAAAAAAACCAGTATAACTTCCTAACCCGTATACAAAACTTAAATACAAGCTTAGAGACATGCAATTATTGTTCCCCAATTTATTAAAGTATCTTAAAAAATTAGTTACTAAAACCTCTTAAAGCATTTAGTTATGATTTAAATTTTATTTTTATTATCGACTCTTATATAGTACATTATTGATTACTTTTAAAAACTTTATAAATTTTTTCTTTCAATAATTTATTTTAAAAATTAAGTTTCGGTCAAAGACCTCGTCAGCGATTAAACTAATCTATAAAAGATAAGTGACAGTCATGAAAAATAGCATTCAAACAATTAAATTGAAATAAAACCAAATTTTTACTGAAAATTTTTACTGAAGAAACTAAAAAAATCAAATTTTAATATTAATAATTAGTTTAAGGTAAATTTTTTATTTTAATTAAGTTTTAAACTAATATAACAATAATAATAATAATACTAATAGCTGTATGTAGCTTTCTTTTTCTTCTAGTAAATTTACGAAGTAAACATTGCTCAAACGAAAATGTAACTAATAAAGTGAGATCAAAATTTATTTAAACTTAATGAAGCTTTCTTTAATTGTGACATAACTATTAAAAATTTAAACAATCTTGCGTTGTAATCGATATGAAAATTTTAAATCCCGCTCAAATGCTTTATATAAAAACTTATAGTTAAAACAAATTTTTACCTATAAACAAAAAATTAAATTATAACAGTTAGATTGAACTTGTGGCAAAGTTTAAATTATACTTAAGTTTAAAAATCAAAGAACAACACAAATATTAAAAAAAAAAAATTGTGTGTAGTTTTCTATTTTTTTCTAGTTGATTTTCAAATAAACATTGCTTAAATAAAAATGTAGTTAATAGTGATAAGTGAGCTTAAGTTAAGATGCATTTTAAACAAACTAGTTTTTATTATGATTTAAATATTGAAAAATTGAGTAACTTTGTGCTTGCAATAGTTACAAAAGTTTGAAACTTTTCTTGGATGGTTTTTAATCTTAACTAAAATTTCAACTTTGACACTAATTCAATCTTAGTGTTATAATGTAACTTGTTTTGTTTCTAGGTAAAATTTAGTTTTAACTGTAAGTTTTTGTATATAGCATTTGAGCGGGATTTCAAATTTTCATTGCGTATACAAGCACAAGATTGTTTAAATTTAATTAGTTACGTCACAATTAAAATAAGCTACATTAAAATCAACTCAATTCAAAGCTCCCTTTACTAATTACAATTTTGCTTGAGCTATGTTTACTTTGTAAATTTACTAGAAGAAAAAGAAAGCTACATACAGCTATCATTTTTATTATTGATTTTAAAACTAAACTAAAATAAAAGAAAGTACCTTAAACTCAGTCTTAATATTACAATTTGATTTGTTTACTTTCTTAAGTAAAAATTTGGTTTTATTTTAATTTAATTGTTTAAATGCTATTTTCCATGACTGTCACATATCTTTTTAAGATTTATTTAAGCACTGACGAGGTCTTTAACTGAAACTTAGTTTGTAAAATAAATTCCTGGAATAATAAATTCATTATTGCTCTTTCAGTAGTTAAGATCTATCTATTTGTTTTCTTAAAACCTAAACGTATAATAGTTAAAAACTTTATAATAAGATTTGCATACCTTGCAACTTTAGTTTAAAAAAATACAAACTTAAATCTTAAAAGGTCTATAATAGCAATAAGTAATAGTTGATTTAACTTAGGCCTCGGCAGTCTTGTATAAGGAAATTACAAAAATAAATGCGGCTTATCGTAGCTTAGGAGTTTTACTTTAAAATAAATAAACCACTTAAACTTTTCATAAAAACTGAAATAGCACCAATAATTTCTAATTGTTAAGTTACTTTGTATAGATATTTATAGGAAAATTATTTTGTGTCATTTATTTTACTATAAAATATTAGTTTAAAATTTTAAGGTTATAATACCAACCAAAATAAAAACTATCTAGCCATAAAAAATAAAAGTCACTTTATAACTTTTTTAATTTAAATTCACTCAAAATTTTTTAAAAGCATATTAGTACGAAAGGTTTGTGATTTAAAATATATGTTTACGTAAAAAATAAAAATATTGCTTCAGGCAAAGTTTTCTTTAAATGATATAGTTCACAAACGTATTTTCTGATTAATAATCCAACTAGTAAATGATTATAGCGCAATAATCGCAGCATTTTTATTTTTAATTTACTTATAACTTTTGTTCTTCTCAAGTTTGTAATGACGTAAAGAGTTCTAGAAACTAAAATTTAATTATAAAATAAATATAAATTTAAGAAGTTATAATAACAGCAACATCATTACAGTTATGTATGTAATCGAAACTGTTGGAAAGCCAGTATAAGTTTTACAGAATAAAAATGTTTTTTGTACTATATTTTTATTTTTCAATTATGTTGTTGTTTGGTACTTTTGTAGTTAGTATTAACTCAAAATGTATTAAGATTGTGTGATACATTTAACTATGCGTGTTTTACAATAATAAAGAATGTTTCGATGATAATGTGTAGTCTCAACTTTATCCGGACTATCGGCAGTCACTGAAAAATAACGGATTCGTTAAAAGACCTAAGCGAGACACTTTTAAGTATTATACTTAATAAAAACAATATTAAATTATTATTGTATAAAGGTTAACATTGTACTATTTTTTACTCACAATAATTAAATTATTTTTGCGAGTTTTTGTATATAAAATTAGAAATCGTTTTTTAAGCAAAATGTCTGACCAAGTGCAAATCTAAATTGTGACCAGGCGAAACAAAAGTACGTTATAATTTCTTTATTTTTCATTTTACCTTTCTAAAAATATTTCAGTAGTTTTAGGCAGAAATAATATTTTAAAATAGTAAGTAAAGTTCTATAACATTATTGAAAGATATCTTTTGCTTGAAATATTTATTTTTGTACTGTAAAAAAAGCATGTTTTATTTAATTGGTACAGAAATTATTGAAAAAAATAATGTTTGATTAAATTAGATACATCTAAACTATGCAGTGACGTAACTAAAATTCTAAAAATACTTATTAACATGAACTAAATATAAATCAAATCAATCTTAACTTCAGTCAAATTAATTTCTTTGCAATAAATTTTAACTGGTATGAACTAGTAATAAACATATTATACAACTAACAAAAACTATTTTAACAAGATTTTAGCTAACAAATAATCCAATAGTAAATTATAGCACAGAATCTGCAACTAAAATAAATTTTCTTTAAATCCTCTACTTCTAAAGTTTGTACTGACTTTACAGTTATAAACAAGTGTAAGTTAATTTTAATATAAATATAATTTAAAACAATCTTTTCGTTTTCGTATTGTGAGAAACCACAATAAAATAAACAAAACTATATTTTTTCAAATATTTACTTTGCATGTACCCGTTTCTTGAGTTACTTTTGTTACTCATTTGTTAAACTAAAGGACACATTTAAATTGTGTAATACAATTAAAAACTCTCACAAAACTTGAGGGAAAACAATGTGTATCGATAATAAATAATTTTTACTTTAACGATATAACCAGTTTTTAAAAAGTGACTTACAAGTTTAACCTAAAACAGATATCATTGTTTATTCACAATATATAAAGCATTACAGTATTTTATTATGTAAATAAATTCGGTTTCCTTTAGAAAAGTTCAGGTAATTTATAAAACGTCAAAACAAAACTCATTTTTATATATTAGTTTACTTATCTTTGAAAAAATAAACTAGTTTTTTTATAAAGTTTTTAATTTCGTCTTTTATAAACAATTAAATTGAAATATTACATAAAACTATTATTTGCATTAAAAACTCATTTTTGTAGAAGAAGTAGAAAAATTTATGTTAAAATATTATTAAAAAAAAAAGCAAAAAAAAGTTTCCAAATCTAATACATCTAAGTTTGCATTGACGTAACTAATAGTTAAAAGTAAATTTATTTCAGAAACTAAACTTAAAATAAAGCAATCTTTATATATAAGTAGAAACTGATATCGTTCCAAAATTTTAACTGGTATACCAGTATAAATCATGTTATAACATAGTAATATTTATTCAATAGTTTTTGTAGCGATTTTAAAGAAAGACTTAAGTTTTATAACGTGACCATTGTTATTGTTTTTAGGCTAGTTTCTTGATTTTAAAATCAATTTATTTTTTTAGGTTAATATTTAAACAAATTGCAGTTTTGTTTTGGTTTGTGAAAAGTTTAAAGGTTTTATATAAATAATAATAGCATAAAAAAAGACTTTTGTATATAAATTTAGTTTTATAGACTGTTTTCATAATTATTTATATTAAATGGTTATTGTTTGTCTAGTTTTAAGACTTTGTCATAGTAGATGACTTATTAATTAATTATATGACAAGAAAATGTATAATGTTAGAGAAAGTTTTAAAACACAAATAATACAAAATTGTTTTTGTTTTATTGTGTATTAATAATTTTTCTTTTAGTTTTTTATGCTAAGTTTTAAAACTATTATCAATATTTATGTTTAATTGTACTAAACAGTAATCACCAAATTACAAATTATATTATTTGAAGCTTATTTTTTAAAGCTTTGTTGCGTTTCTGGTTGACTTAAACATAAATTAAAATTTCAAAATTATACAATTTTACAATCTTAAAAGTTACAAGAATATTATGTGTAAAATATTGGAATAGAATTAGTTAAAATAATAACCAAAGTTTTGCTTTTTATAGTTACGATTTTCTCTACAACTTTGTTAAACAGAAAGTTTTTCAGAAAATATAAGCAACAAAAACTATTGCAAGCATAAAGTTTTTGCTTAACTTAAGTGTTACAAAATTTACATACTAATTATCAATAACAAATAATTTTTTGTTATTGATAATTAGTATATAAATTTTAAATATGTTAAAACAAGATCAATATTTGAAGCTATTGTTTTTTTTGTACTAAGTAAATTTTGGACGTTAGTTTGCTGATATTTAACATTTATTAAAATGACTACAATCAAAAGACTATTGAGATCTATATTATTAATTATTTATAGAAATCCTTATGTTTTTCATCCTTAATTTTATGAATTTCATAATTAAAATAACAAGGAATGCAGTGCAATATCAAAACTTCTTCTAGTAACGAACGAAGTATTTTATCAAAAGTTAATGCTTAAATAAAAGTTGAATAAAATTTAAATGCATTTAGATATTTTCTGAACAAGTTCACAACTTATTTTTACAAATATATAGACTATACTTGATTACTAAAACTCTTATATTTTAGTTTTAAAACAAAATTTATACCGGTTTATACCAGTTTAAAATTAAGATATTTAAAACGTTTATGTTAAATAGGAAATTACTTTCATTTTATTCTTTTTAACTAAGAACGTTTTATTGTTACTGAAGCGTTACGTCACTACAAAACTTAAATATAAAAAATTCTAAACCAAGTTTTACATAAAAAACTGCTTTTTTACATGAAAATTGCATAAGATACTGTTTTATCAGTAATCAGCAAAATTAGTTACAAGGTTTATTTCTAAATTAAATTAAAACACTGATTTATTTTTTGTTTAAAAACTTTTAATACATTTCTAACATACTGTAGTAATTAATATAACAAAGACTACTATTTAAAGTAGCACTTCAAACGGTGCTCAACTTGTTTATTTAAGAGCTTACCAGATTAATCAGTAAGCAAACTTTGTTGTTTTAAAATAACCAGTTTCAGTAAGACTAGCTGATTTTTGAAACTATATGAAATAATAGTAAAACTGAACATAAATAATGTTTAAACAATTTGTTTAGATTGTAACTAACTTAAAGACATTTATTTTAATTTCCTTTTGATTGCTTTCACATTAATCTTCAAATCAAACAGTTTGTCACAATATATATATATATACATTTGAAAATAACAAAAAAAGCATATGTCGGTCTACTTAATATTTATAGATTTATTAGTTAAAAAAACCTATTAAAGAATAAACTTAAAAATTATTAAAAATTACCATTTTTTAAAACTAAAACTTTGTTTAGCTATTTCTCCAGAAATATTTTTTTTTTAGAGTAATAACTTACCCAAATTGGCTTTTTTTATTATTTATTTTTTAATTGGATTAATTTTAAGTTGAAAGTCTTTGATATATTTTTCGAAAAATCAAATATTTAGCATTTTAATTACCCAAATTCAAACAGCCGTGCGCCCATTATTGTTATTATAAACAGACACCATTTAGTTAATCAGAAAACTTCTTGCCATATAAAAATCTATTTAAGTTTGTTAATTTCATTTATCATAGTTCTATAGTTTATTTATAATAATTGGCGAAAAAAAACTCAACAATAATAATTAATACTGGCGAAAACTGATAAAAACGAGCAACGAAATTAAATCTCAAATTAAACTGGCAACGTCTTAGACGTTGGGCGTAAACGATTCGTCAATTTTTAGACTTTAACCACAAACGGTAGCTTCAGTGCATATGTACTTAAGCCCGCTTGGCTGGATTATAAAAGCGGTTTCTCACAACTATGCCTGGCTGGTGAGTCCAAAAATTGAAAATATTTATTTTGCGGTAAAGTTCATTGTTTATTATCGATGGCATATAACATCTCATCTTTGTTAATGATGGCTGAAATAAATACTGGCTAAAACTGATCAAACGCGCACAGACTATAATCTCCTAATAAGCTGTCAATGTCTGAGACGTTGGGCTGTGAATGATTCAGCTGTGTCATTTTTTCAACTTCACCCACAAACGGTCGCTTCAGTACTTTGTGCTTAAGCCCGCTTGTTTAAGATCACAATAGCGGTTTCTCGCGACTATTCCTGCCTGATTAGTCCTAATGAGGACGAAACTGGTCGTAGGATTGTCTCGGATGCTGTTGTTGTTGATCTTGCGGTAAAGTTCATCGTTTTTTTATCGATGGCATATAACATCTTAACTTTGTTGATGATAGCCGAAATAATTACTGGCTAAAATCTTTTACATGAAAAGTTCCTGCTATTTTAAAATTGTAGTACTTTATACTTAACAACGTCAATTTTAGATGTTAAGTTTGCCTGGAAAACATCTAAGCTCTTAACATTTCTCTTCAAAATAACCTTCAAAGTGATAATCTAAGATTTTTAGTTTTTAAAACATTTAACAAAACAAATAAAATTTATTTTGTATAGCTCTGATTAGTTATGTAAATGTTGGAAAACAAAAAAATCTCTGTATAAGTCTTTGATTAAAGCATCATTGCTAAAATTTTAGTCTGTCATCGGCAAATAAAGCAATAATTTGTTTAACTGTTAGGTAAGAATAGTTAGTATTTTTAAAATTAAAACAAAAGTTACCTTATCTAAATTTAATTGTTTAAGTTATAAAAAATATAATTTGCTTTTGTAACTGCCACATACTCATTAAAAAACTATTTCAAAATTCAATTAAAATACAAACTGGTATATACCAGTTCAAATTTTAGCATGTAAGTAATTGCTTTTTAGCTAAAAGATTGCTTTAGTTTGTATTTATATTATAAGTAAGTTTAAATTTTTTTTGTACGGCAATGCAAGTTATAAATACCTTTTTTTTTCTAAAATTTAAACCATTAACTAGCTAAAACAAATTTAGTGTTATTTTTGAATGTTAGGTTATAATCTTAAACTATTTTAATAATCAATAACCTTACCTAATTTACACTAGTTTATACAAATTAAAATTACCGTGAGACAAAAAACTTAATTACTTGTCAAGGTTGCTTTTATTTATTTACATTTAGTAGAAAAAAAATAGCTATTAAATATTATTTACGTCGCTGCAAACTTTAGATGCGTTTAGTTTTGAGAAATCTTTTTATTCTTTAAGACTTTTGTATAACATATGAATACAGCATGATTTTTTATTCTGCATAAGTAAATACTTAATGGAAACGACAACTTTTAGGAATGTTTTAAATTTATACTTAAAATATAAAACAAAGTCTGATATCTGCGTAAAATACTAAAATGTTTTTCAAAGAATTGAATAAACTAAAGGTATAAGAAAGATTTTTACTTTGCCTGCCTGGTAACAAGTTAATTTGGCACTAGGGTAGAAGTTTTATTTTTAAAACTAAGCTAAATTTATTTATTTCAAAGTGTTATTGGTAAACAATGGTACAGTGCTTCCTCACTTATCTGGTTCTCAATTATCCGGTAAGTTTTAGTCGAAAAAAAGATTTGTATATTAAAAAATCAATACACCTAATATACCTGTTTAGTTTGATTTCAATAGTTAACTAAGTAGTGATATGGTAATACTTGATGTTATTATTAGAATTTTTGCGCTAAAAAAACAAGAATATAAAAAAAGTCTACTCCGAACATCAAATATTTTATTGCGAACCGGCTTGTATTTAAAAATGTTGGCAGGATACATACTTTAGCATTAATTCACAACTGTTTTCAAAAATTATATTCACACTGTGCAAAGTATTGTTTTGTTTATTTTTATTCATTTTAATTCTTTAGATCGTGGAAGAAATTTAAAATTAATTAAACTAACAGATGATTAAATGTTTTTTTTAATAATATTCCTTGCATGTTACTAATGAGGTAAATTATAAAAAAAATATTTTCCTTTTATCCGACAAAAGACTTTTCCGACCTTATTTACAAAAAAAAACCTTTCAAGAGAGGGAGCACTGTATTAACTTTGCTTTTAATGAATGATAGTTTTACATTATTATTTTTAAACTCAATGATCTAAATTGTCTCTTTAAGTCTCTTTTCTAACAAATATGTTACTTTTTAAAGACTGTGGTAGCGGGGTTAAATGAAGATTCATTAAGAAATTTTTTAGAGCGTTTTTATAAAATATAATTTATTGTGTTACATATTTTAAATGTATTTTATGATTATGTAATTGGTTTAAAATAAAAAGTACGAGTTATTTTGAAAACGAAATATAACAATATCAAATTACATAAAAATTATGGTAATTTAATTTTTTTTTCATTAGTTCAAAATGAATAGGATTTTAATTTGTTACAAAATGATTAGACTGATTTTAAACAGATCAACCTACTTTTTTTTTAATATATTTTACTTTTTAATAATTTTCCGTCAGTACAAACTTTGTATGTATAAAATTTTTAACAAAAAGGTTGTGGCTTTCATAAATAAGCTTACTATTGGGAAAAAAACAAATAGTGAGTAAGTTTAAAACTTGTAATCTTAAAATAAATTTTAAGCTGCAACAAAATAATTTATTTTAGTTTCTTTTTTCTTATACAGAAGCACAAGCTCAGTATATTCGTACTAGTATAAGTATTAACTTTTTAAGCAATTCGGTTTAAAAATTTCCTTTAAACTTGTTTAAATACTGACATGCTTTTAAAAGCTTTTTAATAAATATCATTTGATACATACGAAAAAGACACTTACACTGATTTGTCTTTATCAAATTAACCTTGTATCGGGTTGTTTAACAACGGCTATTAATTTGAGTATTTTATTGTAAAGCAACTTGCGTGAAATAAATAAATCTCGTTTAAATAAAAAAGTTACAGAATTTAGTTCAAGTAAAGTTTAAAACAAATCAGTTTTTTTTTTACATCTTTTTATTATTTTAAATAAAATTTTCCTAGCTACTACAGTGGTCAACAATATTTTGACAAAATCTCACTCGCGAAACCAGAACTAAAATTAGCACGGGTTATTGATGTCTATCAAACTTTTAGACTTAAGTTTGCTAAAGTTAAAGTAAAGTACCAAGCCTTACACTTATGAAAAAAAAAATTTCTTTCCATACACTGTTAGACTTATACATATAAAAAATAGCTAAAGTGTCACTGTATGTGATTCTGAATAACATTCTTACTTTCTTATATGTAACACTTTAAAAATGTAAGATACTTTGATAAAGTTAGTTATTTCTAAGTATAGATAGGCTAATAACACTCTGGTACTACTACAAACCTTGTTCTGTTTTGTGTTATTACTTATACTGTCTTTATACCAGCTTAAAATAACGAACTTTTGAGCTTCTAAAAATGTTAGAATTTTTTTTTTATTTATATTTATGACAAACAAAAAAAAAAAATTTAATCAATAGTCACGTCACAATAGATTTAAATGCATAGTTTTATATATTTTGGATTAGTACTTTCTTTGATTTTGAATGAAAATAAATTGCACATTTTTTCATGTTAGTATATATTAACTATTAGCAAATTAAACTTTAATTTTACTTTGAAAGAAAAAAAATACTATTTAAACAGTTCTTTTATTTTAACGTAATTAGTAAGAAATCTTTTCTTACCCTAATATCTACAGCTATACCTTGTTATTTTGCTTGATTTTAATATTTTTATAATAGAGTAGTTTTAGTACTGTAGAGCCTATTAAATAAATTAATTTCTAACCTTTGTCCTCAAAAACGATCCAACAAAAACTTACTAAGATTAAAACAATACTATACAGTCTAAACATTCGATAAGTATAAGAATATATAGTTTTTTTACTTTACAAAATGAAATATGGTTATTTTCGGTCATGAAAGTTTTAAAAAGTTGTAAACAAGTTATTTATTAACAAGCAGAATTCAACAAATTATTTATAAACACATCAAGCTGAAACAATAGAAGGTAATAGGTTTTAACTAAAACTAACAATTAAGACGAGTCTAATTTATTTAGATACGATAATCATGTAGAGAGTTTTCATACTATTAGTCGATTACAAATACTGTTTAGTTTTGTTTAGTTAATTGCTTAACTCTAAACCTATAATCAGCTTACAAAGCTAAATTTCGAATAATAAAACGATTAAAAGCACTTATACATAAAAAGTGCATACTCAAGTTTAATACTAATATCACTAATAATAATAAAAAATATATCTTTAGTTCATATAAACCTAAGATTGATTGAAAAAAAGTGTAATGATGTTTAAAGATATATAAATTGAAAATTTTATACTACTACTAAAGTTTACTTGTTATTCAATAATACATATCAACAGCTTTGAAACAAGTTTCAAGCTTATTTTTTTTAATTAGTTTTATTTAGTTGGCTACGTACCATTAGCTTAAAAGGAATTCATCTAGTTTTGATTTATAATTCATACTGTTTTATACCAGTTAAAATTTCTGTATTATCACAATAGGCAATTAATTGACGAAAATAAATTCATTTATCTTAAGTCTACAAGGATACTTAAATTTTTTTAATATTAGATACGTCAGTGCTAGCTTAATAAGTAAGAAATTTTAAATAGTCATTCCTTAAATAATTTATACCAATTACCATAACATGCTTTTTTTTAGAAACAAATGTTTAAAGCAAACAACAACTATTAGAAGTTATTATGTTTTTACTTGCTAACTAAAACAAAAGTTTAATCTCAAAACTAAAATGCAAATATTAAAATAAAACTGAGACATAAAAAGTTCGTAAAACATAGTTAAAATCTAATACATGTTCGCCTGATTACAAATAAACTTTGCCCTGGATTAAAAATATTTATACAATCGACAAAAACTTACAAAATGCACTCAACTTAATTGTAAGTAATTTATAGTGCCATTCAGATTTTTATCAATTAATAGTTCTTAATACTTTTAAACATAAGCTTTTTAGTATGGCACGCAAAAAAATTTTTTCTTATCAGTTCCGGTCCTTTACTTTAAAAAACGCTTTTATTGAGTGTTGACTAACTATTGTCAGAAACAATACAATATTTTTGCTTTTAATGTATATATAATAAAATGAACAAGTTTGAAGAACTAATATAAATTTATTTCAGTTTTAAACTAGAAAGTACAAGTCATTCAAACTTATACAAACACAAAATAAGGCACTTGAGTAGCGATATCAGTTTTAAAATAAAATTATACTGGTTTTTCCCACTGCACATAAAGAAAATATATACAAAGTATATTAATTAAAAATACTTGCATTTAACTTTATTTTATCGAAACAATTTAGTTTCTTAATAATCGTTACGTCCCTAAAAGTTTTGAGAGTATAAAAGTATTGAAAACTACTTGTGATCATTGTGCAATAAGTTTGCAAATATTTAGACTCCTTAACTAGAAAAGTTTTATGTGTTAGTGATGGACATAGAATTTAAATTAATTAGTAAAAATTGTAATTTTTATCTTAGTTGCAAATTTTCAAACTCTTAAAAGTATGCAACAGTGAAATTAATATTTTTTTTTAGTGTTTAAGTTATTAAAATTCTAGTAAGCTTATCAAGAAAAAAAAAGCAAAAATTTTGGTCGAAGGACCTGGGTGCCCGAAAAGACCTCTCAGTCATTGAGTCGCACACCCAATTTAATTTAAATATATAATAGACTAAGCAAAGATAAAATGAAACAGTTTTAATTAAATTCTAAAACAATAAAAATGTCTAATGTGTTAAACAGACAACAAATAACTAAAAACTTAATGATTTTATTCAAAGTAAATAAACATTAAAGTACTCTTGTTTTATTTATAGTTTATTATTTTATTACTCATAAAAGTTTTATATTTTCGAAAAAAAACATAGGAGAAAATAGTAATTTTAATTTAATTAATCAAAAAGATTCAATATAGTTATTAAAACATTATTGTTGATATCCTTTACTTGTTAATTATATTAGATTTATAGACTAGGTATTAAAATAAAAGTAATTCTTTGTGCATTAAGTTTAAATATTTTTCTATAGCCAATTGTTATGTATACTTACTTACCAAAAATAACTTAAACATCATTACATGTACATATTAATAAGGCAGCCAAAATTTTTTTTCTTGTCAAAGAACAGAGTTTATGCTGACTATTTGCCAGCTAAAAATTAGAACATCAAGTCTAAGGTAACTATTATCGAAACTATATCAATTTATATTAATTAACAATAAGATTTACGATTTTATTGTTAATTACGTCACTACAAACTTTAGACATATAAAAAATTGGCGGAAACTTCATTTAAGGAATAAAATCAAAATATATTAACTCCAAAAATAATGCCTCAAGTTTTGTGGGAGTTTCAAATTCATTTCAAATTACTATACTTTGTGTAAATTTTAATTAATCACCAATTTTTTTTTATAAAGCTGTTTAAATTATATTTGAGTGATATATTCGTTATCAGCAACATTAATTTTAAGGTTTACTTAAGTATAAAGCTAAAATACTGATTGCTTTGTTTTGTCTATAAACATTGTGATAAAAATATTAAATGAGTTTTTTGATACAATTTATAAGATGACCAGAAAGTACTTGACATAGTTTCATATCGTTAATAAAAATTTTTTCTTTGAATATTGAAAAAAGTTCGGTTAAAAAAACAAATTAAGTACAACCTATCTATCTAAAAACTATGTATAAAAAGTGCAAGTAAAAAAAAAGAGTATTAAGACCTTATACATGTAAATGTAATGTATGTTTTTATTGAAAAAGTTTTACGTAAACTATTTGGTCGTAGCAAAGTTTAAGTCGAAATCTTATGTTTAGTAATTTATTTAGTTTATGTAACTATTTGTTTTTTTATTTATTTTTTAAGTATCTTTTTGTTTTAGTAAATATAGAAAAAGTTGCATTGTTTTACAACTTAAGATTTAACCTGATTATTTTCATTGACCGTAAGAAAAATAGTTTTTGAGAAAGTTCTTTAAATTCTGTTTAATTGTGATTTTTAATGTTTATCTTAAAACACTTTAAGAAAAAACTATCTAAGCTCAAAATAACTCTAATTAATACAAAATACTTCTTAATATCTGTATCTTCTTGGTTGTAAAACTCTCTGAAATCTACGCACTCGTTAATTACGTACAATTAAGAGTCAAAGTTTCAATATTTGCGATATATAACCAAAAGTTTGTTTTTTATAACCGCCTCATACCCCTAAAAGATGCTGTTTATACTGGTTTATACCGGTTAAAATTTCAACACAAAGCATTTTTTTTTAATATTTATTTTTTAGATAATTTACTTTTTATTTTAACTTCTCTTTTATTGTAGTTATTTACTATTTTTTAAAGTTAAAAGAGTTTTTTTGGCTTCAATATTGTAATAAAAGCATATGTAAGTTTTAGCACATTTTGATAGTGCAAACAAAAAGGTTTACGTAAAATTAACTCAAGTGATTTAACCAAGTTATTATATGGTAATTAAACAACATATATGGTCGTGTAATTGTAGTAAAACTTAAAACTTTTTATAGTTGTAAAGATTAGTATAAATTGGTCTTTTGTTACCAATTTAAAATAACAAAGCTAAATATCTTATGTTTTACTTTTTCTCGACATGAACAATAAAATGATCAACGTATGTACCTCTTATACTTTTTGTCCTAGTTGATACTTTGATAAGATTCGTTTGACCAAAACTATTAATTTGATTTAAATAATTTTTCACTAAGTTGACTTATCATTTCAAGAGTTGATATTTATGTTTCCTAAAATATTTAAATTTTTTATTAAGCTTAATTATGTAGTGTCCTTGGTGTCTGTATTCTAGATCAAGTACGATGTTTTACTTTTATTATTGTTTAATTCTACATATATTTTTTTGTTTAAATGATTGATAACTACTGCATTCAAAATTTAGGCCATGTCTTAATAAATGCAAAATTTAATCATTAATGTAAATGAGCACACCACCGGATCTGGTTTAAAAGTTTATAAAATAAAAATGTAACTTAAAATATTTTTAAAATAAATTGAAAGAAAACTAAATAAGCTCTAAATAATTCTTAGAATAATAAACTGCATAATAATGTATATTCTTGGTCATATTTTTTTTTATTATTATTTATGAAAGTTCTAAAAACTTGTCTAAAATTATTTAAAAGATTATTAAACACAAAGTAAATTATAGATTTTTTCATCTAACATATGTTGGTTTAATAACTTTATATTAAACTATAAGACTTTTTCATAAACATTTTTTTTAAGCTTCTGGTATGGCAAAAACTTTAAAAACTAATAAAACAAAAGCTACCTTATAATTAGATAAAAAAAATTAATATAAGAAAGTCAAACTATTCTAAAAACTTGTGTTTAAAAGTATTTTGTTTAGCTCAATGAATAAAATTAAACCTATAACCATCCAGCTTACAAAGTTACGAAAGTTTGAATATAAGTGACTTTTTATAAGAGTCAAAAACTTTACCTAAATATACATTTGATTATTATGGTTGAAAACATAATATAGTAAAAAACATAATATAATGAAAATATAGTTACACACATAAAGCTTATTTTAAAAATGCTTAGAAACTGTCCTTAGGTGCTTTTCAAAACTTCTGCTTCTGTTTGTTTCTGATTTCGTACAACATGTTAACTTATTAAAAATAACTAAAATAATGATTCAAGTAATTGATTACTTTACTTTTAAACAATTAGTTTAACATTTTTAATACCATATTGAACCTATGAAGTAAAACAAACTTTCACTGTGAAAAAATACTTTAAGTTTTTAAAACAGTATCTTGTAGAGTTTGATTTAATTTAAAATTATTGAAACGAAAACAATTCTACAATAAACTAAAACAATATTGATTTAATCTAGTTCCTGACAAACTAATTTTGTCTTATTTTGACTGTGCTACTTATTTTTTAAAATATTTAGTGCAAAGCAACAAATTGTGGCTTACCGACAACCCTAGTTAAAGTTTATTAAACTACGATTTAACTTTACAGCATTGTTTATCATTTACAAGTATTCTACAGCTGTCTAAGTTAATAATATAATTTAGTTTTACCACAAGCTAAACTGATTTCGATTAAGGTTGTTATAAATATAAGTTATTCCGTTTACATAATAAGAGATCATAATGTTATAATTTTACTATCAATTAAAAATAGTATAGACTAATTTGTACAAACTTAAAATGTAAAATGTTACAGGGATTACTTGAAAGTTATTTAAAATCTCCTTCATTTTATAAATTATATTAAAATGTTGAACTCTATTTTGTTAATTACGTCACTACAAACGTTAAATTTATAAAGAAAAATTTTTACTTAAAAAAATAGTTGTTGTTTTTTACGTTAAACTTACATGTTTACTGATGGATTAACAACTAGCAAGTAATTGTAAAAATTTTAGATCAGAAAGAACTTAAACTACAATAAGTAAAATAGTTTTCTTGTATTTGTAATGTAAATGTAGTTTTAGTACATGAAAATAAACTTGTTAAATAATCAGTTTGAAAACTTATGTAAGTTTGATACATGACTTTTACAAGGTTTAAAATAAAATAAGTTTAAATAAATTCAAAAAAAAAAATATTTTTCTAGAAGTTTTCAAATTAATTTAATATTAATTCTGCGAACCAAGCAAAATTTAACGTGTTTAAGTTAATATAAGTTGAGTAAATAAATTAAATCTTGTAGTTTTAAAAATATTTATCATTAGGTTTAACAGTGGTTAAGTAAATATTGGTTCTAGTGTTATTAGTAAGCAATTTTTATAAATTTCAGCACAGTCACCTCTCGCGTATCTAAGCACTCGTTTGATTACGTACAAAAAGTCATACCTAGTATAAAAATCAATATCTACGGTATAAATTATAAAGTTTGTTTTTACAACCGTACTCATCGAAAATGTTTATTTATACTGGTTTATACCAGTTAAAATCTCAACATAAAGCAATATTTTTTTTATATAAAGTTTTTATACAAATTTCTTTTTTTTTTTGTATTTGTTTTATAAGAAACTTTCTCTTTTTAATATTAGTTACGTCGCCTAAAATTTATACATAACTTTTTATTCTTAAAGACATTTGTATAAAAATTGTAAAAAAAGAAAACTAGAAAAATGTTTGATCAATACAAGTGAAAGGTTTTCATAATGATAAAATTTTAACTTTAACTTGTAGTATTTATGTTAAATGTTTTTCAAAAAAATACTTTTTTTAAAGCTATAGAAAAATTTGTCTTTTAGAGAACATACGACTAAAACTTTTATTTTTTATCGAATAGTATTTATAATATTTTACACAGAATATTCCTAAAAGTATTTAATTTGTAAAACTGTGTAATTTAAAACATATATTTATCTAACAAAAATCAACTAAACTTTTAAGAATTATTTACATAATAAAATACGACGTGAAATACATTTTAAACAATAGAAAATATTTTTTATGATTTATACTTTGAAAGTTGGTTAAACAAAAAGTATTTACGTCTATTAGTACACGATATATCAAAATGTTCTTAATAAAACAAATACAACAAAAAAATAAGAGAAAAAAATATTTTTTAATTGTAAGGCCAAACTTTGAACCCTTACACCGGTTTAAACAAAATGTTGTTGTGTGATTAGTTAATTTAGTTATGTTAGAATAACTAATTGTTCTAACAATCAAGCACCTTTAATAATCAAAATATTTATAGCACTGGTATAAAACCTAAATCTTGTCTTTATAACTGCTACAAACCAACTGAAATTATTTTCATCTAATTTGATATTATAATATAATTTATTATAATATTAATTATTTATCTAAAATACCAGTTAGCAGTTAGCAATATTAATTACGTCACTGTAAGTTTTAGATACAATTTTGAGAAAATTTTTATTATTTAATGCTTTTTTATACTAGTTGAACACAATATACTTTTTTGTACAACAGTAACTAATCAACGGAAACGACAGTTTTTATAATATTTAAAGTCTTCATTGTTATTGATTAAAAATATAAATTTTGTATTTGCCTTATGTTGATAACTATTTTTACTGAGAATAAAAAAATTATTTAATAACAAAACTTTTATTTGTTTCTATAAAAACTTTCAAATTTTTACTGTGAATAAACGATGGTACATCGTTATTTTATACTTGAGAATCATTTTAAATACATCTTTTAAGTATCTCATTCATAAATTTTTGTTAGCTTTAATTTCAAAGAATTTTGTTTGTACCTAACTAAAAATTTAATAATTATGATACAAAAAGCAAATCGCTACAAAAAAATTTCTGATATACGTAGTAAAGTTGATACTGGTTTTCATTACTTCATTTTTTTGTACCATTACAATGTATGTTAGCAACGATTACTATATTGTTATTTCATGTGAAAAGTATTTCTTTATTTTAATGGTTACGTAAATATTAACTTTAGATGTGAGAAACTTAATAATATTCTAATATAAGTGTTTTGAACTTTGTACATGTAATTCGCGTACTTTACTATAGTACCAGCAGAATTATCAAGAGGGTTTTATCTAAAAAAATCAAACGCAAGTTATAAGTATTGTTTTGTATCGTTGTACTTTACTTCTAAAGTTTTTTTTTATCATTTATAAGACTAAAACAAACTCGAAAAAAGTTTTATTGTTACTTACTACTGCATAGTTGTTTATTAGTAATGGAAATCATTAAAAAAGTACATAAAGTAAAACTAGAACTTTTTAGAGTTTTATCAAAATGGAAAACTATTTATTATCATAAACAATAATAAGTTCAAAGATCGTATGTATGCATTACTATAGTGTACTTTACTAATGATAAAAAAAATTCTTCAAGTTTCAAAGCTAAGTGTTTAATAAAAGTCTACATACTATATCTAGTTTAAAACCAAGATCAAGTAAAATCAACATACTTTTATTATTTTTAAAACACGCTTTACCTTTAAATTAGTTTAAATCGTTATTATATTGTTAAACCTACAAAAATAACTTATCTTTTACTTAATCTTTGTTATACAGTAAGTTAAGTTCAAAAATCTACATCATCTATATTGTTTAAATTTATTTATTTTTTTAAATTACTATTATTCTGACTTTAGCATCTGTATGAGCGAGAAATTTATAGTTTTATCTTTTATAGATCTCCAAGAAAAACAACTAAGTTTTTAAGTTTTTAGATAATAAATGACATAATACTTTCTTTTCTCGTTGTAAAGCGTTAATACTTAAATTATCTTTTTTTTTGACCTTTTAGTTAAAATAGTTTAATTAAACATATTTGTTTGACCAGTTAATTTGACAACATATTTATTCTATCAAAACTTATGTAGGTTAAAAAGCAATCTACAAAAGTGTATTTCTTCTGTTATAAAGTTATAAATTATCAATAAACCAATATTTAACTTAGTTAAGTAAATTTACAAACATATTCTTAAGTAAACTGATTAAGAACATAAGTATTTTTTACACTTTGTCATAACACTGTTTCACAATATTCTTCTTAAGTATAAACTTTAAAGTTTCACTCGCTATCACTTATTTAGTGCTTTACATTTAAAACGCTACTAGGAGCTTAGTAAAAAAAAAGATTGTATATTAATATTTTTGTTATAATTTGACATAATAAAATAATTATATATCAAACTTAAATGCATTTCGGTAATACAAACCAAAATTGTAATTTATTCAACACTTCACCAGCTTATGTCATCAAGCACTGCGAAGCTAAATATTTTTTAAAACTTTTTACTGGTCTTTCACCAGTTTAAATTAAACACTTTACATTTTTGATATTAAGAATTAAAAAGTCCTTAATTTATTTCAGTTTTATAAGAAATTTCTTATTTTTAGTAGTCGTTACGTCACTACAAATTTTAAGTGTAACAATTTATTTTTTTTCGAATTTTTAAAAAATGGTGGAAATTATTAGGAAAAATTTGCATAGTAACTAAAATAATCACCAAAGTAAAAGTTTTACTAAAAAATATTTTTTAAGCTGCATTTGAAATAATAAATGAACTTAATATTGTTTGTGTTTAAACTTAGTGTCCATTTAATTAAAAGAAAAAAGCAAACCAAGCACCATAGTACAAACTGGCAAAAAACAAATCTATATAATATAAGTTATTTTTTTTTTAAAAGACTACCAATAGACGGCTTAGGTTGAAGCTTGTTTATTTAAACGTTCATAAACAGCAATTTTTTTTTCAAAAAATTACAATAAACTGTTACTTTTGAGCATAAATTTTAAAACTACCTTGTTTGCAAAAGACTCTTTATAGTCGTCAATTATTTTAAATTTTTTAATTAGTCAGTTTTAAGTAAAAGTTCATTATTATCATTATTTTAAATAAATTGAAATAATTTTACCTTTAGTGTTGTAACAATAGCATATTATAACAAATTTGAAGACATTACGATTTAAATAAGAAACTCTTAGTGATTTTAACTTTAGTATTTTAAATACATCTAAACAACATTACAAGAGCAGGTGTCTATAACATAATTAAAATTTTTTTTATAGATTTAGAATTTAGAATGTACAAATTTTTTTAATATTTTAACTGTCAAAGCAATAAATTTAATATTTAAATAATCGTTACGTCAACGAAAACTTTAAATTGTATAAACTTTTAAGAAAAGTTTTGATCAACTATAATTTAAATTTTCAAAATTAAATTTGCAGAAACTTACCGTAAAAACATAAACTGTAAGTATAAAAAACTTATTAGATTTAAACTGTAAGACTAAATAAACGGAAACTATCTTAAATAGTTCTGGTTAGTTATATAAATGTTACAATTAAATAATAGTATTGCTTTTTTTCTTTATTTATGGCTAAACGTTATATCTATCAACAGCTAAAAATAGTGGATGTTTATTTAAATGTTAAAAGCAAATAATAATTGTTTAAATAATTAAGAACATTACCTAATTAAAATTTAAACAGTTGAAATTGTAACTTACAATAAAGTTTGTCTTTATAACTAAATTTTTCTACACATTTATGTTCATACTACTAACAAATTAATATGATTATTTTATCCTTATAATATAGTTATTACTGGTTAATACCAGTTAAAGTTTGGAAATATAGTGATAAAAACTATTTTGAAATTTAGTTTTTAAATAAATTTACATGTTTGATATTTGTTATGTCACCGCAAAGTTTTGATGCTTGAAATATCGATAAAACTTTCTTTTTTTTAATGCTTTTGTATAGCAATTGAACAAACTTTTTTTTTGTTCTACAAAAATATTTATTCGATTCAAACAACAGCATTTACTAATTTTAATGAATTTTTGCTGATTTAAAACTAAAATTTTGTATCAGCTTCAAAATATAATAGTGTTTTCATAAAGAACTGAATGAAATTCAGATAAAAAATAAAGTATCTTCATATTGCATGGTACCTAACTAACTTTCTAATGGGATAGTGTTTCTATTTGAAACATATTTATTTTATAAAGATAAGATATACTAAAAGAAACAAGTCAATCAAACATCAATTACGTTCTATATAAATTTACATCATATATAAATTTCAATAAATTTTTAACTCATTTAGAAATGCATGTTTCTTTAATAAATTTTCACAGGCTGACTACACGCTGATACTACAAAAACCTGATAATAATTTTTTAGTTGAAATAAACCATAAAATGTGAGAACTTACAAGGCCTTCAAATTTGTGGAAAAGTTTTGTTTGGCTTATTTTTATATTACGAAAAAAAATTTAAAAAGAGTTACGACACTATAAACTTAGATGTATGGTTTGCAATACTTTTGATTCGAAATCACTGTAATAATAATATAGTTTTTAACTTCTCAAAGTGTCCAGAGATATGTCTAATATTATATGATTATAAATTAATGTGATTTTTTTGCGAGAAAACATTATTAGTTTAATAATATTTGTAAGTAACAATTATATAATTGTTTAAATAAAATTACTTATCTAAAAAATATGCTACAATCAAATTGCTGGTTTTATTTGAACGTGCTTTGCTCATAAAGCTGCAACACAAACAACCTACAAAGATTCTACAAAGACTAATCATAGTTTTACTAATAACCTTTAAATATATTTGTTTACTTGTTAAGGTAAATTTACTTCAAAATATGTTCTAGTGAACAATAATAGAAAACTTTGCGTTAAAAACTACACAAGATTAAATTTTGTCACTTTGATTAATACTACTTATAATGTTCAACACAGAATGTCTCTAAAACTTCGGAATTAAATAAACTGTGTAGTTTTAAATAAATATCTTATGGAAAAAAAATCAAAAAAACTTTTAAAACTTCTTTTCAAAATAACATACAACATAGTTATTACAACTAGTTGTTAACAAAATGTGATATTTTAAAACGATAAAATATTTTAAAAATCAATAAAACAAAAATAACTCTACACTTATTAATTTACATTAAATCAAATTATTTGCTCCTTCAAAACATTTACTGTCACGTTTATTTTAATTATATACTTTTTGTAATTCCGTTTTTATGATGAAACTTCAGTAATAAAACAAACGAAAACTATATTATGCAGCTCTAATTAGTTATGTAAAGTTTGCAATAAAATATTTTTATGAATAAATGTCTTTTTTAGCTTCATGGCGTAATTTTAATCTATCACAAGCTTTAACAAAGCTAGAGTGTAAAAAATAGAAATATACATATCTTAAGCAGTCTGAAACATACCCGTTAACATAATATGTGCTTTAGTTATGTAATTTATACTGGTTTACACCAGTTTATATTTAGCTGTTAAAATAGTGGCATTTGTTTGATAATACTGCTTTAATTTATACGTAGTTTATAAGAAAATTTAACTTTTTACTATAAGTTACGTCACTGCAAACTTAAGATAAATAAAGTTTTTAGAATTTTTTTATATTTTGAAATTTGCTAACCAATTGAGCACAACATGCTTGATTGTTTTAGAAAAAAATCTTTAATGCAAATATGTTTCAACTTTTAAATGATAAAAAAAATCAAAGTTTGATTTTTGCCAAATGTGCTAACATGGTTTCACATAAGTTTAAAGTAAAGTTAAGGTATAACAAATGACTTCTTTTTTTATTTATTACAAGTTAAATTTGAACTTGGTTAAAGTTTTTTTATTTATATTATATATTTATATATACAAATCAAAAAAAAGCATTAAAATGAGTATACAATTGTGCTTGTTTAACATTTATTAAACAATAGTTGCACTTTTTTATTAGAGTTTAATAGTTTAAGGTGTTGCCTGTTTATTGTAATTTCTTAACTATTTCATTATTGCCGCTAAATCGGTTAGAATAGATATTATGTGTTATTGTTGAAACTAGTTTTAGTTTTGTTAAACCAGCGTAGTTAAACGTACTGTAAATTTTAAGTACATTTAAATGTAACAAACTACGAAGTACTAAAAAAGAATATCCTTGCATATAGTTAAAAAATGTAATTATATAAAGTATTTCTAGCTGAATGAAATATATACCTCAACATAAAGAATTTACTGTGATGATAATTTTTATGTTCTATTTTGTTCATTTTGTAAGTATACTATAAGTTTTACTTATCATTAAAAACTTAAGTAGAATAAACTTTTTTAGCAAATATTAATTGATAAAATTTGGTATTTTAGTACAGGAAATTTTCTTGAACTTTCTTGAAAAATGTTACTTTTGTTGTATTTGTAAAATAGTTGTATAGTTTTATATTAGTAAAAATTAACAAAGTTGTAATAGTATAGGTATTATCTTGTTTTAACTAAAACATGTTTAAATATAACTTTGTAATTGGTTTACAATACTAGCACGTTTTTACAATGTTATAAATAAAAGTTTAAACACGAAGGGTCTTTTACTTTTCCTTGTCTAAATAAAACTAACTTTTTAAAAGGTAGGCAAGATGAACCTTAAAAGTTTAAGCATTTGATATACTGTAACTAAAGTGAACAGCTTAACCTTATAGCTCATAAAAATTTCTAAACATTAGTTTTACAACTAGTCAATATTTGTTGTAGTTAAATTTGAATCGTTGAAAAGTTTAGTATTACTATTAACTTTTAACGCTTAGAAATTTTACTTTTATTTTACAAAGCTACGGTTTTATATAAAATTTTCATTTAGATTTAATGTTAGTTTTACTTGGGCTGTTTGGTTAAAATAACTGCAGACACCCGAAAAAAGTAGTAAATAAAATCGACAGTCTATACTTTTTTGTTTAAGTTTGTTAACTTCAAAGCTAAAGAAACAAGCTTTGCTTTAACACATTTTATTGCTTTTAATATTCACTCACAAAAAAGTTATACAAAAAATGACAGTTTACACGTAAAATTAATTAATTTTAAATGCAACAACGATTTTACTCAATAAAATAGTAAAGAAAAGTTTACAAATAGAAAAATAATACTCGGGTACAACAAAACTTATATTTTGTTCTTTATATGTTCTACTAGTTTCTTACTAGTTCCAAATGAAAATTAACAGCTATATCTAGATTATAAATACTAAAGATTATAATCTATTTTATTTTATTTTTGTTTTTGCGTAAATTTCATTTTAATACTCGTTTCTTCAATAGATAAACAATACTAGGTTTTTATAAAGCTTATTAATAAACAATATAATTTTTTTAAATTTATGTAATTTTTATCACTTTTTGTAAGTTTTCTTGAACTTATAGTTTTTTTTTTCAAAAAACAAGAAATGCAACCATAAAATTTTCTTTAAATTGTTTAAAATTGTTAAGAATGAGTTTGTGTGATAATTAATTACATGTCAAAAAAGCAGCTTAAAACACCTTTTTAAATTCTATATAATTTGCATTTGGGTGATTTTTCTTGATTGATTTAGCCCAGGTTAAAGTTTCTTTAAGCTTTAAAATTTTGCACAGGCGGTTTTTTGATATTTCCTAAACACAAATTTTTTTCAGCCATAAAACAAAGGTAGCCAAAAAATTAGCACCCTATAGTTTCCAGTACTATTGAACCTATTAATAATCTACTTTCTAACAGATACCTTTTATAAATAAACAAACAAAAACTTACTAAGATCAAAAATTTTCCAGTCAGTTTAAACATGCAATAAGCATAAGGTTTCACTAAACTAAAATATCTTATTAGTCATTTAAGTTTTAAAATTTTTTTTAAATATTATTTTTTAAATAACCAGAATAAAAAAAGCTGTTTATAAACATACAAAATTGAAACAGTAAAAGATGATCTATAATAATTAAAACTTATAGTTAGGAAAAGTTTAACTTATTTAAACATACTAATCATATAAAATATGCATAAGTTATAAAGTCGATTACAAATACTATGTTTAGTTATTTTGAATGACTTGAAACCTATTATTAGCTTACAAAATAAATTTTTTACTAACAAACCTTGACACATAAAAAGTGTGATTAAGTTTGCTTGTTCAAGTGAAAGATTAATGTAATTAAAAATAATAAAAAAAGTATGAATACGAACAACAAAAGTAAGGCAATTTTTAATACAGTTTATATGGTTTAAAAAATTATAGTACAACTAGTAATTCTTACTAATATAAAAGTTTTATAAAGTTTAACAAGTTTAGTTTTCTAGTTAATCTTAGTCAGTTAGCTATATAGTTCTTTAAAAAGGATAACTTAGTTTAAAAGTACAACTTATACTGGTTTAAAAAATTCTGCAGAGCGACGTTGAAAATTAATTGTTAAAAATACTTTTTTTTTTTTATTCGATTAGAAAATTTAATTTATTATTTTCACGTCACTGCGAACATAAGAAAATAAAATTTTTTAAATAACCCTTGTTCTTAAAAGAATTGTTTACCAACTAACACAACATTCTTTATTGTTCATCGAAAACAAATGTTTTAATCAAAAAAAATGTTTTTAGAATTGATTTAGTTGTGACCTACTTTTATAATTGAATAAATCTCTCCAATAAAATTAAAATGCTTTGCATATAATTGAAATAAAACTAAAATATAAAATGTAACTTATGTTTGCCTAGTGACTAATAAACTTTGTACCTTATCAAAAAGATTTATATAACTAACAGAAATTTAAATTTTTTTTTATACAAAAACGTAAAAAACTGATCTAAATTTAGTTATGAGTAAGTAATGGTGCGATCTAGATTTATGTTAACTTATAAGGGTAGTATAATTTTTGAGCACAACCTTTCTTGCATGGTTCGCATAAAACTTTTTCTTAACAGCTCCGGTCCTTTACTTTTAAAGAGTTATTTTTTAGTTGATATTATTTTTTATCAGTATCGATCAGGGCGTCGCGTGGGGTGTTGTACTGCGGCAACTGCACCACCTGGAAATTTTGTAAGGAAAAAATTAACTATCTATAATATTTTCGTTATTTTTTAGAACAAAATCTCTTTTAAAACTCCAATTTAGAAAACGACCATTTTGCCCACTTCACTGCCGCAAATGAACTCAAAAAAGCAAAATTTCTTCAAGAATTACCGCAAAATCAATATCTTGCGGTAAGTAAGCTAAGTTGTAAACTCCCTAAAACAGGACATGCTTAAGTATCATCTACAAGCTATTGTAAACATAAAATAAAAACAAAGCTAAGCTACTGCAAAGGATTAAACTTAAGTTTATGTACTCACATGATTTTTTTAATTTAAACTTGTCATAAATTAAATACTTTGAAAAAAAAAATAAGAAACTTAAATCACCAAAGTATAAGAAACTGGATTTTTTATTTTATTCTGCATACATAAACTTAACTATAACTGATTATTGTAATCATAAAGTTAATAAAATATTTAATTAAATAATATTTAAATGTATAATTTGAGTTCTGAAAAAATTGTTAAGCAGTTTATCATTAACTTCTAGTTTACTCTTACAGAAAAATAATTTATATTTATATTAAAAAAAAATTATTATTATTGTAACAGTCACATATTAAAATAAAGTTAATAGCCTTAACTTAAAATATTGGTCTGACCCTCCAAGAAACTTTGATTACTTAGATAAGTTTAACATTTTAGCCTACTTTATATGACTTTTTGTTTAATTTTTTCATAAACAAAACAAAAATTTTAGATAAAATTGTTAAAACATGGTTGCCTTGCCTCATAATCAGGATAACTTAGAAATGTTAAAAAAACTCAAGATGACCCAAGATAAATTAAAACTGACCAAATTAGAAAATATTCAGGCTGACTAAAGCAGTTTTATTTTTTACTCTGAAAATAACAAGTTTATTTAAAGTTAAAATATAAGTGTTTTACCCCTACGGCCACATGAAAACTAACTAATTAATTTTTTATTGTTATAATGGTTACATATTTATTAATTATCTTTAAATTTCTTGAAAAGTTCAACAGCCTCACCAACTAAACTTTAAAAATTTGAGCTCCTGAGAAAAATACTGTCATCAAAATGAAAAACAAATTAAATTTAAATACAGAAAAGATACCCTTCAAAAACTATTGAATTTTAAACCTCCAACAAAAAACATTAAGTTTAGATAAAAGTTAATAAAAATCTTAAAGTTTGTTGAAAAAAATTGTGCAAAATAGTGAGGGGTAAGGGGGGGGGATGTATAGACACTTTTTTACATGTTGTTCTTATTCTAAGTTTTTCAGAAAGCTAATAGTTACTCTTTAATAAACTTGAAACTTCCAATTAAACTTTTAGATACAACCGGTCAGGCCAGAGATTACATTGATTTATTATACAAGGAGCAAACTAAAACAGCAAAAAATACAATTTTGCTGAAAACCTATATTCTCCACAATTTTTAAAGCAGTTTTTATCAAACTTTTTCATCCTAATCTTTATAAAGCTTATCTTCAGGTGTAGCAAAAGTTCAGTTGTTTTCAACCTTGATATTTAAAAATATATTTAAGAATAAAAAATCTTTATGTCCTTAAATTTATTGATAAAATGAAACTCTTTGTTTTTGAAACTATTTTAATTTTTTTTTCAGCTATATTCAAGATTGCCACACACTCAGGGTACTCAGTGAAACTTAATGATGTTTTAAGTTCTAAAAAATCTCATGGAAACTCAGGGTATTTTGATTTTTTCTCAAAAACACATGGTGACTTAGGGCATTTCAAGGTCACTCAGGACAGTTTCTTTTGACTCAAAGAGTGGCAACCTTGCTTTTATTTTAATTTTTTTTTAATATTGAAATTATTTATTAGTTTACTCTGTGTAGTTAGAACAATTTAAGAATTTCACAGTTATTGTTGGCAAAATATTTCACTGTTTATAAATCCTGTTTTCCTTTAGAACTTATAGAAACAGTGAAGAAGTGTTATCCTGTAATTGAATGTAAGTAGTAAGAAAGAGAACTGAAAACATTTTATTCACATGCATCAGGATGATTTAGTGAAAATACTGTTATATCTTGAAGAACATAACCTGACTAAAATATTTAACGAAACTACAAAGCTTCTTATAACTTTGATAACTATTCCCATGACTAGTGTAGATGCTAAAAGAACATTTTCATCTTTAAAAAGGATAAAAACATTTTTGAGAAACACCATGGGTCAGTCAAGATTAACTTCTTTGAGTGTAATTTCGATTGGTAGGGACTTACTTAAAAACTGTACTAGTATCAAAAAAGAGGTGATGGAGAAATTTATCAGCCAAAAGGAGAGAAGAATGAATTTAGTTACAAAAGTGGAAAGTAAGAGTCTAAGTATTTATGTTTGCAAAGTTAGACTTTAGATTTAATTTTTTAGGTAGACATTCAGTAGTAACTATTTTCTGTACTAAGCAAGTTTAGTTTTTCTTTAAAAGTTGTAATTTGTACATAAATTTTTCTTTGTTTGTAGACTTTTTAATTACTTGCCAAGCTTCATTATGCATTCCTTTTTTTGTTTAGTTAAAAATAAGTAAAAATATTACTTTTAGTTTGGTATTTAATCCAATATTTTTCAAGTAAAGTTGAAGCTAAAATAAAATATTATTATAGTTGCTGTGTTTTTTATTATAATATAAGTTTCTTATATCTAAATTGTAAGCTACTTTTAGTTTTAACTTTACAGCTATTGTAAAACTTAATATAATTTAGTTTGCTTGTTTTACTTTTGAGTTTTTTACTTATTCAAACTTTTTTTTATCATAAATGAATTTTAAATTTCTTTAAAACTAAAATTGTTGTAGACTTTTTAATTTACTTGCCAAGTATAATTAGACTTTTTTTTTTAAATAGTAGTAAAACATTTATTAATAGTTTGATATTTAATTAATGCAATATTTTTTAACTAAAGTTGAGGCTAAAAAAATATTATTGCAGTTGTTGTATTTTCTTATTATAATATTAATCTTTTTAATCTAAATTGTAAGTTAGAGACTTCGTAAAATTTGATATTTATGAGCTTGCTTATTTTACTTTTGTGTTTTTAACTTAGTAGTCAAGCTGTTTTTTTTTTATTTCAAACATAAAAATTTTAATTAGTTATAAGTTGATACTCGTTTTTTTTTTCAATATTCATCAGTAAATAAGCAATTATTTTCTTCTGAGTTTTAATAAATTTTACTTAAAATAAACTTGCAGTTTATACATAACATTTTTTTGTTTGTTTGTAGACTTTTTAATGTTCTTGCTAAGTCTAATAAGACATATCTTTTTTTTTGTTAAGTTAAACATTATTAAAATAACCATTCTCAGTACGATGTTTAATCAAATATTTTTTAAGTTAAGTTGAGGCAAAAGAAAAACTATTAAAGTTACTGTGTTTTTCAATATTGCAATGTTTTATCCAAATTTTTTTACTACTGTTAGTTTAAATTTTAAAGCCTTTTTAAAAATAAGTACTCATAAGTAAGCTAACATTTTTTAAGTCTTGTAAATTACTTAAAATAATAATTTTTCTTATATTTACTTAAATTTTTAAATTTATCTTTTTTTTTTTAAGTTATTTTCTTACAAATTTTTTTTTTGAAAAAATAAATGTTTTATTTCTAAACAAAATTTCCCAGGTTACATTAGCAACTTAATGTAATTGTTGTAGAAAAAAGTCTTTATTTAAGATAAAAAAGAGTTTTAAAGTAGGGGATTTTTTTTCTAAATTCTGCACCACCTAAAAAAAAACCTCGCGACGCCACTGGTTTCTGTTAAATTTTTACTTAAAAATAAAAATCTGATCTTATATGTCCAGCAGATACACTTGGTTTTTCACCTAAAAATTTAGTCAGTTTATGTGTAGTTGTTTAAAATATATGCATTTATAAGATGTTTCCGCATAGAGCAGTATAAGATATAAAAGAAAGTCTTTTAGTATTGTCATATGGTATACAGAAGTTGATTTTGAATATTTATATTTTACTAAATATAGAACAAAAGTTTGTTTTAAGTATTACGAGTTTTATATTTCTAAAAAAAAAGAGAAATTGTGGTCACTATTTTACTAACAAAAATATTTTACAAAACTGTCTATATCTGTGAAATCAATTTAATATTAAACGCTCTTAAACTTTGAATTTTGAAACGATTAAAGTTGTTGATAAAATAATGATCAAATTCAATTACCTTGATTTGTGATTTCTTATGCTAAAGATTTTATAAATTTAGTGACACAAACTTAGTTGAAACTATATGGTAAACTATTTCTTGTATAAACCTATTGAAGAGTTTAAGATTTTTTAAATTTTAAAGTTGTTTTTGAATTTAGCTTGTCTTAGTTGTTATTAGTATAGTTCTGAAGCATTATTATTATTTGCTCAGTGAACCATAAAAACTAGTGCATACTTGCATTAAAAAGTTCATTTTTGGCAAAACACACATAACAGCTATTGTTAGGAAAATATAAATAGTGAAACTCCTGATTTAATGTTGAATGTTGAATATAAGTGAAAAAAAATCTACATAAACCAGTAATATATAGTGGTCTGGATCATTTTAGCTACAGCCTGCTGCAGGAAGCATGTTATTCCAAAATACACATTTATAACTTTTGATTTGGAAGTGTACAGTTTTTTTTAAGAATGTTTTTTCTTTAAGAAATTATTTTTATAATTTAAGCAGTTTTTTTTCATTTAATTTTTGAAAATCTCAAAGTAAAAATAATAACACTCAAAGTAAATTATAAGCATAAAGTGTTTTATTTTTACATGATCCTTAATATTTATTAGTGTTTGAAACTGTTCTTCAATACAATATGTAAATTCATTGTCATGCCTAGTTTTATATAGAGTAGCCCTAAGTAGTATTTAATGTTAGTATTAGTACAGATAAGGTTTAATTTGAAACGGGTTTTTGTGTTGTTGTCTACCTAAGTATGACCTTGGAAAGTAATAAATTTATTTAGTTTTCTGAGTTTAATTTCAATAATACACAATCCTATTGTATATTTTGTTCATGTTGTGTAAAAATGTTAATTTTAATTTATTTATGCTTAAAAAATCTAAATAAATGTTTTAATTCAAACAATAAGACTTTTTAACTAATAAACGGAACATATCCAGAAAATTTAAGGTTTATTTATCAAACATTGAAGCGGAAGAAATAATTCTAAAGGTTAATTTAAAATTCGAATACCACAATAAAAATTTCGGAAACTTTTTACAAAACTGAATACATGTCAAAAGTTATATATATTTTATATTTATAAAAAATCAGCTTACAGTATACAACTATAAATTTTAGGCAAAAGTTTATGTTATATTCTCTAAAATTAAATGTTTTGGACTTCTTTATGGTCTTAATAAACTCATTAAAAACTTATCTTTTTCATTTTTCAAGGTTTTCTTTTGAAATTTTTAGAAAAAGACCCTTGTACAACAAGAGAAAAATTCTTAATCAATCCTTTTAAACAATTTAACCCCTAACATCTCAAACTCTAAACCATTCTAAAATTTAAAAAAAGTTATTATAGCATGTTTTGCACAACATTTAGAATGTTTTCTTTGTAAAATTAATGCTCTAAAAATCACAAGTTGAACTCTTATGAAAAAGTACATAGTTGAAGGTTTAAATTTATTGTATGTTTATTAGAGATAACCTGACTTGATATTGAAAAAAAAAGAAAAAAAACTATCCTGAGTTTTTTATAGTTTGCTTTTAATTACTTAAATGCACTTTGATTTAAAGTTTAAAAAACTAATCACATTTATACTGTTATAATATGTGTAGTTTTGTAATTTCCATGATGTCAATAACCAACGGGAAGGAAATGTGTGAACCAAATATTTATGTTGATGTAACTTTTAGTCGAAAAGCAAAAATGAATTAAAGGTTTCGGTAAAATTTTATTAAAAAAAAAATCTGATCTTTGTTGTTACAGCAGATACACTTAGTTTTTGCAACTATAAGTTAAGTCAGTTTTTGTATAGTAGTTTAAAACGTATGCATTTAGAAGATGTTTCCCCATAGAGCAAAATAAAATATAAAAGAAACTTTTTTAGTATTGTCATGTGGTATACAGAAATTGATTTTGAATATTGTTGTTTTTAAATTTAGTTTGTCTTAGTTGTTATTTGTGTAGTTCTAAGTTATTATTACTATTTTCTCAGTGAACCATAAAAACTGGTGCATACTTGCATAAAAAAAGTTCATTTCTAGCAAGACAACCACTACCTCTAAGGTAAGGAGAATATAAACAGTCAAATTCCTGATTTAATGTTGAATGTTGAATATAATTGAAAAAAAATCTATATAAACCAGTAATATATAGTGGTCTGGATCATTTTAGCTACAGCCTGCTGCAGTAAGCATGTTATTTCAAAATAGATATTTTTTATGTTTTATTTGGTTGTGTACAATTTTTTTTTAATGTCTCTTCCTTTTTTCTTTCTTTTTTTGATAAAGAAATTATCTTTTTATTTTAAGCAGTTATTCCTCATTTCAACTTTAAAACTCTCAAATAAAAAATTACAACACTCAAAGTAAATTATAAGCATAAAGTGTTTTATTTTACATGGTCCTTACTTATTATTTTTGTTTGAAACTGTTCTTCAATACAATATTTAAATTCATTTTCATGTCTATTTTTATATAGAGTAATCCCTAGTACTACATAATATTAATATTAGTATAGTTTAAGTTATATTTAACGATGGTTTTAAGTGTGGTTGTATACCTAAGTGTGATCTTGCAAAGTAATAAAATTTAGTATTTAAGGAGTTTTAATATATAGGTTTTGTAAACTTTTTAAATTGAACATTACAATACTTAAACCCAGTAGTTGACACATTAATACATAAAAAGGCACTAAGTTTTATATAAATTTCAAAAAAATGTTGAAGTCTCACTAAATTAATGTCGTAGTCAAGTTGATAAATGATAAAGTCAATTTTTAGTGAGCACAAGAAAAATAAAAATAAAAATAATTGTACATGTGTTGACCTTGCAATAATCAACTAATTTTCAATTGCCATGTAGCCTAAAATTAAATGGTTTGCTCCACAAAACATTTGTTTTGTTTAACAAAATAAGTATATTTAAACTTTTATAATTACATTGAACATTTTTGAAAAAGTATTGTACTTACTAGTTGATAATTAATGCACAATATTCATTTATCTACATATTAGCATTTTATAATGGTAGCTTTGAGAAATTTGGTGAATAATTTCCCAGCTCAAAAGTGAAACTTAAGAACACTAGTTTTTGTTACATCACAATGAAACTTTAGTTTTTAATTTATTTCAGCTGGTTTAAAGAGATGCCTAGCTAATTGTAATCTTTTTTTTTTATAAGTTCCACATTCATAATTAAAAAAATTACCAAAAACGCAAAATCAAATATATAAACATTTTCATTTACGACTAGTCTGAGGTTCATTTTTTTCAAGGGGGTGCAACGAAAACCATTCAAAACACGCTCCTGTCTCACACCGTTCAACCTAGTTGGTACTTTGATAAGATTTGTTAGGTTAAAACTATTGATTTGATTTTATTAGCTTTCCTTGTTATGTAAAAAGTTTATACTTATGTCTCTAAACTAACTGTATATTATCCGTACTATAAGTTTTTAGTAATATTATTCTGTATTCCCTCAGAAATTCCCTTCATATAAGAGGTTTACTTGCAAAAAATTTTATTTCTAATTGTAATATTTTACTAGTATGTGTGCAGAAATCTGATTAAAAATGACCGTGTTTAAGTTATTCTATTTTCCAGGTGATCATAGTTTCTTTTAAACTGTTTTTTAGGAGTACCTTAGTTTTAGATTTTAATATTATTTTTTTAGAAACTAAATTTATATAAATACATACATTTTATATTTTCATCGTTATAATTTTTGTCAGATAAGTACTAAAACATTTATAGATTACTATAGAAATAAATATCATTTAAATTTCAATCAAAATTACTTAATTTTCATAATTTGTCCTTTCAGCTATATTTTGAAAAAAATTTAAGTTAATTTTTGTTAAAGATGCTCTGAAAGTTTCTTAGAAATTTTACTTAGAAATATACTACTGCACATAAAATTTAAAAATCTATTTACAATGTATACATTAGGACAGTCCATAAAAGTCAGAAGAAAAAAATACAACACATAACTTTAATATAATATTTAAAAAAAATATATAGTTTAGTTTCAAATGTTTTTTCAGTACCTAGATGATAATTTACATTTACGTTTAAACATAGGCTTTAATGATTTGTTAATCATAAATAAATTAATAGAACGCCATATGCTTCTTGTTGATTTATAAAAGAAAAAATTTAATAGAAACACTATAATACTAACAATGAGAAACAAAACAAGAAAAAACAATCCCAAAGCCATGATACCAAATTGTGATGATTTCATAAGAAGCAAGGCTAATTTTTATCTAAAAATTTGCAAAGTCAACTCTACAAAATGCCTCAAAAAACAATTTAAGGAAAACACTAATGAACCTACTGAAAACGGTAACTAATTTATATTATACATTTGTAGTTATTCATTTCGTTTACAAAGTGAGATACATATTATAAAAAGTAAAAAAAAAGTTTTGCTTGAAACCTTTACAAGCATTTTACCTTAGTTAAAATAGTAAAATTGTTTACATATGTATAAAGTAAAATTAAAGTTTAAAGTAAAATATATTCTTACTAGTAGTAGCTTAAGTTTATGAAAAAAAAAGTGTAGCTCTGGCCTTTAAAAATGTATTTTCGATTGGTTTATAAAAATTAGTAAAAAATATAATCTTTTTTTCAGATAAATTTGCAAAGAAAGGACGTCATATCATTTCAAATCTCAAAATGAGCAATGCTTATATAGAAAAGAGTTTGGAAATTTCTGTTTGCGAATACTTTGATAGAGAAAAAACTCTTAAAACTGTACCTTTATTCTTTGAACTTGCACATTTGTTCAATTCAACTAATCTTGCCCGAGAAGCACTAAAAGTTGTTGAACGTTGTTATACAAGCGTGATAGAAACTAAAAATTTCTTTCACCTGAGCTGTGACGTCGTCAAAAAAGTTCTATCTTCATCAGAACTGCACATCACTTCGGAACTAGAAGTTTTCAACGCGGCAGAACATTGGATCGGATTCAACGCGGATGAAAGAACAAAATTTGCGAAAATCCTCCTTCAGACGGTGCGTCTACCGTTGCTGTCGGATACAGCCCTGCAGCGTTTGTTGCTCGAAAACTCTCTGATTTGCAACAACTATGAGTGCAGATCGGCAGTTGAAAGCGTTTTGCTGCACCGAAAAAGCGTTTGTGACTACCGACACAGTCGTAATGTGGAACACAGGTATTGCAGCCAGAGCTCGTTTGATGTCTTCTTGTCGTCACGAAGAACAGAGTTAAAGAAAGTTGCTTGCGGAAACTTTCAGAACGTAAAAGTTGGCTATCCAGTAGCTGAAAATGAAAGATTTTATAGAGCAGTTGTGGTGGGCGGAAATATGTACGCAATAGTTCGCAAGCAGATGACCAGTGAAAAGAAAGAACTCGAGATAAAACTGCACGTCGATGGCGCGTGGAAAACCGTGATCACGACGAAGTACCGCAGCTGGTTTTGCGTTTGCAACTTCATGAAAAACATTTTTTTCATCGGCGGCAGATACAAACGTCGTTTCATGTGCCTCTCCGCGATCCGCTACGACGCGGAGTCGGGCAAAACGAGTTCGGTCGCTGGAACGGAGAGGTTCGATGCGGCGTGTGCCGCTTTCGACGGCCGAATTGTTGCTTGCGGAGGATTTGTTTGGCAAGAGTATCAACGCGATGTTTTTCAACGGGAAAGTGTTTACACGGGTACCAGCAGCGCTGAAGCGTTCGACCACGCGGCCGGAACGTGGTCGCGAATGCCGGACATGGTCAATCGTCACTACGATCACAGTTTGGTGGCGATCAAAAGCAAGCTGTTCGTGGTTACCAACAACGATTGGAAGCGGGAGTGCGAAGTGTTTGACAAGAGCAGCAACAGATTTGCTGTCATTGCTTCTCCTTTGTCGTTCCGCGACGTTTGGGGTAAGTCTGTTCCAGGAGCTATTTCGATCGGAAAGAAACTTGTTGTTTTTGGAAAAAGAGAGAAAACAATTGTGTTTTATGATACGGAAAAACATGAATGGTATGAAGAAACATGCGGCTGTTTTAACACTTTACAATATAAGTCTTGCGTTAAACTTCCTCAATTATAAATACTAACTTATTGTTTAATGGTATCAGAGCAGTCATGCAACATAAATAAATATTTTATTCTTAAAATTGTGCACGTCTAAATAAGTGGTGTAACTATCATTAACAAACATTACTAATATTTTATACCTAAAAAAAAGTACAACTTTTAATTAATTATATTTAGATATTTTTACAAAGTTTATTTATTCTATAACTTTGTTTAAACCAAAGTTTATTCTATTTAGTATTTGCGTTAACGTTGAAGTTTAATTTTGCTTATAACTATGTAATCTGACTGTGGGCTATCGATGTTGGTGACCCAACATTTAAAGCCTTAGTTGGGTCAGGTTGACTTCCTGTGGGCAGATAGTCAACCTGACCTTTTTGTTCATACTTCTCAGTTATATTAGTTAAATAAACTGCCTGTCACGTTCTGATGTTTAGTTGCATCAGAATTAGTTTGAAACACGTCAGATGATTTTCACTGGCTAGTGCAATAAAGCGTATCTGACTTAAAATATTCTCAACTTTGAATAATGAATAATGCACGTATTCATAACATGACGAATCTGCTTCAGCAGTTGAACAAATTTACTAAGTTTAAGAAAAAAACTATTGTAGCTGTTTTTGAAACGTTTTTCATTTAATTTTTATTTTTTGTCAAGTAAACAAATATAAGAGCAAGTTTACTTTGAGCTTATTTGAAAAACAAACACGTTTGAGCGATGGTTTATTATTATTATAAAATATACAAACTTAATAAGAGATACAAAAAAAAAAGATGTCTTAGGGTATTAAAGGCGGATGATAAAATTATAAAATTTTATGTTTCTTGTAGACTAAAAATATTTTAGTTCATCTTTTAAAATAAAAAACCTCAAAATATTAGTTGTGGAAAAATATTTGCTTTGTAATCTGTGTTTAACTTTAATTTAGTATTTTAGTATACTGCAGTTCATAACTATCGGAGTTTACGTTTAATGTTTTACAAATTATTCGTCGAGTAATGAAGTTGAAAAATATGCACCGAACTTTAAACTCTAATTATTCAGTTTCAGTAAAACTATGACAATTTTATGTAAAAAATCTTCTACTGCGGGCTAGGGGCATTACTGGTTTTTTGTAGAAAATCCTTAATAAAAGAAAAAAATTAAAAAATGATTCTTTAATTTTTAAACGCTGTTTACTAAAAGTCTTAACATATGTTAATCAATTTGGTTGTGCTTTGTTTTTAAAATTATAAAGAAACGTGTGGTTAAAAATGATTGAAACGAATCACAACAGTTTAACTATTCACAAAGTCGTCTTAAAAGGAACAATACTAAATGAAGTTTAAGGATATTTTTTTTTACTTATATAGCTAATTAGAGCTTCAAAACTTTACTTGTTTTTTGTTCTGTTTTAGAATTAAATGTATTGTTTAAATATTTAAATAAATCCTGTAAGTCTTAAGCTGTCAAGGATCGTATTTCTTAAAAACCTTTTACTATAACGTATTACATAAATAACAATTACAGATGATACTGTGAAAAACAAAACACTTAGATACTTTATTGACTGTGTTTTGCATATTGATCAGCACACAATATGCATGTTTTCAAATTATTTTGTATGAAAGGAAAAGTAGGTCAAAATTTAACAAATTTATATCTAGTTGCTGCAGATTTCTTTCTTGTTCGAACTATTACACAATTAAACATATTTTCAAACATATGTGTGTGGTAAGGTTTAGTGAAGGTATTTTAAAAGATGAACTTTTTTTGTATTTCAAGTTTAAACCATAATTTTAAATTCAGAAATTATTAACTAATTTCACACTAGACTACAGTTTTTCAATTATGAAAAGTTGTTAAAGTTGTTTTTTTTTTAGTGAATATTCATAGTTAAAAATAGGATCCATTCTTTTATTTTAGACTACAACAGTTAATTACAAAGTTTTATCTATAATAAAGTAGTTAAAGAATTAAGATTAATAGATTTTAAAATATTATTATAGACTAGTAATTCTAGTTTTTAATGTATTGTTTTTAATCTAGTTTAGGAAATAGAAATGAAATAAGATTCTAAACTCTTCTGTTATCTTTATTATCATTTAGGTCCTACGCAAAAAAAATCGCTAAAAAGTTAAACGTTGCCACACCTACAAGTTTTACAACACATATTTCATGAAAAATAATTCAATCTTACATTGTACTGCACAGCTATAGAATTCAAAGTAAAATGGGTTTATTGACAAAAATAAAATGAACTGTAAAGATTCAGTAAAACATACTGCAAACACCTAAACTTATTCAAAAAAAAAGTTAACAGTTGTTTAACATTTAAATTGTAAATTTAGATATAAATGTCATTTTTATTAACATGTCTAAAAATATTTATTAAAAATTTTGAGTTTAAAGCTATTTAGGTACAGATTGAGATTTTATTTAAAAACGTATGCAAAAATATTAGGAACTACTTATCCTTAAAAGTAAAACATCTTAATTTTTTTACTTTGTTTAATGAAAATTGCAATATGAATTGATGAAATTAATAAAATGTGAATTTAAACAAAATAAACCAATTAAATAACTTACTATAAAATCTGAAAAGGACACCAAGTTGGCTTGGTTTGGTGGTTATTATAATAAATAAAAATTAATTTAATTTTAAACATATTAAACACACACCATACTACTTATACATTATCTCATGTACAAACTAAACATATAATGATTTTGTCTATTGATACAAACAACTAAAAAAGTGCTGCATGAAAATCAACTTAACATTTTTTTTATAGATATTTTAAGTTTATACAAACTAAAAATTATATTTGTTTAGTATGAAAATGTTTGAATAAGCTTTGGTAAAACCATAGTCCACTAAATATTTTTGTCATTACAACACCTATAGTTGTATTTTTCAAAATATTTCTTGTGTAAAATATTTTGTTTACATTAAAACTTTGACTCAATAAAGCAGGTTTTGTCTCGACTATTAATTAGTAACTACTAAAATAATACAGTACATAAATCCTTATTATTTACAAGCAAAACTAAACTATGGATTTAACATATTGTCGTTGTTGTTGTTTATTTTAGTTACACTCAAACGGTTAAAACTATTTTAAGTAAAAATAAATACTTTAAAAGTCGCAATGCACAGTATAATTAAAATTAAATTTATAAAAAATTCTGAATTTTCGATACTAAAACTAAATTAAGTTAAAGTATAAAATTTACAACAACACATTCAAAAAGAGATACTTTAGTTTTTTTAATATGTAAACTTGTATATAAACAACGATATATTCATGTATTGTATAATTTTCTTTGTCAACTTGAATCAGACTATAATAACTTTAGTTTTTGTACTATAGCCAATGTTATAACTTTAGGTAGAGATATGTTGTAAAATTATAACTAAGTTTGTCTTATTTATTTTCATGTTAGCTCTAATTGTAGTTACTAAAACACAAATTAAAAGTTTAAATGTTTTTAAAAATATTACTGATTCTTATTCTTAACAAATAAATAAAAATACTTTAAAATGTTAATCGATCATAAATAAAATATTCTTTAATTATGCTAGGAAAAAGTAAAGTAAGTGATTTCATGAGCTATAACTTAGTTGTGTTATTTACATTCTAACCAAGCATTAAAACCAACCGAAAATAGGGTAGCCAAATTTTGCTGTAATTGTGGAATTTTTTTTTACTTAGTTTTCTAACTTAAGGTAACAATCTAACCTTAATTTCAAGCTTTAAATATTTTGATAATGTTGAAAAAAGACTTTTTTTAAAAACTCTTATAGTTCATCGTAAAATAGGGCAAAGTGAAGTTTTACTACAATAGAGTTTTTAAAAATTAAATCATTTTAATGTTTTTAAACAGGTTGTTGTAATTTAAATAGTATTATGTATAAAAAGGTTAGATTAGTATGAATTACTGATGAAATAAAAAAAGTTACTTTTAATTTTGGTGAGTCAAACTCTTAAGTCGTATAACCGTTAAAATTTCGTGAAGTTTTTATTTATGTTTTTTTTTTAATCTTTGCAATATGTTATAAAAATGTTTTTCGAATCCATTTAAAATAATTATTTCTTCTAGCAAAATATATATTTAAGTTATATTGAATAACTTTGTGAACATTATGGTAAGGAGTAAGTCTAATTAGTTTAGAAACTTTTATAAAATATACAAGACATTTTTTTCATTTAAAATATGTGTATCAATTCTGCAGCCCTTTGCTGTATAAAGTAAATTTTAGGTTTCTTGCATTAATTTTTGTATTTATCACAATTTATATTTTATATAAGTCTACAGTTTGCGAAATTGTATTGTTTTATCACTTAGCAATAAAATAACTTAATACTTTTGATACAAATGTCTTATCTTATATTCAAAAATCTTTGTATAACCGTAGTACTATAGATGTAATGTAAGTAACTGAAAATTTCCAACGAATATAGAAAATTTCTAGGACGTTTAGTAATAATACCTTATACTTCTTAGCTAATATAGGTGTGAAATAAAACCAGACTATTAAAGTCTAGTCAGATTTGTTATACACTATATTTATATTGTGATTTTATAACAAAAATATACTGTAACCGTCTTCACAATATAATAATTTTGGATGGTTGGGTTTTAGTAGGTTAAGCTGCTCTTAAAAAAGATTACTATTAACGGTTATTTTAAAAATTACAAAAGTTTAGATAGAATGCAGGCTTAATTTAATATTCTAGTTTATACTACAAAAATAACGTTATCAGATTAGTTATTAGTGCACGGATTTTATATAGAAAATTAATTAGTACAGTGAGAAGTAAGTAAGAATAAAATAAATTACAATAAAAGTGTTCAAAAAGACTGTTAAAAAGAGCCAAGTATGCACATTTACTAAATAATAGTGATCTACCGAATTGAAGATTCGGACTCGAATTTAGTTAAGTCCTAATTTCAAAATGAGCGTCGGATTCGGATTTGGCTGCATCCTAAATTTCAAAAATATTCTCGGATTAGAACTCGGCCAAATCCTAATTTCAAAATAAGATTCGAATTCGGCTGAATTCCATATTTTGGTTTCGGAAGACAGATTTATACTTTTTGCATTTTACTTAATTGCTTGTCAAAAATGAAATGTAAAACTAGTTAATGATTTCAAGCTTTAGTGGACGAAAAATGGTTATTCACACTTACAAAAACCTTATTAATTTTGATTTAGAGTTTTGCACACAGTATAAAAACTATGATGCCTCTAAAATGAAATTAAGTACATATCTAAGGCGTATAATCTCAGATTTTTGTTTAACCGCTTTTATTTATTCATCATATGTTTAGTTTATTATGTTTGTAATGAACTGCTGAATTATTTATACAAAGATAAAAAAATCAACTTAAATATGTATTTTTAAAGCAAGTGTATTTATATTTCTAGCTATATAATTTTTCTTAATATTTTATTATTTATTTAATTGATAATTGTAATTTATGATTTATATGTTATAACTTTAAATAATTTTTTTTCAAACAACGTTCCAAAGAAAAAAAAAAAACTTTTAAAAGTAAAATCTTATTTAATTTGTGACAAACTGTTTCAACTACTTGCATTATTGATTGTTGAACTCATAATATGAATAGGATATTTAGAGCTTACTGCAGTTATGAGAAATAAGGCTTAAGTCTGAGGAAAAGTATTGGAAAAAAGGTCAGGTTTATAACCTACTCACAAACAGTAAACCAATCCAAGATGAGACTTTATACAGCTTTATATAGCTTTTTCCATAGTTTACAAATTTTTATTAAATTTTTGTTTTATTCGATGTTTTATTTCTAAAGTGAAAGATTGTTATGAAAACAAAATCTTAGAACCTCGCAGTTATATCATTCTCCTTACTGGGTTTCCAAAATCCTGGAATTTGAAGTTTAGACTAAAAAATCTGTAAAAAATCTAGAACTTGAGAAATTAATAAAACATTGGAAAAAAATGGAATTTTGAACGAAATTCACTAAAGACCTAGAACTTTAAAAAAAATTTACATGTTGAGAGTGAAATTTTGATTTGACACAAAAAATCTACCACAAAATTAAATAAAATTTTGCCATCATCACTTATTATTTTATTAACAAACTTTAATCAGTAGCTCCATTTTTTATATAGAGCTACTTTGTATACAATTTAACACAGTTTTTAACCTTAAACTAAATTTTAAACCAAAAGTATACCCAAAAATGTGTGCTTTTAAAAACTTAAAATAATTTTTGAAAACTTGGAGTAAATTTGCTAAAATCATTTGGCAACCTTGACTTTAGCAACAAGTTGAGACTTGAGACCTTTGTTTGTTATATATCATTAAATACAACAGCATAAATAAATGATTTCGCTAACTTAATAATGCTTTAGTGCGGAAGTATAGTTTACAAAAATTAAACATTTTTTAATAATTTGTTTGTTAGCTTTTATTAATTACAGAAATTAAGGATTGCCTAACATTTAGGGTACTTAAGGAAACGAATGGTATTTTAAATTTTAGAAAAGCTAAAATTAAATGATAAAAAGTATATCTGTTTTGAGGCTAATCAAGGTGGTTATTCTCTTATAATGCCACCAGAGAAACCAAAACCACAACAGTCTGTAAATATTGATCCGAAAAAGGTTTCCGTATACTATTATTTTAAAAATAAAACCAAAAACAGTATACTCAGGATGACAAACAACAGGATTCTATTTACGAAAGAACTAAAACAGAAATAAAGTGCTTTTTGCTACAGAAAACTGGAATGCAGACACTGAAGAAGATGAAGTAATAAACTGGTGGAACTTGAACAAGACAATTTACCAATATCTTGCCAGTTTTGGAAAAAAAATATGCACCATCAGTTTCTGTGAATTATGAAAGATTATTTTCTGAAGCTCGAAGTTCATGCGAGCAAAAACGCAATCGATTGCTTCCGAAGAACGGCGAAAACTTTTATTTCTCCATTACAACTTGAGAAAACAGAAATGTCTTTTGTAGTATAATAGAGACATCTTTTGCGATTGTAGTTCGTTTTATAGTTAAGAAAAAGTTGCTTAGATTAATCTATGTTTTTTTTTTTTTAAGGTAAAAGTGTAATCCTAAGTGTAACTTATAAATGCTTTATTACAATTATAATTCCCTTTTTAGGATTTATTTACAATTGGTGTTATATTTTAATTCGTTACCACTCCATGTTTTTTCGATTGCATTTTGTTTTATCCACATTAAAACTTTAAAAAATTTATTTTCTAATTCGTTTACGGTAACAATAAAAACTAACTTAAACAAAACGTAAAAAGTTTAATTTTTTGTGATTTGTTTTTCGCTTTAATCATTTATTAAATTCTCTATAATTTAATCGTTATGTATAACAAAAGTACAACTTAATTTTAAATGTTGTATGAATGGACATCCAAATATTGAAACTAAGTTTTGTGTATGTAGCTTAATTTTTCAAGTATGAACTTTGTTTTTTTTTTTGCTTTTAATATAAACTATTCTAAAAAAATAATGTGTTCATTTATTAAACATTATAAATATCTTTAAAACTTATTTTACGAAATAAGTGATATTATTTTATGTAATTATTATTTAAAAACTTATATTGTATTTACATAAAAAACAGATTTCGGATTCCAATTATTAAAATATTCGGATCGCGTTCGGACGCGGATTCGGCCGGATCCAAATTTTAAAATCGATATTTGGACTCGGAGTCGGCCGAATCCTAACTTAAAATTAAGACTCGGATTCGGATTCGGTAGATCATTACTTAATTTTTTACATACTGTTGACATGTACAGAATATAGACTTGACAATAACGTTTCCTTTCCACATTTCAATACAAGAAAGCCCTTCTCGATTGTTCTTCATACGCTTCATCATACCCTATCGTCAACATGTCGTTCTGAGCGTTGAAAATCGACTCGACTATGTAAGTTTCCTATCCTCGTTTAACTACAAAACGCCTTCAATACGCTTCATTCTCCTTGCCGGCTCCACTCGCCTCTGCGTCGCTGTGCCGTCTACCCTATCTCGCGTCTGCAAGACAACTTGTAAACTTTTTTTTCTCACAATTAGTTCATGCTTATTTTTTCTAACTTTCTATTCTAAATACGAATAGTGACGTCACATAAGGCTTTGAAATTCTCTGATTATGACTCTTTTTACTGATTAAGTGAAACAAAACAGAAAATTTTATGACTGGTTCTACAATCCTAATTTATATCCTAAAAAGTGAACTTTGAGGTGAAAAAAAGAAAAATATTAATTAATTAAAGAAAAATGTACTAACTATTTAGTCTGCTTAATAAATAACAGAACTCTGTATAAACAATCAATGTACTTCTATATATATACATAAATTGTGCTGTTCTTTTAACTAAAGGAAAATGAAGTAGTTATAACTTACAACTTATTGTTTTTAAAACAAAAACAGACTTACTTTCGAATTAAATAAGTTAGCATATATTATCTTAAAATAACGTTTAAAGAACAAATTAAAACGTTAGAATTTGTTTTTGAAAAGTATGTTAGTTTATATCACTTAAAAAAAGCATAAATAATTTAAGGCTAGTAATTCGTACTAGTAACAATTTGCTTACACAACTACTTTACGACTACTTTAGTACTTTTATTTTTAATAACAATGACTATGGTGGTTTATTGTTTACAAAAAAAAAAATAAATATTATAGTATTTTAGTAAATATTGTTTACAAATATATAGCTTTAAGAAAAGCATCTTAAAACTTTGTATAACCATATTCAACAGCCGTTAACTTCTACAAACAAAAAAAAAACAGATTACATGTTTTATATTATAAATGGTTTCAATTTAAAAAAATAATGCAAGTTTGTGATATTTTGAACATTATTCCACTAACCTCTAAAATTAGTAACTTAAAAGTAATATAGGTTTTAAATTGTACTTTTGACTCACATTTAATATCTTTAAATACATCAGTTAACAAAAACATAGCTAAATTTATATGTTTTTAGTCAAACTATTTAAAGTTTTGAGTTTACTATTTTACTTTTTTAGCCTTAATAATGTTTTTTGAAATAAAACAATGATTCTCGAAAAAAAAAGTTTATGTACCATACAATAAAGATGATCATTTTAGTATATAACAGTTGTTTAAATAACAATTTTCTGAAAAATTTGTCTAACTAATTAAATAGTAATTTTTTAGTTTTGTATGTGACAGTGATTAAAACTTTTGATGAGTGATTCTTCATTACACCTATATATTTCACTATATAGCTTATAAAATTTAACTAGTAACTTAGAAGATAATATTTTATATTTGGTAGATATTTGTTTTAAAGGATTAAATATACAATATGTGTATTGTTAACTTAACTTTTAATCGTCTAAATTTTATAAATTTATATTACATTTTAGGTCTTTTAACTACGACAACTTTGTCGAATCGCTTGTGTTGACGTAATTTTGGTAAAACTTGATAAATGTATAGAAGCAAATATAAAAACAAATTATACAGTAATCTTCCTTTATTCTACCAACATATGTTTCTGTGTGTCAAACGAATCAACATACTTCAACTGGGTTTTGTAAAAAAATAATTACTGTAATGAGAGAATAGAAGCATAGAATAGAATATGTGTATACATGTTTTCATTAAAATAAGATATTTTCTACAGATAATAGTTATTAATAGGTAAAATACTTAATATTAAATCCGACTGTTATAAAACTATATAATATTTGTGATTATTAAGTCTAAAATAAGTAAAGTAAGCTAAATTAAACAACAAAACAACAAATTATAATATAAACAAACAACTCACGTTAATAGGAAAGATAACTGATTCAAAATTTATTGTCGTTAACTAATGAAAAATATATTCATTGCAACTAATAATTACGTCACAATGTAAACGAGGTTATTTAAACTATCTAATTTAGAAGCCAGTTGAAGTGTGTTGAATACGTTGACACACAGACACATATGTTGGTAGAATAAAGATTACTGTGTAATTTGATTTTATTTATATTCCAGTGAAGTTACCTCACTAGGATCTTTGGTTAACAAACGATTAAAACTATATTTTGAACAGTTAGAAGCAAATATACTTTTTTATAAGAGAAAGGAACTAACTTATTATGTTTTTTTTTTTGCTTGTGAGTAAAATAACTTGCTATATATAATATATAAAAATATATTCATGCAATTATAAATTTATATCATTAAACTATTTAGTTTTCATTTTTAACTGGTAATAAACCAGTATAAATTTTACGCAGCTAATTTGTTGTTTAATTTTTTGAATTTAAACGCATGAATTTGTTGTTCGAGTAACTTGTACATTTTAGTTTATATTTTCTATTTATTTATAGTTATGCATATTCAGTATGTGACAACATTAATTATGCTATTATCATAATTTCGAGGAAAAACATTGTTTATAGGATAATAAATAATACTTACTATAACTAGACTATCGTCAGTCTTAAAAAAACGGGTTTGTAAAGAATTTAGCAAAATATTTAAATTTATTATTTAGTTTAAGTTGTTAAAAAAATATTAACAAAATCAATATTTTTAAAAGCATCTTTAGAAGTTTTTACATAGAAAAAAATAGTTTCAAATGAATCCTCTAATAAATGATGATACAGATTTAATTTATTTTTGAGAATAATTTTAAATTATTCTTTCAAGTATCTCGCTCAAAACTTTTTCTTAAAGTTACATTTTAAAGAATTTCGATTGTCCAATCAAAGTCAAGTTTACTACTTACTACAACTGCTGTGAGATTAGCATTAGTTGCATCACACTGTTTAAATGTGTTTTACAACTTTAATGGTAAAAATACTCTATATAAAAAAAAAAAACAAGTTACTTAAATAACAATGTACTTGCATGTGATGAATAATAAATAAAATATTTTTTTTGGTTAAAGTAGATAGTGTTTTTTCAAAAATTCAAAATGACATTGTTATATTGTAGTTATTTTGATATCAAAAATCCTTCAATTTATTTTATGTTTTGTTAAAATTCAACTTTCTAAAAATCGTTGCGTTACTACATACTTTAGCTGTAGAAATTTTTTAAGTCAACTTTTAAAGTAAAAAATCGACATCATTTATAGTATCTGAATTAATTTATTTTAGAAAATTACCATTACTTTAACTTTAGCATCTGTATGAGCGAGTAATCTATAACTATTTTGTTTTATAGAACTTAATAAAAGTAAATAAGCTTATAATTTCTTTTAATAATAAATGTCATGATATTTAGTTTTTTTGTTTAATAAAGTTAATGTTTAAGATATCAGTTTTATTTTTTTGAAATAAGACTCAAATAGTTTAATTTAACAAACTTGTTTGACAGATTTATTTGACAACCTTTTTTTTCTAACAAAACTTATGTAGGTTAAAAAGCTTTCTACAAAAATATATTTCTTCTGTTATTAAGTTATAAACTATTAACAAACCAAAAGTTAAATTAGTTAATGAAATTCACAAACATAAATTTAAGTAAACTGATAAAGGACATAAGTTTTATTTTATACTTTGTCATAATATAATTTTACAGTATTCTTCTTAAGTATAAATTTTAAAGCTGCACTCGGTATTACTTATTTAGTACTTTACATTATAAACGCTACTAACAGCTGGGTAAAAATAAAGATTATATATTTATATTTCTTTGTTATAATTAAACATATAAAAATAATTTTATCACATCTTTAAACGCATATCGGTAATACAAACCGAAATTGTAAGTTGTTCAACCTCTAACGGAATATTTGATCAAAGCACTTCGAAACATATTTATATTTTACATTTAATACTGGCCTTCCACCCGTTTAAATTAAACAGTATACATGTCTGATACTAATATTTAAAACAGCTGTCAATTTACTTCTGTTTTATAAGAAAATTCTACTTTTTATTAATGGTTACGTCACTACAAATTTTAGGTGTAATAAGTTTTTATGCAAATTTTTATTGAAAAGAGTTCGTATTTTTTAGCAAGAAGTTTGAATAAATTCACAGTAAGTTAACTAATCACCAAAGTAGAAGTTTTACTCAAAAATTTTTCTAAGCTGCATTCAAAATAATGATTAAACTTTTTTTTTTGCTTGTCTAAAAACTTAAAACATAATTAAATAAAAGACGAAAGCAAATCAAACATATTTTGTTGTGAAAACTGGTCTAAAACAAATCTACGAAATATACTTTTTGTTTTTAAATACCAATAGTAGGTTTAAATTGAAAAATAGTTTTTAAAACGTTTAAAAACACAATATTGTGCAAAAGATAACAATAAGTTGTTATTTTTGAGCACAACTTTTTAAACTACTGTGGTTTGCGGAAGACTCTTTCAAATTTTCTTATTTAACAATATAAGTAATTGTAATAAAAGTTTTCTTTGGCAGAGTAAGTCTAAAAAATAAAGTATTTAAATCAAGGTAGCTTGATTTTGTATGTGTTTAAATTTTGAAACCTTATCGGTGACCAACTGTTCAGAAAACTATTTTTCATTTATTTCTATAATAAACAAAAAAAGACTTAAAAAAAAGTTACGTCACTATAAATTTAGAGGTTAAATATTTTGCAACTTTTTGTTTGAAGTTGGTCTGATGTTATGTAATAAAATTTGAAAACTTTTCTCATAATAATTAGTATGAATTTACATAAAAAAGAATCAAAGTTAACTTAATTCAAAAAAATATTAGATTTTAACCTGTTTTGCTAATTTGTTTTAATTCATATAACTTTGGTTCTTAAAAAAATGAATATAGTTTCAGTTGTAAATTTTTCTATATATTCGGTTACTTGTAACTGATTATCTATTCAAAAACAAACTTTAAGTAACTTTTTTGCAATATTTTACTAAATAAGTACACATTTTTTTAATAGAATTAGTTTTATGAAATGTAGAGTAACTTTTATCAAAATCAATACAACATTTTGCTTTAAATTTATTCATAATAAATAGTTGAATAGTTGCATAAATTTATTTCAGTTTTAAACTAGAAAGTACAAGTTAAACAAACTTATACAGGCACAAAATAAGGCACTTCAGTAGAGACATTAGTTGTAAAGTAAAATTATTCCGGCTTTTCGCAAGTTTCAAACAAAGCAGATATAAAGAAAGTATAATAATCAAAACTACTTGCAATTTATTTTATTTTATGGAAACAATTTAGTTTTATAAAATTCGTTACGTCACTACAAATTTTTAAAGTATGAATTTTGAAATAAAAATTTATGGAAAACTTTTTATGATCATCGTGCAATAAGTTTGCAAAATTTAAAACTTCTTAACTAGAAAAGTTTTATGTAATAGTTAAAAATATAGAATTTAAAGTTATGAGTTAAACTTATTATTTTTATTTTACTTGCAAATTTTAAAACTTTAGAAATATGCAACAGTAAAGTTAATACTTCTTATATTTATTGTTATAGTGTTTCATTTATTCAAATTCTAGTAAGCTTATCAGGAATAAATGACAATGATAAAATAAAATGGTCCTAGGACCTGGGTGCATTAAAAGACCAAGTCATCAGGTTGTACACCACTTAAATTAAAATTATAATGAGCTAAACAAAGAAAAAACGCTACAGTAATAATTTAAAATTAAAAAGAACTCTATGGTATAACATAAAAGTAACTAATAACTTAATGATTTTATCCAAATGTAAACATACATTAAAGTACTATTGTTTTTTTTTTATAGTTTTTTTATTTCATTAGTAATAAAAGTTTTATATTTTCTTAAAAATTACAAAAGCTAAATAAAAATTCGTTTAAAAACTATACAAAAGCTTTCTTTAAACTTTAAAATTTTAATTATGGAATTTTTTCACTTTCTTAAGAATCTAACGTACAAAAAACATATAACTAGAAAAAGATAAACATATTTTAAAGATATACTAAGCTAGTTAACATTGCAATCGTGTTCACTATAAACCTTATTAGAATTATTAACTGCTTAGCTTTTTAAGTAGTAAACTAAATGCATACGTAAATGTTTTTGTTAACAATTTCCATCATTTTTTTTTATTTATAAGAATTAATTGTTGCAGCAACATTTAAAATACACAAACAAAATAAAAAGCCGTGTAAATTTTGCAACGGCGTTCATTTTATAAGCAATATTTAGTTATGTTTTTCACATACTGAATCAGAAGCCTATTTAAAACTAAAATGTATTAAACTAAGTCATCAGTAACATGGGGTACAAAATTTTTTTTGTCACAATGATATATCATCAAACACTTTTTGATAACAAAGTTTTATTAAACTTGTTTAGTACCTTTAGAAAACTACTATCATTAAACTCCTCTAAAACTTATAGTATCCTTTACATAAGTTTTGTTAGATAACAAGCTGTTAGAATAAAATAAAATCAAAATGCGTAGAATGACTTAAAATATCTTAAAACATTTACCTTCATAAAAACCTTCTCTAAAATTAATTAACTCTTTTTCATACAATTATTTTTATAAAATATCTACTACCATCAAAAATTTTAGACAAAACAATCGAAACCTACACTATATAACTGTAATATGTAAATGTTGTAGTGTTATAAAGTTTTTGTATGAAATTACATTTTTACCTTCATAACTACACAATAACCTATTACTAGCTAAAACAAAGCTGGCTTTTGTTTGAATGCTAATTTATAACAATAAAATGTTTTAACAATCAAGAAACTTGTCTAATCTAGTTTCAGTAGTTATGGTGAAAAATTATGTTTTGATAAATAAAAACTCTTAGTAAAAGGTTAACAAACTTATACTAAATATTTTAAAGGTTATGAGATAATTAGAAATTTAGCGTGACAATTAAGATCATCGTTTTTCAAGAATGCTTTAATCTATACAAATTTTATAAAATAATAAACTTTTTAGTATTAGAAACGTCACTAAAAACCTTAGTTGCAATAAATTTTTAGAAAACTTTATATTTTTAAAACTTTTGTATTCAATTGATTAAAAATTTTTAATTTTTAAATATAACAGAATACATTTCACTTTTCTTAAATTTATTCTAGTACTTTCGAAGTAAGGATTATCAGGAGTAGTATCTTACTAAGGTATAAATTGAAAAAAAATCATACTGTAGTTTAAAGTTTTAAAATATAAATGACGTAATAATCGATTAAAAAAAATTTAACTAAGTGCTTATACTATATATATTTGGTTTACTAATAAAACTCGTTAGAACTAAAACAATCTAAAATAAACAAGCGATAAAAAATAAAACTATACTTTAAAATAAAAATTAACAAGAAACTAATTACTTTAAAATTACTTAAAATAAGGATTTAAAAATTCCAGTTTGGAATACGAACTTTTTTGCTTTCATAAACTGGGCCGTAGAGATTAAATTTGAAAGGCTTTCAGAATATGCAGTTGAAAAGAGTTCTCCGCTCTCACTAAGACTGAAAAATTCTTCAAATTAAAAACCAAAATTCAAAAAGGTCACTCAGTATACAAAACTGTTCTTAAATGAACAAAGCTGAAAACCTGGTTTATTTCCTCTAAAATTTTCTTAGAAAACCTCTTAGAAGTATTTCCAAGGTAAGGAAGTTTTAAATATATTGGACACTTCTGAGGGCCAATTATTTTTAAAGCTGTTGAACTTCTAGCTCTAGTTATAATTTTCGAAACTGAGTTACCTGGATAACCAATGGAAAGGAAAGTGTTTAGAAGTGTTTTTAACACGCCTTCATAAAATCAAGGAGAGCAAAGTCTGGTGAAACGTTTCACTATACCCGTTAAAACTCCTAACTTATGCTTGACTGGACAAAAGATGCCCACAGAACATATAATGATTCTAAACTTAATTTACGATAAATTTTAGTTAAAAGCTCTCCCTTAACTGATCGTTAGACACAAACATCTGAAAAGTTTAACGAATTATTGTGTTCTTCTTCCTTTGTAAAACTTGTAAATATTTCTGAGAGGTTTTCTAAGAAAATTTCAGAAGAAATAAACCAGATTTTCAGCTCTTTTCATTTAAAAACATTTTTGTATACTGATCGACCTCTAAGTGGAATTTACAAAGATTTTTCTCCCACCCGTGAAAAAAGTAACATCATCTATAAATTTAATTGTCACCGTGGTAGTGACTACGTGAAAAAAACATCTCAAAAGTTTTATGTAAGAATCGATCAGCATGTTCCGAAAGTCTAGAAAAGCTGGTTTGATGGCCGTTCGGAGAAAACAACGAAAAAATACTTCTCGGTGATTGGGCAACATTTGTTGGACAATACCGAGTATGCTAAAATTTATATAAGGAAGAATTTTTCAGTCTTCATAAGCGCGGATAACTCTTTTCAACTGCATATTCTGAAAGCCTTATGTATTTTATCTTTAAGGTCCAGTTTATGTAAGTAGAAAAAGTTCGTATACCAAACAAGACTTTTTAAATCCTTATATTAAGTAATTTTAAATTAATTAGTTTCTTGTTAAATTTCATTTTAAAGTATAGTTTTAATTTTATTGCTTGTTTATTTTGGATTGTTTTAATTCTAACGAGTTTTTTTAGTAAACCAAATCTATATAGCATAAGCACTTAGTTAATTTTTTTCATTTGATTATTATGTCATTTTATATTTAAAACGTTTAACTACAGTATATATTTATTTCAAGTTGTATTTATTCTACTTTGGTAATATACTATTAATGACGAGCCTTACTACGAAAGTACTGAAATAAGTTTAAGAAAAATTAAATTTATTCTGTCAAAGGTTTTAAGTAAGTTATGCACCGGAAAAAACCTGTTCAGTTTTTTTTTATTATACAAAAATATATACTTAGTACAAACGAAAGCTTTTAGTTATGATTTTTATTTTAAATTATTAATTATAACAAAGTTAGACCTCTCATATACAACACTAGTATTTTTTATGAACAATTTAATTTAAAATAGATATGAATAAATATTTTGTTTTCCCCTATTAACAAAAACATCTGACCGGGTTAGAGATTTTACTTATAAAAATCAAATCTTAATTATTAATACACAACTTACAAACAATTTTTCAATGTGTTGAAGAAACAATAGTACTATTTTAATTTTACAGAACATAATTTTATTATAAATATAATATTTCAAGCTACGTTGACTCGCTAAAGGTTCTTTCTCAAAAAATCCTTTTTTTTTATGCACTGCCGACTGTCATATTCACTAAAAATAACGTTTTGCTTTCAGCATTGTAATGATGGCATAAATAATTTTATCAAACATTTCAAATGCATTTTGAGATTATATAAACTGACAAATACAACTAAGTTAAATATAAAAACAGCATATAAATAATAAAAAAATTAATTTTTAGTGGCATAGCGTTCATAAAGGCTTTTTTAAAATGATATTGTTTTAATAAAACGATATAATTTTACTCATCGTTACGCCACTAGAAATTTTAGGGTACTAATTTTAAGCAAATATTAATGAATAAACTTGAACAAAACAGGGTAATTTTTAAGCAAAAAATAACATAAATTTACTGTTTGATTAACATTTAGCTAAAAAGGTTCATGCATTATATTCTAAAAATATATCAAATTAAACTACAAGAAAGAAAAGTTTTTTGTTTGTATTGTATTTCTATTGTCTTAAAATTTAATTTTAAACAAACGTAGGTGTAGTAGTTTTGATTAGCGACAAGTAATAACATGGTTAAGCTTTTCAGACCACAAATTACTTCATGTTGTTAACTTGTCTTACATAAGGTACTGTTACTACATAGACCAATAAAGCTACTGATTTTTTAAACTTACTTGTGTTGAAATTTGTGTTGTATAATACTGTTTTTGAGTTTTTATTTATTTTTATTTATCAAATTACTTTTATTAAGTATCTCCAATGCTACCGTGTCGTGCAAAAAAATGTTTACTTAGTCCTTCTTAGAAAAGGCCGCATACACTTTAAAACTGTGACACACATTGTTATGCTTTTTACTTAGCATGTATAACAACTAGCATATACATACATACTAAGTAAAAAGCATAACAATATGTGTCGCAGTTTTAAATAACTTGTGAAGTAGCATTAAGTGATGAGTATAAACTTCTGAAATTGCACTTTTAAGCTAATTTGTATTCGATAGAATTTTGTTTATACTTTTAAGGCTTCTATTTGGAAATTTGCTACAACTTATTTTCATCTTGTAAGAAAAGTTAGCGTATTAATAATTGTTACGCCACTAAAAACTTTTATGCTTAATATTTTATATAGTTAAAAAGTGTTTATTTGAACACTATAAATTTGAACATCTATCCTGAAACTAATAAAAATCAAAACAAATTAACTCTAGGAGTATGTTTTAAAATTTGTTTTCATTAAGTTTACCTTTACTATAATGATAAAATTTTATTTATGTGACTTAGTTAAATTAATGTTTTCATTATAGTTTTAAGATCATAACTGTTCTTTGAATGTAAACTTTTTTTGAAAGTGTTTTAGTTTTAGTAAAGTATAATTTTTATGAAACTAATTGTTAATATTAATAGCGTAATAAAGTTTTATCTGGTGTATAGAATATGTAAAAATAAATTGTGTTATGGATTTTTTTGTATTTTGTTGATAAAAACAGATAATTATAACTAAAGATAACTTATAAATTTAAATAACTTTAATAACATTTTATAGCTAGTATATATATCATTTATACACACAAATTACTATCATTAAATTTATGCTATTTTTTACCAGAAAAAATATTTTTATATTATATATTATATTTATATAATTACATTTTATATAATAGAAAAAGTATTTTACTAAAGCTACTTTAATTTATCTGTACTTTTAAAGAAACTTAAACTTTTTGACAATCGCTGCGTCACTAAAACCTTTAGATGTATTGTTTGAAGTTTTTGCAAAACTTATTGTTATTTAATCAACATAATAAGTTAACTCTTAAATGTCTGTTTTAAACTATGTTAAAATTGTTGAATGCCGTTTATTGTACTATGCTTATATAGTTTTATTTAAATTAGCTAAAGTAGTAAATTCATTTATAATTTAGGTATCATACTTGGTTGCTATAAAATGTGGGAAGCTTGTTATAATTGATAATTTAAAAGGAATTTAAGTTATATATATTTTATTATACTAAAATATTACACAAAATGTTTATAAAATTATTTACGCTTAGAAATAACATAAAATGGTATGACATTATGTTATATCTATAGTGTATAGTACTTTATTTGTACATATACATTTTATCTTGAAGTTAAAAACACAATGTTTAGCTTAAAACAATAAGATTACATTTAAGTTTTATATTTAGATATAAAAGATTAATTTAAAAACAGTAGTGATTTTATAAAGAGCTTGGTGTTTTATAAAAGTAAAAAAATAATTAAGAGTTTTTGACCATTGTAAATGTTACTTTTATTGATTCCTCGATAACAGTCAACATAGAGTGCTGTTATTACTCTGGTACACTTAAAAGCTTTGTTAGTTTTAATAGTAAATGTTTATGTTTAATCTCATAAAATGATATACTAAAATTAAAACTCAAAGTACGTTAAATGACAATAATTTAGTTAAAATAATTTTCGTTAAGTTAAAATCACTTTTGTGAATTGTATATTTGTTTTATACCTAATTATGTTGTATAATTTTTTAACACTTGTATGTATATTTTTTTAGTTGTATTTTTCTTGATGAAAATCGATGAAATCCATCAGAAAAAACCTATTTTAATTATTAATTTAGTGAAGATATAGAAAAGACTGATGTTTATACTATTAGAGAAGAAAAAATATATATAATTAGTCTATTAGCTCACCGATTAATTAAGTAATGTCATATAGTTAAATCTTATATTTCTCGAAACTGTTCGAAAAAACTTCAAGCTAAGACAGTTAGCTAACATTGGCAATAAGGAAAATCTTTCAAGTTTTAAAGTCGTGCTTTAGCTGAAAAAAACATCACAGGCAGCAGATTTCTGCATTAGTTTTAGATTAAGCTAAGCTTTGTGCTCGTTCAGTTTTTTTAATTTTCAACAAGTTTCTTCAAAGCTACTTAGTACAAAAATATGTATTTATTTCTTTATCCCATTTAGGCTGCCGACACCTAAAGTTCAAAAAGGATAACTATTAAAGCAAAAAAAAAAATTTAAAGCCTCAATTATTTACAAAATATAATTAAAGTAATTAGCTATATTACTCTTCAATCTATTTATTGTGTATAAAAACTAACATATATAAACAAAATATATACAAATTAATAAAGAATAAACCTATATAAAAAAATTCAAGTATAAGGATAGATATCATGCTACATAGAACTAAAAACTGTTTCGATACAATTTATTATCTGATTTTAATAACCTATTTAAACCTTCAACAACTTGGTATTTATAATAAAAAAAATTATACAGACATTTTAACTAAATTAAAAACTTTGGTTTCATTTTTTTTTTTAATTAATTTTTTTATGAATAAGCTGTTTTAAAAATAATAGGAAGTTTGTCTTATATAAAAATTAACAAATAAAACGTTTTGTTTTTAAATCATAATATTTTACATAAAATTTTCGTATTACTATCGTTTAAAGTTGTAGAACAATAAACATTTTTAATATTTATCTGATACATTAAGTCTATCAGAAAAACAACTAAGCTCTTAAAATTTTACCTCAAAATAACCTAAAACGTGAAAAAAACAGATTCTTGTTTATTGAAAGAAATGAAAGCTATTTTGTATAACTCTGATTAGTTATGTGAATTTGCAATAAAAGAAAAAAATATCTTCATAAACGTCTTTGATTTAAGAGTCATCGCTAAATTTTAAGTCTATCAACAGCAAAAAAAGGTTGAATTTGTTTAAATGTTAGTAAAGAATTATAAATTGTTCTAAAAATTAAAAAAACTTGTTTAATCTAAACTCAAAACTACGTGGTAAAACATAAATTTTGACTTGTAACATTTCCATTTAAAAAGATATTCTAGTTTTATTATAAAATTTATACTGGTTTATCCAGTTAAAATTCCAATTTCAAGCAATTAAATAATTGTTTAAAAATTGCTACATTTTGTATTTACTTTATAATAAAATTTAACTTTTCAATTTTAGTTACGTCATTGTAAAATTAAGATGTTTAAAACTTTAAAAAACTAATTTTAAAACTTTTGTGAATATAATTGACCCAACATGCCTTTTTTGTATAGAAAAATAATTATTCAATGCAAATGACTACTGTTGATAATCTTATTAGTTTTAAATCTTAATCTCGTAAATTTAGATATGTTTAAATTTTCACTTGCATCAAAAACCAAATTCTAATCGCTGTCTAAAAATACTTAAACATTTTTATAAAGATTTAAATTCAAGTTCAGATATAATAACGAACTTTTGTATTGCCTTAACTAAATTTGCGTTTGGTTAGAGTTTTCGTGCATGAAAAACTAAATTTAATTTATTTACATAAAAATGTACAAATATTGTTTTAATAATGTGATTAAAATATGTTACTGTTTTAACACTGGTGCATGATAATATTATAATACAAAATACTTTAAACTTTTAACAAATCCGTCCCTCTTTTTCTGCCGAGAATTTAGTTCGAGTTAAGATCATTGAAATATACTTTTCTATTGTTAACCACGCATAATTAAATGTTTCACACAATCAAAAAAAGTACTAAAAAACATGCAATAGTGAAATATAGTTAAAAAAAAAACTTTCTAATTATATAAAACTTATACTGGCTTAACACCAGTTAAATTTGCATACTTCAATTAAATGTAAATTCTGTTACTATAATTGCTTAAAGTTGTTTTTATTTTAAAATTTGAGATAATACAAACTAAAAGGTACTAAAATCCAATAAAATAATATAAATATTACTAGATAACTTTTAAAATATTTTAAGTTTTTTAAAACTAATACTGACTTTTCACAAACCAAAAATAAAAACATCACTGTGATGATAATTCTGTTTCTATAAATTAGTTTCTACTTTATAGTTAAATTTTATTTCTTAATAATCATTACGCCGTTACAAACTTTAAAATAATGAAATTTTAAGCAAAATTTTATATAAAGTACTTTTATCTTTGCGCTTTAAGTTTGCTCGAATTTGCAGCTGGCTCATTAATTAGTGAAATAAGTTTATAACTTATATTCTTTAAAAAACACTTAAACTGTAGAAATTTTTTTTTTATATATATTATGTATACATTTACTTTAAATTACAAACTTAACATACTAATTTGCTTTTATAAGATTTCAAGTGAATGTAAACTAAAATAGTAATAAAGTTACTTTTACTTTTCCTGGTTAGATTAATTTTGTTTTTAAATTGGCAATATAGGATTTAAATATTAAATATATAAATTAAAGTAAAATAAGTCACACAAATTAATCTTTTTATGTATAAATATTTTTTGAATATTTTAAGTTTTAGTAATGGTTAGTGCTAGTTCAGTTTTTAAAAACAAACGTTTAAGAAGTTCGTTCTTTTAAAATACATCTTCAAAGCAACGGAGTTGCACTTTTTAAATAATTTACTTAAACAAGACTGCCAAGACCCAAGTTTTTTTTTTAAACTAAATTAGCAAGGTAAGCAATTCTAGTTATGAAGGTTATTGTAGTAACCAAAAGTTTTATCAAAGGTGATAGCAAAAGTAAAAATTAAATTACAGTTGAATGCATTAAGAGGTTTAAGCTACTAATTTTTTAAGATACTTTAATTAAGAAGTGAATAATACTTGCATATCTATAAGCTTTATTTTAGTTTTGCATACTGGTTATAAAGTTTTACTGGTTTCTTACCAGCTTAAAATGAAGACAGACTATTATGTATATCTCAAATAAATATCACTTTATTTTGTTTATATTTTACAAGTAAAATTTAATTTATAACAATCGTTACGTCGATATAAATTTAGATGTATAAAAGTTTAAGAAAATTTTTGTTCAGGAAGGTTGCAAAATATACTGTTGTTTCAACCTTCAGTAAAATTAATAACAAGTTAATTAAATAAAAAAAAAACATTGATTTAGTTTTATTGCATTTGTGTATACTTTACTATATTTATAGTTTATTAGGAAACTATAAAGTACTCAACGTGGCCTTTGTGTTGCTAATTACAACAAACCTGTCTATATGTAAAAGTAAACTCGGTCAAAAAATTCTTTAATTCACAGTTATATTAAAAAAAAATAAACAGAGAAAACTTTTAGAAACTTAAATGTTTAGAAAGACCGTATAATGACATAGTATAAAATATTATGTCAATTAAAAAAAAGAAAAAAGTTATTTTTAATTAATTAAACTCAAACAGTCCTTATTTTTTTTACTATAAATCTAAACTAGATATACAAGTTTCCATATTAAAGTAAGAAATAGATTAAATATAAATACTTTTTTTAACTGTTATTAGACTAGCTGAGCTTTTCAAAATATAAGAATCAATAAAAGAACTAAACTTAAAAGTTTAATAAATGTTAAAAATTTACACATTTTTATCAGTTTTTAAACAAAATCATGTAAATTACATTAGAAAATTGTTTGTTATTATTTTCTATACGTTTATCATTTACATAGAAAACTTTTTAAGAAATTTTAACTTTCATACTTAAAACTTGTTAACTTTATTGATTGGACTTTATAAAGTTTACAAAAAAGGTTTAAATAATTTTACAACTCTAATATAGTGTAATTTCTAAATACATATTTTCACATTCAGTCCAAGTCAAATAAATTTTTCACTAAAATTTTATATATAAACTAACATAAGTAATATTTATTCAATAACAAAATTTAAAAAGTTTTTAAACCTCTATTTTTTATAGATTATGTAAAATAAATAATCTAAAGGGTATTCGTCAAAACACTTCTATCAACAGTTTTTTACTAATATTTCTTGTTTATCTTTACAACCGTTTTTTAAATCATATCTTTAACTCTATTTAAACAAAACCAATAATCAATTTTCTTTTTTTTTGACTGCATTTTTTATCTTAAATTAGTAAATTAGCAACAAGGTTGTTGGCTGAGAGGTTAAAAGCTAAAGGTTTTTTGTTTTTTGGTACATTTTTTATTGCATGTCGAAATATATTTTTAAGCTATTATAAAACTATTTGAAAAGTAAAACTTTTTTTTAGTCGTTTTTAAACAAAAAACTTTGAAGTAATAACTAGATAATATTTTGTCGACTAATTTTTAAAACTATAAAAAATTATGCTATACTTATTTTTTCTTCCAATTTTAAAAGCACAGTGTACAAATTTAAACCACTTTAACACATTTTTTGTTCAAAATGCTATTTTATAAAACCAAAAGCTTTAAGTGTTAAATTTCTACTTGAAAGCAACATTAAAAGATTCACTTTTGCTCTATATAATTAACTTTTTTTTAAAAAGATTTATGTAAAAATAATTTTTAAAAATAAAGAAAACTTTTATTTTGTTTTAATGTTAAACTAATTTAGTGTCTTAAAAAATATCCATGGTAGGTTCGAGATAACAAGTTATGACACGAGTCAGATAACCAAATCTTTGAATGTATTAAAAAAAAAAGTAATGCTAGTTAATTTTTTATTAGATAATGTTTTTGCAGTATTCTTTGTAAGATTAATCATATTGAGTATATACTTATTTTTTAATATTTTCGTTACTTTAAAAAAGCTGTCGAGAGCTCAATTAAATTGAAGACTGTTTTATAACAATACATTTTTTATTTGCTTTAAGTATTGTGATAACAGCAGTATAACAAAACGGATGCATTATGGAATAATAAAACCTAGAACGTGTGATACACTCACACACCAGAAAATAGGCTTATAAAAATATGAAATTTAACTTATAATAATTACGAAATTAAACTAAGTAGGGGCATGACTTTCATTTTACTGGTTTTTTACCAGTTCAAATTTTAGTAACAAGACAGTCCAGTAACATATTTCAAAACCGCTTGGATTTATGATTTAGTTAACAAAAAAAAGTACTTTTTAATTATCGTTACGTCACTACAAACTATAAAAACTTCAAACCTAAACAAATTTTAATAAAAAAATTGTTATTTATACTTTATAAACTTAATTTAACTTATTGTTGGATTAATAATCAGTAATACAACTTAAAAAGATTCTAAAAACAGAAATTAAACTAAATAAGAAAAGTTATTTGTGCTATATTTGTGTTTTAATTGTCTATAAAGTGTTTTGAATTAATAAGTTAATAAAGTTATAATAACATAAGTAATATCTTGTGTAAAAGTTTAATTTAATAGTTACTTTTCCTTTAATATTTTTACAAGGTTTATAGTAAAAATTACATCCATAATGATAAAGTGACTTTTACTTTTTCAGGTCCATACTATGTAACTCTAAATTAGGAAGGCGAAATAAAACTAAAGGGTTAAAATACTTAATTTAAAGTTGCTTGCGTAAAATAATCAAGTTTTATTGCATCATAGAAAATGCAAACATTAATAAAACTGCTAGTTAAGATTAGTCTAGTTAAGTTTAAAAAATGTTTTTCTTTTCTTTTGAAATTTTTATTAAATTGTACTTTTTCTAATGCTTTTTCTTAAATTTCTAAATGTTGTCCTTTACTTATAAAAGATTCAGAAAAAAGTAAAAAGTTAGTTATTTACACATTTAACTATTTAAATCTAAAGTTTGTGAATTTTAAAACTTAAGAACAGTACTTCTGGTTTTAATATTCTACGAGTATATTATATCAAAAAATTCAGCATATGTTTAAATTGAATAAATATGAAAAAATTTAGAGGTTTTACTTAGAAAATCTGTTCGAAAAACTTACAAAAAACAAATAATACTCTTGTATTACAAAACATTATTCTAATTTTGTCGTAAAAACTATACTGGTTTTAACCAGTTCTAAATTAAAAGCTTTAAATTACAGTAATTATGCAGAAGATTATTTATTTTTTTTTATACATAAACATTTTAATTTTAGATTGATGTTACGTCTCTACACTTTATGGTCAAATTTGAACGAGTGAACTAAATTTCACGAAGATACTTTTGCTGGAAGACACTTTTACACGAGCAGACAACTTTGCATGAAGGCATTTTTGTTTATATTTTTGTTTATCATTGCTTATTATTTTTTTTTAAATTTTTTTAAGAATTTTATTTCTTTATTTTGTTTACTATTACTGTGACCCTAAACCTTACCTTCTGGCGGTAACTTTTTTTTTTTTGTTTTTTTAATAATTTTTCATTTAGTATTTTTCTGCTTTATATAGTTCTTTTTTGTATTTTTTTTAACTGTCGAGCAAAAAATGACCGTCCGTGCAAAGTTGAAACTCGTACAAAATTGACCTTTCGTGCAATTTTCCTTCGTAAAATTTTAACTCGTTTTCACACTTAGTATGGAATGCTTAAAGTAAACTTTATATTGAATATTTTTGACTTGTGTAAACAAAATTTGCATTTGTTTAAATACAAGCAACATTAATTACTTCATTTAATGCCTTCTTTAGAAATAAATGTTTAAACATTGATCTTTTTTAGTGAATTTTTTATAAATATTTTTTTTGTTATACTTTAAAACTATAAAATACTTAACATTGTTTTGAAAGCATGTTTTAGCAAAACGCAATTACATTACACATTGAATGTTTTTTAAACACTTACCACTTCAAAAATTTAAAACTCTGTTTTGCCTAAAAATTTTTATGACTAAAATTTATTAATTTCATTGAACTGACTGAATTTATTCTATTAAAAAAGCTTTAAATAATATTAGAGCAATAGTATATGTAAGTTTTACATATACGACTTGAATATGTAGCTAAGCAAAAACAGTTCAGATGTTACAATTTAAATTTAAATTAATCTAGTCTCTTTTCTTAATCATATAAGCTTTAAAACTTTTTTTTAATCTCAAAGTTAGTACACACACAGATTATCAAAAAGTAATCTATAAAGTATTTGCTGGACTGAGAAACTTTTTCCAAAGTTAAACTTCATCAGTATAACTTCTCATAATGTATTTATTATTACATAAGTTTTAATTAGTCTATAGATGCAAAAAAGACTTTTGTAAAAATACTAGGATGAATAATGCAATAGCTAATTTTCTAAAAAAAATTATGACTATTTCATACGTTTCTTTACTTCAATAAAAATTAACGAATTTTGTTACGCTTTATGTATATTAAATCAGTTATATATTAGATTTGAAATCTGTAACTTTATATAGGACTTACTATACAATTAGCTTATGCAAAACAAATAATTCCTTTTCTTTTGACTTACAAAATTTATTTTAAATTTGAGTAATGCTTGAAGCTAGTTTAGATTTACAGTTATGTTTTAAAACATTTCAATCTTTTTTATATAATCGTCAAAACTGCAGTGTACTGCAGAAGTATTTTCTTGTACTATCGGTTAGTCAATTGTAAACGGATGTCGACCTCTAAGTAAAAAATTATAAAGAAGCTTTATTACATAGCTTTAACTCAAGTTAATAAATTTAAATTCATTAGATAGAAATAAACCTTTTTTGAAAAGTCAGCTAAATAGTCATTCTAATATGCAAACTGAATTTAATGTGTTAAATATATAAGCTTAACTTTACAAAATAAAAAGGATGACTAAAGTAGACCTAAGTTATCATTTTATAACTTATAATTTATATAACTATAATTAACCATGAAACGTTGTAAAAATTACTATTGTGTTTGTTTACCAGCTCAAAAATAAAGCTTGAGTTTTTTCGATTGTTAAGTTAAATAGTAAGTTGTCTTAACAACCAATAAACTTACTTTATAAAAATTTCAGCACTTGCTGTAGAAAATAGAAAGCTTGTCCTTCTAACAGCTATATACCTGTTAAAAATTTTAATGGTAAAGTAATGTTTACTAGTTTATACTAGTTAGAAATTTAGTACTTTTAGTTGATATTGCTTTAATTTATATCAAGCTTATAAGAAAATTTAACTGCTTAGTTTAAATTACATCACTGCAAGTTTTAATATATTACACATACATTAATTAGTTCTTAATATGTTATTTTTATCTTTTGTATACTGATTTACGCAACTTGCTTCACTTATTCTTAAAAGAATAAAAGTTTAAAGGAAACACTGACTTTTAGCGAAGTAGTTTAATTTCAATTAAATACCTAACCTGAATTTGATTCTTAACAAATATAAAAACTTTTTCAAAAGTTTTGAATAAGAATATAACTAAAAAATTTTTTTTTTACCTGGTCACCAGTTATCGTTGCAACTGATTATAGGGGTTAATTAAAAAAAAGAAACTTAATTAATAAATATACTTACAAAAAATGCTATCAATAATGTTAGTAAACAGTAGTACTTGTTTAAACTTTATTACATGATTATTTTACAATATCTACCTTCAGTATAATTATTAAAGGTATTTCGCTAAAGACTATGTTTTTACAAAACTGTTGCTCTTCAAAAACTTTTCGCTTAAAATGAACACTGTTTTTTATCAATAAAAGATTATTTTGCTTAAATAAATGTGATATCAGCAAAATGAACTATATGACACTATTTAAATTCATTTTAATATAATATGAACTAAAAAGTTGAAGTAGCTCAAATAAAAGGCAAATGGATTCAATAGTATTTAGTAGATAAAAAGCAAATAAGTTGCGTAAAATTTATACTGGTTTTTCACAAGTCAAAAATAAAAATAATATTATTCTGACAATTCTAAAGTAAAAATGTTTCTTTTTTATATATTTTGAAAACTAAATTCTATTGTTTTATAATCGTTACGTCACTAAAACTTAAAGATTTATAAAGTTAAAGAAAGTTTTAGTGATGTAAATTCACACAAATCAACTATTAGTAAAATTGCTAATAATAAAGTTTAAATCAAAATTTTTTTTAAAACAAAATATCTAAGTTTAGCCTTTTTTTTGCAGTATTGTAATTGTAGTAACTTTTTTGTGTAATACATAAACCCGCCTACAACATATATAAGTTGTAAATAAACTTTAAATACATTTAGAAGTAATAATGTGTGGAAAATATAACTTATATTACTATAGTTTGATGATACTCTTTCACTAGATTTATACTAGTTTAGATCTATATTTATACAAGTTTTACCAGCTTTAAATTTACTGCAATGGTAACAATTATAATTAATAGGAGTCAATTTATTTAATCGTATATTGTTAGAAAGTTTTACTTTTTAAAAATACTTGCGTCACTCAGACATGATTTGTTGATAAAAATTAATGTTTATAATATTTAATAAATTTTTTGAAATTTATTTAAATATATCGGCATATATAAGTTGCATCACATTTTGAGGTAATTTTCAAAATGCGTTTTATGTGAAATGTATATTTATAAAACTATTGTTTAACGATAATCTTGCTCCAGTCAGCTTATATTAGTATAGGGCTAAATCTATATTGATTTGTACCAGTTTAAAGTTTATAGTGAAATAATTTATTTTATATGTATTCTAAAAGCTATATATTTTCATCTTATAAAAATACTATACTTTTTAATAATTGTTACGTCGCTAGAAACTGTTTTTTTTTTTTTTTTTTTGTAAAACAACGATATTGTGATGTTTGTATGAAAAAATTGTGTAATTTAATGTTTTTTAATTATCAGTAATATAAACTTTAATAACTATGAATTTTGACTGAGATTTAATGTTTTTGATCAATATGTATGTATGACAATAGTTTAAATAATCTACTGAAGTTTATGTCTTTTAAATAGAATGTTATACAGTTTTACTGTAAAGTAAATAATATCAATTACTATTTTTAACTTTCACAAGTGCATTAATCATAGTTAGTACATGCCAAACTATGACAGTTGCCTTCTAGACTATAAAACATGTTTAAACAGTTAGTTTAGTTTAAGTTATCAGCAGAGCTAGACCAGACTAGAATTTTTCCTTTGAGCATTGTTCATCGTTTATAAGTCTTCTTAAGCTACCAGAGTTAATGGCGTAGATAGGATTTATTACAAGTTTTAAAACAGTTTTATATAGATTATAAAAGAAGTTATACTGATTACATAAAATGAGCAAATGTTATTTTGATACTGTAAAAACCTATCCAGTAGTAAAATATTACGTATACTCGTATGTACCAGTTTGAAATGGAAACGTATATCAGAGATAATCTAATATGAAGAAGCGAGACTGCTTCATTTTATAATACTAAGTCAAATATGTTAACTTTTTTATGTTAGTTACTTAATTACAAACTTTAAATGCATAAAGGATGAATAAATATTTTTTAAAGTTCATTTTGTGCATGAAATTTGCATTAAATAATTAGCATTAGGATTAACATTAAGCAAAATAGGTTTAACAATAGTGTTCTAAAGTAATGTTCAAATTTGATAGTATAGTTTTTTTTCTAACTAATAACTAAATGTAAGCAACTTAATCATTAACTTGTTAAAAATGGTTTGAAAAGTTATTTAAAATTTATACTGATTTGTTATCAGTTTAAAGTACTAAAACTTATAACTCTCAGTTTCTATCAAGTATTTTCTAATTTATATTTATATTATTAGAAATTTACTTTGAAAAAAAGATTTACGTCGCTACTACACTTTTGCATTATCTTTCTTTAGAAATTGATGTGATTTTGCATGAGAATTAACTACTTGTTTAAGTTATTTAAATGAGTATTAATTGTCAGCAAACTGAGTTCTAAAGTTTACCTAGAAAGAATAAAAAAACTACAATTTGAATATTGGTTTTAGTTGCTCATATAGTTTAAATTAAACTAACTATTGTTTTATAAAAACCTAACAAAGTTATAACAAAATTGTAAACTATAGAATTGTTTGGTTGTGACGGAAAATTTAGTTAAAATGTTGTGTATTTTTTTTTTCTTTTAAATTATTTTAAAACAAATGTTGAGTAATAGAATTAGTATAAATAAGTTACAATATTTTAAAATATGTAGATTGTATAAAGTTTTAGTAAAGTGTACTTTTTTATTTCAAGTAATACAGGTCTATAAGTAATCAAGTTAATGGTGTTAATAAAAAGTACATAAACTTATTAAATCTTAGTTAAATAGTTAACTAAAATAACTAAAGCTTTAACTTGTAATACTTTTATGTTAATGTTTTTCAAAATTGCTAATTAAATTATGATATAGAAAACTTTGTCTTTTGTAGAACATACTACTATAACTTGTTATTTTTTATTAAATTTACTTATAAAAATATGCGCAGAATATATCTAAAATATTCAAATTCGTAAAGTGTGTAATTTTAGATATATATAAAACTCTCAAATTATCAAAATTTCTCTTCAAAAAAATTCACAACGTTAAATACATTTTTATCAAAAGAATATTTTTTTAATAATAAAAGTTTTGAAAGTTGGTAGAACGAAAAATTATCAAAGTCCTTTATTACATAACATATCAAAAAACTATTTTAATAAAAATTATTCTAATTTTAGCATCTGTATGAGCGAGTAATCTATAACTTGATTGTTTTATAGAACTTTAAAAAAAAACTAAGCTTGTAATTTTTTAAAAAATTAAATGTCATGATATTTAATTTTCTTGTTTAAAACAATATAATGTTTAAATAGCCATTTTTATTTTTTCAAATAAAGATTTAAATAGTTTAATTAAGCAAATTTTGTTGACAAGCTTACTTGAGACCTTTTTTTTTCTAACATTATTTATGTAGGTTAAAAAGCTTTCTACAAAAATATATTTCTTCTGATATAAAATTATAAAATATTAATAAACCAAAAACTTTACTTAATTAAGTTAATTTACAAACATACTCTTAAGTAAACTGATAAAGGGCATAAGTGTTATTTTATACTTTGTAATATAATAGTTTTACATTCTTCTTCTTAAGTTTAAACTTTAAAGCTGCACTCGGTATTAATTATTTAGTACTTTACATTTAAAACGCTATTTACAGCCGGGTGAAAATAAAGACTATATATTAATATATTTTGTTATAGTTTAACATAACACAATAATTATATAACAAACTTAAACACATATCAGTAATACAAACCGAAATTGTAAGTTATTCAACCTATTACGGCATATGTAATCAAAGCACTCCGAAACTTAATTATATTTTAAATATTGTACTGGCCTACCACCAGTTTAAATAAAACACCGTACAAGTTTAATACTGAGATTTAAAACAATCGTCAATTTACTTACGTTTTGTAAGAATAATATATACTTTTTTTTAATGGTTACGTCACTACAAGATTTAGGTGTAACAAAATTCAATGCGAATTTTTATAGAAAATAGTTGGAACTTTTTAGCAAGAAATTTACATAAATTCACAGTAAATTTACTAATCACCAAAAAGATAGGTTTTACTCAAAATACTTTTTAAGCTGCATTTAAAGTAACGCTTGAACTTTTTTTTGTGTAAAAACTTATTGTATTATTAAACAAAAGACAAAAACAAGTTGAACATAATTTTAGTAAAAACTGGTCTAAATCAAATATATGAAGCATTTTTTTCTTTTTAAAAAATACCAATAGTAGGGTTAAATTGGAAATTGTTGTATAAATGTTTAGAAAATCAATATTTTTTAAAAGAATAAGTTGTTATTTTAGAGCACATTTTTAAACTACCGTGGTTTGCGGAAGATTCCTTTAAGATTCCTTATTTAACAATATAAGTTATTGTAATGAAAGTTTTTATTGGCAAAATAAGCCTACAAAGTAAAGTATTTAAATCAAAGTATTTTGATTATGTATTTTTTAAATTTAAAAGCCTTTATGGCGACCAACTGTTAAGAAAACTTTCTTAGTTTTATTTTTGAAGATGAACAAAAAAAGATTTTAAAAAAAATTACGTTAATACGTTACGTTTAAATAATTTTCTTTTAATTATAAGTAAGTGTTTACATATAATTGAATTAAAGTTTACGTCATAAAAAAAAACTATTTGATTTTATCCTTTTTTGCTAATGTAGTTTTAATTCATATAACTTTGGTTCTAAATACAATAAATATAGTTTCAATCGTTAATGTTTCTACATATTTGGTTACTTGTAACTAGTAATCTGTTTAAAAGCACATTGTTAGTATATATTTCATCTCTTATATGAATTCACTGACTAAGTACACATTTTATCTGATATTATAAAAATAATAAAATAACTAGTGTTAGTGTGTGTAAAATTCTAATTATAATGTACTTAGTTTATAAAATGTTATAGTTCTAAATAGAGAAATTTTATTTTTTTTTATTAAAAAAAAACAAACTTAATGTAAAAGCTTTATCTAGCTTAAATTAAATTTTAATTCAAAAAAAAATTTATGGTACTTATTTTACTAAAAACTTAAAGTTTCACGAAGACAATATATAGCTTGTCTTTTAGCTTTTACCTTTATAGTAGAAAAGATCAAAACTTATTATTTTCATTGATTCTACTTGTAAATTTTTACAGAGAATGTCCCCGACACTTTTAACCTAGTAATACTATGTACTTTTAAATACTTATATTAAATATTAAGTGTATCAGAATAGCAAGTAATTTCGATTATTTCTTTTCAATAAACATACGATGTGGTGTAGTTAAATTATATCTAGCGAATGTAGATATTTTACTATGATAAATATTTGTAAAACGAAATAACTTGAAACTTATTAACCGCAATAAGTTAAAAAAATGCTTATAGCACATTTACTGTTTTAAGTAAGTTTCACTGAAATTAAAAATACTCTATCTCACACTTTTATTTATAAAGTTTCTACTACGATAACAATTTTCAGACTAAACAAACAAAAATCTTCATATATAACTTTAACTAGTCATGATTAAACTTGCAACAAAGTTTAATTTTTAAATGACTTTTTTAACTTCACAGCTAGAATATAAACCTATCACAAGCTAAAACAAAGCTAGTTTTTTTTTAAGTTAGAAAATTAAATTCCTTGAAAAATTAATAATCTTACCTTCAAAATTTATATAATTACAGTATAAAACATAAAGTTTGCTTTATAACCGTTACACGCCCATGATATTAATCTATTCTAGTTTTAAGGAAAAATTTATAATGTTTTTAACCAGCTAAAAAACATTTAAAAATGTTAAAAACACTTCTTTCGAGGTTGTTTGCTTTATGATTAGCTTACGAATAATATTTTAAATAACGTCACTGCAAAATCTAGATACTGTTAATTTTGATAAAGTATTTATACTTTAACTCTTCAAAAAATAAAATTATCTCAACCAGTCAAGCGCAACTTAACTTTTTCATTATGAAAACGTAGTTATTTGTTAAATTAAGAACTTTAATTTAACTTCAATTTTACTTGATAATTAAAACAAAACTTAAAATCTCCTGCAAAGCACTTCTATTTTGTCTTGCAAATAATTGAAATAAAACAAAAACATAAGAAAGGAATTTTGTTTCTTTTAGTAATAAGTTAAATTTCAATAGGTGAGAGGGTTTTTTACTTACCAAAACTTATTTAATTATTATAAAAACTTGCTTTTGAATTATTTAATGTTGTGAATAAACTATGGTACTTTAAAGGGTAGTTTAAATTTTAATAAATTATGATTTTAAGTTAATTTTTTAAAGACTGACGATTGTTTTTTTACATTATGTACATTATTTTTTTTATTTTTAGCTGTTTCAATTTTTTATTAAGAATTTGAATTGTCGGAATTTGAATTGTCCGAATTTGAATAGTCGTGCATCAAGTTTAGATTGTTCATTATTATTGAAACATAATTTAGTATTGTAAACCTTATTATAATTTGTAACACAATATAAATAAATTTTGAGATATTACAAACTACGAAGTACAATAACAACAATATACTTGCAAGTTATAATAAATAACTTTAATTTAAATTCTAGTTCTATAAAGTTAATATTAGCTTTTCAATAGTCAAAATGTATGCTTTTATTAGATGACTGTTCTGATACTATAAAAGCTTATTTTTTTGGATAATTAGCAAATTCTAATTTTTATAATTGTCATGTCATTACAAAGTAAGGAGTAAATTACACTAAGAATTGTTTTAAATTGTGGTATTTAAACTTAAAACTTTGGAAGACTTACTTTTTATAATTAGAAAGTTGATTAAAAAATTGTTTTATAACAACAAAACTTAAACTATAATAGAACTAGTTTTGTTTATAACGTATTGTTATTGTTTAGTTTTATTTCAAAGTAAAAGCCTAACGTAGTTTAAGCTACAGTTCTAAATTAAGTTTTGTTAATAAGTTCTAATTTGAATCTGTTTATTAAACTGAAATATAACTTTAAAACTGATTTAAAATACTATCACGTTTTCACAAGGTTAACAAAATAAATAATAAATACGAAGGTAATTTCATTTTTTTGTGGTTTAGATGAAACTTAAGTTCTTTTGAAAAAGTAAGGTTTTACAATTAATTTAAAATGACTAAATAATAGTGACTTGTCTTTATTATTTATAGTAAAGGTCAACAGTATGTGTGTTTGTATTGGATTGGCAAAAAGTAAATTCAATTTAAAGTCACATAATTGAAATAATTAATTTTTTTTTTCCAAATATTAATAAAAAATGATAGTAGAGATGCTAGATAAATTTTACAAATATTACAGTTTTAGTCGACAATTTTATTTTTAACGGATTTGTTAATTTGAGTATTATTTTTTTTAAGCTACTGCGGCCTTTATTTTTTCTTATTCATTACCTTACTTTAAAGAGACAGTTGACACCTTTGTAAAATATGACCTAGGTTAAAGTAAATTTTAATTATTGACATATTAAACATTTTCTTCTTCAGTTTGTGAATTTAAAAAACTCAAATAACAAAACTTGATCAATTATCCAAAATGTTATAACAAATAAAAGTGACAGTACATATACAAGTTAAACTAAATGCATTTAGAGGTTTTACCAACTAAAATGTATAAAATAGTTTTCTAGACAGCTAAATAACACTTAGGTCCTATAAAAAATGTATATAAATTCCTAATTAAAACTTGGACTGGGTTTTACCAGTTAAAAATAAAATCAAAGATGCTTTGGTAGTATATTAAAAAACTTTTTCTATTTATTTTTATTTTATAAGATAATTTTATTTTTTAATCATCGTTACGTCATTATTAAATTTTGATGTATACATTTTTTCATTGAAAGTTGTTTTGTACATAAAATTTCTGTATTTACTAATGTTTATCTAAAACTATAAATTGTTAAATATGGTTTTTTAAGAATATAATTTATTCCTTTGTTGTCTATAAACATTAGTATTTACTATATTTTGTTTTATTACACATGATATTATTATTTTTTAGTCGTGAAAGTTTGCAAAAGTTGTATAAAGGTTATTTATGAATAAGCAGATTTTAGGAAACTATTAGTAAACTAATAAAGATTAACAATAAAAGTTAATCGGTTATAACTAAAAATTACAATAAAAACCAGTTTAACTTATTTAAATGCAGTAATCTCATGGAGAGTTAATAGGTTTTTTAAGAGGATTACAAATATATTGTTTAGTTCTGTTTAGGTATTTGCTTAACTCCAAACAAAATTTAATTTAAAATACATATGCTATTCACATAAAAACCTCACTTATAAGTCGAATAAAAAAAGCTTACTTAAGAGAAAGGTTAATGAGATTGAAAATGATAGAAAAAATATCTTTAGTTCATATTAACATAATAAAACAAAGTTTCAATACTTATAATAAAGTTCAAATTTATATAGTTTCTAAATTTTTTACTACTACTAAAAATACTCGTAATTCAAACATACATATCTACAGCTTAAGACGTTTAGCATGTTTAATTTTTTAGTTAGTTTTAGCTAGTTAGCGATATACCTTTTAAAAGGATTGTTTTAGTTTGGAAGTACAATTAATGATACTGGTTTATAACAGTTAAAATTTCTGAATAATGACGATGAGAGTTATTTGTATAAAATAGTTTAGGCCTATTAAAAAAAAAAGTCACCTAACAGCTTTTTAAAATTTCTGGTTAATATGTGTACATTTGGTTTGTTGACAACATATTTATGAAACGAAATGTATACAAAATTAAATTTTAAAGCAATTATTAACTGTTTGAAAATTAATTCAACATTTATAGCAGTATCATAAACAGCTTTACTAAAACTAAATTTTATAATAATGAGATTATTTTTAAATTTTCTCACAAAAACATTGATTATAGCTAGTACCTGTCGAAATATGACAGTTGCCTAGTAGACCAAGAAACTTAAAAACATATTGTTTTAAATTAGTTAAGTTGATTTGTATTTTAGTTATGAACAATGCTAGTTTAAACTTTTTAAATTATAGTATGCTTTTAATTGATATTCATTATTTTAGGATGTTCTACAGCAATGGTTCCTAAGCTTTTTTATGCCCCGCACCCCTAAAGTCTCTTAATTTGATTTTACACCCCTAACACTAAATGCTATAATTATTTATTAATTATTTGATTATAAATTTATTTATTTCATTTATTAATATATTGTATTTTTATTTTTATGAAAGTATACTAAATTAACAAAAATAAAATACTTTGAAATTAAAAAAAAATAACAAACTATATTCGAACAAGTTTTATCGATTTTTAAAAGGTAGAAAACACCAAAAGTCACTTTTCCCTCTGCAAAGATAAACGCTTTCTGAGGGTCAAACAAGTGAGTTTGGAACTCATCACTTGTAATTCTATCTGCTAATTTTTAAACTAACTAAGTTCGAAAATACAATGTTACATAACATGCATTGCGGTTTTTGCAGGCCTTCAACTGTTTCAGTGCAAGTAAAACCAAACTAAACATAACTTTCATTCCACTTCCTAATCTTTAACATGATTGAGTACTAATTAAATAAACTGTGATCTAAGAAAAATTAAAAAGTCAATTAATAAGACGTTTTTTTTCATAAAATTTATACAAAAACAATGCTTCAGCCTATGACTTCGTCATTTAGTTTTTTAAGATTTGGAAAAAGTATTAGAAGTGAGGAAAAAGCACTAGAAAAGTAATAAATATTAGGCTTAAACTTAAAACTAAACTTTTTATACAATTTGTTATGAATATATGTACTTAAAAAATAAAAATCAGCTGTTCTAAGTTAAGCTTATGTAATTTTTTATTTTCAAAGCTGTTAGCATCTAGGAGGTTTCAAAATAATAATGGTTAAGTTAATATTTCAAAAAGCTTTAAGATATTTAGTCTTAAATGGTAAAAAGATATACATAAAAGGAAATACAAAAAAACGTTTGTATGCTTACAATATAAATAGAAAAAAGTAGATTGAAAACGATAAACAGTTTAAGTTCAAAAAAGAAATGAATAGAAATAAAGTTGATGCATTGAATAATTATGCTGATCTATAAAAATTAGTTTCACTGAAGCTAAAAACAAGTCTTCTTAAACGGTATAACATACAGTAATTGCTGTGAATTTTACAATTTACTGATTTTAAATCTTTTACCACCATTTTCTGCACAACTAAGCTTAATAAAAGATTACATTGTAAAAGTAATAGACCTATGAGAACCTTTTCATAACAGCTAATAAAAAATCTGCTGAAGATACTAATTTTATCTAAGTATTTCAATTAAAATAGATGCTAGCTCAAACTGTTTTAAACATTAATGGCCAGTTAAGAAAATAAAACATTTAAAGAATAGATGAAAAAATTCACAGGTGTAAAACTCTAAAAAAGCTTTATTTAAATATTAATTCTAAACTAACAGCTATTAAACGAAAATTGTAAAATAAACTCACTGTTAGAAAAGCGCTCTTGCTCTATGACGTATAAATAAAATTTATTTAGTCAGAAAATTAGCGCCAATTTCTTTATATGACAAAATGTACTTTTTAATTTTATAAAGTTTATCAAAGAGTGAAAATCTCTTTATATATCATACAAAAATGAAAAACCATCTCGCACCCCCTGGAATGCTGCCTCGAACCCCTAAGAGGTGCGAGCACCCCTGGTTGGGAACCCCTTTTCTACAGCTATTAAGATAAATAAGTTTTCGGCAAGTTTAATTGCATTATGAGATACTAAATTATGTTACCAATATATGGGTTATTCCGATTACATAACATGAGCACATAATATTAAACAACTACACTACTTGTACTAGCTTATACCAATTCTAGATAAAATATTTAAATAAATTATGAAGTCTCATAGAAAAAACTTCTTCATTTTTTTATTTTTAATCGTCCAGTTTTACTTTAAAATTTTTGTTACGTCAATAAAATTTTAAATGTCTTTTTTGCAAATTTTTATTAAAAAACTTAATGAATCAGCAGATATAACTTGCATGAATTTTCTGTTTAACTATTAATCAGCAAAATAAGGTTAAGATCAGAATTCTAAAAACAAAGTAAAAGTACAAAGTAAAAAACAAATTTACTGCAGGTTAGGCAGTAAAATAATATTTTTACAACATTTGTATTGTAAGTGTAAACTTTCAATTGAATGAGTAATTTAATTTTTTTTCTTAACATAAGTATTATTTATTAGAAAAACGTATTTAAAAGTTCCCTTATAACTGTTTTACAAAATTAAAATGACTTTTACATGGTTTATAATAAAAGAAGTTAACATATAAAACATAATTTTATTTTCCTGGTCTATATCTAAACAGCATAGTGTTTGGTTGGTAAAATGAGCCTAAAGTATCTTAACTTAAATTAACTTTATGAATTTTTTTTTCAGCAAAAGTTTACAAATATAATTTGAACAATTGGTGAATATTGATTTTAGTTTAATATAAAAATGTTAGTTTTAGAAGTTACAGTAGTGTTTATTCCTTTTTAACATATTTAGTAAAGTCTTAAAGTACAACATGGCCTGTAAACAATCGTTTTCGTTGTAAAACTAGCCCGTTCATTATAAAAGATCTCGGAAACTTAAGTTCAAATAAAGATTAGTTACTGACACCTATAACAATTTCATTTTAAAGTTAGTAAAAATTCAAGCTGATGTAACAGGCTATGTTATGAAACAAATTAATTCTTAATAAAAAAAACTCAATCTGTTATAGGTTTTGCTCTATTTTGGTTTTAAACAATAGATCACTTGTAGCCAGACATACATAAACTAACACTTTATCTTTATAAAAACTTATCAAATAAGTCAAAAAGTATATACTTTACTTCGTATTTAAATGTCTTGAGAGGGGGTAATTTTCTCTAAATTATAGTTATTCTTTTGTGATATAGGCAGACTAAAATGTTGCAGAACAAATCCATTTTTAACTTTTCTAGAATTTTTATGCTGATTTACACCCGTTCAATCAATTTACAATATTAAATAAACATTCCTAGATACCAAAACTGTTTGTAGTTTATTATATATATATTCACATGTTCTACAGTAATCGCTACATCACTACATTCTTTAAATGCTTGTTTGTATCTCTATGTAATTGATGTTATGTAATTTAAGTTTTTTACTTTTTGTACAATAAAATTAAGTAATGTTATGTTTTTATAATTAACAAAGTTACTTAGAATCGTTATCTAAAAACTAAGTATTACGTAATAATTTTATACAAACTTATATAAATGATGTTAATATTGTAAACAACCAATGGTACAAGTTTAACTTTTTGTATATAAATAATATTATAATATTCCATTTAAGTTTAATGATTGAAGGCTTCTTGCTGAAATTCTATACAAATCTGTTAGTTTTCAAAAGCTGCCGTTTGTTAAGTTTGAATGAAGTTTATTAAGTTAATAGTTATACTTACTTATTAAAACATTATTATACTTTAAGTAATGTGATTACAGCATAATTAACTTTTTACACAATTTAAATGAATTTTAGAATAATATAAAGTATAACTATAAAGTTGAAATAAATTTAAACAACAGGTACATGCATTTAAAAATAAATAACTTAAAAATAACACTTAGTTGTGTAAAATTCATACTGCCTTCTACGAGTTAAAAATATAAAGCTTAGAATATTAATACTATTCTAAAATAAGAAACTGGTAAATTGAAGTTTAGTTTTAATCAAACTATTCCTTTAAGTGTAAATTATATTTAAATAATATTAGTTTATATGTTACTTTTTGTTTTAATTTTTAGCAAGCAAAAAAACCTATTAAGCTATTCTGGTTCTTCATACTAAAGCAAAGACTAATTAACTTGAATTAACTTATCTTTCAGCTTAGAAAAGTTATATGCAAAAAGAAACTAATTTGATAATAAAATATTGTTTTTTATCTAGAAGTCAACAAAAAATATATAACTTTTAAGTTTATCAAGACAGTAGAGTGTATCATCTACAAAATTAATTTGAATATTAGATAAATTAAAACTAGAAAATACAAGCTGTTCTATTCTATAGTATAGGCATAAAGTATTCATAAATTACAATAACTCAGTCACTTTTATAATGTAAAATTATACTGGTTACAACCTGTTCAAGTATCAAAACGAAGTTTACATATACTTTTAACGCATAACTGCATTTTTTTTAATATATTTCATAAGAAATTTAACATTTTATGAATCGTTACGTCACTACAAACTAAAAATTATATATCTTTTTTAATTGAAAAAATTGTTGCTTTTCTGTATAAAATTTGCACAAGCTTCACTGTTACATTTATTATCAGCGACATAGGTTTAAAAACTGTGTCCTGAAAAGAAACTTATACTACTCTTGAATTATTATTTTTTATATTTATTTTTTGTTATTGTAAAGTTTTATTTTAATGTACGAGTTTAAAATGTTTTTTAAATGCTGTTAACGTGTTTAACAACTTTGGTTTAAAAGATACTTTAAAATTCCTTAATCATACTGATAGGATTTTGAAAACTTATTATAAAATTAAATTTTTATTACAATATAATTTTGTACTGGGTTGGCGAACAACGTCTATTAGTTTAGAGAGTTTAGTGTAAAGTAACTCGAGTGAAAAAACTTTTTTTTTAATTTAATTGCTAGTATAAATAGTTTTTTTTAGGTCTAGTAAAAATTGGTTAGGTTTTTGTTATCATTTCTATAAATAAAATCTTCAAAATTAATGTGTCTTGTTTTGCTTTTTACCTTTAAAAAGTTAGTGAAGTTTTAACTTTAAAAAACATCAGTTATTTATATCAATTAAAATACAAGGATTACGTTTAAAATGTCAAATTTTAAGTCACAAGCTGTCTTAAAAAAACTACTTTTTTATATAAAATTTACAACAAACAATTTTTTTATATCAATTTACAAGTATTAATTGAAATGCTATAAAGCTTAAAGACTAGTTGATTACTTTACTTAAGTTACTTTACAATTAACTCACTAAAAAGATGTTGTTAACAAACTAAATACACAATTAGTTTAATAAAAAATAATTTGAAATTGTTAAAAATAAAAGTAGTTTTCTCTGTTAATTAAATATAATTATTTTCTAGTTTTAAAAATATATGCGATTAGAAATGTTTAAATTAACCTTTAAATTAAAATTGTTCAATGATTTAATGGTTTTCTAAAACCTATTTCATATTTTAAATAAACATATAAAATAGTGTTGTTAGTATAACATAAGCTATAAAAAATCTTTGACTTAATATATAAATTTTTTTAGTTCGGTTAATAATAAAACACATCTTTTGTAATTCTCTTAAACAATATATCTTACATAACTTATCATTAACTAAAGCTACTTCTAGTTCAGACTCTTAGTTTAATTTTTGATAAAATTGCTTTAAATCTGAGTCAGATACATTATCGTATGATGAAAAACAAATTTCTACTGTCTTGATTTGTATTTATCTTAAGAATATATTTTTATTTTTAGTTGAACTTTTTAATTATTTTCAAGATTTAGTTTTTTTATCAACTTTGTTGATTTGTACGTATTTTTAAATACAGTAAAAGATTTAAATATATAAGTAAACAATTTGTTTTACATTAATATTATACATATTTTCGTTATTTTGCATTAATTATTAAACGTATAAGTTTAAAGAGAGAATGTTTGTTATCATATTAATGTTAGAAGTAAAGTTATTTAATATTAATTATTATTTTACCAACGAATATGTATACAGTCTTTGTACTTGATTATGTTTAAATATATGAAACATTGCAAGTTTTTATAGCTTAAACAATTATAACTGTAGTAATATTTTTTTAAATTAAACTTTCTGTTACTAATAAACACTTTTTCAGGAGTTTGTAGCAAAAAAATAATTTGATTTTTGCTTTATGAAAATTTAATGAATAAATTCATATGAAAATATAATTTGTAATTTCATCAGATAAAACCTTATAATTAATTATGCTAGTACCACAGAAAAATATGCGATTTTCAGTCCAAAATTAACAGCACTAAATTAAAGATACACAAAGTTTCTTACATCTAAAGCTTGTATTGACGTAATAACTAAAGCAAAGTAAGATATTATACATAAAAAATAATCATATTAAAACATCCTTGGAAATAACAGTGTTGATTTAATTTTTCAATTTGAACTGGTTTATACCAGTATAAATTTTACTTCAAAAACAAAAATATTTGTAGTTGCGATTTGTGTTTTGTACTACGTTATTAAATTTTTAAGTAAGTAACATTCATGATTGTTGCATAAAAATACTGTTATTCAAACCTAATTTTGTAAGCTTGATGGCTATAGGTTTAATGTTCAGTCATGAAACTAAATCAAAAAATTATACAGATGTATATTTTGTAATCACTCTTTTCAATTTGATAGTAAAATAATTCTAAAAAATGTTTGTTTTTCTAATTTTAAATTTTTTGCCATGCGAAGTTCTTAAATAAAATTTTTAAGAAAAAACAAACCTTGTAAAACTTTTAAAAACTATAGTACAAAATATAATCTTCAAGTACAACTGTTTTAATTTTCATAGTAAAATTTATACCGGTTTAAACCAGTTCAAATTAAAATATTGACACACCATTATTGTTAGCCAAAGTTGTTTTAATATGATTATTTTTAATGTATAACATCTTACTTTGTTTTAGTCGTTACGTTAATACAAACTTTAGATGTAAAAAAAATTGTGATTTTGTAATAACATTTGTGAATAGCATATTTGTATGTAAAAATCGCATATTTTTCTGTGGTACGAGCATAATTAATTATAAGGTTCTAACTTAAAAAAACTATAAACTATTTTTTCGATATGAAATTATTCATTAAATTTCCATTAAGCCAAAGTAAAATTAATTATTTGCTAAAAACTCCTTAAAAAGTGTTTATTAGTAACAGAAAGTTTTGATTTAAAAAATATTTACTAAAGTTATAACTCTTTAAGCTATAAAATTTTCCAATTTTTTATAAATACAAACGTAATCAAGTACAAAGAATGTAGATATACATATATATATATTAGTAAAGTGTACTTTAATAATAATAAATAAGCTTTCTTTAAACTTTTAAATTAAATAATATGCAATTAAACGAAACAAGTAAATAGCAAATTAACAAATTATTAACTTGTATATTTGAATTTTTTACTGCATTAAGGAAGAGGAAAATACAATAAAGTTTATTCAAAATTCAATCTAGAAAATACTTATAATTGAACATTAAAAAAATGCAACTATAAATAGAAATATATTTTTTAAATAGAACTAACTCAAAACAGGAGAATCTTTTCTTTTCTACGGCAATGTATCTTGATCAAAATTTTGTGCATTTTAAACTAAGAGTCTGAACTCAAAGAAGCTTTAGTCAATGATAAGTTATGTAAGATATATAGCCTATATAACTTTAAAAAGAGTGTTTGATAATTAACTGACTTTAACAAATTTGTAAATGGTAAGTCACTGATGATTTTCAATTACTTATACCACAATACTAAAAACACTATTATGCATCTTTATTTTAAAATGTTTTTAGAAACCATTTAATCATTAAACTATTTAGATTTTAAATTTACTTTAACATCCTACTAGCATATTTTGTCAAAGTTAAAATAGAAGTTTAATAAATTAAGAGAGAAAACTGTGTTTATCTTTAATATTTTAAATAATTTAATATTGAATTATATTTTATTGGGCTGGTAAACAACATCTGGTAGTTGAGAGAGTTAAGTGTATAGTAACTTGCGTAAAATACTCAACAAGTCTTTTTTTGTTTCAAAAACAATTTAAACTGCTAGTAATGAATTAGTTTATTTTGTAAGTAAAAATTCGAAATGTAAATTATAATATATTCTTTAGTAATATTTATTATTATTAAAAAACAACTTTAACTACGGTAGTCTAGTATATATATTTTTAAATCTTGCCTTTTACCTGCAAAATTCTTCCAAAACTACTAAAATAAAAGTTAGTCATTGATATATAACACACTTAAAGTATAATGTTTAAAAATTCAAAACTAAATTAACAAGTTATATTAACAAAAGAAAATATTTATTTTTGAATGACAGACAAGAATATGTAAAACATAAATAAGTTAAAATCATATAGAATTTAAAAAAACTTAACTTGTATAGAGGAAATTTTAATTATAACCTATTTTTGTAGAAATAAATACTCCTATGCAATAGATTAATTACTATCTGGTATTACAACAAAGCTTATTCTTGGTTTTTAATTGAAATCAATTTAAAAAAAATGTATCTTATATAAATCTAGTTAAATATGAAACATTAAAAAATACTATAATTTCAAACAAACTTTTTTTTTTAATTTGCTTACTAGCTAAAATAAAGCTGGTGTTTGTTTGAATGAAGTTTGAATCGTGTTTATCTAACAAATAAGAAGTTTACCTCATCAAAACTTCATCAATCACGGTATAAAAAACACAGCATGTCTTTTAAATTTTTTTTATACCCATTTAAAAGTTTTTCTAGGCTTATAAATCACTAGTATTGTTTTTTAACTTCTGATTGGTTTATTTCAAATTTATTTTAAAAGGATGTTATAATTTTTATTGTAGTTACGTCACTGGAAGTTTTAGATGCATGAAATTAAAAAAAAATTAAACAGTTAAACACAAGATGTTTTTTAACGAAAACGACTGATTTTATTAAAAATTTAGTTTTCTAAATTTGACAAAACTTGACCTCTTTACCAAATTCTAATATTTTTTTAAATAATTGACAAAAGAATATAAGAAAGGGCTATTGTTATGTCATGATAACAAATTAATTTTACATCGGGTTTGAAGGCTTGGTTTAAAAAAACCGAAAGTCAAAATAACATTTTAAACTCGAAAAACTTCTTATTAAGTTTTCTAGTTAATGTAGTACAATACTTTAAAACTAATACGCACTATTTTTTATCTTTATTTTAAAGAGCTGCAAAATTTTATTAAAACATTTAAAACAGTTTTACTTGAAGCATTTTTCAATTAAGTTTTCGTTACAAGTTCATCAACTTTACTGTTTTTCGATAAATAACAATATGTTGAGTTAATAATGGCTTCTGGTTGTTAGAGTTATATTCTATAAGCTAAAAACAACAGTTGAATTACTTAACAAACTTTAATTTTTGTTCTTTTAATAAAGTTAAATTTAAAAAAAAAGTCAATTTGTATCTTTAAAGTTTTAAGCTTATATTGCCAACCAAACGCAAATTTAATTTAATCACGAAATGTAAAAATCACTTTATTCCTTTTTTTTATAATTTAATAAAAGCATAACAGTATGTTAAGTTTGTAATATTAAAATAGATCTATACGTTAAAAAAAATCTGCTACAGTTTCAATTTTTTTAAGAATATAATTTACAAACTAATTTTATTGATTATTAATCTGTACGTTCTTGAAAACTTATGCACAAATATCACAATTACTATTTTTTAAATTTCGCTTAAAATTTCATTTTTCAAAAGTTTGTGATAGCGTAACGATTATTGAAAAAAAACTGTTTAGTTATAAAATAATAATGAATTTAAGCAGTTACAGTAACAAAATCATCATCAAATTGAGGAGTACATTTTTAACTGGTAAAAAGCCAGTAAAACTTTATAAAATAAGAAACAATTTTTAGATCAATTTGGATGTTTATTGCTGCATATTTTTTTTTATTGTTGCATGTTTATTGTTTCATGTTTATTTCTATTGTTGCATGTTTTTTGTTGTTTATTTTTTTTGTAGTTTGTTTTATCTCAAAATATATTAATATTGTGTGATACATTTAATTATGCGTTTTATAAACAATAAAGTTTAGTTCACTACGACTAAAAGGTTAGAAGAATATATTTTAAGGAAAGTTTTAAAATACAAAACTTGGGGCTTTCAAGCTATAAACTTACTAGGATTCACTGTGAAATTATCACTTGGCAAAAAAAGATTAAAAAAACTGTAGTTAATAAAACTATAGAGATATTGAACTTCTTTTTGTTTGTACAGTATGTTGTATTGATTTAAATCAATGTATAAATTTTACATTATAGTAAAATACTTACTGGTTTCAGCAATTCAGTTTAAAATTCATTTGAAATTAATTAATTAAACCATCATATTATTACAACGTTTAGAGTGAAAAAATGTTTATTAGTAAGAAAATTTATTTTACTTTTTAAAATAACTTTAAACCGGGTTGGCAGACTAAGCTTGAAGTTTAATTTGTTTAAATAGCTAAAAATTAAATAGTTTATTAAATATAGTTCTATTTAGTATATTTTAAAAGCAACGGTGACATGAGTTTATAACTTTTAAAAGACTGCTGACATCTAAACTAAAATAAAAGTTAGTTAATTGTACTCTAAAGTTTTTTAAAATTTTGTTTAAATATAAACAAATAAAGTAACAAGCTATGATTTTACTAAACATATTTTAATATAATAATCCACGATATTTTATATCAAATGTAACATTGTATATATAATTTGAATGAATGTTTGATCCATTAAGAGAACTAATTAACTAAAGTGTTTAAGATACTTATCTAAACAGGTTATTAACAGTCTAAATAACCATTATAAGCAATAAGTATAAGAAAATTGGCAAAAATTTGTTTTAAGTTGTTATCATAAAACAAATTAAGTCCTTAAATACCTTTAGAATTATATTGGGAGTATGATAAATTTTCATTATAAATTTTCTTAAGTTTTATTTGAATTGGTTAAACGACTTATATTGAACACAATTTATAGATCATAGTTGTTTACTTTAAAAGAAATGTTTTAATTTTTCTAGAGTATTTTAAGTTAAAAATTTCTTATTTCACATTAGACTTCCATTGTATAAAAATATCTGTTCTCAGTATAACATAAAATGTAAAAATATTATAGTTTTTGTGTGATGTATTTTGTTTAGATGACTTTTTTTAATTAAATTTAAAAATACAAAATATTACTATGAATCAAAATTAGATTACAAGTATGTTTAAGATAAAACCTTATGTTTAACAAAACTTATTAGTCAAGTTTATCTACAAAACTTGTATTTTTATGAAACGTGAGAAAACTTGGTGCAGAATATTTGACAAAAGCTTGTTACGTTTTTGATCTGATTAGATATAGTTAACATAGAGCATTCTCATTACTTTTATACATCTGAAAACAATTGTAATTTCTAATGAATAGTTTTTATATTTATTATAATAAAAGTACAACTAAAAAAATAAATTTTATACTTAAAGTAAGTTATCAAAAAAAAATATTAAAATCATTTTGTGTTAGTTTAAAACTTACTTTTCATGATTTAAACTTACATTTGTATAATTTGTGTAATGTATATGTTTTTTTTTGTTTTGTTGTACTGTTTTAAATGTATTATTAGTTACAAAAATTAATTAAAAATATTTAAATAAAAAATTATCTATCTAGTAAGTAAATATATAAAAAGACTGACTCTAAAACTATTGCGTAATAAGTCTACTTGCTTACCTAATAGTTAAATAAGGTAGTATCTATAAAATCAATACTTTTTCCAGTTTTGATAAAAAACCTTAAGCCAAGACGATCAGTCCATCTATGGTAAAGGGGGAAGTTTTCCAAAGTTACATAGTAAATATTTAGCTGAAAAATTCTCGTGATTTATGCGGGTCGCAGTTTGTTGGTCTCTGTTTTAGTTAAACTTTGATAAAAGCTTTGAGACGGTTTAGGTATTAATTTTTTCTGTATAAAATTTTATTTTAATTAATTGTTTTAATGATATCCAAGCCTAACAAAACGTCATTTACTTTTATATGATAAAAAAATGTGATTAAAAAATGGATGTCGACATATAAGTTTCGAGTAAAGGATAATAACTGACAAAAATAACATTTCATCCTTAAATTTATGAAAGTTAACATAAAAGTAGCGAGTTTATAGTAATAGCTGACGACAGACGGCGTATTAAGCTGCGATCGAAAATGTTCTTTTTTTTCTTTCTCTTTTCTCAAATGGTTTTCATGTTTACAAAAATTTAACTTGTTTAAGTTTATGTTGTTTAGTAGTTTATTGCGTTTAGCTTTTTATTTGAGTAACAATGTAGTTGTTAGCCATTATATTTTGATTTGGATGATTAGTTTAGTTAAAGATTAGTTGCAATGTTTTACTGTCAGTTTTTTGAAAGTTATTGTTATTCGCACTTTAGTTGAACATAAATTTCTATTCAATGACTGGTTTAAACAGCTACATAAGTTAAGCAAGTTTTTAGTAAGTTATCAGTAAATCTATTAAATCAAATTACAAAAGTAATTATGAACTAACTAGGGATTGGCGATTAAATAAGATAAAGCGTTATTTTCAGCTACAAACTTCCAGTATTATATATAAAAGTAAGCACTTTCCTTAGTTAGTTTAATTATTCAATCAATCTACTTATAATGTATACCATCTCACAAATGTATAAAAAATATATGTTTAGTTTATAAATTTTAAATATGTTTATCATACATAAGATGCATCGCAGCTAAAACACCTTGTCAAGTAGTATTGAGTGAAAAACATAAGCTACTGTAATGATTTAGGCCGATAATACTTTTACGCTTTAAAGTTATGTAAAGAATATTTTACTAGTTTTACTAGTTTTAAATACAACAACCCGGTCAACATCACTGTGTAAACAAACTAGTTAATATATATTTCAGTTTATTAAGAAAGTTTATGTTTAAATATTGTTACGTCATTACAAAATTTAGATGTACAAAATTTGTAAAAAACCTTTAACAAAATTGTTGCAAATTTGTACAAAAAAAAAACGTTAGATTTGTTGTTCAGGGTGTCTTATAAACTAATAGGTTTTTAAATTTATGTATAAAAATGAAACATTTTTTGCTAAATTTTTTGCTGAAATTTTAAGCATTTTAATCTTTCAAAATATAAATTATGGCATCGGTCAGCCACGTAATTTGACGTCTATTTTGCTATCACTTTGTAAAAGAGATCTAAATTGGTTGTATTGTGATTTGATAATAAGAAAAAGTTTTTTTTTCGTGTTCTGATAGCACTACAGTTTTTTGTGCATTTAAATATCACATATAATTATCGTTTAAATAATCATACAATTAAAAACAGTTTTTTTATTAAAAAAAACTAATTCACTGTTTATTTTATCACTTATAGTTTTAGTTGAAGACTAGCTTATTTTACAGTTTTAGTACTTGAAAGTTTTTGATTACTTATAAATCTAAGAAACTTTCAAATATAATGCTCTCTACTTCAGAAAACACGGACAAAATCAAAACTGACAGTAGAGAGATTGCATAGACATGCCATAGATATTTTCAAAACTCCTGAAAAACATGCGAAATGTTATAAAAAAAAGTTGCTCAATCAGAAAAGATCAAATCGTATAAATATGTAGCAAAACTATTTCAAAATTGTGTTATAAAAAAGAGAATAAGCTACACGAGAAAACTTGATTTTGTTTTTACTTTTTTTGCATCGTTTTACATCAAAGTACAAACTCAACATGTTTTTAGAAGCACAAGTTTTAACTTGTTAAAATAATAAAGTTGAAAAATTACTATAAAATTGTTTAATAGAGTACAACATTTTCATAGGGTTTATAGTAAACGTAACATTTTAATAAATAACGTTTATATTTTTTGGTTTATGTTATGTAATTTTTTTCTATATTGGCTAACATAAGCTTTAAAGTTTAACGTTTTCAATTTAAATTTATTTTAGTAAAACAACAAAAGCTTTTTATTTCAAATAAAAGACAACTAATAATGTTATAATTAATAAAGATTGGTACTAGTTAAGATTTAAAACTGTTTAATTGATTTTTATAGTTTTATAGTTTTATTATTTTAGTTATAATTCGCAAAGCCACGGTGGACTGAAATTGTTTTTTAAATTCCTCTTTATTTCTATTTATTTCTCTTAGAAAAGTTCTTAGCTATAGGTTAAATTTAATAGTAGTTAACTAACTAGGGACTGGCGATTAATTTAGACAAAGCGTTATTTTCAGCTACAAACTTCCTGTATTATAAATAAAAGTAAGCACATTCCCCAGTTAGTTTAATTAATATCAATCAATCTACTTATTATGTATGCTATCTCACAAATGTATAAGAAATATATGTTTAGTTTATAAATTTTAACAATGTTTATCATACATAAGATGCATCGCAGCTAAAATACCTTGTCAAGTAGTATTAAGTGAAAAACATGAGATACTGTAATGATTTAGGCCGATAATACTTTTACGCTTTAAAGCTATGTAAAGAAAATTTTACTAGTTTTACTAGTTTTAAATACAACAACCCGGTCAAAATCACTCTGTGAAAAAATTAGTTAAAATATATTTTAGTTTATTAAGAAAGTTTATCTTTAAGTATCGTTACGTCATTACAAATTTTAAATGTACAAAATTTTTGAAAATTTATACAAAAAGTATGTAAAATTCTTCGTCCAGGTTGTCTTATAAACAAAGTGGGTTAAATTAAAATTATTTTATGCTGAAGAATTTTCTTAAACATTGTTAATTTCAGAATGGTTAAATTATGGCATCGGTCAGCCACTTATTTTGACGTTTATTTTGCTATCACTCTGTATAAGAGAGCTAAATCGCTGGTAGTGTGATTTGTAAAAAAGATAGAAAGTACTTTTTCGTATTCTTATAACACTACAGTTATTTGTGCGTTTAAATATCACAGACAGTTATTATTAAAGTAATCATATAACTAAAAACAGTTTATTTCTTAGTATAAACTACACAATTAATGTTCTTATTTTTCTATTTCATATTTTTTATGTTATATTTTTACTTTTTAGCTTGCTAATTTTCAAAAAATAAACTAGAACCTCTTGTATTGTCGGTGAACAAAATTTAAAGTAGAAAATCTTATGCTGACTAAGGTTTTTAATTATGTTCCAAGATGCCACATAGTTTTGTAAAGTTGTACTACAAATAATAGTTCTTTAATTATAAAATTTTTATGATACAACAACTTGATAAGCAATAAATTGCAATTAAAACTGTTTAAAAAGTACGTAATATTTTTTGTTAGCTAAAAGTACAATTTAAATTGGTTAACACGATATACTTTAGTAAAAAAAATAACTTGAAGACCACAAGTGTTTTTTGTAAAGCACAGGGGGCCATAAGTCGCCTAACCTTGGTTTGTAATCTCTTTATTAAATAATTTAACAGCAATAATAAGTTTGGTAACCAAACTAAAAATTACTCTATATTATGAGAAGTTCAAACTCTATTGCTAGCGAAACGGTAAAACTAATAAGCTCGTGGACAAATTTAAAAGTAGTAATGCTTACTTAGTAAACAAAAATTAAAGTTTAAAACCATTGCTAATAAAATTAATGCAAGTTTGAATAAATTGTTGTTTGAACGATAATAAAATGCTCATAAGGTTTGATCTAAGGACATGGTGTATGCAAATGCTTTCGGTTATTGAGTTGTTTAGTACAGTATAGTATATTTTAGATTGATATTATTACATTTAACTTCCCTAAAATTCGATACTGATTAGAAAAATTATTTGTTTTACTTAAAAATACAAGTTAATTTTTTATTCTAAAAACCGTTATAGCAGCTAGTTTAATGTTGGTAGTTTTAAAACTTACACTAGATGTTCTGAATTTGTTTGTGAAGAGCAAAAAAAAGTGTGAAGTGTTATAAGTGGTAGTTTTAGACTAATCGTGTTGGAGGGGGCCATAGCTGTTTTAACTTTTTTAAAAGCGCCTTTTTAAAAAAAAAAGTTTAGGAAACCCTGCTTATAGAGTATAGACAATCTAATTACAACATTACTAATAAACTATGAGCCAAATTATTAAAATTCATTTAACAAGAAGTCTAATAAGTTTTACACTTAGTTTTGATTATAAATTAAATAACCTACTTTTTTACTATATCCTCTGATTTATAAACATCTATTGGTTTCAATGTTTATGCATTATCATACAAGATTTAGATACAAAATAGCACATACAAGTTTTTTAAACTCATGAAACTAATAAAAAATTTACTAAACAATAAGCAAAATTTACCAAAAGTACTTTAATAAAAACAATTATTATTAATCAGACAAGTGATTCTATGTTATATATATTAAACATAACTTACATATTGGTTTTACAACATTCCTATTAAAATACACATCTAAACTCTGGTTCAAGCATTTTAAAAAAACTTAACAAACTTCAACGTATTCTGATATATTCTACTAGAATACTTATGATATCTATATTTAAATTTAAGCTTAAGTCTAATTGCTCACCTAATATTAAATTTAGTATAGTAATTAAAACCAATACGTATTCCCATCTTAGTTAGAGAAAACTTAAGCTTAGACAGTCTAATGACTAATAATGGCAAATAGGAGATTATTTCTTAGTTTTCAATTATTTTATCTTAATTTCACTATTTGAAGAAAAGCAAAAATGTTTCTTTTATAACCGCCACATACCAATTATAAAAGATTGCTCTAAATTTAAAATTAAATTCATACTGATTTATACTACTTAAAAGTACAACTCAAAAGCAGATGATTTTATTTAGAAGACTGTATTATTTTTTATGAACTTAATTAAAAATTTAACCTTTTGATAGTAGTTACGTCAACTGCAAAGTTTAGATGGCTGAAATATTGTAAGTCATTTTATTCTAAAAAAGTTGGTATACAAATTGAAGACAACATGGTTTGTTTATTCTAAATAGATAATATTTAAATCTAACCACAGCTTTTAGCAATGTTTACATTATTACTTGTAATAAAAATTAAATTCGATCTCAGGCTAAAAACAATAAAATTCTATTATTTAGTTTTTAAGTATAATTAAACAATAAAATGAGTTTTGTTTTGCCCGGTAACCAACTAAATTTTCTCTGGATTAGAGTTTTTGTTTAAAAAAACGATTTTTAATTTATTTACATAAAAATTCGCAAGAACAGTTATAATATTGTGAGTATACAACGGTACTAGTTTTACTGTTATTGAATAACATTTATATATTATTTTTGTGAAGTAAAATACTTTAAAGTATCTCGCTAAAGACTTATAACGAATCAGTTATTTTTGAATGACTGCTTATAGTCCGGATAAAGGTAGGATTATTTATAATTATTCAAACATACTTTAGTATTGTGAAACTTGCATAATTAAATATATCACAAAACTTTAATATATTTACAATATAAATACAACTACAAAAGTTCTTAACAACAATAAACATGCAACTTGATCTAAAAATAGTTTCTAGTTCTATAAATTTATGCTGGCTGTTCACCAGTCCAAAACGTATACATCACTTCGTAGATTATTCTGTTACTACAATTACTTAAATTTATTATTTATTTCATAACTTGAAATAATTTTTTAATAATCGTTACGTCATCACAAACTTTTCAGTAATGAAATTTCAAGCAAACTTTAAAAATAATAATTGTGATATTTCTGCTTTGAGTTTGCAAGAACTTACAAGAACATTTAATCAATGAAACAAGTTTGTAAGTTACGTTCTTTTAGAAAAATTAAACTGTAACAGATTTTTTTACGTAAAAATGTACTTTAAAATACAAACCTAACAAACTAATATACTTAAATTAAATTTCAAACAAGAAAAAAGTAATAAAGTGATTTTCACTTTTCCTTGTTAGATTAATGTTGCTTTTTGATAGCAATATAAGCTTAAAGTTTTAGTGATACAAATTAATCTTTTTTTGTAAGTTTAACTGTATTTGAGAATAAAAAATTAAAATTTGATAAGTTATTTAACTGTTGTTGTTCGGTTATAAAACATTATAGTTATATCAACTAGAAGCCATAATTAATATAACATATTTCTATTTATCCAAAAAAAGTAAATTTAATGAACTTGTAACGAAAATTTGTTGGAAAAATGCTTCAAATAAAACTTCATTAAATGTTTTAATAAAATTTTTCCATGTTTATAAATGCAAATAAAAAGAGAGTGTATAATTTTTAAAGTATTGCATTACACTTATTAGGAAACCTATTTCCCTTAAGATTGTTATTGTTGTTATAAAAAGTATCTAAAAAATTAAACGTTTTTTGTTATACATTTGTTTTATGAAAATTGTTTACTAAGAATAGTAAACTGTTTAAACAATAAGTAAACTTACTTAATAAAAGTTTCAATAGTTACTGTATAAAATGTTATAACCACTGACCTTTCTGGATCTTCGCCTTTGTTTGTGACCGCGTCATGCGTTTTATGTCGTCCATCGACTAAGCGTTTAGACGACATGAAATATCAATTAGTTTTTATATATTTTATAATAAGACGTTCTAATGTAACGCTCATTAACTTTAATGTATTCAACTTACTACTAAGCTAATGTTAAGAAAACAACCTTAAGTGAATGGTGATTTATATACATCAAAATACAAAAACAATAATGTGATAACGTAACGTGATGCAGTTCTACCACAACTGACTCGAGGTTTTCTTATGCTTAGCGACTGTTTGCTAGCTACGACTTACAAAACTCGAACGATTCTTCTATCCTCTGCAGTACTTCTATTCCAATTGCCCGTTGCGTCAACAACAAAACGCACAACAACCCAACTGTCTTTTTAACAACTCAGAAAAACTTAATTATTTTTTTACTTTCTTCTCTATTTGAATACGTCACGCGTAAAAGCCTTTCTGTAATTTTCCACTTAAACTTATGTTAACTCCATTATTGTAATTTTCTACTTAAAGTTATCTTTGACTACTTCGATTTAATTTTCCTTTAAACTTATCTTTGATCCTTTGGTGTAATTTTCCATTTAAACTTATCTTTGACTCCTTCATTGTATTTCTAAAAAACAAGTAGTAAACTTCTACTTGTTGTACTGCCCTTCCTATGTTACTTAGATGCTTTGTTTTATTTCTGGGTACTATAATCTTTGAATGTTTTTCCTCGTTCTAACTTTTGAAACAAGTAAAAGCTAACTACTACATAAAGCTTGACCTTCTAACTGCTTCATACGTGTTACAAAAGTAATGTTTACTAGTTTATACTAGTTAAAAATATAGTTTTTACGGGAGCGTACTTTTATTTAGTTTTGCTTTAATTTATATCAAGTTTACAGGAAAATTTAATTGTTTAATTTTAATTACGTCACTGCAAGTTTTAATATATTACACATACATTAGTTTTTAAGATGTTTTTTTTTTAACTTTTGTATACCGATTTACTAAACTTGCTTCACTTATTCTTCAAAAAATAAAAACTTAAAGCAAACAACGACTTTTAGCGAAGTTTTTTACTCTCAACTAAATACAAAACCTGATCTCTGCCTTAAAATATTGACATACTTTAAAACGTTTTAAATAAAAATAAAACAAATGAAAATGTTTTTTTTTTACCTGGTCACCAGTTATCGTTGCAACTGATTATAGGGTTTAATTTAAAAAAGAAACTTAATTGTTAAATCAACTTACAAAAAATGCTATCAATATTGTTAGTAAACAGTAGTACTTGTTTAAATTTTATTACATGATTATTTTACATCATCTACCTTCAGTATAATTATTAAAGGTATTTTGCTAAAGCCAATGTTTTTAATAAACTGTTGCTCTTCAAAAACTTTTCGCTCAAAATTAGTGATGTACCGGACTCACTATCCGGGTCCGGCCGGATATTGCCATTTTTGTCTGATATCCGGATCCAGCCGGATTCTAATTCGAAAAAAAAGTCCGGATCCGGTTCCGGCCGGATTCTAATTTGATAAAAAAGTCCGGGTCCGGTTCCGGCCGGATTCTAATTTGAAAAAAAAAGTCCGGATCCGGGTCTGGCGGGATCCTAACAGAGATCCGGCCGGACCCGGATCAAGTTAGTAAAAAAGAGCATACTGAAAAGTATTTTTTCAAAAACAAACCCTGTGAAAATTAATAAGAGTCATTTTTGTCAGTTAAAATTAAACACCTACCGTGATTGGCTCATTTTGTACACGTGACTAATTTACATTTGTTTACATTTAAACTATAAATAAACATTTCATGAAATGCAACTCTTTAAATATGTTGTAAAATTAAAAACTTTGGAATGAACACTTGCATTATTTTTTGTTTAAAGTTGAGCTCAGAGAATATATAGAGTTAATACGGTTGAATGTACGAGCCAATGAGAATCATATGACGAAATGTTTCTAACTAAATACTGATGCAACTAAACATCAGAACATGACAGGCAGTTTATATGTAAGCAGTTAGTTAGTTGGTGTGTAGCTTGAAGCAACAAAATATCTTGAACGTTTTTGTGAATGCTTATTGTAAGTAGTGTTTTGTCCTAAAATTGAATATTTCAACAGGTGTTTAATTGTTTAAATATTTAAGCCAGGTTTATAGTTTAACAGTTTATTAAAATTTTTACAGTTTCTTGTTTACTAAAAGTTTTATTTAATTTTTAGTTTTTTGTTTTAAGTCTTTTGATATAGACATTAATAGCTTCCAGTATTTAAAGTGTTACCAAAGTATTTAATAATTTTGTATATGCTAGTATTTCTTGTGTTTTATATAAAAGATTCATCACTCAAAACTGTCGTGTCTGATTATATAAAGTAGTCTCAGTTAGAATTTAGTATTTGTTAGATATTAATTAAATAAGGTAGGATTTAATTATGATGGGTAGTACTAATAAGTTAAGTGTACCACAATCAGTCCACAACTTTACTACCAAATTGTCAACCTTTGCTAGCTGTTCTACTGATTATTAGATTAAAGTAATTTTTCAGTTTTTAAAAACCTCATTCTGACTCAGGCTTGTTTATACTCACTCTAGCTAGTTTTATTGACTTAAACAGTGGCAACCCTGCTAGTTTGAAAATTTTTGGGAATTTTAGAAAATCTTGAACTGCCTCAGGCTAATTTAGTTTTTTATAAAAACTCGGCTAGTTTTCTTTTAGATTTTGAATGAGTTTGAGCTGACCCAGTTTTCAATATTTTGTAATTTTATAGTGTATTTTGTTCAAGAACTTGATTTCAGATTAGTAATTGTAAATAACTCCTAAATTTGTAAAACTTGTGGCTTGCTGTTCTACTTATTATTAGATTAAAGTTCTTTTTTTTTCAGTGTTTAAAAACCTCATTCTGACTCAGGCTAGTTTATTCTAGTGATGTACCGGACTCACTATCCGGGTCCGGCCGGATATTGCCATTTTTGTATGATATCCGGATCCGGCCAGATTTTAATTTGAAAAAAAAAGTCCGGATCCGGTTCCGGCCGGACTCTAATTTTAAAAAAAAGTCCGGATCCGGTTCCGGCTGGATTCTAGTTTGAAAAAAAAAAGTTCGGATCCGGTTCCGGCCGGATTCTAGTTTGAAAAAAAGTCCGGATCCGGGTCCGGCCGGACCCGAAATTGTGGGACCGGTACATCACTACTTAAAATGAACACTGTTTTTTATCAATAAAAGATTATTTTGCTTTAATAATTGTGATATCAGCAAAATGAACTATATGACACTATTTAAATTCATTTTAATATAATATAAACTAAAAAATTGAAAAAGCTCAAATAAAAGGCAAATGGATTCAATAGTAATTATTAAATAAAAAGCTAAGTTGCGTAAAACTTATACTGGCTTTTCACAAGTCAAAATAAAAATAATATTATTCTGATTTTAAAGTAAAAATGCTTCTTTTTATATATTTTGAAAACTAAATTCTACTGTTTTATAATCGTTACGTCACGAAAACTTAAAAAATTATAAAGTTAAAGAAAGTTTTTATGATGTAAATTTACACAAATTAACTATTAGTTAAATTGCTAACAATCAAGTTCATATCAAAATCTTTTGCAAAACAAAATATCAAAGTTTAGTCTTTTTTTGCAGTATTGTAAAAATTAAAAAAATTACTTGTAAAATACATAAACCCGCTTACAACATATATAAGTTGTAAAAAAACTTTAAATACATTTAAAAGTAATAATGTGTGGAAAATATAACTTATATTACTATAGTTTGATGATACTGTTGCACTAGATTTATGCTAGTTTAGATCTATATTTCTACTAGTTTTACCAGCTTTAAATTTACTGCAATGGTAATAATTATATATAATAGAAGTCAAATTATTTAATCGTATCTTGTTAGAAAGTTTTACTTTTTATAAATACTTGCGTCACTTAGACATGATTTATTGGTAATAATTAATGTATATAATACTTAATATATTTTATTAAATTTATTTAAACATATCAGCATATATAAGTTGCATCACATTTTGTTGTAATTTTCAAAATTCGTTTTATGTGAAATGTATATTTATAAAACTATTGTTTAACGATAATCTTGCTCCAGTCAGCTTATATTAGTATAGGGCTAAATCTATACTGATTTGTACCAGTTTAAAATTTATAGTGAAATAATTTATTTCATATGTATTCTAACACCTATATATTTTTATCTTATAAAAATACTCTATTTTTTAATAATTGTTACGTCGCTAGAAACTGTTTTTTTTTTTTGTAAAACAACAATATTGTGATATTTGTATGAGAAAATTGTGTAATTTAATGTTTTTTTAATTATCAGCAATATAAACTTTAATAATTATTATTTTTGACTATGATTTAATGTATTTGATCAATATGTATGTATGACAATAGTTTAATTAATCTACTGAAGTTTAAGTCTTTTAAATAGAATGTTATACAGTTTTACTGTAAATTAAATAATATCAAGTACTATTTTTAAATTCTTTCACAAGTGCATTAATCATAGTTAGTACATGCCAAACTATAACAGTTGCCTTCTAGACTAAAAAACAAATTTAAACAGTTAATTTAGTTTAAGTTATCAGCAGAGCTAGATCAGACTAGAATTTTTCTTTCAGCATTGTTCATCGTTTATAAGTCTTCTTAAGCTACCAGAGTTAATGGCGTAGATAAGATATATAACAAGTGTTAAAACAGTTTGATTTAGTAAACGATCAAAATAGAAATTATACTAATTACATAAAATAAGCAAATGCTAATTTGATAGTGATAAAACCTGTCCAATAGTAAAATGTTATGTGTACTCGTATGTACCAGTTTGAAATGGAAACGTATATCAGAGATAATCTAATATGTAGAAGCAAGACTGCTTTATATTAAACATATTTACTTTTTGTTGTTAGTTACTTATTTACAAACTTTAAATGTATAAAACATGAAAAAATATTTTTTAAAGTTCATTTTGAGCATGAAATTGGCATTCATCCATTAACATTAGGATTAAAATTAAGCGAAATAAGTTTAACAATAGTGTTCTAAAGTAGAGTTTTAATTTGATTGTATAAGTTTTTTTTTCAAACTAATAACTACACATAAGCAACTTAATTATTAACTTGTTAAAAATGGAAAAGAAAAGTTACTTAAATTTTATGCTTATTCTTTATCAGTTTGAAATACTTAGACTCTATAACTATTAGGTTTCTAACAAGTATTTTCTAATTTATCATTATATTATACAGAAAGTTACTTTAAAAAATATATTCACGTCACTACGATTTTAGATGTATTACTTTTTGCATTATCTTTCTTCAGAAATTGATGCGATTTTGCAAAAGAATTATATGCTTGTTTGACTCGTTTAAATGAGTATAAATTGCCAGGAAACTGTTTTCTAAAGTTTACCTTAAAAACAAAGTACAATTTGAATATTGGTTTTAAATTCATATAGTTTAAATTAAATTAACTATTATTTTATAAAAACCTAACAAAGTTATAATAAAATTATAAACTATAGATTTGTTTAATTGTAACGGAAAATTTAGTTAAAGTGTTGTGTAAGTATCTTTTAAACTATTTTAAACCAGATGTTGAGTAATAGAATTAGTATAAATAAATTACAATATTTTAAATATGTAGAAAGTAGTATGTATAAAGTTTTAATATAGTGTACTTGTTTATTTAAAATAATACAGGTCTATAAGTAATCAAGTTATTAGTGTTAATAAAAAGTACATAAACTAAAGAAAACCTTGTTTTACTTTCAACTAAAGTAACTAAAACGTTAACTTGTAATATTTTTATGTATAATGTTTTTCAAAATTTACTTTTTTAATTATGATATAGAAAACTTTGTCTTTTGAAGAACATACAACTAAAACTTGTTAATTTTTATTGAATTCACCTATAAGAGTACGCGCAGAATATATCTTAAATATTAAATTTTTAAACTTGTTTAATTTTAAATATACATCAAACTCTCAAACTATCAAAAATTCTCTTCAAAAAAGTATACAATGTGAAAAATATTTTTATGAAAAGAATTTTTTTTTAATAATATAGGTTTTGAAAGTTGGTAAAACGAAGAATTATTTAAGTCCTTTAGTACACAACATATCAAAAAACTATTAATAAAACAATTAAAACAAAAAAAAGGAAAAAAGAAGTTTTTTTGTTAACTGTCAAGGCAAAACTTTAAACCCTTACAACAGCCGTTGTTGTTAGATCAGTTGAATTAGTATAGTTAGAATAGTAAATTGTTTTAACAATCAAGAACCTTACTTGATCTTCATTTTAAAAGTTATTGTATAAAACTTAAAGCTTGTCTTTATAAGCGCTACAAACCAAAAAAATCTCAATTATTCCAATACTGGTCTATGCCAATTAAAATTTCGAAGGGAAAATTTCACGTACTTAACAGTAAGATCAGTGTTTTTTTTTTGATTTATTATAAAATATCAGTTATTAATATAATTACGTCACTGCAAGTTTTATATACAATTTTGAGTAAACATTTTTTTACTTAATAAAACTAGATGAACACAATTTTTGTACAAAAATAACTAAACAACGGAAACGACAGCTTATATAACATTTTAAGTCTACATACTTTTTAAAAATTGTATAGTTACTATAAATTTATTTCTGTCTTAAGTAAAAAGTAAAAGTAACGCATACTACTTATTAGTAACTACAATAGTAACTGCTATTAAGTAAGACATAATACAAGTAACTAATAAAGCGGTACCAGTTGTTAGATAAAATTATATTGGTTTTTCAAAAGTTTAAAATAAAGAAGATTTAATAAATACATATGGATCAAAAATACTTGCAATTAGTTTTTATTTTATTGATATAGTTTAACTTCTTAATAATCGTTACGTCACTACAAAATTTAGAAATACAGCTTTTTTAAGTTCAAATTTAGGTAAATACTTAAGTGAATTGTTTGTTATCTTTGCACAACAAATTTTAAAAAATATATAAACCAGACGGATGCTGCAATATCCGGATAAATTTTATCAAATTAAGATCCGGTAGGATCCGAATCCTAAAAGTTTTAAGTTTTATGTAGTTTCAAAAGAAAACAAACTTGTTAAAAATTAATATTATAAAACGATTAGTTCGTAAAAATTGTTAGAGCTTTATTTATAGAAATGTATGTTTAGAAAGTAGAAGTTTAAAAATTAATAATTTTAATGCAAAGGATTAGTAATATATTTAAGTGTATATTCTTACATTTATTTGCCTAAATCTTTAGTTTATTACACTTTATAAAGATTAGAAATATCAAATTACTACAATTAGAAATATATAAGAGCTATATTCTTTAATTTTATACAATAAGTCTTTTTCATTTTTTGTTTGAGTTTTGATATTAAAAAAAATTCTAAAATGCTTAATATAGACTTAATTTAATTAAGGTGCAATACAATGGAATCAACATTAACAAACAATAGCTTGAAAGATTAAGACATTAAACAGCAGGTAATATACAGTAAACTATATGTACTAAATATAGTTCATTAACAGTATCTAAATATAAATAAACAAGTGAAATTGTATATACATCTCAAACACAACTTGCATTACGTATTTACAAACTAAAAATATTAAATCTCAACTTAATTTAGGCCCCTTAAAAAAAATCTCCTGACAGCTTTTGAAATTTCTGGTTAATATGTATACCTTTGGTATGTTGACAACATGTTTATGAAACGAAAAGTATACAAAACTGAATTTTTAGAGCAATTAAATACTGTTTAAAAATTAATTCAACATTTTCAGCAGTATCATAAACAGCTTTACTGTAATTAAATTTTGTAATAATGCGAATATTTTTAAACTTTCTCATAAAAGCATTGATATGTTGACTAGAACCTGTCGAAATATGACAGTTGCCTAATAAGCCAAGAAACTTAAAAACATATTGTTTTAAATTACTAAAGTTGATTTGTATTTTAGTTATCAACAATGCTAGTTTAAACTATTTAAATTATAGTACGCTTTTTATTGATATTCATTGTTTTAAGATGTTCTACAGTAGTGGTTCCAAACATTTTTGATGCCACGCAACCCTAAAGTCTCTCAATTTGATCTTACACCCCTAACACTAAATGCTATAATTATTTTTTAATAATTTGATTATAGAATTATTTATTTCATTAATTAATAATTTGTATTTTAATTTTTATGAAAGTATACTATATTAACAAAAATAAAGTACTTTGAAATTTAAAAAAATAACAAACTATATTCGAACAAGTTTTATCGATTTTTATAAAGTATAAAACATCAGAACTCTCTGCAACGATAAACGCTTTCTGAAGGTCAAACAAGTGAGTGTGGACCTCATCACTTGTAATTCTATCTGCTCATTTTTAAACTAACTAAATTCGAAAATACAACGTTACATAACATGCATTGCGGTTTTTGCAGGCCTTCAACTGTTTCAGTGCAAGTAAAACCAAACTGAACATATCTATCGATCTACTTCGTTATCTTTGACATGATCGAGTACTATTTAAATAAACTATTATCTAAAAAATATAAAAATGTAAATTACTAAGACATTTTTTTTTCATAAAATTTATACAAAAACAATGCTTCAGCCTATGACTTCGTCATCTAGTTTTTAAGATTTAAAAAAAATATTAGAAGTGAGGAAAAAGAACTAGAAAAGTTATAAATATTAGGCTTAAACTTAAAACTTAACTTTTTATACAATTTGTTATGAATATGTGTACTTAAAAAATAAAAATCAGCTGTTCTAAGTTAAGCTTATGTAATATTTTATTTTCAAAACTGTTAGCAGCTAGGAGGTTTCAAAATAATAAAAGTTGATTTAAGAATATTTTAAAAAGCTTTAAGATATTTAGTCTTAGATTGTTAAATATATATATAAAAGGAAATACAAAAAAATGTTTGTATGCTTACAACATAAATAGAAAAAAATAGATTGAAAACGATAAATGGTTTAAGTTTAAAAATAGAATGAATAGAAACAAAGTTGATGCATTGAATATTTTTGCTGATCTATAAAAATTGGTTTCACTAAAGCTAAAAACATGTTTTCTTAAACGGTATAACATACAGTAATTGCTGTGAATTTTACAACTTACTGATGTTAAATCTTTAAGCACCATTTTTTGCACAACTAAGCTTTGAAAAAAAGATTACATTGTAAATATTTTAGACGTAAGATAAGCTGTTCTTAACAGCTAATAAAAAACCTGCTGAAGATACTAATTTTTATCAAAGTGTTTCTATTAAAATAGATGCTAGCTCAAACTGTTTTAAACAATTAATGGCCAGTTAAGAAAATAAAATATTTAAAGTTAAGATTATAAAAAATCACAGGTGTAAAACTCTAAGAAAGCTTTTTTAAAATGTTAATTCTAAACTAACAGCTATTAAACGAAATTTGTAAAATAAACTTACTTCTAAAAAAATCGCTCTTGTTCTATGACGTAATAATAAAATTCATTTATTTAGAAAGTTAGCGCCAACTTCTTTTTGTGACAAAATGTACTTTTTAATTTTATAAAGTTTATCAGAGAGTGAATTATCTCCTTATATATAATACAAAAATGAAAAACCATCTCGCAACCCCTTGAATGCTGCCTCGCATCCCCAAGAGGTGCGAGCACCCCTGTTCTACAGCTAATAAGATAAATAAGTTTTCGGCAAATTTAATTGCATTATGAGATACTAAATTATGTTACCAATATATGGGTTACTCCGATTACATAACATGAGCACATAATATTAAACAACTACACTACTTGTACTAGCTTATACCAGTTCTAAATAAAATAATTTAAAAAATTTATGAAGTCTCATAGAAAAACTTCTTCATTTTTTTATTTAATCGTCTAGTTTTACTTTAAATTTTTTTTTACGACAATAAAATTTTGAATGTCTTTTTTGCAAATTTTTATTAAAAAACTAAATGAATCAGCAGATAAAACTTGCATGAATTTTCTGTTTAAGTAATAATCAGCAAAATAAGGTTAAGAACAGAATTCTAAAAACAAAGTCTAACCTGCAGTAAAAAAAATATTTTTACAATATTTGTATTGTAAGTGTAAATTATTATTTTGAATGAGTAATTAAAATATTTTTCTTAACATAAGTATTATTAATTAGAAAAATGTATATAAAAGTTCCCTTATAACTGTTTTAAAAAACTAAAATGATTTTTACAAGGTTTATAATTAAAAAATTAACATATAAAACATAATTTTATTATCCTGGTCTATAATTAAACAGCATAGTGTTTGGTTGGTAAAATGAGCCTAAAGTATCTAACTTAAAATAACTTAGTGAATTTTTTTTTAAAGCAAAAGTTTACAAATATAATTTGAACAATTGGTAAAGATTGATGTTAGTTTAGTATAAAAAAGTTAGTTTTAGAAGTTACAGTAGTGTTTATTCCTTTTTAACGTTTTTAGTAAAGTCTTAAAGTACAACGTAGCCTGTAAACAACCGTTTTCGTTGTAAAACTAGCCTGTTCATTATAAATGATCTCGGAAACTTAAGTTCAAATAAAGATTAGTTACTGACACCTATAATAATTTCATTAAAAAGTTAGTAAAAATTCGAGTTGTTGTAACAGGCTATGTTATGAAACAAACTAATTCTTAAATTGTTATAGGTTTTGCTGTAATTTGGTTTTAAACAATAGATAACTTGTAGCAAGACATACATAAACTAACATTTTATCTTTATAAACACTTATTAAATAAGTCAAAAAGTAAACACTTCACTTCGTATTTAAATGCCTTGAGAGGGGTTAATTTTCTATTAAGTATAGTTATTCTTTTGTAGTATAGGCAGACTAAAATCTTGCAGAACAAAATTATTTTTAACTTTTCTAGAATTTTTATGCTGATTTACACTGGTTCAATCTATTAACAATATTAAAAAAACATTCTTATATACCAAAACTGTTTGTAGTTTATTATATATATATATCACTACTTAACTACAAACTTTGAATATATGTTCGTATCTCTATGTAATTGATGTTATGTAATTTATGTTTTTTACTCTTTGTACATTAAAATTAAGTAATGTTTTGTTGTTATAATTAATAAAGATACTTAGAATCGTTATCTAAAAACTAAGTATTACGTAATAATTTTATACAAACTTACTAAAATGATGTTAATATTGTAAACAACCAATGGTACAAGTTTAACTTTTTGTAAATAAAAATATTATAATATTTCATTTTTGTTTATTAATTAAAGGCTTCTTGCTAAAATTCTTTACAAATCCGTTTGTTTTCAAAAGATGCCGTCTGTTATGTTTGAATGAAGTTTAACAAGTTAATAATTATGCTTACTTATTAAAACATTGTTTTACTTTAAGTGATGTGATTACAGCATAATTAACTTTTTACACAATTTAAATGCATTTTAAAATAATATAAAGTATAACTATAAAGTTGAAATAATTTAAACAACAAGTACATGCATTTATGAATAAAAAACTTAAAAATAACACTTAGTTGTGTAAAACTCATACTGGCTTCTACGAATTAAAATATAAAGCTTAAAATACTAATTCTGTACTAAAATAAGAAACTGGTAAAATTGAAGTTTAGTTTTTAATCAAACTATTCCTTTAAGTGTAAATTATATTTAAATAATATTAGTTTATAGTTACTTGTTTGTTTTAATTTATAGCCAGCAAAAAAAACGTATTAAGCTATGCTAGTTCTTCGTACTAAAGCAAAAAAAAATTAACTTGAATTTACTCATCTTTCAGTTTAAAAAAGTTATATGCAAAAAGAAACTAACTTGATAATCAAATATTGTTTATCATCTAGAAGTCAACAAAAAAATATACTACTTTTAAGTTTATCAAGACAATAGAATATATCTAACTATAACTAATTTGAATATTAGATAAATTAAAACTAAAAAATACAAGCTGTTCTATTCTATAGTATGGGCATAAAGTACTCATAAATTACAATTAATTGGTCACTTTATAATGTAAAATTATACTGGTTACAACCAGTTCAAAGTATCAAAACAAAGTTTACATATATTTTATACGCATAAATAATTTTATTTTTACTTATTTCATAAAAAAAAAAAACTTTTTATTAATCGTTCCGTCACTACAAACTTAAAATTATATATCTTTTTTAATTGAAAAAATTATTGTTTTTCTGTAGAAAATTTGCAAAAATCTTACTGTTAGAATTATTATCAGCGACACCGGTTCAAAAACTGTGTCCTGAAAAGAAAACTTATACTACTCTTGAACTATTATTTTTTATATTTATTTTTTGTTATTGTAAAGTTTTATTTCGATGTACGAGTTTAAAATGTATTTTAAAAGCTGTTAACGTGTTTAACAACTTTTGTTTAAAAGATACTTTAAATTCCTTAACCATACTAAAATGATTTTACAAACTTGTTATAACATTAACTTTTTTTACAATATAATTTTGTACTGGGTTTGCGAACAACGTCTATTAATTTAGAGAGTTTAGTGTATAGTAACTTGAGTGAAACAAACGTTTTTTTTTAAATTTAACTGCTAGTATAGATAGTTTTTTTTAGGTCTTGTAAAAATTGGTTAGGTTTTTGTTATCACTTCTATAAATAAAATCTTCAAAAATAATGTGGTCTTTTTTTGCTATTTACCTTTAAAAAATTAGTGAAGTTTGAACTTTAAAACACATCAGTTATTTATATCAACTAATATACAAGGATTACGTTTAAAATGTCAAATCTTAAGCAAGCTGTCTTAAAAAAACTACTTTTTTTAGTTAAAATTAAAAACAAACAATTTTTTATATTAATTTACAAGTATTAATTTAAATGCAATAAAACTTAAAGACTAGTTGATTACTTTACGCAAGTTACTTTACACTCAACTCTCTAAACAGATGTTGTTAACAAACTAAATAAACAATTACTTAAAAAAAAATATTTTGAAATTGTTAAAAATAAAAGCAGTTTTCTTTGATAATTAAATATACTTCTTTTCTAGTTTTAAAAATATATGCGAGTAGTAATGTTTAAGTAACTTTAAATTAAAATTGTTCAACGATTTAATGGTTTCTTTAAACTTATTTCATATTTTAAATAAACTTATAAAATAGTGTTGTTACTATAAAATAAGCTATTAAAAATAATTAACTTACCATATAATTTTTATTTTAAATTCGGTTAACAATAAAACACATTTTTTGTAAGTTTTTATGTTTTATCTTACATAACTTATCATTAACTAAGGCTACTTTTTGTTGAGATTCTTAGTTTAAGATTTTTGTTAAAATTGCATTAATGTGATTAAGATACATTATCGTATGATAAATAATAAATTTCTACTGTCTTGATTTGTATACATCATAAGACTATATTTTTATCTTTAGTTGAATTTTTTAATTATTTTCAAGATTTAATTTTTTTATCACATTTGTTGATTTGTACGTATTTTTGAATACAGTAAAAGATTTAAATATATAAGTAAACAATTTGTTTCTTTGCTATATATTTATTTTCGTTATTTTGCATTAATTATTAAACGTATACGTTTAAAAAGAAAATGTTTGTTATCATATTAATGTTAGAAATAATGTTATTTAATATTAGTTAATATTTTACCAATGAATATGTATACACTCTTTGTACTTGATTATGTTTACATTTATAAAACATTGCAAATTTTTATAGCTTAAAGAATTATAACTGTAGTATTTTTTTTTTAAATCAAACTTTCTGTTACTAATAAACACTTTTTTCAGGAGTTTTTAGCAAAAGATTAATTTAATTTCTACTCTACAAAAAATTAATGAATAATTTCATATGAAAATATAATTTGTAATTTTATCAGATAAAACCTTATAATTAATTATGCTAGTACAACAGAAAAATATGCGATTTTTACGTCCAAAGTTCACAGCTCTAAATTAAAGAAACACAAAGTTTCTTACATTTAAAGTTTGTATTGACGTAATAACTAAAACAACGTACGATGTTTAACATAAAAAATAATCATATTAAAACAACCTTGACAAATGTTAGTGTTGATTTAATTTTTTAATTTGAACTGGTTTAAACCGGTATAAACTATACTTTAAAAACAAAAATAGTTGTAGTTGAGGTTTGTGTTTTGTACTACGTTTATTAATTTTTAAGTAAGTAACATTTATGATTATTAAATAAAAATACTGTTATTCAAACCTAATTTTGTAAGCTTGATGGTTTTAGGTTTAATGTTTAGTCATGAAACTAAATAAAAAAATTAAACAGATGTATTTTTTGTAATCACTCTGTTTAACTTCATAGTAAAATAATTTTTAAAAATGTTAGTTTTTCTTATTTTCAAAGTTTTTGCCATGCGAAATTCTTAAATAAAATTTTTAAGACACAAGACACCTGGTAAAAGTTTTAATAACTATAGTACAAAAAATAATCTTCAAGTACAACTATTTTAATTTTCAAAGTAAAATTTATACCGGTTTAAACCAGTTCAAACTAAAATATTGACACACCACTACTATTAGCAAAGGTTGTTTTAATATTATTATTTTTAATGTATACCATCTTACTTTGTTTTAGTCGTTACGTCAATACAAACTTTAGGTGTGAAAATTTGTGATTTTTTATTTAAGAGTTGCATATTTGTACGTAAAAATCGCATATTTTTCTGTGGTACGAGCATAATTAATTATAAGGTTCTAATTGAAAAATATATAAATTATTTTTTCGATATGAAATTATTCATTAAACTTTCATTAAGCAAAAATAAAGTTAATTTTTTGGTAAAAACTCCTAAAAAAGTGTTTATTAGTAACAGAAAGTTTTGTTAAAAAAATATTTAATAAAGTTATAATTCTAAAAGCCAGTGGTCGGCACGCTTCTTCGAATCCGTCATAAAATTAATGTTCTGTGCACCCCAATTAGTATTCTTTAGCGTCGCTAATGTTTAAGAATATATAAACACTTTTAATCGAATTTTTTACTAACAATTCGTTACACCAAGCTAACGTTTACACTCTAACTCTATTTTTACCCTATCCATTTCAATAAACTTTTAATATCAATGATCTAATTTTTACAACAATATTTTACTTGTATCACCTAGGTCAGGGGTCGGCAAACTGCGGCCCGCGGGCACGTTTATTTTTTGAATGGAATGCAGCCCGCGAAAAAAAATTATGTGGCACGCGACTATGTAAATGTGGCCCGCTGAGCAAAAATTTATTTTTAGTAAAAATTTTTTGTTAGTTTGATTTAATTTGATTAATTTTGTTTTGAGTCCCTGTATAACATTAAACAAAAAAAAAACTTAACTGCTTTGGCTTAAAATGTGAAAAAGACAAATTACCATTTGACTAGTATTTTTAACATTTTTGTAATAACTTTCTTCTTACAACAGCAAATTATTATCTGTAATACAGTCTAAAGAGTGCTTGGATTTAGTAAGTTGTGTATATAAAACTTATCTAATAAATAAACTAAATACAGATGTTTTCCATTATGTACAAGAGAAATGCACAGTAACTAAATAAATTTTCATTTCTTTACAATCTAAGATATAGTTACACATGTAATTTATACCTATTTTTCCTTATAGATGTTTTATAACTGTATGTTATATTTAAGTGTACACAAACACATTAAAAATTACATAATAATAAAAGCTTAAACTTAATTTATTTGGTTTGGACACATTTTGATGTTTTAGAAGTTTTCTGTGCATTTAAAATTAATTCCTATGCACACAAATGTACTCAGATGCTCCTTTTTTTGAACCAATTTTTTATTTAATACTTATTTAGATTAGATTACATTTATAAATAATGTATTATTATTATTGTTTCTATAAGTTATATCTAACTGTGTACAGACACACTTAAAATAATATACATGACATAAACTTAAATAGTTTTTGTTAGGTATATATTTTCAGTTTTCACAAAATATTTTTTGGCAAACTTTTGTTCATTTTGCCCATTTCCGCGTGTTTAAAAAGAACTATAGTACTCTATAACTTACAAAAAAAAATTATCAATCTATCGCACGTAATAAACTTTGGTTAAAAACGTGCGCTACACTTTAACAAAATACTTTTTTGAGGAAGTTTTATAGAATCTAAATTTATTTTCTAATAGTTGAAGGTCAGAAAGTCGTGTTGAAAATTTGTCTGATTATTTTCTAATTGCATTTAAAATGTCGAAATCCGTTTATAGTTTGATGTTTTTAGAGATTGTGTAATTTCGTATAGTTTTTTTATCTGAAACCCCCATAGTCTTAACTCTGTTTTAAAAGTCATAATAATGCACTATATCTCCTAAAATAACTTTTTTTTCTTGTAATACCAAGTTAGGTTTTTAAGTTGCTTTGGAAGAAATACTAGAAATGCTAAAAACAGTATCAAGTTTTTATAAGCAGCATTATTTATATTTTTAATTTTAAGAAAAGATAATATTTTATTTCTTAACTCATAGACTCGTTATAACATCAAACAAAAACTTAACCAGAACAATCAAAATTGAACTAGGTCAACGTATTGACTTTTCGTTTTTCAACTACTTTTTGAAACTGCTGGTGGTAAAGTTTTTTGACAAAATTGTGTGCACTACTTAAAATATTAGTTTCATACTGATTTTAAGCATCTTGTTTTCGCTTATAATGCTTCCTGGTTTATTTTCAAATGAAGTGAATTAATAAACAACATAAGTCCAAGATCTGGTTTTAAACGAAATCATATTACCATTATGTATCTAGCAACAGTTGCTGTAGCAACATTTTTTACAAAAATTTAAACCAACACCCATTATACTGGTGCATTGCACCTTTGCTTTTAAAATGTCTTTATCTGTTGTTGTGCTTTGCATTTGTTAAACCTAGAATTTATTCTAAAATTTCAAAGTTAGTAAAACATCTCTTATAAAAATTATAAGATTAGCAGTATCTGTTATATCAGTGCTATCATCTTAGCAGATTGATTAACATACTAATTTGATTTTATGGCTTTATCATCTTTAGACATATGCTAAACACGAATTCTTATATTATTGAAGAAATAAACAAAAAAAATTTACTACAGCCAAAACATTTTCTTTATAAAAGTTTTCTATTCTAAACGGTATCTCCGTTTTAGTAATTACTTTTGCTACTTTATAACTTACCTAAACATTTTTTTTGCTGATCATTCTGTAACTACAAGAAGATAATCATGTGCTTTGTTGAAACAGACTTAGTTAATTTTTATTTTTCTAATTCGTTTCTTGCAATAACTTCTAACGTTTTTTAATTCTTAGTGCTCGTTTTATACTTCATATTTAGTCTTTTTAAACGCAACAGTTTATTGCAGATGAAGAATTGTATAATGCTAAATAAAAAAGGAGTTTTTCTATTTGGTTAATGGCTAAATGAATTATATTATATAGTTAAATATGATTAAGAAACTTTGTCAAAATAATTGTTATTAAATATATTTAATTAATTATTGATAAACTTTTCTATCTCTTGGTTTTTTGAACTTTATTTTAAACATTTTCGCCAAAAAACCAGCCTATCTTAATAACTTGAGAAATTAAGACTAGGTTTAACCTGTTTAAGAAATTTTTCAAACTCAGGTTTGCGTAAAACTTTTATGTATCATTAAAACTAGTATGAGAACTCGAAGATTTATTCAAATGTAAAAGTTTCATATTTAATTAAATCTTCGAGTTCTCATACTAGTTGTTATGACTGTAGTATAGTTTATTAACTATAATTTTCTTAGCCTAATTTTATATTACGTATGTTTTCAAATGATGATACTTTAGTAAGGTATTTAAGTTTAATTAAGAACAAGTTTTTAGCTTTTTAAACTTTTAATAAACTTAAACTGAATTGATATAAGTCAGTCATTTTTGCATTATATGTGGTGACCATGTAAAAGACTTATTTATAAATAATAATTTATTTCTAAATCTATTTGACTATTAATTATGTTATTTTTTTTACAATACAAATAGGTAAAAATTTTATTTAGTCAAGTAACTACTGATTTTTTAGAAAGTTAAAGCTATCTAAAACACAAAAACTATGTTCAAAAATTAATATTTCTAAAAATATGAAAAAGCGGTTCATTTTAGTGCCGCCCAAAAAATGTTTTTCAAGCTCAGTTTTCATAAAGAACTAGATTGTAAATAAATAATAAAAATTTTAAGTCAAACTTTTTTAGTCTTTAAGAAAGTACGTAGTTTGTTAAAACTAAGGTATAATAGTCAATGTAAGTTTTATTTCGATGAATATGTATAATTTATTTAGGTGTTTGTTGTGTAGCTAAAAGTCACTCAAAATAATTAACTGAATAAAAATAATTTTTTTTAGTGTGACTAAAACCGAAAGATTATCTAAAGGTCACTAAAACTGCGGCCCGAGAAAATTTTCGAAACTTTAAATTTGGCCCGCGAGCACCAACTGCTTGCCGACCCCTGACCTAGGTCTAAAATACTAACTAGATTAATTTAATACATTCCCTCTACCCCAATTAATAATCAGTAGTCTTGGTACTTTTTATTGAATGGTTAATTTTGTTATTTAGTAAAGTTAACGTAATACTTTTTTATTAAGTAGCTTACTATAATTTTATAAAAGGTATTACTTTAGTTTCTGCGCAAAAAAAAAAAATCATGTACCCCAAAATAAGTTTAATGCACCCCAAAAGTCTCGTGCACCCTTAAATAAATTTCATGTACACTAGTGTGCACCAGTGTACACCGTGCCGACCACTGTTTAAGCTAAAAAACTTTGCAATGTTTTATAAATATAAACGTAATCAAGTACAAAGACTGTATACATACATATATATATTAGTACAATGTACTCTAATATTAATAAAAAAGCTTTCTTTAAACTTAAACGTTGAATAATATGCAATTCAACAAAACAAATAAGTAGCAAATTAACAAATTATTATCTTGTATTTTTGAACTTTTTACTGCATTAAAAAAAAAGGAAAATACAATAAAGTTGATAAAAAATCAAATCTAGGAAATTTTTATAATTGAATTTTTTAAAATTGCAACTATATATCAAAATATTTTTTAAAAATAGAACTAAGTTAAAACAGGAATTTTTTTTTCCTACGGCAATGTATCTTTATCAAAATTTTGTGCATTATAACTAAGAGTCTGAACTCATAGAAAATCTTTGGTTTACGATAAGTTATGTAAGATATATAGCAGTGGCGTGTTTTGACTGGTTTCCTGTTTCCTGTGAACCCTTTGAAAAAGAAAAAAACAATAGAATATCACTAAAAACGTTGTTTTTTGACTTTGTTTTGGTTATTTGATAAACTTTGAATAATGAATGTTGAAATTATAACACTGAAAGATAAAAAAGTTTCCTTAACAAAAAATGCTACTTTTTGCCCAAATGAAATAAATTTTAAATAAAATTTTAATTGTGACGTCATAATAGGTAAAAGTTTTAAAGTAGCATTTTTTTCTAGGAAACTTTTTACTAAGATGCTCTTAATTCCTACTATAACTTGATACTTAGTATAAATAACTTTTAATACAGTATTGTTTTTAAACTAGTAAGTACAATTTTGCTTAAAAAATGTCCAATACAATCACTAAAGTTTTATTTTACCAAGTTAGTTGTATATAATAATGTTGTGTGAATCTTTTGTACTTTAATTTTTTTTTTTTTTTTATGTGTCAACCAACTGGGTTTAAACCTTGAAAAGTTCAGTAAGGAGAGTTTTCAGATTATTTTTAGTCCACCTGGCTATTTATTCTTTTATCATTTAATGGTATCTTGATATTTTTTTATTTAAGTTGTTTTATTTTTGTATATCTGTTGGCCACAAAGTTGGTCTTGATTTATTGTAATTTCTAACTCAGAGAGATTACAAAATCATTATTAGAATTCCTGCACCATCAGGCAAACATTTAATTATAATTTAGAGATATTTTAATTTTGTTGTAAAAATCTAAACATTTTTTGATAATTATCTAGGATGATGTCGCAACAATATCAAGCTGAAATTATATTTTGTTTAATATCTTTTTGAACCATAATTTTAGACTTAAAATCAATATTTTAAGCCTTATATGATTATTCTAAAATTATTCTTCGTTTTAAACAACCTATATAAATACATATTTAGAACTAAATTTATTTGTTAAAAACTAAAACAGTTAATTGATTTTATTTTACAGTATAGGAATGTATATATGTTATTGTATCATTTGCTTTATTTTAAAAATAAAAGAAATTAAATATATAAGTTTTATTGATTTATAACAAATAAGTCTTATTTATGTATTTATAAAATATAATTTTAAGCCTAAATTATGGTTAAAAACAACATTGAATTTAATATAATTTCAGGTTGATATTGGTGCAACATCATCCTAGGTAATTACCTATTTTTTTAGTGAAATTTCAATTTTTATAGATTAAATTACTTGAAAAAATGTTTTTATTTTATATATTATTTTTTCCGGCTATTTAGTTTTAATTTACCTAAATGTAATACAGTATAATAAATAAATATGTATAATATTTTTCCATTACTACTTATATGTTTTTTTAAGCAGACAAAAAATTTTAAACACAGAGTTTTACGGCTAAATATTGCGTACTTAATTGGTAGTGCAAACCTAAGAAATGCGTAATTAAGCGGGAAATTAAGAACAAAAAAAATTGTGAAACCCCTTTGAAAAAAGTCTAGACACGCCCCTGATAAATATTCTAAAGAATTTAAAATAAGTGTTTCATAATTAATAGACTATAAAAAAACTTGTATATGGTAAGTCACTCATGATTTTTAATTACTAGTATCACAATACTAACAACACTACTGTATAACTTTATTTCAAAATGTTTGTAGAAACCATTTAATCATTAAGCTATTTAGATTCAAACATTACTTTAACATTCCTACTAGCATACTTTTTCAAAGTTAAAATAGAAGTTGATTTACTAAACAGAGAAAAGTGCTTTTATTTTAATTTTTTTAAATTATTTTATATAAAGTAATTTTGTACTCGATTGGTAAACAACATCTGGTATTTTGAAGATTTATGTCTAAAGTAACTTGCGTAAAATTATAATCAAGTTTTTTTTTTATTCAAAAATTGTTTGAACTATTAGTAACGGTTTAGTCTTTTTTGGTATTAAAAAATTCGAAAGAAAAAGTATAATATATTCTTTTGTAATTTTTTGATAGTAAAAAAATATATTTAATATTGTAATATTTTTTTAAATCTTGTTTGTTACTGACTTAAAGCTGCTAAAACTACTAAAATAAAAGTTAGTCATTGATACTTAAAGTAGTGGTGGGCAACGTTTTTCAATCAACGGCCGGATCCGGAAATATTTAGTCTTTTGCTGGCCGGAGCATTTTGAATTAGTCATTTATTGGATCTAGATTCAGTCGAATAATAACTTTTTAGATGACTTGGTATTAACTTTAAGTCGAGATCCGGATCCAGTCGGATTCTAATTAAAATATAAGCTTCGGAACCGGCCGGAATCTATTCATATTGATACAGTGGATCACTTTTTGAATCCTTAAAATTCACAAATCTTTCTCAAGTCTGACAACTTAAGTTATATATTGAGACTCGTCAGTTGATTAAACAATGTCTATAAATATAATTGACACTGTAGTTTACAAAGGTTTGTATATAAAATATCGAATTTAAAAAATCACTTTGCTTGGGATAATTTGACAAAACGATATTCCAACTTCGTTAGAACAACATAAAGTATTTGGACAAAATGGTATATTCATTAGAACACAATTATTTACAAAATCATTTTTTAGTATGTTTTTGAAGTCATATTCTTACAGTTTTGATTTGTAAAAATATGATGCAAAGTTTTATAAAAACTTTGTAATATTGACCCTTCGCGGGTCTGTCACTTCGCCTGCGGGCCGGTCATTTTCATTTACGGGCCGGATCCCATTAAAATTTAAAAAACCATTGGGGTCGGTTATTTTCACTCTGCGGGCCGGATTCGGTTTGCGGGCTGTACGTTGCCCAGCCCAAACTTAAAAGATATCGTTTAAAAGTTCAAGACTAAAGTAACAAGCTGTATTAACAAAAGAAAATACTTTTTTTTCAAAATGAAAGACAAGTATATGTAGAAAATAAGTAATTTGATGTTATATAGAATAAAAAATAAAAATTAATTTATATAGAGGAAACTTTAAACCTATTTTTATAGAAATAAATACTCCTATACAATAGATTAATTATACTCTGGTATAACAACAAAGCTGATTCTTGGTTTTTAGTTCAAATTCTTGATTTTAAATTCAAAATTGCGATTTAAACAAACAAAAGGTATCTTATATAAATTTAGTTAATTATGAAACAATAAAACATGTTATATTTTTTAATAAACATTTTTTTTATATATTTGCTTACTAGCTAAAATAAAGCTGGTGTTTGTTTGAATATATTTAGAATTCTGTTTATCTAACAAATAAGAAGTTTAGCTCATCAAAACTTCATCAATCACGGTATAAAAAACACAAGGCATGTCTTTTAAATTCAAACCATTTAAAAAGTCTTTCTAGGCTTATAAATCACTAATATTGTTTTATACCAGTTAAAACTTCTGAGTGACAATACATTTTTTTCATTAAAAGATTGGTTTATTTCATATTTAGTTTAAAATATATTTAAATTTTTAATAGTAGTTACGTTGCTAAAAGTTTTAGATGCAATAGATTTTGTAAAAATTTAAATAGTTAGACACAACATGTTTTATTATTTTAAAAGAAAACGACAGATTTTAGTAATGTTTAATTTTTTTTAACTTGACAAAATTTGACCTCTTTCTCAAATTCTAATGTTTTTTTACATATAGTTTAATAAAAAAAACGATATAAGAAAGGACTGTTGTTCTGTCATGATAACAAATTAACTTTACATCGGGTTTGAAGACTTGTTTTGATAAAACCGAAAGTAAAGGTATTAATTAAAACTTGAAAAATTTCTTAAAGGGTTTTCTAGTTAATGTAGTGCAATACTTCGAAACTAATACGCTCTATTTTTGATTTCCATAAAAAAAAGCAAACTTTTATTAAAACATGAAAAACAGTTTTACTTAAAGCATTTTTCAATCAATTTTTGTTACAAGTTTATTAACTTTAGTGATATTTAAAAAATAGTAACATGTTAAGTTAATTATGGCTAATTGTTAATAGAATTATGTTTTATAAGCGAACAACAACAATTAAATAACTTATCAAATTTTTATTTTTTATTCTTTTAATAAACTTAAACTTATAAAAAAGATTAATTTATATCTTTAAAGTTTTAAGCTTTTATTGCCAACCAAACGCAAGTTCAAATTAAGCAGGAAAAGTAAAAATCACTTTTCAATTTTTTTTTTTCACTTATAAAATCATATAAGTATGTTAGGTTTGTAGTTTTAAAATACATGGATACGTTAAAAAAATCTCTCACAGTTTCAACTTTTTTAAAGAATATAACTTTTAAACTTATTTCATTGATTAATAATCTGTACGTTCTTGCAAACTTATAGCACAAATATCACAATTAACATTTTTTTAATTTCGCTTAAAATTTCGTTATTCAAAAATTTTTGACAACGAAACGATTATTAAAAAATTATATTTAGTTTTAAAATAATAATAAATTTAATCAGTTATAGTAACAGAAATATCATGAAATTAAAGAGCACATCTTGGACCGGTAAAAAGCTAGTAAAACTTTATAAAATTAGAAACTATTTTTAGACCGATTTGGATGTTTATTAGTGCAAATTTATTTTTATTGTTTCATGTTAATTTATTAATTTTGTAGTTTGCATTATCTCAAATTATACTAAGATTGTGTGTTACATTTAATTATGCGTGTTATACAATACTAAATTTTAGTTCACTACGTCTTACACGTTAGAGGAATAAATTTTAAGAAAGTTTTAGTATACAAAACTTGGGGCTTTCAAGGTATAAACTTCCATGGATTCAGCAAAAAAAAGATTTAAAAAACTGTATTTAAAATTAAAACTATAAAGATATTAATTTTATTTTGTTTGTACAGTACGTTGCATTGATTTAAATCAATGTATGAGTTTTACAGTATAGTTAAATACTTACTGATTTAAGCAATTAATTTTAAAATTTACCTCAAATTGATTGATTAAACCATCATATTATTACAAAGTTTAGAGTGAAAAAATGTTTATTAGTAAGATAATTTTATTAAGATTTTAATTTTCAAAATAACTTTAAACCGGGTTGGCAGACTTTGCTTGAAGTTTAATTTTGTTTAAATAGCTAAAATTAAAATAGTTTAGTAAAAATAGTTCTCTCGAGTGTATTTTCAAAGCTACGATGACATGAGTTTTATTTCAAGTTCTGGTCTTTAAATTTTCAAAGGCTGCTGACATCTAAACTAAAAAAGAAATTTGTTAATTGTACTCTAAAGTTTTTTAAAATTTTGTTTGAATATAAAAAAAAATAACAAGCTATGTATTCACTACAAAAGTTTGAAATATAATAATCCACGATGTTTTATATTAAATGTAACTTTGTATATATAATTTGAATAAATGTTAAATCCATTAAAAGAACTAATAAACTAAAGTATTTAAGATACTTATTTAAACAGGTTAAAAACACTATAAATAACAATTTTAAGCAATGAGTATAAGAAAACTAATAAAAAATTGCTTTAAGTTGTTATCATAAAACAAATTAAGTCCTAAAAATACTTTTACAATTATATTGGGAGTATAATAAATTTTCATTATAAATTTTGTTTTAGTTTTTTTTAGATGAATTAGTGAAACGACTTAAATTAAAAATAATATATATATATCGTAGTTGTTTAGTTTAAAAAAAGGTTTTAATTATTTTTCAAGTTACTTCAAGTTAAATATTTTTTACATCACTAAGATTTTACACTTTCATTGTATAAAACTTTCGTTCTTTGTATAACATAAAATGTAAAAATACTTTAGTTTTTATGTGATGTATTTTGTTTAGATAACTGTTTTTTTTTACTTTAACTAAAAAATAAAAAATTTTGCTAAAAATCACAATTAGATTACAATTGAGTTTAAGACAAAACCTTATCTTTAACAAAACTTATTAGTCTAGTTTTTCTAAAAAACATATTTTTTATGAAACGTGTGAAAACTTAGTGCAGAATGTTTGACTAAAGCTCGTTACTTTTTTGATCTGATTAAAAATAATTAACATAGAGCATTCTTATTACTTTTATACATATGAAAAGGATTTTAACTTCTATTGACTAGATTTTGTATTTATTGTAATAGAATAACACTAACAAATAAAAATTTATACTTAAAGTAAATTATAAAAAAAAAACAAAAATTAAAATCATTTTGTGTTAGTTTGAAATTTACTTTTGATGATTACATTTGTATAATTTTTGTAACGTTTACGTTTTTTGTTTTATTGTATTGTTTCAACTGTATTTTCAGTTATAAAATTTATTGGAAAATATTTAAGAAAAATATTATTTAATTAGTCAGTAATGTATGTAAAGACTGACTCTTAAACTATTGCGTAATAAGTCTAATTGCTTACCTAATAGTTGAATAAGGTAATATCTATAAAACCAATATTTTTTCCAGTTTTTATAAAAAACCTTAAGCCAAGACGGTCAGACAATCTATGATAAAGAGGGAAGTTTTCCAAAGTTACAAAGTAAATTTTCAGCTGAAAAAATCTTGTGATTTATGCGTGCCGCAGTTTGTTGGTCTTCTTATTAGTTAAACTTTTATAAAAGCTTTGAGACGGTTTAGGTATTTTTTATGTATAAAGCTTTATTTTGATTAAATGTTTCAAAGATATCTAAGCCTAACAAACGTTATTTACTTTTATATAATGAAAAGCTCTGATTTTAAAATGGATGTCGACACATAAGTTTTAATTAAATGATAATAACTGACATACATAACATTTTTTTCTTTAAGTATATGAAAGTTAACACAAAAATAGCGAGTTTATAGTAATAGCTGACGACAGACTGCGTATTAAGCTGCGATCGAAAATGTTCTTTTTCTTCTTTCTATTTTCTCAAATATTAAAAATTTAATTTGTTCAAGTTTATGTTGTTTAGTAGTTTATTGCGTTTAGCTTTTTATTTGAGTAACATTGTAGTTTTTAGGCTATTGAGCCATTGTATTTTGGTTTGGATGATTAGTTTAGTTAAAGATTCGTTTTGTGTTGCAATGTTTTACTTATCAGTTTTTTAATAGTTATTGTTATTTGCACTTTCGTTGTACATAAATTTCTTTTCACTGACTGGATTTCTGTTCAAACAGTAAAATAAGTTAAGCAAGCTTTTAGTAAGTTATCAGTAAATCTATTAAATCAAATAAAAAAGTAATTATGAACTAACTGGGGATTTGCGATTAAATAAAGCTACAGACTTCCAGTATTATATATGAAAGAAAGCACATACCTTAGTTAGTTTAATTATTATTATTAATCATTCTACTTATTATGTATACCATCTCACAAATGTATAAAAATATATGTTTAGTTCAGAAATTTTAAATATGTTTAGCATACATAAGATACATTGCAGTTAAAAATACCTGGTCAAGTAGTATTGAGTGAAAAACATAAGCTACTTTAATGATTTAGGCCGATAATACTATTACGCTTTAAAGCTATGTAAAGAATATTTTACTAGTTTTACTAGTTTTATATACAACAACCCGGACAAAATCACTGAGTAAACAAACTAGTAAAAATATATTTTAGATTATTAAGAAAGTTTATGTTTAAATATTGTTACGTCATTAAAAAATTTAGATGAACAAAATTTGTAAAAAATCCTTTAACAAAATTGTTGCAAATTCGTACAAAAAAAAAAAGTTAGATTTGTTGTTCAGGGTGTCTTATAAACTAATAGGTTTTTAAATTAATGTATAAAAATGAAATATTTTTTGCTAAATTTTTTTGCTGAAACTTTAAGTATTGTAATGTTTCAAAATGTAAATTATGGCATCGGTCAGCCACGTAATTTGACGTCTATTTTGCTATCACTTTGTGAAAGAGAGCTAAATTGGTGGTATTGTGATTTGATAATAAGAAAAAGTATTTTTTCGTGTTCTGATAGCACTACAGTTATTTTTGCATTTAAATATCACATATAATTATTGTTTAAATAATCATAAACATAAAATAAAATCATAAGATCAAATCGTATAAATTTGTAGCAAAACAATTTCAAAATTGTGTTATAAAAAAAGAGAATAAGCTACACGAGAAAACTTGATTTTGTTTTTACTTTTTTTGTATCGTTTTACACCAAAGTACAAACTCAACATGTTTTTAGAAGCATAAGTTTTAACTTGTTAAAGTAATAAAGTTGAAAAATTACTATAAAATTGTTTAATAGAGTACCATATTTTTATAGGGTTTATAGTAAACGTAACATTATAATAAATTACGTTTATATTTTTTGGTTTATGTTATGTAAGTTTTTGCTTTATTGGCTTACATAAGCTTTAAAGTTTAACGTTTTCAATTTAAATTTATTTTAATAAAACAACAAAAGCTTTTTATTTCAAATAAAAGACAACTAATAATGTTATAATTAATAAAGGTTGGTACTAATTAAGATTTAAAACTGTTTAATTGATTTTTATAGTTTTATAGATTTATTATTTTAGGTATATTTCGCAAAGCCACGGTGGACTGAAATTGTTTTTTAAATTCCTCTTTATTTCTATTTATTTCTCTTAGAAGAATTCTTAGCCATTAGTTAAATTTAATAGTAGTTAACTAACTAGGGACTGGCGATTAATTTAGACAAAGCGTTATTTTCAGCTACAAACTTCCTGTATTATATATAAAAGTAAGCACATTCCACAGTTAGTTTAATTATTACTATTAATCAATATACATATTATGTATACTATCTCACAAATGTATAAAAAATATATGTTTAGTTTATAAACTTTAAATATGTTTATCATACATAAGATGCATCGCAGCTAAAATACCTTGTCAAGTAGTATTAAGTGAAAAACATGAGATACTGTTATATTTTAGGCCGATAATACTTTAACGCTCTAAAGCTATGTAAAGAAAATTTTACTAGTTTTACTAGTTTTAAATACAACAACCCGGTCAAAATCACTCTGTGAATAAATTAGTTAAAATATATCTTAGTTTATTAAGATAGTTTATCTTTAAGTATCGTTACGTCATTACAATATTTAAATGTACAAAATTTTTGAAAATTTATACAAAAAGTATGTAAAATTCTTCGTCCAGGTTGTCTTATAAACAAAGAGGTTTAAATTTATAAACAAATATTCAATATTTTATGCTGAAGATCTTTCTAAAACATTGTTAATTTCAGAATGGTTAAGTTACGGTCAGCAACTTATTTTGACGTTTATTTTGCTATCACTCTGTATAAGAGAGCTAAATCGCTGGTAGTGTGATTTGAAAACAAGGGAGAAAGTAATTTTTGTGTTTAAATAACACTTTAGTTATTTGTTAATTAAAATATCACAGATAGTTATTATAAAAGTAATCATATAACTAAACACAGTTTATTTCTTAGTAAAAAACTACACAATTAATGTTCTTATATTTCTAATTCATATTTTTATCTGTTATATTATTAGTTTTTAGCTTGCTAATTTTCAAAAATAAAACTAGAACCTCTTGATGGACAACTATTATTGTCGGTGAACAAAAATTAAAGTAGAAGATCTTATGCTGACTAAAGTTTTTAGTTATGTCCCAAGATGCCACATAGTTTTGTTAAGTTGTACTACAAAACATAGTTCTTTAATTGTAAAATTTTTATGATACAACAACTTAATAAGCAATAAATTGCAATAAAAACTGTTTAAAAAGTACGTAATATTTTTTTGTTATCTAAAAGTACAATTTAAATTAGCTAACACGATGTACTTAAGTAAAAAAAAATAGCTGGCAGACCACAAGTGTTTTTTGTAAAGCGCAGGGGGCCACAAGTTGCCTAACCTTGGTTTATAATCTCTTTATTAAATAATTTAACAGCAATAATAAGTTTGGTAACCAAACTAAAAATTACTCTATATTATAAGAAGTTCTATTGCTAGCGAAACGGTGTGTATAAAACTAATAAGCTCGTGGACAAATTTAAAAGTAGCAATGCTTACTTATTAAACAAAAATAGATGTTTAAAAGTATTGTTAATAAGTAAATGCAAGTTTAAATTTATTATTTTTTGAACGATAAAAAATGCTCAAAAGGTTTAATCTAAGGACGTAGTGTACGTAAAAACTTTCGGTTATCGAGTTGTTTTGTACTGTATAGTATATTCTACAATTATATTATTACATTTTACTTGCCAAAAATTCGAAACTGATTAAAAAAATAATTAGGTTTACTTAAAAATAAAAGTTATTTTTTTGTCTATAACCCTTTATAGCAGCCAATTTAATGATGTTAGTTTTGAAACTTACACTAGATATTTTGCAGTTGCCGATGAAAAAAAGGTCTGAGTAGGTTTTGTTGGTAGTATTAAAACTTACACTAGATGTCTGGATGTGCTTTTAAAAAGCAAAAAAAAGAAAAAAAAGTCTAAGGTGTTTTCAGTTGTAGTTTTTTGAGTAATCTTGTTTGCGGGGGCCATAGCTATTTTAATTTCTTTAAAGGAGCCTTTTTTTTTTTTATTTGGGTAACCTGCTTTATAGAGTGTAGAAAAATCTAATTACAACATTACTAAAAACTATAAGCCACCTTCTAAAAGTTTATTTATACAAGAAGTCTAGTTAAGTGTTACGTTTAGTTTGTTTATAAGTTAAATTACTGATTTGTTTACTATTAGCTTTTATTTATTAAAATCTGTTGGGTTTATTGTTTTTACATTATCAACATGCAATGAAAATGTACATACAAGATTTTAAAAACTAATGAATTAAAAAAAAAATAATCAATTAATAAGCAAAAATTACCAAAAGTAGTTAATTAAAAACAATAAATTGTAAACATACAAATGATTCTATGTTATACATATTAAATATAGCTTACATATTGGTTTTACAGCATTCCTATTACAATACACATCTAAATTCTAAATCAAACTTTATATGAAAAATACCCCTAACAAACTTGAAAGTATTCTGGTATACTTATTTGGAATACATTTGGAATCTATATTTATAGTTAAGCTGAAGTCTAATTGCTCACCTAACAGTAAAGTTAGTATTGTAATTAAAACCAATGATTTTTCCCATCCAAGTTAGAGAAACCTTAAGCTAAGACAGGCTGATGACTGATTATTGCAAAGAGTGGATTTCTTCTAAGTTTCCAAATAATATATTAATAATTAAACTTAACTTATCTAAACTTTATTCTTTACGTTAAAAAAAATAAAGTTTGGAACTTTGGAATTCATTTTATTCTTCAACAATTTGGTGAACAAATAGAAAACAACACTGTTTGTTTATTTTACATAGATAATATTTAAATCTAACTACAGCTTTTAGCAATGTTTACATTATTATTTGTAATAAAAAATAAAATTCGATCTCAGGCTAAAAATTATAAAATATATTTTTATTTAGTTTTAAAATACAATAAAGAAATAAAAGGATTTTTGTTTTGTCCGCTAACCAACTAAAGTTGCACTGGATTAGAATTTTTGATTGAAAAACGAATTTTAATTGATTTACATGAAAAATCGCAGGAGTAATTTTACTATTGTTAGTAAACAACAGTACTAGTTTTACTTATATTGCATAACAGTTATATATCATTTTTATGAAGTGTAATACTTTTAAGTGTCTGACAAAAGACTCTTAACGAATCCGTTACTTTTGAATGACTGCTGATAGTCCAGATGAAGTCAAGATTATTTATTTTCATTGAAACATGCTTTAGTACTGTATAACTTGCATATATAATGTATCACACAATCTTTATATGTTTTTAGATGGTATAAGCTACAAAAGTACTAAACAACAATAAACATGCAACCATAGAAATAAACATGAAACAATAAATATGCAATTTGGTCTAAAATTAGTTTCTAGATCTATAGAGTTATACTGGCTTTTCCCCAGTCCAAAATGTACAAATAACTTTGATGATAATTCTGTTACTAAAATTGCTTAAATTTATTATTACTTTATAACTAAATATAATTTTTTAGTAATCGTTAGTCATCACAAACATTTTAATAATGAAATTTTAAGCGAAATTTAAAAGGTAATAATTGTGATATTTGTGCTATAAGTTTGCAAGAACTTATATATTACTAATCAATAAAATAAATTTGTAAGTTTTTTTCTTTAGAAAAAGTTCAAACTGTAGCAGATTTTTTTAAACTTATAAATGTACTTTAAATTACAATTCTAACAAACTAGTATGCTTTTATTAATTTAAAATAAAAAAAAGTAATAAACAGATTTTTACCTTTCCTGGTTAGATTAATTTTGCTATTGGTAGGCAAAAAAACTTAAAATTTCAGAGATACAAGTTAGTCTTTTTTTATAAGTTTAACTGCATTAAAGGAATAGAAAATTAAAATTTGATAACTTATTAAATTGTTGTTGTTCGCTTATAAAATATAGTTCTATCAACTATAATCCATAACTAAATTAATATAATAGTATTTATCGAAAAAAAAAAGTTAATGAATTTGTAACAAAAATTTGATTGAAAAATGCTTCAAGTAAAACTGTTTTAATTCTTTTAATAAAATGTTGCATACTTTTATAAATGCAAATAAATAATAGATCGTATTAGTTTTAACGTATTGCACTAAATTAACTAATAAGCTTATTTCCTATAAAATTTTATTGTTGTTATAAAAAGTATCTCAAAAATTAAACAATCTTTGTTATACAATATCATTTATTAAGATCGAAAATTTCTTAATTAAACAAACAAAATTTATATATAACAATAACTAACGCTATAAAATTAAAATAAATTATCATCTAGTTTTTGAATTTTTAAATTATCTGGTTTTTGTTTACCAGCTTAAAAATAAAGCATGTGTTTGTATGATTGTTAAGTTAGAATACTAAATGGATTTAACAATTAAAAATATCATTAATAAAAGTTAAAATAGTTACTGCAAAAAATATAAAACTTACGCTTCTAACCGCTACATAACCATTAAATAGTTTATAAATAACGTTGTGTATATTAGTATACACCAGTAAAAATTACAGTAGTAAAGAAAACTCACTTCAAGTTAATATTGCTTTAATTTAAATATAGTTTATAAGAAAATTTAACTGTTTAGTTTTAGTTACGTCACTGCAAGTTTTTAAACATTACACATACATTAATTTTAGTATGTTTTTTTTATCTTTTGTAAACCGATTTACACAACTTACTTTACTTATTCTTTAAAAAAAAAGTTAAAGCAAACAACAATTTTTAGTGATGTTTTTTTTATTCTCAATTAAATACAAAACCTGATCTCTTCCTTAAAATAATGAAACATTTTCAAAAATTCTAAATTAAAGTTAAACAAAAGATAACAGCTTTTCTTTACCTGGACACAAGTTATCTTTAAAACCGATTGAAGGATTTATATATAAAAAAAAACGAAATTTAATTGATATAAAAATTTACAAAAGAGGCTATAAACCTTGTTAGTAAACAGTAGTACTATAATAAATTTTATTATATGATAATTTTACACCATCTACCTTAAGTATAATGTTTTATTGTATTTCGCTAAAAATTATGACTTTACAAAACCGTTGCTTTTCAAAGACTTTACGTTAAGAGTGAACACTGTTCTTATCGACAATAGATTCTTTTGCTTTAAGTGTTGTAATATCATTATAATGAATTAATGACACTATTTTAAATGCATTATTGTATAATGTAAACTAAAATGTAGAAGTATATCAAATAACAGAAATATGGATTCATTACTAATTAATAAAAAATTAGCTTAGTTGCGTAAAATTTATACTGGTTTTCACCAGTTAAAAATAAAAAAAAAGTATAAATTTTCTAATGTATTATAAAAATGCTTCTATTTATAAAAAAATAAAAGTAAACTTTATTATTCTACAATATTTACGTCATTAAAAATAAAAATTGTAAGGTTAAAGAAAATTTTTGTGATAAAAATTTACACAAATTAACTACTAAAAAACTACTAGCAATCAAATTCAAAAATATAGAGCATATGCCATAATAAAGAAATTTATTTATTGTGTTTTCATTGTACTTGTTTTTTTTCATATCGGAGTTAACTTTTACTAAAGCTTTAATGGAATAAGTATTTACCGGTGTAAAAAATTTGGTTTAAAAACTAAATAAAATTGCTTAAAAAAACTGACATGTTTCACAAGGTTAAAATAAAAATGAATAATAATAAATAATAATTAAAAATATTCAGATGATCTAAAAAATGCGACCAGCTGCTATTGTCAAACTATATGAATAGAAAAGTTAAAATATAAAAACTGATAGTTATTTCACATACTTTGGTTAAGCTATAACTAAATTGAAATTACTTGCAAAACATTAAAATGAATTCATATCGTTTATACAGGAAATACCAAAAAATTTTATTACTCAAAAACTGTTTGGTATTTTAACTATATTGCTGTAAAATTTAGTCTCCGTAAAAATGAATTACATTTAACACTTTTTGTCCAACTTAACGTATATTACCTTTTCTAGTCTTAAAATTTCAAAATATATTATAATAAAAATATTTGGAAAAATTTAAAAACACAAACTTAAAAACGAAATTAATAAATAAACTTTTTTTGAAAATGAGTCAGTTATGTTTAAACTTTTTAATTAAAACCAGTACCAAAACCAAATTATTCAAAAACGCAAAGAAAATAATAAGAAATTCCAAAAATTATTTAATAGTTAAAAGTATTTTTTTTAATTTAAACAAAATAGCTATAGCATAGTTTTAAAGCGTTTGTTAAAACGAAAACTTTTTAATAGACTAAAAATTTAACAAAAGTAATTGCATAAATATTATTATCACATAGTTCATGTAACGGTTAGTCATCAGACAACAAATATTTTGTTTTAATAATCGTTCTCTATATTAAACTAAAAGTCTTTGCAAATGTAAAAACAAATTTAGAAAGTAGTCATTTTATCAAATTATCAATTTTTTTTTTAATACAATATCTTTTTTTTTTCATAAACTATAAATTAATGTTCTATCACAGTTTATAACATAGCTTTACAAACATTTATCAAAGTCTGTACAATCAGTTGAGAAACAACTTTTTAAACTTCTCTATATTTAAGCAATTAGTAAATATTACGTTTAGTTGATTAGAAACAAGCTTAGTTGACTAGAATACAATGTTTTAAAAAGTAGAGCTTTAAATTAAATAATTTTTGAGCCTGTTCATTTTTGAGATTTCTTAAAATTTTATTTAGTTTTAACGAAGTATATATTTTTAGTAATACTTACGTCACTACAAACTTTAGATGTATGAAGCTTTCATAAATACTTTAATTTTTAAAACTTTTGACATACCAATTGAATACAACATTTTTCGTTTATTCTGTTAAAACCAATATTCAATTCAAATAAAAAATTGCTTTTAGTAGTATTTTAATTTTCACTTGCAAAAAAGAAAACAATGTGTGATCTCTACTAAAAAACAATAAAATATGTTGACAAACTTTTTAAATTAAATTAAGGACTTTTGGTTTGTTTGGTAACAAGTTAACTTTGTACTAAGTTACATTTTTATTAAATTATAACTTAATTTATTTTTGAAAAAACTTACTCTGCTCTAAATAATGTAAGTTTTTAAGTAAAAAACAACTAGTTAGATTTTTTTTGACTAACAATTTTACACTATTTAGTACTATGGTTTGAAGTTTATTATTAAAAATTTTTTCTTAACAAATCCGTTATTTTCGATTGCCTATTGTGTGGTTAAAGAGAAGATTATATGTTATTCAAAAAGATTGCTTTGCCATCGGTGATTTGATAACAACATAAACACTTACATTACACTGTTTAAAAACATTTTGTAACTTCACAGGTATTATTAATTTAAAATTAAAACCACCTCATACTATAGGAACAAGCATGATTGAACAATTTAAAAACAATTCTAGTTGTGTAAAAAAGATACTGGCTTTTCATTATTTATGAAATAAATTATTGTTTAGATAATAGTTTTTAAATTAAAAAGGTTTAATCTATTTAAATTTTGTAGGTAAATGTTTCTTTTTTATAATTGTTACGGCACTATAAACTTAAAAAAAAACAAAGCTAAATTTTATTTTCTAGATTTTTGGTTTTTTTCGAAATAATATACCACGAGATTAATAATGAGCGAAACTAATTATTTTTTTTGAAAATGTAAATTTAAAGTTTCAATAGATAAATTTATTTAGTTTTTTTTTGTATTTTATGTATATCGATATATATCAAAGTATAAAATTAACACAAAATTAGTAGCATAAGTATTAATTTGTTTAAGAAACTAGGTTTGAATTACTTTAAAATTGTTTTGCAATGTTGACATGTTTTCACGTGTAATAGTTAAAAAAGTGTTTTTAAATTTACTTAGTCTATATTATGTAAGTTTGTTCTACATTGGCAAAACTAAACTTTTAGGTTAAATATTTAATGAAAAGTAGTTAAAGTGAAACAACTAAATATTATTTTATTATAAAAGTTAAAAAATATTAATATAGCTATTAGTAAAGATTAGTTCTAGTTAAGTTAAAAGAATAGTTAATTTTAATATTTTTTAGCGGTATATATCTATACCGACTTTATACTTCATGAATAGAAAGATTCTACTTTTAAGTGATCGTTACGTCATAACAAATTTTAGAAAACATTTTAGTTTAAAAACGTAATGATTTTGACCTAAAAATTTGCATAGTTAACTGTTGGACTAATAATCAGCAACACAAGTTTATTTTTATTCTTATAACACATCGTATTTATATTTTAGTTGTATAGTTTTATTTCGAAGTAATACCTTCACATAGTGTTAATTACACTAGTGTTATTAAAAAATAAGTAATTATTAAAAAAAATTTAACAATATAGTACTTATCTTATTACTTTACAAGATTTTTAGTTAAAGTAAATTTAATAACTAAAACTTTATTATTTCTTTTTTAAAAATCTATATTATGAAACTTTGTAGTAGGCAAATAAGCATAAAGGACAAAAATTTTAATTTTAAAGTAACTAACTTGAAGTATACAAACTTATTTTCAACTACTAGTTACGATAGGTGCTAGTTTAGTATAAAAAAAATTCAGTGTACTACGTTTTTTTGAATCAATTTACTATTTTAAGTATATAATCTACAAAGCTACGGTTACGTGCAATTATTTATACTAAACCCGGTCGTTTATTTATTTAAGACTGGCGACACCAAAGTTAAATCATATATTTTTCATTTACAATCTATATTCGCTATGCTTTAAGCTTGTGAATTTTTTTAACTAAATTAAATAAATGTGCATTGACTTAACTTATTGTTTTAGCTTATAACTTAAAAATAAACTATATAAAAGATTATAATATATATAGATAACTTGATTCAGCATTTAATGCTTTTATAAGTTCAAATAGCTAAAAAATTTAAGATATTTTCACAAAATTTCAAGTGTCATAAAACTGATTCTGATTAATATCATTTTAAAATATAAACAAATACCCTACAACAATTGTTTGCACAAAATACATTATTTAATTATATATTTATAAGAACTTTTAATTTTTACAACCGTTACGTCATTACAAACTTTAGTTGTTCTTAGTTTTAAGCAAAGTTTTACATATAGAATTATTTAATATTCGTACATGAGAACTGAATAAATTAGTATTGTATCAATTATAAGAAAAGTTAAGATAATGTTTACTTTAAAAAACAGTACAAAAATGATGTTTTTTGTTTATAGTTCTTTGTTTATAATTTTTTTTATAGTAATACTAGAAATAAAATGATATAATTTTTTTTAAATCTATTTTGTTAAATTATAGCTGTATAGTTTTGAGTGAATATTAGTCAAAAAATGGTTTAAGTAAAACTTGGTTTTTTAAATATAATCAGTTAAATAGTGCACATTTTTTTTTAATAATTGATTTCTTATAAGGTTATGTTTAAAAGTAATAATATAAATTTAACTTAATAAAAGTCAAAACAACAGCATTTTTGTAAGTTTTGATTAGATAAATTAATTTCAGCCTTAAGATAAAACCCATAACCAGGTGCAAAGACAATTTATTACAAACCAAAATTATATTATTGTATATTGATTTCATTTTGATGGCTGGTAATGCATGTTAGTATTTTAAGACACTTACAAAATTTAGGTTTCTTAGTAGCAAGTTAAAATTACAACATTATTTAAGCCTGTGATTTGCATTTAATGTTTTTTTAGAGACTTCGAAAAAATGTTGTGCTCAATGGGTAAACAAAAGTTTAAAAAAATTTTATGCATTACTTTATGCAAAAACTCAAATGTTATGCATTAAAGATTTGAAGTGACGTCACTCTTCCTATAAACTAGAAATTAATGCCATAAACAAAATAATGATTTTCAATGTTACGCTGAATATTTAAATGGTTTTAAACAGTATTAAGTTTACTTTAAAACTAGAAATTAAACCTTTTTAATTAGCTCGTTTTAAATTAAAGTTTAATGTTTTAATAGTAATTATTAAAATATTGTTTAGGTAAGTATCAAAATAAAATTACCTCTTTCTCAAAACACTTGTAGTTTTTCGAAATGATTAAAATTAAAAAAAGATATATAAATGGTTTTGTTTCCCATAGTAACAAAAAAATATGCACCTCTTAAAAAATTTATTAAAAAAAAAAATTATTTTTAAATATACAAAAATTATATTAATACTTTGAGTAAACAATAATACTTGTATAACTTTTATTGTTAATTGATTTTATAATTTTTATTTTAAGGACTATGCATTGAACTCTATTGACTGGCTAAAGGCTCTTTTTTAAAAAATCCATTCACTGCTGATTGTCCCATTTAAGTAAAAATTATTATTATTCACTTATTTTTTTTTCTTTGATTATTGTGATGTAAGTAAGCATAAGTAATTTTATCGAACAATTTAAACTTGTTTTGAAATTATATAAACTAACTAATGCAAATAACTTAAACAAAATCATAGCAAGTAAATGACAAGAGTTAAATTTGTAGTAGCATATTTTTACTGGCTTTCAACCAGTCTAAAATGACACGTTGGACAAAATTGTAAAAAATGAATAAAATTGATTTAATTTATATTTATTTTGAAGAAATATTATTATTTTTAAATCGTTACGTCACTACAAGATATATAGTTTTAAATTAATTTTAATGAAAAAGTTTAAAAAAACAACGTAATTTATGCGCTACTAACTTTTAAGAATTAAATGTCTGATTGATATTCAGCTGAAAAGGTTAATACACTATATTCTAGAAATATATTTAGATTAAATTACAAAAAAATAAATGTAATTTTTTGTTTATATTGTATTTTTACTGTCTTAAAATTTAAGTACAAAATAAAAACAGCTGTAGTAGCACAAACAATTACATGGTTAAGGAATTTAAACCATTTATGACTTCATATTAAAAATTTGTTTTTACAAAGTTTAAAGAAAAAATAAAAAATGAAATTTTTACAACTTTTTTTTTATAGTAAATTAAACAAACTTAATTTAAAAAAGAAGCCTAAACAATTTAAGCATTTAGTTCAAAGTAATTTAAACTGTTTTCGTTTATTTTTCAATTTGTCATTTCAAGTTTATATCTTAGTGCTAACTAGTGCTAATTTAGCTAAAGAAAAATAGACAAAGTTTAGCATAATTTATTCTGTATTTAAATATGACACTCAAAGCTACATTTAACATGCTGATTTATCTTTATAAATGATTATAATCATATAAACCAATCATAGTTCAAATTAAATTTATATAGACAGCATATAAACTATATCTTAAGTTTAGTTTATTAGAAGCTTTACTGACCAGGAATGTTATAAAAAGTAGTGCAAAAAAACAAGTGTAGGTGTAGTTTCTTATACTACATTAATAATAGAATGCCAAAGTAGTTTTATTTAAAACTATTGCAAAATTATTTAGGCAAAATAATTTTCTTCTAATAGTTTGTACTTAAAAGAACGAATCAACATTTCTATTTGCCTCTTAATTACAATTTAATTAGATTCAAGAATACAAAAAAAAATTGCTATACCTAGTACTTTCAAAATAGTTATGTGTCAATCTAGAAAAATATTCATAGGTGGTAATATACTTCACTTATAATTCTGTAACATTTAAATAACAATTTTTGCAAATCCTCATAATGTATTTATGAAAAAATAAAAGTACTATTTTCTTCTAATTATATGTTTTCTTTATTTTTTAGAATAATTTTTAAAGCTAACGTGCTTGAAAAAAAAACTTATCAAGATTTGTTTTCATAAAATCCGAAAGCTAAGTTAAATTGTAGATTACTTATTATCATTTAAACATTGTTTTGCCTTTAATATTGTAATAATAGCATAATTATGTTGAAATACTAATCATAAATTTGGTTTGTGATAATTGAAACTAATAGAACCAAACGTTATATTTGAGGCATATATTAACACAGGACTTAATTTTCAACCATTTTCCGGCGAAACGTGACTTTATTGTAAATGACCAAAAGTTTTACTGATTAGGCACCAGTTAAAATTACAGTATGATTAAACCAATTACAATACCAAAACTGCTTGGATTTATATTGTAATAAAAAAATATACTTTTTACACATACTTTATTAGTAATCGTACTTTTAATGTATAAAACTTAACCTTTTTTTTTTTTGAAAATATTTTTGCTTTAAAGAAGTAGTTTCGTCTAATTTTAGTTATTAAGTTTTAACTTATTAAAAACTTCCGTTTTAGATAAATACTTTGTTTTAGATTAACAATACTAATATTTTTTTCAAGGTTTAAAACAAAAGATGAATCAATTATACGCAAATCATTGGTACTTTTTACGACAAATTTACTTAATATTTGGTTGACAAACTATAATTTAAAGGCTTTTTTTATATCACCATGGATAAAACTTAAGCCTATCAACAGCTAAAACAAATATAGTTTTTCTATAAATGTTCAGTTTGAATAAAAGATTGTTTGAACAACTTAGAAACCTACCTAATCGAAATGTCGATAGTAACGGTATAAAACATCAATCTTGATTTTATAACCACTAAACATTTATTTTAAAAGCTTGTATACAATAAAAACTATACTGGTTTGTACCAGTTAAAAATACCGAAAATTAAGAAAACTAATTATATGTCAAGATTGCTTTAATTTATATATTGTATTTAATAAAATTTAATTGTTTATTGATAGGTACGTCACTGCAAGTATTAGGTACAATAACATATACTTTTTCTATTTTAGAACTTTTGTATACCGAATGGACGACACTAGTTATATTTGTTTTACAAAAATTAACGTGCAAAAAACTTTTAGTATTGTTTTTATTTTATTCTTATTTATTAAGAAATATAACTCGCCTAATCCTAAAATCTTACATTTGAATTCGTTTAAGATTTTTTTTTATGAAATATCAATATAAAAGAAAGAATTGTTTTTTAAAACTGATTTGTTTTTTCTTGAAAACAAACAAGACTCAATTAACTTTTATAAGAACTTACAAAATACTATAATATTTGTTAGTTAACAGTGGTACTACATTAACTTTTAGTAAGTTATAATTTTACCTGATTCATTTTAAGTAAAAATATTTTAGGTGTCTCACTAATGAATATGTCTATACAAAACCTTTGATATTTGAAAACTTCTCACTTAAAATAAAGACTATTTATTATCAATAAAACGTTTCTTTACCTAAAATGTTGTGATATTAGCATAATTATCTGTATGTCATTATTTAAATAAATTTCAATGTTAAACAAACTAAAATATTATAGTAATTTGATCAACGACTACATGCATCTATTTAGTAGAAAACTTAAATAAAACTTATAGATGTGTAAAATTTCTACTTGCTTTTCACCAGTCTAAAATAAAAAGAAAAATAATAATTTAATTGTAATATAAATTACTTGTATTTATTTCAATTTTAAAATAGAACTATTTCTTTTATAATCATTGCGTCACTAAAACCTTAAAATGTATAAGTTTTAAGCAAGTTTTTATTCATAAAAGTTAAGTAAGTTCAGCTACATACATGCATTATTTTACTGTTGAATTATTAGTCAGCGAAATAAGTTCAAAAGTGGTGTCGTAAAAATATAACTTAAGCTGCAATGAAAAAAATTACTTATTTTTTGTTATGATCTTGTATTTTTTGTTATTTTGTATTGTACTTTTATTTCGAATTAGAATTTGACATATCTTAAGTAGCATATCTGTTAACATGCTAAAAAAATCAGCTTAAAAAATACTCTACAATATTTACATGTTTTGACAAGATTAAAAAAAAAAAAAAAAGTAAGTTTTAGTTATTTAGCTATATACCCTTTAAAAAGGATAACTTAGTTTAAAAGTACAACTTATACTGGTTTATACCAGTTAAAAATTCTGCAGAGCGACGTTGACAATTAATTGTAAAAATACTTTATTTTATATTTTTATTTGATTAGAAAATTCATTTTATTACTTTTACGTCACTGCAAACTAAAGAAGGTAAAACTTAAAAAAAACCTTGTTCCTAAAATAATTGTTAACCCAACATGCTTTTTTTGTTCATCAAAAACAAATGTTTTAATCAAAAAAACAGTTTTTAGAATTGATTTAGTTTTGACCTACTTTTATAATTGAATAAATCTCTCCACTAAAACTTAAAATGCGTTGCATATAATTGAAATAAAACTAAAACATAAAATTTAACTTATGTTCGCCTAGTGACTAATAAACTTTGTACCTTATCAAAAACATTTTTTTGACAGACAGAAACTTATTATATTTTTTACAAAAACTTACAAAACTGCTCTAAATTTAGTTGTGAGTAACTAATGCTTCGATATTGATTTTTGATTAGTTATAATTGTATTATTCTTTTTAAGCACAACCTTTTTGCGCAATAACAGTTCCGGTCCTTTAATTTTAATGAGTTATATTTTAGTGAATATTAATTTTTATCAGTATCTTAACAACATTTTAGTGATTTAATGTAGTCATAATAAAATTAACAAGTTGTGTAGTTAATATATATAAATATCAGTATTAATTTAGAAAGTATAAACTACTTAATCTAAATTAAGCAGGCATAAAATAAGACACTTAAGTAGTGGTATTAGTTATATAGTAAAATTATATTGGTTTTCACCAGTTTAAAATGAAGAAGATTTATTCGAGTCATATTTATCACAACCAATTTCATTTAATTTAATTTTATTTTATTAAAGGATTTAACTTATTATGGTCGTTACGTCATTAAAATCTTTAGAATTAAGAATTTTTAATTAGAAAATAATTGAAAACTACTTGTGATGGTTGTGCAATAATTTTGCAAAAAATTAAACTTCTTGGTTAGAAAAGCTTTAGATTTTTTGATGGATATCAAGTTTATCTGATAGTTTGTGACTAAAAATTGTTATTTTATTAGTATCGTTTACTTTCAATTCTTTTAAATTCTTAGAAATATGCTGCAGTAAAGTTAATACCCATTGATTTTATTACTATAGGGTTTAAATTACTTACGTTAAGTAATCTTATCAAACGAAAATTAAGATATTTAAAAATTGAAGAATTGATCCAAGGACCTGGATGCCGAAAAAATCTCTTAGTCAAGTCGCAAATTATAATTATAATCAGCAAAACGATAACAAAACAGTCATAATTTAAGCTCTAAACGAAAAAAAATCTAGTGTATTTAGTCTAACCAAAAAAAAACTAATAATTTAATGATTTTATCTATTATAAACATACATTAAAGAACTTTTTTTTTTCATTAGTCATAAAAAATGTAATTAGGAAAATGTTACACAAAGTAAATAAGAATTTGTTTAAAATACATATAAAAGCTTTCTTTAAATTTTAAGCATTTTTTTATTTAAGGTGTTGATATTCTTAAGAATTCAGTCTACGAAAACATATAAATAGGAAAATATATTTAAAAATTGTAATAAGCTTGTAAACCTTGTAATCATAAAATAAAAAAATTCACTGCTTGGCTTTCTTAATAGTCAACTGTATGCAAACATTATTGTTAAATCTTTTAGTCAAACACAAGTTCTTTTATTTACAATAATAACTGTTGCAGCAACATTTAAAAAACGAAAACAATATTACTTTCTTAAGCGTGTAAATACAACAATACTGCAAAGGCGTTTGTTTTATAAAATAATAGTATTGCAAATTATTTAGTTCAGTTTTTCACATACCGAATCAAAAGTAAATTTAAAACTAAAAGTTATCAAACCAAGTATTGATTACCATAGTGGATAAAAATCATTTTTGTTACAACAATATTTCATCAAACACTTTTTCAAAACTAAATTTTATTAATTTTGTTTATAAATCGCTAGGATTATACTGTTCTTAAACACATTTGAAACTTGTAGTATCCATCACATAAGTTGTGTAAGATAAAATACACTATTAACTTATAAAAAAAAGTTCTATAATGTAATTTAGTTTTTTGTAAATTATAGATTTTATTCATATTTTCTAATTTATAAAATATTCAAACTAAATTAAAACTCGTATATTAAAACTAAAAAAAGTTTATGATTATTTATTTCAGCAAAAAGAATCAATTTAATTTTTATAAGATTATTTCAAATATTCTTTCTTTTAGTTTTATTAGATTTATAGATTATATATCTAAATAATATTGAAACAAAGTGTATCACGAATTTAAACTTATTTCTATAGTCAAAAAGTATAAGTTGTGTAAATTTTCATTCCGTAAATTACTTAAACAGCATTATATACAAATATTAATAAGGTGGCTGATTAACTACTCTGGTTAATAAATAAAAAAAGTTTATGCTGATTTTTTGCCAGCTAAAAATAAATACATAGAGTCTTAGCTGTATATTTTTAAAACTACTTTAATTTAAATATCTTTGAAATTTCTTTTTTAAATCTATTGTTAATTACGTCACCGAAATCTTAAGATGCATGAAAATTGCTTTGTTTTCTAAAATTATAAGCTATTTTTTTGTTTTTTATTTTATATTTTATTATACTATTTTAATTTGATGAAAAATAAACGGTTTTTTTTACGCTTAGTGTATAAAATATAAACTTTGTTTTTAGTTAGAAACCTACATATTTCTATAATTTTTTAACTCTATACAATAGCTTATGCAAAACAAGCTATTCCTTGTATTAATTTACAAGAATTAACTTAGATGCAAATAAAGCTAAAAATTTGTTTTGATTTACAGTTTTGCCTTGAAAACTTTTATTGGTTGTAGTATAGCCTTCAAATTTGAGTGAGCTGCAAAAGTCTTTTTTATTCGGTTTGTTATTTGTAAACGGTTACCGACACCGAGGTAAAAGTAAAGATTATCAAAATAAAAAAACTCTTAATGCTGTTTTATTACATAGCTATAACTATAATAAATAAAGCTGAACTCTTTAATTCAAAAAAAAGCCTTAAACACAACAAATTAGTCATAAATAAAATGCAAACAAAATTTCCTGTATAAAAACTTACAAGCATAGTTAATTAAAATAAAAAAGCGACCATAGAAGACATATGTTACCCATTTAATTGCTTCTGATGTATAACTAATATGACCATCATGACTTTTTTAGTCGTAAGCTATTTAACGTTTAACTTTAAATAACAACCTATGTTGTCATAAAAATATTATTTGAATAAGAATCCACACATTTATGTACAGAGTATATTTTTATAATTTCAAAATGAGTATTAAGATTGGTTTTAAGCATTAACGAGTTCTTTGGGCGAAACTTAGTTTACAAAATTAACTTTAGAAAAAATAAAATCTACATATTTTATCCTATTTTAAATTAGATACATATAACTATTTTTTTTAAAGAATAAATCCAATAGCTATATCTAATTAATTTTTAGAGGTACCGTGGCTTTAAAAACCTCTTTTTATCCAAGAATTATCACTTTATAAAAGCTGTTGACAATTAATATAAACTGTGGATTGCTTCTTATCATTATAATATTGTTTTGCCTTTATTATTACGATAATAGCATATATAAGTTGTATAACAAACATTAATGCATTTAGTGTTAACACACACTAGAAAGCATGATTAATTCAGATATTTTGAAACAGGGATTCATTAATGTAATATATAATTTAAAAAAACCTTTCGGATAAGCTAAAAACTATATTATTAAAAAGTTGCTGGATTTTCCACAAGTTTAAATTATGGTACTTTTTCACCATATATTATTTGCAACAACTGTTTGATTTTTCTTATATGAATAGAAAAATTCTAATTTTCAGTAATCATTTTATCATTACAAGTTTTAGATGTATAATATTTAAAAAAAAAATGATGATTTTGACCTATAAAATTGCATAGTTAACTATTGGTCTGTTATTCAGCAAAAAAAAATTATTATGATTCTTGAAACACAACTTACACAACGTTTTAGTTTTGTTGTATTTCTATTTTAGTTGTATAGTTTTATTTTGAAGTAATAAATTCACATAGTGTTAATTACACTAGTGTAAACGTAAAATTAATAAACTGAAAAAAAACAATTAAGTTATCTTACATACTTTACAAATTTTTAGTTTAAGTAAATAAAATACCTAACATTCTATTTTTTCTATTTTAAAAGTCTTCATTATGAACCTTTGAAATAGGCAAAAAAGCCTAAAAGGTAAAACTCTTGAATTTAAAGTAACTAACTTGAAGTATACAAACTTAAATATAACTACTAGTTAAGATGGGTGCTAGTTTAGTATACTATATATTTTTTAATCAATTCACAATTTTAAGTATATAACCCACAAAGCTAACGTGACATGCAATTATTTTTCGTCATTTACTTATTTAAGACTGGCGACAACAAAGTTTATCCATATATTATTTACTTACAATCTAAATTTGCTTTGCTTTAAACTTGTGAATTTTTTAAATTAAATTAACAAAATGTAGTTAACTAAATTTGATGTTATAACTTATAACTTAAATAGATTTATGCAAATTGTAATTTTTTTTTTGCAACCGGTTTCGGTTGCAAAAGATTGCGACCTTTTCAAGCAAAAAATGAAATATGAAACTGCATATAACAATGTTAACTATATATACTGTTATTTAATAACTTATTCATGCGTGAGGAGTAGAAACAAAAACAAAAATGTTGCATATTCGAAAATTCAAGCATATCAGAGTATGTTTAGGAAAAATTGGTACTAGTTTAAAAAAAACGAATTAAATTAGTATTAATATAATGAGTCAAAGAAAAAAAAAACTGAACTCAAAGCTTTTATTAAAAACTAATAATAATAAAAAATATTTATACCTTTAAACTTATCTAAATGAAATTAAGTTTTGTCTATGAAACTTTCAAAATCTAATTTGTGTTAAGTTAACATAACCGTCAAAATTTAAACGGATTTAAGTCTAACATTGTTATATGCAGTTTCATATTTTATTTATTGCTTGAAAAGGTCGCAATCTTTTGTTCTCGAAACCGGTCGCAAATAAAATATACAGTTTGCATAAATCCATTTAAATAAGCTCTTTACATCCCAGTAAGTTGAGCCTTCTTTTTTAGTTAAGGCAAATAACTATATAACTTATAACTTAATAATATATTATATAAAAAATGACAAAATACGTATATAGAGATAAGCTAATTTAACATTAAATGTTTTAATAAGTACAAGTAGCTATAAAATTTAAGAAGTTTCCACAAATTTCCATGTATCTTAAAACTGATTCTGGTTAATATCGTTTCAAAATATAAACAAAAGCGTTACAACCATTGATTGCACAAAATACATTTTTTTAATATAATTATCAATCGTTACGTCATCACAAACTTAACTTGTTCTTATATTTAAGCAAAGTTTTACATAAATAATTTTTTAATACTCGTACATAATAACTGAGTAACTCACTGTTGTATTATTTATCAGCAAATTAAAACAATGTTTACTCTAAAAAAACAACTAACTTAAAATTTTAATAATTATTATAAAATTGCTTCATTCAGTTTATCATCAAGTTTTAATTAATCATATTACATAAACAAATACCAAAAAAACTCAGTGCTTAAATATTATTTACATGTAAATGATGAAACTGTTGGTTATTAAAAATGATGAATAATTTATTATATTTATTTTTATATATATTGTTTTATTTATGAAATAAAAAATCCTCCGCTTTCTATATATTAAATTAACTTTATATCGCGTTTCATATAAAAACTGTAATTTTATATACAATTTAGTTAACAGTAGTTTATGCAAACAAATATTTTTTCGTTTAATTTATAATCCATTATTTAAATGTGAGTAAAGCTTAAAACTTGCTTGTTTACACAATTTTTTATAAAAGTGTGAACAAAATTGATTATAAAAAGTCCTTGTACAATAATCTTCAAAACTGCAATAGACAGCGAAAATATTTTTTTTATTATTTGGTTAATCATTTACAAATGGTTGTCGACATCTAATAAAAAGTAAAGGTTAATAAGTTAATGAAGTTATATAAAGTAGGATTCAAATAGTAGTTGTTAGATTTAAAAAAACTGTGTATAAAGCCTGAAAAACGTCATAAATAGTATGCATATAAATGTGTGTAAATTTTATAAGCTTGGCTCAATAAAATTAAAAGGCCGACTAATGTAGTCATACATATCTTTTTATTGTTTCTGCTGTCTAACTTTGTTACACTCATTAATTTATTTTTTGCTTCATGGCGTAAGTTCAACCTATCACAAGCTATAACAAAGCTAGAATGAAAAAGCAGAAAAATATTTATCTTTAACAGTCTAGAATCTTATCTAATTAAATATTGAAAGTTAAGGTACAAAACATTAATTTTACTTTTTGAACTGCTATAATTACCGTTAACATAGATTGATTTTAAGTTATATAATTTATACTGGTTTATACCAGTTAAAATTTAGCTCTAGAGCAAGTGGCATTTGTTTCACAATACTGCTTTAATTTATACTTAGTTTATAAGAAAATTTAACTTTTTATTATAAGTTACATCACTGCAAACTTAAGATGAATAAAGTTTTGAGAATTTTTTTATATTTTCAAACTTTTGTATACCAATTATAACAACATGCTTGAGTTTTTTTTAATAAATAAATGTTTAATGCAAACGACGGTTTTTAACAAAATTTTAACTTCAATTGTTATTAAAAATCAAAGTTTGATTTTTGCCGAAAAATGCTAACATGGATTTACAAAAAGTTAAATTAAAGTTAAGTATTAACAAATGAATTCTTTTTCTATTTAATAACAATTAAATTTATACCTGGTTAAGTTTTTTTTTTATTAATTATTTTATGTAAAAACATACAAAAAAGCAGTAAATTTTGTAAACAATTGTAACCGTTTAACTTTTATTGAACAATAGTTACTTTTTTTCTTAGAGTTTAATGAATTAAGGTGTTGCGTGTTTATTCCAATTTCTTAACTAATTTAGTTTTGCCGCTAGTTCGGTTAGAATAAATATTATATAAAATTGTTGAAACAAGTTTTAGTTTCGTTAAACTAGCGTAATTAAATGTATCGTACATTTTAAATATATTTTGAGGTAATACAAACTACAAAGTAATAAAAAGCAGTATCTTGCATACAGAAAAGAAATATATTTAGCTATAATATTTCTGGGAACGGGTTATTTTTGCACGAGCGTCACTTTTGCACAAAGGGACACTTTTGCACGAGCGTCACTTTTGCATGAAGGGTCATTTTTGCACGAGAGAACACTTTTGCATGGCGACTCTTTTGCACGCAGGGTCACTTTTGCACGAGGAGACACTTTTGTACGGCGTCACTTTTGCACGATCGTCACTTTAGCACGAAAGATTTATACCTTTAAAAATAAATAGTAGATTAAAAACAATAATTAGGTTGTTGACTTTACCAAAAATAATCAGTATCATAAATAAAAAAACTTTTGTATGTATATCATTATAAATGTTTTTTATTTTACATTCAGAAGTATTTAAAGAAATATACTATTATGTTAAATGTTTTCAAACACGAATATCATAGCTGAAGTTGTTTGAACAAAAAATAATTTGTTATAAAAATATTAAGGTTAAATAACTTAAATCAACAGACAACTTTTTTCAGATATATTATTTGGTTCTAAAGTACAATAAACCACTAGTTTAACTTAAAATTATAATTAATTAAAAACAACATTTATTTAGGCCTGTATTCATTTATAAAAAAATCAAGCAAAGATATTGAAAATAGTTTATACGAACTTTAAAACTGTTAAATATATGAAACTTATCAAATGCATTTTATTATAAGCTCAAGTTTCAATTACAGTTAAAAAATTAACTACAAACTAGATGTTTGTTTTTAAAAGAATATAATGTTTTTTGAATTTCTACTATATAAAATAATGGCATTTTTAGTAATAGAGAAATTATGAAAGTATTATGGTTTACTTGACTTGTAAAGAAGACAATAAAAACTTTTAGATTTGATAAATAGTCTATAAAATTATTGGCTCATTCGGTAAGTATTATATTAAAAAGACACATGCTTCATTACCTTTTCAGCTTTTATAGAAAAAATAGTAGGAAGATATTTAGTTTGTATAGCATACAAATAAAAATTTTGCAAAACATATACAAAATAACCTAGTATGAAGAAAACACAAATGTAATTAAACGAGTTAAAACTTTTTTGATTAAAGTTGTAAAAGTTATTTTAGAAGTTTTTTTTAATTAATAACATTTAAAAAAATAGTTTTTAGTTTAGCGTATTTAATTTTACTTATTTACTGATTAACTACATTTATTTAAAAGTATATTAGTAATTTGTTAAAATACTTTGCGATTTTATTTTAATGAATACTTTTTTTTTAATTACTTTAAATTCAAGCTTTACAACTGTTAAAGTTGTTACTACGTTAAATTATTGTTTTTATTTAAATTAAATAAATATTATACTGTTATGTTTATTGTACGACAAAAAAGGTCTTAATATCTAGGTCTAAGAAGTTAGTGTTAGACAAAATCTCTCAGTTATCGAGTCACACACCAAAAAATCAGTTTAACGTCTTTTTCAGTACTACTAAGTCAATTTGTTACACTAAGTTATACAATATGTTTTTTTTTTGTTGCAGTGTTTTTTAAGTTTAATGAATTTATAAAAAAAACCTGTTCTAACTTTGTTGAACTTTTTTGTAAGTTTTAAATATACTTTTATTTAGTTCTTGAAGTAGAAAAGCAAAGTTTTTATTTTTTGATTGTTTCTTTCACCAAATAGTAGTAAATGAGATTCTTACAACTACTTAGTGCATTTAACAAAAATGATTTTTTTTATCGGTTGTAGTTTCATTCAACTACATAACAAAGTTTTAGTTCAACTTAACATATATTAAGTAATGAAGACTTTAGACTTATTTTTAAATAGATAATTGTTTTTTAATTTTCAGAAACTGATTTTAGAAGTGAAATATTTTTATTTTCTTTAAATATTCTCAAATTTCATTGAATTTATGCAAAATAAGCTTAATTAAGAGTATATTTTTATTTATGGTTGATTATTATCTATAAATTTGTTGCTTGATTTCAATTCACTACAGTACTCTTTGTATCAGTACAAAATAAGAGAATATCATATTTAATAGTAGAGTTAGTGTTTTGTTACAATAAAGCTTGTTAAAACAAAATAAATACATTTATGGTTGATAGTTAAACAATTAACTGACTGTTTATCTTTTATGTAACATAATACACCTTTTATAACAACTTTGAAAAAGAAAGCTTTTAAAGAATAGAGAAAGATTTTTTACACTTAACTTTACTAGAGGCAATAAAAACATTTTTATTAGAAACTGTATATTAGTCAATATTTCTTTTGATCTTCGACAGTCAAGTAGTAAATAAAATAGAAACATCTTTTTCAATTCTTTAAAAGTTAGTTTTGTATGAAATATTGTAAAAGAATCATTATGCAAGTTGTTGAGCTTATATAGCATAATAAATTATATTAAAAATATTTTATCTACAATAAAAACACTAAATGTACAGAAATTTGAGATAATAAATATTAAATGGCTGGTGTGAGCTAAGGTAAATGTTGTGAAATTTAAGTGTTAATGAAGATGTTCGTGCCTTAAATATGCTTAAAAAATTTATTTAAAGTTTTTGGTAGTTGATAAAAGTCAAGTAAGTTTAGCCTTATAAATTCTAAAATAATCAAAATTTTTGAAAAAAATTTTTTTTTGTTATCTTAATTCGGTTTTATTAATCTTTTTTTTCAAATATTAATAGTGTTAAACAAGATGCTCGTACCAGTGTATGTTTAAAAAGTTTATTCAAGGTTTTTCGTATTTGATAAAATTAAAATTAGTTTAGTAAGTTAGACTTGAACATTTATATCTAATTTTTAGTAAATGAACTTATTTTCAAAATAAATTGTTATATCCCTGTTATAGTTATTGTAATTTAGTTTGATTAATCTTTTATTCAAGTCAGTACAACTATTAAAACTATCGCTTCTTCAAGGTATTGTTTTTTTATTTTACTTTTATTTAATATTATTTGAAGTCAGTATATTTATTTAATCTAAAACTGTTTTTTGCGGCAGTAATTTTGTAGTAAATAAATATAAAGCAATTCTTTTCAAGCATTTTCAATACAGTTTCGTGGGAAAATATATACGGCTTAGTGTTGATAATCAAAAAACAATATTTATTAACTTTTTATTAACGATTAAAAATTACAATGCCTTTAAAGACAACTTTATCCAATCTAATTCAAATTAGATAAACAATTTACTCAAAAACCCCTTGGAATAAAAAAAAACTGAAAATTGAAAAAATACATATTTAATTTTTTTTCATGCTTGTATATATTAATTAATTATAAATGAAAACTATTTATGGAAGTAGTTTTGTGAAGATATAAAAAGGTGTAATATATTTTAAAGTTATGTTTTAGCAGTTAATTTTTTTATTTTTAAGTTAGAAAATTAAATTCCTTAAAAAATAAGAATCTTACGTTCGAAATTTATATAATTACAGCATAATTACATAATGTTTGCTTTATGACCACTACACACCCATGATAAAAATCTATTCTAGTTTTAAAGCAAAATTTATACTGTTTTAAACAAGCTAAAAATTTTTTTGGATGTTAAAAACACTTTTGTCGAGGTTGTTTGCTTCATGAAAGCTTATAAAAATATATTTTTAATTACGTCACTGCAAAAACTAAATACGATTAATTTTGATAAAGTATTTATACTTTACTTGGTAAAAAAATTGTGTTAACCAGTAAGCACAACATAATTTTTTCATTATGAAAACGTAGTTTTTCGATAAATTACGAGCTTTTTATAATACTTTAATTTTTTGATAATGAAAACAAAACTTAAAATCTCCTGCAAAGCACTTCTATGATTTTTACAAATAGTTGAAATAAAACTAAAACAAAAGAAAGGAATTTCGTTTTTTTTAAGTAATAATTTAAGTTTCAATAGGTGATAGGGATTTTTATTTACCGAAACTTGAATTAGTTCTTTTAATATTGTGAATAAACTTTGGTACCAGTTTAAATTTTATAAAATTATAATTTTACATTACTTTTTTTAAGTATGTCGCTTAGTTACTTTTTAAAGACTGACGATTGCCCTGTTAAAGTTTAGATTGTTCATTATTATTCAAACAAAGTTTAGTATTGTAAACCAGTATAATTAAATTTATAACACAATCAAAATGAATTTTGACATAATAAAAGCTACGAAGTATAATAACAACAATATACTTGCACTTTATAATAAATAATTTTTATTTGAATTCTAGTTCTATAAAGTTAATATTAGCTTTTCATTAGTCATAAGCTTCTGTTTGATGACTTTTCTGGTATTATATGAGCTTCATTTTTTTGTATAAATAGCAAATATTATTTTTTATAATCGTTATGTAATTACAAAGTTAAGGAGTAAATAACATTAAAAAAAACTTTTAAATTGTGATATTTGAACCTTAAATTTGGGAGAACTTACTTTTAATAATGAAAGAGTAATATAAAAAAATGTATTTTAACAACAAAACTTGAACTATAATAGAACTAGTTTTGTTGTTAATGTATTGTTATTTTATAGATTTATTTCAAAGTAATAGCTTAACATAGTGTAAGTGTTAACTTGTTTTAAATTAAATCTGCTTATTCAATTAAAGTATAACTTTTAAACTGATTTAGATACTATCACGTTTTTAAAAGGTTTACAAAATAAATATTACATACAAAGTGAATTTTAATTTTTTGTGGTTTAGATATAACTTAAGTTCTGTTTGAATAGCTCGCTTTATAATTACTTTAAAATGGCTTCATAATAGTGACTTGTCTTTATGGTTTATAGTAAAAGTCAACAGTATGTGTGTTTATATTCGATTGGCAGAAGGTAAATTTAATTTAAAGTCACATAACTGAAATAATTCTTTTTTTTTGTTTACAAATATGTATACAAATGATAGTAGAGATGCTAGATAAGTTTCTCAAATATTTCAATTTTAGTCGACAATTTTATTTTCAACGGATTTGTTTTTTGAGTTTTATTTTTTTTAGGCTACTGCGGCCTGTATTTTATATTTATTTATTAATTTACTTTAAAAAGACAGTTGACACCTTTGTAAAACATGACCTTATTTAAAGTAAGCTATAATTATTGACATTCTAAACATTTTTTTCTTAAGTTTGTGAATTTAAAGAACTCAAATAACAAAACTTGAGTAATTATCCAAAATGATATATTAAATAACAGTGACAGCACATATACAAGTTAAGCTAAATACATTTAGAGGTTTTACTTATTAAAATGTATAAGACATTTTTCCAGAAAGCTAAATAAAACTCAGTTATTATAAAAGATGTTTATAAACTTATGATTAAAATTTTGTTGGGTTTTTACCAGAAAAAATTAAATTAAAGATGCTTTGGTAGTATATTCAAAAACTGTTCCTATTTATTTATATTAAAAAAAAAATTCTTTTAAATCATCGTTACGCCATTATCAAATTTAGATGTATACAATTTTTCATTGAAAGTTCTTTTGATTTTGTCCATAAAATTTCTTTAACTACTGATGTTTAACTAAAAGCATAAATTGTTAAATATTGTTTATTAAAAATTAATTTAATCTATTTTTGTCTATAAACATTATTATTTACTATATTTAATTTTATTACACATGATATTATTTTTTTTTGTAGCCGTGAAAGTTTTTAAAAGTTTATAAAGGTTACTATTAACAAGCAGATTTAAGAAAACTATTAGTAAATGAATCTTGAAAAACAATGAAAAGGTAATCGGTTATAACTAAAAATTACAATAAAAACGACTTTAACTTATTAAAATACACTAATCATATGGAGAGTTAAAATATTTTTAAAGTGGATTACAAATATTTTGTTTAGTTCTGTCTAGGTATTTGCTTAACTCCAAACAAAACTTAATTTTGATTAATACATGCTATTCACATAAAAACTTCACTTATAACAGGAATAACAAAAGCTTACTTAAGAGAAAGGTTAATGAGATTAAAAATGATAGAAAAAATATCTTTAGTTCATATAAACATAGTAAACAAAGATTTATAAAGTATACTAAAGTTCAAATTTATATAAGTTCTAAAGTTTGTACTACTACTAAAACTACTTGTTATTTAAACATACATATCTACAGCTTAAAACGTTAAGCTAATTTAATTTTTTAGTTAGTTTTAATTATTAAGCGATATACCCTTTAAAAGAATTGTTTTAGTTTTGAAGTACAATTGATGATACTGGTTTATATCAGTTAAAATTTCTGCATCATGACGATGAGAGTTAGTTGTAGAAATTAATTTGTTTAGTTTTACCTTAAAAGGAGACTTTACTATTTTAATGTTAGTTACGTCACTGCAAGCTTAATATTAATAAAATTAAAAAAATCTTCACTTTAAAGAAAAATATACCAATTAATACAATTTACTTTTTTTTTGTTCTGCAAAAATAAATGTTTAAAGCAAACAATAGTTTCTAGAAATAATTATATATATACTTGCTAAAAAAAAATTAGCCTCTCGCTCAAAACATTCACATGTTTTGTAAATGATTATACGAAACAATATAGATATAAACAATATAATTTACTAAATTGTTGTTGAATGGTGTTTAACTGATAAAATTCAGCATTATCATTCATCATCTCTGCTTGATGAGAATTATTAAGATTGATATCGTCATTGTTGTTTGTGTGCATTTATGTTGTTGACTGCTTAAAGATTCCTACCAGAAGAAACAAGGTTCTTAAAAGACACTACGTGGTTTCCACTTTAACCAATTGGTTTACTTTACTTACAAGTAGCTCAATATAGTTACAAACTTATTCCTAAGTTATTAATAAAACACACTTTGAATAAATGCAATTTACTTTATTTTCAATAATAATTCTTAGTTCTGAAGAAAGAAACTATTAAATCACGACACAAATAAAATCTATAAAAAGTATCAACAATCGTAAAGTTACATAAATACTAACATCAACTCCGCGATGTAGACATTTTCTTGGTTCTCGATAATTGAAGTAAAACGTTGAACTTAATCGTAACTAGATCATACCGCGGAATAACTTTGCAACTAACGCGTATTTGAAAGACAAAGGCAAATTTTTACGCATTGAAATGAAATTAACTCCTTAAAATAATAAAAATGTTTGTTTTTAATACTGGAAGCACGTCACGAAATCTGCGTAAAACAGTTTAAAACATCCGCTTTAAAATACGAAAATGAGATGTTAATATCATTACACTGTATTTCTTATTATCTCAAAAATTACATAATTTACAAAAACTATGATAAAACACCACATAAAGACAAAGTAAAAATGATAGTCATTTAGTTGTCCTCAGGCTTCTTATCCTTGGGGTTCTTGTCCTTGTGCCTGTTGTCCTCGGGCATCTTCTATTCCGGCATTTCTCTTCCGATTTCTTCTTCTACGGTGGTTTATTTAGCAGTAACGAATTGTTTTAATTCGCTTGTTCTTCTCTAAACTTCAAATTCAAAAATTCATAGAATTTACTTGTTGACATAGAAAATACCCATCTTTTCATTTCCCATCATTGTAGTATTCAATTGAAAGAATTCATTCCAAAAAATACGCGGCTCAAAAAAAAAAGTTGAGATATTCTTTCAAGAAAGTTTAGTAAAAACTACTATGTTATTAGGCCAAACGACAATAACGAAACTTTCAGTATTTACTTTCAAACCCATTTTTTTATACAAAACAAAACAAAAATTAAGCATTTAAAGATGCATTAAAAGAAAATTAATAGTTTAAAAAACATGAAAAACTTTAATTTTGTTTTTAACTTAGAAAAACATATGTTCTTAATATTTAACTCGCAAATTTTAATAAACAAAACAGAAAACATTTTCTTTAAAATATTTTACAAAACAATAAGTAGTATTTTCATGCACAAACTTTTAAAGGATTCTAATATAAAATATCTCAAAAAGCAACACGAGCAATTTCTAAGCATTATAGAAATTTTAAAGAGAAAAATTTAGCGAGTGCTTTTTTTCGATCGTTAACAGTCAAAACTAAATGGGAGTTGAAAGTACTTTTAAATTCAAAATTTATAGGAAAAGTTTATCACGAGTCGAATTTGAAAGCTTTAAACTTGAACTTGATTATTTTAAAAGCTAAAAAAATCTGGTAATTCAGTTTTGTTTTAAAGTTAAAGTGAAATGTAGTTACTAAAATCTCAATATAAAAATAGGCTTATAAAACTTTTTTATAATATAATTGTTATGTCTTAGCTTTTAATTAATTAGTACCAAGCTGTAATTTATAATATAAAAAACTTCATAACACATCATTAAAAGTAAAAAAGCTATAAACTTTACAATTCAGAAACTTTATCAGAAAAGAACACAAAATAAATAGACTTAATAGTTTCTTTCAGTTTGAATTCTTAAAAATATTACCTGAGTTTGAAAAAATTTAAAATAGATTTTCATGTTAATAAAAAGTTACAACTTTTTACCTTTATTAAAGTCTGTTTCCTTAGCTTTGTGAAAATATTTATATTTTATCTTCAAAAGGCTTTATGATAAATGTTAAAAGTTTTAGACCTGCTATTAGTAATTCTGACTCTTTTTTGTTCTGTGTTATAATTTCTTTTTTGTCAAAGGAATTAAGTACTGCCAAATTGTTTTTCTCTTTAGCTAATATGTTGCTTGATACACTAGTTTCTGATTTTGTTTTTGAAGAATTGTAGTAGCCTGAGTCTTGTTTATAACTTTTCAGCTGCACTGTTGGCACTTTATGTTTTGGCTCGCTATCATATTTTTTATTGTAACTGCTATTTTTCTGATGTTGTTTCTGATGTTTTTCTTTGCTAAGTTTACCTTGTTTTGCTGTAAAAGCAACAGCTTGCTTATAAGCTCTATTAGCTTTTATTTTCTGCTGTTGGAAGTCACTAGAATGATGGTTTGTATCAAATATTTTTTGTTTAAATGTTTGGTTGTAGTTTGAATTCTTATCTACAGCATACTTAGACCCTTGAACTGCTTTACCATTAGGACCTGCCACGTTTGCGACTTCTGGCATGTCGTTTTTACCTACGACAATATCAAACTGGACTTTCTCTCCTTGTGCAAGAGACCTTAAGAATTTGTTCGGGTTGTTTTTTATGATAGCTGTATAATGAACAAAAATATCGCTGTTCTGATCATCACGATGAATAAAACCGTAACCTTTGCGAACATTAAACCATACTACTTGACCAGTTACTCCAATCGCTATTGTTTTTTTTTATTACCTGAGCTTTTTCTTTAACTGTTTGAAACTCTTTGGTTGTATTAGATGTTTTTGTAGGTAAGTTTTGATGACATGACAAACACTGTGCTATGTTAACATTATTACTACTATTTCCATTGTATGATTTTCTTGGTTTAAAACTATCTCTAACTTGGTTATGTTGACGATAATTGTAATTATGATTAATACCATTATCTCTAAAATGAAAGTTTTATTGATAATTAGGACGAACTCGCTTATGGTAATTTATTTTAGACCTATGCTGACTTTGCTCATACTGCTGTAGTCTATTGTAATTGACTTGCTTAGGTACTAATGCGTTTTCTTTATAAGCATTCCATATGGCTTGTCCTTTTCTTTTAAAAAGTTCTAAGCTTTCATCAAAATGTTCCCTAATCTTATCTTTGATCGAAAAGGGCATTAAGTATGCAAGAAAAAACTTAATTCTGTCCTGTTCTCGACATTTGGCCCAACTTACGGCTGTAGCAAATATTTTATTAAAGTTTGTACACTCATTCCAAATTGGAATTTTATCTAAAATTTCAGCTAACTGATTGTCCCTATTAATAAAAAAGTTTCTTAAAGAACTGTAATTTCTTTCACCTCGTTCTGTCATTTTATAATAGTCTGACAACTCTTCTCTCGGCCAAAACCCAGTTAAAAATTTATACTTTTCTGTATTACTAGAAATATTTTCATTTAACATTTCCTCCTCGAAAAAACTAATAATATCACAAGGGTTTCTTACAAAGTCTAACCTTTTAAACTTCTTAATTAGTCTTTGCGCCTTAAATGTATCGCTAAAATTATCAAAACTAGTATCATTACTTTCGTAATCATCGTAAAAAGGTTCGCGTTTTACTAGCATCGCACGTTCGAAATGTGGTGATCTAGACTGCTTTAATCTATTATTTAGTTTTTTTATTTGCTTTTGCAAAATTCTTAACTCTTCTTCATTTGTTCATAGATAAACTAAAATTTCAAGCAAAATGATCGATTTTAAAAACGTCTATATACTTAGTTAAGACTGTAAATAATTTAAAAACATTTATAATTCTGTTCATTATGACAATTAAAACTTTAACAGTTTAAACTTCGACAATGCAAATTAAAAAATTAAAAATGAAGGGCCAAACTCAAAAATTATTTATTAAAAAAATTATAAAATGCGTATTTTGTTCTAATTAATATCTACAAATACAGTACATATGTTAAAAAAAAATTATTAAATAGTACTAAAAAACTACCAAAAACTACTATGTTCTAAAACACTTTTAGCCATAATTCTAATACTGTTTTATAATTGAAAAAAAAAAACATGTAAAAAATAGCTACTGTAGAAAACATAAAGCTTGTCGTTCTAACCGCTTCATACTTATTAAAAAAGTTAATTTATAAAGTAATGTTTACTAGTTTATACTAGTTAAAGATACAGTCTTTACGTAAGCGAACTTTTAATAAATATTGCTTTAATTTATAATAAGTTGATAAGAAAACTTAACAGTTTAGTTTTAATTACGTCACTGAAAGTGTTAATTCATTACACATAAGTTAATTTCTTTTTTTTTTAACTTTTGAATACTGATTTACAAAAATTGATTTACTTGACTTTTAAAAACAAACAACAACTTTTAGTGCTGTTTTTTTAATTTCAATTAAGTAGAATACCTGGTCTCTTCCTTAAAACATAGAAATATTTTGAAGCGTTCTAAATAAATATATAACAAAAGAAAAGAGTTTTTCTTTACCTGGTTACGAGTTACCTTTGCAACCAATTATATGGTTTAATAAAAAAACACTAAACTTATTTAGTTTCGGTAAAAATAAATGAACTTTTACATTTTATGTCCAATTAACGAAAATAACAATTTTTTAGTCTTAAAATTTTAGAAATCTATTAAAATAAAACTTTTAGAAAAGTTTATAAACACACAGGAAATCAAAAGTATGTCCAAAAATAATTTGTTATTTTAAAATATTTCTTTTATTTTAAACAATATGGTTATAGCTATAAACAATAACAATAAAGCTTTATCTTTTTTTAAAGAACTTGTTTAATCTAAAACTTTTAAGTAGACTATAACTCAACAAAAAACATCGGCGAAAGTCTGCAGAACAGAAGTTCCAACATTCGTTTGCTGTGAGACAAGCTTAAGCTTTAAACACGTTCAAAAAGTCTCACGGCAAACGAAAGTCCAGACTTCTGTTCTGCAGACTTTCGCCGATATTTTTTGTTGATTGTACTAAAACGAGCGTACCAGATGTCTTGCCTAGTGGACAATATTTTAAACGTTGCACCGCAAAGACAATGCTGACGTCACTAATCACTGCCGGCAAATGGTTGCTTCACCGGAAAGCATCATAAACCGTTTATAGAATTGATGATTACAAATTTCTCGGTTGTGACTGACTGATGAGTCCTAATAAGGACGAAACCGGTCTCAGTCTACCGAAACTTGTTGTCTAATAATCGAATAGGCATGATCAACCCTTTTATTAGAGTATAAACTAAAATTAGATGTAAAAATATTACGGTTAGTCATCAAATAGTTAAAGTTTTTTTTTTGATAAATTTTCTCTATATTGAACTAATGGTCTTTTATAACCTAGAACTTAATTCAGAAATAAATTATTAGGAAAAAAAAATTAAATAAAATGACATTTTTAAACTGTATTATAAAAAAGTTTTTATCACAATTTATAAAATAACTTTTACAAAAATTTGTATAAGTTATGTTATAAATTGGTTGAGAAGCAACCTCATAAGCTTCTCTATTTTTAAGCAGCAAGTATATCTTACGTTTAGTTAATGAGAAACAAGCATAATTGTCTAGAAAGTAGTTTTATTAAAAATAGTGCTTAAAAAACGTTTAGGGAGAATCTTCTTTATTAAAAAAAAATTGTTGGTTTTTTGAATAAAGAGTAACGTTTTCTTTGGGCTTAATAATCAGCGAGGAGGTTTAAAATTGTATTATAATGAAAAGCGTAAACTATAATAGAAATATAAAATTATTGTATTTGTATTGTAAAAGTTTGTTTTCATTTCGAAGGAAATACTAGATATAGTTTTAGTTAAGAAAGAATAGACTTGTTAAAAAAAAACAGTTTAAAAGTTGCTGTAAACTTGCTTAACAATACAACATGATGTTTACAAGGTCTAAAATAAAACATGTTTAAATAAATACAAAAAGAGTTTTACTTTTTCTGGTCGTTTTAAATTAATATAGTATTAATTTGGCAAATCAAGCCAATGTTTAACTATTTAATCTTAAGTTACTAAATTAAATAAACTTAATCTTGTATTCTCAAAAAAATATTATATCTTTTTTAATGTAACTTAAAAAAGATTCACACTATTTTAGTATTTATAGATAGTTCAAAAAATTATATTAATGTTAACTTTCGCGAATCTACGCACTCGTTTGGTTACGCATTTAATTCATTGAACACATATACTACTAAAAGGCTACCTGATATAACAGAATTTATATTTTTATCATTAATTAAAATTTGTATTCCTAAAAGTAGTATTTTAGTACATCAGCTATCACGATGTATAGTGTTAGCTACCAAATATATTACTTTTATACTGTAAAAATTTTACTGGTTCATACCAGTTTTAAAATTATTAATAATAAAATTCTAATATATCTAAAACCATAAATACTGTAAAATATATTTATTGAAAGGGAAAATAACACTTTTTGTTACATAATCCTTACGTCGCTACAATGTTAATTGTATAAATTTTTGGTTAAAATAAGTTTTTATTTTGAGCTTTAATTTTCCCAACTTAATGTTAGATTAATAATCAGCAAAGTTAATTTAAAATTTATTTCAAAAATATAACTCAAACTACACATTATTTGTTGGATTTTATGTATCATTATTGTTATTTTATCGTTTTAATTCAACGTACGAACTTAACATATTTTTTAGCAGCCGTTAATCGTTCAATTTTATTAATAATTTGAATTAAAAACTGCTTTAAAACTTCTAAGAATATAAACATGTTTTTACAAAGTTATAACATAAGGCAGTGGTCGTCCAGATGTATACTGGTGCACACTTGTGTGCACGAAATTTATTTTGGGGTGCACGAAACTTTTAGGGTACACGAAACTCATTTAGGTTTCACGAGTAATTCGAAACAAATCAGTTTTTATTATAATATTTTTCTAGTTTAAGCGACATATTAATATTAAATAAAACATTTTAAGAGTACTGTACTGGGAATTTTGTGCTGATGGCGGAGATGTGTTCAATTAATAAGTATGTAAGACAAAGCAATAAAAATAAACAAGGTAAACCAATTAGAAAGGTTCATTAAAAACAGCATCAAATGATAAATTTAAGTTTTAGTTGTTAAAAGATTTGCATGTAAATATAAACTGAGTTATTACTTTACAGGACAAATGAACTAGTAAAAGTGTTAATAAAAGGACATAGTGACACCACTAGCGGCACTTAACAAATTTGACGATAGGGTGCAATGATTTTATTTTGCATTTTGCTGTACACATATTTTGATTAGCTTGACGACCACTGACCTAAATTATAACTCAATTCTATATCAGATTATCTTTGTATCAGATTGGCAAACGACGCTTACTAATTAGAATAATTTAGTGTAAAGTAACAGTCATGCAATCAAATGATTTTGAATTAAAAAAAAAACAAAGTTTAACTGTTAGTATAGATCGATTCTAATTTGTTATAAAAAATCGAATTTATATTAGAATTTGATTATTCGTATTATTTTGTTATTTTAATTAAAATCTTTAAAAGTACGACATCTTGCAATTTATTTTTTCTATTTCTGGTCCTTTACCTATAAAAGTCTGCCAAAACTTTAAATAAAATAAATACTATTATTTTTTATGTATCACACTTAAAGCTTTATGTCGGTGTAAATAAAAAACTAAATTAATAATTTATTTTATCAAAATATTTAATTTTTATTTACAATAACCAAAAAATGAATATAAGATATAAATAAGTTAAATCAAAAATAAAAGTTGATTAAACTGTTAATGAAAACAAAGGTAAGACTAACTAAATTTACAATTTACATTATTAACTTAGATATTTTTATTTAGACTGATAAGACTCTGGTAGTACAAGCAAAGCTTATTCTAGTTTTGTGGTTTAATTTTACTGATTAGATATAAGTTAAAAATATTAACATTTAAGTGGGTTTAAATAAGTTCAAAAATTTTCTTTATTTCATTTTCATACTATATAATAATTTACTTATGAAAAAGGGTTACATCACTATACAATCAAGTAAATGATTAATTAGAAAAATTTTTAATTTATAAATGTTGTTATTTTGTTAGAGAAAATTTGCTCCTAGTCGTCAAACTAATAAATATTATTTATTAGCAAAATAAGGTCTGAAATTTACTTTGTAACAACAATAATATCAAATATTGGTTTTATTTTAACATATTTTGCCTATATAGTTTTATCTTAAGTAACTTGGATTCAGTAAAACTAAACATATTTTTAGTAGTAAGATTTTAACGTATACGTCTCATTGTTACGGAAAATTTAGTTAAATATATTTTGTAAATATTTATTTTATCTTTAGACCATTATAAAAAAAAAATAGTACATATTTCAATGAAAGAAATAGTTTATATGTCTTATAATAAAAATAAATACGAAGACTTAATAATTTTTAGTGAATTTTTAATAAAAGTCTCAAAGTTATCCATAAATAGTAAATAAACTTTTTAAAGACGTAATTTGAGCCAAAACTTTATGTTTGCAAAACATTTTGTTGCTTGTTTTTTTCTGTAAAACTTACTGTATTACAAAAATAAAGATATTAGTAGCTATAAAAAATAAGACTAAAGTTTATTACAAAAACTGATTCTACTCTAATAAATTACATATAATAAATTCGTTATTTTTAGGCTTGTAAAATTTAATGATTTACAAATTTTAAATTTAATTGTCAACCTAAAAAACTACTAAGCTTTAAAAATTACCTTTAAAGTAACATAAATCGCCTAAATTTTTTGGAAAACTAAAAATTATTATTGTTAAAACTTTTGAAAACTAGTACAAAAAAGAAAAAAAAAAAGAGTACACAATAATATGAAAATATTTTAATATTTATTATTCAATCAAAAACCTTTTTCTTTAATTAAACGTTTTCTGTCATACAATTTTACACCTAAAAGTAAAATTATTATGATTAAAACCAATCCTCTTTAAATAAACGTTTTCTGTCATACAATTATTTTAAAAACTCATCTACTATAACAAAATCTTAAAAAAAAAGTTTTCAAGCAGCAGTTTATTGATCCCTACGTTATACAAACTTTGAGTAAAGGTTTGTGATGGGTCAGGTCTAACGGAACTGTTTCGTTAAACCAACTTAGGAAAGTCTGCTGAGACCTATGTTTCATAAAGGATAGTTATATAACAGTTTTGTACATACAACAAGTATGAGAAAGTATCAAGCTATATTACAAATAAGTATTCTATATTATAGTATATAAGTATATTTAGAAACTCATTGATACATACAAAAGTATATCTCAAGTAGAGATATAAAAGAAATATCATAGATTAAAACATATTGTCAATATGTTTTCAAATGTCTTATCAAAAACATAAGTTACTGGTACTGTACAGACCGATAAAACTATTGCTTTCTTAACCTTTTTGTGTCGAATTTTGTGTTGTATAAACTGTTTTTGATTCCCTCATTCATTTCATTTTAAAGAATTTTTCTTATTAAGCATATCCAAAGCTACCGAGGCCTGCAAAAAATTTTTTGTTAGTCCTACTTAGAAAAGACCGCTTACACTAAATTTTTAAGTAAAGAATAATTACTGACACACATAACATTTACAGCTTTAAGTATGTTAAAGTTATAGCTAAAGTAAAAAGTTATTTTATATACCAATTTATTATTATGTATAATAACTAACAAATAAATACATAACTAAGTGAAAAGCATCATAACATGTGTCGCAGTTTTAAACAAATATTGAAGCAGCATTAAATGAAAAGTATAAGTTTGATTAACTGTATAGCCCGACAGTATGATCGGACTTTTAAGCTTATTTATATTAGACAGAGCTTAATTAAAATTTTTAAGGCTTTTATTTACAACTTTGCTACAAATTTCTTTTTATCTTGTAAGAAAAGCTAGCGTTTAAATAATTATTTTTTCACTAAAAATTTATATGCATTTTATAATTTTTTAATAAAAAATGTTAAATTAAATGCTAAAAATTTGAATAATTATCCTATAACCAATAAAAAGTATTAAAACATAATAACTCTAAAAAGTATGTTTGAAGTTTCTTATTAAATATTAAGTGTATTTCATTTTACAATTGACAAAGTTTTATCTAGACTAGTTCAAATACATATTTCCATTATACTTTATATTTAAACTTTTTTGTTGTTTTTAAATGCTTTAATATATTAAAGTATGCTTGTGGTTAGACTAATTATTATAATTTATAACATAAATAAAGTTTTATCAGGTGTATAAGGTATTTAAAAAAAATTGTAATATAAGCTTAATAATTTTAAAACTTTAAAAACGTTTTATATCTAATATATATTTTATTATACACACAAAAAACTATTAGTTTATTCATTAAATTTTTGCTGATTTTTTACCAGCTAAAAATATTTGAGTTCATAGTTAAGCCATAGTTCTTCAAAATTTCTATGATTCATTAGTTTTACTTTTTACTAAAAAATCCTGTTTGTTTAAAAACTAGCGATTATTCAACTAAAAACAAGATAAACTATTATCATTAAAAATATTTTTTTCTGTTAATATTGTAATGATAGCTTAGTTAATGTTACCATATATTACAAATGCATTTTGAGATTATATTAACTAAAATCTATGTCAAATAACGAGCAAAAAATTATACATACTTATCGTTTTAAAAGGTGGAAACAAAAGTATTTGGTTGAAAAAAATTTATACTGGCTTCTCACCAGTCCAAAATGTAAGAGCAGTCTTGATTATACATCTGTATAAAAAATTGTTTTATCTATTGTAATTTAGTATAAAAGTTTTAGTTTTTAGTAATCATTACGTTACTACAAACTTCATATATTTAGAGTTTTATCAAATTTTTGTTGAAAAAGTTGTGACTTATGTATAATAATTTTGTTTGAAGTATGATTTGATTAATAATCAGCAAAAAAACGTTAAAAAAATTATAAAAAAAAATACTTAAACTTCAATTGTAGAATATTTTTGTTGCATGTTTAAAAGCAAAATAAACATAGTTAATAACATAGTTTGAGCAAATAGCCTAAAATATTACTTTAAAATTTTTTCACAATACTAACATAGTTTTACAGAGTTTAAGTAAAATTATAAAAAAAAGTTACTAATAGACAAATTACTGTTTCAAACAACTTTATTTTTTTCTGAATTTAAGCTTATTTTGTAAAACAGTTAATTTGATAAGTATCTACTATAATAAAACTTTCTTAGTTATGTTTTCACTGCAATAAAACAAAACATTCGAATAATTATTGTTTTCAATGTCATGTCTTTTCAAGTTAAAACGTTGTTCGGTGTTTGTATAAATTTTTAGTAAGAATAATAGATTGCTATAACAATTAAGAGTCACAACTAATCTAAACTTCAAAAGTTACGGTATAAAACATAAAGCTGGACTTTATAATCGCTACAAACCGTATAAAACAGTTTATATTGTTTATAAATAATAATGGTGACAAAATTTGTGGTGTATTGTCATCATTACTTTAAATTATAATTAGTTTAAAGATATAAATATCTTTTTTATTTTAGTTACGTCACTGCAAAATTTAGATGCATGAAATTTCAGTGGTTTATTTTTTTCAACTTTTTGTTAAAAGCAACATGCTATTTTTATTCTACTAAAATTTTAATTTAATGCAAATGACATCTTCAAGTAATGTTTTAATTCTATTTGAAAATGAAAAAAAAAATAAATTTTGCAAAACAAAACTAATATACTGTTACAAACAATTTAAGTGAAACTAAGATATAATAAAAAACTATTTTTTCTCCTGGTATAACGGAAACTTAGCACTATGTTGGAATATTTATTTGAAAAACAAAATTTTATTTACTTATGAAATAATTTCAAAAATGCTCTCGATTAAATTGTTAGTAAATGGCGGTAGCATTTGGATCTATTTGGTAAAAAGCAATAGTTACTCTAAACGCTTAAAACAATCTTTTAAGCATGCCTTGCGAACGACTTTTCTTGTAAACTCCGGTCATTTACTTTATAAAAAACGTTATCAAGTGTTTAATTAAACATTAGTTATTATAAAGATCTAATTAACATTTTTTGATTTAAGTGTTATCATAACAGTATTAATAAGTTGAGTTGATAATTAAAATTCATTTAAAGAATAACCAGAAAGTATATGTAACTCAAACTACATTATAACATAAAATAGAAGTATATATATATGGTTTTATATAGTAAATAAATTGTTTTATAATTGTAAAGTATTGTATTTACTGGTATACCGCCAGTTTAAAATATTATTTTCACAGATATTATTACAAAAACAGGATTATTATATGTTTGTACTATAAGAGAATTTGGAACTTTAATAATCCTTATGTCACTCTTAGCTTTATAGTTATAATATTTTAAGACATGCACAGGACTAGTTCGTTACTTTTAAAATACTTTAAACAGAAACTTAAGGAATAAAATATTTTTTAAGAAAAGTATTCTTTATTTCTGTTTTGTGATTATAGAATAAACAACTTAGGTCACAAATTTCAATACAACACCGTAACGTGTAGTAACATAAACAACAATTCTTTTTATGTTCGTTAATTCAACTAATTAAACATCTTTTAAAGTCTTAGATGTACAGCAATAATAACCCTAATGTCTTTTCTACTTTTAAAAATAAGGTCATACTGGCTTTTGCCAGTGCAAATACCACCAACTGGAATCACTGAATACTTGTCAATAACTGCTTTAATTTATTTTTATGATATTTAGAAGTTTTGTTTTTTAATAATCGTTACGTCATTACAAACATTAGATAAATTAAACTATTATAGTAAAAATTGTGATTGTTGGGCTATAAATTTTATAACAAATTTATAGTCAATTAAATAGAAGTTTACACTAAAATTAGAGCTTTAAATTTAATTAACACTTGAAACATAGATAGAATTGTGCTATTTTTATTCTCTATTATAAGTTTAATTTAAATAATAATGTAATTTTTAATTAGTTTTAGTTCTAAGTTATTTTTAATTATAATAGTAAATTTCGTTTAAAAGTGTTTTAAGTCAAAAAACTGTTTTTCTTTATTAAATCAGTTCACGTGTTTTCTAAAAATATAAATGTTATGTATACTAGAAAATTTTTTTGATGTAGATAAAGAAAGTTTTAAAGTATTAATTTAAAATGATTTTGTCTGTTATAAAATTTTCTAAATAACAAACTAAAAACATGGATAAAACTTAAATCAAAAATAAATATCATAATTAAGTTTCAACAAAAAATTACCTTAAACTATCCATTTAAGTAAAATAATAAAAATGTTTAGTTATCTTAAAGTTTATTACCTCAACTGTTGTTTTTATTAGTCTAATTAACTTACCAATGTGGCCATTAATATAACAACAGTTTTTTTATTTAATTTATTATACTAATGTTTTACATTTGTTCTATAAAAAGAAAACTATCAAAATTTTTCTTTTAATGTACATATCAGTTAAATGTTTACTAACTTTTTAATAAACATTATTATTTTTTATTAGTCATAGAATTATAGAATTATTATAGTGTTCGCAAATAGTTACAAACTTCAACTTAAAGTTACTTGTAAAACAATTTATGATCTAAAAGCTTTCTTAAAAGTAGTCAAAAATGATTTTACTCAATATATTCGAAATTTTAAAAATTTCATGTAACAAAAACATATATCTAGACAAACAAAATTATGTTGTGTAAATAGTATAATGCGTGTAAATTTAGCATTTCCATTTGTTTTTTAGAATAACTATAATAACCATCTTTTGTTTTTAAACTGTAGTTCTAATTAAAACTAAAATTTGCTTTATTGAGAAAACATTATCATGGTATATCAAAAACGTTCTAATAGAGCAATGTATTCTTAATTACTTGTTTTTTAACAAGTTTCATTAAACTTGTTTAAGTATTTTACGAGTTTTCTCTCATTGACTATATCTAAAGCTTATCGTATCCACACATAAATTGTATTAGATATTAAGCAGTTAAACCGAAAATTAAACTTTTTCTTTTTGTTATTAACCTACACAGTATTCAAATTAAAGTAACACTCATATTTTAAAAATTTGTAAAGGACAAACAAATATATTCATTATATCAACAAAGACAATTCGTTTTGTTAATAAAAAATAATTGTTAATTTCCTTTAATAATTTTTGTGTGTAAATTATGTAGATTATATCAGCAAATATCATTTATTAAGATTTTTAGTAGATTTCTGTAATAATACATATGTTATATTAATTTTTACCATTCAAATAATTTAAAAACATCACATAGGGGTATACTTTTAAGCAGCAAAAGAGCTACCCTAGTTGTTTAATTAAGTTTATGCTGTTTTTTTAGCAGCTAAAATTTAAACAACTACATCACTTTCAATTAAAATTATAACTGCTTCAATTTATTTCTACAGTATACAAAAGTTTTACTATCTAGCATTTGTTGCGTCACTCCTAACTTTAAAGATGAATGAAATCGTGACATAAATTTCTTATAATTGATAATCATCAGAGTAATTCAAATGTAAAAAAAAAATTTTTAACTATTTTAGTATTTAATTGTACTATATATGTAAAGCTGTTTTGATTAAATAAATAAGATAAATGTCCACATCATTTACAAATCATAATTTTTTACTTTACACAACAAGAAAATATATTACAGTTTCATTTTGCTTAAGTATTTAAATTAGGTATAATTGCGACTATATTTTTGTTTATTAAATTTCGTTGCACACCGAATAGTTAAGTATGGTAATTTGTTTTTATTAAAATTTTAAATGCTTGTATTTTAAATCTTACATAACCATTTTATTCGTGGGCCTTGTTAGCTCATTCGGTCGAGCATTGGACTTTTAATATAGCGGCTATGGTATAGCGGCTATGGCTAGTTGTATAATTAATGTTTACTGTTAAACACGAGTTTGAAACGACATTTATTCATTAAAAGGTTTCTATTCTAAAAAGTTACTCCATCATCTATGTATTTTATAGGAAAATTTTATTCTTTAATATCTGTTTCTTTAATATTAACTTTAGATGTAAAATTTTATATAAGTGACTTTTCTTTAGAAAGTTGAATTATTATTAAGTAAATAATTTAGTGTTCAATAATTAATAAATTAGCTTAAAAACTGTAGTGTAAAAGAAAATTAAACTACATTAGAAAAATTTAATTCATTTTTTATGTTGTTTAATTTCGAAGTACAAATTTAAAACAGTTTAAGAAGCTAAAATTTTAATTTGTTCAAAGAAATGCTCTTAAATATTTATTTTAAAACTGTTTGTAATAATTAGATGGTGTTAAAAAGTTTGAATAAATTCAATGAATAAGTAAGTGACTCTAATTTGTCCTATTGTATAATAAGATGTTTTAGGCAAAAAAAAACATAATTGATTAAAGTAATTAAATTTAAGTAACTTCTTTGAATAAACTAAACCCTTAATGTTTTATAAAATAAATTGTTAAACTAGATAAAAAACGTTGATGAAGTACATAGTTTATATTTGTTGAATAATTTATAAATTTAAGTATACTATTCAAAGCTTAGAAGACTTACATTTAAAAAAATTCAAGCCCATTACTTATAAATGAAAAGCGACGATTATGTTGAAATAAATATTATTTAGTGACATGCTTAATTTTTAATCCTAAAGCTGATTAATTTAGAGAAAAGTAACAAACTTTACATTGAGAAAACCTTTCCTTCATACAATATTTCACAAATAAATTATACCAAAGGTGCCAAAATATAAATATAGGTTTAGTCAATGTTTAATGTGCTTATTTTAAAACCATCATTTAAATAAATTATTTGATTTTTAATTTGTAACATCAGTCAATTTTTTTGATTATTGTTACGTCAATTCAAATTTTAAATTTTTGAACTTTTAGCATATCTCGTACCTTAAACTGTTTGACTTTTGTAAATAATAATTGCATAAAGTTATGATGTTTTATTATAAGAGAAATTGATTTTTAGGTTTGATTCATAAAAAGTTTATGATTTTATTTTATTGTATTTTACTATAACTTTTTAACTTGATTTATTACGAAACTGAATTTGTTTTACTTAGTTTTAGTACCATGAAATAGTATATAGATTTTTTCATATAAAGAAAATTATGGTCAAAAATGTCTTAAAGTTAAACTTTATTATTATTTTTTTTTATTAAAATAGTTAACATTTATGAAACTTTAATAACATTTATAATTATTATTTAGAGTGAAGTACTTTGTTAATAAAAAAATATGAGAGTTTTTTCTCGCTTACTAAATTTTTAACGGTGCTAAATTTATTTACTAAAAAGCTAAGTTTAAAAGTTGAACCTAAACTAATTATTAGAATTAAAAAAAAAAAACAACTAAAATATTAGTTCTGTTGTATTTTGTGTATATAATTTAAATTTACTAAATCATTAAAACTAATGTAAGATACGTGTTTGAAAACTTAACAGAATGAAAATAACTTATATTTTTCTATCAGTAAACAATCATCTTAAGCTTTTGAAAAAAAATTGTTGTATATATTTTGTATTAGTTTTATAAGGTTTGAAAAATATGTATAAAATAGACCGCAAAAATATAACATATTACAAAGTTTAATGTTTTTTGGTAAAGAAAATAAAAAATAAGTAATGTTAACTTTAGCCATTTAATTAACTTAGACAGCGATAAATAGTTATAGTTATAATAATAAAGTTGTTAAATTAACATTCTAGTTTACGTTTATGCTAGATTTTTACCAGCTGATTATTTAACTGTTTTGTCAGAGCCAATTGTTAATCAAACTGCTTGAATTTATTTTAGTTTCATTCACCATATTTGACATTTTAATAGTCGTTTTGTCACTATAAACTTTAGATGAATGAAAGTAACAAAATATGTTTTAAGTTGAAAAAAAAACATCGCAGCCAGCAAATTTAGGATTTGAAGGTTACAGTTTGTTGATCAATATATTAAATAAACAGTGAGTCAAGATTTCGGCTGGTTCAATATTTGATTCATTATTTCTTTTACTTTTTAAACTATTTATTCTAATTTATTATATTCAACGCTACCTAAGCCTAAAATACCGTTTTGTTTTGTTAGACCAACGAATAAAGACTGCTGACATCTAAGTTTTAAGTTATGAATAGTTATTGACACATATTACATTTGCCATAAATATTTGAAAAATAAAACAAAAGTTAAAAGCTGTGTTATTAAAAGTTCTACTAAAACAAACATTTTCAACTAAGCAAACGAAAACAGTTTTATAAAACTAGTTATGCAAACATGTAAAATAATAAATTAACATACAAAAGTCTTTCTTTTTATTGCTAAATTATAAATCTATCGTCATCTGTAACAAAGCTGATGTTTGTTTGAATATAAATTTAACATAAAAAATGAATTAAAAATCTGAAAACTGAACTAATCTAAATTTTATCAATTTTATAAAGCTTGGTTTTATAACTGAAATAAAAAAATGATTATTCTTATTTTATAGAACAATTTTTTCTGGTTTTTACAGTTAAAAGTTTTAAAGTAATAGTAAAGTATTTTATTGTCTAGTTTGCTTTTACTTATCTTTGGTTTAGAAGAAAGTTTAACGTTTTTTTATAAGTTACGTCACTGCAAACTGATGCATTAAATTTTGAGAAAACGTAATATTTAACAAAACTCTTGTATGCTTTTAGTAATATTTTAATTTCTACTCGTTAATTAAGCATCAAAATCTAATATCTCTGCTTTGAAAAATTTAATACTTTTTTTTAACCTTTGAAAAAAAATTAAGATTTTAAAATGGATCGTTGTTTTCCCTAGTAACAACCTTAAACTTACATTGGGTTAGAAGGTTTATTTTATAATTAAAAACTGACTTTTTTCATGTAACAACCTAGAAAAATGCTGTTATTACTGTGAAAAGCCAATGGTACATGTTAAACTTTTATTGAACTATTTTATAATAAGATATTTAAGTATAATGATTTAAAGTGTATCACTGATGACTTTTTCTTAACAAATCCCTTACTTTCAAAGACTGCTGACTTACCAGTTAAGGAAAATATTATTTACTATTAATAAAACACAATAAAGTTTCGTTAAAATAGCATAATTAAAATTTTCACAAGTTCTGCACAATTTAAGTTTTACAAAAATATTACTATATTAAATACCACTATAATACTGAAAATACTTAAAAAACAAGTTATGCTCTAAATTTCTAAATAATTCTTAATAAAAGTCTTGGACTACAATACTTAATTTCTAACTTTGTAGTATTATTTATACCGGATTCTACCAGTTCAAAATTTATACAAGTGAATTTGAGTCATGTAAGTGAAAAATAACTGTAATTTATTTTTATTTTCAAGCAAAAAATACTTTTCGACAATTGTTACGTCACTACCTAATTTAGATGTACGAAATTTTTATACTTTTTAATAAAAAGTTTTGATATATGTACATGAAAGTTGCACAAAATGCTGTTGTACAAATTGTAAGCTGAATTTTTTACAAGGTTCACTTTAAAATAAACTAAAAATATTGTTTTCTTTTTGTTCTACTATGTCTAGTAAGTTTAAATTAATTTTTAGATTAAGTTTTATGTTAGTATACTACAATGAACTTTACACAAATTAAGTAGTATACAAGTAAATCGAAGTAACTATACACTTGTTTATATTTAGTAGTAAATTAGTTCAGAAGTTTTCCTTAAGTCTAACGTTATAAATATTTATATTTTAATGTCGCATAATTTTGAAAATAATAGGATTTTGAAAAATTTATTTAGGTTTAGTGTTATGTATTTTGTTATAAAATCACTAGAAAAGTGTTTGCTTTATTATTTTAAGCGTTACTCAATTTAATTACTAAAATACTCAACCAAATTTACAAGAAAGCAAATAAAAAATTGTTTGAAACAAAAAATTGTAAACTAATTTAGTATAATTTTTCATCAGTAACGAAAATATTAGAAAAAAATTAATTAAGCAAAACTATTAATTTTTATAAAGTTTTATAAACCAAAAAAATACTTTGTATAACTCAATATATAGTATTTGTAAACGTTGCAATAAAGTAAAAATATTTTTTAGCTTCTTAGGTAAACTTAAACTAATCCAGAGCTTTAAAAATGTAGATATTTTTTTGTCAAATATAATTAACAAGTTGTTCCAACAATCAAGAAACTTACCAGATCAAATTTTTTATAAATACGGTATAGAACGAATCCCTAATTTTTTATCACTCGTTTTTATAATCGATACATACCCTTAAAAAAGTGTAATCTAAGTTTACTTTATAGTTTGTACTGGTATATACCAGTTAAAATTATATATTACATCGATATCCTTAAATTGTAAAAATAACTTTATTTTAAATTTAGTTAATAATAAAATTTAAATTTTTATATTCGTTACGTCACTGCAAACTATATTAATCAGTATACAGATTTTTTTATATAAAGAAAATTATGGTCGAAAACTTCTTTAAGTAAAACTTTGTTTGTTAAAAAAAAACAAAATAGTTAACATTTATGAAACCTAAATAACAAAAAAGAACGTACAATTATTTAGAGTGAAGTACTTAGGTGATAAAAGAAATATGAGATTTTTTTTTCACTTTATAAGCTTTAAAAAGTGTTAAATTTATTTACTAAAAAGCTATGTTTGAAAGTTTAACCAGAACTAATTATAAGATTTTAAAACAAGTAAAATATTAGTTTTGTTGTATTTTATCTATAAATTTTTAAATTTACTAAATCATTGAAACTAATGTAAGATACGTGTATAGTAACTATATAACAGAACGAAATAATTTATATTTGTTTATCATCTAAAACAATCAATTTGAGTTTTTGAAAAAAAAATGTTGGAATTTTTTTGTATTAGTTTTATAAGATTTGAAAATTGTGTATAAAAATGACTGCAAAAATATAAAAAATATACAAACTATAACCTTTTTTTGTTAAAAGAAACAAAAATAAGTAATGTTAACTTTAGCTATTAAGATAACTTAGAAAACATTTAATATTTATAAACATATTATTAAAGTTGTTCAATTAATATTACAGTTGTATAATTACGTTTATGCTGGTTTTTTTACCAGCTCAAAATTTCACTTTTTTTTCAGAGGCAATTTAGACTAAACCTGCTTGAATTTAATTTAGTTTTATGCACTAATTTAACATTTTAACAGTCGTTATGTCACTACAAACTTTAGATGTATGAAAGTAACAAAGTTATGTTTTAACCTGAAAAAAACATCGCAGCAAACAAATTTAGGATTTGAAGGCTGCAGTTTGTTAATCAATGTATTAAATAAACAGTGAGTCAAGCTTTCGGCTAATTCAGTATTTGATTCATTATTTTTATACTTTTTAAACTTTTTATTCTGATTTATTATTGATAAAGCTATCTAAACCTAAAATACCGTTTTGTTTTGTTAAACCGACAAAAAAAGACTGTTGACACCTATGGTTTACATTATAAATAATTATTGATAGACATTACATTTGCCATTAGCCTACCAATTTGAAAGTTATGACTAAAGTTAAAAGCTGTGTTATTGAAACTTCTACTATAATAAATATTTTCAACTAAGCAAACGAAAAGTATTTTGTGAAACTAGTTATGTAAACATGTAATATAATTAATTAACATATAAAAGTCTTGCTTTTTATTGCTAAATTTTAAATCTATCGCCAGCTAAAACAAAAGTGATGTTTGTTTGAATTTTTATTTAAAATAAGAATTGACTTAAAAATCTAAAAATAAACTAATCAAAATTTTATAAAATTCATAAACTTGGTTTTATTACTAAAATAAATAAAAAGGATTAGTACTCTTTATAGAATGTATTTTACTAGTCTATACAATTATAAACTTCAACGTAAAAGTAAAACATTTTTTTGTATAGTTTGCTTTTACCTATCTTTAATTTATAAGAAAGTATAACTTTTTAATATAAGTTTCGTCACTGCAAACTGATGCATTAAAATTTGAGAAAATGTAATTTAATATTTAACAAAACTTTTGTATGCTTTTAGTACTGTTTTAATTTCTTTTTGATTATTTAACATCAAAATCTAATCTCTGCTTTAAAGAATTCACTACTTTTTTTTAACCTTTGAAATAGAATTAAGATTTTAAAACGGATTTTTGTTTTCCCTAGTAACAAACGAAACTTACATTGGGTTAAAAGGTTTATTTGATAATTAAAACTGATTTTTTTCATACAATAACTTAGAAAAATACTGTTACTTTTGTTAACAACCAATGGTACATGTTTAACTATTATTAAATGATTTTGTTTTTGAGTATAATGATTCAAAGTGTAATAATGATGACTTATTCTTAACAAATCCGTTACTTTCAAAGACTGCTGACTTTCCAGTTAAGGAAAATATTATTTACTATTATTAAAACACAATAAAGTTATGTTAAAATAGCATAATTAAAATTTTCACACATTCTGCATAACTTTCGAGATATTACAAACAAAGAAGTACTAAATAAACAAAATAAATTCTTATATTGATAATTTAAAAAAGTTTTATAAAACTTTTATAGATGTTTTTACTTGTGATATTTTTAGATTAAATATATGAATTTACTGTTAATGACCAGAGATTAAGTTTGAAAACTGTGTTCTTAAAACAACACTTAAGCTACAATAAAAAAAAATTGTTTTTTTCTTTTTGTATTATAGTTGTGTAGTTATAATTAGAAGTAATAACTTAACATAGTCTTAAAATTTAAGATTTTTTTTTCTAAATCTTCTATAAAATATAACTTTATAATTGCTCTACAACAGTAAAATGTTTTCAAAAACTCTGTATATAAAAGTTAAAGACTTTTATTTTTCTTTATCTAGATAAAACTAAATTAGTATTAAGTAGGAAACGAGTAAAGATTTAATTCTAAGTTACTCGCCTGAAACAACTAAATCTTATTGTTTTTATAAGTTGTTAAGTAGTAGTTTAATTACTAGTAAAGAGTTGTTCTATTTTAGTATGTAGAAAAATTAAAAAAGTTTAGTAGATTTGATCCTTTTTAAAGATTTATTATTAAGAAAAATACTGTTAGAAACTACGAAGGCCCTTAATTAAATTTTGCTATGCATATATTTAAGATTACCACTACTTAACTTAAAAATGAGGCAAAAATAACAGTTAAACACTTTCAATTCTTAAGTCTTGAAATACTAAAAAAAAATTTACTAAAATACTGAAAATACTAAATCAACAAGCTTTGGTCTAAATTATTAGATAATTCTAAATAAAAGTCTTCGACTACAATACTAAGTTGTAATTTAGTAATTTTATTTAAACTGGTTTCTACCAGTTCAAATTTTATGCAAGTTAATTTGAATAATTTTAGTGAAATATCACTATAATTTATTTTAATTTCTAAATAAAAAATACTTTTTAATAACTGTTACGTCACTACCTAATTTAGATATACGAAATTTTTATATCTTTTAATGAAATCTTTTTGATACTAGTACATGAACGTTGCACAAAATAATGTTGTACAAATTATAATTCAAATTATTTACAATATTCACTTTAAAAAAAATGTAAAACTATTGTTTTCTTTTTGTTCTGATATATCTAGTAATTTTAATATCGTTTTTAGATTAAGTTTTATGTTAGTATACTACAATATACTTTACATAATTTAAGTAATGTACAAGTAAATCGAAGTAACAATACAGCTGTTTATATTTATTAGAAAAATAATTTAAAAAATTTTCTGAAGCCCAACGCTATTAATTAAAAAAAATAGTTTAATTTCGCACAATTTCAAAAAATACGACAAAGAAAAATCTATAAACATTTATCTAATGCAGTTTGGTAAAAATATATAGAAAATTTTGCTTTTTTATTTTTTACGTTACTCAATTTAATTACTAAAATGCTTAACCAGATTTACAAGAAAGCAAATAAAAAATTGTTTAAATTAAAAATTCTGAACTATTTTAGTACTTAAAATTTTTGTTGAGAATAATAACTGGAATGATAGTTTCTTTTCTTGTTTTAAAAAGTTATTTTTTTATTAAAATGTTTCTTTAATTTTGTTCTAATAAATCTTCTTTAAAAGTTTTTAAGGAAACTTAGAAACATGGTTATTAACTTTGTTTTTTCTTAAAAATATAAATAAGTTTAAAAGCTTTAATAGCTTTTCATATAAATTAAACTCTTGTGTTTTAAAATTATTTTTATTTAAAAAATCTTAACTTATTTTATTCATGTAATTTAACAAACATACTTTTAATTTAAATGTAAGAAAGCATTTATTATACTTGAATTTTTCTCATATTATATCTTTCCTTTTCAAAGAAAAGTCTTTAAATAAATTTCCATTTTAGTGCTTAACTTTAAAGGACTGGAAAATTATGGTATGAATTAATTAATTCTGTCAAAATTTCTACCAAACTAAAATGATAATTGCAGTTTTTTTTGTCCAACTGTTTTGTTTCAATAACCTAAAAGACTTAAGTTTACATAATTTTTAGTAAAATCTGGGTTAAAAAGTATGTAAACCTAATTATTTATAGTCTGGTTAAAGTGAAGATTGTTTAAAAAAACGTTTGCAAGTAATAAATTTTGCAAAAGATAACAATCGATTATTCTTTTTAGGCATAGACTTTTAAAATTACGTACTTCGAGAAAAGCTCTTTATAATGAGGTTTTATTATTATAAAAAGTTTGCAAACAACTGGTCCAAAGTGAAGATCAGTTATTATCACTATTTAACTATTTATTCTTATAGTTGAAACATGCTTTGCCTTTACTTTTGTAATAATATCATAAATAAGCTGTATCAAGTTTTAAGTACATTTTATAATCTAAACCCAAAGATTTACGTAATGTTAACTTAAGTAATTATGGTAGTTCAAGCAACATTAGATATTTTTTTATAATATACCTGAATACTTTTTATGGTCCTAGAAATTAGTATACACTGCTTTTTTACAACCAGTTTAAAATAACGTAATTAAATTCCAAAGCTTTAAGTATAAAATCTTTTAAGTAAAAAAATTATTTATTTTGTAACAAATTAACATTTGAGTATTCCTTAAGACTTTTAAAACTAAAATCTATAAAACTTTAAACAACTGTCATATTAAAAGAGCTGTTATGTTTGTACGCTAAAATTGCATAAGTTGATGTTTAAACATAGTTTTTGTATTAAAATTTTTCTTTCTAGAAGAACGTTTTCTGCTAGATTGTGATGTAAGTAATTTTATCAAACAATCTAAATTTATTTTGAGATCATGTAAACTAACAAAATGAACTAGCTGAAACAAAAACATAACAAGCAAATAAATTATTAAATTTTAAAACAGATAACTTATAATTGCTTTTTACCTATCTAAAATGACATAATAAATAGTATTATAATGAAAGTTTAAAACAGCTCTAATTTATATCCATTTTGTAAAAGTATACTTATTTTACTAATCGTTACGTTACAACAAACTGTAGAGGTATAAAATTTAAAGCAAACCTTGATGAATGAAGTTAAACAAAATAACTTAATATTAACGCTATAAATTTTAAAGAATTTACTATTTGATTAATGTTTAGCTAAATTTAATTTATACTAAAGTAATTTTTTTTGTTTATATTTTATTTATATTGTGTTAAATTTGAATTAAAACATAAACATAGATGTAGTAGCAAAAATATTAACATGATTCAGCATTTCAGATTAAAAATTACGCCATAACTTTAATTTGTTTTTACAAGACTAAAAAAAACTTAAATTAGTACAACTTTACTTTTCCTAGTCTACTTTAAGTTAGCTTTAAGATTAGATTAATGTAGGTCTAAAGTTAAATTTATATATTTAAAGTAACTAAAACAGTTATCCTATTTTTTGAATTAAAAAAATTCATTATAAATACTAGTACTAATTAGTGCTAATTTAGTTTAAGAAAAATCGAAAATTTTTAGTATATTTTATTCTCAATTTTAGGTTTTTTGCATAACCCTCAAATCTACATTTAAGATGCTCATTTATGATTAAAATACATTTTAACCCAAAATTCATAAATCTAATCAGATTATTTCTAGACAGCATTAATATCTTAGTTTTAGTTAATTAGAAGCTTTATTGACTCATTGGGAGTGCTATAAAAATTAGAACAGAAAAAATAAAACAAATATAGGTTTAATGTTATATGGTTCATTAATTACTACACGCAGAAATAGTTTTATTTAAAACTACTGCAAAAGTATTGGGACAAAATAATTTTCTTATAGTAGTCTCTTTTTAAATTTGATTTTTAACTTTAACATAAACGTTGTTTCAAAGTATTAAATTTTAAAGCTTTAAATACTTGTCATACTTCATTTTGTCTACAACTTAATATTTTTATAAATCACTTTGACAGATTTTAATTTATTTAGTTTAATCTACCACTAAATTTGTACTCAAAAGGAAGAATCAAAATGCACTTTTGCTTCTTAATTACAGTAAAAGTAAATTCAAGAAAACAAACAAAAATTTTTGTTTTACCTAGTACATTCAAAACCACCACACCAAACTTTAAATGTATGAAATTTTGTATGCTTGTTTTAAATTAAACATTTAATTTACAATTTGTAATCATACCGTCGAGCTAACTAGTTTTTAAAACTATTTATTATATGACTTTTTACATTTTTTAGATTTTTAATAGTTGTTACGTCACTACTCATTTCAGATGTATTAAACTTGTTATAAATTTTATGATAAAAAGTGTTGTTATTGAGTGTATAACTGCTATATATCTAATATATAGTTTTTAATTAACAAAAAAAAGTTAAAATATTCAATCAGAGTAAATATAAATATTGAACTTATTTTGTTTATTTTACTGCAAATGGTTGAAAATAAAAGAAAATTATTTTAGTATAACTACTAAAAGTAATGACTTTAGATTTTTTAATACCTGACTCGTTTATTTTGAAAAATACTTGTTTCAAAGCTGCTGACATTTCAATGGTGTTTAAAATTTTATTTACGTCATATATATATATATTATTATTCTTTAAAAAACTTATTTTACAAACTAAGTTTCGGTCAAAGACCTCGTCAGTGCTTAAATAAATTTAAAAAAAGATATGTGACAGTCATGGAAAATAGCATTTAAAAATTAAACTAAAATAAAACCAAATTATTACTGAAAATTTTTACTTAAGAAACTAAACAAATCAAATTTTAATGTTCAGACTGAGTTTTAGTAGAAGTTTAAATTTTTAGCTTAGTTTTAAAATCAATATAACAACAATAATAATAATAATCTAAGCTGTATGTAGCTTTCTTTTTCTTTTAGATAATTTTCAGAGTAAACATTGCTTAAGCAAAAGTGTAATTAATGAAGTGAGCTTTAAATTTGGTGTAGCTTATTTTAATTATGACGTAATTATTGAAAATTTGAACAATCTTGTGCTTTTAATCGCTATTAAAATTTAAAATCCCGCTCAAATGCTTAACATGAAAGCTTATAGTTAAAATAATTTTTTACCTAAGAACAAAACAAGTTAAATTATGGTACTAAGTTTGAATTTTTGCAAAATTTTAAATTCTAGTTAAATTTAAAAATCAAAGAACAACACAATAGTAATAGTAAAAAAATATTGTTTGTAGCTTTCTATTTTCTTCTAGTTGATTTTCAAAGTAAACATTGCACAAATAAGAATAAGGTTAATAGTAATAAGTGGGCTTAAGTTAAGATGCATTTTAATCAAGCTAAATTTTATTGTGACTTGAATATTGTTAATATAAGTAATTTTGTGCTTGTAATAGTTACCAAAATTTGAAAATTTTGCTTCAATAATTTAGAAAAAAAAAACTTTTAACTATAAGAAAATTATAGTTACACAAATTAAAAAGCATGCACAAAACCAGTATTACGAGTAATTTAAGTTTTAAAGTGGAGTTTTCGGAAGTGCGGGCAGGAATAAAAGAGTTCGTACGGTTTGTTTAGATCAGTGGTCGGCACGGTGTACACTGGTGCACACTACTGTACATAACTCCAACCACCAAAACAACCAAAGCAAAAAGAAACCAGCACGAACAATAAAAACAATCTACTTCAACACACCCTACTGTCAGTCAGTAAGAACTAATATAGGTGAAGCATTCTGCAACTAATAGATAAACATTTCAAAGAAGACCACAAGTTAAACAAAATAATAAACAGAAATAGTTGTAAAATTTCATATAGCTGCATGAACAATATTAAGAAACTAGTCCAAAAACACAATCGAAAATACTTAAAAACAAGAAACGATGATCCAAACAAAACACTTTGCAACTGCCGAACAAAAAACAAATGTCCCCTTAAGAATAAATAGTTAGTTGAAAATGTGGTATATAAAGCGACAATCAAATCGAAAAATGAAACAAAAAACTATTTGGGCTCAACGGCTGGAACTTTTAAAAGATGGTACAACCATATTAATGACTTTAAAAACTATAAAGAAAACGGAACAAAAACATCGAAGTATATATGGAAGCTTAAATTAAGAACATTGAATACAAAATATATTGGGAAATTATCCACCATATTGGCAAAGCAAAAAACCCAAAAAAGCATTTGCAGTACTTGCTTATTGGTAAACGTCGCGATCGCTAAAGCAGATAGAAGAGATAATCTAAACAAACGGTACGAACTCTTTTATTCCTGCCCGCACTTCCGAAAACTCCACTTTAAAACTTAAATTACTCGTAATACTGGTTTTGTGCATGTTTTTAATTTTTTTAACTATAATTTTCTTAAAGTTAAAAGTTTTTTTTTTTTTCTAAATTATTGAAGCAAAATTTTCAAATTTTCGTAACTATTACAAGCACAAAATTACTTAAATTTACAATATTCAAGTCACAATAAAATTTAGCTTGATTAAAATGCATCTTAACTTAAGCCCACTTATTACTATTAACCTTATTCTTATTTGTGCAATGTTTACTTTGAAAATCAACTAGAAGAAAATAGAAAGCTAGAAACAATTTTTTTTACTATTACTATTTGTGTTGTTCTTTGATTTTTAAATTTAACTAGAATTTAAACTTTGGCAAAAATTCAAACTTAGTATCATAACTTAACTTGTTTTGTTCTTAGGTAAAAATTTATTTTAACTATAAGCTTTCATGTAAAGCATTTGAGCGGGATTTTAAATTTTAATAGCGATTAAAAGCACAAGATTGTTCAAATTTTCAATAATTTCGTCACAATTAAAATAAGCTACACCAAATTTTAAGCTCACTTCATTAATTACACTTCGCTTAAGCAATGTTTACTCTGAAAATTATCTAAAAGAAAAAAGAAAGCTACATACAGCTTTGATTATTTTTATTATTGTTGTTATATTGATTTTAAAACTTAGCTGAAAATTTAAACTTCTACTAAAACTCAGTCTTAATATTAAAATTTGATTTGTTTAGTTGGTTAAGTAATAATTTTCAGTAATAATTTGGTTTTATTTTAGTTTAATTGTTTAAATTCTATTTTCCATGACTGTCACATATCTTTTTTTTAGATTTATTTAAGCACTGACGAGGTCTTTGACCGAAACTTAGTTTGTAAAATAAATTTTTGAAAGAATAAATATATTATTTCTCCTCCAGCAGTTGAGATCTCTCTATTTGTTTTCTTAAAACCAAAACATATAATATACATATTTACTGTAAACATACAAGTTTTATCACAAAATTAAATGTAATTCGGTAATCTTATTTGAAATTTTCTTGAAAATATAAGTATTTTAACTTTATTAATAAGACTATTAATAATTGTACATATTTTTATTATTAACTCAGCAAAAACGCTTTTCTACCTCTAGAAACAAACTTATACTGGCTTTTAACCAGTTTAAAATATTTACACTACAAGAATTCCAAATCTTTATTAAAATGATTTAATATATTTTAAACATTTTAAGATAAATAATTTTTTAAATAATCATTACGTCATTACACACATAAAATATATGAAAATATTATACAAATTTTTTTGTGATTCTTGGGATAGAAATTTGTATATATTCATTGTCAAATTAAAATCATAAAAATATAACTTTACTCCAAAAAGAAGGTTTTAAGCTGGAAATGTTGAAAGCATTAATTCATACTTTAATTTTGTTGCTTGTAATTTGTAATATTTGTTAAAAAAATAATTAAAAGTTTTAGCTATATTTAGCTAAACAATTATTTACTTGTAACAACAATTATTATTTAAAAAGTGCTTAAAGTTAAACACATTTTATTTTATTAAATTCGTACACTGTTTTTTTGAACAATTAGTTACTAAAATTAAATTACGGATTTGCCTTTGGCCGGATAAGAACAAAATATCGCTTTTTTTACAAATTATCTACCTTAGTTATATTATGAATGTATATAACGAAACGTACTATAAAATTTATGTTAATTTAACTTATTTTACTTTATTCAAAAAAAAAAGAATTAAAACAGACAAAACTTAACGAAACAAAATTTTATAACTTTAAAATTAATGGCAAAAAAACTACACTGCTTTAGGCACATTATTGTTTGCCATTTCGCAAACTTTTAACTTGTTTTCAATTGTTAGTTGAACGCGTTTTCGTTTCTTTGCTGTCTTATCCATTTTTTAACCAGATATGTTGATTGTAGTATATTAAAGTGTAACTTGCTTAGCAAAGACAGAAAAATTGCAAATAATAATAAACAAGTTTGTTACAACTGAGCGGGAAAAGTATGAAAAAGACTTAAGATTATACAAATGAAACTTTATTATGACGTAACAATATATTGCTTGCATTATTATAAAACGTAAATTGAATACTTTTTCGAAGTAAAATCAAATTAAACGCAAAAAATGCTAAAGTAAATTAGTCGACTTCTCGACTAAAACCGGCCGGATTAGCGAGGAACCGGATTAGCGAGGACCGGATTAGCGAGGAAGCACTGTACTATGATTCAGCTTGCTGATGTTTGAAAAAAAAAGTTATAACATTGGTAGGCAATACTTTTGTCGGTAAGGAACTTATTATAAGAAATATTTCGCTGGAATGTTAAAAAAGGCTGCAGATAACTTAATTTTGTAAATTTTAACAAACAAATTAAAAATACTTATAAAAATCGAGTTTGTAATAGATAAATAAAAAAATAATTGCTAGTGTGTATTAAATATCAAAGAAATTTTACTACATAAAGCTCGAACTTAAGAAGTGCACACGAGATATTTTAACGACAAAAAAAACTTGGCACACAAAAAGTTTTGTAAAAGCCATACGTCGCCCAACCCTAAGTTATAATTTAACTTTACTAACAATGTTTAAAACAAATAGGCTTGTTAGTAAAACTAAAAAGTGTTCTTTAAATAAGTTGAAGCTTATATACTAGAAAATTGGTATGTATGAAAAATTAAACTAAGTAAATTTGCGGATAAAATTTAAAGAGTTGTGCTGACTAAGTTAATTAAAAGCAATAAAAAACATTTAAAGCGTTTAATGCAAAGACTAAATGTTAAATTGAGTTTTTAATTTTTATAATTGAATTCTATCAACATTAGATCTTACAATGTATTATAGTTTTCACTAAAAATATTGTTAGTTTTTAGAACTGTATTGTATATCTAAACACATCATTTTAGAAAACTGTAAGTCATCTCTTGAAAGTTTTTTCGTACAATATTTCAGTTTAAGTTCTATTTTTAGGTTTAATATTAAACCAAATTACGAATATTTTTATTATTTTATTTACTAACATCATATGTTTTAATTACCTTTACATTACCGACAAATACACATAGCAGTTTAATTACTGATGACATTAAAAAAATGTTTAATAGTTTATACTTAATACAGTTCAATAAAATAATTTAATTACATGTTAATATATGTATTTACATCTAAAATTGTATATCTTAGCACTATACAAACTATTAATTTGCTTTTATTAACTTACACTTTCACATGTTAGCCTAGGTTACGCTTGTTTTTAAAAATAACCCTAGCTGCTTTAGTAAAACATTTTGTAATTTTATGATTTGTTCACAAAATATTAACAGAATTCCAAATTCAGTTTATGTAAAGTAAAATCAGGTAAATAGTTGACTACACTTTTAATACTGTTTGAAAAATTTATTTAGCATTTTGAAACCATTTTAAAACTAGAAAATAAATCAAAACTTATATTATTTAACTCTGTCTCAAGTTATCAAAAGCGTGTCGTATACACTTTTAGTGTTAACCAAATCATATGAATATAAAGCTATTCTTACATTATCATAAAAGAATATTTATCATAACTAACACTTGTTAAACTAATATGTTGCATACTTGACTGTGACTCTTATTTAGAAAAGTAACTTGCGCTAAAAAAACCACAGTTGATTTAGTTTTCAGTTATCAACAGTGCCAGTTTATAGTCATCAAATATTAAGTTTGCTTTTAAAGTTTTAATTAGTGTTTTTAAGTTTTTTATTTTTCTAAAGTTAATAACATAATTAAGCTTTATCGCAAGAAAAAGCCACAGTGAGATAATATGGTATAAATATGAACTAACTAAAATACATAAATAGAGAACATAAATTGATACCACTGAAAGACTTTTTCTTGCAGTAGTGTATAATTTTAAACCGATTGTTAACTGAGTGACTACAAACTAAATGATGCAACTAAAAAATGCAGTGATGATACAATGTCCTTTATATGAATTAATACAATCTACTTTATTTACTGAAAATTTTTTTTATAATGTCTGATACGTCAATACAAACTTTTGATGTATGTAATTTTTTGCAAGTTTGTATTAAAAAGAGTTTTCTCTTTTCGAAATAAGTTGTATGATTTTATTGTCGGATTGATAGATAACCAAAAAGCAACAAAATTTGGATTTTCAAAACGAAATTTTAACCTACAATAAAATATTATTTTTGTCTTTTTTGTAGTTTAGTTAATTAATTTTCTTTTCGACGTGATAATTTAACATAGTTTTAAGTAGTATAACTATTAGCTTATCATTTAAACAGTTCTAATAAAGCTTAACAATATTTTCATGCTTAGACAAGATCTAAAACGTCATAAAATTTAATTAAAAAGACGTTTAGTTTATTAATTTAGAATTGCTATGGCAAACAAAGCTATGTAGTTACAGTATTTAATTTAAAGTACCTTAAATTGAAAATTATTATCTCTTATTTTGATAAAATTTTATTAACATCATTTCAACCGTTAGTGAAGATTAATGTTATTTTAGTATAAACATTAAACATAACATACAACACTATATTTTTTTAAGATCTAAGTAGTAAACTTGAATATTTTAAAATAAAAAATATGTTAAAAACTAGTAAAACTAAAATTATTTAAATTTTGTTAATACACAGCATATGAAAAATTGTTTTAAAAACATTAATCATTGAAAACACTTTGTCAAAAATTATATAAATTTTGTCATAAAATTTCTTTTATAAGGCATCTACTATAACAGGGGTCGGCAAACTGCGGCCCGCGGGCCAATTGCGGCCTTTGAAGGGTAAATCTGCGGCCCCCGAGCACGATTATTTTTTGAATGGAATGCGGCCCACAAAATAAAATTTTGCGACCCGCGAGCAGGTAAATGCGGCCCGCTGAGCAAAAATTTATTCTAAGTTTGATTTTTTTATAGTAAAAATGCTGTAGTTTGTTTAAGTTTTACTAGTTTTACTAGTCCCTGTATAAAAGTTTAAAACTAATAAAAGGCATCACTGCTTTAGGTTAAAAATTTGAAAAAGACAGAATAGCATTCGAGCAGTGGTTTTCTCAGTTTTTTAATAACTATCTTCTTACAATAGCAAGCTATGATCCGAAATAACAGTATTATAACTCAGTTTGTTATTTATATAACATCTATTTAGTAAATGAACAAAATGCAAATGTTTTCTCTTGTGTACAAAAGTACTGCACATTAATTAACAACAATTTCATTTCTTTATAGTTTATATATTTTGTTCAACATGTAACTTATATCTAAGATATTTTATCACTATATTTGAGTGTACACAAAAACATTAAAAATAGCATAATAAAAAGAAATAAGGTTTATTTAATTTAAATATTAACATATTTTGAATGTTGTATAAGTTTTCTGTGAACTTTAAGTTAATTCCTATGCACACCAATGTACAGAAATGTTCATTTATAAACCATTTTTTAAAACACTATTTAAGTTAAATAAAATTAAGTTTAATCATAGTTTTTAATTATAGTTGTTTTTAAATACAATATCTAACTGTGTACAGACAGACTTAAAACAATTAATGTGACATAAATTAAACTAGTTTTTGTTCATTATACACTTTATTTTGAAACAAAACTTTTTGGCAATTTAAGTTAATTTCTATGCGTTGCCAACTAACATACACAGATGCTCTTTTTTGGAAATACCTATTAAATAATACTAGATTTATTTGTTAAGTATGTGTATTAATAATCAAAATAGTTCAAATTTCCCAAATAAACAACTTAACATTGCTACACACTCAGACTAAGTCAGGCTGGTTTAAAATATTTTCAAATCTTAGGCCAATAAAGGCATTTTTCAGTTATTGACTTAAACAGTTGTTTTTATTCAAAAATGTAAGTATAGTTTTTTTAATCACTCAGGCAGGATTTTTTGCTTTGAAGAGTTGCAATGTAAACTTATGATGTATGTTTATTTCATTTCACAGTTTTGGTTTTAAATATGATATATGTTAAGTTTTAAGTCTTGCAGCTGCTATAATTGGAAATGTTATTTGTATTATTGTTTACATATAAATGTGAACAATCATTGTTGCCAAAAAACCTTGAAATTTAAAAAAAAAACTTCAAATTTGACAATTTAGGCTAAAATAATATGGAACTTGAAAACTTTTGAAGAAACCTTGAGTTTTAAACATTTTTAACATTTAAAATAATGAAACTTTAACTTAACACAAAAGATCTGTCATGTAATGATGATGTGATAATGTGATGATACAATGTCCTTTATATGAATTAATACAATCTACTTTATTTACTGAAAATTTTACAATATTTTTTTAATTTAAACTTAGTTTTATATTAAAAAAAGACTAAAAAACTTGCACTTTCAAAAACATGGAAGAAATTCAGAAGTTCTGAAAATTTATTTTAAAAACCTTTGGCAACCCTGAAACTATTTACATTCTTTCTAAGAGTTTAAATATATATAGCAGTTAGATGTAGTTAGATATATATTTAAATCACAAATATACTTTGTGTGTCATATGTTATGTATAGACAACATAGGAATTTTTTATTTAAAAAATAAGTAACAATGGTAACTTTAAGTATGAAGACCAACTTATTCAGTATTTTATTTTTATCACCCCTTAATGCTAATCAAATTCATAAATATAATTTCTTTACAACTTATTTACAAGGTATTTTGTTTGAGATGTATTTCTCTTATAAATTGTTTGTCACTACATGATAAATGGTTTATCACTACACTATTTTTTAGCATAATTTAGTTTTTCTCATAAAACTTACTGAACCCCCTTTTTAGCACTTTACTTAATATAATAAATATATATAATTCATTATAGCGTTAAGTTTGTAGATGAAAGTTACAATTAAAGGTTCACCTTAACTATATACTAATAGCTTTTATAAGATTTAGAGTGAAGTAAATTCAAGAAAAAAAAGAAAGCTTCTTCTTCATCTAAAATTTTCAAACTACTTATGTCTTACTCTAGAAAAATATTCCCATTAGAATATAGACTTTAATGAAAAAAATTTAAAAAGAAACCAAATCTTACTTTAATTAAAAAAGAATTAACAAAAATTCTTTAAATTTGTTTTTCAAATAACGTGACTAAAAAAGCTTTTTTTTTGTTACCAGGTCCGTTTTTTTTTTAACCAACATTAATTTTAGTTCAACTTGATTTGATTAGAAAATTGTTTTTCATTTGCTGTTGTGATAACATCATACGTATGCTGTATAATTAACTGGCTCTTACAACTATGAGATAATACAAAGTATGAGTAATTCAGAATTATATAGTAGGCACATGTTAATTTAGAATTTAATTCATTACTACTTTCCCGGAAAATAAAAACGCACACGATCAAAAATTTTACTGGCTATAAAACATTACTTGTGTTTTTTGTTTATTATATTTTGTTTTGCGGTTAAAATGAAAACTTTTAATTATCAACAAACATTATTTTTCTTTAAGTTATGTGAAAATAGCACAATTAATTTTACTACACAATTAAAATGTATATTATAACTTGTAGGTATTATAAACTGAAAAGAAGAAATAAAACAAGCAACAAGTACATGTGTGTGATAGTAAATAATAGATATAATATTTTTGATATGTAAAACTTATACTGGCATTTGACCAGTCTAAAATAGAAAGACTAGTTCATGACAATTTTTACATAAAAAATGCTTCAATTTATTTATATTTAAAATAAGGTTATATTTTTTTATTAATCGTTACGTCACTACAAACTTTAGAATTGTTAGACTTTAAGCAACATTTTTAACGCAAAACGAAATTTTCTTATTTTTGCACTACTAGTTTACATGTACTATTAGATTAACAATTAGTAAAACAAGTTCAAACACTGTGTAAAAAACTAAAGTATATGCTACAATAGAATAATCTATTATATTGTGTTTGTACTGTACTTGTATTGTTATATGTCAAAGCGCAACTTTAAGATAGTTTTATTAGCATAAGTATTAATGTGTGAAAAGAAATTCGGTTTAAAAATAAAATTAAATATGCATCAAAATACTAACATGTTTTCAAAGGGTTTATAGTTAACATTTTAAAAAAGACCGAGTTTTTGCTTTTTCTCGTAAATAGTAATAGTAAATGTAAATAGTAAATGTATGTTTTGATAAGCTTGGCCGAAGTGAATATATCGCAAAAATTTATTTCTACAAAAATAAGCTCACTATAGTTTTTTTATCTATATAAATTACAATCCAATGATTTTCGTTTGTTTCGTTAAACCGACAAAGTTAAGGTTGCTGACACCTGCGTTTTAAGTTAAGAACAATTATTGAAACACATTTTCGCACTTAAGTATTTGAAAGTTCATAAATAAAATAACAAGCTGTATTATTATAGCTTCTACTACAATAAAAAAAGTATCTAATAGAACTATTGATGTAAAAATTTAAAAAAATAAAGTTTACATATAAAAATCTTTATTTTTATATCTCGATTTTAAGCCTATAACATGCTAAAAAAAGCTGAAGTTTATTTAGATAATAATGTCAAATAAGAAATTTAAAATTCAAAAAACTGAAAAATTCGGAAATTTAACTACGGTAAAAGACATTAAGTATAATTATAAAACAACTACAAAACCTCTAAAAAGTGTAATTTTAGTTTTATATTATAAGTTATACTGGTTTATACCAGTTAAAATTTTTGACGGAAAGGCAAAACTATTTATTTGTCAAAATTCCTTTACTTTATAGTTTGTTTATAAGATTATATAAGTTTTTACTTTACGTTACGTCACTGCAAACTTTAAGTGGATTAAATATTGAGAAAATGTTTTATTATTTTAAACTTTTTTATACTAACTGTTTTAAGTAATATTTCAATTTTTACTTCCTAATTTAAAATCAAGTCTGTCTCTGTTTTGAAATACTCACATGTATATCTAAAACGTTTAAAAAAAATCAATATTTTTAAAATGAATTTTTTTCCATTATCCAAATATTTAATGCTATTGATAGAAGTCAACAAACTTCGAATAGACTTTTTTAAACTTTAGTTTTGCAATATTTTAACTTGTTTTGTAAAGAACCAACTGTGTTAAGAGATTTGTAGAAAACTTTTTTATTGATTCCAATTGAAGTAATTTATACAAAAAGTATTTTGTTATATTTAAACTTGCAGTACAGTGTAGTTTTTAACATTTATCTTCATTACTTAGTCTACCTGAAAAACAACTAATCTTTTAAAATTCCTTTAAAGATAACCCATTGTGATGTTTTGAGAATCCTGGAAAATATTTGTTTAACAAAACAAACGAAAACTACCATAAATAAATCTAATTAATTATGTATACATTGCAATAAAAATAGTTTTGTAAAAGTGAATTTAGCTTCAAGGCTAAACTTCAAACTTATCACCAGCTAAAACAAATATGTTAAGTTAGATTAATAAGTTATTTTTAAAATCTTAAAATTTGCCTAATAAAATTTCAACAGTTGCAGTATAAAAACATAAAACCTGTTTCCTTTAAAAAAACTTTTTACCTATACAGTACAATTTACACTGGTTTATACCAGCTAAAAATTATCTTGATAGCAAGCCACATTAATTTCTTAAACTTGCTTTAGTTTATATAGAGTTAATAATAAAATTTAAATTTTTTTTTAGTTACGTCACTGCAACTTTTAAACGGTTAAAGTTTTGAGAAAGCGTTTTATTCCAAAAAACTCTTGTAAAACAATTAAACACAACATGTTTGTTCTACAAAGATGAATATTTAATGCAAATTACAGCTTTGAATACCGTTTTAAATTTTACTTACAATAAAAAATATATTTTTATATCTGCCTAAAAAAACTAAAATATGTTTATAAAGGTTAAGTTTAATATAAAATTAAGATATAAGAATGGACTTTTGTTTCGTCTATTAACTTTGCATTCGGTTAAAGAGTCTGTTAAATAAAAAACAGAAGCTTTATTTACTTATTTAATAAATTGCAAAATGATCTTAATATTGTGAATAAAAAGTTTAGCTGCTTTTATTGCATATTAACTTAAGTAAATATTTAAAAGCTCAATAAATAAATAATTTTACATTTTTAAAACCAATCTGTTACTTTTCAAAGACTGATCCGATTAAAGAAAAATTTTTAATCTTTAAAAAATTTAATTTTATAAGATAATTCTAGTTTTTAATAATGATTAAAATAAATGTACATCTTTGCTTTCTAAAATAAACTTGTTAATTAGTTTACATTAAAAGTAAATTCAAAAAAATTGGTTTTTGCTTTTGCTGATTTTTTCAAATTGTGTGTTAACCAAAAATTAATTAAGATGGAAGCAAGTTTGTACAAAAAAAAAAGAATTTTTATTACAATATATTATTTGAAATCATTTTACTATTTTAAGTGTATAACCCACAAAGCAACGGTGACAAGCAATTTTATTTTTCTAAATCCGGTCATTAACTTATTAAAAGTTCGCGACACCAAAAAAATGATATATTCTTAATCTACAAACTTAATTCGCTTTGCTTTAAGCTTTTGAATTCTTTAAACTAAATTAACATACTATGCTTTAGCTAAACTTCTTATTTTAATTATTAATTTAATAGTATTCTAACAAAAGAAGACAATATGCATACATAAGTTTTAAGTTTTTTTTAAAGAATATCAATAATCTGATTTATTTAAAGATTATTTTTAAAATTTTTTTTAACAGAAAACTTTTTGCTAAAATTATTAATATATTGTTTTTTTTAAGTATAACCTATTAAATTACTGTATTTTACGAAAGACTCTTCATAATATTTCAAAAATTCTTGCAAAAGGTTAAAATCAAATTCTTTTATTATGACTATTTTATTGTACCGAAACATTGTTGTACTCTTAGTGTTTTAAAATTTTCATAGTTAGAATTTATACTAAATTTAAAGACATTTCGAATTGAATATAAAGTATTAATGATTTTGACTTGAGTATTTTAAATACGTTGAAACAAAATTATAAAATCATGTATCTTTAACACAACTGGAAACTTTATATAGAAATAAAAAATTAGTAAATACCGTATTTTATCAATTTAAAATATTACTATTTACATTAAAAGCAGTACCTAAATGGCTGGTACAATATATGTTTAAGTTTTAAAAGATTTAATATTTTTAAATTGTTACGTCTTCGAAAATTTTAAATGTATAAAATTTTAAGTAATATTTTGATTAAATAACTTTTACATTTTTGTTCTAAATTTATAAAAATTTACGGCAGAAAATATAGATTAGAAGAATAAAAAACTTGATACTACAAAATTGCTAGACTAAACAAATTAAAATTATCTTATATAACTCTAGTTAGTTATGTAAACGTTGTAGTAAATTAATATCTTAAAAGCAGTTTTCTTTTTATGGCTAAACGTTAAACCTATCAACAGCTAAAAATACGGAGGTCAAAATCAAGTAAAAAGTTAATTAATTAATTAAGAATGTTGCATTATCAACATAAAACACAAAGCTTGAATTTATCCGCTACATACCAACTTTTTCTATTGTTTATATTCTAACAACTTATTCTATTATTATAACATAGTGTAAACTGGTTTATACCAGATAAAACTTCAATATTAAAGTTAAAACAATTTGTTTGCTAAAATTACTTTTTTTATATTAAGCTTGTAAGAAAAATTAATTTTTTGTTATTGTTTACGTGACTGCAAAATTTAGATAATTTAAATTTTAATAAAATTTTCTAATTTTTAATATTATTGTATACCAGCTAAACACAAACTTTTTTATTTGTTTTACAACAACACTTATTCAATGCAAACAACAGCTTTTGTAATGTTTTAATTTTGCTGTTTTATAATTATAACTTGATCTCTGCCTTAAATTACTAATGTGTTTATATAAAGAAATAAATAAAATTTGTATAAATAAATGTATTTATATATTGCATGGTATCAAATTAAATTTTTACTGGGATAATATTTCTATTTATAAAACCGTATATTTAAGAAGATAAGATAAACTTAAATAACATAAACTAAATAGTACATAAGACTAAATCTTGTCACTTTCATTGGTTCTACTTAAGATATTTTGACACAGAATGTCTCTAAAACTTCTGAGCTTGAAAAACTGTGTAGTTTTCAATGTATATCTAGTTATCAACAATCAATTTATCTCTTAAATATTCGCTTTAAACTAACATAATACGTAGTATTTAAAAATTTAAAAATATTTTAAACGAAAGTAAATTTATTACACCGATAAAAGTTTTGAAAATCGGTAAAACAAACACAGTTTAAAGCTGATTAAAAAGCATTAAATTAAAAGTTTTAACGTCTTTTTTTTCTAAGCCATACTTTTTTTGTAATTCATGTTTTTATAAAGTAACTTCTGAATTTAAACAAACGAAAAATACCTTACAAAACTCTGATAAGTTATGTTAACATTGCAAAAAAATATTTTTTTTGAATAGATAATTTTTTCATCTTCATGGCATAACTTTAACTTTTCACCAGCTATAACAGAGCTAAACTTTGAAGTTATAAAAATATACGTCTTTAGCAGTCTAAAATCTTAAGTAGAAAAGTTGTAATAGTTACGGTAAATAGTATAAAATCTATTTTTTTAACTGCTACATACCAATAAAAATAGATTATTATTAAATTTAATAATTTTTACCGATTTGTACCAGTTAAAATTCTAATGTTAGAACGCTCGTATTTGTTTATGTAAATTACCATAAATTACATTCGGTTTATAAGAAAACTTAACTTTTTATTGTTAATTACGTCACTTAAAAATTTAGATGCATGGAGTTTTGATTTTTTTTATTCTTTCAAACATTTGTATATCAATTGAACACAAAATGCTTTATTGTTTTACAAAAATTAAAATAAAATTCAATGCAAACGACAGCTTTTAATTAAGTTTTAAATTTTAATTGTTATAAAAAACAGGAGTTTGATTTTAGGCTAAAAGTATTAACTTGGCATTTTTTCTGAATAAATTTTTTGAATTTTTTGAATTTTAAAGAAAAATAAGATATAAAAAATGAACTTTGTTTTGTAACAAACTAAATTTGCACTGGTTCAGAGTTTACGTGTTTAAAAGAAAAACGAAACCAATTAGTTCAAATAAAAACTAGCATAAATAATTTGAACATAGTGAGTAAACAGTCGTACTAGTTTGACTTTTGTTTAGTAATTTTATTACATTATTTTTATTATATATGACAATTTAAAATGTCTCGCATAAGAATCTTAATAATCCGATATTTTTAATGACTGGAGATAATTAAGATAATTCAAAATCATTTAAGTTTAGTTTTGTATTTGGTATTTTATATTTATACTGGCATTTCACCAGTCCAAAGTGTATGCCCGATTATAATGACCTATTGACTGCTATATTTTTTTCTATTTATTTTCATTGTAAAATAAATTATGTTCTTTAATTGTTGTTACGTCATTAAAAACAAAGAAAATTAAATGTTATTCAAATTTTTATTTAAAAAGTTTATGTTTTTTATACATGAGTTTTGTATGATTTTAACTTAAGAAATGAAAGATTAAATTCCAAAAATGTATTCCAAAAACAAAACTTAAAACAAAACAGATTTGTTAGTTTTATTGTATTTGTATAATAGTTGTATAGTTTTATTTTATAGTTATAACTTAATGTAGTTTTATTAACATAAATTCTAATTTGTTTTAAATAAAATCAGATTTAAGATAATATAAAGATAAGAACAACAGTAAAACAAAAGAATTAGAATGAAGTTCAAAGTTTCATATTTTATAAGTTTTATACTAAAATATATTTGAGTTTTAAAGAAAAGTCAAAAGATTTAAAAAGTTTACCAACTTTAATTTTTTTTTAATTAATTTTAATTAGTCAGCCTTATGTCCTAAAAAACGAATTATTCTAGTTTTGATGTATATTTCATACTGGTTTATAGCAGTTAAAATTTCTACATTATTACAGTTGGCAATTAATTGTCGAAAATAAATTGATTTATGCTATGTTTAAAAAGAAACTAATTTTTTTAATATTAGTTACGTCAGTGCTAGCTTAACAAGTATGAAATTTAAAATAATCATTTTTGAAGTAATTATTCAAATTACCATGAAATTCTTTTTTTTAATTTTGAAAATAAAATGTTTAAATCAAACAACAGCTTTTATAAGTTATTATGTTTTTAATTCCTAACAAAAACAAAAATTTGACGTCAAAACCCAAAAATTCAAATTATAAAGTAAAACTGAGACATAAAAAGTTCGTAAAATATAAATAAAATCTAATACATGTTCGACAAATAAACTTTGCAGCGGATAAGAAAGATTTATACAATCGGCAAAAACTTACAAAAATGCTTTCAACTTAATTGTAAATGATTTATGGTGCCATTATGATTTTTATAATTTAATAATTATTTAATACTTTTAAACATAAGCTTTATAGCACGGCACGCAAAAAAAATTTTCTTATCAGTTCCGTTATTTTACTTTAAAAAACGCCTTATTAAAAGTAGGTTAAGTATTATCAGAAGCAATACAATTTTTTGCTTTAAATGTACTCATAATAGTACTAACATATTTGATCGTTAAAATAAATTTACTTCAATTTCAAACTTGAAAAAACAAGTTACTCAAAATTATACAGGCACAAAAAAGGCACTTAAGTAGATATTAGTTATAAAGTAAATTTTACTGGTAATCACCAGTTCAAATAAAGCAGATATAAACTTAGTATGTTGATCAAAACTATTTGAATTTTGTCTAATTTAATCGAAACAATTTAGTTTTTTAATAAACGTTACGTCACTAAAAATTTTGAAAATATGAATTTTTAAATAAAGATTTATTGAAAATTTTTTGTGATTATCGTTCAATAAATTGCAAAAATTAAAACTCCTTAATTAAAATAGTTTAAAGTCTCAGTGATGCATATAAAATCAAAAGTAATGACTAAAATTTATTATTTTCATTTTACTTGCAATTTTTTTAAACTCTTAAAAGTATGTAACAGTGAAATTAATACTTTTTTTTTATTATAGTGTTAAAGTTTTTTTAATTAAAGTAAGATTATCAAGAAAGAATAAAATTTTTAAAAAATTAGTTCAAGCACTTGGGTGCACAAAAAGACCTCTCAGTCATCGAGTCACACACCTAACTTAATTTAGTATATAAAGGACTAGGCAAAGAGAAAAAGAAACAGTTATAATTTAAACTCTAAAACGATAAAAAATGTCTAATGTTTTAAACAGAAAAAAATAACTATAAACTTAATGATTTAATCCAAAGTAAACAAACATTATAAGTATTATTGTTTTTTTTAGAATTTTATTTCATTACTTATAAAAAATTATATTTTCGAAAAAAAAAAGAAATATAAACTTGTTAAAAAATATATAAAAGCTTTATTAAAATTTGAAATTTTATTTTGTTGAATCTTTTCGCTTTTATAAGAATCTTTAAGTACAAAAAACATATAACTAGAAATAGAAAAGCATATTTTAAAATTATACTAAACTTGTAAACATTGCAAACGTGTTTATTTTAAACCTGTAGGATTATTTACTGCTTTACTTATATATACTTACTATATCCAAATACTATTTTTAAAGCCTTTTGTCACACACATTTTTTTTAACATAATTAATTGTGGCAACAACATTTAAAATACACGAACAATATTATTTTCAAAAGCCTGTGAATAATGCAACGGCGTTCATTTTAAAAAACAATATTAATTATTTAATTCAGTTTTTACAAACTAAATCAGATTTTATTTAAAACTAAAAGTTATTAAACAAAGTTTTTACTACCATGGTGTATTAAAAGTTTATGCTACAATGTTTTATTATCAAACAGTTTCTGTTAGCAAAGTTTTATTAAACTTGTTTATGTATCTCTAGAAATTTATTGTTATACACATTTAAACTCAGAGTATATATCACATAAACTGTGTAAGATAATAAGCTACTTACCAAAAAATAAACTACTTTAACTATTTTTATTTGTTATTTATCAGATATTCAAACTGAAGTAAAACTCGTATATTATAACAAAAACATAGGAGAAAATAGTAATTTTAATTTATTTAGTCAAAAAGATTCAATTTAGTTCTTAAAACGTCATTCTTGATATCCTTTACTTATAATTATATTAGATTTTTAGATTATATATTAAAATAAAAGTAAATCTATGTACATTAAGTTTAAATATTTTTCTAAAGCCAATTGTTATGTTTATTTTCTTACCCAAAATAACTTAAACATCATTACATATACATATTAATAAGACAGCCAATTATTTTTTCTTGTTAAAGAACAGAGTTTATGCTGACTATTAGCCAGCTAAAAATTAAAACATAAAGTCTGAGGTAATTATGACCGAAACTACATTGATTTAGTTTAATTTAACAATAAAATTTACGATTTTATTGTTAATTACGTCACTACAAACTTTAGACTTATAAAAAATTGGCGGAAACTTCATTTAAGGAATATAATCAAATATATTAACTCTAAAAATCATGCCTCAAGTTTTGTGGGGAGTTTCAAGTTCATTTCAAAGTACTATAGTTTGTGTAAATTTCAATTAATCACTAATTTTTTTATAAAGCTGTTTAAATTAGATTTGAGTAATAAATTTGTAACTTGTTAGATTTGCATTTGTAACTTGTAAGATATTCAAACTGAAGTAAAACTCTTTTATTAAAACTGGAACAGAGCAAAAAAAAATGTTATTCCATTTCAGTAAAAAGAATCATCTAGTTATTAAAACATTATTTGTGATATTCTTTTTTTGTTAGTTTTAGTAAACTTCTAGATTATGCATAAAAATAAAAGAAGAAATATATGGTATGGCAACTTAAAATAAACTGCTATAGCCTAAAAAATATAAGTTGAGTTAACTCTCTTACCCAAAATAACTTCGCAGCATTGTTTATACATATTAATAAGTCAGTCAAATAACTTTTCTCGTTGAAGAACAGAGTTTATGCTGACTTTTTGCCAGCTAAAAATAAAATTAAGTTGTCCTGGCCTGACACTACCAAAACTAGTTAAATTTATGTTGATTTTATAAAAACATTTACTGTTTTATTGCTTGTAACGTTATTACAAACTTTAGATGCATGAACTTAAAGATAATGATTCAAGTTTTGTAGGTTAATTTTAAAAATGTTTAAAAGTACTCATTTATCTTTTATTAATTTTTTTAAATTAGAGTTGAGTGATGTATCCGTTATCAGCAACATTAATTTTAAGGTTTACTTGAAGTATAAAGCTAAAATACTAATTGCTTTGTTATGTCTATAAGTATTGTGATAAAAATATTTAGTGAGTTTTTTGATACAATTTATAACATGACCAAAAAGTACTTGACATAGTTTTATATCGTTAATAAGAATTTTTTCGTTTTTATGTTTAAAAAAGTTCGGTCAAATAAACAAATTAAGTACAACCTATCTTGTCTAAAAATTATTGATATAAATTGCAAGTAAAAAAAAGAATATTAAGACAATACACATGTTAAATGTAATGTATGTTTTTATTGAAAAAGTTTTTTATAAACTATTTAGTCGTAGCTAAGTTTAAATCGAAATATTATGTTTAGGAACTTATTTAATTCACGTAAGTATTTGTTTGTTTATTTATATTTTAAGTATTTTTTTGTTTAAGTAAATATAGAAAAGGTTGCACTTTTTTACAACTTAAAACTAAAACTGATTATTTTCATTGACCGTAAGAAAATAAGTTTATGAGAAAGTTCTCTAAATTATGTTCAGTTGTGCGATTTCTAATGTTTATCTTAAAATGCTTAATAAAAACCTAACTAAGCTCTAAATAATTCTAATTAATATAACATACTCCATAATAAATGTATCTTCTTGGTTTTTAAAACTCTCTGAAATCTACGCACTCGTTAATTAGGTACAATTAAGAGTCATATGTAATTAAAACTTTAGTATTTACGATATACAACACAAAGTTTGTTTTTTATAACCACCTCATACCCCTCAAAAAGGTTGTTTATACTGGTTTATACCGGCTAAAATTTCAACACAACGCATTTTTTTAATAAATTTTATTTAGGAAATTTTACTTATTATTTTAACTTCTTTATTATTTTACTTATTTACTATTTTTTAAAGTTAAAAGAGTTTATTTGGCTTTAGTATTATAATAAAAACATATGTAAGTTTTAGCACATTTTGATAGTGCAAACAAAAAGGTTTACGTAAAGTTAACTCAAGTGAATTAACCAAGTTGTTATATGGTAATTAAACAACATATATGGTCGTGTAGTAAAACTTAAAAGTTTTTATAGTTTTAAAGATTAGTATAAATTGTTCTTTTGTTACCAATTTAAAAAAACAAAATTAGTTATCTTATATTTTACTTTTTCTCGATATGAACAATAAATGATCAACGTATGTACCTCTTATACTTTTTAACCTAGTTGGTACTTTGATAAGATTCAATAGATCAAAACTATTAGTTTGATTTAAATAATTTTTCACTAAGTTGACTTATCATTTCAAGAGTTAATAATTATGTTTTCTAAAATACTTATATCAATATGATTATCTATATATTTAATAAGACATATGAAAATGTTGTATTAAGCTAAGTTATGTAATGTCCTTGGTGTCTGTATTTTAGCTCAAGTACGATGTTTTACTTTTATTATTGTTTAATTCTACATATTTTTTTTGTTTAAATGATTGATAATTACTGCATTTAAAATTTAGGTCATGTCTTATTAAATACGAAATTTAATTATTAATGTAAATGAGCACACCACCGGATCTAGTTTAAAAGTTTACAAAATAAAAATGTGACGTAAAATATTTTTAAAATACTTTAAAAGAAAACTAAATAAGCTCTAAATAATTCTTAGAATAACAAACTGCATAATATCTGTATCTTCTTGGTCATAAAATCGTTTTTTTATTATTTATGAAAGTTCTAAAAACTTGTAAATAAAAATTTTTTGAAAGGTTGTTAAATACAAAGTAAATTATATTTTTTTCATCTAACATTTGTTGGTTTGATAAATTTATATTAAACTATAAGGCTTTTTCATAAACATTTATTTTTAAGCTTCTGGTATGGCAAAAACTTTAAAAACTAATAAAATAAAAGCTACCTTATAATTATAGAAAAATTTTAATATAAGAAAGTCAAACTATTCTAAAAACTTGTGTTTAAAAGTATTTTGTTTAGCTCAATGAATAAAATTAAAACCTATAACCATCCAGCTTACAAAGTTACGAAAGTTTGAATATAAGTGACTTTTTATAAGAATCAAAAACTTCACCAAATATACATTTGATAATTATGGTAGAAAACACTAACGGTTACAACTTTTTTATGAAAAGAATATTCATATTTTAAGATAGAATTATACTGGTTTACACCAGCTCAAATTATACAGACGCAAGGTAGCTAGCTGTTAATTAGCTATGATTGGTTTAATTTATAATTAATTGGTAAAAAGTCTTACTTTATTTTAATCGTGACGTCAATACAAATTTTAGATGTTAGATATTTTTTATTAAACTTTTATTGATTTTACTCGTAAAAATTACACATTATATAGCAAAATTAATTGTTGTTGTTTTATCTGAATTAAATAAAATGAAAGTTAAGTATTAATATTCTTTTTTTTTTCGTTTTTTCTAATAAACTTTAAAAATTAATTTAGCCATAACTTTATATAATATTAATATAACTCAACATGGTTTTAATGTTACCAACAACGTATTAGTTATTTATTAGTAACATAAAGTATTTAAAAGTTACATCGAGTAAAACTATAAAAAGCCAAGTGTTTGATAAAAAGGTTAAAAACTTTATTTAGGTAAAAACTAAGTTCAACGAAAATCTCTGTTTTCATAGTTTATTTTTGTCTACTATTTGAAAAAGATAAATTACCACAGCATTCCTAACAAACTATGAGCCGTATATTTAGGGATTATTATTACAGGAAATCTACTTAAGTTTTTTGTTTTACTTTTGATCTCATTACTGATATGTTATCGATGTATAGTTAAGATTTATTAGTTAGTATATAACTCCATACCGACATTTAATTAGCAAAGGCATTTAAAAACTTCAAAACTTTTGACGTTAAACAACATTTTTAAGCAGTAAACATTATCTACTAAATATAGTTTATAAAAAGTATTAAATTGTACTTGAATATGTTTAATACGTGTTTATAAGTTAAAATACGTCGCACATTAAAATACACAACATTTAGTTATAGTTTCATAAAGCCTATTTTAAGCTTGTTTAAAAAAGTCTCTTAGCTGCTTTTTAAAGTTTCTGCTTAATATCGTTTTTTCTAATTTCGTCACTACATCTTACTTATTAAAAATATTAAAAATAATGATTTAATTAATTGATCACATTACTTTTAAATCAATAGTTTATCACTTTCTTTTACTATCTTGAACCTACTATCTACCTTCAAAAATTGCTTCAAGTTTTTTAAACAGTATTGTGTAGAGTTTTATAAAATAAGTTTAAATAAATACAGAGACATTTTTTACTTTTGCTAACGTTTTAAAATAAATTTACTTTTCATTTTGCAAACCAAGCTAAAGTAAAAGTGTTTAATTCAAATTAACTTAAGTAAATAAACTTCGTCTTTTAGTTTTGAAAATGTTTCTCTTTAGGTTTTAAAGTGATTAAGTAAAAATTAATTATAGTTTCATTAAAGAGCAATTATTAAAATTTCAAAACAGTCACCTCTCGCGAATCTACACACTCGTTTGATTACGTACAATTAAGAGTCATACGTAATATAAATTTCAATATTAACGGTATAAAATATGAAGTTTGATTTTTAAACCGCCGCATACTTATCAAAAAAGGTTTATACCAGTTAAAGTCTCAACGCAAAGCATTTTTTTTAATATAAAAGATTTATTTAATTTGTATTTATTTTATAAGAAAATTTAATTTTTAATTTCAGATACGTCAGTGCAAGCTTTAACTGCGATAAACTTTAAGAAAACTTTTATTTTTTTCAACTGTTGTACAACAAGTGAACACACAATTTATTTTTTTAACAAAAATAATTATTCAATGCAAGTGACAGCTTTTAATAACGTTTTAATTTCAACTTGCGTCAAAAAACAAAATTTGATAGTGCCTATTAGTACATAATTTTTTTGTAGAGATTCCGGATACAAAAGTATAAGAAAAAAAAATCTTTTTTTTTTGTAAAAAGATTTAATTTTAATAAAAGATATAAGAAAGGACTTTTGTTGTTCCTTGTAACAAAAAAACTTTGAAAAAGGTTAGATGTTTATTTGAAAAACTGCAAGTTAACTAATTTATAGTAAATCTTACAAAAGTACACTAAATTTAGTAAGTAAATCACTATACTAGTTTAAATTTCATTGAATGATAATTTTACCCTACTATTTCAATTTCAATATTAAGGTATTTTGCTAGAAACATTGTTCTACTATTTATTTTCAAAGACTGCCGAAAACCTATCTTAACTAGTTTTTTTTTAATTATTAATTTCTTCAAGTGTTGGGATAAAGACACAATTAATTGTATAACAAAACTTAAATTCGTTTTAAAATAGTTCAAACTAAATAGTACAAGTATTTTGAACGAATGGTACATACATTTAAAAGTAATTATAATTGAATAAATTAGTTACGCAAAATATATAATGGCTCTTTACCACTTCAAAATATAATTTTAACAACTATTTCATTCTAATAATAGAATTGCTTTAATTTATTCCAGTTTTGTAAGTAGAATATGCTTTGTAATAATAGTTACGTCATCAGAAACTTTAGAATTCTAAAATTTGAAGCAAGTTTTTGTTTTAAAAACATCATATTTAAATTAACTATTTGATTAATAACATTCTAATAACTTCTAAAGTTGTATTCTCAAAAAAAAACTCAAGCTACAATATTTTTTTTTTTAATCGTGTTTGTATTTGTATATTTTTACATTGAAGTAAAAATCTTACGTAGTTTTGATAGCATAAGTGTAAACCTTTTTTTGCAATTCGATTAGTTATTAGATAAGAAAATGACTTTTAATTTCATGGTTATAATAGACTAACCTTGTATTTGGTTGTAAAACTAATCTTAAAAGGTTAGAATTAGTTTAATATATCAAGTGCAACAACTAAATCTAATTATATTATAAAACATGGTAAATACATAGTATTCGACTACCAATAAAAATTGGTGTTAGCTTAGTTTTGAAATTCGAAACAACTTAGAATAAATTATTCTTTTTCAACGGTTCATTTTTCAAGTATAATGTTTAAAGCTACAATGGCTTTTGTTTTCTAAACCCGACCTAATACTCACAAAAGACTGCAGCCTTTATTTACAGTTAAATTGACCAACAAAGTTTTAGTGGCATTAATTAAAGTTATGAAAATGTGGTAAGAAAATAATTTACATTAGAACTTGTATACAAAAAAAAAATAAGTTTAGAGTCATTACAAAATCATTAAAACCTTATAATGTTTTTTGCAATTAGAAAGAGATAAGACTTTATTTTATTTGACAACTCAAGACACTCAAGCAGTGATTTTCGTAAAAAGCTAAAACATGTTTAAAAGTAAACAAACTTTATTGTTTTAGAAAAAATATCACTTTAAAAAATGTTATTCTAAAAACCTGTTTTAGTGAGACTTGCTTTAAATTTTATCAAACAACAGGTAAACCAAATTAACAATTCAATATTTGGTACAAATTTCAACTTACTTCGTTAAGGTTATTTTTAAAACAAGTAAAAATCAATTAAATTACATTTTCATTGTTTTTCTGAATAATTGTTGTTTCAATATATTTGAAAAAAAAATAAATCAGACTAATTAACATACAATAAAAAATTTAGTATAAATTTTTTAGTTATGTGAATGTCACAACAGTTAGCTATAAAAAATATGATGAAACTTTTGTTCATTTTTCTACATATAAAATTATGTTTATAATCAAAGCTGCCAACACATAATTATTGAGTAAAAAACAATTATTCATACACTTTAGCCTTGAGTATTTGATAGTTACCACTAAAGTAACAATCTGTGTTATTAAAGCTTCAACTACAATAAAATGTTTAAAACAAACAAACGAAAACTATCTTACAAAAGTATTATTAAAGAATGATAAATATTAAACAATCAAAAAACTGAAATAAATAAAACTTTAATAACTTCGATTAGGAACTTAAAGCTTATTTATAAAACTATTTCAAAGCCCCTAAAAAAAGGATTATTTTAGTTTCATAGTAAGAGATATACTGGTTTATACCAACTAAAATTTCAATGTAAAAGCTCAGACAATTTTTTATCAAATTTGCTTTAATTTATATTTTTTTATTGGAAAATTTAACTTTTACTATTATTTACTACACTGCAAACTTTAGATGGATTAAATTTTGAGAAAACGTTTTATTATTTAAAACTTATTTATACCAACTGCTTTAGGTAATGTTTCAATTTCTACTTATTAAAGATTCTACTACAATAAAATGTTTAAAACAAACAAACGAAAACTATCATACAAACTTTTTTATGTAAACATTGTATAGTTATTTGCCTTAACTAAAAAAGAATGCTCAATTTACTGGTATGTAAAGAGCTTATTCAAATAAATTTATGCATTGTATATTTTATTCGTGACCGGTTTCGGTGGCATTTCGATGGCAGTTTCATATTTATTTTTGCTTAAAAAGGTCGCAATCTTTTGCCACCGAAACCGGTCGCGAATAAAATATACAATTTGCATAAATCTATTATAATATGTAAACATTGTAGAAATAAAAATTACATATGAAATTATTTCTTTTTATAGCTGATGGTTAAACCTATCACCAGCTAAAACAAAGCTGATATTTGTTTGAATATCAATTTAGAGTGATGAATATAAAAAAATCAAAACACTTAAATAAACTTTAATAACTTTGATTAAGAACATAAAGCTTATTTATAAAATTACTACAAAACACCCTAAGAAAGGATTATTCTAGTTTCATAGTAAAAGTTATACTGGTTTACACCAGTTAAAATTTCAACGTAAAAGCAAAAAAAATTTGTTTGTCAAACTTGCTTTAATTTATACTTTTTTATAGAAAAAATTAACTTTTTACTATTATTTACGTCACTGCAAACTTAAGATGGATTAACTTATGAGAATTGGTTCTATTACTTAAAACTTTTGTATACCAACTGCTTTAAATAATGTTTTAATTTCTACTTGCTTATTTTAAATCGAAACCTGATGTTTTGAAACACTCACTTGTATTTTCGTTTAATTAAAATAAAACAAACATTTTAAAATAGATTTTATTTTGTGCTTTGTAAGCAGTTAATCTTGCGGAGCTAAAAATATTTATTTGGTGAGTAAAAATTAAACTTGTTTATAAAAAACTTACAAAAGTGCTTTTATTATTCTGAACAACCAAAGGTAAACGTTTAACTTTTATTGAATAAATATCTTATGTTGTCCCTTTAAAGTTTAATGTTTTAAGAAGTCTCGCTAGTGTTTTAAGTAAATATATTGCTTTTTAAAGACTGCCAACCGTCCATTCAAAGTAAAAGTTATTTATTATCATTGATTCTAAATGAGGTCTTAAATGTGAAATCAGCACAGTTAGATATATAACACAATCTAAATAACATTAAATTAATACAAACTACAAAGTACTAAAACATCAGTATACATGCACGTAGTAATAAATAACTTTTAAAAGAAATTAGTTTTAATCGTAAAAACTTTTAAAAATTGTAGATAAAAACTATTTGATAGGTAATTAGACAAAAATTATCTAATGTTATTATACTAATCTTTTAAAGTTGAGAAATGCATATAAAAAAAAATCTGCATAATTTTTGGTTTACACCAGTTTAAATTGCAAATTATTAAGATTGATTTATTATACTTTTATTCTGTGTATAAATCTTACTTTATTTTAATCGTCACGTTAATACAAACTTAAGTGTAAGAAATGTTAAAAACATTTGTTAAAGTTTTGTGTTTTAATACGTTAACTCCTTAAATTTGCTGTTGTAAAGGCAAACTTAGTTAAATGGTTTTATGTAAAATAAAAGTTATGCTAAGTATTAATATTGTTTGGCTGTAATTTTATTTCTATTTAAAAGAAAATACGGAATAATTCTTATATCTACTAATTTATAAACCAAGTTTAGTTATTCAGAAAACTTATAAAAAAATTCGATAAAAACTATTTGAAAGGTAAGTAAACACAAAGTAAATTAAAACCTTGTATAGCTAAAGTGTTTAAACTAGAAAAACAAAGTGTATCTAAAATTATTATACTAATCTTTTAAATTAAAAAAGGCTAACTTAAAAACAAAACATCTGCGTAATTTCTTTTGTTTAGTTTCATGATTGATCATTAAACCTATAATCATCATGCTTACACAGTTAAGTTTGAATAACTTGCTTCAAGAATCAAGAATCTTACCTAAATAAAAATTTAGGAGATATGATAAAAAAAACAAACCGCTACAAAGACTTTTCTTGTTTATATAGTAAAATTTTTACCGGTTTAAATCAGTTCAAATTTAAGAATTGCCTTCGTACTATTAGTCGCAAAGATTGTTTTAATATATTTTTGTTTTATGTATAAAATTTTACTTTGTTTTCGTTGTTGCGTCAATATAAGCTTTAGATTTAAGAAACTTTGTAATATTTTTGTTTAAGTGGTGTAAATTTTGTACGTAAAAATCACATATTTTGCTGTGGCAGTATTAGTTATAAGGTTTAGTCTTAAACAATTTAAAAATTGTAACTTATTATAAAATTATTCATTAAACTTTGATAAAGTTATAAACTTTTCTTAATGAAGATCAGAGCTTATGCTGGCATTGTGCCAGCTAAAAATGAATTTAAAATTTTTAAATATTTAGTACCAAAACTACTTCAATTTATATAATTTCAAAATAGAATTTATCATTTTATTGTTGGTTACCTAACAACAAACTTTAGATTAAATAAAAATAAAATTTAACGGAAACTTTCTTTAAGGAATATCATAAAAACAAATTAACTCTAAAAATAATGCAATAAATTTTTGTGGGAAAATTTTAGTTTATTTCAAAATACTATATTTTGAAAAAACAATTAATCACCAAATATTAAGTTGTATAAATTAGATGTAAGTGATGTATCCATTATAAGCAAAATTAATTTTAATGTATTTTGAAGATAAAAGCTAAAATACTATTTGCTTTGTTAAGTCTAAAAATGTAAACATTTGTTTCAATTTTCAATTTATAAGAATATTAAAATATATTTTGCATAGTTTTAGTAAAATTATAGCAATATAGCCGATTTTATGTTTAAAAAAAAATACTAAAAATAGCTTAAGTATAACTTTTTTTATTTGTAAATTTCTGATAAATAAAGTAAATAATTAGAAAAACAAACGGTTACAAAAACCATATAAAAGTTTAATGTATTGTATGCTGTTAATAAAACAATATTTTATTTGGTTGTTGAATTTCGAACGGTTTTCAATTTATTTACTAAAAAGATAAATCACAGTTATAAACTTTTCGTTTTGAAATAACCAGCATAGTTAAGACTAGCTGACTTTTTTAGTTATAGAAAACAGTAAGAAAAAAAAACTTTAAGTTTAATGAGTTAAACAAAATATATATACTTCGAGTATGTTGTAACTAAGTTAAAGTCGACTAAAAAAATCAATTGTGTTTCTTTAAACTTATCATTTCAAAAAAATTATCTGCCATCTTAAAGATTAATAACTAGAACTTGTTAGTTTTAATAAACTTATCAAACATAGTTTATTCAGACTCAAAATAATCTTAAAAAAAAGTGTAATTTCTAAATTTATAACATTTATTAAAAAAAAACTCAACTTTAAAATTTTATTTTAACTGAGATCAGCACATTTTTTTATGAATTACGAAAGTTTAAAATATACTATACTGTTTTCTAAATGTAATAAAAGCACAAAAAATTAAAAGTTTTTCATAAAAAAACATGTTGATAATAGAATTTATCCGTATTTTTTTCATAAAGCATTGACTATTATAAAGATTTTAATTAGACTAAAATTATACTAAAAACTCTTATACAAATATAATTGTTATATAACTTTGCAGCGGTTGTTTAAAAAAACTTTATGAAGTATTTTTTGTTTATTACTTTACTTTATTGTTTTTATTTAAGAAAACTAAAACAATTTTCTTGGTTTTGTGCGTAATAAATAAATTTTATATTCAATTGAGAAACTACATTTATCTAAGTATTTAGTTTACATTAATTTATAATTCTTTTATGGCAATTTACAATCTTCAATTTAAATAAATAAAATAGAAGCTTAATGCTAAATTAGGTTAAAATAAAGCTTAATGCTAGTTTAGTAACACAGTTTTGTAAAAAAAATATTTGCTGCTTTTAGTATAATCTTCAAAACTTCGGTGGACTGCAAAAGTTATTTCTGTGTATGTTTGTAATTATAAGTAAATAAACAATTTTAAAATCTAAAGAAAAATTTTAAAAATAATAAAGTAAAAATTAATTATTTCCTGTTTTTTTAAGTTTTTATGGATCTAGACTAGTTAGAAAACTTATGCACTTTTAAAATCTACTACTATGACTTGCTACATTTAGTAACCTATTTTGATATAGATTTAACCCAAAAATATTCCCGAATATGTAAAATACTTTAATTCATAACACATGTATATAAAAAACTCAAACAAAAAGTTTTCTTTTTGGTTTTAAATACGATAAGCATTATAGTTATTATATATGGTAGTCAAAAAAGTTTTTAAAAGATGTAATAAAACTGAATTTTTTAAAAGCAACATTTTTCAAATCATTTAGAAACATATCAAGGTAAAACAATGAAATTAAATTCATTATAACTGAAACATACAGTTACGTCAAGTTTAACTAATCTAAATATAGCAATAATGTGAAGGACATATGTTTTAGAATCAATTACGAATACTTCCTTTGGTTTTCTTTAGTTTTTTGTTCAACTTTAAACTTATTATCAGCTCAAAAAACTAAATTGAAAAAACTTTTTCACATAAAGCTTTCACATATAAAATGTGGTGTAAAGTAATTTTTAAGTATTATTCATACTGGATCAAACTAGTTAAAGTTTCATCAACTGACGAGGACACTTTAGTTTTTGAAAATAGTTAAAAATATATTTAGTTTAAATTAAACTGAATTGTTGGGTTACAATAACAGTGGTTTAGTTGATATTTCAGCATTTTCTATTTCATTATTTTTTAAGATTACTACTTTGGCTTAGGTTCATTATACTCACAAAAATTATTTTTATTTAGTGCTTTACTTTTAAAATACTGTTAAAATCCGGCCAGTAATGAATAATACCTTCTGAATGTGTTTTTCTTTAGTTTTTTTATAAAAGAACATATAAATGAAATTGTATTCTTATCATTTAAGTATTTTAGTAACTCGAACTAGGTAGTGCAATTTACTTAAACAACAGTATACGGATATAGTGTATAAATAAAGAACTTATTAAACATTTTGTTTAATGAAATTTATACTGGTATTTAACATTTTATACCAGTTTCAAATTTATAATTACCGAATTTTAAATTACATTTAACACTGTTTTATATTATTTCTAACTTTTTAAAAGAATATAACTATTTAAGATTCTTTACGTCACTAAAAACGTTTGATATATAAAAATGTATATAAATTTTAATTGAAATAATTGTTTTTTTCTAAAGTTTTATATAAATAAACAGTCAAAAATCTGACAATAAAAAAATATACTCATAACCAATTTTAGATTACGTTTAAAATAATAAGTTTTTTTTTTAATATATTCTGAATCTTTTAATTTAATTTTAAAAGACTATAGTAAAGTTAGTTAAAATTTATTTAATTTAAAATAAAACTTTTGTGGTTTCCGCTTACGAAAATGGCAAAAGTTTTTGTTGCAAAATAAAACTTCTACTACTAACATAAAAAACTAAACTACAATTTAAATATTAACTACATCGGTTTGACACTTATCTGTTTAAATAAAAAAAAATCGAATGGTTTAATAAACTCAACTTATATTTCTTATCATTTTCTAGTTATTATTATTACTTTTAGCGGAAAATATTTAGTAATAAACTTAATAAAAATTAACAATTTATGTTATAAATCTTTTTATTAAGTTAGTCGACAATTTATTGATATAATTAGTTTATGCATATAATTGAACAATTACATAGACTTTAAAACAAATTTAATGTAACGTATTTGTATGATAAAATTATCTATTTCCATACTTCAAAAAACTATTAGTGTTAATAAAAATAAGCAAACTTAACATATACATTTTTACTTAGTTGAAAAATTTACGTTTGCATTTTTTGTTATTTTTTGTTTTTGAAAGTATCAACTGTTTTAACATTTTTAAAGTAAACTTTTGTTATCTTAAAATTTGCAACATGTTATTTTTATTATTTTTTGTTGAAATACTTTACACAAAACGTTCCTATTACTTTTAAAATTGTAGAACAGTGTACATTCTTAAAATTTATCTTTTATATTTAGTATACAAAAAAATAACTGAGCTCTTAAAATTTTTCTTCGAAATTACATACAACATTACACCAAAAGGGACTTGTTTAACAAACAATAAATACAAATGAAAACTATTTTGTGTAGCCCAGATTAGTTATGTTACTGTTGCAATAAAAGAAAAAATTTTACTAACGTCTTTGATTTTAGCGTCATGGGTAAATTTTAAGTCTATCGACAACAAAAAAAGCTAGAGTTTGATTTAATTTTAAGTAAGAATAATATTTAGTTCTAAAAATTTAAAACTTACCCATTCTAAATTTTAATAACTAGGGTATAAAACATGAACTTTTTTTTACAATCTCAAAATGAAGATTAAAAAAATTGTTCCTAATTTAAAATAAAAATTAGTTTGGTCTATACAATTTAAATTTTAATATCAAGCAATTGTAATTTATCTAAAAGATTTATTTATTTTTATTTTATAACAAATTTAAATTTATAATGTTAGTTACGTCACTGAAAACTTTAGATGCCTAAAAGTTTAATAAAACTGTTTTATTCTTTAAGACTTTCTCACAACAATTGAACACAATTAATTTTTTTTTTAAATCGAAAAAAAAAAAAATAATGCAGTGATAGATTTATATAAAGTTTTAATTTTACTTAAATCAAAAAACTAAATTTGATCGTGCCTAAAAGTACTCAAACTATTTATAAAATATTTTAACTGTGGTTGATATATAAAAAAAGACGTTTATTTCGCCTGGTAACAAATTACATTTGCACTGGGTTAGACTTTTCTTGTATGAAAAACCAAATTTTTAAACGTATTTTCAAAATGTATTTTCAACGTATTTATCTATTTTTAATTACAAACCTAATATACTAATATACTTTATTAAGTTCTAAAGTGAATGTAAACTATAAAGGTAATAAAGTAACTTTTACTTTTCATGGTTAAATTTTTTTTTTTTTTGGTTCGACATATAAGCTTTCAGTATAAAAGATATAGTTTGAAGTAAAACAGTGACACAAATTAATCTTATTTTTATAAATAAATAAATATATCGTAAATTAGCTATTAATAATGATTAGTGCTAGTTTAGTTTAAAAAAAAAGTTTAAGTGGATTATTCATTTAAAGTAAATTTTCAAAGCTACAGTAGCTCGAAAATTTTTTTTGGAATTTACTTAGACACGACTGCCGAGACCTAAGTTTAATAAATTATTAGTTAATTACTAAATTTTTATTTTGTAATTTGTTTCAACTAAAGTAGCAAGGTGTACAATTCATTAAGATTATTTTTAAGTAGGCAATGATGTGTTATGACAAAAGTGATAGCAAAAATTAAAGTTAAATATAGTTAAATGCATTAACAAGCTTTAGTGAGTAACTTTTGTAGATAGTTTAACAAACATGTCAATAACACTTACATATCTCTAAGCTAGTATTTTAGTCCTGTATACTGGTTTCAAAGTTGTACTGCAGTTAAACCGGCTAAAAATGTAAATAAAATATTATGTCTATCTCATATAAAAAATTACTTTATTTTATTTTTGCTTTAAAAGAAAATTTTATTGTTTACAAATTGTTACATCACTACCAATCTAAACGTATGAAAGTTAAAGAAAAATTAGTATTCAATAACTTAAAATATTTGTACATGATAACTGCACAATACACTGTTCTTTTAACTTTCAGTAAAATTTATCAAAAGTTAAATTTAAAATATAATCAAAACACTGATTTAATTTTGTTCTGTTTGTCTTTTTTTTTAACATTGTATCAGACAACTTTAATTTACTCAACGTGGTCTTAGTGTTGTAAATTATTATAAATATATCTATATTTAAGAAAAAACCCGGTAAAAGAATGCTTAAGCTAAGACTTATCTAAAAAAATCTAAATTAAACAGTGCAAACTTTAAAAAACTTAAATCTTTATAAAGACCGTAAACTGATTTAATATAAAACATTTTGTCAATTAAAAAATTAGATTATATACAAAAAGGTTATCGACAAAGTCGCTTAGACTGTTGATTATAATAAAAAAATTTTGAATTATATTTTTAGGATTATTTTAATTGCTACTTTATAGTTGTTGTATGTTTTTATAAATTTTAAGTTTATCAATTAGAGTTCCGTAGTAAATTTAACATAGTTTTATTTGTCAAGTTAAGGTTAAATTAATAAACTTGTAGTTGAAACTTGTATAAAAAAAGCTTCAAGTTAAACCACCTTTTTAATATTTTACTGAAATAGTGTATAATTAATAAATGTATATTAAAAAACACCAAAGTTCAAGTTTTAAAATAAGGTACTATTGTAATAAGAAAAACTATTTCCCTTAAAAATGTTTTGCTTAGCTTAAGTTTTGCAAACTTTATTTGTTTATAACCAAGTTTAAGTCGAACAAATATTTCCACAATAAATATAAGTATACTATTTTTTCTTGTCTCTGATCGGTAAAGTACACAGAGAAGACGTTTGCTATCTTAAAACTTAAAACTGAAATTGTGATTTTCAATAATCTGATTTTAAAAAGTTTAAGAAAATTTATTTTACCTACACAATAGTGTGATTTTAATTGCAGAATTTTATGATACTATAACAAAAAACTTACTAATTTCTAAATATTTCTGTATAACATAACATACGGCATAATACTTAGATTTTCTTGATTTTATAAAATATATTTTTTATCCATTTAGTCATAAAAACTTATGTTAAAAAGTTTTTGTTTAGGTTTAGGTCTGAATTTCTAAGCTATACCTATTTAAATCAAATTTTATTATATTGAAACATAAACCGCTTAAAATATTTTATCAAAAATATTTGTTATAATATAAAGTAAAAACTATACTGGTTACTACCAGTTTAAACTTTATCCGTATTACAAGTTTAACTTTTTTGGAAACAATGATTTTTTTTTTAATTTTTTTTTGTATAAAATTTACTTTATTTTAGTCTTTACGTCAATACAAACTTCAGATAAAAGAAAATTAGGACATGTTTTATTAAAGTGTTTTTCGACTTAAAAACGTATATATTTCTGTTGTAAAGGCAAAATTGATTTTAAGGGTTTTTGTAAAAAATAAATTAATTAAAATTTTGTTTTGCTGATTTCTGTATAAAAGAAATACGGCATAACACTTATTCAGTTTATTTCTAACAAGTAAGTTTTATTAATCATAAAAATTAAATAAATAATAAAAGTATAAATAATAATATATATTAATAACAATTATCAATAATTAATAATAATATGTTGATAATAAATAGTACATACAAAAGGGAAATTGACTTTTCATGGTTTAGATCAGGGTTTCCCAAACTTTTTTTTCAAATTGATCCCTTTGAAGAAATTAAAAAAAACTTTTGCCCCTTTTAACAAGACTACTTCACCTTTGACTTTTTTTTTGCTCTTTATCTGCAACTCAAGAATATCTAGTGTAAGTTTCTTAATTTTAAAAACGCGCAAAATTTTAAAATTGCACCCACTTTGCCCCTATACCAATTGTTGTCCCCCGAACTTATAAAAATTGCCCTCAGAGGGGCGGTACCTCCCACTTTGGGAAATTCTGGTTTAGATGAAATTTTAGTTCTGTTTGAGTAGTTAGGTTTAATAATTATTTAAATATGGCTTCAAAATAATAACTTATCTTTTATGGTTTATAGTAAAAGTTTTTTTTTATTGGTTTATACTATTTGATTGTGTATTGGATTGGCATAAAACAGGTTTGAGAGTAAAATTTAATTTAAAGTAGCTTAACGGAAACAATGAAACTTTTTTTTAAGTTACAAATATTAGTACAGTTATTAGTCGAGATTCGTGCTAATTAAATTATCTAAACTACTACAATAGTAGTCGATTATTTTTATTTTTAGTGGTTTACTATTGAGATTATTTATTCTTTTGAGCTAATGCAGTTTACATTTTTTTCTGATTAATTACCTTACTTTAAAATGAATGTTAACACCTGTGTTAAAAATGGCGTGAGTTTAAGTAAATATTATTTAATGAGATAATAAACTGTTGTTACCTTCAATTTGTGAATTTAAGAAGCTTTAGTAACAAAATTTCTTGTGTTTATTAATTATCCGAAATTATATGTTTTATAAAAGTGACATAATATATACAACTTAAACTAAATGCATTTCGATGATTACTAACTAAAAAGTTTAAAATACTTTAAAAACATATATAATACTCATGTACTACAAAGTTTGTAAATAAAATAAATAGTAAATACTGATTTATTACCAATTAAAAATGAAATTAAAAGTACTTTACAAAAGTTAATTCTATTTCAATTTATTTTAACTTTTAAAAAAAATACTTTTTATTTATCGTCATTTTTAATTTGAGAATTAAAACATTTTAAGCAAAACTTTTCATAATAAGTTGTTTTGATATTTTACATGAAAATTTATTAAAGTACTGATGTTTTATTAATGTATAAAAAATTAAATTAGGTTTACTTAAAAAAACTTATATTATTTATTTTTTGTCTAAAAAATTCTAATTTATTTTAATACTTCATAAAGATTATAATGAAATTAAAGTTAAAACTTAATGCTTTTAGTATTTATTTATTTTAAAAATAGTTTATTATTTTCAACTAGTAAAAATATTTAGTTATCTTATAATTTACAACTATAGCTTGTGATTTTAACTATATTGTTATACATTTTAACAAACTTTTAACAGAATAGTCTTAGTATTGTAAACCTTATTATATAGATAAATTTCTAACAGTATCTATAAAAACAATCCAAAAAAAAACTTACTAAGATCAAAAAAAATCTATTTAGTTTAGACATTTGATAAGTATAAGAATATATAATTTATTATTTCACAAAATAAAGTATAATTATTTTTAATCATGAAATATTCAAAAAGTTGTATAAAACTTACTTACTAACAAGCAGAATTTAATAGTTTATTCATAAACACATTGTTTATAAAACAATAAAAGGTTTTCAGTTATAACTAAAACTTACAATTAAGACGAGTCTAATTTATTTAAATACAATAATCATATAGAGAGTTCACACATTTTAAAGTCGGTTGCAAATACCATTTAGTTTTGTTTAATTTAATTGCTTAACTTTAAACCTATAATTAACTTACAAAGCTTAATTTCAAATAATCAAACGAAAAAAAAAACACTTATACATAAAAAGTGCATACTGAAGTTGAATGCTAGTATCATTTATAATAATTAAAATATATCTTTAGTTCATATAAACATAAGAACGACTGTAAAAAAATGGATTATAATGAAGTTAAAACTTATATAATCTATCATTTTATATTTAAATTTATTGTATTTAAACGGTCAAAAGCTTTAAAATGTTTACCAAGTTTAATCTTTTAATCAGTTTTAGTTAGTTAGCTATATACCCTTTAAAAAGAATTCTCCTAGTTTTGATGTATAAATCATACCGGTCAATACCAGTTAAAATGTTCTCATAAACAAAAATTGGTAATTTAATGTCGAAAATGCTTTCATTTATCCAATTTTATAAGAAAACTTAACGTTTTAAATATTAGTTACGTCAGTGGTAGCTAAATAAGTATCAAAATAAAAATAATCATTCATTAAGTAATTTCTACCAATTACCATAACATGCTTTCTTTTTTTGAAAAAAAAAGTTTAAAGCAAACAACAGCTATTAGAAGTTATTATATCTTTACTTGCTAACCATAACAAAAACTTGACCTCAAAACACTAAAATGCAAAAATTAAAATAAAACTGAGACATAAAAAGTTAGTTAAATTTTATTAAAAATCTAATACATGTTCGCCTCGTGACAAATAAATTTTGCACCGGATTATAAAGATTTATAAAATTGACAAAAAATTACAAAAATACTCTTAACTAAATTGTAAGTAATGTGTATTACCATTCAGATTTTTGTTAATTAATAGTTACATTAATACTTTTAAACACAAGCTTTTTAGCATGGCACGCAAAAAACTTTTTCTTATCAGTTCCTTTATTTTACTTTAAAAAACGCCTTATTAAATGTAGATTAAGTATTATCAGAAACAAAACAATATTTTTCTTTAAGTGTATTCATAGTAGTACGAACATATTTAATCATATATATTTATGTTAGTTTTAAACTAGAACAAACAAGTTACTCAAAATAAACAGGTACAAATTAAAGCACTTAAGTAGCGGTATTAGTTGTAAAATATAATTATACTGGATTTTCACTAGCTCAAATAAAAAAGATATATACTTAGCATGTTGATCAAAAAAATTTGCAATTATACTATTTTATCGAAAAAATTTTGTTTCTTAATAATCGTTACGTCACTAAAATTTTTGAAAGTATAAGTTATTAAATAAAGATTTATTGAAAACCTTTTGTGATCATCGTGCAATAATTGCAAAAATTTAAACTCCTTTATTAAAAAAGTGTCATGTGTCAGTTATGGATATTAATGTAAAACTTATTAAATCGGTAAATTTCTCACCGTTGTCCTTATAGGCAATCCAACAAAAACTTACTAAGATCAAAGAAACTTTATTCAGTTTAAACATTCAATAGATATTAGAAAATAATATTTTTTATTTCAAAATACAAAAAAATGTTTTTTTGATTATGAAAGTTGTAAAAAGTTCTATAAAAGTTATTTACTAACGAGCAGAATTCAAGGTTTTATTTTAAACATATCAGGTTAAAACAATAATAGGTAATCAATTTTTACTAAATATTACAATTAAGACGAGTCTAACTTATTTTAATACGATAATCATATATAGAGTTCACATATTATTAATCTATCAAAAACAATGTTTAGTTCTGTTTAGTTTTATTGTAGATCTTCAAACCTACAATCAGCTTAAAAACTAAATTTCGAATAATAAAAAGAAAAAAAAAACAATAACATAAAAACACTAACATCATTAATTGTAATCAAAAAATATCTTTAAATCATATAAACATAAGAACAACAGTAAAACAAAAGAGTACTATGAAGTCCAAAGTTATGTAATTGACATATCTTATACTAAAATTTGTTTGTGTTTCAAAGATACCAGTCAACAGCTTTAAAACGTTTACCAAGTTTAACTTTTTAATTAGTTTTAGTTAGTTATACACCTTTTAAAAAGAATTCTTCTAGTTTTGATGCATAATTCATACTAGTTTTTACCAGTTAAAATTTCTGCATAATCACGATTGACAATTACTTGCCGAAAACACTTTTATTTATTCTAAATTTAAAAGGAAACTTAGTTTATTATAATATTAATTACGTCAGTGCTAGTTTAATAAGTATGAAGTTTAAAATAATCATTCTTGATGTAATTATTACCATTTAACATAGTATGCTTATTTTTTTCAAAAATTAAGTTTAAAGCATACAACAGCTATTAAAAGTTATTATTTTATTTGCTAAATAAAAACAAAAACTTGATTCAAAACACTAAAATGCAAATAATATATAAAGCTGAAACATAAAAAAATTTTTAAGTATAGTTAAAATTTAATACATGTTCGCCTTATGACAAATAAATTTTGCACCGGATAAAAAAAATTTATACAATTGACAAAAACTTACAAAAATGATCTCAACTTATTTGTAAGTAATTTATAGTGCCATTCAAATTTTTATTTATTGATAGTTACATTAATACTTTTAAACATAAGCTTATAGCACGGCACGCAAAAAACATTTTCTTATCAGTTCCGTTATTTTACTTTAAAAAACGCCTTATTAAATGTAGATTAAGTATTATCAGAAGAAATACTTTATTTTTGATTGAAATGTATTCATAATAGTACGTACATATTTAACCGTTAATATAAATATATTCTAGTTTTAAACTAGAAAGAACAAGTTACTCAAAATTTTACAGGTACAAAATAAGTTACTTAAGAAGCGGTATTAGTTGTAAATTAAAATTATATTTGTTCTTCACCAGCTCTAATAAAGAAGATAAATATTTGGCATGTGGATCAAAATTATTAGCATTTCATGTTATTTTATCGAAACAATTTAGTTTCTAAATAATTCTTACATGACTAAAAATTTTGAAAGTATAATTTTTTAAATAAAGATTTGTTGAAAGCTACTTGTGATCATCGTGCAATAAATTGCAAAAATTTAAAAAGTATAATGTGTCAGTGATGGATATAAAATTTAAAGTTAAAACTTGTTATTTTTATTTTACTTGCAATTTTTTAAACTCTGAAAAGTAAGTAACAGTATGGTTAATACTTTCTTTTTTTTATATTATAGTGTTCAAGTTATTTTAATTATAGTAAGATTATTAAGAAAGAATGAAAATGCTAAGAGAATTGCAAAAAAAGACCTATCAGTTATGTAGTCGCACACCTAACTTAATTTAAATATATAATAAAATAGCAAAGAGAAAAAGAAACAGTTATAGTTTATACTCTAAAAAGAAAAAAAATGTTTAATGTGTTAAATAGACAAAAATAACTAAAATCTTAATGATTTTATCCGAAGTAAACAAACATTACAAGTAATATTGTTTTTTTTTACTTTCTTATTTCATTACTCAAAAAGGTTCTTATATTCTAAAAAAGTAAATAAAAACTTGCTAAAAAATATATAAAAGTTTTATAAAACTTTAAAATTTTGTTTTGTTGAATTTTTTCACTTTTTTAAGAATCTAAAGTACAAAAAAAAATATAACTAGATAACAAAAACATATTTAAAAATTGTATTAAGCTAGTTAGTATTGCAGTCGTGTTTATTAGAAACCAAAATGATTATTAACTACTTTACTTATATATACTTACTATATATAAACATTATTGTTAAAGCTTTTCGTCACAGAAAAGTTTTTTAAAGAGAATTAATTGATGCAGCAACATTAAAAAAACACGAACAATATTATTTTCATAAGAATGTAAATATTGCACCGGCGTTAATTTTATAAAACAATATTTATGCCTGTTATTTAGATTAGTTTTTCACACACTAAATCACAAGTATATTTAAAATTAATGGTTATTAAACTAAGTGTTTACCAGGGGCGTGATTTGATTGGTGTCCTACTTCCTTGAACGCCCTGAACAAAAAAAGAAAAAGAAAAAAATATTCTTAGAATACCACTAAAAACGTTGTTTATTGATATTCTTTTAGTTTACTGATAAATTTTGAATAATAAATATTGAATTTATGACACTTAAATATTTAAAAGTTGCAGTAACAAGAAATGCTCGTTTTTGTCCCGCTGAAACAGATTAAAAAAGAATTGTGACATCATAATAGATAAAAGTTTTAAAGTAGCTTTTTTTTCTAGGAAACTTCTTACTAAGATGCTCTTAGTTTTAATTATAGAATGTTACACAGTGTAATTAATTTTTGATAACTATTGTTTTTGAACTAGTAAGTACAATTTCACTTAAACAATGTCCAATATAATCACTAAAGGTTTATTTTACTTTTTTAAATGTATATAATAATGTTTTGTTAAGTTTTTGTGTTATGTTGTTTTATAATAATGTTGTGTTTGTACTTAAACATTTATTTTATTTGTTTATGTGTCAACCAACTGGGGTTAAACCTTGAAAAGTTCATTTCAGAGAGTTTTCAAAATCATTGTTAGACAGCTACACCACCTGGCAATTAAATCTTTTATCATTTAAGAGTATTTTATTATTTTTATTTAAGTTGTTTAATTTTTGTATATCTTTAAGCCACAAAGTTGACTGTTGATTTTTTGAAGTTTTCAAATCAATGAGATTTTAAAATCTTCATTAGAATGCTTGTACCATCAGGCAAACATTTAAATAAAATTTAAAGATATTTTAATTTAATTTTATAAGTCTAAACTTTTTTTAGTGAAATTTCAATTTTTATGGATTAAATTACACAATTTTTTTTTTATTTTAGATAGATATATAAATATAAAGAGTTTTAAATTTATAAGAAAAAAATTTAAGAATTCATTCTGTACTAATATTTGAATCAAAATTGAAATTATCTTTAAATTTTATTTAAATGTTTTAAACTTATAAATTGTTTATAATAATTCAAATCTGTTATTAAAAACAAAAATAATATTACAGACATAACTAACTTACTCTGTAAAAAACTAACTTTTTTATTAGGAACAATATTATAAAATAATTAAAATTTTATAAAGACATTTTAATTTAATTGTATAAGTCTAGACAATTTTTTTTTTCAGTTTTTATAGATTAAATTACTAAAAAAACATATTATTATTATAAATAAATATATAAATGTAAAGAGTTTATAATTTAATAGAAACATTTGTAATAACTCCATCTATACTAACATTTAATTATAAGTTGGAATTCTTTTTTTTAATTTTTACAAGTTTTAATTATTTTATAGCATTGTTTTCTGATAATATAGTTATTTTTTATAGAGTAAGTTCGTTATGTTTGTAATATTTTCGTTTTAGATAACAAATTTGAATTTTTGTATACATATTATAAGTTCATGACTTTTTTCTGGTTCATTTAGTTTTTATTTATCTAAATTTAGTATAATATAAAAAATAAAAAAATATAATAATTTTTATTATTACTTTATGTTTTCTTTTTATTTCTAAGCAGAAAAAATGCATTTTAAACACAAACCAAAAAGTGGCCGAAAAGTTAAGCACCCTTTATTTTCTAGTACTATTGAACCTATTAATACTCTACTTTATAACGAACACCATTTAAAAACAGTCAAACAAAAACTTGGTAAGTTCAAAAACATTTTAGTCAGTTTCAACATGCAATAAGTATTAGGTATTACAAAACTAAAAAATCTTATTAGTTATTTAAGTTTTTTGTAAATTTGTACAAAAGTTATCTATTAAACAAGCAGAATTAAAACAGCTACTTTTACACATATAAAATTGAAATAACAAAAATGATCTTAAATAACTAAAACTTACAATTAGGACAAATTAAAGTTGTTTTAAATATACTGATCATGTAAAATTTGCATAAGTTATAAAGTCGATTACAAAAACAATGTTTAGTTTTATTAAATGCCTTAAAACCTATTATGAGCTCAAAGAACAAAATTTTGATTAATAAATCTTAACAACTACACACTCTACAGAAAATGTGTGAAAAACTTTGCTTACTAAAGTGAAAGGTTTATGTAATTGAAGATAACAAAAAAGAATGAATACGAACAACTAAAGTAAAGTAATGTTTTAACATTTTATGTAGTTCAAAAATGTTATAGAACTACTAGAAATTATTACTAATTCAAAGAAATCAGTGTAGAGTTTTATAAAGTTTAACAAGCTAAGTTGTTTATTTACTTAGCCTTATAACCTTAAAAACAATAATTCACTTACAAAGTACAACTTACACCAGTTTTTACCAATTATAAGTTTCCTATAGTGACTAAGACAATTAGTTGTAAAAAATACTCTATTTTATGTTGTGTTCATAAGAAAATATAATCTTCTAATATTATTTACGTCACTACGAACTTATAAAAAACAAATGAAAAATACTGTTAACTTTGTATTTAGAATTTTTTACTAACTAACACAACATGCTTTTTTTCTTCATCAAAAACAAATCTTTAAATTAAAAACACTTTTTAGAAGTAATTTAGTAATGACAAAATTATTTAGATGTTTTTAAGTCAAATGAAAAAAAAAACTAAGTACTGGTTTTTTTTACTGTATGTTGATTTCTGTAAAAAAGAAAATACGGCATCTATTGAACATTTTTTATATCTCCTTAAAATTTATCAATTTTTAAACTATTTAAAAATTGTAAATAAAGGGTATTTTAAAGGTAATTAAACGAAAAGTAGATTAGAATAATGTTCATCAAACATTAGTTGGTTTAAAAGCTTTAAAGAAAATCAAAAAGCTTATGTTTTACAAAAAGTTTTTTTAAAAGCACCTGGTTTGGCTAAAGTTTTCAACTAGAAAGACAATAATTATCTTAAATTATTAAACTTAGTTCCATGAGAACATTAAACCTATAGCCATCCAACTTACAAAATTTAGTTTAAATAATTAATATTTAGTTATTAATTATAAGTAATTAGCTATAAGAATAATGAAATTTAAATATTTAAAATGTTAATAACTTTATTAGAAAACACTAACTGCTAAGAATATTGTTATAATTCTCATAATAAAATTTCTACTTGTTTACACCAGTTTAAACTCGAGAGTTGATTTCTCAGTAATTATTAGCTAAGCTTGCTTTATTATATTTTAGTTTTATGTGAAATATTTTACTCTTTTTTAAACGTTACATCAATACAAACTTTAGATGTGGAAACTTTGGTAACTTTTAGTTTAAGTATTGTTAATTTTATTAGTTCAAATTGCACAACTTGCTGTTGTTACTTCATATTTTTCAAACGATTTTTATGAAAAATAAATAAATGCAGTGTAAGTATTAGTTTCATTTTATCGTATGTATTAAAAGTTTTCATTCTCTTTTTTTAAACTACAGTATACTCAAAATAGTTTTAATATTACTAACTACTGCAGAGTTGTTAACTAGAAGCGGAAAATATTTAAAAAGTACATCAAGTAATACTATGGTTCTAGAAAAATTATAAAAAAAAAGCAATGTTCTACAAATTTATACAAATATATAACGATTACTAAAACTTTATTTATGTTTAAATTTAAAATGATTGATTAGCAAAAATAAAACACTTACTTAATTTGAAAGCTAAATGTTTAATAAAAAATCTAATACAGTATTACTAACAAACTATGAGCCACGTTCTTACATTTCATTTATACAAGAAATCTGATTAAGTGTTACACTTAATTTTATTTATAAATTAAATTACTTATTTGTTTACTATAAGCTTTTATTTGTTAAAGTATATTGATTTAAATATTTATAAATTATCATACAAAATTTAGATACTAAATAGTGCATACAAGATTTTAAAAGCTCATGAAATTAAACAAAATTTACTAAACAGTAAGCAAAATTTACCAAAAGTAGTTTAATAAAAACAGTTAAGATACAAGTGATTCTAAGTTATATATATTAAACATAACTTACAAATTGGTTTTACAACATTCCTGTAACAATTCAATCTAAACTCTAGTTCAAGCTTTTTATAAAAAAGACCCCGAAAGTTTAAAAATATTCTGATATATTCTACTATAATACTTTTGATATCTATATATATTTATATATATGGTTAACTTAAGTCTGTCTGCTTACTTAATGTTTAACTTTGTAATCAATCCCAATACTTCTTTCCATCTTAGTAAAAGAAAACTTAAGCTAAGACAGTCTGATGACAAAGAGAAAAAAAGGGATATCTTCTAAGTTTCCGATCAACAAATTAATAATTAAACTTAACTTATCTAAGTTTCATTATTTACGGTAAAAACATAAAGTTTTCTTTTATAACCGCCACATACCTATTACAAAAGAATGTTCTATATTCAAAAAAGACTCATGCTGGTTTATACCATTTAAAAGTTCAACTCTAGTACAGATGATTTTTATTTAAAAGACTGCATTATTTCATATTTACTTAAGATAAAGTTTAACTTTTTAATTTTAGTTACGTCACTGCAATTTATGGATGCCTGAAATTTTGATATTCATTTCATTCTTTCAAAAGTTGGTATTCAAATTGAAGGCAACAAAGTTTGTTTATTCTACATAAATAATATCTAATTCAAACTACAGCCGTTAGTAACATTTATACTTTTACTTAAAATATAAAATAAAATTTGATCTCTGCCTAAATATACTAAAAGATTTTTATTAAGTATTAAAATTCAATTAAGAAATAAGAAAGGACTTTTGTTTTATCTGGTAACCAACTAAATTTGCACTGGATTAGAGTTTTTGTTTATAAAACAAATTTTAATTTGTTTACATAAAAATTTGCAACAATAAATTTTTTATTGTGAGTAAACAACGGTACTAGTTTTACTTTTATTGAATAACAATTATTCATTATTTTTATGGAGTATAATACTTTAAAGTGTCTCGAAAAAGACTCTTAACGAATCAGTTATTTTTCAATTAATGCTGATAGTCCTGGCAAAGTTAGGATTATTAATAATTACTGAAACATGCTTTAGTTTTGTATAACTTGCATACTTAAATGTATCACACAACCTTAATGTAATTTGAGATAATACAAATTACAAAAGTACTAATCAACAATAAACATGCAAAAATACATATAAACATGAAACAATAAATATGCAATTTGATCTAAAATTAGGTTTTCGTTCTAAAAAGTTATACTGGCTTTTAGCCAGTCAAAAATGTCAAATTCACTTCGATTGTAATTCTGTTACTATAATTGTACAAATTTATCGTTACTTAATAACTAAATATAATTTTTTAATAATCGTTACGTCATAACAAACTTTTGAACAATGAAATTTTAACCGAAATCTAAAAACAATAATTGTGATATTTGAGCTATAAGTTTGCAAAAATGAACACATTTTTAATCAATAAAATACTTTTGTAACTTTTTTTCTTTACAAAAAAGTTTAAAATGTAGCAGATTTTTTTTAACGTACACATGTATTTTAAAATTACAAACCTAAAAAAACTAATATGCATTTATTAAATTTAAAATTAAAAAAAAGTAATAATGAAGTAAAATAAAAGTATACAACAATAACTAACGCTAAAACGTTAAAAGAAATAACTATTCTTTTTTGTTTACCAGCATAAAAATAAAGCTTGTGTTTGTTTAATTGTGAAGTTAGAATAGTTAATTGCTTTATGAAACAATAAATTTAATTAAAAACTTTCAATAGTTACTGTACAAAACATAAAGCTTGTCCTTCTAACTGCTACATACCTGTTAAAATAAAATTATTTATAAAGTAATGTATACTAGTTTATACTAGTTTTAATTAAAGTGTTAACAGAAGCGTACTTATAATTAATATTGCTTTAATTTTTATTAAGTAGATAAAAAAATTAACTGTTTAGTTTCAATTACGTCACTGCAATTTTTAATACATTACACATACATTAATTTTAAAGTTTTTTTTAAACTTTTATTTACCGATTTACATAACTTGCTTATCTTGCTCTTCGGAAATAAAAGTTTAAAGCAAACAACAACTTTTAGTGATTTTTTAAATTCTTAATTGAATATAAAACCTGAGCTTTGCAAAAAAATGATTTCAAATGTTTTAACTAAAATTAAAACAAAAGATTTTTTTTTAACCTGGTCGCGAGTTATCTTTAAAACTGATTAAAAAGTTTAATTCGAAAAAAAACGATACTTAATTAATATAAAACTTACTAAAATTCTATCAATAATGTTAGTAAATAATAGTACTCGTACAAATTTTATTAAATGATAATTTTACATCATCTACCATAAGTATAATTTGTTATGGTATCTCGCTAAAGACTTTACAAAAACGTTGCTTTTTTAAGTATTTACGTTTATAATAAACACTGTTTTTTATCAATATTAGATACTTTTGACTTAAGTGATGTAATATCAGCATAATGATTATATGAAAATATTTTAAATGCGTTATTAAACAATACAAGCTAAAAAGTAGAAGGTATATGGATTCAATAGCAATTAGTAAACAAAAAGCTTAGATGTGTAAAATTTATTCTGGCTTTCAACCAGTTAAAAATAAAATGATTTTAAATTTGCCTATTATATTGTAAAATACTTCTAGTTATAAATATTTTGAAAGTAAATTCTATTATTTTACAATCTGTACGTCACTAAAATTTTAAGTATTATAAAAGTAAAGAACATTTTTGTGATATAAATTTACACAAACTAATTATTAAATTGCTAGAAATCAAAGTTAAAAAAACAGAGCAAATGCAATAACAAAAAAAAGTATTTATTGTGTTTTTATTGTACTTGTATCTTTTTAAATCGAAGTAAGAGGTTTACAAAGCTTTAGTGGTATTAATATTTGCCTGTGTAAAAAATTAGGTTTAAAAAATAAAAATATCAAAAAACTGACATGTTTTCACAGGGTTAAAATATCTTAAAAGCTTAAAGACTATTATAATAAATACTTTTATTATAGCAAGTTAGAATATTATAGCACTAATAATAAGTTTCAACTTAGCAAATATTGATCCTTTATTTAAAAGGTTTCTGTGAGAATAGATTAGAAAAAAAACTCTAATTTTGCCTTAAACATTGCTAGTTGTTTTTAATTTTAGTAAAGGTTTTATAAGTATATTTTATTTTCAATTAACTTTTTGTAGGTATAAATTTGAAATGTATAAAGTTTTAGACACAAAAGTTGTGTTTTTTGCGCAACGAACTTTATTAAATTACTTACTATTTGGTAAATACATAGTAAGTAATTTTAAAAATTGTATTCTTAAGATAAAAATTATACTACAAAAAAAAGAATTTATTTTACAAGATTAATATAGTTGTATGTATAAATATTAACTGTTTAAGTAATTCGATTTAAAAATTTCCTTAAAACTTGTTAAATACTAAGATTTTAATAAAAGTTATTTCAATACATACGAAAAAGATATTTACCTTTATTTGTCTATGTTAAGCTAACTTTGTATTGGGTTTTTAAACAACAGCTATTAAAATCGATACTTTATTGAAAAGTTACTTGCGTAAAATTAATAAATCATGTTTTTCTGATAAAAGTTGCAAAAACAAGATTACGTATAGTAAAATAGAAATTAGAAAAGTTTTTTTTTTGTTTTATATCTTTTTATTGTTTTTGTAAAATCTTCATTACTACAGTGGTCAGCAATTTTTTTTCAAAATTTTGCCTTTTATTGATTACAAGCTGCCGAAACCTGAACTGAAATTAGCATTGATTATTGAATCGTCTATCAACTTTTAAGACTCAAGTTTGCGAAAGTTAAAACTATAGAAGTTTTCATAAAAACAAATAAAAATATTTCTCCTTACGTTTTCAAATTAACTTAATATTAGTTTGGCAAACTGAGCTAAAGTTGAAGTATTCAATTTAAATCAACTTAAGTGAATAAACTTAATTTTGTAGTTTTAAAAATGTTTATCATTAGATTTTAAAGTGGTTAAGTGAAGATTGGTTCTAGTTTTATTAAAAAGCAGTACAGTCACATCTTGCAAATCTAAGCACTCGTTTGATTATGTACAATTAAGAGTCATACCTAATATAAATTTCAATATTTACGGTATAGAACATAAAGTTTGTTTTAATAATACCAATAAAAATTATTTATACTAGTTTATACCAGTTAGTATCTCAATGCAAAGCAATTGTTTTTATATAAAAGATTTATTTATTTTATATTTACTTTATAAGAAACTTTAACCTTTTAATATCAGTTACGTCACTGCAAATTTTAGATGCCTAAAATTTTTAGGAAACGTTTTATCCTTTAAGGCAGGGGTCGGCAGGCAGTTGGTCCTCGCGGGCCAAATTTCAAGTTTCAAAAAACTTCGCGGGCCGCAGTTTTAGTTTTAGTTACATATAAATAATCTTCTGGTTTTAGTTTTAGTCACACTTTTAGTTAACTTTCATTAAGTTTATTATTTCGATTTGCTTTTATTTTTACATAGACTATCTACTAAAAATAAAAGGATTTACGTTGACTAATATATTTAATTTTTCATAAACTATGTACTGCGTTTTCCAGTTAATAGTTTAACTTAATATTTACTTAATTTTTTTTAAAAACCAAGCTTGAATTACTTTATGATTGACTTTTATACATTTTTTTTATGTTATCAACTAATTTTTCATATAAAAAATTGTTAATTATTGAAATAAATTTTAAGTTTTTAAAAATTTGCACTCTTTTAAAAATTCAGTAATTAGTTTACGTAAAAATAAAACCTATTTGTATTGAAGAAACCTAAAACTTTTTTTTACATAATTATTGCTCGAATACTATATTACTAATTAACTAGTATTTTACATAGTTGTCACTTTAACAGCAAAAATGTTTGAGTTATATAAAACCAGTCTAAGTTTACTAAAAATTAAAAAAGCTTAAAAATCGCTGTTAATCAAGCTTAAATAACTAACTAAAATATTATCATTATTAAAAAGTACAAAATATGTACGTAGCCTAGAATAAATTAAAATAAATAAACTACAGTACAATCATAAAACTATTATGAGTATTGATAGATTTACTTAAAGTACTTGAAAAATAAATTTCACACAGACCTGAGTTTTTAACAATGTCTTAAACAGGTTTAATTTAGTACACAAACTTCTAAACTAGGTATTTTTTTGCAACCCTGTTTATAACGAAGTTTACAAAAAAAAACAAAGTTTATTAACAGTGAGTTAAATATAAACAAAAAAAAATAAATGTTATAAGTCAGCTTGAATAAATATTAAGTTTTTTATATATTTATAACAAAAAACTGAACATTTATTAACCCACTAATAAAAAGATGTTGTTTTTCAGCATTATAACAAATCTTTATCGCAATGAAAATTTTGCATTTAAAATAAGTAAATGTGAAACATAAGACGAACTATAAAAATATAAAAACGTTGGTTAGGAGTTATTGCAAGAAACGAAAAAATGCTAACGTCAGTTTTTACAAAGCGCATGATTATTTTCAGTAACTACAGACTGATCAGAAAAAATTTACAAGGCATTTATAAAGTAGCAAAAGTAATTCATAAAAAGGAGATACCGTTTGAATTGAAAACATTTAAAAATATTTGTCTTAGCAACTTAACTTAGTACTACAAAAAAAAAAACAAGCTATCTACGAAATGCGCTGCCATATAATGACACTTGAAACGAAGTCAAAACTTTTAGAGTTTCACATAAACGAAAACAACTATAAAAATTTACACAACCTTTGAAACATTAAACTAATAACATATTTTGACTTTTTAGGTGCAATTAAAACTTATCAGATAATTTTTTTTCTACAATTTTTTGACCTTCAATAATTATAAATTACTTTTAGATTCTAAAAAACTTACACAAAAAAAATTAAGTTAAAGTCTAACGTACATTTACAATGAAAGTTTTCTGCTTGCAATTGCTTGATTAAAGTTGTTTTTTTTTTTGTAAATTAAGTTGTATCATCAGTTATCAAACAACGCAAAAAATGGCAAAAGAATTAACAATGAAATTAATGAAGAGAAGGATCATTTAATCACATACGAAAAAAATATATTGTTCATATCTGCATCTGTAGCTTAAAAAAAACATTTAAAACTATTTTTTTTGATCTCAATTTCCAGGTTTTTGTAGCCAAATTTTCAAATTCAAGGTATTACGTCAACACTGATTGTTCACACTTATAATTTAATATAAACAATATTTCAAAGTATAGCAGCTGCAAGACTTAAAATATAAAATATATTATAACCATAACCACAACTGTGAATATAACAAAACATAAATCATAAGTTTGTTTGCCACTCTTCAAAGCAAAAAAGTTTTGAATGAATGCCAAAAACTAGCCTGATAACTTAGATTTAAATTTTAGAACAAAAAAGCATTTCAAGCTAAATACTAAAAAAATGTCTACATTAGCCTGAAATTTGAAAAGTATTCAATGACTGACTTAGTCCAACACTGTGGCAAAGTTAAGTTGCTTAATTGCTTGAATTTGAACTATTTTGATTAACAACTTTTAAATTTATCAAATTTACCATCACTAAATATAATACAAAAAATAGCATATATGTATATTAGGGTGGAAAGCAAAGAAATAAATTCGATTTACCAAAAACTTTTGTTTGAAAAATGAAACTGTATACCTACCAATTTACATAACAAGTAAATTTTTATTTCTGCATATATACTGTTTAAAAAATGGTTCTAAAACATCTGTGTACATTGGTGTGTATAGTAATTAATTTAAATTGCACACAATCCTTCTAAAATTTAATATGTTTTAAATGGAAAATAAAATAAACCTATTTACTATTATGCTATTATAAATGTTTTTGTGCACACTTAGATATAAATTAATGTGATAAAACATTTATAAAAGAATTTAAGTACTAATTACATGTTAATCAAAATACTACTGCCCCTTAAGTGGCAAATGTTTGCAGGGGAATTTTGTTTATAAGGCGACGATTACCAGTCAGATCGAAACAAAAGAATACATAGGATCCATAGGAGGCCAGTTCAAAAAGAGATGGTATTCGCATATTAGTGACCAAAAGAATGAAAATAACAAGGGAACAGAGCTTTCCAAGTACATTTGGAGCCTAAAAAACAATAACACCTGCTACGATTTAAGATGGAGCATAATGCATAAGATCAGAGAAAAAAAGAATATAGGTAAAATCTGTAAGACTTGCAATTTGGAAAAAATAGAAATAGCACTTGCTAATAAGAAACGAATTTTAAACAAAAGACAAGAGCTCTTCTACACCTGCCCGCACTTTAGGAAATTTTATTTTAAAACTTAGCGTATTTAAATCTTTTATCACTTATTTCTATTTTTGTTATTACTTGTACCCTCATTTGTTAAGCGCCATTTTGTTTTGTGTTGTTATAAGCTAAATCCATATCTATATAGAACAAATCATCTATTGTAAGTATAAATCATATTTAAGATTTATAAAGTCTTTTTCATTATTATTTTAATTTTGTTAATTGATTATCTAGTAATAACACTAAACATTTTTTAAATTTAATTTGAATTCAATTATAATTTTCTGCATTATTGTATTTTTTTAAGTTGTCCATCGTCTTATGTTTATTTTATTTTGCAGGCCTGAAGATCCCTTAGGGGAGAAACATTGTTGCCTTTGTAAATAAATAAATTTAAAAATGAAAGTTATCAAAATACCTGAACTATACAGAATGAAATTTTGGTTAATTACTGTGCATTACATGAAAAGCATTTGCATTTAGTTTGTTATATAAATAACTAAATAGATGTTGTATAAACATCCTACTGTATCCAAGCACTTCTTTTTTCAGCTAATAACTTACAGATGCAATATGAAAGTCGTTGTGAAACTGATAGAAAATCACTTTTCAAATGCTAATATTTCTTTTTACAATTTCAAGTCAAAGCAATATAGTCTTTTAGTTGTTTTAAAATGTTATTCAGGGACTTAAAACGATATTAATCTATCTAAACCAAATTCCCGAAAAAAAATTTACTAAAATATATTTTTGCTCAGCGGGCCACATTTGGTAGCTCGCGGGCCGCAGAAATTTCTCTCGCGGGCCGCCATCCATTTAAAAAAATAACGTGCTCGCGGGCCGCAGATTTACCTTTCGCGGGCCGCATTTGGCCCGCGGGCCGCAGTTTGCCGACCACTGCTTTAAGGCATTTGTATAAAAAGTGAACAAAACATGCTTTTTTATACAGAAAAATAAGTATTTAATCCATGTGACAGTTTTTTTGATGTTTTAATTTTATTTTCATAAAAATCAAAATCTGTTTATGCCTAAAAGTACTCAATTTTTTATGAAGATTTAACAATACAAAAATATAAAGATCAAAGTAATCCTTTATAAACATTAAAAGTAAAATTAAAATATAAAAAAAGACTTTTGAATATAAAAATAAACTTTGAAATAGATTATATGTTTATTTAAAATAACTAGAAATTAAGTTATTTATATAAAAACTTAGAAAAGTTTTATCAATTTAGTGAGTAAATCTTTATAATAGTTTAACAATCATTGAATGATAAATTTACCCTACTATTTTTAAGTTCAATAGTTACTAAAACTAAATACTGAATTTCAATATTGGATAAAAATTTAAACATACTTTGTTAAGATTTATTTAAAAAAAAGATAAAGTCAATTAATTTAGATTTTGATATTTTTTTTAAAATGATTAAATAAAAAGTAAATAAATAAAAATTTATTATTTTAAAATATTTCGAAGAAAAAAACAGTAATTTAGGCTAAATAACGTACAAAAAAAAAACTCTAGTATAATTTTTTTTGTAAATGTAAATGTTGCAACAGTTAGCTATATAAAATTTAATGACATTTTTGTTATCTTTTCTTTATATAAAATCATATGTCTATGAAAAACTTAAATGTATTTAAATATAATGATATATTTTTATCAAGTTTTTACTAACAAATATCGTATTAAGCATTTTATTGTCGTTTTAAGTTTCAGAAGTTTTAGATAAAACTATTGAAAAACTAACTAAACAAAAATAATTTCTCTTTCATTACATTTTGCACTTTAGTAAAGACAACTTTAACTTAAATGGTATTGTTTTTAGGTTGATTATTTAAAAAAAACTAAATATTCTGCTAAATTTTTATCAATATTAAAATTTATTTGTTAAAACTTATGTAAATCACTTTAACACTTTTTTATTACGAAAAAATACTTAATGCGATGCTTAAACCTGATGTTTTTTATGTTTCCAGTGGAAGCTTTAAATATATTTTTCGTGTACGTTATTATAATTTGGCATACATGTTTGTTTAATTAAATATGTTTTAACTTTACATATCCTTAGGATAACTGTAAATGTAAATCTAAGCAAAAATAAATTTCTTTCCTAATATAATAATGTAAAATTAGCTATAATTTTTTCTTGATTTGCATACTATTAATAGTTGTTTAGATGTTTTAGTGAAAAATAATTTGTGATAAACAACCAAATCTTTTTTAATTTATGTTTAATTTTACAAATATAAGCATACTTAATTTTTGAACAAACAATAGTTCTACTTAAATTTTATTAAACTATTTTTTTTTTCATTGTATTTGACTACAGTAACTATAAAATTGTTTTGCCTTTAATGTTTTCATAAATGAGTAAGAAAGTTTTATCAGAAAGTTTAAAAAATTTCGATAATACTTATTAAAAGTTTAAAGCTACTTAAACTGCATTACGCAGGCATTTTTACAGTAACCTGCTACTTTAGTATGCAGTTCAAGGTTACGGACCTTTTGAGCTAAAAGTGCTGAATTAAAACTGCATTTTTCACATGAACAATTAAGTAAAATTAGTTAAACGATAGTAAATCTAAATTTGTATAAAATCTATTTTAATTAATTTTAACAAAGTAAAATGTTGCTTTTGTCCTACGAAATCTTATTCTAACACTTAAGTGAATTGTAAACTGGTTTTAAATTAAACATTAAAGTTACAATTTCCAGTCATACCGTTGAGTTAATAGATTTAAAAACTTTTTTTTATATGAGTTTCTACATAGTTTTTTAGATTTTCAATAGTTGTTACGTCACTATTAATTTGCGAGTAAAACTGCCATATATCTAATGTATAGTTTATAATTAGTTGAATAAAGTTACAATATTTAATCAAAGTAAATATAAATATTAAACTTCAAATAAAGAAACTAATTAAAACTAAAGAAATTAATTATAGTGTAACTAATGTAAGTAATGACTTTAGATTTCTAAAACTTGACTCGTTTATTTTGTAAAATATTTGTTTTAAAGCTGCTGACATTTTAAGGGTGTTTAAAATTTTATTTATACCATATACATATTTTTTGTAAACAAATAAGTTTTATCACAAGATTGAATGTGATTCGGTAATTTAATGTGTTATGTTCTTGAAAACATAAGTATTTTAATTCTATTAATAAGTTAATTAACAATTATATACATATTTATTATTAAGTACGAAAAAACGCTTTTCTACCTGTATAAACAAATTTATACTGGCTTTCAACCAGTTAAAACATTTACACTATATGAATACCAAATCTTTGTTACAGTGATTTCTTATATTTAAAAAATTTAAAATAAATAATTTTTCTAATAATCCTTACGTCATTACACACATAAGATATATGAAAATTTTATACAAATTTATATTGTGATTTTTAGGATAGAAATTTGTTTAAACTCATTGTCAAATTAAAATCATCAAAACAAAAACTTTACTCAAATAAGAAGGTTTTAAGCTGGAAATGTTGTATGCATTATATTGTATTCATACTTTAATTTGTTTGATTGTAATTTGTAAAATTTATTAAAAAAATAATTAAAAATTTTAACTATATTTAGTTAACAATTATTTAATTGTAACAAGAAGTAAATTTAAAAAGTGCTTAAAGTTAAACACATTTTATTTCATTAAGTTAGTACACTTTTTTTTAACAATTATTCACTAAAAATTAATCAAAAATTATAAAACTATAATGTTCATCTAAAATGATTTTGAAAAACACTTGAAAACTAGTTATAAGCACTTAGTAAAACTTAATTTGCTAAAAAATACTTAAAAAACAATAAAACTTATTATAATATTTAAGTTTACAGCATATATAAATTTGTTATAAAATTAAATGTAATTTTACATAATGTAGATAAGAAAATAAAACTACTTTATTAGAAAATGTTTATATCATTCTTCTAACATAAAGCTTATTCTAGTTGTGTATTATATATTTTACTAATTTGTACATGTTTACATTTTAGCAATTCATCAATAGCTTTTTATTTATAAAGACTACTTTATCTTAATTTTATTTTATACAACAAAACTTACTTGATTTTAAAAGTTACGTCAAAACAAACTTAACATGTAAGATTTCTTTTGGTTTTCTTAATGTAGTGTTGTAAATTTTGTATGTAGAACTGCATATATTGCTATTGTACCATCAAAATTAATCAAAAGGTTTTGTCTGTACTGATTAATATTATAAATTATTGATTACTGTAATTTGCATGAAAAAATTTTATTCGTTTTTTATAAGACTATAATAAACTTAACATAGTTTTATTATTACCAAATTATTATTTTATTCGTTGTTTATTAGTAAAAAAGTAAACTATTTATAAGAAGAAAGTTTATTAGTAAGTATACTTAGAAAACTTAACAATTTTGTAATATTTATACTGGCTTTCACCACTTTAAATGAAAGAGTTAAAAGAGTTGTTATTTAGAATTAAAACAGCTACAATTTATTTCTATTTTATCAAATGTTTATACTTTTTTTAAACTGTTACGTCACTGAAATTTCTAGGTTTAACAAGTTTTTAGCGAATTCTTGTAAAAAAGAGTTGTAATTTTTGCAAGTAAATTACATAAATTTAGATTCATAGAATTATTTACTTTATACGTTTGAGCTTTGAAAATGCTTTTACTCGAAAATAACTTCTAAACTACATTTGAAATAATGATTTTCAAAATGTATTAGAAAGAATACTTTCAACTGGATTAGAAACATTAATTAATTTTTATTACTAACATCTGTAATTATTTAAAAAAGGAAATAAAAAAGATTAAACCGGGTATTACCAATACATTAAGAATTTTTATTAAAATTTTTACTGTGTATTAATATTAATTTTAAAATACTACTGTATTTTTTAATTTTATGTATGTATTTATATTTCAATATGTTATTATGTAATTTATGTATTTTATGTATATATGTATATATTTTATTATTAAAACTGTTTCAAAGTTTTAGTTGATTAACACTACTTTTACTTATTTTGCACAGATTTATTTTTAGATAATGACCAATGTAGATTCGAAACGTCGTCACATTAAAAGTATTGTAAAATTGGTTTTGAACTTGAAATATACCTTTTTGTATTGAATGGAAAAGAAACCTTAATTTAAATAGTTTCAATTTAAATAGTTTGAATTCAACTTGTAATGGAAACTATAAAAAAATGGTGATTTGTCAAACTTAACTAGTACTGCCCCTTTTGTTAAAATTATTTAATTAAAGTATTTTAATCAAAATTGTAAAATAAGTAGTTTACAAGTAGTATAGTTTAAAAGAATAAATTTTATTCAATTTAGAAATACAATATAGTAACAAAAACATACATTCTTGATAGAATTCTAATAAAAACCTTACTTTATAATACTTATTTGTTTTACTTTATAGAAACAATTTAATAATTAATTTTTAAAATAAAAATAGTTAATACAACGTACTAGGATACTTTAGTATTGACATATAAAACTACATTACTACAAAGCTTACTATTGTTTAAGTTTTGATTGAATCATGTGTTGAAGTTCTGTTTAATATTAATAGTACTAAAAAATTATAAAAATTTTTTTTTTGTTCAATAAGGTTAAAAAATAATTATAAACACAAATGAAAAAAAATCTATTCAATGTAACTATTCTTATCTGTTTATGTATGCTTTTTTTTATTACATAACTTTAATGTTAGAAACTTATCAGCTCGCAAAATAACTATAACATAAAGTTGAATACTGAGTTCTTTAATCAAGTCAGTAGTAATAAATTATTTTAACTTTGATAATATTTATAATTTTATATTATAAAGATAAACTAGTACATTTTTCATATTATTTATATAGATTTTTTAGTTTGTAGTAAAATATTGACAGCAACAACTATTATTTTAATAATAATAGTGTTACCCAGACTTGGAGCCTCACTGGTTCCTTCGAAATTGCCTCGGTCTCAGGATCGACAATCTCATCAGATTCCAGGTTAGCAGTAGTCTCGGAACAACTCATTTCGGTGCACGAATGTATGCATGGCACTTTCAAGACTAATGCCAGTTTTAGGGGTTTTAAGGACATAACTATATAATTTATAAAATTAAATATAATAAAACTAAGTAATGTTGTTTTATTATGTACAAATAAACGCAATGACAGCTCACAATAAGTCTAAACACTTAAAGTTAACAATTAGAAGGAAAACGTGCTCTGAATTCCCTCCTTGACGTGTCACTGGTCTCCGGTCGCTCAGTTTCTGGAACTCTACGTTGGTCCGTCTCGTTTACAGAATCTTGATGAACGTGGCTTGATCTTCTTTCGTTTCTTTTCCGTAATCGGAGCGTGGCGATAAAATACAATATAAATAGGCACGATGATATAAATATCTATAAATATTACAATACAAGTACAATAATAAGTAGATACGATAATATAAATATGTATAAATATTACGACAGGATTATTTAAAAGTACGAAAACAACTTGTTCGTAGAAGTGTAGCTAAGGTTGACGCCACAGTCTGTGTGGGCTTGCTCGATAAGATGAATGTTCAAGTTTGTTTCCTTGAACGCTGTGGACTCAATCGTGGAATTAAATGTTCAAATTGATCCAAATAAGTTGTCTGCTACAGTATGCGTAGGCTTATGAGTATGGCACGTTAACAACTCAAATCGAGTTGTTCGCCCCGTCGACGTTGTTGAATAAGAAGGTTTTCTCTGGTGTCATCTAGCTTTTTCAAGATGGCGACTTATGTTCAGAGCGCCAAGAGAAAGTTTTTCCAAAGATTAGCTAGTTTTTCTAAGATGGCGGCTAACGCTCAAATTTGCGAGCAGCAGAGTGTCGCTTCGTGCTTGTTTCAAGTTAAATGACCTGCTTCACGCTCTGATTGGGCGTATTTATAGTTTTTCGATTTTTTTTCTAGAATTTCCGATAATCACGCGATCTCTCATTTGATTCTCTCATTTTCCTGGACTTTGGACTGTAGATCACTTGATCTATCATTTGATTCTCTCATTTTCCTTTAGCCACACCCATAAACAAGCTATTTCCAGTTTAATCAAGAAATCAAAGACAAAAATCATTTAAACTAACACTTATTTTGTTTGTGAAAAATAGTTTTTTAGGGAATTAGTTTTACTATATTTATTTGTTGTTTTTTAAAGGAAAAACATATTATTAAGTGAAAAACATTAATTTCTTTAAATTATCAAAATTTGGACACATAAGGGAAAATAAATTTTGCATAAGTGTCCTACAATAACCTTTAACAGTGGTAAAGTGGTTTATTGAACAAAAACGAACAGTTGCTCAAACTTATTTAATTCAAGGACCTTGATACGCAAATGACCTCTCGGTTATTGAGTTGCATACCCAAATTAATAAATTTTATAATGAGCTACATATAAAAAAAAAAACTTTAAAGTCAAAATTTAGACTCTAAAACGAAAAACTCTATCTAAAATCAGACTATTAAACTTTACAACATTAAATATTTTTCTAAACGAAAAAAAAACATATAACAAAATAAAATTGAATGATTTAATTAAACAAATATATCTCACACTGTATATACGTAAAATATATATTAAACTCTATGTTAAAAGGTAAAGCTTCAATCTAAAATGTTTTTCATTTTAAGATTTATCTTTAACTTTAGAAAATAATTTAACCTTATTAGTTTTCAATCTCCAGGCTAGTGTTTAATAAAAATAAATATATCGTTTTAATGTGTACTATTGTAGAAAAAATACTTTTTTTTATTTTAGTTGATCATTTGAAAACTGTCAGTTTTGATTTTTATATACTTTATATCATCTGCATTGTTAGTTTTCTATAACATTTACTTTAAATAAAGATCTATATTATATATAAACAATCTATAAAAAACAAGATCTCCTGAAGTCTATGAGGTCTTCAATCTTAAATATATCAAAACTATAAGTAATGAAGATAATTTATTTTAGTGTTTTAGTAAAGAAACACTTAACCTCATTAAACTTTAATTTTTGATTTTATTTCAACTTATTACGACAAAAGTTTTATTTTGTATTTACTATTGTGATAATATCATACGTATGCTGTATAACAAGCTTGCTTTTATTTTAAGTTAATACGAAGTATAAGTCATTTATACATAATACATAAGGCATAAACATAGGATTTAATATATTAAAGTTTTCAAGTTAAAATAAAATTGCACTAAGTCAAAAATTTCACTGGTTATGCACTAGTTTAGATTGCAGTATGATTAAACTAAACATAATATACTAAAACAGCTTGGATTTAATTTTTTAGTTAAAAATTTAATTCTGCTTTTAACTAACCATTAGGTCACATAAAACTTTAGAATTATGGCACTTATACAAATTTTGATAAAAAATAGTTCTGATTACTGCCCTTTGATTTTATTATCGGATTTGTAATCAGTAAAATCTTAATTATATATGAAAACAAACCTTTAACTGCAATAAAAGTGTTAGCATTTTCGATTTTTGATTTTTATTTTAATTTAATTAGTTTTGTTTTAAAGTATTAGTTTAATACAGTTTAAGTATACAATACATACTTTCTTATTGTGATTTCAAGTAACTTGTATTTAAAATAAAAAAGCTCTGCTACATTATAACTCAAAATTAAAACTTTTGATTTTGATTATGTTACCTTAAAATTTTTTAAGCAAATATTATTTAAATTCTTACACCTTGTATATAAATGTGTAAGTTGTAATTGTATATCATAAAACTAACTAAGCTGTCAAATTTCTGTATAAAATAACGTACGGCATAGTGTTAATATATTATTGTTTATAAAAAGTTTTAATTAATGATAAAAGCTCTAAAAATAAAAATAAAAAGCTGTTTGGTAGTTAGCTAAATGGAAAAAAAATAAATTAAAATTAAAAAATCAAACATTTTTTGGTTTAAAAACTTTATCAACAGTTACAACTCTACTAATATTTTACAAATTTGTTTTTCAAAGCACCTGGTTAAGCTAAATCTTTTCAACTGGAAAATTAAAAAGTAATTTATCTGTTATACTTTACGCTTAAATTTAAAAATGGATGACTATAAAAAAGTATTTAGATATTTTTTTTAGTTTAGTTTTATAAAAACATAAAACATACAGCCATCCAGTATTCAAAATTAATTCTGAATAACGGTATTTAGCATTAAGAATAATTAATCTTACATATAAAATGTATAAAATTATAATACAAAACACAATATACTACAAAAAAATTATAGTTTTTTAAGTAAAATTTTTATAGTAATATTTATACTGGTTCACATCAGTTCAAACTCGATTGTTGCATTCTCTATATTTATTAGACAAGATCGCTTTATTATATTTTTATTCTCATTATAAAAGTTAACTTTATTTTAATTGTCACGTCAGTACAAACTTTAGATCTAAGAAACATTGTCAATTTTTTGTTAAAGTGTTGTGTTTTTATACGTAAAATCGTATATTTTGCTGTTTTCAAAGCAAAATTAATTAATTATTTTTATTACAAAAAAAAAGCTAAAAGTAAAAATAAATTACTAATGCTTTTTCTGTTTAACTTATACAATACAGATAAAAGTTTTAGATATACGCAACAAACGTTAAAGCTATGTTTTAATATTTTTTAATATGAACCAATAACTTTATGTAGAAGCATATTTTAATATATTCAATTTATATATAACTAAATTTAAGCACTGACGAGCTTTTTGAGTAAAAGTAAGTTTGCCAAAAACTTTTGAAAAAATAAAGTTAATACTTATTCTTCATTTATGAACTATATATGTTGAGTTTTCTAATAATTAAATGTATTTTAAAACAATGCTAACTAGAAAATAACAGTTATTTTGATAAGTATTAGACTTTTAATACAAAACTTATGCTAGTTGTGTAATTAATGTTATACTGGTTTGTACCAATTCAAAATAAGAAGTTTTTCACAAAATGAGTTTACCAAAACCTGTTAAAATTATTATAAACCTTATTTATTATAATATTTACGTCATTACAAACTCTTGACGTGAAACAATTGTTTTTCTATTTTGTTTAGTAAAATTGTAATTTTTGTACGATTGAATTGAATTAACAACATAAAAGTTATCATCTTGTCGGTTAAGAGTTGAACTGCATTAAAAGAATAAAAAAAATAAAGTTTGTTGTTGTTCATTTATAAAATATAATTTTATCAACTAGAAGCCATAATTAACTCAAAATATTGCTATTTATCGAAAAACTGTTAAGTTAATGAACTTGTAATGATAACTTGATTGAAAAATTCTTAAAGTAAAACTGTTTTAAATGTTTTACTAATATTTTGCTAATTTTAAAAAAGCGTATATGTCTTAAAATACTGCAATACTAAATAAGAAAATCAATTTCCCTACAAATTGTTATTTTTATTATAAATGTTTTATCAAAAATTAAACTCCCTTTGTTATATAATTTCTTTTATTAAGATTCTACTTAGTAAAAACTTTTAAACTTATCAAACGAAAATTATTTTATATAACTATAATTAACTATGAAGCATTGAAAAAATTACCATTTTATTTTTTACCAGCTTAAAAATAAAGCTTGTGATTGTTTAATTATTAAGTTTGATTGTTTGATTGTTTTCAATTGCTCTAACAATCAATAAACTTTATATAAAAAAAATCTATTGTTGTTACTGTAAAAAACATAAAGCTTGTTCTTCTAACGACTATAAGCTTGTTAAAAAAAGTTTAAAAAAAGTTAATGAAGCAATGTTTACTAGTTTATACTTGTTAAAATTACAGTGATAAGGAAAATTAAATATTGCTTTAAATTATATTTAGTTCGTAAGAAAATTTAACTGTTTAGTTTTAATTACGTCACTACAAGTTTTTTATACATTACACATACATCAATTTTAAAGAATTTTTAACTTTTGTTTACTGATTTACACAGCTTGCTTAACTTGCTCTTCGGAAATAACAGTTTAAAGCAAACAACAGCTTTTAGTGATTTTTTTTTAAATCTCAGTTAAATAAAAAACCTGATCTCTGCAAAACAATAATTTCAAACATTTTAAATAAAATTAAAACAAAAATAAAGTTTTTTTTACCTGATTACGAGTTATCTTTGAAACCGATCAAAGGATTCATATCAAAAAAAAACGAAAATTAATTAATATAAAACTTACAAAAATGCTTTCAATATTGCTAGTAAACAATAGTACTAGTAAAAATTTTATTATATGATAATTTTACATCATCTAGCTTAGATATAATTTGTAATTTTATCTCGGTAAAGACTATAACCGTTGCTTTTTAAAGAATTTACATTTATAATGAACACTGTTTTTTTTATCAATAGTAGATTATTTTGCCTTAAGTGATGTAATATCAGTATAATGATTATATGACAATATTTTAAATGCATTATTCAATAACAGCTAAAAAGTAAAAGTAGCTCAAATAACAAGTACATGGATTCAATAGCAGTGGCGTAGCGTGGTATTTTAATCAGGGGGTGCGCAAATTTTTTCTCACAAAATCCCCTAAATTAAAAATTTTGGGCCGCAAATTTTTAGGGGTCAATTTTCTTGGAAATTTAAAAAATTACTAAAAATCTATCTCTTACTTCATTTTTCAAGCAATCTTCTTCAAATTTTAGAAAATGTTCCTACATTACAAGAAAAAAATGTTACTTATGAATTTAGATAATTAAATAAATAAAAGTTTTATAAAACAAATTAAAAAAAAAGTTTAAAAAAAAAAAAAGAAAATAATTACAAATTTTTAAATTTACAAATAATGTATTTTTGTTACTGTATATAGATTAAACTCTTAAAGTTTGAAGAAGATTGCTTGAAAAATTTAGGAGGAGATAGATTTTAACAAACTAGCTTTTTTTGCTGATTTAGTTTTTCCTTCCCATAGGTGACCTACTATGCGGCACGACTTTGACTGGTCGTATCTCAAAAAATAATTCGAATAAACAATAAAAAGCATCTTAAAGCTTGTAAAAAATTTTTAAAATAAGATCAATATCTAAAAATCATGGTTACCCCCCCTATGGCCCTAAACTACAAATAAATAGTCAACTAAGTATAACAATTAATACCTCAAAACATTTTTCTCTGTTCAATATATGCTTTAATCTAAATAATGTTCAATATCTATTTTATATCAACAAAAAAGAATTGTATTAAACTCAAAATAACTCATACTTTTAGTTTGTTGCAGCTTTTAATATACTATCTTTATCTTTTATATAAAAATGTTAAATCTTCAGTATTAAAATTGAAAGTTTTAAATATTTGATTTTTTGTAGAAGAAATCTAAAGAGCTAGTTTTTTTTAACTTCTACATTTTTACCTACATTACAATATAAAACTCTAAAAATTAATCTTAAGAAATGAAGAAAATCTGAAATATAAACAAAATTAATATTAAAAATTTCATACCACTTGAACTGCAGTCTTGATTAATAGCAATATCTGGTGTTGGTCTGCTATTTTTCAATTCAAGCTTTTAAACTTCAAATAATTTTCCTGTCTTATATATTTTTAGACTCGCAACAATCCATACTATATTACTTTGCATATTTTAAAAATAATAATCAAAAAATTAATGAAAACAAACGTTTATTTTTTTTTAATTTTATAAAACATGTATAAAAAAAAAACAAAAAACAATCAACTTTAAAGATATAAGGATTGCCTTGCCACTCTTTAAGTCAAAATAACTGTCCTGAGTTAGTTTAAAAATGTCATGTGTCATCATAAGCATTTTAAATTCTATTAAAGAAACTTTTTATTGTTTTTAAACTTATAGAAACTAGGCTTTATAAGAAAGCTTTTAAAACCACTAAATCTATCCTGAGTTAAAAAAACAAACAAATCTATCATTAGTCAGCCTGAGCTTAAAAGTATTTTAAACATTCTGAGTTATCCTGATTTGTCATACTAAAGTTTTCCAAAACTTCATAAAATCCTGAGTTATCCTGAGTGTGTGGAAAGATTTTACTAAATGTTTATGATACAAAACAAAATGTCTGAAATATAACTTTTTTAAGGTCAACTTTTTCAATGCTTTTAAAAATTCACAAGAATTTTCACTTATCACTTTTCTTTTATCTTAAAATCAGTTTTTTTAAGATCTTTAGGGAATAGTATTTTTTAAATACTACAAACAGTTGGTAAAAAAAAAACTTTTAAATACCATTTAAAATTTGATTTTTAACTAAATAAATTTAATTTTAAAATTAATCAATTATGTCTTTTAGACTATAAATTGATTGTAAAAATTCTGTTTTACAAGTTGCTATAATTTTATTCGTGATGTGACTAATTAAATTTTAAAATAAATTGCTACAAAATTTGATTATTTTTTAAACTTTATGGCTGATAGAACAACAAAGTTCGATTTGTTTGTTATCTTAATGAAAAAAGAAACTACTTTTTATAACAATTTTAAGTTCAGATTATTTAAACAATACTCTTTGTATAGTGAGATTAAAACTGTAATCACAGTATGAACTGTTTATTTATTTATTATTTATTTTTTTTTTCAGTTGTTTGTTTTTTTTTAATTTTGTTGTTAATATTTTTTATTCTTACTATCAATTTATTTTTCTTTACTAGCAGTTCATTATTACTATTTTTACAACAATTTGTTTAATCTTAAATCATTATCACTATAAAACAGGTTTAGCTTTATGGTTTGTTAACAAAATGTTAGCATTTTTCCTTTAAAAAAATCTATCATAAGGTCATACTACTGCGGTGCACTAACTAGTTGCGTGCTGTTTGATTCTAAATTCTTATGAAGTTAATGAAGTAATAAAATTTTTCCTTATGGAGTTTTTCATCAACATCGGTGCGCATTTGAAACTACGCACCGAATCAGTATACTGGGTAATTTCCCTAACTTGTCACTAATTGGTATAAGAAATTTCGTTTTACTTTCCGAATACTAGAAAAACAAAGTTGAAAAAAGGCAAATTAAGCAGTAAAATAAGCAATAAAGGATAAAGATATTGCATTTTTTTTACTTCTTTTTCTTTTTGGGTGGCACGCATGCGCCAGTGTCCCTCCCCACGCTACGCCCCTGTTCAATAGTAATTAGTAAACAAAAAGCTTAGTTACATAAAATTTATTCTTGCTTTTTACCAGTTAAAAGTAAGAAGAATTTAAATTTGCCAATTCTATCGTAAAAATGATTCTATTTATAAATATTTTGAAAGTAAATTCTGATATTTTACAATCTTTACGTCACTAGAACTTTAAGTATTATAAAATTATAGAACATTTATGTGATATAAATTTACACAAAATAACTATTTAAGAATTGCTAGCAATCAAATTTCAAAAATAGAGCACATGTCATAATAAAGAATTTTATTTATTGTTTTTTTATTATACTTGTATTTTTTAAATCGAAGTAGAACCTTAACAAAGCTTGAGTGGCATAAAAATTTACCTGTGTAAAAAATTCACATAAAAAAAAATTCTTCAAAAAACTAACATGATTTCACAGTTTTAAACTAAAAAAATAATTAATAATAATTAATAATTATTAAAAATAAAAATAATGATAAAAAAAAATTGTGCGACCTACAATCTGCTCTTTTATATGAAAAAATAATAAATAGAAGTAAAGTATAAAAATGGATAATTAGTTCACATACTTTGGTTAAGCCATAACTAAATTGAAGTTAATTGCAACACATTGATATGACTTAATATCGTTTATACAGAAAATTGCATACAATTTTTTAACTCAAAAACAAAATATTTTTCAATTGTATAGATTTGATATTTAGTCTCGTTCAAAAAAATGAATTTTATACAGTTAAAAAAAAAGTTCGTTCCATATACTGTCCAAAGCATACATATAAAATATATCTAAGTTGACGCAGTATGTGATTATGAATAAAAATATATTTTTTAGATGTAACACTAATTAAAAATATAAGTTATTTTTATAAAGTTAGTTACCTTTAAATATAGTAAGGCTAATAACACTCTAGTACTACAACAAAACGTACTCAGTTATGTAGTTTAGTTTACACAGATTTTATATCAGCTTAAAAGAACAAATTTTCAAAGTCTCTAAAAGAAATATTTTCAATAATTACGTAAGAATAAAATTGAATTTATTTATTTTTATGATTTGATTGCATATTTTGATTATAAATTTTCTTGATTTTGAATGAAATAACTTGCACAATACTTCCATGTTAATAAATATTAATAATAAGTAAACTGCATATTTATTTTAGTTTGAAAGAAAAAAAAACTGCTATCAAAATATTTGTCTTATTTTAAAGTACTTTACTCATATAGCTTTTACTTAAACAACTTAGATTCTAAAATTACTCAACATAGCGTTAAAAATAGTGTTTACTTTATATTGATTCAGTTGTAAATGAAATGAGCTTAAAATTATGTTGTAAGTTTAAATTTTTATTTTTAATTATTTTACTAAACGGACATACATTTTTATTGATATTATTCATATTATACGTATTTTATGTAAAGTTTTTAATCTAGTTTACTATCTTATTTAAATTCAAGAACATATGTGTACTAAACAACCGTTCGGTCTTCAAATCATACACTACAATCTAATTACAATTATAGTGCGCTAAAAAAATACAAAATCAAAATTTTATACATTCCTACATAAAAGCAAATAAAACGTAATGAATTTATTCAATGTGAACATACAGTGAGATAGTATCGTATTATGAAGTAAATAAAGTTTTTTGTAAGTCATGATAGCTTTAGTTTTTGGAAAACTAAAAAACTACATAACATAAACTGTTCACAAACATTTACAGTATAAAAGATTTTCTTAAACTTAATTTTTTTTTAATAAAAATTATTTGTTTTTTTATTTTATATACGTAAAACATTTATCCCAAATTAAAGCAAACAAAAGTATGTTTTTATGTACATCGAAAAACATTTCAACCGTGTTTACTATGTAAAAATGATAAGGTTTACTGAACTTATTTTTTAAAGAATAAATCATACTGTGTACAAGCATTATTGTTGCAACACTTTGCCACAACCAAACTATTTTTGTTTGTTTAAATCTAAAGTGGTAACAACATTTAAACTAATCAGACAACATTATTTTCAAAAAAAAAAAATCAAATAGCGTTTGTTTTATAAGATTAAACCAATAACATCTTATTTTTTAATTATACCATACACTGAACTATAAGTATATTTCAAGCAAAAAGTTGCTACACCAATAATCTCTACATTTTATATAAAAAGTTTAAACCTCATAGAATTTTAACGATATTTTATATAGTTCATTGAATTACTTATCGATCTTTATAAGTTTACTATCTATGGATATATATAAAACGCATAAATTTTACACATAAGTTATATAAGTCTATTAACTATTAAGCTAAAAGTAAACTATAATGCGACAAAAAACATTAACAATTTTTTAATTTTATCCTGTAAGAGCCTATATGCAACAATTTTTCACTGGAGTAAAACTATTTAAATTTGATAAAAGCAAAAATTAACATCTTTTGTTCGTTTGTTTTAGTAAAAACAAATAATTTAGTTTTTTTTTATAATATTTCTTATTTTTTAGTTACATCACATGTATATAATATGTACAAAATTACAGCAGTTATAAAATTAGTTGACAACCACAAGTTTAGTTTGCATTTTTGTTACAGAAACAAGAATGTATATAGTTGGGAAAATTTAATCTAATTTAACTATTAAATGTATTAGTCTAATTAACATTTGTCAAAGTTGAATTATTTTTTTTACTAAAACAAAGCTATTAATCTGTGCTTTTTTTTTGAAGATTTTTAAAAAATTTTATACACACAATGTTTTATTTTTTTAACATAATATTTATTTACAATTATCTCGTTATAAAATTCATACAAGATGAAAATAGTTAGTAGATTAAACTTACAGAAAAGCTTAGATAAAAGTTAAAATTAAAGTTTTATTATCTTAATTAAGCAAGACTTTTTCTGGTAAAGGTTTCTTTTTACTAAAGATATTAAACATAAACTTTGTTTTCAAACTTTTAGAAGCTCTTTCGTAAGTATAAACTACTAAACTATGTAATTTTACATCGCTAATCTATACAAAAATAGATTTTTTATGTGTTTAAGTATTTTTACCAAAAACTTATAAACTTTAGTGTAAATACTTTTACATCCCTCGAATCTAAGCACATTGTGTCCACAGCAAAAGTTGTTTATTAAGCGAGAGAGCGTAGCTATTTATATCTACTATACTAGCTGTTTTCTTATAACGGCTTTGACTGAATTTTAGGGTTTTCTTGTTTTAAAATAGACTTTGTTAAATATATACATATATTTAAGGAGATTTTAAATAAAGATTTTTTATGGATTTTTTATGGACATTCTTGCACCTAAAGCAAAACATATCTTTATTCTATAAAAGTTATTATTTAATGTAAACAACAATTTAAAATAATGTTTTTATTTTAACTTGCTACTAAGAATCAAATTTAGATCTCTCTCTTAAAAAATACCATGTTTATACAACACATCAAAAAGAAATTAAGATATAATTAGGACTTTTGTTTTGCTTTGAAATAAATTTTTATTGCACCGGGCTAGAAGGTTTATAAATAAAGCCAACACTTAATTTATTTAAACGAAATCTTACTAAACTTCCATCAATTTATTTAGTAATAAAAAATGCTACCATCTTGATTTTTATTAAACTATAATTGTTCTTTTTATGCACAACTTTTTAGCTCGTAAAAAACTTTTTTCTTAACATTTCTGGTCCTTTAGTATAAAAAACGCTTTTATTAAGTGAAGAAAATTTATTATTAGTATCAATTCAACATTTTTGCTTTTATGTAATAATAGTAGTATGAATAAGTTGTGTATTTAATACTAATTAAATATAAATTAATAAGTACAGCCTACTCAAACTAAATTATACAGACATAAAATAATGCAATTGAGCGATATTAGTTGTATAATAAATTCACGTTGTTTTTTCACTAATTTCAATTAAAAAAGCTACATTCAGTGCATGTCCGTGCATAGTCCTTGCAGTTTATTTTATTTTATCAAAGCAAAATAACTTCTTAATAATCGTTACGTCACTAAAAACTCTTGAAATATTATTTTTTTGAATATAAATTTATTTAAAACTTTTTGTGATCGTTGTGCAATAAGTTTGCAAAATTTTAAATTTCTTACTGAAAAATATTTTTGATATGGTCAACGGATATAAAATAGAGTTATTTTATATTTATGTTATAAATAATACTTCGATACTACTAAGCTTGTAATGTAGATTCATTGTAAAGTTTATACTGGTTTATTTACCAGTTAAAAAAATATTTGAATTCCAAAGTACTGTCCCCTAGGAAAATTACTTTATTTTATCTTTATTTTAGAAGAAAACTCTATTTTTTTTTTCAGTTGTTACGTCACTACAAAGTTAAGAAATCGAAATTTTTATCATAATTTGTATTGAAATCTGTTTTTCGTGTTTTACATTATTATGGCATAAGTTATATTTGCTGTAAAAAGCTATTTAAAAAATTTTATTTTAAAAGGAAAAATATATTCGTTTTTTTATACTCTGTTTGTTTATAAGTTCTTGTTTTAATTTTTCGATGAAAACAAAAATTTAATATAACTTTAGTATCATTAATCACTATACAGCTGTTAAAACTTTTTAGTCAAAAAACGTCTTTAGATTAATCTAATTTGTTAATGAATTCTAATCATTAGTGAAAACTTTTGTAAAACTGGTGATTTTATTTAAGCTAGTTTACTTTAGTTTTTTTTTTTAAATAGTACTTTAAATATACCTTTTTATAGACTGTTTACTTAGAGCTAGCTGACTTTTTCAAGTTATTTGACACAATAAGGAAATTAAAATTAAAATTTATTAATTGATGAAAGTCTACAAATTTTATTCAAGTTATGATTAAGTTCAAGCTAACTACATTAGATAGTGTGCTAAAACAAGTTAGTATTATAACAAATAACAGTACACAATACTGTATAAATAACTTTACACTATACTGTATAAATAACTGTATAACAAAAACAATTTATATTTTAATTCAACTTTCACGAAACTACTGTTAAGCAAGTATATTAAAGTTTCAAAAAAAACAAGAAGACTTTTATTTTAGTCTTCTAACAAAATATTTTGATAACTATTAAATCATTGAAAAACCATCTATTTAATATTAAGTTTCGATCAAAATAATGTTTTACCATATTACAAACTTTTGCAATTGTAGCTTAACTGCATTAGAAATCGAAATCATCATATAACTCTCATTTTATCATTAATGAAATAAACTGCAAAATGTTATGAAATAAACCTGTTATTTTAATATAAAAAAATAACATTTGTCAACATAATTTTTTGTGTCAGAAAGGTTATCAATAAAGTCGCTTAAACTGTTGACTTAAAAAAAAAATTAAATTAAAGTTTTATGCCTTTTTTGATTGCTATCTTATAAATGTTGTATGTTTTTTATAAACTTATTTCTATCAAATAGAATATCGTAATAAAACTCAACATAGTTTTAATTCTCAAGTTAAGGTAAAATTAATAAACTTGTAATTTAAAATTGTCTAATAAAAGCTTCAAGTTAAACTTCTTTTAAATATTGTGCTTAAAAGTGTATAATTAATAAATATATATTGAAAAAATCTAAAGTATAGGTTTTAAAATAAGGTACTTTTGTATGAAGAAAAACTGTTTCCCTAAAATATATTTTTTTGTATATTTTAAGTTTTGCATACTTAATTTGATATAAACAAGTTTAAGTCGAAATATTATGTTTTCAAAACATATTGTTATATTGTTTTATCTTTTCACTTCTCGTAAAAGTATATATAGGAGACGTTTGCTATCTCAAAACTTAAAACTGAAAATTGTGATTTTCAATATTCTGATTTGAAAAGATTAAAGAATTATTTTTTACCTACACACTAGTGTGATTTTTATTGTAGAACTTTATGATACTATAACAAAAAACTACTAACTAAGTTCTAAATATTTCTGTATAAAATAACATACGTCATAATATTTATATTTTATTGATAAATTTTTTTTTAATCTTTAATGTCATAAGAACTTATGTTTAAACGTTTTGGTTTAAGTTTAGGTCTGAACTTCAAAGCTATAACCATCTAAATAAAAATTTATTATATTGAAACATAAACCGCTTAAAACCATTTATCAAAAAAAATATTAAAATTGAAAGTCAAAAATTTACTGGTTTCTACCAGTTTAAACTTTATCAATGTTACAGTTTATTTTTTTTGCCAACAACACTTTTCTTTATTTTCATTTTGTGTATAAAATCTTACTTTATTTTAATATTTACGTCAATACAAACTTTAGATGTAAGAAAATTCGGAAATGTTTTGTTAAAGTGTTTTCCGACTTAAAAACGTATATATTGCTGTTGTAAAGGGAAAATTAGTATAAATTGTTTATGTCAATAAAAGTTTTGACTAAGATTTTGTTTTGCAGTATGTTGATTTCTGTATAAAGAAATACGGCACAACACTTGTATAAACTTATTTATAAAAAGTTGGATTAAATATTTATAAAATTTTTATAAAAAATAAAAAATTATAAATGATAGTATACATTAACAATAATTATTAATAATTAATAATATTATAATAAAAATAAATGATACAAAAAAAAAAGAGTGCTAATATTTTAAAGTCAATTAATAATACATAATTTAGTCCCGTTTAGTTTTATTTTTTAACTCCAAGCCTATCTTCAGCTTACAAACTTAATTTGGACTAATGAAACATGAACACATAAAACCTTTTTACAAAAATTGTGTTAAAAAAGTGCTTACTTAAAAGAAAGGTCAATGTAGTTTAATAAAATAGTTATAAATACTTCATATAAACATAAGAACAAATAAAATTAAAACAAAGTTTTTTTAAGTAAAATGAAGTCCGAGTTTTTATAGTTCAAATTAATTGTACAACTACTAAAAGTTATTGGTAATTAAAAGATAGATTTCAACAGCTTTAAAACGTTTACCAAGTTTAATTTTTTAGTTAGTTTTAGTTAGTTAGCTACATTCCTTCTTATGAGGATAGTTCTAGTTTTTAACTAAAGTTTATACCGGTTTATACCAGTTAAAGTTTCTGCATTACGAACATGTCATTTACATTACGAAAATAGGTCAATTTATATTTGGTTTAAAAGTATATTTTACTTTTCTTAATTAGTTACGTCACTACAAGCTAAATTAAAATTAAAAAATCTTATTTTTTTAAAGGATATTAAACTAACTAACACAAAATGTTTTCTTTTTTGTAAAAAAAAATGTTTAAAGAAAACAACAACTTTTAGAAGTGATTTTGTGTTTACTTCAAAAAAAAAATCTCTCAAAACAATATTATAATTTCTTATTGTTTTTTTGTTTTTTCTTATAAAATGCAATGAAATACCTTTGGCATGAAAGTTACACTCAAGATTTCATTTTTACGTCATAGTATTAGCTTTTAATATATTTAGAGTGTAGTAAAATTTAAAAAAAAAAAAAAAAAAAAAGGCTTTTCTATGATCTAGTACTTTCAAACTAACTATGTCTTACTCTGGCAAGCTATTTATAGTGGCTTATAGCATTTAATGAAAAATACTTATTTACAAACAAGCCAATATTATTTTAATTTAATAGTAATTATCACAAACTCTTTAAATTTGTTTGTGACTTAAATATATGCTGTTTTAATATCTAATATATTACATTTTTGTGCAATTTTTTTGAAAAATAGTCTTTTAAGCTAACGTGGCTTCAAAAGCCTTTTTTACCAAGACCCGTTATTTTAAAAACCAACAGCTAATTTTAGTTTAACTTATTATAAACAGAATTTTATTTTCCATATACTATTGTGATAATTTCATACGTAAGCTGTTAATAAGCTTGCTTTTAATTAGAGATAAAACGATGTATAAGTAACTCTTACATTATACATAATAAATTATTATAGGATATAACAAATACAACTTCCCAGTAACAAAAAAAAAACGCACCAGGTCAAAACTTTTACTGGATATGCACTAGTCTAAATTGCAGTATGTTACACCAAACATAACAAAACTGCTTGGATTTGTATTTATAGTTAAAAATTAATTCTGCATTTAATTAACCATTAGGTCACATTAAACTTTAGTATTATGAAACTTATAAAAATTTTGATAGAAAATAGTTCTGATTACTGCGCTTTAATTTTACTATCGGATTTGTAATCAGTAAAATCTTAATTAAATTTAAAAACAAACCTTTAATTGCAATAAAAGTGTTAGTATTGTAGATTTTTTATTTTAATTTAATAGTTTTGTTTTAAAGTATTAGTTTAATACAGTTTAAGTATACAATACAGACTTTTTTATTGTGTTTTCAAGTAACTTGTATTTAAAGTGAAAATAAAAAAGCTGTGCTACATTATAACTCAAAATTAAAATTTTTATTTTGATTATATTGACTTTTAATTGTTCAAGCAAAAAGTTCTTTAATCTCATACACCTTGTGTAATTTCAAATGTATAAGTTGTAACTGTATATTATATAACTAAAAGAGCTGTTAAGTTTCTGTATAAAATAATATACGGCATAGTGTTAATATGTTATTGTTTATAAAAAGTTTTAGTAATCATAAAAGCTTAAAAATAAAAATAAAATACTGTTTGGTAGTTAGCTAAATGGAAAAAAAATTAAAATTAAAAAATCAAACATCTTTTGAGTCAGAAACTTTATCTACAGTTACAATGCTACTAATGTTTTACAATTTTTTTTTTCAAAGCACCTGGTTTAGCTAAATCGTTTCAATTAGAAAATCAGAAAGTAATTTAAATTGTTATACTTAACGTTTAACTTTCAAAAAGGATGACTATAAAAAAGAAATGTTTATAATTATTTTAATTTAGTTTTATAAAAATATAAAATATACAGCCATAAAATTATCGAAATTAATTCTGAATAACGGTAATTAGCATCAAGAATAATGAATCTTACAAAGTTAAAATATGAAAAATTTTAGTACAAAACACAACATGCTACAAAAGTAATTATAGCTTGTGTAGTAAAATTTATACTGGTTTACACTAGTTTAAACTCGACCGTTACATTCTATATATTAATTAACCAAGATCGCTTTATTATATTTTATTCTATTTATAAAAGCTAACTTTATTTTAATCGTTACGTTAATACAAACTTTAGATCTAAAAAACATTGTGAATTTTATGTTTAAGTGTTGTGTTTTTATACGTAAAATCGTAATTTTTGCTTTTGTCAAAGCATAATTAATTAATTAGTTTTATTATAAAAATGATGAGTAATGATTTCATTTTGCTGTATGTTGATTTCTGTATAAAATTATATACGGCATAATATTTCTTATACTCATTTGTAAAAAGTAAATTTCATAATCATAAAAAAAACTATTTGAAAAGTAATTCAACAAAAAAATGTCTAATGTTATTATACTAATCTTTTAAAGTTAAGAAATGCTAATTTTAAGAAAAAAAACCTTCTGCATATAATCATTGTTTACACCAGTTCAAATTACAGCGTTGCTACCATTTATCTTTTAGCTAAGATTGATTTTTTATAAATTTAGTCTGTGTATAAAATCTTACTTTATTGTCAATACAAACTTAAGATGTAAAAAGATCTTTTAACTGTTTGTTAAAGTGTTGTGTTTTAATACGTAAACTCATTTATTTTGCTGTTGTAAAGACAAAATTAATTAATTGGTTTTATGTGAAAAAAAAATTATGGTAGGTATTGATATTTTTTTCCTGTAATTTAATTTCTATTTAAAAGAAGATATGTCATAGTTCTTATATCTACTAATTTATAAAATCCAGTTTTGTTAATCGTAAAATTAATAAAAAAGTTAAATAAAAACTATTTGTAAGGTAGATCAACACAAAGTAAATTAAAACCTGGTTTAGTTAAAGTGTTTAAACTAGAATAACAAAATGTATCTAAAATTATTACATTATTTTTTTATTAAAGAAAGGCTGAATTTAAAAATAAACTTCTGCGTAACTTGTTTACTTTAATGACTGATCATTAAACCTATATTCATCAAGCTTACAAAAATAAGTTTGAATAACAACAACTTGCTTTAAGAATCAAGAATCTTACCTAAATGAAAATCTAATAGTTATGATACAAAACATAAACGGCTACAAAGAATAACCTTGTTTTAATAGTAAAATTTATACCGGTTTAAACCAGATCAAATTTAAGAATTGCCTCCTACTAATAATCGCCGAAATTGTTTTATTATATTTTTATTTATGTATAACATCTTACTTTGTTATCGTTGTTGTGTCAATATAAACTTTAGGTTAAAGAAATTTTGTAATATTTTTCTTCTAGAGTTGTGAATTTTATACGTAAAAATTGCATAATTTGAATAAAAATTCTATTTTTCTTATAGAATTATTCATTTAATTTTTACAAAGCTATAAATAATTTCAATGTTACCATTTGCTGCATAGCTGTTTATTATTTTTAGTAAAAAAAATTATTAAGTAAAACTATTATTTTTAAAAAGGTTAAAAATTTTGCAATGTTTTATAAATATAAACATAACCAAGTAAAAAGACTGTATATATATATATATACTAGTAAAAAATACTTTAACATAAATAAATATGCAATTTTAGAGTAAAAAGTTAAATATTTAATGCAATAAAAGAATAGATACAATAAGGAAAGAAAAAAAATTGTATATTCTAATTTTGTACTGCACTTAGACAATACTTACAAATCAATAAAACTAATAAAAAATTTAAATCTAAAAAATATTTATTAAGTTTCAACTGTAGATAAAAACAGATTCTTAAAATAGAAACAAGCCAAGACAGAAAAAAACTTATTTTATCATATAATAATGTATCTTAATTAGTTTTAGTGAGTTTTAAGCTAACAGTCTGAACTCAAAGTAGTTTTAGGTAACGATAGGCTATAAAGGGTATATCATTTATTTATTTTTTTTTTTGATCTATTTTTAACTGACTTTAACAAACTTTCATATGGTAACTCACAGATTTCTGGTAAATTTTTATTAATAAAAAAAACAAAATATTATTTAAAATGCACTAATACTAACATATTAAAAGTAAAAAAATGCAACAGAAATGGTTCAGAAGTAATTATAAAACTTTAATTTTAGAGTCTAATTTTAAATTTCTACTATATACTTTAAAAATAATTAAATGACTAGGTACAAACTATAAGTCATACTATCAAATAAGAAATCTTGATTGATTTTATTACACAAATTTGTGCTTGAAGTATTCAATTTTGCATAAACATGTAATATTTATGTACTAAACATATATAGTAAAAATTTAATTTTACAAACATAACCTTACTATAGACTTTTAAGTATATAAATAAATATCCAATGTTTTTCGTTTTACTTCGTAAAAACCGCAAAGAAAAGGCTGCCGACACCTGAGTTTCAAGTGAAGAACAATTATTTAATAACATTTTCAGCCTTAAGTATTTGAAAGTTATAAAAATAACAACAAGCTGTATTATTAAAGCTTCTACTACAATAAAAAAAACTATCTTATAAAACTATTTATATAAAAGTATAAAAAATTTAAGTTTACATATATAAGTCTTTCTTTTTATAGCTGAAGCCTATCACAGGCTAAAAAAAGCTGAATTTTTTTAAATACTGAATCAGAATAATAAATTTTTAAAATTCAAAAAATTGAAAAACTCAGAAATTTAACTACGATAAAGATCAAAAAGTTTGAATTTATAACCACTAAACACCATAAAAAATTATTATTTTATTTTCATCGTAAAAGTTATACTAGTTTATACCAGTTAAAATTTAAGACTGAATGGTAAAATCTATCTATATGTCAAAATTGCTTTACTTTAAAGTTTGTTTATAAGAAAATATAACTTTTTACTATTAGTTACGTCACTGCAAACTTTATACGGACTTAATTTTGAGAAATTTTTTTATTATTTAAAACTTTTCTATACCATCTGCTTTAAGTAATACTTTAATTGCTACTTCCAAATTTAAAATAAAGTCTGTCTCTTCTTTGAAGTACTCACAAGTATTTTTAAAACGTTTAAAACCAAATCAACTTTTAAAAATGAATCCTTTTTCTTTACCCAATAATTTAATGTTATTGATAAAAGTCAACAAACTTCGAGTAGACTTTTTAAAACTTTAGGTTTGCAGTATTTTAACTTGTATTGTAAAGAACGAACTGTTTTAAAAAATTTGTAGAAAACTTTGTGTTATCTAGAATTTTTTTTTATTGATTCCAATTGAAGTAATTTATGTAAAAAGTCTTTTATTCTACATGGACTTGCAGTACAGTGTAGTTTTTAACATTTTTCTTTTATACTAAGTCTACCAGAACAACAACTAATATTTAAAAATTCCTTTCAAAATAACTTACTGTGATGTTTTTAGATTCCTTGAAAACATTTATTTAAGAAAACAAATGAAAACTACCTTATACAAATTTAATAAGTTATGTAAACGTTGCAACGTTTTATAAAGCTAAAAAGTGATTTTAGCTTTATCGCTAAACTTTAAACTTATCACCAGCTAAAATTAATATGTTGTTTGTTTAAATGTTTAGCTTGATTAATAAATGGTTTTTGAAATCTTAAACTTGACCTAATCAAGATTTAACAATTACAGTATAAAAACATGAAACCTGTACCCCTTAAAAATTCTTATTACTCTCAAAGTATAATCTACACGGAACTGTACCAGTTAAAAATTTGTCTTAACTATAGAGTTTAGAACAAATAAATAGGACACAGTAATCTATCCACTAATAGGAAATTGATAATTATTCTAATTGAATAAGATTTACAATTTGAAAATCCGCTCTGCGGTAAAATCAGTAATTGTTTATTCTCAAAAATAATAAATTATTAAATATTTTTTTTGTCAGCAAGCAACATTAATTAATCAAAATTGATTTAATTTGTATGTAGTTTGAAATAAAATTTAAGTTTTATTTAAAGTTACGTCACTGCAACTTTAAAATGTTCAAAGTTTTGAGAAAACCTTTTATTCTTAAAAACTGTTGTAAAACAATTGAACACAACGTGCTTGTTCTACAAAAACAAATATTCAATGCAAATTACAGATTTAAATAACTTTTTAACGAATTATAAATAACGAATTGACTTTTACATGCAATAAAATAACATAACTTTATATCTGCCTAAAAAACTACAATATATTTATAAAGGTTTAGTATAATGTAAAATTAAGATATAACAACGAAATTTTGTTTCGTCTATTAACTTTGCATTCTGTAAAAAAAAAGAAGCTTTATTAACTTATTAAATAAATTGCAAAACTATCTTAATACTGTGAATAAAAAGTGGTACTAGTTTAGCTTTTATTGCATATTATTTTAATAAATTCCTTAAAAGTTCCCTAAATAAAAACTTTTACATTTTTAAAACAAATCTGTTATTTTCAAAGACTGATTCGATTTAAAAAAAGACAATTTATTATCATTAAAACACTTAACTTTATAAGAAAACTCTAATTTTTTATAATCATTAGGAAAAAATAAACTGTAGAAGAGTATAAGTTTTCTAAATATGATTTAAAAAAACTGATTTTTATATCATAAATTTACTTAAACTTTTAATTTGGTTAAGATCAGCGAAAAAAAAAAATAGTTCTAAAAATAGAACTTAAGCTTCAATAGTAGATTTTTTTGTATTTCTAAGTAAAAAGTCAACATAGTTTTAATAGCACAAGTATTAACTTGTTTAAGAAACTCATTAAAGTATTAATTCGAAACTGTTTTATGTTACTAACACAATTTTACAGGGTCTACACCAGGGTTTCCCAAACTCATTTACTAAATCGCCCCCTTTTCAGAAACTTGAAAAAAAATCGCCCCACACAATTTAAAAATAAAAGTAGTTTTTCTTTTGAGTACAAACTTTTGAGCTAAAAACAGTTGTGTACGAAATTTAATTTAGTCTTGTACTTCTTATGCACGCACTTTTGTGTTCAAAGTAGTTTACTGGGCTTGAGAAAATAATTTACAGTTATTTTCTTAGAAGCCCAGTAAAGTGTATCAAAATACTTAATTATCAAAAAGCCTTGAGTAATCTGTATTCAATCCTGTTTAAATATGATCTGTTTTGAAACTATTGAAACTTTTACGTCAATGGTGGACAACTTTTGTAGTCAACAATTCATATTTACTAAAAATATTTTCTATTTTCAACTCGTTAGAAAATGTAATTGCGGGCTGCATGATTTAGAAAAATTACAAATAAAAAAATTAAAAAACTCGAGCAAAATTGTAATAAAATCATTTAGTATTATTGTGATCTAGGAAATACTTTTGTGAACTGAAAACGAAATGAAAGCGTATATCAAAATATTAAATATCAAAAAACTAAATTTTATTTATTTTGCACAAGTAGTTTTCAATTTACTTAGCGGGTCGAAATTCGAGTGGATCTGCGACTGGATCAGAGCCGTACGTTACCCACCTGAAATCTTAACTTAAACCTGACATTTTCATAATATCTCATATAACAAATTTCGGACATATAGAGGTTAATACTAAGTAACTTATTTAAGCCGCACAAAATACTTAAATTACTTTATAAATAGGCTTTTTTAAAATATCTATACCAGAGATTAAAAAACTATAAAAGAATTAACAGTTTATTTTACACATAATGAGATAAATATTAAAACATTATTTCTGATCTATTTAAAGGAAGTTTGACCGACTGGTTGATTATCTCACATGAAAAGTGGTTTCATCAACAGCTTCAGTTAATGCAGTAAATCTATTAATTTCAATGCTAAATTATATCGAAGCAGGTTAGTTGTAAAATTAAAAATTTAATTTATAACATTTTAAACTATTTTTTTCATAGTAAAATACCATGAAATAGCATTTGACTTGGAATAATCTTTAGGGAACTAAACCTTAATTCTAACATTTTTTTTCTTTCTTTAAATTCAAAAAAAATCCAATGTTTTACAGTTAGTTCTGTGAACAGAAAGTAATCAATTAAAAAAAACTTTTAACTAGGATTAAATTTTGTTTTGTAACTGTAGCAGTCTTTTTGATGGCTTATTTAATTCTGTCTAAAAAGTTTTTTTTTTCTAGCTATTAGCCTACAATAATTTAACAAAGGAAAATAGTGAAAAACTAAAAGCTAGTGTTGAAGTATTAAAATAAACTAAGTATATTCTAATTGCTAATATATATTGAATTCAGATAAAACCAAAAACAGTTGTATTAATAGTTTAAAACTCCTTATATTATAATGAACTTTTGAACAATAATAAATCAAGTTAGAAAATAAAATTTTGTTTAAGAAACTTTTAAATGAAAAAGTAGAAGTCATTTCAAATAGAGACCTCAAACTTATACTTTTTTAAAACCAAAAAAATCTTTTTAGAAATAAAAACTTTAATGGTTGTCAAAATATTACAATTAGATAATAGTTTTATAGTGATATAAGTTGTATACAGATTAAACTAGTAATAACAAAAACCTGTCAATTAAAGGTCTTTCAAACATATATTTTAATCACTATGCTATAAAAACTTTTAGTGTAATGTAAAACAACGAATATCAACTACAAAATTAACCAGGTCAAAATAAAATTATTAAAATCTTTAAAACATAAACCATTTAATAAATATAGTAGACTTCCGCTTAAGTTCGCACTTTGAAAAAAACAAAAAGTGCAAAGTCAAAAAATTATTACCATATTTTTTTTTACAAAATGAAAAATTTCAATATGTTATATGCAATGATGTTATGAATAAACGTGAAATCAACTAAAACATAAAACAAACTTTCATTAAAAAAAATAGATCTATATAAGCTATTAAATATTATATACATTTTGTTTTATTAATATTTAGTTAGTAATAGACTTTACTTGGTTAAATTTAAGAAAATATAAATATGCCCTTTTTTTTGGGTAAAAAGTGCGAACTCTAGAGGAAGTCTACCGTAAATAATATTTATTAGGCATTATGCAAACCTGTTGTAGAATAAATAGCTTAATAAAGTTGTTATTATAAAAAGACTACTTAAATACAATACAAACCAGGTTAAATAAGAAATACTTCAAAAGATCAAATAAAATTAAAAAACTTCCATAAAATAATGTCTGCTACTGAAGTCTAATATAATGTGAAGGATGAGGAATATGACTGCTTGCAAGTTTTTCTAATCTGATTGTTAATTAGTAAAATAGAGCCTTAAGTCACCTCCTTTATAAATATCTAGATTAGACCTTTTGCTCAAGATGTTGATAACTGAACTTAAAGCTTTCTCAACAACATAGCTAGAAGGAAAAGCTATAAACAACAATCTAAATTCCTCTAAAATGATTGGATACTTTTGCCTTAGATTTGTTAAGTCCAAAAGCTTTCATATCGTTCTTTGGAAGAATTTACTTTAAGTTCAAGGTCCGTTTGTAAGTCTGAGAAGGTTTCCTGTAAGTCCTTTACTTCAAAAGTATTTGCCTCGAAGGGATCCATACTTTTATCTTTATGATCTTTTTTGTGTCAAAACTAAATTTTACTACTTAGAATGTTAAAATTGTTAAAAATTCCAGATTTTTTCCAGGTTTTTTTTTGCTTAAATTGTCAAATTCTAGGTTTTTCCAGGTTTCTAGATAAATTGGCAACCCTGTATAGTTTTATTTCTTAGTCTAACTTAGTGACTTTTCAAAAAGCATCTGGAAATATTATGAGGTGATAGTTAGTAATAAATAACATATATTTTTACAAACCATTTATAACCCAAAATAACATATATGTCAGGTTATAAAATAATGAGAGGGATTCCAATCGTCTATGATATATGTAATTGTTAAATATGGAAATATATAAATGAAAATATAGTATTTACTTGAAAGTATGAGTCATAAGCACTAGATTTTTTTCTTTTTTTTCATAAATAAAATAAACTTTTTTGTTTAAGTTTTACCTCAGGGTCAAATAATTAATAGCAAGCTAAAAATAGTAAAATAGCAAGAAAAAAAGTAAAAATCTTATGACAACCCAAAATTTTAAAATCGCCCCCTTTTCGCCCCCTTACTAGTTATTGCCCACCCTTTCGCCCCCTTACTAATTATTGCCTTCCAAAATACTAAAATCGCCCCCAGGGGGGCGATATCGCCCACTTTGGGAAACCCTGGTCTACACTCTACAGTAAAAGTAAAAAAAATCATACAATGAAACGTTTACATTTTCAAATAACTTTTTTAAATTTATACATATTTTGTTATAAAACTGATTTGAAAAGCGTTTAATATAATAAAGCTTATCAGATTTATAAGATTACATAACATATTTAACTTTAAATATTTACAGTATAAAACACTCTTGTATACCATTTGAATACAACCTAACTTTTTTTTTTATTCTACAAATATTTTATTTTATTATTCAATTTAAATGACAACTTTTAGTAACGTTTATTTTATTTGATAAATACAAACTAAACTTTATTTTTGCTAACAAATAATAATATTAGGTAACATATAATTAATGTGAAATTAAGTTATATCAAGGACTTTTGTTACGTCAAACAAAAAAACTTACAAAAAACAAAAAAAAAATTGCACCGGGTTAGAAAATTTATACAAAAATAAAAACCTAATTCATTGTTTTAAAAACTTTAAAAATGCTCTTTATTCAATTGTTATTAAATGCTGGTATCATTTTGGTTTTAATAGGTAATAAATTAGTAATAATATAATTTATTGAAGCATGGCTCACCAAAAAATTTTCTCATGAACTTCGCTTATTTAATTAAAAAAAAGCTTTTATTATGTGTTAAAGCAACGATTAGTTATTATTAGTTTTAATTTAACCAGAAGTTGTATAGTTAATATAAATTCCTTTAAAAGAAATAAAAGGTACGATTGTTGTGTTTTTTATATGTAAAACCGTATGTTTTATTTTTGAAAAGGTAAAATTAATAAAATGGTTTTATGTCAAAAATCATTTAGCTATATTTTTTCTTTGTAATGTGTTAATTTACGTATAAAAGAAAATACGGCATGATACTTATTTCTACTTATTTATAAAAAGTAAGTTTTATTAATCAAAAAAGCCATAAAAAATTCTGGTAAAAACTAATAAAAAGTTAATAAAACACACATAACTTTAAAAGTTGTTTTTCAAACATTTGTTCGTTTAAAAGCTTCAAACAAAATTATAAAAAAATTCTCTAACAAAAGTGTTTTTTTAAGCACCTTGGTAAAGTGTTTTGACTAGAGAAAGAAAAAGTGTTTTAAATTGTTAAACTGACCTTTGCAATTTAAAAAACGCTGATTATAAAAAAAAACTTTTGATAAATTCTTGGCTCAAAAAAGTTAAAGTTTCTACGTTTCTTCCACCAATCTATTAGCCAAGATTGCTTAACACTATTTTTATTCTATATTATGTTTCAATAAAGTACAAAACACTAGCCGCTGCAACGATTGCTCGAATCGTCTGGTATAATACATACTGGTTTACACCATTTAAAAGTAAACTTAAACATCACTATATTTACTAACCGAGGTTGCTTTATTATATTTGCTTTTATGTATTTAAAATGATGTATAAAATCTGACTTTATTCTAATTGTCACTTCAATACAAATTTTAGAAACTTTTAGTCTAGGTTAATTTTGTACGTAAACATCACAAATTGTGCTGTTTTAATAGCAAAATTAATTAGTTAGTTAGTAGAAATTTTAATCAAAGCTCTTTAATATATTAACAAATGTTATTTTACATGTACTGATTTACACCCAGCTTATATTTAAGAATTTACTGATTTGCTATTTATAACAAAAATGCACTAAATTCTATATTTTTTATAAAAAATTTCTTTTTTTTTAATTGTTACATCACTACAAAATTAAGGTGAACTGTATAGATGTTTTTTATTAAACTATAACAATTTTTTTTACGATTTTTATTTAAAAAAAGTTGTAATTTTTATGGCAAGAAATTTTCATAAATACACTTAAAAAACTTAATCACTAAAACAAAAATCTAACTCAAAAATAAATTTCAGATTGCATTTGTAATAATGATTGCACATTATTATTTTTTCTATAAATTTTTAGTTAACTACTCAAAAGCAAATTAAACATCATTTTCTGTAAAAACTGGCATGAAACAAATTTATGAAACCCAATGATTTATCTAAAGAATTCCAATAGTCGGATTAAAAATGTTCATTAACAGCATTTTTTCAAAACAAATTTACAATAAACTAAACAATAAATTTTAGTATTAAGCATAACCTATAAAACTCTTTATAAAGACTCTCAAAAGTCGTCGGTTATTTCAAAAGTTTTACAGAAAGTCACGTTAAAGTAAAAACTATTTATTATCATTATTTTATATAAATCAAAATTATTCTATTTTCAGTGTTGCAATGGTTGCATAAAAAAGTTGTATAGCAATTTTAAAGACAATTCGATTTAAAAAAAAAAACTTCTAGTTAATATAACTTAAGTAGTTTAAATACACCTAAAAAACATTACAAAAGCACGTATCTATAACATGACTGAAAATATTCTATAGACTTAGAATTTAAGATATACAGTTTTTTTTACCAGTTATACTACCAAAGCAATAACTATAAAAACTGGTATATTTAATTCTAAAGAAGATTTGTATTTTAATAATCGTCACTACAGTAAAATCTTTAAGATGTATAAATTTTTAAGAAAATTTTTTATTAAATATGATTTAATTTTTCGACACTAAATTTTCAAAAACTTACAGTAAAAAAATAAAAACTCTAAGAAAGAAAAACTTATTAAAAAAACTGTTAACCTTAAAATTGTAACTAACTTAAACAACTCTGGTTAGTTATAGAAATGTTGCAAAGAATTAATATTTTTGTGTTTGGCTGAACGTTAAACCTATCAACAGCTGAAAAAGCCGGTGGTTGTTTGAATGTTAAAATAAAATTATAAACTGTTAAAAAAGTTAAAAATATTACATTGTTAAATTTTAATAATTAAGGTATAAAATACAAAGCTTGTTTTAATACCCGCTACATACAAATTATAATGTTTATCCTGGCTTTGTATTATAGTTAAACTGGTTAATACCAGTTAAAATTACAATATGAAAATACTAAAATGAAATACACATTTTATTTAATAAAAAGGTGACATGTATCTTATTTGTTACGTCACTGCAAAGTTTAGATCAGGGTTTCCCAAAGTCATTTACTAAATCGCTCCCTTTTCAGAAATTTGAAAAAATCGCCTCTTAATGAATTTATAAAGTAATTTTTTTCTTGAGTTCGTACTTTTGAGCCTTGAGTACTCTTGCGTTCGTAATTTGTGTTCGAAATTTAATTTTTTTAGGGGCTTTTTGTAAGAATCAAAAACTTTACCTAAATATACATTTGATAGTTATTGTAGAAAACACTAACGGCTACAATTTTTTTGTGAATAGAATATTCTTACTTTAAAGTTAAGTTATACTGGATTACACCAGTTCAAATTATACAGACGCGAGGTAGCTGCTAATTTGATAAAATTGATTTAATTTATACTTTTTTTTGGTAAAAAGTCTTACTTTATTTTTATAATGACATCAACACAAATTTTGTTTTGTTAGAAATTTTTATTAAACTTTTTTGAATTTTACTCGTAAAAATCGCACATTTTATTGAAAAATTAATTGTTGTTGTCTTATCTAAATTAATTAAAATGAAAATTAAGTTTGCATTTTGCTAAGAAGTTTTTAACTCAGATATAACTACATATAATATTAGTGGTTTAATATTAGTTCAAACAACTACTTAGAAGTTGTTTATTAGTAACAAAAGTTACATCAAGTAAAGCTATAAAAAGCCAAATGTTTGATAAAATATTTATACACTTTAATTTGGTTAAAAGTAAGTTCAACATTTTTGTCTATTATTTGATAAAGATAAACGACTAAAGCATTCCTAATAAACTACAAGCCGTATATTTAAGGTTTATTAATACAAAAAGTCTACTCTAAATTTCGTTTTACTTTATATCTCATAACTGATATGTTTTTTATGTTTAGTTAAGATTTAATATTAGTATTTAACTACATATCAACATTCAATTAAAAAAGACATCTAAAAACTTTAATTAGACGTTAAACAACATTTTTTGAACAGTAAACATTATCTTCGAAATATAGTTTATAAAAATTATTAAACTCTACTTAATTCAACTTAACATGTGTTCATAAGTTAAAACACGTCGCTCAATTAAATACACAAAGTTTAAAATATAATTACACTCATAAAGCTTATTTTAATCTTGTTTGAAAAAATTCCCTTCTGCTTATGTTTTTTTCTGATTTCGTCACAATATGTTAATCTATTAAAAATAATAAAAATAATTATTCAAGTAGTTGATTACATTACCTTTAAACAATTGGTTTAAACAATTTTAATACCATATTGAACCTATGAAGTAAAATAAGTTTTCACTGTCAAAAAATACTTCAAGTTTTTTAAACAGTATGGTGTAGAGTTTATTTAATAAAAAATAATGAAAACAAATATAGTTTTACATTAATTCACAATAATATTGATTTAATCTAGTTTCTGACAAATTTTATGTTATTTTTACTGTGATACTTATTCTTTTTAAATATTGCAAAAGCATGCAAAGCGATAAATTGTGACTTACCGACAACCCTAATTAAATTTAAGTTATTTTAAGTTTTAAAAGTTAATTTAAAAACTTTTTAGTTTATTTAAAAGTTATTTGAGTTTTAAATTAATTATTTTAAGTTAAACAAATAAATTTATCAAACTACAATTTAACTTTAAATCATTGTTTATTATTTACAAGTGTTATACAGCTGTTTAAGTTAATAATATAAACTAGTTCTAACTCAAGTTAAACTGATTTTGAATGAAAATATTATAAATATAGTTTAATCTCTTTACATATAAAGAGATCGTATTGTTATCATTTTACTGTCAGCTAAAAAAATATAGACTGGTTTGTACCACTTTAAAATAGAACAATGTAAGAGGGATTTCTCAAGTATTGTATAAAATCTCGTTTAATTTAATAAACTATAATAAAATAATGACTTCTATTTTGTTAATTACGTCACTACAAACTATAAATTTATAAAGACTTATAACTGATATTTTATTTATGTTTACTTAAGATCGAATATCTAGTATATAACTGCATACCAACATTTAGTTAACAGAGACATCTAACAACTTTGAAACATTAGACATTAAACAACATTGTTTTTAAACTTAAGATTATCTACTAAATATAGTTTATTAAAACTATTAAATTATGCATAGATCTACTTATCATGTGTTTATAAGTTAAAATACGTCGCACAATTAAATACAAAAAGTTTTATATATGTATTGTTACACTCATAAAGCCTATTTTAAGCTTGTTTGAAAAAGTCCCTAAGCTACTTTTTAAAACTTCTGCTTAATATCTTTTGTGATTTCGTCACAAATGTTTACTTATTAAAAATTAGAAATACAATAAATCAAAATTTTAATTACATTTTACTTAAACTATTAATTAAACTTTCTTTTATACCATCTTGAACCTATAAAGTAAAACAGACTTTTACTGTCAAAAATTACTTTAAGTTTTTTAAACAGTATCGTGTAGAGTTTTAATTAAGTTAAACATTATGAAAACGAAATACTTTTACATATATTTAAAACATTATTGATTTAATCTAGTTCCTTAAAAACTAATTTTGTCTTATTTGACTGTGATACTTATCATTTTTAAATATTTTTTGCAAAGCAACAAATTTTTGCTTAGTCTTTAGTTACCGACAACCCTAGTTTTAGTTTATCAAACTAGAATATTAATTTTATACATTTTTTATCATTTACAAGTGTTCTACAGCTGTCTAAGCTAATAACATAAACTAGTTCTACCACTAGTTAAATTGATTTCGAAGAATTTTTTTATGAATATAAGTTACCCCGTTTACATATAAAGAGCTTATAATTTTATTATATTTTCTGTGTGGACTAAAATAGACGAGTTTGTACCAGTTTAAAATAGAACAGTATTACAGGGATTTGTTAAATATTGTTTGAAAACTACTTCAATTTAATAAACTATATCACAAAGTTAAACTCTATTTTGTTATGTATGTCACTACTAACTTTAAATCTATAAAGACAAATTTTTACTAAAAAAAAAGTTTTTGTTTTTTGCATTAAACTTACATGTTTACTTGATGGCTTAACAATTAGTAAGTAACTGTAAAAATTTTAGATTAGAAAGAACTTAAACTAAAATAGGTATATTTGTTTTCTTGTATTTGTAATGTAAATGTAGTTTTAGTACATAAGAATAAACTTATTAAATAATCAGTTTAAAAACTAATGTAAGTATAATACATGACTTTTACAAGGTTTAAAATAAAATAAGTTTAAATAAATTCAAAAAAAACTTTTATTTTTCTAGAAGTTTTCAAATTAATTTAGTATTAATTTTGCGAACCACGCAAAGTTTAAAGTGTTTAAGTTAATATAAGTAAAGTAAATAAAATTAATCTTGTAGTTTTAAAAATATTTATCATTAGGTTTAACAGTGATTAAGTAAATATTGGTTCTAGTATTATTAGAATGCAGTTTTATAAATTTCAGCACAGTCACCTCTCGCGAATCTAAGCACTCGTTTGATTACGTACAAAGAGTCATACCTAGTTTAAATTTCAGTATCTACGGTATAAGTTATAAAGTTTTTTTTTATAACCGTACGCATCAAAACTGGTTATTTATACTGGTATATACAAGTTAAAATCTCAACACAAAGCAATCTTCTTTTTATATAAAAGATTTAGTTATTTTGTATTTGTTCTATAAGAAAATTTCTCATTTTAATATTAGTTACATCACCTAAAATTTCTACAAAACGTTTTATTCTTAAAGACACTTGTATAAAAATTATAAAAAAAAGAAAATAGAAAAATATCCAATAAATACAAATGACAGGTTTTCGTAAAAATAAAATTTTAACTTTAATTTGTAATATTTATGTTAAATACTTTTCGAAAAAATACTTTTTTTTATTGTTATAGAAAAATTTGTCTTTTAGAGAACATACGACTAAAACTTTTATTTTTCATTGAATAATATTTATTATACTTTACACAGAATATTCCTAAAAATATTTAAATTGTAAAACTGTGTAATTTAAAACATATACTTATCTAACAAAAAACTAACTAAACTTTTAAGAATTATTTTCAAAATAAAATACGACGTGAAACACATTTTAAACAATAGAATATGATTTTAATGATTTAAATTTTGAAAGTTGGTTAAACAAAAAATTATTTACGTCTATTAGTACACGATATATCAAAATGTTAGTAATAAAACAATTACAACAAAAAAAAAAGAAACAAGTATTTTTTTTTAACTGGCAGGCCGAACTTTGAACCCTTACATCAGTTAAAAAAAAAAGTTGTTAAATGATTAGTTAATTTAGTTATGTTAGAATAATAAATTGTTTTAACAATCAAGCACCTTACCTATTCAAAATATTTATAGCAATGGTATAAAACCTAAATCTTGTCTTTATAACTGCTACAAACCAACTAAAATTATTTTCATCCAATTTGATATTATAATATAAACTTGTCTGTCTAGTGAAAATTTCGAAGGGAAAATTCACGCACTTGTTAGTTAAGATCACTTTGTTATGTTTTTAGTTTATCAAAAATAGCAGTTATTAATATTAATTACGTCACTGTAAGTTTTACAAACAATTTTGAGAAAATTTTTGTTATTTAATGCTTTTTTATACTAGTTGAACACATTATACTTCTTTGTACAACAATAACTAATTTACGGAAACGTCAGCTTTTATAATATTTTAAGTCTACATTGTTATTGATTAAAAAATAAATTTTATCTCTGCCTTATGTTGATAACTATTTTTACTGAGAATAAAGAGTTTATTTAATAACAAAACTTTTATTTGTTTTTATAAAATATTTCAAATTATTACTGTGAGTAAACGATGGTACATGTTTAATTTATATTTGAGAATAATCTTAAATCAGTCTTTTAAGTATCTCGTTCATAACTTTTTATTAGCTTAAATTTCAAAGAATTTTGCTTGTACCTAACTAAAAATTTATAATTATGGTACAAAAAGCAAATCGCTACAAAACAATTACTTATATATATAGTAAAATTGATACTGGTTTTCATTATTTCATTTTTGTTGTACCATTGCAACGTATAATAGCAGGGATTACTATATTGTTATTTTATGTGAAAATATTTCTTTGTTTCAATGTTTACGTAAATATTAACAAAAGATTTAAAAAACTTAATAATATTTTAATATAAGTGTTGTGAGTTTTGTACATGTAATTCGCGTATTTTACTATAGTACTAGCAGAATTTTCAAGAAGGTTTTATCTAAAAAATCAAACGCAAGTTATAAGTATTATTTTGCTTATCAAGTTTATTTTTATCATTTATAAGACTAAAACAAACTCAAAAAAAGTTTTATTGTTACTTACTACTGCATAGTTGTTTATTAGTAATGGAAATCATTATAAAAGTACATAAAGTAAGACTAAAACTTTAAAGAGTTTAATCAAAATGGAAAACAATTTATTATCATAAACAAAAATAAGTTCAAAGATCGTATGTTAGCATTAGTATAGTGTACTTTATTAATGATAAAAAAAATTATTCAAGTTGCAAAGCTAAGTATTTAATAAAAGTCTACATACTATATTTTGTTTAAAACTAAGATCAAGTAAAATCAACATACTTTTATTATTTTTAAAACACTCATTACCTTTAAATTAGTTCAAATCGTTATTATATTGTTAAACCTACAAAAATTAACTTATATTTGACTTAACCTATGTTATACAGTTAGTTAAGTTCAAAAATCTAAATCATCTATGTAGTTTAAATTATTTTTTTTTTAAATTACTATTATTCTGACTTAAGAATCTATATGAGCGAGTAATTTATAATTTTTCTTTTATAGATCTCCAAGAAAAAACAACTAAGTTTTTAATTTTTTAGATAATAAATAAAAATATTTTTTTTTCTCGTTGTAAAGCGTCAATATTTAAACTATCTTTTTTCTCGACTTTAAGTTAAAATAGTTTAAACAAACAAATTTGTTTGGCCAGTTAATTTGACAACATATTTATTCTAACCAAACTTATGTAGGTTAAAAAGCATTCAACAAAAATTTATTTCTTCTGTTATTAAATTATAAACTATTTATAAACCAAAACTTAAATTAGTTAATGAAATTCACAAACATAAATTTTAGTAAACTGATAAAGGACATAAGTTTTATTTTATACTTTGTCATAATATAATTTTACAGTATTCTTCTTAAGTATAAATTTTAAAGCTGCACTCGGTATTACTTATTTAGTACTTTACATTAAAAACGCTACTAACAGCTGGGTAAAAATAAAGATTATATATTTAAATTTCTTTGTTATAATTAAACATATAAAAATAATTTTATCACATGTTTAAACGCATATCGGTAATACAAACCGAAATTGTAAGTTTTTCAACCTCTAACGTCATATTTAATAAAAGAACTTCGAAACATAATTATATTTTACATTCAGTACTGGTCCTCCACCAGTTTAAATTAAAAACGAAACATATCTGATACTAATATTTAAATCAGCCGTCAATTTATTCCTGTTTTATAAGAAAAATCTACTTTTTATTAATGTTTGCGTCACTAGAACTTTTAGGTGTAACAAGTTTTTATGCGAATTTTAATAGAAAAGAGTTCGAATTTTTTAGCAAGAAATTTGAATAAATTCACAGTAACTTAACTAATCACCAAAGTAGAAGTTTACTCAAAATATTTTTTAAGCTGCATTTAAAATAATGGTTAAACTTTATTTTTTCTTATGTAAAAACTTAGAGTATAATAAAATAAAAGACAAAAGCAAATCAAAAATATTTTTTTTGTGAAAACTGGTCTAAAACAAATCTATGAGATATACATTTTTCTTTTTAAAAAATACCAATAGTTGGGTTAAATTGAAAAGTGTTTTTTAAAACGTTTAAAAACACAATATTGTGCGAAAGATACCAATAAGTTGTTATTTTTGAGCACAACTTTTTAAACTACAGTGGTTTGGGGAAGATTCTTTAAAGGTTCCTTATTTAACAATATAAGTAATTGTAATAAAAGTTTTTTGGCAGTATAAGCCTTAAAAATAAAGTATTTAAATCAAAGTAGCTTGATTTTATATGTGTTTAAACTTTAAAACCTTAATGATGACCAATTTTTCAAAAAAGTTTTTTTCATTTATTTCTATAATAAACAAAAAAGACTTAAAAAAAGTTACGTCACTAAAAATTTAAAGGTTAAATATTTTGCAACTTTTTGTTGTAAGTTGTTGTGATGTTGTGTTAAAAAGTTTGAAAACTTTTCTCATAATAATTAGTATGAATATACATAAAATTGAATCAAATTTTATTATATAAAAAAAGTATTTGATTTTTACTAGTTTGCTCATTAGTTTGGTTCATATAACTTTAGTTCTTAAAAATAATAAATATAGTTTCAGTTGTAAATGTTTCTATATATTCGGTTTCTTGTAACTGATAATTATTTTGAAAGCACATTGTTAGTAAATATTTTATCTCTTATATTAGTTTACTAATTAAATACATATTTTATTGATAAAAAAAGTTTTTATCTGATATTATAAAAATAGTAAAATAAATAATGATTAGTGCGTGTAAAGTTCTAATTATAGTGTACTTAGTTTATAAAATATTATAATTCTAAATTGAGAAATTTGATTTTTTTTATTAAATAAAAACAAACTTAATGTAAAAGTTTTATCTAGCTTAATATAAATTTTAATTTAAAATTTTTTTTATGGTACTTATTTTACTAAAAACTTAAAGTTTCACGAAAACAATATAGAGCTTGTTCTTTAGCTTTGTCTTTCATAGTAGAAATGATCAAAACTTGTTATTTTTATTTATTCTACTTTTAAATTTTACAGAAAATGTCCCCAACACTTTTAACCTTGTAATACTGTGTACTTTTAAATACTTATTTTAAGTATTAAGTCTCTAAGAAAAGCAAGTTATTTCGAACATTTCTTTTCAAAAAAACATACGACGTGATGTATTTAAATTATTTTTAGCGAATAATACATTAATACTTTAAATTACGTCACTGCAAAATCTAGATACGATTAGTTTTGATAAAGTATTTATATTTTATTCTTCAAAAAAAATTATCTAACCAGTAAGCACAACATGATTTTTTCATTATGAAAACGTAGTTATTCGTTAAATTAAGAGCTTTTTATAATACTTTAATTTAACAAAACTTAAAATCTTGTGCAAAGCACTTTTTTTTTGTTATAATTGAAATAAAACTAAAACATAAAAAAATAATTTTGCTTCTTTTAGTAATAATTTAAGTTTTAATAGGTGATAGGGTTTTTTATTTACCGAAACTTGTTTAATTGTTATAAAAACTTGAACTAAATCATTTAATGATGTGAATAAACTATGGTACTAGTTAAATTTTTATTAAATATAATTTTACGTTACTTTTCTTAAGTATGTCGCTTAAGACTTTTTATTAATCCGTCAATTTTTTAAAGGCTGACGATTGTCCTGTTAAAGTTTAGATTGTTCATTATTATTGATACATAATTTAGTATTGTAAACAAGTATAATTAAATTTTTAACACAATACAAATAAGTTTTGAGATAAAACAAACTACAAAGTACATTAGCATCAGTATACTTGCAAGTTATAATAAACAAGTTTAATTTAAATTCTAGTTCTATAAAGTTAATATTAGTACTTGTAGTTTTGTTTAATTTATACTGGTTACTACAAGTTGAACATAGTATAAATTAACTACGCAAATGCATATTTTTAAAACGGTTTTAATATAATATTTATCTATAAACAAATATAAAATTTACACAATTATTACGTCACAACAAACTTCAGGTGTTAAAATTTTTTTTTTTTAACTTGAGGCCTCAAGGATTAAAATTAAAAAACATATGTTTGTTGTAATAATTGGCAAGGTTTTTTAAAAGTGGTAAATTAAAAACGACAACTTATGTTATATTAGAGTTAATAGATTTTATTTATTTTAATAGCTAATGTATAGTCGTATTTCAAAGTACTAACTTAACATACTTTCTAACTTGCTTAACTTAAAACCTATAATCAGCTTACAAAGCTAAATTTCTGATAATAAACCAGAAAAAAACATTTATACATAAAAATTGTATACTGATGTTCAATCATTAATAGTAATCAAAAAAAATATTTAGTTTATTGGAACATAAGAACGACAGTAAATCTAATAAGTTTAACGAAAATCAAAGTTACTATTATTTTTATGCTAACACTAAAGACTATTTGTGTTTCAAGGAAACCAGTTAACAGCTTTAAAACGTCTAACAAATTTATCTTTTAAATTAGTTTTAGTTAACTAGCTACACACGCTTAGCTTAAAAAGAATTCTTCTAGTTTTAATGTAAAATTCATACCGGTTTATACCAGTTAAAATTTCTGCATAACCCCAATTGACAATTAGTTATTGAAAATACTCTAACTTATCCTAAGCTTAAAAGTAAGCTTAGGTTTTTTAAATATTAGTTATGTCAGTGCTAGCTTAATATGTATGAAATTTAAAATAATCATTGTTGAAGAAATTTATACCAATTAACATAACATGATTTTTTTATATTGGAAAAAAAAATATTTTAAGCAAGAAAGAAATACTTGCTAATAAAAGCAAAAATATGACTTCTGCTTCGAAGAACTAAAATGAAAATTTTTAAAATAAAACTAAGACATAAAAAGTTCGTAAAATAAGACATATTTATTGATAACTAGTACATGTTCGTGTACATGTGGTGACAAATAAACTTTGCACCGGATAAAAAAGATTTAAATAATAGACAAAAACTTAATATATATTTACAAAAACTTACAAAAATACTCTCAACTTTATTGTAAGTATCTTATGTTACCATTCAGATTTTTATCAATTTATAATTATATTAATATCTTTAAACAAAGCTTTTTTAGCAGGGCTCGCAAAAAACTTTTTCCTATCCGTTCCGGTACTTTACTTTAAAATACGCTTTTATTAAGTGTAGATTAACTATTATCAGAAACAATACAAAATTTTGGCTTTAAATGTATTTATGATAATGCGAACAAGTCTAATCGTTAGTATAAATTTATTTTAGTCCTTAACTAGAAAAAACGAGTTATTCAAAATTATATAGGCACAAAATAAGACACTTAAGTAGCGGTATTATTTTTTCACCAGTTCAAATAAAGCAGGTATATCTTGAACTGAATGACCAAAAGTTTGAGCACTTTATGTTAATTTATTGAAACTATTTAGTTTCATAATAATCGTTACGTCTCTATAAACTTTTAAAGTATAAATTTTTAATAAAAAATTTGTCAAAAACTGCTTGTGATCATCGTGAAAAAGTTTGCAAAAATTTAAACTTAATAATTAGAAAAGTTTTATGTGTTAGTGATAAATAGAAAATTTAATGTTATGACTAAAACTTGTTGTTTTACTTGCAAATTTTCAAACTTTTTGAAGTAAGCAACAGTGAAGATAATACTTTCTATTTTCATATTATAGTTTTTAAGTTACTTAAATTCTAGTAAGCTTGTAAAGAAAAAATTAAGATGCTAAAAAAATTTGGTATAAGGACTTGGGTGCACGTAAACACCTCTCAGTCATCGAGTCGCACACCCAACATAATTTAAATTTATAATAGACTAAACAAATAGAAAAAGAAACAGCTGTAATTTAAAATCTAAAACGATAAAATTGTCTAATGAGTTAAAAAGACAAAAAAAAACAAAAACTTAATGATCTTATCTAAAGTAAACAAACATTAAAGTGTTATTGTTTTTATAACAGTTTTTCATTTCATTATTTAAAAAAGTTTTATATTTTTAAAAAGTTACACAAATGAAATACTAGTTTGTTTTAAAAATAAAAAAACTTAATTTTTAAAAACTTTAAGATTTTTTGTAGAAGTTATTGATTTTATGAAGTATCTTAAGTACAAAAACATATAACGAAGGAAACAGAAACATATTTTAAAGTTTATGTTTATACTAAGTTTGTAAACATTTAAATCGTTTTTATTTTAAACCAAAACAATTGTAAATTATTTTTCTTTGCTTTCTAAATAACAAACTATATGTATATGTATACATTATTGTTAAAACTTTCGTCACACACAAGTTGATTTTATATACCAGAATAAATTAACATTTAAAAAATCCAAACAGTATTACTTTCTTAAGCATGTAAATACTGCAACGACCTTCATTTTAAAAAATAACCTAAAAGTTATTAAACCATGTCTTCACTTCCATGGTGTACAAAGAGTTTTTGCTACAATGATATATTGTCAAACACTTTATGATAACAAAGCTTTATTAAACTTGTTTATGTATCTCTAGAAATTTACTGTCATTGAACACATCTAAAATTTTTAGAATTCCATAACATAAATTGTGTAAGATAGTATAATATTAACCTAAAAATAAACTAAAATGTTCTGAGTTATTTTACTTATTGTTTTATTTGTAATTTAAAAGATATCCAAACTGAACTAAAACTCTTTTATTATAATTGTAACAGAGCAAAAAATAAAATGTTATTTTATATCAGTAAAAAGAACCATTTAGTTCTTAAAACATTATTTGTGATATTCTTTTTTTATTAGTTTTAGTATACTTCTAGTTTATGCATTAAAATAAAATTAAAAACAAATGGTATCACAAGTTAAAACAAACTGATATAGCCGAAAAAGTATAAGTTGTGTTAACTTTTTTACTCAAAATAACTTGAACAGCATTATATATACATATTTATAAGGCACTTAAACAAATTTTCTTGTTGAAGAACAGAGTTTATGCTGACTTTTTGCCAGCTAAAAATAAAATTAAGTTGCCCTGGTTAAACATTACTTAAAATTTATGTTAATTTCATTAAAAAAAATTTACTATTTTATTGTTATTTACGTCATTATAAAATTTTGATGCATGTAAATTTAATGGAAACTTCTTAAAAAGAATATAACCAAAATATATTAACTCCAAATTAATGTTTTAAGTTTTGTTGGTTGATTTTAAATATTTTAGAAAGTACTCATTTAATTAATTTACTTGTTTGAAAGATTCAAGTGATGTATCCGTTATCAGAAAAATTAGTTTTAAGATTTACTTGAAGAATTAAAATACTGATTACTTTGTTATGTCTGAAAATACAATCTTTCAAATCAATTTATAAAAAGACTGAAATACACTTTATATAGTTTTAGTATTATTAAAAACAATAAAGCCGTTTTTATGTTAAAGAAAGTTTGGTCATAAAAAAACAGCTTAATGACAATTTTTTTTTAACTTTCTAATTTGTATAGCAGATTAAAAAAAAAAGATTACAAAGACCATATAAACATTAAATGTAATGTTTATTGTTAATTAAAAAAGCTTTTACTTTTAAACAAAGTTTGCACTTTAAATTTATTTACCAAAAAGCTAAATAACATTTATAAGTAAGCAAACTAATATTTTTAAAATAACTCGTTTCAATAATACTAGCTCACGTTTTCAGTTATATAAAGTAATATAAGAGCTAAGTTTTAAGTTTAATTAGTTATAAAAAATTATACTTCGAGTAGGTTGTAAATAAGTTTAATTCAAATATAATAGTCGATTTTGGCTCTCAAAACTTATCATTTCAAAAATTCTAAAGTTTTCTGCCATCTAAGAGTAAAAGACTAAAATTTGTAAGTTTAATTAATCTCACCTTTCATAGTTTCAAACACTTAACCTGTTTAGCTCGAAATAAACTTTTCTTATCAGCTTCGGTCGTTTAGTTTAAAAGCGTTTTTATTAAGTGTAGATTAACTATTATCAGAAAGAACAAAATATTTTTGCTTTAAATGTACTAATATAAGTATGAACAAGTTTAATCGTTAATATAAGTTTCATCAGCTTACAAAGTTTAATTTTGACCAATTAAACGTGACACATAAAAATTTTTTATAAAAAGTTTGTTTTAAAAAGGTTTACTCAAGAAAAAGGTCAATGTAGTTAAAAATAATAAACAAAATTATAATACCTCATATAAACATAAGAACAAATAAAGTTAAAACAAAGTTTTATAATTTATAATAAAGTTTAAGTTTATATATTTCAAAATATTTTTACAACTACAAAAGTTATTGTTAATAAAAAGATACATTTGATCAGCTTTAAAACGTGTACCTAGTTTAATTTTTCACTTAGTTTTAGTTAGTTTGCTACATACCCTTTATATAGAATTGTTCTAGTTTAGAAGTACAATTTATACCGGTTTATACCAGTTAAAATTTATAAAAAAGAACCAGTCATTTAGATGATGAATGTAGGTCAATTTATATTTGGTTAAGTAGAAACTTTTAATTTTTTTATATTAATTACGTATCTACAAGCTAAATGTATTTAATAAAAATATTATTTTTAAAAGATATTATACCAACTAACATGATATGTGTTTTTTATTCTGCAAAATAAGTAAAGCAAGCAACAACTTTTAGAATTGATTTTGTTTTTACTTAAAAAAAAAAATATTCTATTGAAACGGTTAAATATTTTTTATCAATCTTTATCTTATAAAACCTACTGAAACCCCTTTGGCATTTTTTTATTACAATAATTATATTTAATGCAATTTAGCGTTAAGTTTTTACATGAAAGTTACAATCAAAATTTTACTTTTACTTCATAGTATTAGCTTTCGTGAGATTTAGAGTATAATAAATCAAGAAAAAAGATCGCATAATTTTTTTTTAGTTGTAAAAGTTTTATAAAATAGTAAAAAATTTATTGATTTAAATGTTTAATTTAAAGAATTATTTGTAAACATATAAAAATAACAATAAAGGGTAATCGTTTATAACTAAAACTTACAATAAAAACAAATTTAACTTATTTAAATAAATAATGTGGAGAGTTAATAGGTTTAAAAATGGATTACAAATACATTGTTTAGTTCTGTTTAGGTATTTTGCTTAACTTCAAACAAAGCTAAATTTTTATTAATAAAACCTATTCTTATAAATACTTAATTTATAACAGGGATAAAAAAAGCATACTCAGTATAAAGGTTAATGTCATTGAAAAAGATAAAAAAAAAATCATATAAACATAGTAAAACAAAGTTTTATAAACTATAGTGAAGTTCAAATTTACATAAGTTCTAAGTTTTCTACTACTACTAAAATTTACTTGTAATTCAAAGATACATATCAACAGCTTTAAAACATTTACCAAAATTAGTTTTTTTAGTTAATAAGCTACATACCCTTTAAGAGGATTGTTTAAGTTTTGAATTACATTTGATGATACTGGTTTATACCAGTTAATATTTATGTATAATGACGATGTGAATTAGTCGTAGAAAATAGGTAAATTTAATTTTAGTTTTAAAGGAAACTTAATTTTTTTAATGTTAGTTGCGTCACTGCAAGCTTTATATAAATGAATTAAAAAGGCACTTAATTCTTAAAAAAAATAATACCAATTAACACAATTTGATTTTTTTGTTTTGCAAAATTAAATTTTTAAGCAAATAATAATTTCTAGAATTAATTTTATTTATACTTGCTAATAAAAACAAAAATTAGACCTTTCACTGAAAACACTCACATGTTTTATAAATGAATTAAGTAAAACTAACACATATCAAATGAACTTTGAACCGTATTATAAAGGTTTATTTACCAGACATAAACTTAATACATTACAAAAACTTACAAAAACGCTCTCAATTTAATTGTTAGTAAATAACAGTGCCATCTTGATTTTTATTAAGTTAAAACTATATTATTCTTTTTAAGCATAAACTTTTAAGCTCTAAAAAAACTTTTTCTTAACAGTTTCGGTAGTTTACCTAAAAAAAAGCTTTTTTAAGTAAAGATTAATTATTATCAATATTAACGCAATACTTGTTGCTTTTAATCTATTCATAGTAGTATGAAGAAATGTAAAGTTAATATAAATTCATTTCTGTCTTAAGTAAAAAGTAAAATTAATGCATACTACATTACTACATATTACAAGCATAATACAAGTGACTAAAAAAGCGGTACCAGTTGTTAAATAATATTATACTAATTTTTTCGCTAGTTCAAAATGACGAGGATTTATTCAATGAATAAAAATTAAAACTACTTGCATTTTATTTTTAATTTTATTACGTAGTTTAACTTTTTAATAATCTTTACGTCACGACAAACTTTAGAAGTATAATTTTTAAACTTAAAATTAGGTAAATGTTTATGTAAACTATTTGTTATCTTTGCCTAATAAATTTGCAGAAATAATAAAACCTTATCTTCATTTTTTTTGTCTTAGTGATGAATAGAAAATTTAGAGTTGTCTCATAATTTATGACAAAAACTTAATAACCGAAAATTTTTTGGTACAAGAGGTCCTTACACCAAACTTTTTAAGCCAATTTGGTCATAAAGTAAACCTAAAACATTGTTTAAATAATTTTAAAAAGGTTACATCAAAAGCAGTTTTAAAAAAAATTTATGACTTAAGATCCTAAGAGTATTATCAAAATATATTTAAAGATTAAAGCATACATAAACTGTGTTCAATTTAGATATTATTTTTTCACTACAAAAGCTTTTAATATAAAATAGTACATATTAACTAATTGTCATATTTGTTCTTTTTTACACCAGTTTAAAATACCCCAACCATACATTCAAGTTAACTTAGACAGCAATTGTTTTTTTTTTCAATTTTATCTATAAAATAGATTTTAAATTTTAATATTTGATAGCTTACTAACAACCTAAAAATATAAAGTTTTTTTGGCTTTTATATTTTAAACAATCTTTTAAAGTATTTCTAGTAGCGCTATTATATTGTTCGATACTTCAGAAGATTTTCAACTTGTTTCTCTTAAACAACTTATTAATGCTTTGCTCCATATAGAAATAATATATTCCAAACTTTTAAAAAGTTCTTAGTTTTTCTTCTTGATAAGGGAAAAGAAAACTCAGTATTTTTTTAAATTGAAATTGTGTTTTTTATTTTTATTTTTAGTTTAAGTAAATTTAATACATCAAAATAAAGTTTTTACATCTCTTAATAATTTCAATATTACCTATAACATAATTGGAAAACTAATGACATTGGGTTACAGAATTTATTTAAATATCTACTTGTGTAAAACAAGCGTTATTTGTTTATTTGCAAAATATACTTAAAAACGCATTTAACTCAAATGAGTAACCCATGATGCTAGTTTAGTTTTATTAAATTTGAACTTCTCTTATTTACATTAATTTTTTAGTTTTTTAAGACTTATAACACCAATTAGCAATGAAAGCGTATATTGTTAATTTATTAACTATTTCTCCAGCTTTATTATTCTTAAGCTGGTTTGTACCAGCTCTAAATTAAAGTTTTAATTTTTTTGTGAAAATATCCTTGAATTAGTTTTTGGTAAAACATTTTTTGTTTTAAAACGTTCGCTACGTCACTATAATTTACAAATGTATCAGATTTTTTATAAATTTTTGTTGAAAATAGTTGCGTTATTAATTTGAAAACATGTTGTTGGAATAAAAATCAGAAAAATCAGTTCAAAATTTATGTTCAATAAGAAAACTTAAACTACAAAACAAATTTTTGTATAATCATGCACTTGTACTGTTTGATATCGAAAAATAAAATTGGATCAATTTTAATAAAAAGGTGGGAATTTGTTTAAAAAAACGTTTTTTATAATAAAAATGCTTTAGTTTAGTTTTTGCTATAGACAATAGAAAAACAGAAAGACCGAGTAATAGTTTTTTTTGCATTTTTTAATTTTTAAACTTACGTTCTTAGTATGTAAGTTTATTATTTTGAGTAAGTCTTAGATACGGTAGTCTGCAATTTTATTTGTAAAGTCTTTTTCTTATCTGTTAAAAACTACTTAGACCTAAGTCAATAACTATTAATACATAAAATATTTTTTGACTTCGTGAACTTTCAAAACTAAAGTAACAAACTATGCTTAAACAAAATCTTATATTTATAAATAATCGACATAATGTAAAAGATGACAACATATACATATAGGATAAATAAATGTAAGGTGCAGTGTAGCTTATGTTTAATACAGACACTTTAAACAAGTTTGTTCTAGTTTGTGAATAATACTGATGAGTAGCAGTAAAATTTAAATGTCATTAACAACCGTTATTTTACCAACAGAGCTTAAATTTACATAATTTAAAAACAAAATTTTAACTTTTAAACGTCACTTCAAATTTGAGCTGCATGAAATTTTTAGAAAACTTTTTGTTCTTAAGAGCTTTCGTATGAAAAAAATAGTTTTTTTTTAATATACACTATTAATTGTTTAATACAAACTACAGCGTTTAAAAATACTTCTGTTTTTATTTGCTCAAAAAAGAAAAAATGATCTCTCTCTCGAAACTGCAGTAGTTGTTATGAATGATTAAAATTAATTAAAAGTAATTAAAAGTTTTCCTTGGTAAGAATAAGCTTTAAACGTGGTAAAAAGTTATTTTAAAAGATCTAAACTAAACTTTTTATTATAAAAATAAATAAAAAATATTTTAATACTGTAAGTAAACAATAATAGTAGTTTTAATTTTATTAAACATAGATTTTATTTTTTTTAACAACAGTTTTTCAAGCTATTAACTCGCTAAAGGCTCTTTCTTAATAAACCATTATTGTTTTTTAGAATAATTTTTAAAGCCAAAGTGGCTAAAAAAATATCATCAATATCTGTTATTTATAAAATTTAAAAGCTAAATTAAACTTTTTATTACTTATTATCATTTAAATATTGTTTTGCCTTAAGTATTGTAATAATAGAATAAGTATGATGAAACACTAAACATAAATTTATTTTATGATAATTAAGATTTAAAGGTACAAACATTATATCTAAGGTTCATATTAGTGTATAACTTAATTTTCAACCACTTTACGGTGAAACGTGACAACGTACATGAATAAAAGTTTCACTGATTTAGTATAAGTTTAAACTACAGTATGATTAAATTAAATTTAATACCAAAACTGTTTGGTTTTGTATCGTAATTTAAAAAAAATCTATTTTTTAATAACCAAAAGTCGCAGCATACATTAGAACAGGGGTCGGCAAACTGCGGCCCGCGGGCCAAATGTGGTCCGCAAAGGGTAAATCTGCGGCCCGCAGGCTTTTTTGAATGGAATGCGGCCCGCGAAGGAATGTTTTGCGGCCCGCGAGCATGTAAATGTGGCCCGCTGAGCAAAAATATATTCTAAGTTTAACTTGTTTTATTAACTTAGTTTTATAACATCTTTAAACAATTAAAAGACTTACTGATTTAGCTTATAAATGTGAAAAAAAAAAAACAAGTTAGCATTCCATCAGGTTTTGTGACTCAATTTCATAATAACTTTCTTCATACAACAGCAAAATAATTTCTGAAAAAAGATTGTAAAAGTGCTCTGAATTAGTAAAGTAGTTATATAATACTTATTTGGGAAAAATGGAATGCAAATATTTTCCATTTTGTACAAAAGTAATGCACAGTAATTAACTAAAATGTCATTACTTTACAGTTTAGTTTTTTTCACACGTTTTTTATACCTAAGTTTCTATTACAGATGCTCTATTCTAGTGTGCACAAAAAAGTAACATAATAATAATAATAATAACATAATAAAAAAAAATAACGTTAATAATAATGATAAGAAGAAATAAGGTTAATTTTAATTTAGTTTTGACACTTTTGATTTTTTTTTGAAGTTTTCTTTGCATTTTAAATTAATTCCTATGCACACTAATGAACAAAGATGCCCATATTTTAAACCACTTTTCATTTTATTAATTTAAATTATTTCAAAAGTACAGACACATTTAAAAAAAATATATGACATTAGTCAAAAAAAAGTTTTTGTTAGATATACTTTTTGATTTTTCAAACAATGTTTTTTAGCAATATAAGTTAATTTTTATGCATTGCACACTAATATAAACAGTTGCTGTTTTTGGAACTTTCTACTTAATTCAAAGTAGATTAAAAAATGGTAATTTATTAAATTTGTACATTTTTATCAAAATAGATCAAATTCGACCGAATAAACAAATAAAAAATCTTACACTTAGACTAAGACTATTTGAAGACTTCAAATCTCAGGTCAATTTAGTAATTTTTGAGTTTTTAGCTTGAATTTCGTTTTACTAAACTATCTTGTATTGGTCGTTCGAACTGACTTTTTTGTTTAAAGAGTGGTAAATTAAATTTACGATGAATGTTTTGTTCAATGCACAGTTTTGGTTTGAATTAAAATATAATTTAAATTTTAAGTCTTGCAGCTAATATAATTCGAACTATTTTTTGCAGTAAATATATACATATAAGTGTGAACAACTAAAGTTGCCAAAAAATCCCGAAAAAGCTTTGAATTTGACATTTTATACTTAAAAAATCTGTAAAAGCCTCGAACTTGAAAATTATCGAAAAAAACTGGAATTTTAATTAATTTTTACATATAAAGTAATAAAATTTCGATTTGACACCAAAAATCTACCATATAAATATTCTTAATTAAAAAACACATTTAAAGTACCTTAACAGTATCTTTTGAATTTTTTATATTATTGAAAACCTTTTTTTTCTACCTTTAATTTAATTATATACTGAAAATAGAAGCACAAAGTTGTACTTATAAAAACTTTATATTAGTGCATTGCATTTTTGCTTTTAAAATGTACTTACCTATTGTTGTGCTTTGTATTAAACCTATAAAGTCTTCTAAACTTCTAAATAAACGTCAAAATTAAAAATACCACCTGTAATAAGTATTTTAAAATGAGCAACATCTGTCATATCAGTTTTCACATCTTTAAAGATTGATTAAGTCTCAATTTAGCTTGTCAGCTTTATAATCTTCAGACATTTTTTAAACACGACTTCTTGTTGATATTGAAGAAACAAAAAAACATTTTTTACTGACCCAAACAGAAAATATTTAAATAAATTTTCAACTCTAAACGGTATCTTTTTTTTAGTAATTAGTTTTGCTACTTTATAACTTACCTTAACAGTTTTTTTCTGATCACTCTGTAGTTACCTAAAATAATCACGTGCGTTGTTGAAACTGACTTAAGCAATTTGTTTTTTTTTTCTCTCAATAAATTGAAACTAACGTATTATAGTTCTTATAGATCCTCTTATAAATAATATTAGCTCTTTTTAAATGCAGTATTTTTATTGCAGGTAAAGAATTGCCATAATGCTCAATAGAAAATAGGTTTTTCTAATTCATTAATAGCTTTATAAATTTCTATAAATTTGTTAAAAACGTTTAAAAACTTAATTGTCCATTCAAGCTGAATAGTAGTATGTTTTAGTTATATAACTAAATCACTTTTTAAAAACTTCGGTATTAACTTTAGTTTAAACAGGGTTGCCAAACAAACAGGCTAATTTAATTTCTTTTATTTTAATTCAGACTAGGTTAAGGCTGTTTAAGAACTTTTTATAAAACTCAGGTGTTTTTGAAACTTTTATTTCAAAAACTTTGAAGAAATCTTCGAATTCTCAGAATAGTTTTTGTGACGGTAATGAAGTTTACTAATTGTGTTTTTTTCGTCTATTTACATATTGTGCTAATATAATAATGATATTTTAGTTATGTATTTAAGCTTGATTAACAGAATGTTATTAGCTATTTTAATTTAAAATAAACTTTATTTATAATTCAAAACTTTTTGCTTTTAAAGTGGCAACCATGTAAAAAATAATTAATTAGTAATAACGTATTTTATTAATATATTCCAGCATTAAAAAATTTGATTTTGCTTATCTAAAGTATAAAAAGGAATTAATTTTATTTAATTAACTTATTACTGAATTTTCTAAAGAATAAAAACTATTTAAGACACAATAAATATTTTCAAAAGCTAACATTTTTTAAATATGAAAAGATAGTTTATAATATAATAAATAAATAAAAGTGACCATTAATGTTTTTCAAGCTCGGTTTTCAAAAAGAGTTAGGTTGTAAGTAAATAATAAAATCATTTTATTAAGTTTAACTTACTAAGCGTTTAAAAAAGTACATATTTTATTACGATTTAAGTATGTAAAACAACTTAAATTCTATTCGAATAGATATGTATGTATTAAATAGGCATTCTATATGTAGCTAAAAGTCTTTTAAAGTAATAAAGTGAATAAAAGTATAAATATCTCTGGTGTGACCGAAAATAAAGCCAAAAAATTACTCAAAGTTCACTAAAACTAAAACTGTGGCCCGCGAAGATTATAAAAACTTGAAATTTGTCCCTCGAGCACTACCTGCCTGCCGGTGCCGACCCCTGTTCTAAATAAAAAAAATAAACTTAGTTTGTTCACAACGTAATAAAAAAAAGTCTTAATGGTAAAGTCAACAAGCTTGCGATTGACAATTGGTATAAAAACTATATTTAACAGACTAAATACCATGTAAAAATAACTTTAAAATTAAAAACTTTTAACTTAGAAATAATTTTATTATTTGTTTGATTTTGTATCCAAGCAAATATCATTCATATACTTTTTAAAAAGGGTCTTCCCTACAAGAGATATTCATATATTGTAAAATAGGAAACCTAAATAATTTATTTAACGAGTCTGGTGCACACTAGTTTACATGATTTTTTAAGGGTGCATGAGACTTTTGGGGTGCATGAAACTTATTTTGGGGTACAATAATTTTTTTCGCGCAGAAATTAAACTTAAAGTTTTTTAAAATCTCTCTACACTTAAGAAAAATTCAACCTTGATATTTTATTGAACATTTTGCTGTTAAAAAAACGACCATTTTCGTACTCTTCTGTTTCTGTAGAAATCTACTATCCTTAGCCAACTAAAAATAACTGCAGTGAGGAAATCCAATTTATTTTAAAAAACAAAATAAAACGGTTAGTATTCTATTAATGCATAACTTTATTAACTCTTATTGTTTAAAAGCATTTTGCTACATTAAATATCACTATACTAATCAGCTTATTCAACTGATATTTTTTTAAAATTAGTTTGGCCTTAAAACTCATTATGTTAAACTTATAATAAAACTACAGAAAAGGTCAATAAGATCAGGGCTGTCACATACTTAGTTTTCTAAGTTTAACTAAGTCTAGTTTAAAATCATGACAAACCTAGACCAATTGAGGCTAATTTTAATATCTTTACAAAAACTTAGCATGACTGACACTAGAGATAAATTACTTAAAAATTTTGAGTTAGTTTGATATCTTTTAATAATCATTAACTGTTTGTTTACTTGAAGTTTTTAATTTGTAATTAATTATTTATTTTTAAAAAATATAAGATCTATAAATTTCTAAATTTCATTTTAATATGGATTAGTTTTTTGCTTATGTATACCACTCTTTAAGGCTAGCTTGTTACTTGTGACTAAGTCTAGTTTTTAAATTGTTTTCTGACTCAAAGAGTGGTTAACATATAATAATGTTAAACATACTTGTTAACTTTTATTTACAAAAACTCTGGTTGACCAAAACTAAATTCAAGCTTTTTGGAAAACTTTTGTTTAATGGTAACTTTTCTCAAATATCAGGGTGTTTTTAAAAATTCTTTTTTATGACAAAAATGAGTTTCGAAATTTGTTTTTACAAATAGATTTCTATTATAGATCTTTTATTAATATAATTTTTGTTATTCTAATTTAAATACAGAATATTAATGTTTAAACTTTTACTTGGTTACTGAGAATGAGTTTTTGCTAAATTCACATTTACTCATTATTTTTATTGTCACTGAGTATTGTTGGCCTTAATAATAATAAGTTTTGCAGGGTTCCCTAAAAATTTAAAAACCTGAAAAAACCTGGAGTTTGACAATTCAGGTTAAAAAATGTGAAACTTGAGAAATTTAAAAAAAAATCTTTTGAATAACCTTGAAATTTGAACAATAGTTACTAAAAAAACTTTAATGTTGAACAATTCTTACTAGCTAGGTAAAAAATTTTTTTGACACAAAAATTGTAACATAAAAATAAAACTTTTGTTATCATTAAAATTATTTTACCATAAAACATTTCTTTCATCATAATTTTTCATAAGCTATTTAATTACTCTATATTATTTCACACAGTTATTTACCTTCCTAATTTAAATAAAATATACTTGAAAATGTGATTTTGTGAAAAACTGGTGGTAATTTTAATAACCTAAAATAAATTTGATAAAATTGGCTATAAAAACTTGGCAACTATTTTAATAGAACTTTGAGTTTTTTTTTTACCACAAACATGACAATGTTTATTTATAAGTTTTTATATATTTCAAAATTAATTTTGTTTCAAAGTATTTTTACTTTCTTACAGTATACTTTGTAAAAGCTAGAAGTTCTAGGAGAACTCTGGTCAACTTAGTTTAATTTAAACTTTTAATGAAAAATCAGTCTGACTGAAGCTAGTATTAATTTTCATTGTAACTTTACCTTGATTTATTATAGAATTTAAATATGTAGCCATTTTTTAACTTTAAATGTTTTCTTCTCATTAGGTTTTAGCAAGTTATTTTGTTATTACCTTAGATTTTAGTTATCAAGCATCATTAAGAGTGTTTCGTAAGTGACTATTAATAATGGAAAAATGTAATTTTAATCAAAAAGTTTAAGTTTTATGTGTAACATGTTAATAAAATTTAATTAAAAATATTTCAATTTTAATTTACTTAAAAATTGTTTCAAATCATTTTTTTTTCTGATAATTCTATTATTTACACAACTTTAAGTGTCCTTGAAATTTACGTAAATAGGTCATGAAATTGATTAGGGAGAAATATATTTGAACAATAAATATATAGTGTTGTTACACATTTGGTCTTGTTTAAACTTTTTGAAAGGTCTAGCTGGTTGACCCAAGTTTGTTTTCATGGGTTCCATAAAAATTCCCGAGCTCTAGCATATTACAGGCTAGTTTCACATAAATCTAGTTATAAAAGATTTAATTTATATTAATTTACTTAATGTTATTTTTAACCATTAACAATTTAAATATTTAAAAAATCTTAAGTTTTATTGGATATAGCTTTATTTTGGTTTTTTTTCTAAACATTGTAGTTTTATTTTTTAATGTTTTATTACTTTTTTGTTGTTACTTATTTAAATAAATTAAAGTAAGTAGACAGTAGTATCCATTTCTTAAACATACTTTTTAAAACTTCAAATTTATTAAATTTTTTTTTCAGACATATAAAAGGTTAAGTTATTTGTTAAAATTATTTATGATTCTTAGATTTAAAACTATTTCAGGTTAAATCTTTTCCTTTTAACGTATAGCACAATGTATATTTTATATGAGTATAGCATTAGATACTATAATTTTTTGGGTATATATGTTTTTTTGTACTTAATATATATTTTTAAAATTTAATAGTCTATTTTTTTTTTAATTTTTTAATAAACAAGTGTTTTTAATACTATAAAACATATAAAACATATATAAGAGAAAATTCTTTAAAGTAATTGTTAAATTATTATAAAAAAAATTCAAACCTAGTAGCATAATTGCCAAACTTTTAGCTCTTTTTAAGTAAATCATCCATATATTTGTTCAGTAATCAAAACTTTTTTTTAATTCTTGCAACCCTGCTTTGTAGTGTTTGCATTTAATTAAAACTTATAAAAAGTTCCTGTAAAAAGATTTTGCTTAAAGCATGATATGTAAAACTATAAAAATATATGAAATCACTGTGTGTATTATTACTTTAGTATTTGTTATAAAGAGATTTTTCATGCTTTTTATCAGATTAATATGTTTTATTTATTGTCTATATATAAATACCAGTGAAGACAGTTTATTAGATAAGTACTTTTGTAGACCTTAAACTTTTAAAAACTTAGTTAACTCAGACTGACTATAGTTAGTTTCTTTTACTAAAGTTTTCTGCTATATGAATTCTAACCTTCATTTTAGTTCTTTATTTTGCCAATTACTGATTAAATTCTTTTGTCTCACATTATCTAAGATTATGTGATAAGGAGATCATCATTTGATGTTCGTGTAAAGTACTAAAATTCTTGTTAAGAAAACAGTCTTGTTTGAAAATTTTAACTTGTGTGTTGCAGACAGTATACAGTTGTTTTCTGAAGCCAGGTAAAAAAAAAAATCATAGTTTTATTGTCTTAAAAAATCAACAAAAATGAAATCTATTAGTGTACCTTGTTAAATATGTTTGACATGTACCAGATTTTGAACATGTTAGTATGACAAAAGTGGTTGAAGTATTTTTAAAGATGTTATTAGTTTTATCATTTTAAATTAAACATCATTTCTAATCTAGATAAAAATAACTAAAATTTAAAAAAGTTCATTACATTTTATCATTGTTAAGTTATAATTGATTAACTATATGTTAAAAAAATTACCTGCCTTGTCTTTTTTGAATCTTTTCTTTTTCTATTTTACAATTAATTGTTTCTTTTTTTCTTTTTTAGTTTTATGGTGAAGCATAAAAATATTAACCACCATGTTTCACATTATTATAGTGCTTTATTTATAAAGTTGATTGCATATAATGAATACCAACAAATATAACGGAATTTTGATAAGAATATTCCAATATCCAGTTATATTGGTGTTAAACAAAATTTTAGATGAATCAGTTCATACTAAAACTATTAAAAAAAAAAACTTTTTACTAAGATTTGTTTTAAAATTTAAGTGTATAAGTGTGGTCTGTTCTTGACAGTTAAAAAAAACCTAGATTCTACTATGATTTGAACATTTTAAAATATTTACATGTGAATAACTGAAATTATATTAAATCAAATATAATCAGTTTTTCAACAAAACCTGAAATCTTGGAAAAAACTGTAATGTAACAACTTAGTCTAAAAAAACCTAGAATTTAAACTTAATTACAAAACAACCTGGCAAGCCTATAACTTTAAACAGTTTTTACATGTATATAGTTAAATGTTTATTTGACATGAAAAATCTAACAGGGTTACTACAAGGTCAGGTAATCAGGAAAAGTCAGGAAAAACTAAAAAAAAATAACAAAGTCAGGATAAGTGGTTTTTTGAAAAAAGGTCAGGAAATTTAACAAAGATTAAGAAAAAATTAGATATTGGCAGTTCAAATTTACAAAATTTCTTACTTTCCAAAGCCTTCAAATGGTTAAAATCAACTTAAAATCCTTATGTCATACTAATATTGCCAAATTTTCCTAGAAGTTTACAAAATAACTTAATTTCCAATGCCTTCGTCTGGTATAAATTAATTAAAAAATCCAGCATAAAATTGCAAGTATTTTCTTTTAAAGTATTGAACAACTACACTGCTTGAACAAGTAGTTTCAGTATGCTTTTTGGTATTGATTATATGTGCAGGGTTGCTAAAACACAATTAAGACCTGAAACAACCTGGAATTTTTAAGAATTTTAACGTTAGTTCAGTAGTAAAATATTGATTTCACTTAAAAATATATCATATAGGTAAAAGTTTTTTGTGTTCATCAATTTTTTTTTTATAAAACACATTTAAAAAATTTTTCAGATGTATTTTCCATGTTTTTTTACTATTTAACACAGTTTATAGCTTAAACTTCATTTTAAACTAGAAATAGACCTTAAAACGTATAATTTTAAAAACCTTTAGGAAGTTTTCAAAACCTGGATAAAAATTGACAAAAACATTTGGAAACCCTGTTTGTAGCAAGGAAACTTCCATAGTGGTACTGTGATATATACACAAAAGTTTGTATTGCAGAATTTAATAATTAAAGTGTATTTCGTTTAAATAAATGATTAAGTTCTTCATAATTAAGCACTAAGTTTGGTATATTATGTAACAAGTATATGCGTGTATACTAAGTTTTAAGAGAGGTATGTTTTATTGTAATTTAACTTATTTATAAAATTTTGTAGATTAGCTTAAATATTTAAAATGTTTTTATGTATAAGATTAGATGAGAGTAAAAATATTTGTTTCAACTTTTATACTAAATGATAAGAGGAAATATTTTGTATAACAGATATATAGTTTACTTTTTTATGTGTTTTTTACAGTAACTTAAGTATATTCTTTTCTAATTGATTTTTGAAATAAGTTTTCTATAGAGAAAAGTTTATACAAGTATTACGTGCTTAAGATAATTTTTTTTTATCATTAGATATTATAACATTTAGATAGTTCTACAACTTTGATGTAAAATCTGACTATATTATGCTGATAGAGCTGTTTATTGAAAAGATTAATCATATACAACATCAAGCTGAAACTTATCACATTTGTTTTGTTTCAAATTATTTAGAAATTTTTATTTTTATTGTTACAATAAAGCATATTTAAGATAAGAATATTTAATGTAATTATTAAGTCATAACCAGACATTTTAGACTTAGTAGCATACTTGCCAAATTAGTATAAGAAGATTGCCAAATTTTCATAAAATTAATAAAATATTCTGTAAAAAGTTTTGTGCTTACAATATAATATGTAAAGCTTAATTTAATTACTTATTTAACTTTAATAATATGATTAATTTTTAATGTAAGATCTACAATTTGAAAATTCGCTCTGCGGTGAAACATTGTAATAATTTTGTATTAAAGTAATAATTACCAAACTATTAATTTGTTAATAATGATAGTAAGTATCAATGCTATACTTTCTGTTTTATTAAACTGTTTAAAGTATTTAATAAATTAACTATCTTTTAGGTAAACATGAAAAAGTAAAATTATTGGTTGTTGTACGTACAAGGATAATTTTAAATAAAAGAAAAAAAAATAATTTATTAGTTTTATTTTTAACAATTTTTATGAAGATTTTTAAATTACTTACCAACATTATGTGAAGTCTAAGCACTATTGATTTATGAGAAATTTATTTAGAAAATCAACTGCTGATATAATTAAGCTGTTTATATGCTTCTAAAAGTTGTAAATTCAACATACTTCTCAGGTTATATAAATTTTAAAATTACTTTTAATCTGTTTAACTTAGTTTAGTAGGCTAGTAATTCAATAAATAGATTTATAATATATGAAGGTTTTTTAATAACCTCAGGCAACCAAGATTTTTCTTTATAAAATAATCTTAAATTCCAATACCTAATTGGTTTATATGTAGTTATTTAAGTTTGTTTTAAATTGTTTTTTTTTTAGTTTTACATGGTCTTAACTGGTTGTTAAAAGGTTTAAGTGAAATGCTACATATTTTGTCGTTGCCTCAAAACAATATGCATTAATCAGTTTTTTATATGATTTTTTTATGATGTTATATCCAAAATGTATTAGTGAACAAGTAAAATTTAAACCAAAAAATTAAAAAAGTAACCAAAGTTGTAAATTGTATTGAACATATAAAATAAAAATAAACTTTATTAATTGTTTAAAAATAGTTTATCAATGTTTAATTGTTGTAGTAAACACTTAATTATTAATTAAACAAAAAAATAAAAATACTTACTTTGTATTACTAAAACTAAAATTATTAAATTACATGACTTAAATTAAATAATTTTATTTTACAAAAACAGTGAGGGATATGCTAAAGTTTCAAAATAGCCTAGTATTGGCCTTTAATAAACAAAACAAACAAATTTTATTTTTAAAGTGTAACATTTTATAAAATAAAAATGTTTAAGCTTCACTGTAACAACTAACAAACTCAACGGATTTAAATAAAGATTTATTTTAATGTGTAAAAATTGTTTATGTAGAAACAATACGTTCTACTATATAGATTTACTTTTTAATTGTTTTTCTAATTTAAAAAAGTTATAGCCATAGACTGTATAACTAAAAACTGCTAAAAAAATTGAGGTAACAAAATGTTATTTTAATCTGTTTAGTTTTTAAATTGAAATTAAATATTTTAAGTATACTACAACATTTTATTATATTCATGTACTTAATATTTACAGTAAATCTTAAAATAATGAATATACTTACAAATGACATGAGAAATGCTTACAAATATCATGTAGAAAAGCTTGGTTATGATTCAGATGAACACATTATTGTAAAAGATTTCTTTAAAAAAACATATGTCAGTTCAACATGTTGGAAGAACTCAGCTGATTATAACGTCTACAAGATTCTGGAAAGCAATCCATTGAAAGAAAAACGCAACAATTTAATGTTATTTCACGGCACAAGTAATACAGGAGTTGAAGGAATATTAACAAAAGGTTTTATAAACTCTAAAAAAGGTTGGTTTGGAAGGGGTGTGTATATGACAGACTGTTCAAGAACTGCCTCAAGGTACAGTAATCTTCATGATCGTAAGATGTATATATTTGTCAACGAAGTTCTAGAGTCAGATAACCTAAAAACATTCAAACACAACAAAGATCAAAAGATGGAGGAATTCGATTTCAAGCCGGAGTAATCATTTGAAAAACATTATTTTGAGGGAAGCCAGCAACCAACTAAAAATAATTACAAGGAAGATGCTTTAGGAAGAAAATACAGAAACGTTGCAGTGAGTAATTTTAGTGAAGAAGATGAGTATGTAGCAGATGAAAGTCTTGTAGTTCCGAGATACTTGATTGTTATTGGTCCTACACCTGAGTTTTTGAATAAATTCAAAATTACAGAAGTTGACTCTGAAATGATTACAGATAAAACTTTACAGGTTCCATTGGCTCATATGCCTACTTACGTTCCATTGCCTCATATGCATACTAACGTTTCATTGCCTGCTATGCATACTAACATTCCATTGCCTGCTATGCATACTAACGTTCCATTGCCTGCTATGCATACTAACGTTCCATTGCCTGCTATGCATACAAACGTTCTATTGCCTGCTATGCATACTAACGTTCCATTGCCTGCTATGCATACTAACGTTCCATTGCCTCATTTGCATACTAACGTTCCATTGCCTGCTATGCCTACTTACATTCCATTGGCTTATATGCCTACTTACGTTCCATTGGCTCATATTCCTGCTTACGTTCCATTGGCTCATATGTCTACTAACGTTCCATTAGCTCATATGCCTGCTTACGTTCCATTACCTCATATGCCTACTTACGCTCCATTACCTCATATGCCTACTTACGCTCCATTGCCTCCTATGCCAACTTTTGATCCAGCGGTTCCTATGTCACCTATTGATCCATCGACTTTCATGACTACTTTCGTTTCACGTACAGACTAATACGTATGCGAAGATTGCCATCCCGAAACTTCAGAGGCAAAAAATTAACACATGAGCATAATTGCATCAGCTTAGAGTAAATTTATTAGTGCTTATGCAAAATATATGCTAATTAACAAACAAAACTCTAAACTGTAGTAACTATACACATCAGGTTTCCGCAAATCATTTATTTTAGCGCTTACGTTTGCAATCCATAATTTATAAACAACCACTTTTTTTTTGTGTAAATACTTTATTGACTGAAGAAGTTTCGTTACTACAGTATATAACTTGCTGTATACATACTAGAAATTTTAAAACAGCGTTAAATAGTCAGACAATGAGTTATTTTGTACATAAAGGTTTGCATAAAAGAAACATTTTAATTTTGTATAACGGCCTCTGATTGTTTAGATAATTTTGATTTAATGCTTTATATCGTAATGAAATATATAAACGAATTGTTTTTGCTTGAACATAACAACTCGTATGTTTTTTGATGAATTTTTTCGCCTAATAAATTGTCATTTTCTTTAGTTATTATTTTTATTTACATTAAATAAGCTATTTGATAGTTTGGAAAACGATCACAATAAAGTTTTTTTTTTAATTTCATGAAGTTTTAGTGTACAAAATGTCCAGCTAACTAATAAGGTAAGTATTTTAGAAAAATATTTTTTAGTCGTTTGAGTAGCATAGGCATATGTTAAGAATAGCATTTAAAGAATTTGAACGAATAATAGCTAATTTTTCAGTCTTAAAATTAAGATTCCAAATTATCATTTATCAATTAATTGCAAAACGATAGTGCAAAGTGCTGTAGTTCTTAAAATACTCTACCAGTTAGAACAACAAGGATTGGTACACTTCGGTCCGCAGGCCACAGAGCAAAAACTTGCATTTTGCAAAATATTTTCTAACAAAAATTATTCCTTTTTAAAATAAATCAAACAAAAGTTTTGTTTGAAACTTACATTTAGACATTTACTTTAATATATTACTGATGCTATGTTATTATATTTTTTAATATGCATTAAGTTTTTTTAAAACTTTTACATTTTTAATTATTAATACCAATACTAAGTTCACCTAATTATGCATTTTACATTAAAATTTGAATAGTTATTGTTTATGTTTTTACGCATCAATGAGTTCAGATTCATATTACTGCCAATGTCTAAATGTTATTTACTGTTTTGAATTTATTTGACAAGGTCAGTTAACGCTCACCGAAACCAGGTAATAAACCAAAGCAGTGCATAAACATTTGTTTTATTAAATTTTATTATATATTTTTTGATAGAAATAGTTTTTTTTGAATTTCATTTACTAAAAGTATTTTAATTAAATGCAGCTTGCAAACGAGTTTTAAATAAAACAATGCGGCCGTATAATCAAACACTTAAACTAAAAATTTTCAAAAGTTACTTAAAAATTAAATAACGCTTTTTTTACTGAATTTGAATTTCAGCGCTGAAGATTTAGTAGAAAAAGTTTAAAAGTATGGAGCGCAAAAACAAAACGTCATAAAGTTAATTTGAAAGAGCAAACCTTGAATTATGGAATCCACGGACTCCTACTTTTTAATTTAGAAGCTTTGTAATTAATTAAAGTACATAAATAGATATTAAAAAGACAGTTAAAAATTAAATATAAAACTGATTTGAAATTCCATATTTAAATATTTAACATAATATGTCTGAATAGTTTTAGAACTTAAGATATTTGTTACTAATATTACCTGCTTATCATAAAAAGTTTAATAAATTATCAGTTCGCTAAAATTTAATCTTTTTATGTATCCAAAATAAGTAAACAGACGCAAAATATTGTCAATTAGTGGTATTATAGATCTCACCATTCAAATATTGTGTAACTCCAGTTCAATTTGAGAAATCATAGACCCTATTTTTTCTCTAAAAAACAATCAATCATGTAAACAATATTATATTTTTTTTTAATTAGAAGTTGCATCTTTTCTTAAAAACCGTCCCAAAATTCTGAAGTACTCATTAAAAAATAATCAATAACCAATAAACGATAATTCTCAAACTTTAAAACACAAAATAGTAAGTTTACCAGTTTAATTTAATACTTTGGTACTCTTAAAAATCTGACGTTATAAAAGAAAACTTAGTTTTAAGAAAAACAATACCTATTCTAATACAGTTCTAAAACTTTCAAATACTTTAAGGTGTTACATATAAATCTCACTTTAATGGACACGAACTAATAATCCATACAATAACTTTTTTACAACACTAAATAGTAGCACTCAATAAAGCAACTCTGTAAAATTTTACAATCTATCAATCGATATAATAGTTCTCCATGTTTGCTTTTGAGTTTTCATTTTTTTTAGGGTTGAAGTTGAACTGAACTAGTATCTGACCTCTGGTCACATTCAAATAATGGGGTTCAATACAACCCCAATTCTGTTCCTTCGGTCCTCGAACTTTTGGAATACTCTGCAGCTCTATCCTGTCTTTCGGGTATTGCTCCCTGACTTTACAAATTTTGTGTGTATAGATATATTTTAAGATTAATCAAATATATAATACTTTTATAGGTGACCAATTATTCAACTTAGTATTTGGGTTTCTATTTAGCCTTATAAGATAACAACTGTTTCAATCTAATATGACATAAGAGTATATAAAGCTATTTAAAACTTAAATTGTTTAATTTTATCATAAAAAAGTTTAAACTAAGTATCATATTTCAATGTTAGTGTATCTAGGTATTTAAAAAGTAACAAAAGTTCCGTAGAGAAAAGTTTTAACAAAAAGAAAATCTATTTTGGTGAAAATAATTAACTAGAATATATTATAGAAATAAAAAGCTTGAAAAACTTGGTAACAATACTAATAGTTTAGTATATTTATATATGTCTGAGTTTTAGTAAAATTGGTTATGTAAATTCTACTATTTTACATGTATCTATGTTAAGTTGGGCTAATACTAGAAAGATGGTAAATATAACGCAAATTCTAGCAAAACTTTGTTACTTTAAAAATCCACTGTGATATATTGTATATGTTAATGTTTTTATCAATAGTTTTTAGATAAAGTTTTTTTTTCAATTATCATTGTTTATGATATATTTTTTAACTATAATGATATTCTATTAAATTCAATAGTCATATTACCATTTTGAATATTACGTTTGCTAATTTTTCAAAAATTTTTATATAAGGGGAGTTCTTTAAAAAAGATCTTTATAAGCTATTAAGTATAATATTGTTTTTGTTTTATTAATACTAAGTTAGTAACAGACTTAATTGAAAATTAATCTTAAAAATTATAAGCTTGCATTTTTTTGGTTAAAAGTGCGAACTCAAGAGGAAATATACCGTAATTACTATACATTAGACATTAAACAAAACTGTTGTAGAATAAATAACTAACTAAGACTGTTTTTATAAAAAGACTACTTAAATACAATACAAACCAGGTTAAAAAAAATATTTTTAAAATCAAGTAAAATAAAACTTATACAAGATAATGTCTACTATTGAAGTCTAATCTAATGTGAATGATGAGCTTCATTACTGTTGTAGTCCTTCAGGGCCTGTGGTAGGAACTACCTTTAATTGGGGGAGGTCCCCTTTTTGTGCTAAACGCTTAGCGCGTTTAGCTCTCAAGGTTTTTACTGAATTTACCTTACTCATTAGGTTTCACTTGGTATTTAATAAGTATGTATTAGACTTAATATGTATATAATTTCTTTAATGAAGTGAGTTTATTAAAAACGTGATGTTAATGTGAAAATTAGGAAGTAGAAATAATAAAGCAGCTAATAAATCAGTTGAATAAAACTGCGAATATAAACACAATAAGTAAACACAATGTTCTACAAATAGAAATGTTCTTAAAGTGTTTAAAATCTTAAATACTAAAATAGGTCTTACTATTAAATCAGAGTCTTAAATTGTTATGTGCTTCTTGCACGATCTCATGACTGAACTAAGCAAATATAATACAATAATGCAAATAAACATCAAGATCTTATAAAATGAAAATAATAAAATAGTTCTTAAAATCGATTAGTGTACCTCTCGCACGGTCTTATGGCTTAACTGAGCGAAATAACAAATAATGCTAAAGTTTTATTGTGTGTTGATTTGATAAACAATCGTCTAACGCCCCTGGCGGTCATTTAAAAACAACAAAATATACATTTTGTTACACTGTTTGTAAGTTTTTCTATACTTGGTTCTTAATCAGTCAAATATTCCAGGCTTTCTTTTGTCTAATTTTTCAAATTATAGATTTTTCTAGGTTTCCAGGCAAAGTGGCAACCCTGTATAGTTTTATTTTTTAGTCTAACAAAGTGATTTTTCAAAATAACAACTGGAAATATCATGAGCTGATAGTTAATAATACATAACATAGAGTTTTGAAAACCATTTATTATCTCAAATAGCATATATGTCAGGTTATGAAATGGTGAGAGGGATTCCGATCGTCTATGACCTATGTCTATGACCGATCGTCTATGACCTAATAAGAAAATTATGAATAAAAGTATGTAATTTACTTAAAAATGGAAATCAAAAGCACTTATTTTTTTTTCTTTATTTTACATATTTTAGTATATTTTTAATTTTATAGACTTATTTTGTTAAAGTTTTGCCTAAGGATCAAATATTTATTAGCGAGTAAAATTTGTAAAATAGCAAGATAGAAATTAAAAGTTTTATGACTGCCTAAAGTTTTAAATTCGTTTCCCGACTTACTTAAATCGCCTCTGGGGGGGGGGGGGGGGGTATTTGAGAAATCCTCTTTAGAATGTAGCTTGTAACAACTAACCTTCACCAAAAATATCGACTGATTGAAGAAAAATATAAGATAAAAGCCTACCTTTTTAAAACATCTGTTTTATATAAGTAAACATTTTCAATCTTGCTTAAAAGGCAAGTATAAAATTACTTTTAGCAGCATTTTATTGTATTTAAATAAGCATACTTTTTGTTATTTTTTAGTAAATGATAAAAGTACTTATACATTTTTTTATTGTATTCAAACAAGCATACTTCTTGTCATTTTCTAATAAATAGTATGTTTAATAAATACATTTTATAATGTTTTAGCTTTGTTATAACTAGTTTCTAAAGTTATTTTTATGTCTTCTGACTTCTTTCTAGGTATATTCAAGTTATACAGTTTTTTTAAGAGTAAAAAAGTATTTAATCTTTTTATTGTAAAAAGTAACAATTAAGTTTTAAAATGCTTTTAAAATAATATAACAAAATCGTACTATTATTTTAAAGTTTTCTTTTTTTTTAACTTTTTTTTTTTAACTTAATCAAAGACCTCGCATAAAGTTTTTATACAGCCTTTTTAAACTTTATTAGTTGCAACTACAAGTCAGTTATAAAGTTTTTTATAAGACCTTCTTTAAAAATTGTTTTGATAACCATTTTAATTTATGTTCAAAAACAATTTGTTTGATTAAGTCCATCTTTTAACTCTTGTAATAATATTGAACACTATTAAGTTATTAACATTAAAACACATATATTTACTATAACAAAGAAATAATAAAACCTATTTAAGTTTATTAATAAATTATTTCTTTTACAAAGCTTACAATTAAAAAAAAGAGTCACTACCTCCAATTATATTTTACTTTAACTGTTTAAATTCGTTTATTAAATATTAAATTTTAATAGTATATAGTATCAAATTAGTTTTAAAAGTGTTTAATATTACTTGATGTAAATTGATTCAAAATAGTTGACTTTTAAATACAAATCGTTTTAATTAAACAAAAACCGTGTTAGGAGAATTCAGGCTATAAACAAAATCTAATTAATTTGCTTACTCTATTGTTTATCATATTAAATGAAAATCTTTAAAAGAACCTTTATTATATACAAAGTCATTCTACTAGATTTTTTTTCAATTGTAAAAGTTTTACAAGTGAGTATATACATTTTATTTTTCTAATAAATTTTATTTTAACTTTATAATTTTTTGGGAACACTATAAAAACAATCTTACGAGAATTTAAATAAATTTAGGGTTAGAATAAACAAAATACCTGTTTTATAACTAATTAAAAAACTAAATTATAGTTAACAGTCTCATTTAATTTACCATTTAAATGTATATTTACATATTTTGTACACGGTTAATCTTGAAAAAAAAACGTTTTAAATTCTTTAAGCTATCCCATAATAAAAAAAAGTAATTAAGTATGTTTAGATAAAGTTAATACTTCGATCAAGTAAAACAATTATTAGACTTAAATCTATTAGCTTTTTCAAACATCGAAATATTAAAGATAAATTTATAAATTTCACTCTATATAATAAAAATAAATTATTTAAACATTAAAAATATTTTTGACTAAGTCAGAAAATGTCATCATGTTAAAAATTTTCTAAAAGATATTTAGAAATATTTTAACATGATGGAATTGTCTGACTTAATCAAAAATAAGTGTACTAACAACTAAGTTTAGATATAGTCAACTAAATAGTAAATTGTAGCTCTTACATTTTGTTACTAATGTAGTCTTATAAAGTTAACTCTATGTGATTTTGAACAGCTTTTAAGTTTTTAATGAACTATGGGTTTTATGAAGGAAATAAAGCAGGAACTAGTTTAGTTGCGTTTACATTTAAACAAGAGAGCAAATTTAAGTTTCATATATTTTAATAAATGAATTAATAATTCTAAAACCTATTTTGTAATCAAAACTTTTACATTTGTTTAACATTCGCCTGACAGTTTTAAGAAAACAAATTGAACTACAATGTTTGTGACTCTACTATAAAAATATTTGACAATCTTTAAAAATAAATTGTAATTTAATATTAGTAGGAGACGTTAACGTTACACCAATAAACAGTTAATAGTTTTTTATTTACTTAAAGTGTTAGTAGTTGGTGATATTTACAACTCAGTTGTAATGATATATATTTCTCATAAAATATTTTTGTATACAAGTCTGCACAATAAGAAGTACTACTTAAAGTAAAAACAATGCAGATAACAAATTCTAAAACCTTTTGTCATAGAGCTTTAGTATTACTTTGGACAAAAAATATTTTACTTGTTTACTTAAACAAATAGTACAGGGATAGACTTTATTTAAGCAAAATGGATAATTCAATAACAATTAAAATTTCTAAATATACTACTATAAAACATACCTTACTAATACACAAAAAAGTTAATAAACATTATATTTACAATCTGCAATTTCTAGATAACATTAGTAAGATGATCGAAAAAAGCTTAAATAAGATTGATAACAACAAACTTCATTTTTATTACTTGTTCACAAATCAACCGATAAAGCAATCTGCGTTGACAAAAATAAAAAATAGCTTTGTTTGATATAAGACTTTGAAAACAATCGCAACTTGGATAATATTTAAATACTTGTGATTTATACCTGCATAATTAAAAAAATTATAAACTTTAGCTTCATGCTTAAATTTTAATTACATTGTTTTTGTAATAAACTCAAGTAAATTTTTTGTGGTTATTTTTACCTTTGCTTTTTAGTAGGAAAACTAACAAGGTATCACTTCAAAAAGTTATTTGTAAATTGATCTATTTGTGCTCTTTCTATTACGAATATGAATACCATTACAAAATCTTATTAGTTTTTAGTTCATTTATTCCACGTGTCTAAGAATTTAAGAATTTAAGAATTAAGTATTTGACAGTAGTACAGATTATATAACTAGTAAATTGTCTCATAAAATTTCTAGTCTTTGCAATTGTTAAGTATTATTTTATTTGTTTGATCTTCAACAAATATATACTATCTTTACTTGTTATTATTATCTTTACTTGTTTTTAAGTCTAACACGATGTTTGTAATCTTATAACAAGTTATTAGTTTTTTTCAAATTGTTTTATATACAATAAAAAAATTAAAAAGTATTTCGAATTTTCCTATCTAAATAAATTTATTCAAATGATGATATGCTATAAACACATTTAATATTTTAAAACAGCTTGTATTCTAATTTCGTGTGTATAATCGAACTGATTTGTATTATTAAACAGTGATATTATTTACAAAATAAAAAAACAGAAGTTTGAAATAAATCAAGCACTTGGTAATAATTAATAGCATTTATTATTCTCTTTTGCATTTATCATTTCACATCCCACGTTTTGACAGCTATCACACACCTTGTATTCCTCATCTGAGGACTCTTCGTCAGAGCTTTCCTCATCTTGAAACTCGTCTAAACTCTCACCATTACTCGTTTCATCTGAACTCTCATCAGAACTCTTTTCATCTGAACTCTCATCATTACTCGTTTCATCTGAACTCTCACCATTACTCGTTTCATCTGAACTCTCATCAGAACTCTTTTCATCTGAACTCTCATCAGAACTCGTTTCATCTGAACTCTCATCATTACTCGTTTCATCTGAACTCTCATCAGAACTCGTTTCATCTGAACTCTCATCATTACTCGTTTCATCTGAACTCTCACCATTACTCGTTTCATCTGAACTCTCACCATTACTCGTTTCATCTGAACTCTCATCAGAACTCTTTTCATCTGAACTCTCATCAGAACTCGTTTCATCTGAACTCTCATCATTACTCGTTTCATCTGAACTCTCATCATTACTCGTTTCATCTGAACTCTCACCATTACTCGTTTCATCTGAACTCTCACCTTTACTCGTTTCATCTGAACTCTCATCAGAACTCTTTTCATCTGAACTCTCATCAGAACTCGTTTCATCTGAACTCTTTTCGTCTGAACTCTCATCATTATCCGTTTCGTCTTTGTCGTTTTCCTCTTCACTGGTTTTAAGATCCCCGTTGAAACAAACCTGCATTTTGGTATTTGTATTGAAGTTAAATAAATTGAAAATAACCTAAAAGATTATGTGTGTTGACTTTAGTTAAATAAACTGTAGCTCACTTTTAAATAAACAATCGTACTGTATTAAAATTTAACAACTATTTTTTTGATACTGAGAAACACAAATATAAAAACAAAACTGTGGATAAATATAACTTTTTTTTTCTTTTGTTATTAAATGTTAAGTTCTATCGTTGTACTTTTTACGTATTTGAATTAAATCATCAAACTTATTAATATTTTTCCTCAATTTATGATAGTAGTTTTAAATAGCTTGAAAAAAATTTAACAACGGTGATTAAAAGTTAAAAAATATGGTACAAATAAGTGTAAATTTTTTTTTTTAAGCTATTTAATTTAAAGAATAACATTAACTTATTTCTTAAAAGTAAGATTCTTTAAAATCTTTTGATAATACTTAAAGTATCACAACACTGTTAACTTGTTATAAACAGTATTTCTCAAGACTTTAGATTGATTTGGTACAAATCTACTTTAATCTAGACTGACCTACAAAAACTTTATATATACTAAAAGTTTAAACAGTTTTTCTTTTGTTTTTGCATACAATATAGTTACGACTACTAACAACTTAAGTTTAAAAATATTTTCAATACCATCTGTTCACTTACTATTAAGCAAATAAAAGCTATAAATTCTTTTAAAACACTCACATTTGTATCCAACAAAACATTTGATTACATTCGATAATAAATAAGTTTTATTGATGTTATTTGAACTTTTTGTTCAACACAGGATTATTATAATAGTGCTACTAATAAAAGTGCTAAAATTAACATTAAGTTGATCATGAGTGCATACCCACTTAAGAAACTTGAAAAGAAGTTAACCTAATGAAAATAGCAGTGTAAAACTAACTAACTTAGTTTTATAGTCATTTTGATATAAGTTATGTGTATTAAGTAATAGTATGTTAATTTACTTTATAATTTTGTATGTAGAAATGTAATGACTATGAGAATACAATTTCTAAGTATTGCTAAAATGTTTAAAGTTAAAAAGTATTTGATAATCATATTCTTTTTGATTTTAAGAATTTTTAATCAGGTTCAACATTTAATAACTATATAATTATTTTATTAAAGTAAAATAAACAGCATGTACAACATATATCAAATTGCCTATCAAAAACGTTTGAATAGATATAAATATTTATTAATAAAAATTTATAGTCTAACGTTTTATGTTAAATAACAACATTTGTATAAAATAGTTTAATTAAAGTACAAATAGTAAGCAAATAAAAACTTTCACTTTAAATACTTATTTTTGTTTCCGACAAAATATTTTTTTTGTTTAAATTTGTTTTTAGATAAAGTTTGCCAAAACAAATCTTAGTTTATTATGTACTTTTTTAAAGAGTTGCATAACATCTTTATGTTTATATAAAACCTTACTAAATATGAAGCTTGATATTAAAATAAATTTGTTTTAATTGATAATTAAAAAATAAAACAATTAAAATATATTAGAGTCAACTAGAATATTCGAACTTTATTTTTATTCTTCAAATTACTTTTTTAATTTCTAAAACTAAAAAAATGTTTTCAAACCCTAATGTTGTTAAAACTTTTGAAATTTTTTGAGCTTCTTTTACCTTTAAACTGGTGTATTATTTAATTTAAAAGTCATTTATTATTTATAATAAACATAAATTTATAAAAAGAAATAACAAAATTAAAAATGAATAGTTTTTTTGAGCGACTTTCAATTTTTTTACCAAAGGTTCTTAAATAAAAACACATACTGTCTAATATTTTCTATTTTCAAACAACAACATTAACAAATTTATTTTCATAATATGCATTTTTAAACTTCACTTTAATTTGGTGATTTTTTTTTTGGGTTTTAGGTTGTACTACTCTCACGACCTTTTTATCATCCATTTTTTTAATAGGAGTAAAATAAGTACACGTATGTTAAAAATAAACTTTTAAAACCCAAACAAAGCTTCCATTTGGTTTTTAAATGAAGTCATATGCTTTGTTGCTCTAAGTTTTACGAACAATTATAAACAAATGATTCAGTCTGTAGAAAGTTAAGTTCTTGTTACAAATATTTTAAAAGTATTTTAAAGCATTTAAAACTGTGCTGTTCTGTAAACAAAACTAAAACCTAAAAAAGTAGTTAGATATATTTAAAAGGATTACAAAAATATAAAAATATATATATAAATAAAGTAATAATTTAAAAAAAAATCACAAAAAGTTTGACAAAATGTAATTTATATGTTGATTATATGAAATTTCTATAAACAATTATCAAAAGATAAAAATTTTTCAAGTTATGAAACAAAACTAATTTATATTTGAGTAGTTACTTTTACGCAATAAGCTTCTTTTTTTAATTAAAGATATGTGTAAAGGAATAAAGCAAACGTTACAACAACAATTGTAGAACTTAAATTAATTCAAAGATCGGTTCTATACAGTTCTAGCTGATTTTATAAAAGTTTTGTGAAATGTATGATTGCAGCTAATTTTTTTCAAAACTGCTCAATTGTAGGTTTTACTTAATTTTTTAACTTTTTTTTTGTTATCTAAATAGTTGCGTTGACAAGTATATTGTGACGTAAGAGGCACAAAGTGTTGAAATTTTGTTTTAAATAAAATTTCTAAATAAAAACGGAAACACTTACAACTGCATCCTAATACAACTAGTTTTTTTTATCTAAAGGTTACGATTAGCAAAAAATATATGTCAAATTTAAGTATCTTCATAAGAAATAATATTTAACTTATGTAAACTTAACATATTTAAACTGTTTTTTGATATTGTCGTTTTAACTATAAACCTAAAAAAAATTAAAATCTAAGTATTTAAAAAAATTTACTCTATATTTAAAATAAATCGGCTATTTACTGTTATTTTAAGAAAAATACAATACAAAGTTATAATTTACAATACTATACAACTATTAAAATGATAGTTTAATTTAACTTTTTCTGAACTTTATAGACTTTATAGGTTTTGCAAGTTTTAAAATAATATTTTTTTATCATTTAGTTGCATATGCAATTTTGTTTGTAAACTAAAAAAGATAAGTTTTTTTCTTAAAAATTTCTTATTTTTAAGCCTATAAGTTTTATACTTGAAACACAAACCTGTATAGATTAAATCAAGTGTTTATTATAAAAGACGACATAAAAGCAACTTATATGCTAATTTAAAAATGTTTAGTTGCTTACCAACTACTAAGTATGTAATCTACGCTCATTATTCACAACTTTCAATATTTACCTAACTTGAACACCAATTTAGAAGTTTAATGTTTTCGTTGCTGTTAGTTGATAAAAAGCTTTGAAAATCTTCAAAATAAATTTATTTAATGTTAGAAAATTTTACAACTTTACTTTACAAATTTCTGCTTGTATATGTTTTAAATATTTATAAATTTGTTATATTTTTTTACAATAACATAGAACAGGGGTCGGCAAACTGCGGCCCGCGGGCCAATTGCGGCCCGCGAAGGGTTAATGTGCGGCCCGCGAGCACGTTATTTTTTTGAATGGAATGCGGCCCGCTAAAGAAAATTTTCTGGCCCGCGAGCATGTAAATGTGGCCCGCTGGGCAAAGATATAATTTAAGTTAAATTTTTTTCGGTAATTGGACTTAATTTGATTAGTTTGGTTTTAAGTCTCTGTATAACATTATAAAATAATTAAAGCAAATTACTGCTTTACTTTAAAAATATGAAAACGACAGAATAGCACTCTAAGATGATATTTTTCTCAGTTTCATAATAATTTCTCTTTTACAACAGCAAGTAATTATCTGTAAAAAGAATATAAAGAGTCCTTGGGTTTAATAAGTTACTTATATAATACCTATTTATCAAATAAACTAAATGCAAATGTTTTCTATATTGTACAAAAGCAATGCACAATAATTAACTTTAGTGTCATTATTTTATAGCTTAGATACTCTTTATCAACATTTTTTATTCCTAAGTTTCTTTTATATTATATATTTTTATTTGTAAATGTTATATTTTAGTGTAAAAACATTTACAATAACATAGTAATAAAAAATAAGGTTTATTTTATTTTTGTTTTGATTTATTTAATTTTTTAGAAGTTTACTTTGCTCTTTAAATTAGTTTCTATGCACACTAACTTAAAATGATGCTTATATTTTAAACCACTTTTTATTTAATACTTTAGTTAGTTTAAGTTTAGTTTATGCATAATTTTCTTACATTGTTGAATCTATATGTAATATATAAATTTGTACAGACACATTTAAAACAACATATATGACATAAATTAAAATAGTTTTTGTTATGTATACATTTTTATTTTTCAAACATTGTTTTTGTCAAACTTTGTTAAATTTTATGCCTTGCATATCAATACCAACAATTGCTGTTTTTTGGAGCTACCTATTTAATACAAACTATTTTTAGGAATAGAAAATTTATTAAGTTTGTACATTGTTAATCAAAATAGTTCAAATTCAACCAAATAAACAACTAAACATTGCCACACACTCAAACTATCACTGTTTGAAGACTTCAAATCTCAGGCCAACTAAGTCATTTTTAAAGATTTTGGCTAGAATTGCATTTTGTATACAAAATATCAGGAATTTTTTTGTTGACTCAGGCTAGCTTTTTTTGCTTAAAAGATTGGCAAATTAAACGTATGATGTATGTTTTGCTCAATCCACAGTGTTAATTTAAGTTATAATATATTTTAGATTTTAAGTCTTGCAGCTAATATAATTTAAAATATTATTTACATTATTGTGAACAATCAGTGTTGCCAAAAAAAAAGAATCCCGGAAAAGCTCTGAATTTGAAAATTTATACTTAAAACTTCTGGAAAAAACTTGAATTTGAGTATTTTTGACAAAAACCCGGAATTTCAAACAATTTTTACATGTTAAGTAATGAAATTTCGATTTGATACAAAAAAACTACCGAAAAAAAACTTTTTCATTAAAAGATATAATAAAGTAACTTAACAGTATTTTTTAAGACATTTTTTAACTTTTATTAATCTTTATACTAAAAATAAAAGAAGAAATTGTACTTTCAAAAACTTTGTATTGCTGCATCGCATCTTTACTTGTAAAATTTCACCCATTGTTATGCCTCGCGTTGGAACTAAACCAAGAAACTTTACTAAACTGTGAAAGATAGTAAAAACAACTCTAATAAAAATTCTCAGATGCGCAATAGTTTTTCTTTCAGTGCTTTCATTTTAACAGATTGATTAAAGTCCTAACTTGATTTATGCGACTTTATAACCTTAATGCACTTCCTAAACACAACTTCTTGTTGTCATTGAAGAAATAAACAAAAGTTTTTCGTTATCGCTAACATAAATTCTTTAAAAAAGTTTTCAGTTATAAACGGTATTTCATTTTAAATATTAATTTTTGCTATTTTATAACTTGCCTTAAAAATTTTTTCTGAATTTTCTGTAATTACTGCAGATGATCATGTGCTTGTTGGAACTGACTTTGGTGATTAGTTTTTTTATCGTTTCTCGGAATAACTCCTAACTAACGTTGTTTTATTCTTGTAGCTCGTCTTATATTTTACAATTAGTATTTTCAAATGCAATATTCTTATTGCATATAACGAATTGCTATAATGCTTAATAAAAAATAATTTTTTCTACCTCGCTAATGACTCAATAAACTTTTATACTTCTGTTAAATTTGTTTAAGAAACTTAATTGTCCATTACAGCTGACTTATAGTTTTTCTGTGCAAAATTATATTCGTGCAGTTTTGTCCCCTCGTGCAATTTTGTACGCTCGTGCAATTTCAACACCTACTCATGTAAATATTATTTATTTATTTTTATTTGTTATTGAAGTTTAGTATAATTTTAATTTAAGTTTACATCAATACGTGTTTATTCTTTAATAAGGAATATTTTTAAAAAATGAAATTCAAGTTTTATTTTATTAATTTTTTTTTTAATTTAATTAGTTTTGAACACAATAATTTAGTTTTTATTAAAAAAAAGCTAAATAAATTAAAAGAAAATATATAAATAAAATTAACATAAACCTAATAAAATTAAAATTATTTACAGTAATACATACTTATTTAATTTTTTAAATAAAGGGTTTTATATATTTTTTTATTTAGTGATTTTAAGTTAGTATTTTTAGTGCAAAATTGACCCTCCGTGCAAAACTGTCTGTCGTGCAAAATTGACCTTCCGTGCAAATTTGTAACTCGTGCAAAATTGAACTTCCGTGCAAAATAGTCTTGGTGCAATTTTGTTCCTTCGTGCAATTTTGTGCCCGCGTGCAAACTAGCCTTCGTGCAAAAGTATCTTTGTGCAATTTTGTACAGTCGTGCAATTTTGTTCTCGTGCAATTTAGTACCCACGTGCAATTTAGTAATCTTTCTGCAATTTTGTCTTCGCGCAATTTAGACCCGTTCCCATACAAACAGGCTATTTTAAAAGATTGAAAACTCAGGTGTGTGTAAAACTTTTATTTCAAACACTTTAGAGAAATCTTCCAATTCTCAGAATTGTTTTTATGACTGTAGTGTAGTTTACTAATTGTAATTTACACTTTGTGTACTTTTTGATAATGATGATATTTTAACTAGGTATTTAAGCTTGATTAACAACTATTTATTAGCTTCTCAAAATTTAATAAAATTAGGCTGGTTCGATAGAATTCAGACATTTTTGCATTTTAAGTGGCAACCATGTAAAAGACTAATTACTAATAAGATAATTTATAAAAGTATTTGAGAATTAATTATGTAAAAGAATTAGTTTTAGCTTTCTGGAATAAAAACAGGTATTAATTTTATTAAGTTAACTATCTACTAAATTTATTATTGAGTTTAAATTATTTAACACGCAAATTTTTTTTTTAAGTAAGTATTTTTAGAAATATAAAAAAAGGGTTGATAACATAACATCTGTATAAACGTAACCCATAAATTGTCTTTCAATTTAAGTTTTTATAGAGAGTTAGGTTGTAAGTAAAGTTACAAAAGTATTAAGTTTAACTTATTAAGTGCTTATAAAAGTACATAGTTTATTAACTTTTAAATATATTAGTCAATGTAAATTCTAATCTAATATATATTAATTTAAATAGGCATCCTATGTATAGCTAAAAGTCATTTAAAATAATAAGGTGAATAGAAGTAAAACTTTTCTCAAATGTCACTAAAACTAAAACTGCGGCCCGCGAAGACTTTGGAAACTTGAAATTTGGCCCGCGACTACCAACTGCCTGCCGACCCCTGCATTAGAAGTGTAAAACTTTAACATTATTTCGATAATAAACTACCAAAGTAGTAGATTTTGGTAGTTTTAGTTATAAAGTATTTACTTGTTAAAAACTTCTGTTTTAAATAAATGGTTTGTATTAGATTAACAAAGCTAACACATTTTTCTATAGTTTAAAATAAAAGAAGATTCATTAAATAGCAAAATCATTGTTATTTTTTATGACAAATTAAGTTAGTATTTGGTTGACAAACTTTAAAATAAAAGTGTTTACCGTTTTATATCACCATTAACAAAACTTAGGCCTATCAACAGCTAAAACAAAGATAGTTTTTCTTTTAATGTTCAGTTTGAATAAAAATTTGCTTGAACAATACAGAAACCTATCTAATCGTAATCCCGATAGTAACGGTATAAAACATTACCCTTGATTTTATATTCACTACTTTTTTTTTTAAGTTTTTTTATAGTAAAAATTATACTGGTTTGTACCCGTTAAAAATACCGAAAACGAAGAAATGTCCTTATATGTTAAGATTACTTTAATTTATTTTTAGTTTTTATTAAAATTTAATTGATAATGAATAGTTGCGTCACTGCAAGTATTAGATACAATAAAATAAACTTTTTCTATTTTAGAAATTTTGTATACCGATTGGACACAACTATTTGTATTTATTCTATAAAAAGTAACGTGCAAACAACTTTAAGTATTGTTTTTATTTTATTCTCTTTTAAATAAAAAATCTAAATTGCCTAAACTTAAAATCTAACATTGGAGTTCGTTTTATAATATTTAAAGAAACAATAATTAAATTTTTTTTTTTTCACCTGATAACAAAATATTATTACAACTGATTAGATATTTTATTGAAAATAGAAACGAGACTTCATTTATTTGTATAAGAACTTACAAAAACTCTATTAATACTGTTAGTAAACAGTTGTACTACTTAAAATTTTATTAAATTATAATTTAACATGATTTATTTTAAGTAAAATTATTTAAGGTGTCTCACTAAAGAATATGTCTATACAAAAAAGTTGCTATTTAAAAACTTCTCGTTTAAAGTGAAGATTAATTATTATCAATATAAGGTTTTTTTGCCTAAAATCTTGTAATAATAATATAATTAACTTTTATATTTTAAAAGGATTTCAATGTTTAATGAACTAAAAGTAGAAGTAAGACAATTACTGAATTTTAGAAAACTTAAAAAAACTAATAGATGCGTAAAATTTCAACTGGCTTTTCACCAGTCTAAATAAAAGAAAATTAAATAGTGTAATAGTTATGTAATATGCTTTATTTTTTTTTATTTCAAAATAGAACTCAATTTTTATAAACATTACGTCACTACAAACGTAAAATGTATAAATTTTTAAACAAATTTTATTTATTAAAACTAATTAAGTTCTGTTTTAAGATCTTATTTAATATATTATACCTTTTTATCTCAAATTAAAATCTTGACATAGTTTAAGTGGCATATTTATTAACATGTTAAAAATATCAGCTTGAAAAATACTATACAATACCTATATGTTTTGCAAGTTAAAGTTAAATTAAAGATTAATACATACCAAAGTGACATTAATTATTCTTAGTCTATACCAAATTATATAGAGTAAATTATTACTTATGATCAATATTATTATGTAAATAAAAGTTTGGCAAATTAAGCCTTAAATAAAAAAAAAATTCTTAAAAGTAATTTAAGTAAACGAACTAGTTTTAAGTTTGAATTAAAATTTGTAAGTATAAATTCAACTATTTATAAAGTTAGAAGATTTCTTAATTATATTAAGTATAAAATGTTCTTCAAAAAAATTAATCAGTTTAAGTATAACCTCTATAGCTACGGTAGCTTGCAAACATTTTTTAAAAACCCTTTTAAAACTGAAGTGTTTAAGCCTGAAGTTTGTGTATTTTTAAAACTAAAGAAACAACATATAGTTCAATAAAACTTGTTTTTGTATTTAATAAAATAATATTATTAATAGTATATATATATGCAAATTGAATTAATGTTTAATGAGTTAATAAGTATAAGTAGTTAAAAAGTTATAATATTTTCACAATTATGTAAATGTACATTATGTAGTACTATTACTGTTTATAGCAAAAAGAAAGTTGAATTATTTTATTTTTATAGGAACGTTTCAGTTTTCAAAAGACGTTACGTCAAAAAAAACTTGACTATTCCGACGTTTTAAGCAAAATTTTGCAATGAAAGTTGTATTTATTTTTGTTGCATTAACTAGCTTTTTTAGATTATCAATAATCTAAAAAACAAGATTTATTTGAAAAACAAGTTAAATATAAACTAATATTGTTATAATTTATCTAACTGTCGACAGCTGATTTAAATTAAAGATTGTTCTTATTTTTCGTTACGAAGAATTTTGCTTTTAGTATTGTGAATACATTATAATGAGGTTGTATAACAAAATAAGATGCATTTTGAGATAATAAAACCTAAAACGTATGATACACTCACACATTATAAAATAAGCTTATAACAACATGAAACTTAACTTATAATAACTTCCATTTTAAATGAAATAGCATGAATCTTATTTTACTGGTTTTCAACCAGTTCAAATTACAGCATCTAGACAGTCCGATAACATCTTTTAAAACTGCTTGGATTTGCATCTTAATTAATAAAAAAAAGTACTTGTTTCTTATCGTTACATCACTACAAACTGTAAAATTTTTAAATCTAAACAAACTTGAATATATAAAAATTAAAAATTTACTCAAATTTATTGTACGATTAATTATCAGTAAACATTAAAAAAAAATATTTAAATAGAAGTTAAACTACATTAGAATAGTTATTTTTGTTATGTTTATGCTTAACATGTATATATATTTTTGTTTGATAGTTAACTTTTTTAAAATTTAACTACATAAGTATTATCTTTTCAAAAATTTTAACTTCGTTGTAAGTTTTACAAAAATATTTTTACAATTTTTCTAGCTAAATATTAATAAAACAAATTGTAAGGGACTTTTAATTTTTTATTACGTAACTCTGAAGGCAAATCAAAACTAAAGGGTTAAAGTACTTAATATAAAATTTCTTGCTTAAAATAACAAAGTTTTTTTTATTATAGAAAATACAAACGTTAACTAAACTACTAGCAAAGTCGAATTCTAGGTAATTCAAACTAAAAATGTTCAGTTTGAATATGTAATGAAGTAAAAATTAACTCAGATGTTAAAAGTTATGTTTTAATGAATGTAAGAAACCTTTTACGAATCATAAAAGTTTTTTTTAAATCTTAATGTTATTTAACACAGAGGTTATTAAAAATTAATTAAAAAAATATTTGTTTGACTTAGAAGCCTTTTCTAAAAGTAAACTTTATTCATATGATTTTTTATTTAGCATTTATTAATGAAAAGTTTTCATCAGACTAGACATTGAATAAAAACTGCTGTAAAAACATTCTGATTATGTAAATATTGCAATGGTCGGCTCTTTAAAAAAAAGACGAAATATTATTTTGATCAATCATTTTTTTTTTAAGAAAAAGCATAACAAATTAATTATATATTTGGTTTGTAACCTATAACTTTAATTAGGAGTTACTTTACAGTAAGCTTATAAAAACAAATAGTTTCTTTTCTTTTAATTTACAAAATTTAATTTTTATGTGAGTAATGTTTAACGTTAGTATATATATACAATTAGGTCAGAAATTATTTTAAAATAACAAATAAATCCTTTTCTTCTAATTTACGGAAAAGTTTTTATTTTTGTTCATATTTCGCCGATAGCAGTAATTATTTATTAACAATAACTTACATCATACAGTTCTTTACTAAGACAGTTTTTAATTTAAAGTTTATATCGGTAGAGTGTTTGTTTTTATTTTAATTTCATTTAGATTTCATTTATATACAAAATTATCATTATAATGTAAAAAATCGTCTAGCTTTAAAAATTTGGTTTAATACACAGTTTTAAACTACTACGTCCTAATATATTTTTTAACTTTTATTTTATTTACCTTATTGCAAGAATGTGTTTTAGTTCTGCTAGTTTAAAGTTGACTGATAAAGGAATGTTGTCCGAACTTAATTTAAACAAAATGTTGCAATAAACTTGTAGATTTTTACACCATCTTTTTTTTTTTTGTCTTTTTTAATTTACTCAATTTTATTTATATGTGAGTAATGGTTAACGTTAGGATAGATACAGAGCTATGTTTGAAAACATTTCAATATTTTCAATATATTTGTCAAAACTGTAGTTGACTGCAGTACTTTCTTTCAACCGCTGCTTATAGATCGTTGCCAACATCTTAGTAAGAGTAAATACTAATAAAGTAAGAAATTTAAAAGGAAGCTTTATTACATGGCTATAATTATAGTGAACAAATTTAAATACATTAAACAGAAATAATCCTTTTTTCGAGCATAAAAGACAACTGAATAATCATTAATAATATGCAAACTGAATTTAGTGTATAAAAAATACAACCATAGCTAACTTAAATTAGTAAGCCAACTAAATACACATACATAACTCATTTTATTGTTATTTTCTGTATAACTTATGCGACACCGATGAAAGATTTTGGCTTAAGCTAGTAAACGTTATAATGTTAATATTTTTTGTTAAGAACCAATAAATTTATGTATAATCATATTAAGTATTTCTAGTTAATACATTTTGAGCGAAAATTATTTTGCTAAACAACTTTTTTTTAATGTTATATATTTACTATCTATTTATAAACTCACTCTAACAGTTTATGAGGTAACTAAACCTGAAATAATATATAAACTGGTAGCATACATTGGTTTCTGACAACATTAAATGTCTTTTGTAATAATGCTAACTAGAAAATAAAAGTTACTTAGATGTTAAAGGCTAATATTAGTCGTTTTTTAAAAACTTGTTGTAGTTGTGTAGTAATTGTTATACTGGTTTGTACCAATTTAAAAATTTTTTTTGAACTTATATTTACTTTACAACAAAATTTCGCTTTATATGAATCGTTACATTATTTTTTTTTATTATTATGATGTAAGTTAAAAAGAGTAATTTTATCGAACAGTTTAGATGTATTTTGAAATAATATCAATTAACTAGTGCAAATAACTCATACAAAAACATAACACGTTAATAATAAAATCTAAATTTCTAGTAGTATAAATTTATACTGGCTTTCCACCAGTCTAAAATGACATGCTGGATAATATAATAATAAAAAAATAAAACCGCTTTAATTTATATTTATTTAAAAAAAATATCATTATTTTATTGATCGTTACGTCACTACAAACTTTCATAAGTGTGCAATTTTATAAAAAATTTTAATGAAAAAAGTTAAATAAAACAACGTAATTTTTGCGCTATTTACTTTCAAGAAATAAATGTTTAATTGATATTTAGCTAAAAAGGTAAAGACACTCTATTCTAAAAATATACATGAATTAACTACAACAAAGTATTATTTCATTTATTGTTTATATTTTACTTGTACTGTCTTAAAATAAAATTAAAAAAAATTAATTTAATTTTCTACATTTTTTCTTTTTCTAAACTAAATTAAGTAAACTTAATATTAGTCAAAAAAAATAGCCTAAATGGTTATGTCATCTAGTTTAAAGTAATTTAAACTTTTTTCGTTTATTTTGAATTTGTAATTCAAGTACATATATTAGTGCTAACTAGTACTAATAAGTGATTATTTAGTTCAAGAAAACTCGAAAAAGTTTAGTATAATTTATTTTTTAATTAGGTATATTGCATGATCCTCAAAGCTACATTTAACACGCTCATCTATTTTTATAGATAATTATAATCATACCTACAAATCATAATTCTGTTTAAATTTTACATAGACAGCATATAAACTATATCTTAATTTTAGTTTATAAGAAGTTTTAATGACAAGGAATATTATAGTGAAAGAAGGAATAATATATATTATAAAAAGTAGTGCAAAAAAAACCAAGCGTAGGTGTAGTTTCTTAATGTACGTAAATTAGAGAATCCCAAAATATTTTTATTTGAAACTATTGCAAAAATATTTGGACAAAAAAATTTCTTCTAATAGTTTGTACTTAAAAGAAAGAATCAAAATTTTTTTTGGTTCTTTATTACAATATAAGTAAATTAAAGAAAAAATGTTGCTATACGTAGTACTTTTAAAATAGTTATGTGTTAATCTAGAAAAATAACCATAGGTTGTTATATACTTTACTTATAATTCTGTAACATTTAAATAACAATTTGTGCAAATCCTCAAAATGTATTTACGAAAAAAAAAAGTACTGTTTCTTCTAGTTATATGTTTTCATAATTTTCTAGAATAATTTTTAAAGCTAACCTGGCTTGAAAAAAAACTTATCAAGATTTGTTTTCATAAAATCCGAAAGCTAAATTAAATTGTAGATTACTTATTATCATTTAAGCATTGTTTTGCCTTTAATATTGTAATAATAGCATAAGTATGTTGAAATACTAATCAAAAATTTTGTTTGTGATAATTGAAACTAATAGAAACAAACATTATATTTGAGGCTCATATTAAGACAGGACTTAATTTTCAACCACTTTCCGGCGAAACGTAACTTATTTGTACATGATTAAAAGTTTTACTGATTAGGCACCAGTTTAAATTACCGTATAATTAAACCAATTACAATACCAAAACTGCTTGGATTTATATCGTAACTAAAAAAATATTTTTTTACACATGTTCGTCACTACATACTTTAAAAGTATAAAACTTAAACATTTTTTTTTGAAAATATTTTGTTTTAAAGTAGTAGTTTCGTGTAATTTTATTTATTAAGTTTCAACTTGTTAAAAACTTCTGTTTTAAATAAATACTTTGTTTTAGATTAACAATACTAACACTTTTTTCAAGGTTTAAAACAAAAGATGGTTCTATTAATAGCAAAATCATTGTATTTTTTTATGACAAGTTGACTAAATAATTGGTTGACAAACTATAAAATAAAGGTTTTTTTTATATCACCATGGATAAAAATTAGGCCTATCAACAGCTAAGGGAAATATAGTGTTTCTATAAATGTTCAGTTTGAATAAAAGATTGTTTGAACAATTTAGAAACCTAACTAATCGAAATGTCAATAGCAACGGTATAAAACATCAACCTTGATTTTATAACCACTACAAATTTATCTAAAAAGTTTGTATATAGTAAAAATTATACTTGTTTGTACCATTTAAAAATACCGAAAACGAAGAAATCTAATTATATGTTAAGATTGATTTAGTTTATATATTGTATTTAATAAAATTTAATTGTTAATTGATAGCTTCGTCACTGCAAGTATTAAGTACAATAATATATACTTTTTCTATTTTAGAACTTTTGTATACCGATTGGACACAACTATTTGTATTTATTCTATAAAAAGTAACGTGCAAACAACTATAAGTACTGTTTTTATTTTATTCTCCTTTAAATAAACAATCTAACTTGCATGAACCTAAAATCTAACATTGGAGTTAGTTAATCTAAAATTTAGTTCTAGAAAAGACACTATACAACAATAAAAAAATTACTATTGTAATAATATGTTTTACTATTTTTTAATATAAGTAAGTAAGAATTACTTAAAAACATTATTTTTTAAGTTTTTGTTTATTGAACGACAAAAAAAACGCTTAAAAGGTTTGGTCTAAGTAGCTGGTGTACAAAAAACCTTTCGGTTATCGAGTCGTACACCAGAACAGTTTAAAGTCATGCACAGGACTAGTTCGTTACTTTCAAAAGTTTTCAAACAGAAACTTAAGAAAAAAAATATTTTTTAAGAAAAGTATTCTTTATTTCTGTTTTGTGATTATAGAATAAACAACTTAGGTCACAAATTTCAATACAACACCGTAACGTTTAGTAACATAAACAACAATTCTTATTATGTTCGTTAATTCAACTAATTAAACATCTTTTAAAGTCTTAGATATACAGTAATTATAACCCTAATGTCTTTTCTACTTTAAAAACTAAGGTCATACTGGCTTTTGCCAGTGCAAATACCACCAACTGGAATCAGTGAATATTTGTCAATAAATGCTTTAATTTTTTTTTATGATATTTAGAAGTTTTGTTTTTTAATAATCGTTACGTCATTACAAACATTATATAAACTAAATTATTATAGTAAAGATTGTGATTGTTGGGCTATAAATTTTATAACAAATTTATAGTAAATTAAATAGAAGTTTACACTAAAATTAGAGCTTTAAGTTTAACTTACACTTGAAACGTAGATAGAATTGTGCTATATTTATTCTCCATTATAAGTTTAATTAAAATAATAATGTGATTTTTAATTAAGTTTAGTTCTAAGTTATTTTTAATTATAATAGAAAATTCCGTTTAAAAGTTTTTTAAGTCAAAAAACTGTTTTTTTAATAAATCAGTTCACGTCTTTTCTAAAAATGTAAATGATATGTATACTAGAAAATGTTTTTAGTATAAATATAGAAAGTTTTAAAGTACATATTTAAAATGATTTGTCTGTTATAAAATTTTCTAAAATAACAAACTAAAAACATGGATAAAATTTAAATCAAAAATGAACATTATAATTAAGTTTCAACAAAAAATTATCTTGAACACACTTTTTTGTTTAAACTATCCATTTAAGTAAAATAATAAAAATGTTTAGTTATCTTAAAGTTTATTACCTCAACTGTTGCTTTTATTAGTCTAATTAACTTACCAATGTGGCCATTAATATAACAACAGTTTTTTTATTTATTTTTTATAATAATGTTTTACATTTGTTCTATAAAAAAGAAAACTATAATAATTTTTCTTTTAATGTACACATAAGTTAAATGTTTACTAACTTTTTAATAAACATTATTATTTTTTATTAGTCATAGAATTATAGAATTATTATAGTGTTCCCAAATAGTTACAAATTTAAACTTAAAGCTACTTGTAAAACAATTTATGATCTAAAAGCTTTGTTAAAAGTAGTCAAAAATGATTTTACTCAATATATTCGAAATTTTAAAAATTTCATGTAACAAAAACATATATCTAGACAAACAAAATTATGTTGTGTAAATAGTATAATGCGTGTAAATTTAGCATTTTCATTTGTTTTTTAGAATAACTATAATAACCATGTTTTGGTTTTAAACTATAGTTCTAATTAAAACTAAAATTTGCTTTATTGAGAAAACATTATCATGGTATATCAAAAACGTTCTAATAGAGCAATGTATTCTTAATTACTTGTTTTTTAACAAGTTTCATTAAACTTGTTTAAGTATTTTACGAGTTTTCTCTCATTGACTATATCTAAAACTTATCGTATCCACACATAAATTGTATTAGATATTAAGCAGTTAAACCGAAAATTAAACTATTCTTTTTTGTTATTAACCTACACAGTATTCAAATTAAAGTAACACTCATATTTTAAAACTTTGTAAGAGCAAACAAATATATTCATTATATCAACAAAGACAATTCGTTTTGTTAATAAAAAATAATTGTTAATTTCCTTTAAAAATTTTATGTGTAAATTATGTAGATTATATCAGCAAATATCATTTATTAAGATTTTTAGTAGATTTCTGTGATAATACATATGTTATATTAATTTTTACCATTCAAATAATTTAAAAACATCACATAGGGGTATACTTTTAAGCAGCAAAAGAGCTACCCTAGTTGTATAATTAAGTTTATGCTGGTTTTTTAGCAGCTAAAAATTAAACAAGTACATCACTTTCAATAAAAATTATAACTGCTTCAATTTATTTCTACAGTATACAAAAGTTTTACTTTCTAGCATTTGTTGCGTCACTCCAAACTTTAAAGATGAATGAAATCGTAACATAAATTTCTTATAATTGATAATCATCAGAGTAATTCAACTGTAAAAAAGAAATTTTTAACTATTTTAGTATTTAATTATACTATATATGTAAAGCTGTTTTGATTAAATAAATAAGATATATGTCCACATCATTTACAAATCATAATTTTTTACTTTACACAACAAGAAAATATATTACAGTTTCATTTTGCTTAAGTATTAAATTTAGGTATAATTGCGACTATATTTTTGTTTATTAAATTTGGTTGCACACCGAATAGTTAAGTATGGTAATTTGATTTTATTAAAATTTTAAATGCTTGTAATTTAAATCTTACATAACCATTTTATTCGTGGGCCTTGTCAGCTCAGTCGGTCGAGCATTGGACTTTTAATATAGCGGCTATGGTATAGCGGCTATGGCTAGTTGTATAGTTAATGTTTACTGTTAAACACGAGTTTGAAACGACATTTATTCATTAAAAGGTTTCTATTCTAAAAAGTTACTCCATCATCTATGTATTTTATAGGAAAATTTTATTCTTTAATATCTGTTTCTTTAATATTAACTTTAGATGTAAAATTTTATAAAAGTGACTTTTCTTTAGAAAGTTGAATTATTATTAAGTAAATAATTTAGTGTTCAATAATTAATAAATTAGCTTAAAAACTGTAGTGTAAAAGAAAATTAAACTACATTAGAAAAATTTAATTCATTTTTTATGTTGTTTAATTTCAAAGTACAAATTTAAAACAGTTTAAAAAGCTAAAATTTTAATTTGTTCAAAGAAATGCTCTTAAATATTTATTTTAAAACTGTTTGTAATAATTAGATGGTTTTAAAAAGTTTGAATAAATTCAATGAATAAGTAAGTGACTCTAATTTGTCCTATTTTATAATAAGATGTTTTTGGCAAACAAAACATAATTGAATAAAGTAATTAAATTTAAATAACTTCTTTGAATAAACTAAACCCTTATTGTTTTATAAAAATAAATTGTTAAACTAGATAAAAATCGTTGATGAAGTACATAGTTTATATTTGTTGAATAATTTATAAATTTAAGTATACTATTCAAAGCTTAGAAGACTTACATTTAAAAAAATTCAAGCCCATTACTTATAAATGAAAAGCGACGATTATGTTGAAATAAATATTATTTAGTGACATGCTTAATTTTTAATCCTAAAGCTGATTAATTTAGAGAAAAATAACAAACTTTACATTGAGAAAACCTTTCCTTCATACAATATTTCACAAATAAATTATACCAAAGGTGCCAACATATAAATATAGGTTTAGTCAATGTTTAATGTGCTTATTTTAAAACCATCATTTAAATAAATTATTTGATTTTTAATTTGTAACATCAGTCAATTTTTTTGATTATTGTTACGTCAATTCAAATTTTAAGTTTTTGAACTTTTAGCATATCTCGTACCTTTAACTGTTTGACTTTTGTAAATAATAATTGCATAAAGTTATGATGTTTTATTATAGGAGAAATTGATTTTTAGGTTTGATTCATAAAAAGTTTATGATTTTATTTTATTGTATTCTACTATAACTTTTTAACTTGATTTATTACGAAACTGAATTTGTTTTACTTAGTTTTAGTACCATGAAATAGTATATAGATTTTTTCATATAAAGAAAATTATGGTCAAAAATGTCTTAAAGTTAAACTTTATTATTTTTTTTTTATTAAAATAGTTAACATTTATGAAACTTTAATAACATTTATTAATTATTATTTAGAGTGAAGTACTTTGTTAATAAAAAAATATGAGAGTTTTTTCTCGCTTACTAAATTTTCAACGGTGCTAAATTTAATTACTAAAAAGCTAAGTTTAAAACTTTAACCTAAACTAATTATTAGAATTAAAAAAACAAACAACTAAAATATTAGTTCTGTTGTATTTTGTGTATAGAATTTAAATTTACTAAATCATTAAAACTAATGTAAGATACGTGTTTGAAAACTTAACAGAATAAAAATAACTTATATTTTTCTATCAGTAAACAATCATTTTAAGCTTTTGAAAAAAAAATTGTTGTATATATTTTGTATTAGTTTTATAAGGTTTGAAAAATATGTATAAAATAGACCGCAAAAATATAACATATTACAAAGTTTAATGTTTTTTGGTAAAGAAAATAAAAAATAAGTAATGTTAACTTTAGCTATTTAATTAACTTAACAGCGATAAATAGTTATAGTTATAATAATATAGTTGTTAAATTAACATTCTAGTTTAGGTTTATGCTAGATTTTTACCAGCTGATTATTTAACTGTTTTGTCAGAGCCAATTGTTAATCAAACTGCTTGAATTTATTTTAATTTCATTCACCTATTTGACATTTTAATAGTCGTTATGTCACTATAAACTTTAGATATATGAAAGTAACAAAGTTATGTTTTAACCTGAAAAAAGCATCGCAGTCACAGATTTAGGATTTGAAGGTTGCAGTTTGTTGATCAATAAATTAAATAAACAGTGAGTCAAGCTTTAGGCTGGTTCAGTATTTGATTCTTTTTTTTACTTTTGAAACTGTTTATTCTTATTTATTATCTTCAAAGCTACCTAAGCCTAAAATACCGTTTTGTTTTTTAAACCGACAAAAAAAGACAGCTGACACCTAAGGTTTACGTTATGAATAATTATTGATAGACATTACATTTGCCATAAGCCAACCAATTTGAAATTTATGAATAAAGTTAAAAGCTGTGGTAATAAAACTTCTACTATAGTAAACATTATAAACTAATCAAACGAAAATTATTTTAAAAATAGAAAATAATTATGTAAATTGAAAAAAAATAAATTATAATATAAAAGTCTTTCTATTGCTAAATTGTTAATCTATCGCCAGCTTAAACATACTGAAGTTTGTTTAAATATCAATTTAAAAAAAAATTGACTAAAAAACCGAAAAACTGAACTATTCAAAATTTTATCAATTTCAAAATAACTTGATAATTAAACATCAAAATTTAATCTCTGCTTTGAAAAATTCACTACTTTTTTTAACCTTTGAAATTAAACTAAGATTTTAAAACGGAATTTTGTTTTCCCTAGTAACAAGTTAAACATTACATTGGGTTAGAAGGTTTATTTGATAATTAAAAACTAATTTTTTTATACAATAACTTAGAAAAATGCTGTTATTACTGTGAACAACCAACGGTACATGTTAAACTATTATTGAATGATTTTATTTTTGAGTATTATGATTCAAGGTGTATCACTGATGACTTTTTTCTTAACAAATCCGTTACTTTCAAAGACAGCTCACTTTCCAGTTAAAGTAAAGGTTCTTTTTTAATGGTAAAACAAAACTAAGTTTATTTGAAATAGTATAATTAAAAGTTCATTCAGCATAACTTTTGAGATATTTTAAACAACTAAGTACTAAATCAACAAAATAGATTAACATATTAATATCTTAACTTTTTTTATAAAATTTATACTGATATTTTTATTTGTGATACTTTTATATGAAATATATAAATTTACTTTTTATAATCGAGGAGTATGTTTGAAAACTGTGTTCTAAAAATAACACCTAGGCTACAATATATTTTTTTTGTTTTGTTGTATTTGTAATTATAGTTGTGGAGTTATATTTAGAAGTTAAAACTTAACATAGATTTAGAAAATAAAATGTTTCATTTATAAATCTGTCATAAAATATAACTTTATAATTGCTTTAGACAGTAAAATGTTTTCAAAAACTTTATATTTAAATTAAGAGGCTTTAATTTTCCTTATCTAAATTAAACTAAATTAGTATTGGGTAGGAGACGAGTAAAGATTTAATTTAAAAATATTTGCATGAAACAACTAAATCTTTTTTGTTTTTATAAGTTTCTAAAGAGTAGTTTAACTACTAGTAAAAGTTTTTTCAGTTTTAGTGTGTAGAGAAATTCAAAAAGTTTAGTAGATTTTTACCTTTTTAACGGTTTATTATTTAAAAATAATAAACTGTAAAAAATAATAAACAAACTAAAATTATATAAGGTACTTTAGTATTTGTAATTTATAAGTTTTCTTTATTTATTGTAAATTGTAAAATATTCAAACTAAAATAAAACTCGTATACTAAAACTAGAAAAGAGAAAAAAAATAGTTTTTGTTAGTATATTTAAGCAAAAAGATTCAATTAAATTTTGACAACATTGTTGTTGGTATTCTTATTTTTTTAGATTAATAGATTATATATCTAAATAAAAGTAAAATCAAATTGTATCACAAACTTATATATATTTATATAGCCAAAAAAGTATAAGTTGTGTTATCTTTCATACCTAAAATAACTTAAACAGCTGTAAATATACATATTAATAAGGCGGCAGATTGACTTTTCTCGTTGATAAAAAAAGTTTATGCTGACTTTTTGACAGCTAAAAATAATCACAATTATTGTATACTAAATATTATTAAAACTTTTTTAATTTAAATTATTTATTTATATAAGTTGCAAAATTATTGTTAGTTACGTCATTTAAAGCTTGAGATGCATGGAAATCGGTTTGTTATCAAAATTCATAATCTTTTTTTTTTGTTTATTATTATATAATTTTGTTTTTATTTTACGAAAAGTTATCGATTTTTTTACTTAGTGTATATAATATTACCTTTTTATTTAGTTAACAAACTAAATCTTCATATAATTTCTAACTTAATACAGTAGCTTATGCAGAACAAGTTATTTTTTTTGTATAAATTTACAACAATTAATTAAGATTCTAGTAAAGCTAAAAATTAGTTTTGATTTACAGTTTTGTCTTTAAAACGTTTATTGGTTGTAAAATAACCTTCAAAATTGAGTGAGCTGCAAAAGTCTTTTCTATTCGGTAAGTTATTTGTAAACGGTTACTGACATCTAAGAAAAAGTAAAGAAACTTTTCTGTTGTATTACATAGCTATAACTATAGTAAATAAAGTTGAACTCTTTAATTTAAAAAAAAAAAGCCTTAAACAAAACAAATTAGTCAAAACTAATGTGTAAACAAAACTTACAAGCATAGCTTATTAAAATAAAAAGCCGACAAAGAAGACATACATTAATATTTTCATTGCTTTTGATGTATAACTAATGTGACAATCATGAAATCTTTAGTCTTAAGCTATAGAACGTTAAAACTTAAGTAACAACCTATGTTGTTAATAAAATAATTTTCAAATAAGATCCCACAAGTTTATGTAAAAAGTATTGTTTGATAAACTGAATTAAATATTATGTTCAGCTCTTCGGGCGAAACTTACTTTACAAAATTAGAATATATATACATTATCCTATTTCACAGTAGATATATATAATTGTTTTTCTAATAGTAATAAGTTAAGAAATATGCCTAAAACATGTAATTGCCGTAAACTAAACAAAGATAACTGCCCATTAAAAGGTAATTGTTTAATTAAAAATGTAATTTATAAAGTTTAAGTTGAAAGTAAGGGCACAGATAAAATTTATATCGAAAGTACAGCAGGTAGTTTCAAGGATAGATATACTAATCATAAACATACTTTTAAAAATATAAATAAAAAACAAAGCACGCGTTTATCGGATTATGTCTGGAGCTTTTTTCACAGGTACGGTAAAAGGCCAAACATGGAGTGGAGTATTGTTTCAAAGATAAAACATGCATCCAACGGAGTAAGTAGAATTTGCCCAACTTGCAATACAGAAAGAGCAGTAATTGCAGCAGAAGATAAAGACCTACTTCTGAATAAGCGGCAAGATTTATCGAATATCTGTCCCCATAACCGACGATTCTACTTTAAATAACTCTCTCTATTTATGTACTAATTTATTTCACAAAACTCACATATACTTGCAAGTTTAATACTTCATGTTTTTAAGCTGTATAAATTATTGAACAATTTGTTAAAATTATTATGACGTAACATTTCTGCACAACTCAATTTAATTTTCATTTTTAAAACTGGCCTATTCTTAGAGCTTTTTGAGGTTAGTCCCTACTTTTATTAAATTTTTTTTTTGTAGACAATTTTATAATTTTATGCTTTTATCCCAAACTTTGTTTTTAAACCATAAAGTCCATTTATAGTTCAGCCTAGATAAATACTATACATAATTATACATGCATTTTTCTGCTTTTTTTCTAATGTGTGTTAACATTTTATAGACTCCGTAGATCTGTTCTTAAATTTATTTGAGAGCAGTGAAACGCCGTTAGTTGAAATAAAGTTTTAGCACAAGAACATCTGTGATATAATTGTTTTTCTAAAGATTAAACCTTATAGCTATATCAAATTACACAGAATGTAGCGAAATATGTTTACATGATTCTATGTACCAATTTATTGCTAATAATTAAAAAAAAATTATTTGAACAGTTTATTGAGCAATGCTTTCAAAATTTAACTAATTTCTTGATCAACACAAAATAAATACTCACAAAAGTTAATTAATTAAAGAAAGTACGAGTAAACTAAAGAAACAATCAATATAAAACTAATCAAAGTAATCATAAAAACTAAAATAGATAATTAGATCACAAATGAACTATTTAAAAATGTTAATCTAGATCCTTTATCAGAACCTAGTTGATGATTAAGTCTAGGTTTAATTTTTTTTTACTCATATTAGCCTCTACTGCAAGTTAATTTTTCTGTTTTAACAAAATTTAATAAATTCAAAACAATTAAAAATATGTAATATAATGCTTTAATAGATGTAATATCAGCATAACTATTATTTGACAATATTTTAAATACATTATTAAATAATACAAGCTAAAAAGTTGAAGTAGCTCAAATAACAGGTACATGGATTCAATAGCAATTAGTAAGCAAAAAGCTTAGTTGCTTAAAATTTATTCTGGCTTTTAACCAGTTAAAAATAAGAAGAATTTAAATTTGCCAATTATATTGTAAAAATGCTTCTATATATTATTATTTTAAAAGTAAATTCTATTATTTTAAAACCTTTACGTCACTAAAATTTCAAGTATTATAAAATTAAATAACTTTTTTATGATATAAATTTACACAAATTAACTATTAAAGAATTGCTAGCAATCGAATTTAGAAAATAGAGCATATGCCGTAATAAATAATTTTATTTATTTTGTTATTATTGTACGTGTATTTTATAAATCGAAGTAAAACCTTAAAAAAACTATAGTTGCATATAAATTTACCAGTGTAAATAATTGGTTTAAAAAAATTTCGTTACAAAACATTCATGTTTTAACAGGTTTAAAATAATAAAATTATAATTAATAATAATAATTAAAAATAAAAATAATTATAATAAAAAATTGTGCGACCTAAAATCTGCTCTTTTATATGAATAAATAATAAAAATAAAAAAAATACTTTGCTAATTATTTCAAATACTTTGGGTGAGTTACAACTAAATTGAAGTTAATTGCGAGACATTGGTATGACCTAATATCTTTTATAAAGAAAACTTCAAATAATTTTTTAACTCAAAAATATTATTTTTCTTTGATTATACTGTTGTAGTATTTAGTCTCGGTAAAATAAATTACATTTTAAATTGCATTTCTAAGTTAGCGTAAGTTATTATTTCTAACCTTAAAAGCTTAATACTTTTATAATAAAACTTTTATTATAGCAGTTAGAATATTATACTACTAATAATAAGTAACAAGTTAGCAAACATTATTCCTTTAAAATAAAAGGTTTTTGTTATATTAGGTTCAAAATTTAATAGAAACTCTAAGTTTGCCTTAAACATTGCCAGTAGTTTTTAACTTTAGTAAAGATTATATATATATATTTTACTGTAAATGATTTTTTTTTCGGTACAAACTTGAAATGTATAAAATTTTAGACAAAAAGTTGTGGTATTTACGCAACAAACTTTCATAAATTGCTTACTATTTGGTAAATAAATAGTAAGTAAGTATAAAAATTGTAATCTTAAAATAAAACTTATACTATAAAATAAAAAAATTTATTTTACAAGTTTAGTTTAGTTGTAACAGTATAATTATTAACTGTTTAAGCAATTCGGTTTAAAAAATTTCTTAAAAGTTAATTAAATATTAACATGCTTTAAAAGGTTTTTAATAAATGTTATTTTAATACATACGAAAAACACATTTACTTTAATTTGTCTATGTTAAGTTAACTTCGTATTGGGTTGTTAAACAACAGCTATTAATTTTGATACTTTATTATTAAGTTATTTGCGTGAAATAAATAAGTTATGTTTTTCTGATAAAAGTTGTAAAAAAAAAGGTTACGTATAGTACAAAACAAATTATTATTATTTTTTTTTGTATCTTTTTATTGTTTTTGTAAACCTTTATTACTACATTGGTCACCTATTTTTTTTTAATTTCGCCCTTAATTGATTACAAGCTACCAAAACCTCAACTAAAACTAGCACTGGTTATTGAATCGGCTATCAAATTTGAGACTCAAGTTTGCGAAACTTATATTTAAAGAAGCAAGCTATACAGTTAAAAAAAAAAAAACTTTTTTTCCATACACTGACCAACGCATACATATAAAATATATCTAAGTTGACGCTGTATGTGATTCTGAATAGAAATTTTTTAAAGATGTAATACTAATTAAAAATATCAGTTATTTTTATAAATTTAGTTACTTTTAAATATAGTTAGGCTAATAAAACTCTAGTACTACAACAAAGCGTATTCAGTTATGTAGTTTAATTTATAAAGACTTTACATCAGCTTAAACTACATATTTTCAAAGTTTCTAAAAGTGTTATCGTTTTGCAAAACAAAACAATACTTTTTATGAATAGTTACGTTAGAATAAATTTAATTTTACTTATTTGTATGAATTATTTGCATACTTTTGATTATAAACTGTTTTGATTTTGAATTAAATAACATGCACAAATTTTCCATGTTAATAAATATTAACAATTAGTAAACTTTATTTATTTAAATTTTGAAAAGAAAAAAAAAACTACTGTTTAAACAATTGTTTATTTTAAAGTGCTTTACTCCTATGGTTTTTACTCAAAAACTTAGATTTTAAAATTACTTAACGTAGCGTTAAAAGTAGTGTTTACTTTATATTGATATAGTTGTAATTGAAAATGAGATTAAAATTATTTTGTAAGTATAACTTTTAATTTTTATTTATTACACTAAACTGTCAAAAATTTTTATTGATAAAATTAATTTGTATTTGTACTTTTACGTTTTATACGTATTCTATGAAAATTTTTTTATCTAGTATACTATGTTATTTAAATAATATAGTTCTATACCAAAAAAATGTTTATATGAAAAGTAACACAAAATTTATATTGTAATTTTGATTTAGATACGCCAAAAACTCATAAAGACCGTTTTAATTAGTCAAGCCAAGACTGTTTTAAATTAAAAAAAAAAATAATTTGTTGATTGTGGAATAAACGGCCAAAACTCATTGTTTACATTGACTTTAGTTACAATAATTCTTACATAAAGTTTATAACACATTTTAACATATAAATATTTTCTATTTTAATCATATATCTATCACATGAGCAACTGAAATCTTAAGTTTTTACTTCAAATAAACTTTTAAAAGTTTTTATTGGTAATAGTTTGAAATTGATGAAACCAAAATAATTTAGAGCTTATTTGAATAAGTAAATCTAAAAGTTTTTCATTATACATTTATTACTAAAAAATCTTTCTCTTAAATTAAACATCCATTGACAAACTTTTTTTTAAAAGGCATCTACTATAACAAAAAAATTTAAACTAAACAACCAAAAACAATAAAAAAATAACTTATACACTTATAACTTACACAAAACCTTTTTTTAAAGTCCTATCTAAATATTAAACCTATCGACAGCTAAAACAAACTGGGTGTTTTATAAACGTTTAGTAAGATTAAAAAATTGTTTGAAAAATTAAGAGCCTTAGCATAATACATAGCTGTATCTTAGTTTTTTAACACAATTTGTACTGGGATATACCAGTTGAAATTAATTTTATCCACCAATTTAACAATATGATAACTAAGATTGTATTAATTTACACTTAGTTAAAAAATAACTTGTTAGTATCAGTAACGTCACTGCGAACTTTATAGACAACCTTTTATTCTTAAAGTATTTTGTGTATTAGTTAAACACATTTTTTTTCTACGAATATTTTCACTTTTAAATGTTGTTTTAATACTTTAATATTATTTAAAAAAAAACGATAGCTTGTAAAAATACTTTAATTTTTACTTTAAATATAAAACAATATCTTATTTCTGCTTAAAAACACTAAAATGTTTATACAAGGAATCAAAGCAAATTTTATGTATAATATATAAATACTTAGTCTGATAACAAACTTTATTTAAACTTAGATATAGTGGAAAGATAAGTAAACATAGTTATTAAAAAGTTAAAAAAAAAATTCAGAATAAAACTTATACCGGATTATTACCAGTAAAAATGAAATTAAAATGCTTTGGATAAAGCTCCTAAAGAATTATTTTTGATTATTTTTGTTTTAAAATTATAGTTTACATATTAATAATCGTTACGTCATTAAATATTTAATGTACAAAATTTGAAGCATAATTTTTCATTATAAGTTGTTTTTATTTTATACCTTTAACTTTCCTCAACTACTGATGCTTAATTTAAAGTAAAATTATTTAGGTTAGGTTATTTAAAAAAAAAACTTGAACTTTTTTTTGTCTAAAAATTTTTGATTTATATTATAACTTCATAAAGATCGTAATCAATGTAAAGTCAAAACTTGATGCTTATAATACTTATATACTTATTTAAAAAAAAATAGTTTATCGTATTTAAATTAGTAAGAAATTTTTCGTTATCTTTTTATCTACAACTATAGATTGTTATTTTAACTAATCTATTTTAGCATACTTTTAATAGAGTACTCTTAGTATTGTAAAACCTATTAGATAAATAAATTTCTAACCGTTATCCTCAAAAACAATCCAACAAAATCTTACTAAGATCAAAAAAAAATTAGATTCAGTTTAAACTATTTATAAGTAGAAGAATATATTATTTTTTGTTCACAAAATAAAATATAATTATTTTTCGACCATAAAGGTTTTTAAAAGTTGTATAAAATTTATTTACTAAAAAGCAGAATTCAAGAAGTTATTTATAAACACATCAAGTTAAAACAATAAAAGGTAATCTGTTTTAACTAAAACTTACAACTAAGACTAGTCTAAGTTATTTTAATACGATAATCATGTAGAGATTTCACATGTTTTAAAGTCGATTACAAATACTGTATAGTTCTGTTTAGTTTTATTGCTTAATTTAAAATCTATAATTAGCTTACAAAGCTAAATTTAGAAAAATAAAACAAAACGAAAACATTTATACATAAAAAGTGCATACTCAAAATAAAGGCTAATATCATTTACAATAATCAAAAAAAAAATCTACAGTTCATATAAACATAAGAACAACCGTAAAACAAATAAGTATAACGAAGTTCAAAGTTATATAATTTGCAAATTTTAACTAAAGTTTATTTGTTCTTTAAAGAAACCGGTCAAGAGCTTTAAAACTTCTACCAAGTTTAGTTTTGTATTATTTTCTAGTTAATTAGCTACATAAAAAAAAAAAAACAGTTCTTCTAGTTTTGATGTATAACTCATACTGGTTTATACAGTTAAAATTTCTGCATAACACTGATGACATTAATATGTTGAAAATACTTTACGTTTGACTAATCAAAAAAAAGTTTAATATTAGTTATGTCGTTGCTAGCTTAATAAGTTTGAAAAAATCTTGAAAGAATATATACCAATTAAAACAATATGATAAATTTATTCGGTAAAAATAAATGTTTAAAGCAAACAATTGATTTTACAAATTACTTTGTTATTACTTGCTAAAAAATAATAACTTCTCGCTCAAAACACTAAAATGCAAATATTTAAAATAAAGATAAGAGCTAAAAAGGAACTCGCTACTTACCAAATAAACTTTGCTCCGGATTAAAAAGATTTATTTATCAGACAAAAACTTGATATATTCTCACAAAAACTTACAAAAATTATCTCAATTTAACTGTGAGTAAATAATAGTAACATTTTGATTTTTATTGAGTTTTAATAATCTTATTATTTTTAAGCATAATCTTTTTAGCATGGCTCCCAAAATTCTTATTCTGTTAAAAAGTTTAAGTAAAATAGCAAATTTTTTTTAGAAAAAAGATGAGTTAAAATAAAGTATAAAAGTATAGTATGATATACTTTGCTAATTAACAAACATAAGAGCTTTTGTATTCTTAATGACTTAAAAACTGTTCTCAATTTATTTACTATAAAGCCAGATCAGTTTTACATGTATAAACTAAAATACAATCATTTGAAATTTAGTTCTAATTTTTTTCAGTAAAACTAGCTGTCCTAGTCGAATTTTTTGAAACATTAAGAAAAATAAACTTGAAATTTGATAATTGATTAAAAGTCTACATACTCTTGTTCGAAGTTATAACTTAGTTCAAGCTATTTACATTATATGGTTTGCTAAAAGAAGTTGTGCTCAAAAGTAGTTAGTAATATAAGAAAATTTGTTCAAAACTAAACTAATTTATACTTTGTTTCAAAACTTTCAGTTAAGTAGATGTGTTACAGTTTCACAGTAACCAAGCTAACTATTTTTAGTCCATTGTAAACCTTTTTTTATGTATATTAAAACCTTTATCATTTAGTAGAGATAACGTTTTGTTTTAAATTATTTAATTTAAAAATTTTACAAAACAATTCATTTACATGTAAAATAGTTGGATAGAATTTAGACAATAGGACCGGAAAATGTGTAGTTACTTTAAAAATTTCATTTATTAATAAAAGCTCATAGAAATTAAAAAAGAGAACTAGACAATTAGTAAGAAATACTTATTATGCAGCGAACCCTAGAATTGTTTTTACCTCTTAACCACTAATAACACCAATTGGTAAGGAACAAGTATCAAAATTTAATAAAAGTATGGTAATCTACTAGTACAGTTGCTATTGTACAGCAAGTTATATTGGATTAACAACTAGAAATCTAAGGAAGAGAATAAAAGAACACATACCAAAATGTGTAGAGAATTTTTGCCTGTCTAATACGAAAGATGGTATACCGGTTAAGGTTTTAAACACATCTAAACGTTCATCTATTTCAGAACATTTAGTTAATAATCCAATTCGTGCAAACAATGATAATATAGATAGATTTAAAATTATTAAAATTTATAGCAATGTTTTTGATTTGATTAAATTAGAAGGCATTTTTATTTTGTTAAGGAAACCTGTTTTATGTAAGCAAAAAGATTTTGACTATACTGTTTCTTTATTTTCGTAACATTTTATAAGAATTGTTTTCATTTTATTTATGTTTAGTTTTACTGTAGATCAATTATATCGAAAATGAACTTATTTGGTTTTATATTTTACTGATTGCTTTTGTCTTTTATTAATCTTTTGACTACTTTATGATTACTTGGTTATTATATAAGTGTGTAAAATCTTATCATTTGTTATCATTGTACTCTACTGAAGAGAAATGATCGTAATATATTTAGTGTTTTTGAAACTGTGTGTCTTGTATAACTTATTGTAATATCATAAATAACCTAGCTTCATTTACATAACTTCTGGTAAAAGTGTATTTTTAACTTTGTTTAAAATACCTTTATTAGAAACAGCATTTATATGAAAATACCAATAAACCAATTAAGCTCAAACTTATAACATTAAATTTAAAAATTGTTTAACAAACGTTAAAAAACAAATGGAAACTGTTATATATAACTCTAATTAGTTATGTAAATGTTGCACAAAAGAATCAACATCTATAAAAGTCTTTGATTTTAGCGTCATTGCTAAATAAGTCTATCAAGAGTAGAGAAAGCTGGATATTGTTTAGATGTTAAGTAGTAATAATAAATTGTTTTAAAATAAAATAAAACTTATCTAAAATAGTATTGAATGTTCACAATATAATACATAAAGTTTGTTTTTAAAACCGTCAAAAAGCCATTAAATAAGACTGTTACACTAAAATAAATACAATTTATACTGTTTTATATCAGTTATAATTTTTTAGTAAAAGCATCAGATTTTCATTTAAAAGGCTACTTTAATTTGTATATACCGTATAACAAAATTTACATTTTTAATATTAGTTACGTCAATGCAAACTTTAGATGCGAAAAGTTTTGAGTAAACTGTTAATTTTTCAGAATTTTGTAAAAACAAAAAAACATAAAATTTCTTTTATATAATGAAAAAAGTTATTTGTTGCTAGTGACAGCTAAAGTTTCAGTTTTTACTTCAACCAAAAACAAAATCTGATATCTGCCTAAAAATACTAAAATGTTTTTTATAAAACTATAAAGGAAAAGTAAGATATTTAAAAAAAAATATTTTGTCTGGTAATAAACAAAATCTGCTCTCGGTTAGAGTTTTTATATTATTATTATTATATTGTTTATTGAGCAATGTTGGACTCAAGCATCAAAACCTGAGCCTTTTTCTTTTGTACTTTTTTATTGTTTTATGTGAAATCTTCATTACGACAGTGGTAAGCTTTTTTTTCAAAATTTGGCCCTTTATTGACAACAACCTACCGAAACCTGAAGTAAAATTAGCACTGGTTATTGAATCGTCTATCAATTTTTAAGACTCAAGTTTGCGAAACTTATAACTAAAGAAGCAAGCTATACAGTTAAGAAAAAAACTTTTCTTTCCATACACTGTGGAACGCATACATATAAAATATATCTAAGTTGGCGCTGTATGTGATTCTGAATAGAAATCAATTTCTTTAGATGTAACACTAATCAAAAGTATAAGTTATCTTCATAAAGTTAGTTACTTTTATTTATAGTTAGGCTATTAAAACTCTAGTACTACAACAAAGCGTATTTAGTTATGTAGTTAATTTATAAAGACTTTACATCAGCTTAGAAGTACATATTTTCAAAATTTTTAAAAATGTTTTAGTTTTGCAAAACAAAAAATTACTATTTATGAATAGCTACGTCAGAAAAAATAAAAGAATAATAATTTGTCGTTTGTGGAATAAACGGTTAAAACTCATTGTTTACGTTGACTTTACTTACAATAAATCTTACATAAAGTTTATAACACATTTTAACATAAAAATATTTTCTATTTTAATCATATATCTATCACAGGAGCAACTATAATCTTAAGTTTTGACTTCAACTAACCTTTCAAAAGTTTCTATTGGTAATAATTTTAAAATTGATGACACCAAAATAATTTAGAGCTTGTTTGAATAAGTAAATCTAAAAGTTTTCATAATACGTATATTATTAAAAAATCTTTCTCTAAAATTAAACATCGATTGACATACATTTATTTAAAAGGCATCTACTATAACAAAAATTTTAAACTAAACAACCAAAAACAATAAAAAAAATATATAACTTATACATAATCTTTATTTTTAAAGTCCTATCTAAATATTAAACCTATCGACAGCTAAAACAAACTAGTGTTTTATAAATGTTTAGTAAGATTAAAAATTTGTTTTAAAAATTAAGAGCTTTATCATAATACATAGCTGTTTCTTAGTTTTTACACAATTTGTACTGGGTTACACCAGTTGAAACTAATTTTATCAATTTAATGTAATAATATGATAACGAAGATTAATTTACTTTATAGTTAGTTAAAAATACAACTTTTTAGTATCAGTTACGTCACAGCGAACTTTATAGATAACTTTTTATTCTCAAAGTGTTTTGTGTATTAGTTGAACACTATTTTTTTCTACAAATATTTTCACTTTTTAATATTTCTTAATACTTTAATAATATAAAAAAAACTAGTGAAATGTTTTTAATTTTCAGATAAAATATAAAACAAAATCTTATTTCTGCTCAAAAACACAAAAATATTTATACAAGAAATAAAATGAAACTTAATGTATAAGTAATAAATACTTAGTCGGATAACAAACTTAGTATGCACTTAGATAGAAGGTTTATTAAAGAAAAAAAATATGTAAAAATTTACAAAAATAATCTTATTATTGTACATAAACAATGGTACTAGTTTAATTTTTATTTATGAAAATATTAAAGATTTTTAATCTAGGTACAATGCTTTGTGTTAGGTTGTCTCGCTAAAAGCATTTTCATGTAAAATCTATTAGTTTTCAAACACTACAGGTCGCATGATTAAATTTAACATTGTTTACTACGATTGAATTATTATTTTTCTTTTAGTTTTGTGATGAAAGTATTTTAATTGTCTTACACAATTTGCATGCATTTTGAAATAATATAACAGAAATCGTAAAAGTTACTCAAGCAACGAAATGCATGCATATAATGGTAAAAATATTAAAAAACTTCTAGTTTTTTAAAAGTTTCACCAGCTCAAAATGTAGACTTTACTATGATAATAATTTAATAACTATAAATTCCAAGATTCGACTCGATTTGTTTCCATTTTCTAAGTAAATTTTATCATTTGATAATCAATACGTTGTTTAAAACTTTAAAAAGCATAGTTTAAAGCAAACTTTAATATATTAAGTTGTTGGTTATGAGCTATAACCTTTCATGAATTTACATCCCTTTACTACATTCATATTCATCAAAAAGGTTTGAAACCTACATTCTAAAAATAAAACTATAGCTACAGTAGAAAAATCGATTTTATTTTGTTTGCATAATACTTATGTTGTTTAAATAGTAGTAAACTTTTTACATAGTTTTAGTAGCACACGTACTTACTAGTCGATTCAGTTTTAAAATTGTTTCTTAAAACTATCATATTAAAGATATATATATATATATATCTAGAATTTGCATCAACTTTTTTAAAAAAGTTTTTAAAATAATAACATATCGCTTTCGTCCTAAATAGGCTTATTCTAATAGTTCAGTGAAATATATACTGGTTTACATCAGTTAAAATTGACAATATTATCGTCAAGCTACCTTAAACATCAAAATTTTTTTTATATGATTTTCTATATAGTTTTTTTAATTTCAAATGGTTGTTACTTCACTACTAATTTAAGATGTATTAAATTTGTCCGAATTTTAAAAACAAAATATTTTTATTGCAAGTAATACTGTCATATATCTAATATATAGTTTAAAATTAGTAAAAAGAAGTTACAATATTTACTCCAATTCAATATAAATATAGAACTTACTGTGTTGTTATCTGTGCAAAAAAAAAACATGAAAATTCTGTTGGATTAAATAATTAGCAAAATAACACTAATAATTATATTTAACAGTATATTTTCAGCTATAACATATAATCTGGGTTTTTTGTGTTTTTTTTTGTATAATTTGGTACCGAAGTACAAATTTAGCATATATTTAGTAGCATAATTATCTAACTGTTTAAGTTATTCGATTTAATAATGACTTTATATGGCTTCACAAGAGTAAATTATCTTACATGATTTTAAGTAAAAAATACTTTTAGTTTTCTTGGTCTACAGCAAATGTGTTTGTATTGGATTAGCAGAAATAAGTATAACAGTAAAATTTAGTCTTAATTAGCTTAACTGAAACAATTAAGCCTTTTTTAAATCACAAACATTAATAGAACTAATAGTAGACATTGGCGCTTCTTAATTTTTTTCAAACAGTTTTAGTCGATTGTTTTTCTTTTTAACGGTTAACTATTTTAAGTATTTAATCTTTCATATAAATTGGCCCTTTATTTATTTTCTAAAATTTTAATATATTCTTTACTTTATAAATACTGCTGACACTTGTTTGAAAGATGACATGAGTTAAAGAAAATAATAATTATTGACATCCCAATTTTTATTTTCCTTAGATTTGTGAATTTTAAAAACTAAAAAAAGCTAAACTTCTTGTATTGAGTATTAATCCTAAATTATATTGAATAAAAAATACAGCATATATACAAGTTGAATTAAATGCATTTAAAGGTTTTACTAAACAAAGTGTATAAGATACTTAAAAAAAAGACAAATAACTTTCAAATATTATAATGCTGGTATAAATACTTCATTGTAAAACTTATACTGGACTTGTACCAGTTAAAAATGAAATTAAAAGTGCTCTGGAGGTGAGTTTAATAAATTCTGTCTCATTATTTTAAATTAAAAAAACAAGTTTTACTTTTTAAATCATCGTTACGTCATTATTAAAATTAAAAGTACAAAATTTTAAACAAACTCTTTTATAAAATATCTTTTTTAATTTTTTCTTAATTTGTATATGAAATTGCCTAAACTACTGATGTTTAATTAAAAACACAATTAGATTGATTAGGTAGAAAAAAAACTTAAACTGTCCTCTTTTATTTTTTTTTGTTTCTAACCCCTTGATTTATTTTAAAACTTCATAATCAAGTTGAAGTCAAAACATTTTACTTAAAATATTTATTTAATTATTTTTTAAAAGCGTTTATCGTTTTTAAATTTGTAAGTAAACTTTTAATATTTTATTATCTACGACTATAGCTTGTTATTTTCACAAATCTGTTTAAATATATTTTTAACATTGTATTTTTAGCATTTTAAAACCTAAAACATAGTTTTATTTTTAGCAGTTGTCCTTTAAAAACAATCCAATAAAAAGTTACTAAGATAAAAAAATTACCATTTAGTTTAAACACTCTAAAGAAATTTCTAATATTATTTCGGAAAAAAAAATTTTGGTCAGGAAAGTTTCAAAAAATTGCATTAAAATTAAAAATTAATAAGCAGAATTTACAAAAATGTTTACTTAATCATCAAGTTAAAACAATAAAAGGTAATTAGCTATAAATAAAACTTTTAATTAAGACGAGTTTAACTTATTTTAATACACTAATCATGTAAAGAGTTTATAGATTTTAAAGTTAATTCGAAAACTGTGTTTAAATCTGTTTAGTTTTATTGCTTGGCTTCGAACCTACAATCAGCTTACAAAGATAAAGTTTGTATTAATAAAACGTTAAAACATAAAACCTTCAACTATGAACGTGATAAAAATTGTTTACTCATGAGAAAATTTAATGTGATTGAATATAATTAAAAAATCTTGAGTTTTCATAAACATTACAAAATCAAGTTTAAAACAAAGTTTTATTATATATAATGAAGTTAATGGTTTTAATGTTTAAAAAATTTATACTTCTGCTACAAACTATTGGTAATTAATTTATATCAGTAAAGAGCTTAAAATATTTATTAAGGTGTTTTTAAATTTTAGAGCTGTTTTAGTGAACTTTAGTTATGTAATATTTTTCGCATAATCTACATAATACATTGAAAATAAATCTAAAATTGACAAATTTACCAAACTTTATCTGGTATTTACAAATTAGCGGTGAAACTAAACTTAATATATAAGAAAGAGACTTTTACATCGCCTGATCTATATTTAACTAACTTCGTATTTATTAACAACTTTTACTTTGTACAGTTTAGTTAAAACAGCTTGATAAAAGACTTTAATATAAGCTAAGAATATACTTGCACTGCAATGTTGATTCAATTGTGAGTATAATTCATACAGGGATATACAAGGCAAAAAGTTAAATTCATTATAATTGAAATTATAATAAACCATTTAGGTAAACCAAATTATTTATTACTGGCTTTCAGTATTCGTTTTTTTTTTTGTAATTACTTCTAAAGTTAATATATGAATATTCAATAAAAATAATAAAGTCATATATTTCTAAATAATATTTTTCAATGAGCACGAGTGGATAAGTCAAATTAATTCTTACACATTGACTCTTCTGGAAGGCAATATTCTCGCACGGCAACATTTTTGCACGGTCGTACTTTTACATAGCAACTTTATGGCTTAGTACTAAATTTTTAAGAACGTCCGGCGACATTTTTGCACAGCACGGCAACATATTGTATAAATAAAATCTTAACTTTGTAAACAGGAAAACACAATTACACGCCATATATTAATTTTAACAAATTGTTTTTTGTTAAAGCAACTTGATACTATAATGAAGTTCAATTTAAAAATTAATTTAAAAATGCATCAAAATACTAATATATTTTCACAAGACTTGTAGTAAGCAATATAAGAAAACAACGTGTTTTTTTTTTATCCTAGTCTGTAGTATGTATGTTTTGATTAGATTGACTAAACTAGAAGGATTAAACTTAACGGGTTAAAGTATTCTATTTAAATTAACTAAAAATATATAATTGAAGGTTATTTAATAATTAAAATTAGCAAATATTAATTCAACTATTAGTAAGGGTTTGTGCTAGTTAAGTTTAAAATGTCGATATTATTTCTTTTCTAATGTTTTATTATTTTGAGTAAATAATCAAAACTAAGTTGGTCTTTGATTTTTATATTGTTATTAAATTATCACTTACTTATATAAGCTCCCTAAATCAGAGACAAATTTAAAACTAGTTATTGAGACTCTAGATATTTATGTTTTAACATACAGAATTTTAAAAACTAAATAAGCAAGCTTTTTTTAATAAAACTTCTTGGTTTATATAATAACTCACGATTATACTGAATAAAAGATGACAGCTTTTCTAAGATTTAAACCAGTGTTAAAAGAATTTGGAGGTATTACTAATTGAAAAAATATATATACTTTTATATAAAGGTATACTATTCTTTGCTTTTAAAAAGTTTGTATTTCAGGTTTTTAATAACTTATAATGTAAACATAATTTCTGAATCCCAAATATAAAGGTTTTGATTAAATTTATTTTCATTAAAAAGAGAAATTTTTACTTTCTAACGATCGTTACGTCACTATCAAATTAAGACGTACGAAATATAAACAACATTTTTACTGAATATGTGTTGATTTCGTATGTGAAAACTACCTAAACTTATTATATTCAATTGTTAAAGTAATAAACTTAAATTAATAGTTTAGTTCTATTTTATTTTGTCTATAAATTTGGATTTAGTTATATAGTGAAACTAATGTAAGTCAATTGTTTCAAAACTTTATAACAGTAAAATATTTTATTTATTTATCAGCAAAAAAAAAAACATTGAAGTTAAAAAAAAACTATTTAAATTTTGGTTATTAGTTTTAAAAGATGTATAAACTATGTACCATATGTATACCAAAAAAAAAAAAGTAAAAGCAATGTCAACTTTTGCAATTAAAATAAATTTAACATCATCATATTCATAAACACATTAATAATTTAGTCAAATTAGTATATTTATTATATAATTAAGTTTATTATGTTTCTTAGACATCTAATGTTTGGTCTTTTAACTCAGTAAACAACTGTTACGTCATTGGAAACTTTAGATGTATAAGAGTAATAATGTTTTGTTTATAGCTGAAAAATACATTGTGGGAAGAAGTTTTATCCTTTTAAGCAATTAAACAGTGAGTAAGGTTTTAGGCTGTTTCAGTTTTAGATTCATTATTTTTTTACTCTTATATTTATTCTTATTTAGTATCATCAAAGCTAAGTAAGCCTTAAAATCGCAAAATCGCTTTGTTTCGTTAAACCGACAAAGAAAAGGATGTTGACGCCTGACTTTTAAGTGAAGAACAATTATTTAAACACATTTTCAGCCGTAAGTATTTAAAAATTCTAAATAAAGTAACTATTTATTATTTAAAGATGTATTATTAAAGCTTCTAAGACAATAAAATAAAAACTATCCTATAAAAAATATATGTTAACATCAAAAAGAAAACGTTTATATCAAAAAGTTTTTCTTTTTATAGCTAAATTTAAAGCCTATCACCAACTTAAAAAAAGCTGAAGTTTGTTTCAGTACTTATTTAAGATAAAAATTATGTAAAATTTAAAAAACTGAAAGATTTGGAAATTTAATTACGGTGAAAAGCATTAAGGTTGATTTATAAACGGACTACGAACCTCTTTTAAAAAATCATCTAGTTTCATAATAGAAGTATTACTGGTTTATACCAGTTAAAGTTTTTAACGTAAGTGACTTTGACAATAAGATGTTAAAAATCCTTCAATCTATATTTAGTTTATAAGATAATTTAACTTTTAATTATTAGTAACGTAACTGTGAACTTAAGAAGGTAAGTTTTTTTAGATACATCTTGGTAGTGAAAAAATTGTTTACCAACTAACACAATATGCTTTTTTTGTTCTTTAAAAACAAATGTTTTAATCAAAAAACAGTTTTTAGAAGTGATTTAGTTTTGACCTACTTTTAAAATTGAACAAACATCTCTCTTAAAAACCTAAAATGCTTTGCATATAATTAAAGTAAAATTAAGACAAAATAAGTAACTTATGTTCGCCTGGTGACTAATAAACTTTTAGCAAAAAGATTTATTTAACAGAGAGAAACTTATTATACTTTTTTTTTACACTTACAAAACTGCTCTAAATTTATTTGTGAGTAATTAATGCTGCGATCTTGATTTTTGATTAGTAAAAATTGTATTAATCTTTTTAAGCACAACCTTTTTGCATAAGAACAGTTCCAGTCCTTTACTTTTAAAAAGTTATTTTTTAGTAAAGATTAATTATTATCAGTACCAATAAAACATTTTTGATCTTAATGTAGTCATAATAGTATTAAAAAGTTGTGTAGTTAGAATATATTAACTTCAGTGTTAACTTATAAACAAATAATTACTTAAACTAAATTAAGCAGGCACAAAATAAGACACTTGAGTATCGATATTAGTTGTACAGTAAAATTATACTGGTTTTCACCAATTTAAAATAAAGAAGTTATATTTAAGTCATATTTATCACAATTACTTGCATTTTGTTATATGTTGTCAAAATATTTAACTTCTTATGGTCGTTACGTCACTAAAAACTTTTGAATTACGAATTTTTAACTAAAAAATTATTGTAAACTACTTGTGATGGTCGTGCACTAATTTTGCAAAAAATTAAACTCCTTGGTTGAAAAAGCTTTAGATTTTTTGATGGATATCAAGTTTATCTGATCATTTGTGACTAAAAATTGTTATTTTATTAGTATAGTATATTGTTTACTTTCAATTCTTTTAAATTCTTAGAAATATGCTGCAGTAAAGTTAATACCCATTGTTTTTATTACTATAGTGTTTAAATCACTTACGTTAAGTAATCTTATTAAACGAAAATTAAGATATTTAAAAATTGAAAAATTGATCCAAGGACCTGGATGCCCGCAAAGACCTCTTAGTCAAGTCGCAAATTATAATTATAATCAGCATAACGATAACAAAACAGTCATAAATAAAGCTATAAACGAAAAAAATCTAGTGTATTTAATCTAATCTAAAAATAACTAATAATTTAATGATTTTATCTATTGTAAACATACATTAAAGAACTTTTTTATTTTCATTAGTCATAAAAAAATGTAATTAGGAAAATGTTACACAAAGTAAATAAGAATTTGTTTAAAAAACGTATAAAAGCTTTCTTTAAATTTTAAGCATTTTTTATTTAAGTTTTTGATATTCTTAAGAATTCAGTCTACGAAAACATATAAATAGGGAAACATATTTAAAAGTTGTAATAAGCTTGTAAACCTTGTAATAATAAAATAAAAAAATTCCTAACTGCTTGGCTTTCTTAACAGTCAACTGTATGCAAACATTATTGTTAAATCTTTTCGTCAAACACAAGTTCTTTTATTTACAATAACAACTGTTGCAGCAACATTTAAAAAACGAAAACAATATTATTTTTTTTATAAGCGTGTAAATATTACAATACTGGAACGGCGTTTATTTTGTAAAACAATTATACTGCAACTTATTTAGTTCAGTTTTTCACATACGGAATCAAAAGTAAATTTAAAACTAAAATTTATCAAACCAAGTATTGATTACCATAGTGGATAAAAATCTTTTTTGTCACAATAATATTTCATCAAACACTTTTTCAAAACTAAACTTTATTAATTTTGTTTATAACTCGCTAGGCGTATACTGTTCTTAAACACATTTGAAACTTATAGTATCCATCACATAAGTTGTGTAAGATAAAATACATTATTAACTTATATAAAAAAAAATTCTATAAGGTAACTTAGTTTTTTGTAAATTATAGATTTTATTTATATTTTCTGATTTATAAAATATTCAAACTAAATTAAAACTCGTATATTAAGCTAAAAAAAGTTTATGATTATTTATTTCAGCAAAAAGATCAATTTAATTTTTATGAGATTATTTCAAATATTCTTTTTTTTTTAGTTTTATTAGATTTAAAGATTATACATCTAAATAATATTAAAACAAAATGTATCACGAATTTAAACTTATTTCTATAGTCAAACAGTATAAGTTGTGTAAATTTTAATTACGCAAATTACTTGAACAGCATTATATATAAATATTAATAAGGTGGCTGATTAACTATTCTTGTTGATAAATAAAAAAAGTTTATGCTCATTTTTTGCCAGCTAAAAATAAATACTTAGAGTCTAAGCTTTATATAATTAAAAGTACTTTAATTTAAATAACTTTGTAATTTTTTTTTTATCTATTGTTAATTACGTCACCAAAATCTTAAGATGCATGACAATCGCTTTGTTTTCTAAAAATATTAGCTATTTTTTTTGTTTTTTATTTTATATTTTATTATACTATTTTAATTTGATGAAAAATAAACGACCTTTTTACGCTTAGTGTATAAAATATTAACTTTGTTTTTAGTTTGCAAACTACATATTTGTATAATTTTTTACTCTATACAATAGCTTACGCAAAACAAGCTATTCATTGTATTAATTTACAACAATTAACTCAAATGCAAATAAAGCTAAAAATTTGTTTGATTTACAGTCTTGAAAAATTTTATTGGTTGTAGTATAGCCTTCAAATTTGAGTGAGCTGCAAAAGTCTTTTTTATTCGGTAAGTTATTTGTAAACGGTTACCAACACCGAGGTAAAAGTAAAGAATATCAAAATATAAAAACTCATAATGCTGTTTTATTACTTAGCTATAACTATAATAAATAAAGCTGAACTCTTTAATTCAAAAAAAAAGCCTTAAACATAACAAATTAGTCATAAATAAAATGCAAACATATTTCCTGTATAAAAACTTACAAGCATAGCTAATTAAAATAAAAAAGCGACCATAGATGACATACAATACCAATTTATTTGCTTCTGATGTATAACTAATATGACAATCATGACTTTTTTAGTCGTAAGCTATTTAACGTTTAACTTTAAATAACAACCTATGTTGTCAATAAAATATTATTTGAATAAGAATCCACTTATTTATGTACAGAGTATATTTTTATAATTTCAAGATGAGTATTAAGATTGGTATTAAGCATTAACGAGTTCTTTGGGCGAAACTTAGTTTACAAAATTAACTTTAGAAAAATTAAAATCTACATATTTTATCCTATTTTAAATTAGATACATATAACTTTTTTTTTTAAGATTAAATTCAATAGCTATATCTAAAATAATCTTTAGAGGTACCGTGGCTTTAAAAACCTCTTTTTATCCAAGATTTATCACTTTATAAAAGCTGTTGACAATTAATATAAACTGTGGATTGCTTCTTATCATTATAATATTGTTTTGCCTTTATTATTACGATAATAGCATATGTAAGTTGTATAACAAACATTAATGCATTTAGTGTTAACACACACTAGAAAGCATGATTTATTCAGATATTTTGAAACAGGGATTCATTAATGTAATATATAATTTTAAAAAACCTTTCGGATAAGCTAAAAACTATATTATTAAAAAGTTGCTGGATTTTCCACAAGTTTAAATTATGGTACTTTTTCACCATATATTATTTGCAACAACTGTTTGATTTTATCTTATATGAATAGAAAGATTCTAATTTTCAGTAATCGTTTCATCATTACAAGTTTTCGATGTATAACATTTTTGTTTAAAAAAATTATGATTTTGACCTATAAAATTGCATAGTTAACTATTGGACTGTTAATCAGCAAAAAAAAGTTTATTATTATTCTTGAAACACAACTTAGACAACGTTTTAGTTTTGTTGTATTTATATTTTAGTTATACAGTTTTATTTCGAAATAATAACTTTAAATAGTGTTAATTAAATTAGTGTAAACGAAAAAATAGTTAACTAAAAAAACAACTAAGTTATCTTACGTACTTTACAAGGTTTCTAGTTAAAGTAATTATAATACATAAACAGTTTTTTTTTTAATAATTCTTTATTGTGTACCTTTAGAATAAGCCTAAAAGGTAAAACTCTTACTAACTTAAAGTATACAAACTTAAATTCAACTACTGGTTAAGATGTAGTCCTCCACGGCCTGAGGTAGGAACTACCTTTAATTAGGGGAAGTCCCCTTTTTTTGTGCTAAACGCTTAGCGCGTTTAGCTTTTAAGGTTTTTACTGAATTTACCTTACTCATTAGGTTTAACTAAGTAATTAATAAGTATGTAATAAACTTAATATATATAATTTCTTTAATGTAGTGAGTTTATTAAAAACGTGATGTAAATGTGAAAATTAGGAAGTAGAAATAATAAAGCAGCTAATTTATCAGTAGAATAAAACTGCGAATATAAACACAACAAGAAAACACCAAAACCTTCAACTTAAAATGTCTTAATAATGTTCTTAAAGTGTCTGAATGACACAATCTTAAACACAAAATAGGTCTTACTAAAAATACTACTAATAATACAGAGTCTTAATATATGTCGTGCTTCATGCACAACGATGGCTAAACTAAGCACAATATAATACGATAAAGCAAACAAGCTTCAAGATCTTATAAAACGAAAATAATAAAATAGTTCTTATAATAAGTTCGTGTGCCTCTCGCACGGTCTTATACAGTTATACAAATAAATATAAAGTTCTTATAAAATGACAATCATAACAAAGTTCTTAAATTAAATCAGTGTCTTAATTTCTTAAAATTAATATGCTTTTTGCACGATCTTATGGCTAACTGAGCCAAAAACAAAAATAACAAACAACATATCGAACTGCGCGTAGTGCGCAAGCTAGGGCCTAATGAGCATTATCACAAACATTTTTAAAGTTTTATAGTGCAATTTGATATAAAATCGTCTAACGCCCCCTGGCGGTCATTTAAAATACAACAAAATGCATATTTTGTTACAAAGATGGGTGCTAGTTCAGTATACTATATGTTTTTTAATTAATTTACAGTTTTAAGTATATAAAGCTACGGTGACTTGCAATTATTTTTTGTCATTGACTTATTTAAGACTGGCGACACCAAAGTTTATCCATATATTATTTACTTACAACCTAAATTTGCTTTGCTTTAAACTTGTGAATTGTTTAAATTAAATTAACAAAATTTGCATCAACTAAACTTTATGTTTTAACTTATAACTCAATATTATGTTATATAAAAAATGACAAAATAAATATATAGAGATAAGTTGATTTAACATTAAATATTATAATAAGTACAAGTAGCTATAAAATTTAAGAAATTTTCACAAATTTCTATGTATTATAAAACTGATTCTAGTTAATATCGTTTCGAAATATAAACAAAAGCGTTACAACCTTTGACTGAGCAAAATACATTTTTTAATATAATTTATAAAATTTTATAAGAACGTTTTATTTTTATCAATCGTTACGTCATCACAAACTTAATTTGTTCTTAGTTTTAAGCAAAGTTTTACATAGATAATTATTTAATTTTCGTACATAAATACTGAATAATTCACTGTTGTATTAATTATCAGCAAATTAAAACAATGTTTACTCTTAAAAACAATTAACTTGAAATTTTTATAACTAATATAAAATTGCTTCCTTCAGTTTATCATCAAATTTCAATTAATTATATTACATAAACAGATACAAAAAAAAATCAATGTTTAAATATTATTTACATGTAAATGATGCAACTGTTGGTTATTAAAAATGATGAATAACTTATTATATTTATTATTAGATATGTTGTTTTCTTTATGAAATAAAAAATCCTTCGCTTTGTATATATTAAACTAACTTTTTATCGGGTTTTATATAAAAACTGCAATTTTATATACAATTTATTTAACAGTAGTTTATGCAAACAAATATTTTTTGTTTAATTTATAATCCATTATTTAAATGTGAGTAAAGCTTAAAACTTGTTTCTTTACAAATTTTTTTTTATAAAAGTGTGAACAAAATTGATTATAAAAAGTCCTTGTAAAATAACCTTCAAAACTACAATAAACTGCAAAAATCTTATTTTAATATTTGGTTTGTCATTTACAAATTGATGTCAATATCTAAGTAAAAGTAAAGGTTAATAAGTTAATGAAGCAATATAAAGTAGCTTTCAAATAGTAGTTGTTAAATTTATAAAAACTGTGTTTAAAGCCTGAAAAACGTCATAAATAGTATGCAAACTAAAATTTGTGTGTAAATTTTATAACTCGGCTGAATAAAATAAAAAGGCCGACTAAAGTAGTCATACATATCTTTTTATTGTTTCTGCTGTATAACTTTGTTACACTCATTAATTTATTTTTTGCTTCATGGCGTAAGTTCAACCTATCACAAGCTATAACAAAGCTAGAATGAAAAAGCAGAAAAATATTTATCTTTAACAGTCTAGAATCTTACCTAATTAAATATTGAAAGTTAAGGTACAAAACATTAATTTTACTTTTTGAACTGCTATAATTACCGTTAACATAGATTGATTTTAAGTTATATAATTTATACTGGTTTATACCAGTTAAAATTTAGCTCTAGAGCAAGTGGCATTTGTTTTACAAAACTGCTTTAATATATACTTAGTTTATAAGAAAATTTAACTTTTTATTATAAGTTACATCACTGCAAACTTAAGATGAATAAAGTTTTGAGAATTTTTTTATATTTTCAAACTTTTGTATACCAATTATAACAACATGCTTGAGTTTTTTTTAATAAATAAATGTTTAATGCAAACGACGGTTTTTAACAAAATTTTAACTTCAATTGTTATTAAAAATCAAAGTTTGATTTTTGCCGAAAAATGCTAACATGGTTTTACAAAAAGTTAAATTAAAGTTAAGTATTAACAAATGAATTCTTTTTCTATTTAATAACAATTAAATTTGAACCTGGTTAAGTTTTTTTTATTAATTTATTTATATAAAAACATACAAAAAAGCAGTAAATTTTGTAAACAATTGTAACCGTTTAACTTTTATTGAACAATAGTTACTTTTTTTTCTTAGAGTTTAATGAATTAAGGTGTTGCGTGTTTATTCCAATTTCTTAACTAATTTAGTTTTGCGTTAGTTCGGTTAGAATAAATATTATATAAAATTGTTGAAACAAGTTTTAGTTTCGTTAAACCAGCGTAATTAAATGTATCGTACATTTTAAATATATTTTGAGGTAATACAAACTACAAAGTAATAAAAAGCAGTATCTTGCATACAGAAAAGAAATATATTTAGCTATAATATTTCTGGGAACGGGTTATTTTTGCACGAGCGTCACTTTTGCACAAAGGGACACTTTTGCACGAGCGTCACTTTTGCATGAAGGGTCATTTTTGCACGAGGGAACACTTTTGCATGGCGACTCTTTTGCACGCAGGGTCACTTTTGCACGAGGAGACACTTTTGTACGGCGTCACTTTTGCACGATCGTCACTTTAGCACGAGGGATTTATACCTTTAAAAATAAATAGTAGATTAAAAACAATAATTAGGTTGTTGACTTTACCAAAAATAATCAGTATCATAAATAAAAAAACTTTTGTATGTATATCATTATAAATGTTTTTTATTTTACATTCAGAAGTATTTAAAGAAATATACTATTATGTTAAATGTTTTCAAACACGAATATCATAGCTGAAGTTGTTTGAACAAAAAATAATTTGTTATAAAAATATGAAGTGTAACTTAAATCGACAGACAACTTTTTTCAGATTAATTATTTGGTTCTAAAGTACAATAAACCATTAGTTTAACTTAAAATTATAATTAGTTAAAAACAACATTTATTTAGGCCTGTATTCATTTATAAAAAAATCAAGCAAAGATATTGAAAATAGTTTATACGAACTTTAAAACTGTTAAATATATGAAACTTATCAAAATGCATTTTGTTATAAGCTCAAGTTTCAATTACAGTTAAAAAATTAACTACAAACTAGATGTTTGTTTTTAAAAGAATATAACGTTTTTTGAATTTCTACTATATAAAATAATGGCATTTTTAGTAATAGAGAAATTATGAAAGTATTATGGTTTACTTGACTTGTTAAGAAGACAATAAAAACTTTTAGATTTGATAAATAGTCTATAAAATTATTGGCTCATTCGGTAAGTATTATATTAAAAAGACACATGCTTCATTACCTTTTCAGCTTTTATTGAAAAAATAGTAGGAAGATATTTAGTTTGTATAGCATACAAATAAAAATTTTGCAAAACATATACAAAATAACCTAGTATGAAGAAAACACAAATGTAATTAAACGAGTTAAAACTTTTTTGATTAAAGTTGTAAAAGTTATTTTAGAATTTTTTTTTAATTAATAACATTTAAAAAAATAGTTTTTAGTTTAGCGTATTTAATTTTACTTATTTACTGATCAACTACATTTATTTAAAAGTATATTAGTAATTTGTGAAAAATACTTTGCGATTTTATTTTAATGAATACTTTTTTTTTTTAATTACTTTAAATTCAAGCTTTACAACTGTTAAAGTTGTTACTACGTTAAATTATTGTTTTTATTTAAATTAAATAATGATTATACTGTTATTTTTATTGTACGACAAAAAAGGTCTCAATATCTAGGTCTAAGAAGTTAGTGTTAGACAAAATCTCTCAGTTATCGAGTCACACACCAAAAAATCAGTTTAACGTCTTTTTCAGTACTACTAAGTCAATTTGTTACACTAAGTTATACAATATGTTTTTTTTTGTTGCAGTGTTTTTTAAGTTTAATGAATTTATAAAAAAAACCTGTTCTAACTTTGTTGAACTTTTTTGTAAGTTTTAAATATACTTTTATTTAGTTCTTGAAGTAGAAAAGCAAAGTTTTTATTTTTTGATTGTTTCTTTCACCAAATAGTAGTAAATGAGATTCTTACAAATACTTAGTGCATTTAACAAAAATGATTTTTTTTATCGGTTGTAGTTTCATTCAACTACATAACAAAGTTTTAGTTCAACTTAACTTATATTAAGTAATCAAGACTTTAGACTTATTTTTAAATAGATAATTGTTTTTTAATATTCAGAAACTGATTTTAGAAGTGAAATATTTTTATTTTCTTTAAATATTCTCAAATTTTATTGAATTTATGCAAAATAAGCTTAATTAAGAGTATATTTTTATTTATGGTTGATTATTATCTATAAATTTGTTGCTTGATTTCAATTCACTATTGTACTCTTTGTATCAGTACAAAATAAGAGAATATCATATTTAATAGTAGAGTAAGTGTTTTGTTACAATAAAGCTTGTTAAAACAAAATAAATACATTTATGGTTGATAGTCAAACAATTAACTGACTGTTTATCTTTTATGTAACATAATACACCTTTTATAACAACTTTGAAAAAGAAAGCTTTTAAAGAATAGAGAAAGATTACTTAACTTTACTAGAGGCAATAAAAACATTTTTATTAGAAACTGTATATTAGTCAATATTTCTTTTGATCTTCGACAGTCAAGTAGTAAATAAAATAGAAACATCTTTTTCAATTCTTTAAAAGTTAGTTTTGTATGAAATATTGTAAAAGAATCATTATGCAAGTTGTTGAGCTTATATAGCATAATAAATTATATTAAAAATATTTTATCTACAATAAAAACACTAAATGTACAGAAATGTGAGATAATAAATATTAACTGGCTGGTGTGAGCTAAGCTAAATGTTGTGAAATTTAAGTGTTAATGAAGATGTTCGTGCCTTAAATATGCTTAAAAAATTTATTTAAAGTTTTTGGTAGTTGATAAAAGTCAAGTTAGTTTAGCCTTATAAATTCTAAAATAATCAAAATTTTTGAAAAATTTTTTTTTTTGTAATCTTAATTCGGTTTTATTAATCTTTTTTTTTTCAAATATTAATAGTGTTAAACAAGATGCTCGTACCAGTGTATGTTTAAAAAGTTTATTCAAGGTTTTTCGTATTTGATAAAATTAAAATTAGTTTAGTAAGTTAGACTTGAACATTTATATCTAATTTTTAGTAAATGAACTTATTTCAAAAATAAATTGTTATATCCCTGTTATAGTTATTGTAATTTAGTTTGATTAATCTTTTATTCAAGTCAGTACAACTATTAAAACTATCGCTTCTTCAAGGTATTGTTTTTTTATTTTACTTTTATTTAATATTATTTGAAGTCAGTATATTTATTTAATCTAAAACTGTTTTTTGCGGCAGTAATTTTGTAGTAAATAAATATAAAGCAATTCTTTTCAAGCATTTTTTTATACAGTTTCGTGGGAAAATATATACGGCTTAGTGTTGATAATCAAATTGATATTTATTAACTTTTTATTAACGATTAAAAATTACAATGCCTTTATCCTATCTAATTCAAATTAGATAAACAATTTACTCAAAAACCCCTTGAAATAAAAAAACTGAAAATTGAAAAAATACATATTTAAGTTTTTTTTCATGCTTGTATATATTATTTAATTATAAATGAAAACTATTTATGGAAGTAGTTTTGTGAAGATATAAAAAGGTGTAATATATTTTAAAGTTATGTTTTAGCAGTTAATTTTTTTATTTTTAAGTTAGAAAATTAAATTCCTTAAAAAATAAGAATCTTACGTTCGAAATTTATATAACTACAGCATAATTACATAATGTTTGCTTTAAGACCGCTACACACCCATGATAAAAATCTATTCTAGTTTTAAAGCGAAATTTATACTGTTTTACACGAACTAATTTTTTTTAATGTTAAAAACACTTTTGTAGAGGTTGTTTGCTTTATGATTAGCTTATAAAAAAATATTTTTAATTACGTCACTGCAAAAACTAAATACGATTAATTTTGATAAAGTATTTATACTTTACTTGGTAAAAAAATTGTGTTAACCAGTAAGCAAAACATAATTTTTTTATTATTAAAACGTAGTTTTTCGATAAATTAAGAGCTTTTTATAATACTTTATATTTTTGATAATAAAAACAAAACTTAAAATCTCCTGCAAAGCACTTCTAAGTTTTTTACAAATAGTTGAAATAAAACTAAAACATAAAAAAGGAATTTCGTTTTATTTAAGTAATAACTTAAGTTTCAATAGGTCATAGGGTTTTTATTTACCGAAACTTGAATTAGTTCTTTTAATTATGTGAATAAATTATGGTACCAGTTTAAATTTTATTAAATTATAATTTTACATTACTTTTTTTAAGTATGTAGCTTAGTTACTTTTTAAAGACTGACGATTGCCCTGTTAAAGTTTAGATTGTTCATTATTATTGAAACAAAGTTTAGTATTGTAAACCAGTATAATTAAATTTATAACACAATCAAAATAAATTTTGACATAATAAAGGCTACGAAGTATAATAACAACAATATACTTGCAACTTATAATAAATAATTTTTATTTGAATTCTATTTCTTTAAAATTAATATTAGCTTTTTATTAGTCATAAGCTTCTGTTTGATGACTTTTCTGATATTATATGAGCTTCATTTTTTTGTTTAATTAGCAAATATTATTTTTTATAATCGTTATGTCATTACAAAGTTAAGGAGTAAATAACATTAAAAAAATTTTAAAATTGTGATATTTGAACCTTAAATTTGGGAGAACTTACTTTTAATAATGAAAGAGTAATATAAAAAATGTATGAACTATAATAGAACTAGTTTTGTTGTTAATGTATTGTTATTTTATAGGTTTATTTCAAAGTAATAGCTTAACATAGTGTAAGTGTTAACTTGTTTTAAATTAAATCTGCTTATTCAATTGAAGTATAACTTTTAAACTGTTTTAAAATACTATCAAGTATTTTAAAGTACTTAAAAGGTTTACAAAATAAATATTACATACAAAGTGAATTTTAATTTTTTGTGGTTTAGATATAACTTAAGTTCTGTTTGAGTAGCTCGGTTTATAATTACTTTAAAATGGCTTCATAATAGTGACTTGTCTTTATGGTTTATAGTAAAAGTCAACAGTATGTGTGTTTATATTCGATTGGCAAAATATAAATTTAATTTAAAGTCACATAACTGAAATAATTATTTTTTTTTGTTTACAAATATGTATACAAATGATAGTAGAGATGCTAGATAAATTTCTCAAATATTACAATTTTAGTCGACAATTTTATTTTCAACGGATTTGTTTTTTGAGTTTTATTTTTTTTAGGCTACTGCGGCCTGTATTTTTTATTTATTTATTAATTTACTTTAAAAAGACAGTTAACACCTTTGTAAAACATGACCTTATTTAAAGTAAATAATAATTTTTGACATTCTAAACACTTTTTTCTTAAGTTTGTGAATTTAAAGAACTCAAAAAAACAAAACTTGAGTAATTATCCAAAATGATATATTAAATAATAGTGACAGCACATATACAAGTTAAGCTAAATACATTTAGAGGTTTTACTTATTAAAATGTATAAGATACTTTTCCAGAAAGCTTAATAAGACTCAGGTATTATAAAAAATGTTTATATACTTATGATTAAAATTTTGCTGGGTTTTTACCAGATAAAATTAAATTAAAGATGCTTTCATATTCAAAAACTGTTCCTATTTATTTATATTTAAAAAAAAAATTTTTTAAATCATCGTTACGTCATTATCAAATTTAGATGTATACAATTTTTCATTGAAAGTTGTTTTGATTTTGTACATAAAATTTCTGTAACTATTGATGTTTAACTAAAAGTATAAATTCTTAAATATGGTTTATTAAAAATTAATTTATTCTATTTTTGTCTATAAACATTATTATTTACTATATTTAATTTTATTACACATGATATTTTTTTATTTTGTATTTTTTATTTTTGAAAGTTTTAAAAAGTTTATAAAGGTTATCTATTTATAAGCAGAATTAAGGAAACTATTAGTAAACGAATAAAGAAAAACCATGAAAATGTAATCGGTTATAACTAAAAATTACAATAAAAACGACTTTAACTTATTTAGACACACTAATCATATGGAGAGTTAATATATTTTTAAAGTGGATTACAAATATTTTGTGTAGTTCTGTCTAGGTATTTGCTTAACTCCAAACAAAACTTAATTTTGATTAATATAAGCTATTCACATAAAAACTTCACTTATAACAGGAATAACAAAAGCTTACTTAAGAGAAAGGTTAATGAGATTGAAAATGATAGAAAAAATATCTTTAGTTCATATAAACATAGTAAAACTAAGTTTTATAAAGTATAATAAAGTTCAAATTTCTATAAGTTCTGAGGTTTGTACTACTACTAAAACTACTTGTAATTTAAACATACATATCTACAGCTTTAAACGTTAAGCAAGTTTAATTTTTTCGTTAGATTTAGTTAGTTAGCGATATACCCTTTAAAAGAATTGTTTAAATTTTTTTAGTACAATTGATGATACTGATTTATAACAGTTAAAGTTTCTGCATCATGACGATGAGAGTTAGTTGTAGAAATTAATTTAGTTTTAGTTTAAAAGGAAACTTTACTTTTTTAATGTTAGTTACGTCACTGCAAGCTTAATATTAGTAAAATTAAAAAACTCTTCATTTTTAAAGAAACATACACCAATTAATACAATTTGCTTTTTTTTTGTTCTGCAAAAATAAATGTTTAAAGCATACAATAGTTTCGAGAAATAATTATATTTCTACTTGCTAAAAAAAGAATTAGCCTCTCGCTCAAAACATTCACATGTTTTATAAATGTTTATACGAAACAATAATAAAAGTTAAGCTAAAATTTCAAGCAAAATGATCGATTTTAAAAACGTCTATATACTTGGTTAAGACTGTAAATAATTTAAAAACATTTATAAGTCTGTTCATTGTGACAATTAAAACTTGAACAGTTTAAACTCCGACAATGCAAATTAAAAAATTAAAAATGAAAGGCAAAACTCGAAAATTATTTATTTAAAAATTATAAAATGCGTATTTTGTTATAATTAATATCTACAAATACAATACGTATAGTAAAAAAAAAAGTTATTAAAAAGGACTAAAAACTACCAAAAACTACTATGCTCTAAAACACTTTTATCCATAATTCTAAAACTGTTTTAAAATTGTAAAAAAAATATGTAAAAAATAGCTACTGTAGAAAACATAAAGCTTGTCATTCTAACCGCTTTATACTTATTAAAAAAGTTAAAATATAAAGTAATGTTTACTAGTTTATACTAGTTAAAAATACAGTCTTTACGTAAGCGAACTTTTAATAAATATTGCTTAAATTAATAATAAGTTGATAAGAAAACTTAATAGTTTAGTTTTAATTACGTCATTGAAAGTGAAAATTCATTACACATAAGTTAATTACTTTTTTTTTTTTAATTTTTGAATACTGATTTACAAAAATTGATTTACTTGACTTTTAAAAACTAAAGTTTTCAAAACAAGCAACAACTTTTAGTGCTGTTTTTTAATTTAAATTAGGTAGAAAAACTGATCTCTGCCTTAAAACATAGAAATATTTTTAAGCGATCTAAATAAAAACAAAACAAAAGAAAGAGTTTTTCTTTACCTGGTTACGAGTTACCTTTGCAACCAATTATATGGTTTTATAAAAAAACACTAAACTTATTTAGTTTCGGTAAAAACAAATGAACTTTTACATTTAATGTCCAATTAACAAAAATAACAATTTTTTAGTCTTAAAATTTTAGAAATCTATTAAAATAAAACTTTTAGGAAAGTTTATAAACACACAGGAAATCAAAAATATGTCCAAAAACAATTTGTTATTTTAAAATATTTCTTATATTTTAAACAATATGGTTATAGCTATAAACAATAACAATAAAGCTTTATCTTTTTTTAAAGCACTGTTTTAACCTAAAACTTTAAAGTAGACAATAACTCAACAAAAAACATCGGCGAAAGTCTGCAGAACAGAAGTTAGGACATTCGTTTGCCATGAGACAAGCTCAAGTTTTAAACACGTTCAAAAAGTCTCACGGCAAACGAAAGTCCGGACTTCTGTTCTGCAGATTTTAGCCGATATTTTTTGTTGATTGTACTAAAACGAGCGTACCAGATGTCTTGCCTAGTAGACAATATTTTAAACGTTGCACGGCAAAGACAATTCTGACGTCACTAATCATTGCCAGCAAATGGTTGCTTCATCGGAAAGCATCATAAACCGTTAATAGATTGATGATTACAAAATTTTCGGTTGTGACTGACTGATGAGTCCTAATAAGGACGAAACCGGTCTCAGTTTACCAAAACTTGTTGTCTAATAATCGAATAGCCATGATCAATCCTTTCATTAGAGTATAAACTAAAATTAAATGTAAAAATATTACGGTTAGTCATCAAAAAGTTAAAGTTTTTTTTTTGATAAATTTTCTCTATATTGAACTATAAGTCTTTTATAACCTAGAAATTAATTCAGAAGTAATTTCTTAGGAAAAAATTTTTAAATAAAATGACTTTTTTTTGCTGTATTATAAAAAAAAAAGTTTTTATCACAATTTATAAAATAACTTTTACAAAAATTTGTATAAGTTATGTTATAAATTGGTTGAGAAGCAACCTCATAAGCTTCTCTATTTTTAAGCAGCAAGTATATCTTACGTTTAGTTAATGAGAAACAAGCATAATTGTCTAGAAAGTAGTGCTAAAAAAAATAGAGTTTAAAAAACTTTTAGGGAGAATCTTTTTTATTGAAAAACATTTGTTGATTTTTTGAATAAAGTTTAACGTTTTCTTTGGGCTTAATAATCAGCGAGGAAGTTTAAAATTGTATTATAATGAAAACTACTAAAGTAAACTATAATAGAAATATAAATTTCTTGTATTTGTATTGTAAAAGTATGTTTTCATTTCGAAGGAAATACTATATATAGTTTTAGTTAAGAAAGAAAAGACTTGTTAAAAAAAAAAACAGTTTAAAAGTTGCTGTAAACTTGCTTAACAATACAACATGATGTTTACAAGGTCTAAAATAAAACATGTTTAAATAAATACAAAAATGATTTTTACTTTTTTTGGTCGTTTAAAATTAATATAGTATTAATTTGGCAAATCAAGCCAATTGATAACTATTTAATTTTAAGTTACTAAATTAAATAAACTTAATCTTGTATTCTCAAAAAATTATTATATCTTTTAAAATGTAACTTAAAAAAGATTCACACTATTTTAGTATTTATAGATAGTTCAAAAAATTATATTAATGTTAACTTTCGCGAATCTACGCACTCGTTTAGTTACGCATTTAATTCATTGAACACATATACTACTAAAAGGCTACCTAATATACCAGAATTTATATTTTTATCATTAATTAAAATTTGTATTCCTAAAAGTAGTATTTTAGTACATCAGCTATCACGATGTATAGTGTTAGCTACCAAATATATTACTTTTATACTGTAAAAATTTTACTGGTTCATATCAGTTTTAAATTATTAATAATAAAATTCTAATATATCTAAAACCATAAATACTGTAAAATATATTTATTGAAAGGGAAAATAACACTTTTTGTTACATAATCCTTACGTCGCTACAATGTTAATTGCATAAATTTTTGGTTAAAATAAGTTTTTATTTTGAGCTTTAATTTTCCAAACTTAATGTTGGATTAGTAATCAGCAAAGTTAGATTAAAATTTATTTCAGAAATATAACTCAAACTACACATTATTTATTGGATTTTATGTATCATTGTTGTTATTTTATCGTTTTAATTCAACGTACGAACTTAACATACTTTTTAGCAGCCGTTAATCGTTCAATTTTATTAATAATTTGGTTTAAAAACTCCTTTAAAATTTTTAAGAATATAAACATGTTTTTACAAATTTATAACATAAGGCTGTGGTCGTCAAGGTGTATACTGGTTCACACTTGTGTGCACGAAATTTATTTTGGGATGCACGAAACTTTTAGGGTACACGAAACTCATTTAGGTTTCACGAGTAATTCGAAACAAATCAGTTTTTATTATAATATTTTTCTAGTTTAAGCGACATATTAATATTAAATAAAACATTTTAAGAGTACTGTACTGGGAATTTTGTGTTGATGGCGGAGATGTGTTCAATTAATAAGTATGTAAGACAAAGCCATACAAATAAAATATCATTATGAAAACAAGGTAAACAAAATAGAAAGGTTTATTAAAAACAGGATCAAATGATAAATTTAAGTTTTAGTTGTTGGAAGATTTGCATGTAAATATAAACTGAGTTATTACTTTAGAGGACAAATGAATTAGTAAAAATGTTAATAAAAGGACATAGTGACACCACTAGCGGCACTTAACAAAGTTTGACAATAGGGTGCAATGATTTTATTTTGCATTTTGGTGTACACATATTTTGATTAGCTTGACGACCACTGACCTAAATTATAACTAAATTCTATATCAGATTATCTTTGTATCAGATTGGCAAACAACACTTACTAATTAGAATAATTTAGTGTAAAGTATCTGTCATGCAATCAAAAGATCTTAAATTAAATAAAAAAACAAAATTCAACTGTTAGTATAGATCGATTCTAACTTGTTATATAAAATTGAATTTATATTAGAATTTGGTTATTCGTATTATATTGTTATTTTAGTTTAAATCTTTAAAAGTACGACATCTTGCTTTTTTTTTTAATAGTTCTGGTCCTTTACCTATAAAAGTCTGCCAAAACTTTAAATAAAATAAATACTATTATTTTTTATGTATCACACTTAAAACTTTATGTCAGTGTATATAAAAAACTAAATTAATAATCTATTTTATCAAAATATTTTTTTTTAATTTACAATAACCAAAAAATAAATATAAAGTATAAATTAGTTAAATGTTGATTAAACTGTTAATGAAAAAAAAAGGTAAGACTAGCAACAATTTACATAATTAACTTAGATATTTTTATTTAGACTGAAAAGACTCTAGTAGTACAAGCAAAGCTTATTCTAGTTTTGTGGTTTAATTTTACTGATTAGATATAAGTTTAAAATACTAACATTTAAGTGGGTTTAAATAAGTTAAAAATTATCTTTTTTTCATTTTCATACTATACAATAATTTACTTATGAAAAAGGGTTACATCACTATACATTCGAGTAAATGGTTAATTAGCAAAATTTTTAATTTATAAATGTTGTTATTTAGTTTGAGAAAGTTTGCTCCTAATAGTCAAACTAATAAATATTATTTATTAGCAAACTAAAGTCTGAAATTTACTTTGTAACAACAATAATATCAAATATTGGTTTTATTTTAACATATTTTGCCTATATAGTTTTATCTTAAGTAACTTGGATTCAGTAAAACTAAACATATTTTTAGTAGTATGAATTTAACGTATACGTCTTATTGTTACGGAAAAATTAGTTAAATATATTTTGTAAACATTTATTTTATCTTTAGACCATTTAAAAAAATTAGTACACTTTTCAATGAAAGAAATAGTTTATATATCTTATAATAAAAATAAATACGAAGATTTAATAGTTTTAAGTGAATTGCACTTTGTTAATAAAAGTCTCAAAATTATTCAAAAATAGTAAATAAATTTATAAAGACGTAAGTTAAGCCAAAACTTTATGTTTGCAAAATATTTTGTTGCTTGTTTTTTCTGTAAAACTTATTGTATTACAAATCAAAAAAAAATATTAGTAGCTATAAAATATAAGACTAAAGTTTATTAAAAAAACTGATTCTACTCCAATAAATTACATATAATAATCTCGTTATTTTTAGGCGTGTAAAATTTATGATTTTGAAATTTTAAATCTAATTGTCAACCTAAAAAACAACTAAGCGTTAAAAATTACCTTTAAAGTAACATAAATCGCCTAAATTTTTGCAAAACTAAAAATTATTATTGTTAAAAGTTTTGAAAATTAGTACAAAAAAGAAAAAAAAATGAGTACACAATAATATGAAAATATTTTAATATTTATTATTCGATCAAAAACCTTTTTCTTTGATTAAACGTTTTCTGTCATACAATTTTACACCTAAAAATAAAGTTTTTATGATTAAAACCAATCTTCTTTAACTAAACGTTTTCTGTCATACAATTATTTTAATAACTCATCTACTATAGCAAAATCTTAAAAAAATTATTTCAAGCAGCAGTTTATTGATCCCTACGTTATACAGACTTTGAGTAAAGGTTTGTGCTGGGTCAGGTCTAACGAAACTGTTTCGTTAAACCAACTTAGAAAAGTCTGCTGAGACTTATGTTTCAAAAAAGGATAGTTATATAACAGTTTTGTACATACAACACTTTAAGCAGCAAGTATGAGAAAGTATCAAGCAATATTACAAATAAGTATTCTATATTATAGTATATAGTATAGTTAGAAACTCATTGATACATAGAAAAGTATATCTCAAGTATAGATATAAAAGACATATCATAGATTAAAACAAATTGTCAATATTTTTTCAAATGTCTCATCAAAAACATAAGTTACTGGTACTGTACAGACCGATAAAACTATTGCTTTCTTAACCTATTTGTGTCGAATTTTGTGTTGTATAATACTGTTTTTGATTTCCTCATTCATTTCATTTTAAAGAATTTTTCTTATTAAGCATATCCAAAGCTACCGAGACCTGCAAAAAATGTTTTGTTAGTCCTACTTAGAAAAGACCGCTTACACTAAATTTTCAAGTAGAGAATAATTACTAACACACATAACATTTACAGCTTGAAGTATGTTAAAGTTATAGCTAAAGTAAAAAGCTATTTTATATACCAAATTATTTTTATATATAATAAGTAACAAATACATACATAAACTATAAAAAAAATCATCAAAATATGTGTTGCAGTTTTAAAAAAATATTAAAGTAGCATTAAATGAAAAGTATAAGTTTGTGTAATTGTGTAGCCCGACAGTATAATCGCACTTTTAAGCTTATTTATTATAGATAGAGCTTAATTAAAACTTTTAAGGCTTTTATTTACAATTATGCTACTTTTTCTTTTATCTTGTAAGAAAAGCAAGCGTTTAAATAACTATTTTTTTACTATAAAATTTATATACATTTTATAATTTTTTAATAAAAAGTGTTAAATTAAATGCTATAAATTTGAATAATTATCCTAGAACCAATAAATAGTATTTAAACATAATGACTCCAAAAAGTATGTTTGAAGTTTTTTATTAAATATTAAGTGTATTTCATTTTACAATTGACAAAGTTTTATCTAGATTAGTTCAAAAAAATATTTCCATTATACTTTAAATTTAAACTTTTTAGTTGTTTTTAAATGTTTTAATTTTATTAAAGTATGCTTGTGGTTAGACTAATTATTATCATTGATAACATAAATAAAGTTTTATCAGATGTATAAGGTATTAAAAATAAATTGTATTATAGGCTTTATAATTTAAAAACTTTAAAAAGGTTTATATCTAATATATATATTATTTATACACACAAAAAACTACTAGTTTATTCATTAAATTTATGCTGATTTTTTTACCAGCTAAAAATATTTGAGTTTATAGTTAAGCCATAGTTCTTTAAAATTTCTATGATTCATTAGTTTTACTTTTTACTAATAAATCCTGTTTGTTCAAAAACTGGCGATTATTCAATTAAAAACAAGATAAACTATTATCATTAAAAATATTTTTGTCTTTTTATATTGTAATGATAGCTTAGTTAATGTTACCATATATTACAAATGCATTTTAAGATTATATAAACTAAAATGGATGTCACTTAAGTAGCAAAAAAAATATACATACTTATCATTAAAAAGGTGGAAACGAAAAGTATTTGGTTGAACAAAATTTATACTGGCTTCTCACCAGTCCAAAATGTAAGACCAGTACATCTGTAAAACAAATGCTTTTATTTATTATAGTTTAATATGAAAGTTTTAGTTTATAGTAATCTTTACGTCACTACAAACTTTATAAATTTAGATTTTATCAAATTTTTGTTGAAAAAATTGTGGCTTTTGTCTTACAACTTTGTTTGAAGTATAAGTACTATTATAGGAAGGTTTTTGAACGTATTTATATACCATTTGCAACTTAATATGAATAAGTCATTCAATTTTTTTTATATTTTATTACACAAAGCTTTTCAAAATCATACAAGATTTCTTTGTCAAGTGATAAATTTTAAATGAAATTTGAAAAAATGTTTCTTAAGTGAGTAGCTTAAAAAATAACTTTAAATTATGACGTATGAATAAATTAAATTAAATACAAAAATTAGAGATTCAGTATCTACAAACAAATAGACGGTGTTGCAATGGGCAGCCAATAAGCCCCAATCCTAGCCAATTGGTTTGTAGCATCAAAAGAAAATTGTTAATTACAGACAGACCCAAAAAAAAAACCTCTATTCTACACAAGGTATGTAGATGATATATTCGTAGTCACACAAAACCAAACTGAACTAACAAATTTCTATCATGAAATGAATACTCTACACCCAAACTTAGATTTCACTTTAGAAAGATTCGTTGACGGAAAACTACCGTTTCTTGACACTGAAGTAAAACAAATATCAAACCAACTACACACAAATGTGTACAGAAAACCAACTGACACAGGTCTACTTATGCAGTATACTAGTATTTGTCCTAAATCTTTGAAACTCAGTTTAATAAACTTTTATCTATATAGAGCGCTTAATATATGCTCAAATTTTACCGCTTTTAAAGATGAACTTACAAAAATTAAAATCTTTTTACTCAAGATCAGTATCCAATAAACCTTATAGAGTCCAAAATCAACAAATTTCTTGAAGCTCACAAAATCGACAATTCAACATTTAAACAAAATGAAAATATTAACACAAAAAATGAAAAGAAAACAGAAACCGAAAACTACGCTTATTTTACAACAGTTTACGTTGGATGTTGTTCAATAAGATTCCAAAAACGAATAGCATCCATATTTCAAAAACACAGTATTAGTCTAAAACCGGCCTACACCAGCAAAAAGGTTTCTGACTACTTCAGCAACAAAAGTAAATGCTCGGAAGTATTTGACGAAAATGTTATTTATAAATATACCTGCTCTGCAGATCAGAGCATCTCTTACATTGGAGAAACATCACGGCAAATATTCCGACGAATTACAGACCACTGCGGAACAGATAAAAACAGCGCAATATTTGAACATCTTTTTAATTGCACATCCTGTCAAAAATCTGACATTGTTCAAAATTTTAAAATTTTAAAACGATGTAAGAAAAGCGAACCCTACAGCCTGGAATCAATATTTATTGAGGAAGAGCGACCTAACTTAAATACGCAAGTAGCATTAAATGGTAAAACAAAATTCTTAACAATCTATTAATAAACATACCTTTAGTTTTAATTACTAATTCTCTAATTTTTGTATTTATTTTAATTTATATATACGTCATAATTTAAAGCTATTTTTTAAGCTACTCACTTAACAAAAATTTTTTCAAATTTCATTTAAAATTTATCACTTGACAAAGAAATCTTGTATGGTTTTGTAAAGCTTTGTGTAGTAAAATATAAAAAACAAATGAATAACCTATTGATATTAAGTTGCAAAAATTATTCAAAAAAAAAACTTAAACTTCAATTGTAGAATATCTTTGTTGCATGTTTAAAAGCAAAATAAACATAGTTAATAACTTAGTTTGAGCAAATCGCCTAAAATATTACTTTAAAAATGTTTCATATTACTAACATAGTTTTAAAGGGTTTTGAGTGAAATTATAAATAAAAAAAGTTACTAATAGACAAATTACTGTTTCAAACAACTTTATTTTTCTCTGAATTTAAGCATATTTTGTTATACTATTAATTTTTAAATCATTTACTGTAATAAAACCTTTTTAGTTATTTTTTCGCTGAAATAAACTAAAAAATTTGAAAATTTCTTATTTTCAATATCATGTTTTTTCTAGTTAGAAAATTAAACTATGTTTGGTGTTTGTTTAAATGTTGAGTAAGAATGATAGATTGTTACAATAATTAATAATCACAACTAATCTATACTGAAAAATTTATTGTATAAAACATGAAGCTTGACTTTATAACCGCTACAAATCATATAAAAGAGCTTATATTATTAATAAATAATGAAGGTGACAAATTGAAAATTTAGCCTATTGTCATCATTGCTTTAATTTATAATTAGTTTAAAAATATAAATATATTTTTAATTTTAGTTACGTCACTGCAAACTTTAGACGCATGAAACTTCAAAAAAATTAATTTTTTCAAATTGTTTCTAAAAGAAATATGCTATTTTTATACTACAAAAATTTTTATTTGCTGCAAATGACATCTTTAAGTAAAGTTTTAATTTTATTTGCTAATGAAAACCAAAATTTTATATTTGTAACACAAAACTAATATACTGTTACGAAGAATTTCAGTGAAACTAAGATATAATAATAAACTAATCTTTCGCTTAGTATAATTTAAACTTAGCACGAGGTTGAAAGATTTATTTGAAGAACAAAATTTAATTTACTTAAGTTAAAATTTCATTTCGATTCAATTGTAAGAAATTATAAGAAAAGTAATTCAGAAAATTTTTTTTTTTCTGTTTTGTGATTATATAATAAATGACTTAAATCACAAATTTTGATACAATTCCGTAACGTGTAGTGACATAAAGAACAATTTTTTTTATATTCTTTATTCAAATAAAATTTTAAAGTCTTAGATATAATAATAACCCTAATATCTTTTTTAGTTTTAAAATTAAGGTCATACTGGCTTTTGCCAGTGCAAATACAAATAACTGGAAAAAGTCAATGATTGACAAAAACTGCTTTATTTATTTTTATGAACTTTAGAAGTTTTATTTTTTAATAATCGTTACGTTATTACAAACAAAAGATAAATGATTTTTTTATAGGAAAGATTGTTATTGTTAGGCTATATATTTAATATCAAGTTTTTAGTCATTTAAATAAAAGTTAATAGTAAAGCTAAAGCTTTAAATTTAACTTACACTTAAAATATAGATAGAATCGCGCTATAGTTAGTTTCCAATATTAGTTAAATTTAAATACTAATGTAATTTTAATTAATTATAGTTCTAATTTATTTTAAATTATAATAGAAAATATCGTTTAAAAATATTTTAAGTCAAAACACTGTTTTTTTTCTATTAATCAATTACTTCACCAGTCAATATAGATGTTAAACACATATAAGGAAATGTTTTTATAGAAGAGAAAGAAAGTTTTAAAGTACTAGTTTAAAATTATTTTATCGCTTAGAAAATTTTCTTTAATAAACTTAAAACATGGATAAAACAAATAAAAAATGTTATAGTTATGTTTCAACAACAAATTATCTTAATTATACCTTTTTGTTTAAACTATCCGTTTAAAAAAATTATAAAAACTTTTTGTTATCTTAAAACTTATTACCTAAAATGTTGTTTTCAGTGATCTATTTTACTTACATTAATATAACGATAATCTTATTATTTAGCTTTTTATACTAATGTTTTACATTTCTTCTTTAAAAATGAAAACAGTCAAAATGTTTTTTTTATGTACACATCAAATAAATGTCTACTAATTTTTTAATTAATATTGTTATTTTTTGTTAGTCATAGAATTATTATAGTGCTTGCAAAGCTACTTGTACAAATTCTTATGATCTAAAAGCTGTGTTAAAAGTAGTTAAAAATGTTTTCAATAAACATATTGAAAAAAATTAAAATTTCATGTAATAAAAACATATATCTATACTAACAAAAATTATGATGTGTAAATAGTATTAAGCGTGTAAATTTAGCACTAGTAATTGTTTTATATAAAAACTATAATAACCATATATTGGTATTAAACTGTAACTCTAATAAAAACTAAAATTTGCTTTATTGAGAAAATATTATCTTAGTATATCAAAAAAAATATATTAGAGAGATATATATTTTTAATTATTTATTTTTAACAAGTTTCATCAAACTATATCAAACTTATCGTATCGAAACATAAATTGTATTAGTTAATAAGCAGTTAGGCTAAAAACAAACTAAAATGAGATAATTTACTTCATGTATTCTTAATAACCTACACAATATTCAAATTGAAGTAACACTCATATTTTGAAAATTAATTCGAGCAAAAATAGTATATTTATTATAACAGCAAAAACAATCAATTTTGTTAATAAAAAATAATTGTCTGATTTTGTTTAACTATTGTTTTTATCAGATACGTAAATTATGAAGAACATATCAGAACATATCATTTGTTAAGAATCTTAATGGATTTCTGTTAAAAAAAAACACATGTTATATTAATATTTGCCATAAAATTGTCTAGAAAACATCACATACGTGTTTATTTATAAGCACCAAAAAAGCCAACCTAGTTGTATAAACAAGTTTATACTGGTTTTTTATCAGCTAAAAATAAGTCAAATACCTCACTGTCAAATATTACTAAAACTGCTTAAATTTATTTCTATAATATAAGAAAGTTCTGCTTCTTAACATTCGTTACGTCACTCCTAACTTTAAAGATGCATAAAACTTTAACATAAATTTTATATTAAGTAAGAATCAGTATTAAAATTAATTCAGCTCTAAAAAGAACGTTTTAACTATTTAAGCAGTTCATTGCACTATATATGTAAAGCTGTATTTTATTTAGATACTAAAGCTTAATGTCCACTATATTTCTAAATAATGATGACTAACTTTACACAACAAGAAAATATATTACAATTTCAGACTACTAAAGTATTTATATTAGGTATATTTATGACTATATTGTTGTTTTATAAATTTGGTTGCACATCGAATAGTTAAGTATGGTGATTTGTTTTTAATTTAAATTTCAAATGCTTGTATTTTTAATCGTACATAACCGTTTTATTCGTGGGCCTTGTTAGCTCAGTCGTTAGAGCATTGGCCTTTTAATAAACGGCTAGGGTATATTATTTCAAGTTGAATATTATTAAGTTAATAGTTTAGTGTTCAATAATTGATTAATTAGGTTAAAAAGTGTAGTGTAAAAGAAAAATTAAACTACATTAGAAAAAGTGAATTCATTTTTTATGTTGTTTTATTTCAAAGAACAAATTTAAAACAGTTTAAGAAGCTGAAGTTTAACTTATTCAGAGAAATATTCTTAAATATTTATTTTAAAACTGTTTGTAATAACTAAATGGTGTTAAAAAGTTTAAATAAATTCAATGAATAAGAAAGTGACTCTAGTTTGTCCTATTATATAATAACTTGTTTTAGGCAAACAAAGTCAAATTAGTTAAAATATTTAAACTTAAGTAACTTCTTTAAAAGAAAAATACTTCAAGCCCTTAAATACTTATAAATTAAAGGCGACGATTATGTTGAAATAAATATTGTTTAGTGACATACTTAATTTTTATTACTAAAGCTGATTAATTTAGATAGAAGTAATAAACTATACATTGACAAAACATTTTCTTCATATAAAAAATCACAAATACATTATGCCAACATTGACAACAAATGAAGATATAAACTTAATATATTTATAAATAGGTAAGTAATATTCGCGTAATTCTGGTTTACATTCAAGTTTTTTATTTAAACTTATACTGGATTTTTACCAGTTCAAAATGTAAATGTAAAAGCATTACAAAACAATTAACAAATAAATTAGTTTGTTTTTAATTTATAACACATCACTAAACTTTTTGATTATCTAAGTCACTTTAAATTTTTAATTTGTAGAATTTTTGGCATATTTTGTACCTTAAATTTTTTGATTTTTGTAAATGATAATTGCATTAAATTATTATGTTTAATTATAAGAGAAATTAATTTTAATGTTTGATTCAGAAAAAAGTTTAAGTTAATGATTTTATTTTATTGTCTTTTTCTATAATTTTTCAACTTGATTTATTGAAAAACTCTTTTCTTTTTTTTTAGTTTTAGTATCTTCAACTACTATATAGAATTTTAAATATAACGAAAATTATGTGCGAAAATGTCTTAAATTAAAACTTTATTTGTTAAAGAAAATTATCAAAATAGTTAACCTTTTTTAAGCCTAAATAATAAAAAAATCTTACAATTATTTAAAGTGTAGTACTTTGGTTAAAAAAAAAATATGAGAGTGTTTTTTTCGCTCAATGAATTTTAAACAGTAACTTTATTTACTAAAAAGCTAAGTTTAAAAGTTTAACCGAAACTTAGTTTAGTTGTATCTTATTTATAAGTTTCTAAATTTACTAAAATATTAAAACTAATGTAAGTGCGTGTTTAATAACTCTATAACAGAATGAAAATAATTTAGATTTTTTTATCAGCTAAAACAGTCAATTTAATTTTTTTTAAATTGTTGTAATTTTTTTGTATTAGTTTTAAAAGATTCGAAAATTATTTATAAAATTGACCGCAAAAATATAACATATTAAAAATTTTAGTGTTTTTCGGTAAAACAAACAAAAAAATAAGAATAACTAATGTTAACTAAGCCATTAAAATAACTTAGAAAACAATAAATAGATTTAAATATATTAATAAAGTTGTTAAATTAACATTCCAATTGTATAATTAAGTTTATGCTGGTTTTTTACCAGCTAGAAATTTAAGTAATTTGTCTGAGGCAATTATTTATAAAACTGCTTGAACTTATTTTAACTTTATGCACTAGTTTAACATTTTAAAAGTCGTTATGTCACTATAAACTTTAGATGTATGAAAGTAACAAAGTCATCTTTTAAGCTGAAGAAAACATCGCAGCCAGCAGATTTGGGATTTGAAGGTTGCAGTTTGTTGATCAATGTATTAAATAAACAGTGAGTCAAGATCTCGGCTAGTTCAGTATTTGATTTTTTTTTTAAATATTAAACTATTTCTTCTTATTTATTATTTTCAAATCTATCTAAGCCTAAAATACCATTTTGTTTCGTTAAACCGATAAAAAAAGACTGCTGACACCTAAGGTTTACGTTATAGATAATTATTGGTAGACATTACATTTGCCATAAGCCAACTAATTTGAAAGTTATGACTTAAGTTAAAAGCTGTGTTATTTAAAATTCTAATATAATAAACATTTTTAACTAAGCAAACGAAAACAATTTTTTAAAAATAGTTGTGTAAACATGTATTATAAATTAAGGTATATAAGGTTTTCTTTTTATTGCTAAATTTTAAATCTATCGCCAGCTAAAACAAAGCTGATGTTTGTTTGAATATTTATTTAAAATAAAATTTGCTTAAAAAATCTAAAGACTGAAATAACCAAAATTTTATCCAATTCATTAATTTTGGCTTTATAACTAAAATAATAAAAGGATTAGTCTTATTTTATAGAACAAATTTTACTTTTTTATACAGTTATAAATTTCAACGTAAAAGTAAAATATTTTATTGTCTAGTTTGCTTTACCTATCTTCGCTTAAGAAAAAAATATAACGTTTTAATATTTTTATTTAGGTTTTGTTTTTTCTTTGTTTTAGCTATAATAACTTTAATTTTATTTGGGTATGCGACTTAATGGACGACAAGTCATTTCGTGCACCGAAAAATTGAATCAAGATTTTTGTGAGCATCGTTGTTTTCCATTTTTGCTCGAAAACGAAAAAGATAGTAATTACAAACTAAACTGTTACATAGTTCTAAGATTTTTAGCAAATTTGATACCAAGAAAGAAATTAAAATAACATTTTTAGTCTTAAGTTATAGGATTACTTAAATTTTTCTATTAATTAAAATACTATTAAATTGTTTTTACTTTAATGTTTTAAATTTGTGCAAATTTTTAGTAAGAAAATTACTATTTTTACATTAAACTTTGCTTCGAAGTTTATAGCTCTATAGTTGTTTGTAGTGACGTAACGATTATTGATAAATTAAACTGTTTCTATAAAATAAATTGCAAGTAGTTTTGATCTACATGCATTGAATAGATCTTTTTTGGAACTGGTAAAAAACCAGTATAATTTATTTTGACAACTTAAACCGCTACTTAAGTACCTTGTTTGTGTCTGTATAATAAAGTTTGAATAACTTGTACTTTTTAGATTAAAACTAAAATTAATTTGTATTAACTAAACAATTTGCTCATATTATTATGAATACACTATAAGAAAAAAAATCGTACAGATACTTATAAAAAACTATTCTAAATTTATATAACTTAATAAAACATTTAACCTTTTAATATTAGTTACGTCACTGCAAAGTTTCGATGCCTAAAATTTCTTTCGGAAGTCATTTTATTCTTTAAAAAGTTGGTATACAAATTGAAGACAACATTATTTGCTTATTCTACATAGATAATGTTTAAATCTAACCACAGCTTTTAGTAATAATTACACTATTACTTGCAATAAAAATCTAAAATTGATCTCAGCCTAAAAATACTAAAATATTTTTATTAAGTTTTTAAGTACAATTAAGAAATAAAAGGACTTTTGTTTTGCCTTGTAACCAACTAAATTTGAACTTGGTCAGATTTTTGGTTTAAAAGATAATTTCTAGTTTTTATATAAAAACTCGCAAAAGTTATTTAAACTTTGTGAGTTAACAGTAGTACTATTTTAACTTTTACTGAATAATAATTTTACATTATTTTTATTAATTATAATACTTCAAAGTGTCTCGCTAAAGATTTTTAACAAATCCTGTACTTTTCAATGACTGCTCATAGTCCGGGTAAAGTTAGGGTCATCTATGAACCATGCTTTAGTATTGTATAACTTGCATATCTAAATGTATTACACAATCTTAATATATTTTGAGATGATACAAGCTACAAAAGTACTAAACAGCAATAAACATGCAACAATAGAAATAAACATGAAGCAATAAACATGCAATTTGGTCTAAAATTAGTTTCTAGTTCTAAAACGTTATACTGGCTTTTCACCAGTCTAAAATGTACAAACAACTTTGATAATAATTCTGTTACTATAATTGCTTAAATTTGTTATTACTTTATAATTAAATAATTTTTTAATAATCGTTACGTCATCACTAACATTTTAATAATGAAATTTTAAGCGAAACTTAAAAAATAATAATTGTGACATTTGTGCTATAAGTTTGCAAGAACGTACAAATTACTAATCAATAATTTAAGTTTGTAAGTTTTTTCTTTACAAAAAAAATCAAACTGTAGCATTTTTTTTTTTAACTTATACATGTATTTTAAAATTACAAATCTAACAAGCTAATAAGCTCTTATTGATGTAAAATAAAAAAAGTAATAAAGTGATTTTTACCTTTCCTGGTTAGATTAATTTTGCTTTTGGTTGGCAATAAAAACTTAAAATTTCAGAGATACAAGTTAATCTTTTTCTACAAGTTTAAATCTATTAAAGTAATAAAAAACAATAGTTTGATAAGTTATTAAATTGTTGTTGTTCGCTTATAAAACATAATTCTATCAACTATAAGCCATAATTAACTTAATATAATGCTATTTATCGAAAAAAAAGTAAAGTTAATGAATTTGTAACGAAAATTTCATTGAAAAATGCTTCAAGTAAAACTGTTTAAAATGTTTTAATAAAATGTTGCATAGTTTTATAAATGCAAATAAATAATAGATCGTATTAGTTTTAACGTATTGCATTAAATTAACTAATAAGCTTAGTTTCTATAAAATTTTATTGTTGTTATAAAAAGTATCTTAAAAATTAAACACTCTTTGTTATACAATATCTTTTATTAAGATTGAACCTAATAAAAACTTCTTAACTAAACAAACAAAAGTTATATATAAAAATAACTATCGGTGAAAAGTTAAAATAAATTATCATTTTTTTTGTTTACCAGCTTAAAAATAAAGCTTGTGTTTGTATGATTGTTAAGTTAGAATAGTAAATGGATTTAACAATCAATAAAATTACTTAATAAAAGTTGGAATAGTTACTGAAAAAATATATAAAGCTTACGTTTCTAACCGCGACATAACCGTTAAAATAGTTTATAAATAAAGTTGTGTATATTAGTATACACCAGTAAAAGTTACAGTAGTAAGGAAAATTCACTCTAAATGGATATTGCTTTACTTTAAATATAGTCTATAAGAAAATTTAACTGTTTAGTTTAATTACGTCACTGCAAGTTTTTATAAATTACATACATTAATTTTTAATATGATTTTTTTTATCTTTTGTATACCGATTTACACAACTTGCTTTACTTATATTGAAAAAAAAAGCAAACAACAACTTTTAGTAATATTTTATTACTCTCAATTAAATACAAAACCTGATCTCTTCCTTAAAATAATGAAACTTTTTCAAACATTTTAAATTAAAGTTAAACAAAAGATAAAAGATTTTCTTTACCTGGACATAAATATCTTTACAACCGACTTAAGGATTTATTTATAAAAAAAAAACGAAATTTAATTGATGTAAAAACTTACAAAAGAGGCTATGAATCTTGTTAGTAAACAGTAGTACTAGTATAATTTTTTCATATGTTTACTTCACATCATCTACTTTAAGTATAATTTTTTAGGTATCTCGCTAAAGACTATGACTTTACAGAACCGTCGCTTTTCAAAAACTTCCGATTAAAGTGAACACTAATTTTTATCAATAATAGATTCTTTGCCTTAAGTGTTGTAATATAAACATAATGATTTTAGAACACTATTTTAAATGCATTATTATGAATTGAAACTAAAAAAGTAGAAGTAGCTCAAATAACAGACACATCGATTTAATCTTAAAAAATAAATAAAAAGCTAGCTGCGTAAAATTTATTCTGGCTTCTCACCAGTTAAAAATAAAACATTTTAATATTTAAGTTATATTCATTTATATAAGATTTAAAAGTAAATTCTATTATCTTACAATCATAACATCATTAAAAATTGTAGAATTACAAAATTAACGATAATTTTTGTAATATAATTTTACACAAATTGATTATTAAATAAATTGCTAGCAATCAAGTTCAAAAAAGTGGAGTATTTGCCATAATAAAGAATTTTTTTATTATGTTTTCATTGTACTTGTATTTTTCCTATTGAAGTAAAACCTCAACAAAGTATTTACCTGTGTAAAAAATTTGGTTAAATAATAAAAAAAGAATGCTTTACAAAACTAACATGTTTTCAAAGGACTAAACTAAAAAAATAATAATAAATAATAATATAAAATAAAATAATGATAAAAAAATAAAAAAAACTGTGTGAATAGCTGCTCTTTTCAAATTATATAAAAAAATAAAAAAATAAAGTTTAATATTAAAAAATTTTATATATAAAATTAGTGAACATATAATTAGTTCACGTACTTTGGTAAATCTATAAAAAAAATTAAAGTTAGTTTTCAACACAATATGACCTAATATCGTTCTGCAGAAAGTTTAATGTTTAGTGTCGGTAAAACGAAAAGAAAATTTAAACTTTAAGAACTAATCAAAATAAATTACTTTTTTTTTAGTCTTAAAAGTTTAAACATCTATAGAAACAACAATATTCAGGAAAATTTATAAACACACAGGTAATCAAAAAAAGTTCCAAAAATAACTTGTTAATTTAAAATATTTTTATATTTTATATTAGTTAAATTATTGTAATATTTAGTACTATGCATACATACGAAAAATTTAATTTTACAAACATAAAGTCACTATAGACTTTTAATTATATAAATAAAAATCCAATGTTTTCATTTTACTTCGTTAAACCGACAAAGAAACGGCTGCCGACACCTGAGTTTGAAGTAAAGAACAATTATTTAAACACATTTTCAGCCTTAAGTATTATAAAGTTATAAATATAAGAACAATTTGTATTATTAAAGCTTCTACTACAATAAAAAAACTATCTTATAAACCTATTTATATAAAAGTTAAAAAAATTTAATTTTACATCCATAAGTCTTTCTTTTTATAGCTGAATTTTAAGCCTATTACAAGCTAAAAAAAGCTGAAGTTTTTTTTAAATACTTAATTAGAATAATAATTATTCAAAATTCAAAAAACTGAAAAACTCAGAAACTTAACAATGGTAAAGATCAAAAATTTTGAATTTAAAACAACTCAAAACTATTAAAAATTACTATTCTAGTTTCATCGTAAAAGTTATACTGGTTTATACCAGTTAAAATTTAAGTCTGAAGGGTAAAATCTATTTGTATGTCAAAATTGCTTTACTTTAAAGTTCTTTTATAAGAAAATATAACTTTTTACTATTAGTTACGTCACTGCAAACTTTATATGGACTAAATTTTTAGAAATATTTTTATTCTTTAAATTTTTTTTATACCATCTGCTTTAGGTAATACTTTAATTTCTACTTCCTAGCTTAAAATAATGTCTGTCTCTGCTTTGAAGTACTCATATGTATTTTTAAAACATTTAAAACCAAATCAACATTTTAAAATAAACTGTTTTCCATACCCAAAAAAATTGATGTTGTTGATAGATGCAACAAACTTCGAATTGACTTTTTTAAACTTTAGGTTTCCAATATTTTAACTTGTTTTGTAAAGAAACAACTGTTTTACGAAATTTCTAGAAAACTTTGTGTTATTAAGAATTTTATTTTATTGATTCCAATTGAAATAATTTATGTACAAAGTATCTTATTATACTTAGACTTGAAGTACAGTGTAGTTTTTAACATTTTTCTTTTATACTAAGTCTATCAGAACAACAACTAATATTTAAAAATTCATTTCAAAATAACTTACTGTGATGTTTTTGACTCCTTAAAAACATTTATTTCAGAAAACAAATGAAAACTACCTTATACAAATTTAAGTTATGTAAACGTTGCAACAAAAATAGTTCTATAAAAGTGATTTTAGCTTTATGGCTAAACTTAAAACTTATCACCAGCTAAAACTAATATGTTGTTTATTTAAATGTTAAGCTAGATTAATAAATTGTGTTTTAAATCTTAAACTTTATTACCTAATAAAGATTTAACAACTACAGTATAAAAACATGAAACCTGTTCCGCTTAAAAATTCTTATTACTTTTAAAGTATAACTTACACGGGTTTGTAACAGTTAAAAATTTGTCTTAACTAAAGAGTTTAGAACAAATATATAGGACACAGGAATCTATCAACTTATAGGATATTGATAATTATTCTATTTGAATAAGATTTACAATTTGAAAATCCGCTCTGCGGTGAAACTGAGTAATTGTTTATTCTCAAAAATAATAAGTTATTAAATATGTTTCTTGGCAACAAGCCACATTAATTTATCAAAATTGCTTTAATTTATATGTAGTTTGTAATAACAATTAAACTTTATTTATAGTTACGTCACTACACCTTTTAAATGTTTAAAGATTTGAGAAAATGTTAAATTCTGAAAAACTATTGTAAAACAATTGAACACAACGTTCTACAAAAATGAATATTCAACGTAAATGACAGCTTTAAAAAGGTTGTTTTTACTTCTATTTACAATAAAAAACATAACTTTATATCTGCTTAAAAATACTACAATATGCTTTTAAAGTTTTAGTTTAATGAAGAATGGACTTTTGTTTCGTCTATTAACTTTGCATTCGCTTAGAGGGTCTATAAAAAATAAAATGCTTTATTTACTTATTAAAAAAATTGAATAAAAAGTGGTCTTAATTTGGCTTTTATTGCATAAAATTTAAGTAGTTATTTAAAAGTTACATAAATAAAAGATTTTACATTTTCAAAATAAATCTCTTATTTTTCAAAGACTGATCCAATTAAAAAAAGACAACTTATAATCATTAAATAAATTAATTTTATAAGAAAATTCTCTAAAAACCATTAGGTCAAAACAAACTGTAGAAGAATAGAATTTTTTAAAGATAATTAAAAGAAAATGTAATATTTATATTATAATCTTACTTGACTTTTTTATTTGATTAGTAGTCAGCAAAAAAAATTAAATAGTTCTAAAAATAGAACTTAAGTTTCAATAGTAGATTTTTCTTTGTATATCTACGTAAAAAATCAACATAGTTTTAGTAGAACAAATATAAACTTGTTTAAGAAACTCGGTTAAAGTATTACTTTGATTTTTTTTCATGTTACCAACGTAATTTTACAGGGCATACAGTAAAAGTAAAAATAGTGTATAATATAACATTTACTTTTTTAAATAACTTTCTCTAAATTTATACATATTTTGTCAAGCAATAAATTTAAAAAGTATCTAATTTAATAAAGCCTATTAATTTTATGAAAATAACATACCTTACTCAACCTTCAATATTTACAGTATAAAAAAATCTTGTATACCATTGAACACAACCTATTTTTTTTTTTATTTTACAAAAATATTCATTTAGTCCAAATGACCCATGATAAATATTTATTCTAGTTTTAAGGATTTATACTGTTTTAAAAAAGCTAAAAATTTTATTTTAGATGTTAAAAACACTTTTGTCGAGGTTTTATGCTTCTCTGATTAGCTTATAAAATCATATTTTAAATTACGTCACTGCAAAATCTAGATGCGGTAAATTTTGATAAAGTATTTATACTTTATTCTTCAAAAAAAGTTACCTTAACCAGTAAACACAAGATGATTTTTTCATTATGAAAACGTAGTTATTCGATAATTTAAGAGCTTTTTAAAGTACTTTAGTTTACTTGATAGTAAAAACAAAACTTAAAATCTCCTGCAAAGCACTTCTATTTTTTTTGCAAATAATTGTAATAAAACTAAAACATAAGAAAGGAATTTCGTTTTTTTTAGTAATTTTTCAAGTTTCAATAGGTGATAGAGTTTCTTATTAACGAAACTTGTTTAATTGTTATAAAAACTTAAATTAAATCCTTTAATGTTGTGAATAAACTGTGGTAATAATTTAAATTTTATAAAATTATGATTTTAAGTTAATATTTTTAAGTATGTCGCTTAATTCTCTTTCTTAATCCGTTAATTTTTTAAAGGCTTACGATTGTCCAGTTAAAGTTTAGAAACTTCATTAATATTGAAACATAATTTAGTATTGTAAACCAATATAATTAAATTTGTAACACAATATAATAAATTTTGAGATAAAAGAGACTACTAAGTACAATAACAACAAAATACTTGCAAGTTATAATAAATAACTTTAATTAAAATTCTAGTTCTACAAAGTTAATATTAGCTTTTCATTTGTCAAAAAGTAAACTTCTGTTTGATGACTGTTCTGATACTATAAAAGCTTCATTTTTTTGTATAATTAACAAACTCTAATTTTTATAATTGTTATGTCATTACAAAGTTAAGGAGTAAAAACATTACGAAAATTATAAAATTGTGGTGTTTGAACCTAAAATTTGGGAGAACTTACTTTTAATAATCAGAAAATAAAATTAAAAATTGTATTTTAACAACAAAACTTAAACTATAATAGAACTAATATTGTTATTAACGTAATGTTATTGTATAGTTTTATTTCAAAGTAATAGCTTAACATAGTTTAAGGATAAATGTTAACTTGTTTTAAATTAAATCTTTTTATTCAATTGTAATATTACTTTGAAACTGATTTAAAATACTATCACGTTTTTGAAAGGTTTACAATACAAACAATACATTTAAAAGAATTTTTTTTTTTTTGTGGTTTAGATGAAACTTAAGTTCTGTTTGAAAAGCTCGGTTTTTTAATAATTTTAAAACAGCTTCACAATAGTGATTGTCTTTATGGATTATAGTAAAAGTCAACAGTATGTGTGTTTGTAATGAACTGGCAAAAGGTAAGTTTAATTTAAAGTCACATATCTGGAATAATTAACTTTTTTTTTTAATATACAAATATTAATACAAATGATAGTAGAGATGCTAGATAAGTTTTTCAAATATTACAGTTTTATTCGACAATTTTATTTTCAACGGATTTGTTATTTTGAGTATAATTTTTTTTAAGCTACTGCGGCCTGTATTTTTTTCTTATTCATTACCTTACTTTAAAAAGACAGTTTACACCTTTGTAAAAAATGACCTTAGTTAAAGTAAATATCAATTATTGACATCCTAAACATTTTTTTCTTATGTTTGCGAATTTAAAGAACTCAAATAACAAAACTTGAGTAATTATCCAAAATGATATATTAAATAAAAGTGACAGCACATATACAAGTTAAAATACATTTAGAGGTTTTACTAACTAAAATGTATAAGATACTTTTCCGGAAAGCTAAATAAGACTCAGGTATTATAAAAAATGTTTATAAACTTATGATTAAAATTTTGCTAGGTTTTTACCAGTTAAAAATCAAATCAAAGATGCTTTGGTAGTATATTCAGAAACTGTACCTATTTATTTACATTTAAAAACAAAATTTTCTTTTCTAATCATCGTTACGTCATTATCAAATTTAGATGTATACAATTTTTCATTGAAAGTTGTTTTGATTTTGTACATAAATTTCTTTAACTACTGATGTTTAACTAAAAGCATAAATTGTTAAATATGGTTTATTAAAAATTTATTTATTCTATTTTTGTCTATAATTATAATTAAAAATTAATTTATTCTATTTTTGTCTATAAACATTATTGTTTACTACATTTAATTTTATTACACATAATATAATTTTTCGTAGCCGTGAAAGTTTTTAAAAGTTTATAAAGGTTATTTATTAATAAACAGAATTAAGGAAACTATTAGTAAACGAATTAAGAAAAATAATGAAAAGTAATCGGTTATAACTAAAAATTACAATAAAAACGACTTTAAATTATTCATATACACCAATCATATGGAGAGTTAATAGATTTTTAAATTGGATTACAAATATTTTATTTAATTCTGTCTAGGTATTTGCTTAACTCCAAACAAAACTTAATTTTGATTAATATAAGCTATTCACATAAAAACTTCACTTATAACAGGAATAACAAAAGCTTACTTAAAGAAAGGTTAATATGATTGAAAATGATAGAAAAAATATCTTTATTTCATATAAACATAGTAAAACAAAGTTTTATAAAATATACTAAAGTTCAAATTTATATAAGTTCTGAGGTTTGTACTACTACTAAAACTACTTGTAATTTAAACATACATATCTACAGCTTTAAACGTTAAGCGAGTTTATTTTTTTAGTTAGATTTAGTTGGTTAGCGATATACCATTTAATGAACTGTTTTGGTTTTGAAGTACAATTGATGATACTGGTTTATAACAGTTAAAGTTTCTGCATCATGAGGATGAGAGTTAGTAGTAGAAATTAATTTGTTTAGTTTTAGTTTAAAAGGAAACTTTACTATGTTAATGTTAGTTACGTCACTGCAAGCTTAATATAATTAAAATTAAAAAAACTCTTCATTTTTAAAGAAAAATATACCAATTAATACAATTTGCTTTTTTTTAGTTCTACAAAAATAAATGTTTAAAGCTTACAATAGTTTCGAGAAATAATTATATTTATACTTGCTAAAAAAAAAATTAGCCTCTCGCTCAAAACATTTACATATTTTATAAATGATTATACGAAACAATAACAAAAGTTAAACTAAAATTTAAAGCAAAATGATCGATTTTAAAAACGTCTATATACTTAGTTAAGACTGTAAATAATTTAAAGACATTTATAAGTCTGTTCTTTGTGACAATTAAAACTTAAACAGTTTAAACTCCGACAATGCAAATTAAAAAAATAAAAATGAAGGGCCAAACTCAAAAATTATTTATTTAAAAATTATAAAATGCGTATTTTGTTCTAATTAATATCTACAAAAACAATACGTATGTTAAAATAAGTTATTAAAAAGTACTAAAAACTACCAAAAACTACTATGTTCTACAACACTTTTAGCAATAATTCTAAAACTGTTTTAAAATTGTAAAAAAAATATGTAAAAAATAGCTACTGAAGAAAACATAAAGCTTGTCGTTCTAACCGCTTTATACTTATTAAAAAAGGTAAATTTTTAAAGTAATGTTTACTAGTTTATAATAAGTTGAAAAGAAAACTTAACAGTTTAGTTTTAATTACGTCATTGAAAGTGTTAATTTATTACACTTAAATTATTTTTTTTTTTAATTTTTGAATACTGATTTACAAAAATTAATTTACTTGACTTTTAAAAACAAAAGTTTTCAAAACAAGCAACAACTTTTAGTGCTGTTTTTTTAATTTCAATTAAGTAGAAAACCTGATCTCTGCCTTAAAACATAGAAATATTTTTAAACGATCTAAATAAAAATAAAACTAAAGAAAAGAGTTTTTCTTTACCTGGTTACGAGTTACCTTTGCAACCAATTATATGGTTTAATAAAAAAACACTAAACTTATTTAGTTGCGGTAAAAATAAATGAACTTTTACATTTAATGTCCAATTAACAAAATAACAATTTTTTAGTCTTAAAATTTTAGAAATCTATAAAAAAAAAACTTTTAGAAAAGTTTATAAACACACAGGAAATCAAAAATATGTCCAAAAACAATTTGTTATTTTAAAATATTTCTTTTATTTTAAACAATATGGTTATAGCTATAAACAATAACAATAAAGCTTTATCTTTTTTTAAAGCACTTTTTTAACCTAAAACTTTTAAGTAGACTATAACTCCACAAAAAAACATCGGCGAAAATCTGCAGAACAGAAGTTTGGACATACGTTTGCCGTGAGACAAGCTCAAGTTTTAAACACGTTCAAAAATTCTCACTGCAAACGAAAGTCCGGACTTCTGTTCTGCAGATTTTCGCCGACATTTTTTGTTGATTGTACTAAAACGAACGTACCAGATGTCTTGCCTAGTGGACAATATTTTAAACGTTGCACAGCAAAGACAATGCTGACGTCACTAATCATTTCCAGCAAATGGTTGCTTCATCGGAAAGCATCATAAACCGTTTATAGATTGATGATTACAAATTTTTCGGTTGTGACTGACTGATGAGTCCTAATAGAAGGAAACCGGTCTCAGTCTACCGAAACTTGTTGTCTGATAATCGAATAGGCATGATCAACCTTTTTATTAGAGTATAAACTAAAATTAAATGTAAAAATATTACGGTTAGTCATCAAAAAGTTTATGTTTTTTTTTTTTTTGATAAATTTTCTTTTTACTGAACTATAAGTCTTTTATAACCTAGAAATTAATTCAGAAATAAATTCTTAGGAAAAGAAATTTAAATAAAATGACATTTTTTTACTGTATTATAAAAAAAGTTTTTATCACAATTCATAAAATAACTTTTACAAAAATTTGTATAAGTTATGTTATAAATTGGTTGAGAAGCAACCTCTTAATCTTTTTTTAAGCAGCAAGTAAATCTTACGTTTAGTTAATGAGAAACAAGCATAATTGACTAGAAAGTAGTATTTTAAAAAATAGAGCTTAAAAACATTTAGGGAGAATCTTTTTTATTGAAAAAAAATTTGTTGATTTTTTGAATTAAGTTTACACGTTTTCTTTGGGCTTAATAATCAGCGAGAAGGTTTATAATTGTATTATAATGAGAGGCGTAAACTATAATAGAAATAGAAATTTCTTGTATTTGTATTGTAAAAGTATGTTTTCATTTCGAAGGAAATACTAGATATAGTTTTAGTTAAGAAAGAATAAACTTGTTAAACAAACAAGTTTAAAAATTTTTATGAACTTGCTTAACAATAAAACATGATGTTTACAAGGTTTAGAATAAAATAAATTTAAATAACTATAAAAAAGAGTATTACTATTTCCAATCATTTTAAGTCAGTATAGTAATAATTTGGCAAACCAATCTAAAGTCTTTTATTTAAAATGACTTAAGTAAATAAACTATAAACTAAGTCTTGTGTTATTATAAAAATTAGTAAATATTTTTTAAAGTAACTTATTAAAAATTGACACCAGTTTAAAATTAAAAAATAGTTTTAAAACCTTTATTGCAGTTATTTCTCGCGAATCTACGTAGTCGTTTAGTTACGCAATTAAATTCGTTTAACACAAATACTATTAAAAGGCTATCTAATTTACAAAAATATATATTCTTTATCACGAATTAAAATGCGATGGCCGATAAAACAACATTAAAGTATACAAGCTTCACGTTATATAGTATTAACTACCAAAATATTACTTTTATACTGTAAAAATTTTAGTGGTTTATACCAATTTTAAAATGGTATAACAAAATTCGAAGATATCTAAAAGCATAAATGCTTTTGAATATATTTTTTTGTTAAAAGTGTTTCTATTTTTAACTTTAATTTGCACAGCTTATTGTTGAATTAATAATCAGTAAAATTAGTTCAAAATTTGTTTGAAAAATGTAATTCAATCTAAACAAGAATTATTAAAATTTAAGCATCAGTATTGTTATTCTATAGTTATATTTCAACGTACGAACTTAACATATTTAACATTTAGTAGCCGTTAATAATTTAATTTAATAAATAATTTTGGTTTAAAACTTTGTTATAAATTCCTTTTAAATATTAACATGTTTTTACAAAGTTATAGCATAAGGCATAATCAACTTCTTTATTAGATTATCTTTGAATCAGATTGGCAAACGACGTCTATTAATTAGGATACTTTAGTAAAAAGTAATTTTTATGCAATCAAAAAATCTTAAATCAAATAAGAGTTAAACTGTTAGTAAGATTGATTTTAGTTTGGTGTAAAAACTTGAAATTATACTAAAATTTGATAATTTGTATTATTACGTTATTTTAATTAAAATCTTTAAAAGCATGTTAGCTTGTGATATTTTTTAAGTTCTGGTCCTTTACCTATAAAAATATGCCAAAACTTGAACCAAAAAAAGTATTAGTTATTTATGTATATCACAGTTAAAGCTTTGTGCTTGTGAAAGTAAAATCTAAATAAAAATCTATTTTGTCAAATATTATAACCTTAATAATTATAGTAGAAAACACAAATTGCTGCAAAATATTTATAAACAAATTTTTATAAGTTAAAATTAAAACTTATACTGGTTTACTAGTTTAAACTTTGGCCACTCACCGATAGATATTTGTTAGCCTAGATCAGGGTTTCCCAAAGTGGGCGATATCGCCCCCCTGGGGGCGATTTTAGTAATTTGGGGGGCGATAATTAGTAAGGGGGCGAAAGGGTGGGCGATAACTAGTAAGGGGGCGAAAAGGGGGCGATTTCAAAATTTTGGGCTGTCATAAGACTTTTACTTTTTTTCTTGCTATTTTACTAATTTTAGCTTGCTATTAATTATTTGACCCTGAGGTGAAACTTAAACAAAAAAGTTTCTTTTATTTATGTAACAGATAAAAAAAAATCAAGTGCTTATGACTCCTACTTTCAAGTAAATATTTCCTTATTTAACAATTACATAGATCATAGACGATTTAAATCCCTCTCACTATTTTATAACCTGACATATATGTTATTTGGGATCATAAATGGTTTGTAAAAATCTATGTTATTTATTATTAACTATCACCTCATGATATTTCCAGTTTTTTTTTTTTGAAAAGTCACTAAGTTAGACTAAGAAATAAAACTATACAGAGTTGCCAATTTACCTAGAAACCTGGAAAATTCTGAAATTTGACAATTTAGGCAAAAAAATAACTTAGAAAAAATCTGGAATTTTTAACAATTTTAACATATTAAGTAGTAAAATTTAGATTTGACACAAAAAAGCTATCATATAGATAAAAATATGGATCCCTTCGAGGCAGATACTTTTGAAGTAAACGACTTACAAACTGACCTTGAACTTAATGTAAGTTCTTCCAAAGAACGATATGAAAGCTTTTGGACTCAACAAAAACTAAGGCAAAAGTATCCAATCATTTGAGAGGAATTTAGACTGTTGTTTATAGCTTTTCCTTCTAGCTATGTTGTTGAGAAAGCTTTCTGTTCAGTTATCAGCATCTTGAGCGAAAGATCTAATCTAGATATTTATAAAAGAGGTGACTTAAGGCTCTATTTTACTGATTAAGAATCAGATTAGAAAAACTTGCAAGCAGTCATGAACCTTATCCTTCACATAATATTAGACTTCAGTAGCAGACATTATTTTTTGAAAGTTTTTTAATTTTATTTGATCTTTTGAAATATTTCTTATTTAGCCCGGTTTGTATTGTATTTAAGTAGTCTTTTTAAAATAATCACTTTATTAAGCTATTTATTCTACAACAGGTTTGCATAATGCCTAATAAGTATTAATTATGGTAGACTTCCTCTTGAGTTCGTCTTTTTTACCCAAAAAAAAGTGCAAATTTATATTTTCTTAAATTTAACTTAAGTAAAGTCAATTACTAACTAAATATTTATAAAACAAAATATATATAATATTTAATAGCTTGTATAGATCTTTTTTTTTAATGAAAGTTTGTTTTATATTGAAGTGGATTTCATGTTTAATCTTAACATTATTGCATATAACTTATTGAAATTTTTCATTTTGTAAAAAAAAAATTGTAATAATTTCTGAGTTTGCACTTTTTAATTTTTTTCAAAGTGCGAACTTAAACGGAAGTCTACTATATTTATTAAATGGTTTATGTTTTAAAGTTGTTAATAGTTTTATTTTGACCTTGTTAATTTTGTAGTTCATTTTCGTCGTTTTACATTACACTAAAAGTTTTTATAGCATAGTGATTAAAATATTTGTTTGAAAGACAGGTTTTTGTTACTACTTGTTTTATCTGTATATAACTTATATCACTATATAACTATTATCTGGTTGTAAAATTCTGGTAACCATTAAAATTTTTATGTCTATAAAGAATTTTTCGGTTTTAAAAGAGTATAAATTTGAGGTCTCTATTTCAAATGACTTCTACGTTTTCATTTAAAAGTTTCTTAAACTCAATTTTATTTTCTAACTTTATTTATTATTGTTAAAAAAATTATTATTATATAAGGAGTTTTAAACTATTAATACAACTGTTTTTTGTATTATCTTAATTCAACATATATTAGCTATTAGAACATACTTAGTTTATTTTAATACTTCAACACTAGCTTTTAGATTTTCACTGTTTTCCTCTGTTAAATTATTAGAGGCTAATAGCTAGAAAAAAAAATTTAAACAGAACTAAATAAGCCATCAGAAAGACTGCTACAGTTACAAAAAAAATTTAACCTAGTTAAAAGTTTTTTTTAATTGATTACTTTCTGTTCTCAGAATTAACTGTAAAACATTGGATTTTTTATTTTTAAATTTTAATAAAGGAAAAAAATGTTAGAACTAAGGTTTAGTTCCCTAAAGATTATTCCAAGTCAAATACTATTACATGGTGTTGTACTACAAAACAAACAGTTTAAAAAGTTTGAAATTAAATTTTTAATTTTACAACTAACTTGCTTAAAATATATCTTAGCATTTAAATTAATAAATTTACTGCATTAATTGAAGCTGTTGATGAAACCACTTTTCATGTAAGATAATCAACCAGTCGGTCAAACTTCCTCAAACTAGATCAGAAATAATTTTTAAATTTTTATTTTATTATGTGTAAAATAAACTGTTCACAGGGTTACCACTCAGTCAGGAAAAGTCAGGAAATCAGGAAAAGTCAGGAGAAATTAAAAAAAAAGAAAAAAATCAGGAAAAATCAGGAAAAAATGGGGGGTTTTGAAAAAAGTCAGGAAAAGTCAGGAAATTTGATAAAATTAGAAAAAAGTCAGATTATGTCATTTTAATTTTACAAAATTCCTTGTTTTCCAAAGCCTTCAAACGGTAAAAATTAATTAAAAGTCCTTTGAAGTCAGAAAAAAATTCCAAAATTTTCCTAGAAATTTACAAAAATATTTAATTTTATTTCCAATAACTTCACCTGGTATAAGTTAAGATAAAAAACTCCTCACAGTGGAAATTGTAAAAATAAAATTGGAAAATGATTTCAGCAAAGTAACTCGATTATTGTTGATGAAAATTTGTATGCGTCCTTGGAACGACGTCAGTATCAGTAGAAATGAAAATCAGCTCCATCCTACCACTATAGTTACGTCACGATAGAAATTTGCTAATAGAATCCAATAATTTTGCTTTCGAAATAAAATATCCTTTATAAAACTGCAAAAAATTTCTATTAACATATTGAACAAGTACCCTACTTTAACAAGCAGATTTTGTAAGCTTTTTAGTATTGATAATCTGTAGCAAGGACACTTCCATAGTGAAACTGATATATACACAAAAGTTTATCTAGCATAATTTTAGAATCTAAGTGTTTTTTGTTTAAGTAAATAGTTAAGTTCTTTATAGTTAAGCAGTTAGTTTAGTATTTTATGGATCAAGTTGATGTGTATACTTTATCTTTTTATAATTTTTTAAAGTTGTTTAAATTTATGAAATAAGTTTTAAGAGAGGTATATGCCAAGATTAAGTTTACACATTATTTGTATTTTTTGTAGAGTAACTTAAGTTTTTAAAGTAAATAAGAGTATATTTATTTGTTACAAATTTTATACTAAATGATTAGAGGAAATATTTTATACAATAGTTATATATACAGTTATATAGATATACAACAGTTTACTTTTTTATGTCTTTTTTTTAAATTACTTCACTTAAGTACTGGAAGTTTGATGATTGAATTCAGCAAAAAACTGTTGTTTTTAACGTGTATAAAAATTAGATTGAAAGCTTTATATAATTTCAAGTGTTAGATTATGTATTTTAGAATAAGTTTAATTTAAGAGTTTGGTTTATAAAAGTCAGGAAAATTTTGGTAAAAAGTCAGGAAAAAGTCAGGAAAAGTCAGGAATTTTTCTCAGCTTGACCAGTGGCAACCATGTGTTCATTATTTTATAGTTTTTTAATCTCTGGTATAGTTATTTTAAAATATGCCTATTTATAAAATAGTTTAAGTATTTTGTGCGGCTTAAATAAGTTACTTAGTATTAACTTCTAAATGTCCGAAATTTGTTTTATGTGATATTATTATAATGTCAGGTTTCAGTTAAAATTTCAGATGGGTAACGTACAGCTCAGATCGAGTCGCAGATCCAGTTGAATTTCGACCCGTTAAGTAAATTGAAAACTACTTGTGCAAAATAAATAAAATTTATTTTATTGATACTTAACATTTTGAAATACGCTTTCATTTCGCTTTCAGTTCACAATAGTATTTTCTAGATCACAATAATACTAAATCATTTTATTACAATTTTGCTCGAGTTTTTTAATTTTCTTATTTGTTATTTTTTTAAATCATGCAGCCCGCATTTACCTTTTTTTAACGAGTTGAAACTAGAAAAGATATTTAAGTAAATATGAATTGCTGACTACAAAAGTTGTCCACCACTGGCCTTAAAGTTTCACCAGTTTCACAACAGTTCATAATTAAACAAGATTGATTACAGATTACACAAGGCTTTTTAATAATTAAGTACTTTAATACACTTTACTGGGCTTCTAAGAAAATAACTGTAAATTATTTTCTCAAGCCTTGTAAACTACTTTGAACACAAAAGTGCGTGCATAAGAAGTACCAGGCTAAATTACATTTCGAACACAACTTTTTTTAGCTCAAAAGTTTGTACACAAAAGAAAAACTACTTTTTAAAATTGTGGGGGGCGATTTTTTTTCAAATTACTGAAAAGGGGGCGATTTAGTAAATGAGTTTGGGAAACCCTGGCCTAGATAGCTTTGATTTAATTTTGTTTAAAGAAAAAATTATATCCTCTTTTAATCGTTACGTCAATAACAACTTTACATGTAATAAACTTCGTGAAATGTATTTACTAAAAAGCTACATCGGATTTATAGGTAACTAAACATTATTAACTTAAATAAAACAGTTTCACACACTTTTGCATAAATTTTTATTAGAATTTGTGCAAAAGTAGCTACGTGTCTAAATTCTTGTTTTTATTTTATGAATAAAAGTTATAAGTAAATGTTTTTAAAGCTTATTTATTTGAATATAAGTTTAAATTCTAACTATTTATTTACTTAGGCTCGTAAACTAACCTAAAAAGATAAAAAAAAAGCATTAAAAAGTTTAATGCAAAATTTACTCTAAAACTTAATTTTTCTTTATAAATTACATATCTACTCTTACATAACTTCTTCTCAATTTTTTTTTTAATACATTTATTAATGAAAATCATATTATACAATAAAAGATATGTAAGTAGTAACTAAGAATATTTTTCTAAAAAGTTAAAGATTACCAGCAGATCTTATAATATTTTTACTGGCTTATTTAACTTTTAATTTGCGTAATTTACACTCAAAAAACTAATCAAAGAAAAATAGTTTTACTCAAAAATAATTTCTAAACTGCGTTAATAATAATTAATGCACATTATTCTATTGTATTAAAACACATGATTAATAAGTTTGACTAAAGCAAATTAAACATAATTTTTAGTAAAAACTGGCCTAAAGAGTAATCTGATTAAACCAATAATCTGATTAAATTATAGATTTTTTTTTGAATTAATTTAAAACAGCAAACCTTTTGCAAAATATAACAATTTATTGTTCTTTTTTAGTATAACCTATAAAGGTACTCTTCATAATATTTCAAAAATTCTTCCGACAGGTTAGTCAAATCAAATTATTGTACTATGACTATTCAATATGACAAAACATTGTTTTACCTTTAGTGTTATATACTTATATACTTAGTTATATACTTAGTTATATACTTAGCTTATTGATCTAAACTATTTGCAATTTATCTTATTTTATCAAAACAATTTAGTTTCAAAATAATCATACGTCACTAAAAATTCTGGTAGTATGAATTTTTAAATAAAAATTTACTAAAAACTACTTGTGATCATCGTTCAATCAGTTTTCAAAAATTTAAACTTCTTAATTAGAAAAAGTTTATGTGTTAGTGAAGGATCGAAAAATTAATGTTATGACTAAAACTTGTTATTTTTATTCTACTTGCAAATTTTTTAAACTCTTAAAATTATGCAACAGTGAAGTTAATACTTTCTATTTTTATATTGTAATGTTAAAGTTATTTTAATTCTAATAAGATTATCAAGAAAAAATAAAGATGCTAAAAAAATATGGTTCAAGGACCTGAGTGCACCAAAAGACCTCTCAGTCATTGAGTCGCACACCTAACTTAGTTTAAATATATAGTAGACTAAGCAAAGATAAAAAGAATCAGTTATAATTTAAACTCAAAAATGATAAAAAATGTCTTATGTGTCAAACAGACAAAAATAACTTAAATCTTAATGATTTTGTCCAAAGTAAACAAACATTACAATTACTATTGTTTTTTTTTTAATTTTTTTACTTCATTACTCATAAAAGTTCTTATTTTCTAAAATAATAAATATAAACTTGTTAAAAAAATATATACAAATTTTATAAGACTTTGAAATTTTAATTTTTTGAATTTTTTAACTTTCTTAGAATCTAAAGTACAAAAAACATGTAACTAGAAAAAAATAAACATATTTTAAAGTTTTACTAAGCTGGTAAACTTTGCAATAGTGTTTGTTACAAACCTAAAGGATTATTAACTACTTTACTTATATTTACTTACTATATGTAAACATTATTGTTAAAGCTTTTCGTTACACACAATTTTTTTCAAGAGAATTAATTGTTTGCAGTAACATTTGAAATACACGAACGGCGTTAATTTTATAAAACAACATAAACTATTTAGTTCAGTTTTTCACACACTAAATCACAAGTATTTTTAAAACTAAAAGTTATTAAACCATATATTCACCAGGGGTTTGACTGGTTTCCTGTTTTCTGTAAACCCCCTGAAAAAAAAAAGAAAAAAGAAATAATATTCTTATAATATCACTAAAAGCGTTGTTTATTGACTTTGTTTTGGTTATTTGATAAACTTTGAATAATGAATGTTAAATTTATAACACTATAAGATTGAAAAGTTGCAGTAACAAGAAGTGCTAGTTTTTGTCCAGCTGAAACAAATTTTAAATAAAATTTTAATTGTGACGTCATTTTAGGTAAAACTTTAAAGTAGCATTTTGTTTCTATGAAACTTTAAGATGCTCTTAATTCCAATTATAAATTGTTACTTAGTGTAAATAAATTTTGATAAGTATTGTTTTTAAATTAGTAAGTACAATTTTACTTAAAATATGTCTAATATAATCACTAAAGTTTTATTTTACTTAGTTGATTGTATATAATAATTTTGAGTGAAGTTTTTGTGTTATGTTGTTATTTAATAATGTTAAACATTTATTTTATTTGTTTATGTGTCAACTAACTTGGTTTAAAACTTTAAAAGTTCATTTCATAAAGTTTTTAAAATTATTTTTAGACAACTACACCACCTGACAATTAGTTCTTTTATTATTTAATTGTATTTTATTACTTTTATTTAAGTTGTTTAATTTTTGTATATCTGTTGGCTACAAAGTTAAATCTTGATTTTTTAAAGTTTTTAACTCAAAGAGATTTAAAAACTATCATTAGAATGCCTGCACCATCAGGCAAACATTTTAATAAAATTTAAAGATATTTTTATAAGTCTAAAAATTTTTTTTAGTGAAAGTTCAATTTTTATAGACTAAATTACATGATTTATTTTATCTTATAGATAAATATATAAATAAAAAGAGTTTAGAATTTAAAAGAAAAATATTGTAAGAACTCCATCTATACTAACATTTAAAACAAAATTTAAATTATCTTTAAATTTTGATTAAATGTTATGAACTTATAAATACAAAATTCAAATCTGTTACTTAAAACAAAAATAGTATTACAGACATAACTAACTTACTCTGTTAAAACTAATTTTTTTATCAGAAAACAATATTATAAAATAATTAAAATTTTAAAAAGATATTTTAATTTAATTGTATAAGTCTAAACATTTTTTTTTGTGAATTTCAGTTTTTATAGATTAAATTACTTAAAAAAAATATTTTTATTATAAATAGATATATCAATATAAAAGGTTTCAAATTTAAAAGAAACATTTGTAACATTTTCATCTATACTAACATTTTATTCAAAATTGAAATTCTATTTTTTAAAATTTATTCTAGTCTTAATTATTTTATAATATTGTTTTCTGATAAAATAGCTATTTTTTATAGAATGAGTTCATTATGTCTTTAATATTTTTGTTTTAAATAACAGATTTGAATTTTGATATACAATTTATAATTTCATGACTTTTTTCTGGTTCTTTTAGTTTTAATTTATCTAAATTTGGTATAATATAGTAAATAAAAAAATATAATATTTTTTTTTTTACTTTATGTTTTTTTATTTTTAAGCAGAAAAAATGCATTTTAAACATAGAGTTTTTCGGCTAAATATTGCGTACTTCACTGGCAGTGCATACCAAAGAAATGCGAACTTAAGCGGCAAATTAAGAACAAAAAAATTGTGAACCCCCTTTGAAAAAAGTCTAGACACGCCCCTGGTGTTCACTACCATGGCGTATAAAAAAAGTTTTTGCTACAGGTTATAATATCAAACAATTTTTGATAACGCTTTATTGAACTTGTATTTAAATCGCTTGGAATATACTGCTCTCAAAAACATCTGAAACTTATTGTATTTATTACGTAAATTGTGTAAAGTATTCCATTATTAACCAAAAACAAGTTAAACTTCTATAAGGTACATTATTATTTATTAATAATAATTTTTTTTTATTATTTCTATATTATAAAGTGTTGAAACTAAAGTAAAACTCGTATATTAAAACTAGAACAGAGCAAAAAAAAAACAGTTTATGTTTATTTATTTCAGCAAAAAGAATCAATTTAATTTTTACAACACTGTTGTTGATATTCTTTATTTTTTAGTTTTATTAGAGTTAAGGATTATATATCCAAATAAATGTAAATGCAATCTGCAAAACAAATTTAAATATATTTCTATAAATAAAAAAGTATAAGTTGTGTTAAGTTCCATACCCAGAATAACTTGAACAGCATTAAATATACTTATAATAAGGCTGTCGATTAACTTTTTCTTGTTGCTGATATAGTCCATGCTGACTTTTTGCCAGCTAAAAATAAATGCAGTTAGTACAAACTAAATATTATTAAAACTACTTCAATTTAAACTAATTCCTTGAATAAATTTTACATGTATTGTTAATTACGTCACTAAAAACTTGAGATGAATGAAAATCGGTTTGTTATCAGAAATTTTAATCAATTTATCTTTGTTTATTATTGTATTATACTGTTTTTATTTCATGGAAAATAAACAACTTTTCTTTTGCTTAGTGTATAAAGTATTAACTTTTTTATTTAGTTAGCAAATCTTTATACAATTTTAAAACTTTATACAGTAGCTAATCCAAATCAAGCTATTCTTTTGTATTTATATATAAACAATTAATTTAGATGCTAGTAAAGCTAAAAGCTAGTTTTGATTTACAGTTTTGTCTTAAAAATTGACTTAGCTTCAAAAGTCAATTCTATTCGGTAAGCTATCTATAAACGGTTACCGACATCTAAGTAAAAGTAAAGATTAACCAAGTAAAGAAATTTGTAATGATGTGTACTATATAGCTATAACTATAGTAAATAAAGATGAACTCCTTAATTCGAAAAAAAAATACATAACAAATTAGTCATATATAATATGCAAACTAAGTTTACTGTATAAAAACTTACAAGCATAACTAATTAAGATAAAAATGCTGATCAAAGAACACATACATTACTTATTTATTAATTAACTAATGTGACAATTATGAAGTTTTAGTCTTAAGCTATAGAACGACAAAACTCAAAAAACAATCTATAATGATAATAGAATATTACTTGAATAAAACCCACGAATTTATGTACAAAATATATTTAAATAATTTTAAATTAACTATTAAATTTAGTTTAAAGTACTGACGAGTTCTTTCGGCGAAACTTAGTTTACAAAATTAACTTTTGAAAAATTTAAATAAATATATATATATATACATCATCCTATTATAATCTAGATACATATAACTATTTTTTTCTTAAATTAAACCTATTACATATATATAAATTACTCTTTAGAGATACAGTAGGATTAAAAAAACCTTTTTTTAACCAAATGTATAACTCTTGAAAAGCTGTTGATATTTAATATAAACTGAGGATTGCTTATTACCATAACATAATTGTTTTGCCTTTTTTAGTATGTAAGCATATGTAAGTTGTGTAACAAACATACATGAGTTTTGAGATAATACAGACTAGAAAGAATTATTCATTTAGACATTTGAAATAGGGTTTCGTTATGTAGTATATAATTTTGAATAACCTTTCGGCTAAGTTAAAAACTTTATTATTTAGAACTTAGTGGATTTTCCATCAGTTTAAAATATGGTACTTTTTCATCATATATCATCTGCAACAACTCATTGACTTTATACTTTATGAATATAAAGATTCTACTTTTCAGTAATCGTTACGTCATAACAAATTTTAGATGTATGACATTTTTGTTTAAAAAAGTAATGATTATGACCTATAAATTTGCATAGTTAACTACTTGACTATTAATCAGCAACACAAATTTATTATTATTTTAAAACACAACTTAGACTACCATAGAAGTTTTACTTTTGTTGTATTTATATTTTAGTTGTATAGTTTTATTTCGAAATATAAACTTCACAAAGTGTTAATTGCACTACTATAAACATAAAAATAAGTAACTATAAAATTAATTTTAACATTATAGTATTTATATTATATATTATAGTATTTATATTAGATTAGCCAAAAATTCAAGCAGCAAAAAACTATTTGACAGTATAAAAAAAGAATATAATGAAGCGTTAAAACTAAATGGATACAGTCATGACAAAAATTATACAAAAATAACCAATGAAACAACTGTGAAAAAGAGAAAAAGAAAAAGAAAATGTATATGGTTTAACCCACCGTTTTGCTGTTCAGTGAAAACAAATGTGGGAAACAAATTCTTAAAAATAATAAAGAAGCATTTTAGCAAAGAAAGCAAACTAAATAAATATGTCAACAGCAACTGCATAAAGCTAAGTTACAGCTGTATGCCAAATATTGAAATGACAATCAAAAGCCACAACAAAAAACTGTTGAATAAAGAAAAAGTCACAGATGAGACGTGCAATTGCAGGGACAAAAATAAATGCCCCCTGAAAGGTGGCAATTGTAGAACTGAAAACGTCATATATGAAGCTTCAGTAAGCGCAAAAAACGAAACCAAAACATATATTGCAATAACTGCAAACCAATTAAAGAAAAGAATTTCAACGCACAATACAACAATCAATTGCAAACCTGATAACAGAAACTACAATAAATACGTTAATTCAACAGAACTATCAAAACTAATTCACAAATTGAAAAACGAAGGAGAGGATTACAAATTAAATTGGAAGATCCTAGAAAAAGTAAACAAACACCAACCAGGAAAAACAACATGCAAGCTTTGCTTGAAAGAAGCCCTCAAGATATTACAAGCAAGCAACAACTGTATCAACAAAAAATCCGAACTTATGGGCAGTTGCAGACATAGGAACAAATTTCTGTTGATGAATTGGAAGCAAGAAATTAGCTAGCATAACAAATGTTCAAATTAGGGTTTTGAATTTTGAGTTTTATTTGTTGTTTTTTTATTATTTTGTTTTGTTAAATGTTAAATATTTTGTTTCAACTTAAATTAAATTCATGTATTGTGTTTAACCATTACTAGTTAATATGTTGCTTTTTAATGTTTTGTTTTATTTCGAAGTATATTAAGAATTAAAGCCAATCCTCTTGCCAAAACCTTTAACTATAATCAAACATTTTGATATTATTATTATAATTACAATACAATACATTTTTCTAATTGCTAACTCAATCTAATCAAAAAAATTAACAAAAAGCATTTCTACTTTCTCTCTCTCTTTTTTTTCTCTCTCTTTTTACTTTCATTTACTTTCTTTTTACGCATGAATAGTTATTTTGTATTTATTAATAGTTGCCTAAAACGTGCTTATTCTTAATTTGTTGAAGCCTGAAGAGATTGACTATCTGTCTTTTGAAACAGCTGTTGTTAAACAAAATAAACTATAGCACTCTATTTGTATTTGTAGTATTTATATTACATACTTTAGAAGGTTTTTAATTAAAGTAAAAATAATACCTTAAATTTTATTTTTTCTTTTTTGTAAATCTATATTATGTACCTTTGAAATGGGCAAATAAGCCTAAAGGGTAAAGCTCTTAAATTTAAAGTAACTAACTTGAAGTATACAAACTTAAATTCAACTACTTGTTAAGATGGGTGTTAGTTAAATATAAAAAAATATATATAAAATTTTTAGGATCATTTTATTATTTTAAATACATAATCCACAAGGCTACAGTTACGTGCAATTATTTATATTAAACCCGGTCATTTATCTATTAAAGACTGGCTACACCAAAGTTAAATCATATAATTTTTATTTACAATCTATATTCGCTTTGCTTTAAGCTTGTGAATTTTTAAAACTAAATTAACAAAATATGCATTGACTAAACTTATTGTTTTAACTTATAACATAAAAATAAATTATGTATAGGATGACAATATATATATATATATATATATAGATAACTTGGTTCATCATTAAAGCTTTAATTAATACAGGTAACTATGAAATTCAAGACATTTTCACATTTTTCCATGTATCACAAAACTGATTCTGGTTAATATCGTTTCAAAACATGAAAAAATACGCTTCTACCATTGTTGCACAAAACACATCATTTAATTATATTTTTATTAGAGCGTTTAGTTTTTAATATTCATTACGTCATTACAAACTTTACTTGTTCTTAGTTTTAAGCAAAGTTTTACATATAAAATTATTAAATATTCGTATATTAGAACTGAATAAATTAGTATTATATCAATTATCAGCAAAATTAAAATAATGTTTACTTTAACAAACATTTGCAATATTAATGTTTTCATAGTTCTTTGTTTATAATTTTTTTTAATAAAAATAATAACAATAATAATAATAAAAAATTAAAATTTTTTTAAATATGTTTTGTTAAAATATAACTGTTTATTTTTGAATAAATGTTAGTTAAAAATTTGGTTTAAGTAAAACTTGGTTTACTAAATATAATCATTAAGATAGTGCATATTTTTTTAAAATGATTGGTTACAAATCTAATAAGTTTATGCTTAAAAGTGATAATATAAGTTAAACTTAATAAAAGTCAAAACAGCATCACTTTTGTAAGTTTTGAGTAAATAAACTAAGTTTCAGCCTTTAGATAAAACCCTTTGACCGGGTGCAAAGACAGTTTGTTACAAAGCGAAACAAAATTCATTTTTCATATATTGATTTCATTTTCTTTGCTTGTAAGATCATGATAATATTTTAAGAAATTTATCAAATTTATAATTCTTTGTAGCAAATAAAAATTACAACATTATTAAAACCTGTGATTTGCAGTTAAAGATTTTTTAGAGACTTAAAAAAATGTTTTGCTCAATAGGTAAACAAAAGTGTAAATGAAATTTTTTTTTTCAAAATTTCATGCATTAAAGGTTTGAAGTGACGTCACTTTTTCTTTAAACTAACAAAATAATAACTAAAATAAACAAAATAATGATCTTCAGTGTCACGCTGAATTTTTAAATGGTATTAAAAAGTATTATGTTAACTTAAAAACTAGAAAAAAACTTGTTTTATTTGTTCGTATTAAAGTCAAACTATACACCTCAATCGTAATTAATTAAATTTTGGTTAAGTAAGTTTCAAAAAAACAAAAAAAGGACCTCTCCCTCAAAACACTTACAGTTTTCACAAATGAATGAAAATAAAATAAGCATATATGAAAGGTATTTCGTTTTTGTTAGTAACAAAGACTTTGCACCGCCAAAAAAAAAATCAAAAAATCAAAACTTACCTTTTTTATATATAAATATACGAAATTTTTTTTAATACTTTTAGTAAACAATAAAACTAGTTTAACTTTTATTGAGTATTTATTTTATAATTTTATTTAAAGGAAAATACTTTAAGCTTTATTGACTGGCTAAAGGACTCTTTCTTAACAAATCTATTTCTTACCAAACACTGCTGATTGTCCCATTAAAGTAAAATTTATTTTTATTAACAAAAACAAAAAAATTGTTTTATTATTGGGTGAGTATTATAAGTACGAGTAATTTTATCGAACAATTTAAATGTATTTAAACTAACTAGTGAAAATAACTGAAACTAAAACAGAACAAGTTAACAATATAAACTAAATTTTTAACAGCGTAATTTTGTACTGGCTTTCCACAAGTCTAAAATTACATGTTGTAAGGAATCATAATAAAGACTAAAATCGCATTAATTTATATTTAATTTGTAGAATTATTCTTATTTTATTGATCGTTACGTCACTACAAACTTCAAAGGTGTATATTTTAATAAATTTTAATGAAAAAAGTTAAATAAAACAACATTATTTTTGCGCTATTAACTTTCAAAAATTAAATGTTTGATTGATTTTCAGCTAAAAAGATACATACACTATATTCTGAAAATACATTTAAATTAAACTACAACAAAATAAATGTCACTTTTTGTTTATATTGTATTTGTACTGTCTTAAAATTGAAGTACAAAATAAACACAGCTGCAGTAGCACAAATTATAACATGGTTAAACATTTCAGATTAAAAATTACTTCATAATGTTAACTTGTTTTTACAGGGTTTAAATACAACTAATTAACATTTTTAAAACTTTTCTATTTCTATACTACATTAAATAAACTTAATATAAGTTTAAAAAAGCATCCTAGATGGTTAAAGCATTTAGTGTAAAGTAATTTAAACTGTTTTCATTTATTTTTCAATTTGTAATTTCAAGGTTATATATTAATACTAATTAGTTCTAATTTAGTTTAAGAAAAACCGAAAATGTGTAGTAAAATTTATTCTGTATTTAAGTATATTGCATGATACTTAAAGCTACATTTAACATGCTCATTTATCTTTTTAAATGATTATAATCATATCTATAATCATAGTTCTAATTACATTTACATAGACAGCATGTAAATTATATGTTGAGTTTAGTTTGTTAGAAGCTTTACTGACCAGGAATGTTATAAAAAGTAGTGCAAAAAAAACAAGTGTAGGTGTAGTTTCTTATAGTACATTATTTATAGAATGCCAAAATAGTTTTATTTGAAACTATTTCAAAAATATTTGGACAAAATAGTTTTCTTCTAGTAGTTTGTACTTAAAAAAAAGAATCAAAATTTCTTTTTGCTTCTTAATTACAATATAAGTAAATTAAAGAAAACAAAAACACAATTGCTATACGTAGTACTTTCAAAATATTTACGTGTTAATTTAGATAAATATTCATAAGTGGTAATATACTTCATTTATAATTCTGTCACATTTAAATAACAATTTGTGCAAATCCTCATAATGTATTTATGAAAAAATAAAAGTACTATTTTCTTCTAGTTTAATGTTTTCATTATTTTTTAGAATAATTTTTAAAGCTAACCTGGCTTAAAAAAAAAACTTATCAAGATTTGTTTTCATAAAATCCGAAAGCTAAGTTAAATAGTAGATTACTTATTATCATTTAAACATTGTTTTGCCTTTAATATTGTAATAATAGCATAAGTATGTTGAAATACTAATCATAAGTTTGGTTTGTGATAATTAAAACTAATAGAAACAAACATTATATTTGAGGCTCATATTGACACAGAACTAAATTTTCAACCACTTTCCGGCGAAACGTGACTTTATTGCACATAATTAAAAGTTTTACTGATTAGGCACCAGTTTAAATTACAGTATGATTAAACCAATTACAATACCAAAACTGCTTGGATTTATATCGTAATTAAAAATATATACTTTTTACACATACTTTATTAGTAATCATACTTTAAAGGTATAAAACTTAAACTTTTTTTTTGAAATATTTTTTTTTTCAAAGTAGTAGTTTCGTGTAATTTTAGTTATTAAGTTTTAACTTTTTAAAAACTTCTGTTTTAAATAAATACTTTGTTTTGGATTACCAATACTAACACTTTTTTTCAAGGTTCAAAACATAAGATGATTCAATTAATAGCAAAATCATTGTTACTTTATATGACAAATTGACTAAATATTTGGTTGACAAACTATAAAATAAAGGTTTTTTTTATATCACCATGGATAAAATTTAGGCCTATCAACAGCTAAAACAAATATAGTGTTTCTATAAATGTTCAGTTTTAATAAAAGATTGTTTGAACAATTTAGAAACCTGTCTAATCGAAATGTCGATAGTAACGGTATAAAACATCAACCTTGATTTTATTACCACTACAAATTTATCAAAAAATTTGTTTATAGTAAAAATTATACTGGTTTGTACCAGTAAAAATACCGAAAATGAAGAAATCTAATTATATGTCAAGATTGCTTTAATTTATATATTGTATTTAATAAAATTTAATTGTTAATTGATAGTTACATCACTGCAAGTATTAGGTACAATAATATATACGTTTTCTATTTTAGAACTTTTGTATACCGATTGGAAATTTCTAGTTTTATTTATTTTAAAAAAATTAACGTGAAAACAACTTTTAGTATTGTTTTTATTTTATTCTTATTTATTAAGAAATATAACTTGCTTAATCCTAAAATCTTACATTGGTACTCGTTTAAAAAATGTTTTAGAAATATCAATAAAAAAGAAATAGTTGTTTTTTACAACTGATTTGATATTTTTTTGAAAACAAACACGACTCCATTGATTTTTATAAGAATTTACAAAAAAACTATTAATGTTGTTAGTAAACAGTGGTACTACTTTAACTTTTAATAAATTATAATTTTACCTGATTCATTTTAAGTATAACTATTTAAAGTGTCTCACTAAAGAATTTGTCTATACCAAACCGTAGCTATTTGAAAACTTCTCGCTTAAAGTGAAAACTATTTATTATCAATAAAAGGTTTCTTTACCTAAAATGATGTGATATTAGCATTAATAACTGTATGACATTATTTAAATAAATTTTAGTGTTTAACAAACTAAAACTTGGAAGTAATTCAATCAACTACTACATGCATCTATTTAGTAGAAAACTTAAATAAACCTAATAGACGTGTAAAATTTTTACTGGCCTTTTACCAGTCTAAAATAAAAAAAATACATAATGTAATTGTAATGCGAAATGCTTCTATTTATTTTTTTATTTTAAATAGAACTCAATTTTTTTTATCATTACGTCACTACTAGCTTAAAATGTATAAGTTTAAGCAAATTTAAAAAAAAGTTAACTAAGTTCAGCAATATATTTGCATGAATTTACAGTTGAATTATTAGTCAGCGAAATAAGTTCAAAAGTGGTGTCCTAAATATAGAACTTAAGGTACAATGAAAGAATTGATTTATTTGGTTTGTATTAATCTTGTATTTTTTGTTTTTTTGTATTGTACTTTTATTTCGAATTAGAATTTGACATATCTTAAGTAGCATATTTATTAACATTCTAAAAAAATCAGCTTAAAAATACTCTACAATATTTACATGTTTTGACAAGATTGAAAATTAAAAAAAAATTGTTATATACCATTGTGACTTTTATTTTTCTTAGTCTATATTAAATTATTATTGTATAGGGTTGGCAAACTATGCCCTAGTTTTTAAATCAACATTTATAAGTATAAATTCAAATAAATAGTAAAATTAGGTGTTTTCTTTGTTTTTAAAAAATATAAAGTGTTCTTCAAAAAAAAAAGTTTAAGTATACTTTTATAGCTACGGTAGCATGTATTCATTTTTAAAAATCTTTTTCTTTATAAAAAAAACTGCTGAGAACCTAATTAAAATTAATTATAACTTTTGACACCTTTAAATTTTTAGCCTATGTAATTTTAAACTATAGCAACAACCTATACCTCAACAAAACTAGTTTTTGTATTTAATAACAAAATAATTATATCAAAGGTGATAGCATGTATATAAGTTAAATCAATGTTTATTGAATTAATAAGAATAAGTTATACTAACAAGTTTAGTATTTTTCACAAACATGTAAATATACACAATATATCGGTTAATATCAGTTAAAAATAAAAACTAAAGTGCTTTTACTGTTTTTCGTAAATAATATATTTAATTAGTTTTATTTTTAGGAACACTTTAATTTTTAAGAATCGTTCTGTCAATACAAACTTTACTAATCCGAAGTTTAAACCAAAATTTCACAATAGAAAATTTATTTACTTCTGTACATAAAAGTTGCATAAACTAATACTGTATCGATAATCATCAAAAATAATTACTAGATTAACTTAAAAAAGTTTAAAATTTAATCTAATATTGTTGTTGTTTAATTAAAAATTTTAAATTTAGGTATATAATATTTAGTTCTAAAATCTGTTTACTAACAAACTACATCGGATATATAAATAATTACACATTAATAACTTTAAGCAAACAGTTACAGTGAGACTAGCAGATATTTAAAATTATACAAAAAAAAAATTAACTTATTCATTTAAAAATGCCTACATACTTCGTTAAGGTTATAAACAAACTTAAAAAAATTATATGACACATCTATTCATTAAAACTTGACCACTTCAAACTTCGACAAATCAAACTAAAAGATTATAAAATAATGGCCACAACTCCAAAACAATACATAATTAGAAAAAATATAAAATGCGTACTTTATTCAAAATAATACATACAAATACATTATTTTTATACTATAAAAAATAATCGTTAAAAAATACTAAAAAAACTACAAATAATTACTATATTTTAAAAACAGGCTATTCTAGCTATATCTCAAAAATACTTTATAAAGGTAAAAAATAAATGTGTTTGTAGGTACTTATTAGACCTACAAATGCTTTTTTTTAACTTTATATTACTTTCTGAACTTGGGACTTTAGTTTCAAAAGTAATAAAAAATAAAAACTATCCTAAATGATAGTGATAATTTTTCAAATATACATAACGTTAATTGCCAAAAAGAAACTTAGGTTCTAAAGCTTTTTTTAAGTTAATGACTTAATTTTTAACATATAACCTACCAGCTTACTAAGTTAAGTTTTAATAAAATTAAATTTTATAAGAATCATAAAGTTTCCTAAATAAACCTTAATATTATAATAGATAATACAAACTGCTGCAAATTTTTTATACAAAAAATTATTTTAAGATAAAAATAAAGGTTATAATGGTTTACACCAGTTTAAAATTGAGAGACACAGAGATTGACATTTATTAGCTAAGATGACTTTACTTTATTTTAGTTTTCAGTAAAAAATCTAACCTTATTTTGATTGTTACGTCAACACAAACTTAACATGTAAGAAACTTTGTGAATTTTTATTATACTGCTGTGAATTTTGTACGTAAAAATTGCATACATCATTGTTGCACAGAGAAATTTGTCAAAAAAGTTTAAGTGCAAGTTTAGTATGATTTAGATTATTTACCTTAAAAGCTTTCATTTAAATTTTTATAAGACTAAAGTAAAAAAAAAACATAAATTGATAAAAACCTTTAATATAACCAACTACTACATAGTTATTTATTTTTAACAGAAAGTTTAAAAAAAAAAAATTAAGTAAAACCTAGAATTCTTTAATGTTTTAATGTTTTGTATTGGAAAAAAACAAAAAAGAACTAAAGGGTTAAAGTACTTAATTAAAAGTTTTTTGGGTAGAACAATCAAATTTTATTTTATTAAAGAAAATACAAACATAAATCAAAATAATAGCAAATATTATTTCTAGTTTAGTTTATTTTATAACTATTTTTTTTTAATTTGTTCTCTATTGACAGTTTTATTACATTGTATTAACTTGCTGCGATGGTCTTCTTTGTTCTTCTAAATTTGCTATTTATTTATAAAAGACTAAAAAAAGTATAAAAATATTTATTCACACACTAAACTATTTTCATATTAGGTTTGTGGCTTTATTAAGTAGGAAAATAGTTTCTTGTTTTAAATAGTACCCTACGAATATATAATATTATGAAGTCAGCATTGCTTTTTAATATTTTAGAATTAAATTATATTTCTTAACAATCGTTACGTCACAACAAACTTTAAATATTAAATATAAAAGCAAAATTTTGTTGAGTAAAGTAGCAACTTTTACCTTAAATTTACATTAATTTCCTATCGTATTACTAATCAGCGAAACAATTTCAAAAGTTGTATTAGTAATCTAGAGAGTAAGCTACACTAGAAAGATTTATTTAATTTTTACTGTTTACGTATCTTTCTATACCGAAGTACAAAACATATTTTTATTAGCACAAGTTTTAACTTGTTAAAGTAACTAAGTTTAGAAGTTACTAAAAATTGCTTTATAAAATACCATATTTTTACAGAGTTTATAGTAAAAGAATCTTCAAAAATTCCACTTTTATTTTTCTTGGTCTATTTTATGTAAGTTTATGTTACGTTGGCAAAATTAAGCTTAAAGGGTTAAAATATTTAATATAAAGTTATTTAAGTGAAGAGATTTTATTGCAGTTATTTATTGTAGATATTTAAGAGAAGCTTAAATCCAAGTATTATTGTCATATTGGTTAAGAATGTTAAGTTAAGTTAGAATACAGTTTGATTGATTTTGTTAATTTTTAGCTGTTTATTATTTAAAATATAAATCTCAAAGCTACAGTGGACTGCAATTTTTTTTTTATCAAATTCCTTTTAGTTGCTCTAACCTGATTTATTATAATACAAACTATTGACATATGTATTACCGTAACTTAAAGGATTTTAAAAAATAAAGTAACAAGCTATGCATTAATAAAAATTGTTTATTTAAATGATAACGTATGAACTTATTATTTCAAAGGTGACAACATACTCATAAGCTGAATCAATGTTCAAAGCATTTATAAGTTTTTATAACTAAAATGTAAAATGATACTTTTTTAAATGTATGAATAGTACTTTGATACTATAAACCTTATATTCAAGTTTTAAAATACATATTATACTGGTTTTTACAAGATTAAGATAAATTGATTAAGAATTATTTTTAAATTAATAAAATCATATATAATATCACTATTGTTTTAAGAGAACATTTTACTTAATTTAAACGTCAAACTAAATTTATTACTTCATCTTGTTCTACAAAATATGTTGAGCCTGAAGTTTAAATATTAGTGACTTTTTATAAGAATCAAAAACTTTATCTAAATATACATATAATAATTGTGATAGAAAACACTAACGGCTACAACTGTTTATAAAAAGAACTTTCTTATTTCAAAGTAAATTATACTGGTTTACACCAGTTCAAATTTTACAAACGTGAGGTAGCTGTTAATTTGTTATAATTGATTTAATTTATACCTTTTTGGTAAAAGGTCTTACATTATTTTAACCGTGACGTCAACACAAATTTTATATGTTAGAAACTTTTTATTAAAGTTTTTTGAATTTTACTCGTAAAAATCGCACAACTTATGGTAAAATTAATTGTTGCTGTCTTATCTAAATTAAATAAATTCCTTATCAAGTTTGAATGTCCTTTTATTGCATTTTGCTAAGAAGTTTTCAACTCAGCTATAATTACATACAGTATTAGTGGTCTAATATTAGTTGAAATAACTTATTAGAAGTTGTTTATTAGTAACAGAAAGTATTTAAAAGTTACATCAAGTAAAACTACAAAAAAGCTAAGTGTTTGATAAAAAGTTTATAAACTTTGTTTAGGTAAAAACTAAGTTCAAATAAATATTATTTTAACAGTTTGTCTTTTCCTATTACTTGATAAAGATGAATAATCACAGCTTTCTTAATAAACTATGAGCCGTATATTTAAGGTTTATTAACACAAGAAGTCTACTCTAGTTTTCGTTTCACTTTTTATCTAATTACTGACATGTTTTTTATGTTTAGTTAAGATCTAATAGTTAGTATATAGCTACATATCAGCATTCAATAAAAAAGACATCTAACAACTTTAATTAGACGTTAAGAAACATTTTTTGAACAGTAAACGTTATCTTCTAAATATAGTTTATTAAAATTATCAAGTTATACTTAAATCTATTAACATGTGTTCATAAGTTAAAATATTTCGCACAATTAAACATACAACATTTATTATAGTTACACTCATAAAACTATTTTAAGACTATTTGAAAAAAGTCCCTTCTGCTTTCTGATTTCGTCACAACATGTTAATTTATTAAAAGATATAAAAATAATGATTCAAGTAATTAACTACATTTTCTAAAACAATTAATTTAAAAGTTTTTAATACCATATTGAACCTATGAAGTAAAACAAACTTTCACTGTTAAAAAATACTTCCAAGTTTTTTAAACAGTATCGTGTAGAGTTTATTTAATGAAAAATTATGAAAACAAATGTAGTTTTACTTTAATTCAAAATAATATTAATTTAATATAGTTCCTGACTAATTTTGCCTTATTTTGACTGCGATACTTGTTCTTTTTAAATATTTCAAAAGCATGCAAAGCAACAAATTGTGGCTGACCGACAACCCTATTTAAATTTAGGCATTGTTTATCATTTAGAAGTGTTCTACAGCTGTCTAAGTTAATGATATAAACTAGTTCTAACTCGATTTAAACTGATTTTGAATAAGATGGTTATAAGTATAATTTACTTCCTTTACATATAAAGAGATCATATTGCTATAATATTTCTGTCAGCTAAAGAAATATAGACTGGTTTGTACCAGTTTAAAATAGAACAATCTAATATGGATTACTAAAGTATTGTTTAAAATCTCCTTCCATTTAATAAACTATATTAAAATATAAAACTCTATTTTGTTATTTACGTCACTTAAAACGTTAAATTTATAAAGACAAATTTTTACTAAAAAAAAGTTGTCGTTTTTTAAATTAAACTTAAATGTTTACTAATGGGTTAACAATTAGAGAGTAACTGTAAAAATTTTAGATTAGAAAGAACTTAAACTACAACAGGTATATTAGTTTTCTTGTATTTGTAATGTAAATGTAGTTTTAGTACATAAGAATAAACTTGTTAATTAATTAGTTTAAAAACTAATGTAAGTTAGATACACAATTTTACAAGGTTTAAAATAAAAAAAAATATTTTTCTAGAAGTTTTCAAATTAATTTAATATTAATTTAGTAAACCAAGCAAAATTTAAAGTGTTTAAGTTAATATAAGTTAAGTAAATAAACTTAATCTTGTAGTATTAAAAACATTTATCATTAGGTTTAACAGTGACTAATTAAATAATGGTTCTAGTTTTATTACAAAGCAGTTCTAAAATTTCAGCACAGTCACCTCTCGCAAATCTAAGCACTCATTTGATAACGTACAATGAGTCATACCTAGTATGAGTTTCAATATCTACGGTATAAGGTATACAGTTTGTTTTTATAACCGTACTCATTAAAAATGGGTATTTATACTGGTTTATACCAGTTAAAATCTCAACACAAAGCAATCTTTTTTTTTTATTTAAAAGATTTAGTTATTTTGTTTTTGTTCTATAAGAAACTTTCTTTTTAGAATATTAGTTACGTAAATAGTTACGTAAATATTAACTTTAGATGTAAGAAACTTAATAATATTTAAATATAAGTGTTGTGAGCTTTGTAGAAGTAATTCGCGTATTTTACTATAGTACCAGTAAAATTATAAAGAAGGTTTTATCTAAAAAATCAAACGCAAGTTATAAGTATTATTTTGTATCGTTGTACTTTGCTTATAAAGTTTTTTTCATCATTTATAAGACTATAACAAACTCAAAAAAAGTTTTATTGTTACTTACTACTGCATAGATGTTTATAAGTAATGGAAATCATTAAAAAAGTACATAAAGTAAAACTAATTTTATCAAAATGGAAAACAACTTAATATCATAAAAAAAATAAGTTCAGAGATCGTATGTCAGCATTAGTATAGTGTACTTTATTAATAATAAAAAAAATCTTCAAATTTCAAAGCTAAGTTCTTAATAAAAGTCTACATACTATATTTAGTTTAAAACTAAGATCAAGTAAAATCAACATACTTTTATTTTTTTAAAACACTCATTACCTTTAAATTAGTTTAAATCGTTATTGTATTGTTAAACCTACAAAAATAACTTATATTTGACTTAATCTATGTTATACAGTAAGTTAAGTTCAAAAATCTACATCATCTATATTGTTTAAATTAATCTATTTTTTTAAACTACTATTATTCTGACTTTAGTATCTGTATGAGCGAGTAATTTATAATTTTATCTTTTATAGATCTCCAAGAAAAAACAACTAAGTTTTTAATTTTTTAGATAATAAATGACATAATATTTTCTTTTCTCGTTGTAAAGCGTTAATATTTTAATTATCTTTTTTTTTTCGACTTTAAGTTTAAATAGTTTTAACAAACAAATTTGTTTGACCAGTTAATTTGACAACATATTTATTCTAACAAAATTTTTGTAGGTTAAAAAGCATTCTACAAAAGTATATTTCTTCTGTTATAAAGTTATAAATTATCAATAAACCAAAACTTAACTTAGTTAAGTAAATTTACAAACACACACTTAAGTTAAGTGATTAAGCACATAAGTATTTTTTACACTTTGTCATAACACTGTTTTACATTATTTTCTAAAGTATTAACTTTAAAGCTGCACTCACTATCACTTATTTAGTGCTTTACGTTTAAATCGCTACTAACCGCTGGGTTAAAAAAAAGATTATATATTAATATTTTTTGTTAGAATTAAATAAAATAATTATATCACAAACTTCAATGCATACTGGTAATACAAACCGAAATTGTAAGTTATTTAATTTTTAACAGCAAATGTAATTAAAGCATCCTGAAACTTAATTATATTTTTAATTTTTGTACTTACCTTACATCAGTTTAAATTAAACACTATCCAAATGTGATATTAAGAGTTGAAACAGCTATAAATTTATTTCAGTTTTATAAGAATTTTCTACCTTTTGTTAATCGTTACGTCATCACAAACTTTAGGTGTAAAAAATTTTTATGAGAATTTTTATAAAAAATTAGTTGTAAATATTTAGCAAGATATTTGCATAAATTTATAGTAGCTAAACTAATCACTAAAATAAAAGTTTAACCCAAACTCTTTTTTAAGCTGCATTTGAAATAATGATTGAACTATATTATATTTTTATTAAAACTTAGAATTCATTTAATTAAAAGACAAAATTAAATCGAACGCCGTAGTACAAACTAGTATACAAAAAACTTTTAATTTTTTTTTTAAAGACTACCATTAGTCGGGTTAAACTAAAGATTGTTTATTAAAACGTTTGAAAACAGCAATTTTTTGCAAAAGAAACAATAAGTTGTTATTTTGAGCACAAATTTTAAAACTACCTTGTTTGCAAAAGACTATTTAAAGTCGTCAATTATTTTAAAACACTCGTCAGATAGCCAGGTTGAAAGAAAAGGTCATTATTATTATTTGATATAACTTGCAATTATTTTACCTTTAGTATTTTAACAATTTCATAATAATTTGTAAAACAAATCTAAAGACATTACGATTTATATAAGAACAATTTTAACTTTAGTGTTGTAACAAATGCATAAAAATTTGTATAATAAACAATACGATTTACGACATTACGATTTGAATACGAAACACTTTGCCTTTAGTGTTGTTACAATTGCAAAAAAAAACTTGTATAACAAATTTAAAGACATTACGATATAAATAAGAAATGTTTTATCTATATTGTTTTAAATACATCTTAACAACTTTACAAAAGCAGGTGTAGATAACATGACTGAAAATCTATTATGGATTTAGAGTTTAGGATATTCAGTTTTTTTAAACAGTTTAACTATCAAAGCAATAAGTTTAATATTTAAATAGTTGTCACGTCAACGAAAACTTTAAAATGTATAAATTTTTAAGCAAAGTTTTGATCAATTGTAACTTAATTTCTCAATACTAAATATGTAGAAACTTACCGTAGGAAAATAAACTGTAAGAATAAAACACTTATTAGAATAAAACTGTAAGACTAAGTAAACGGAAACTATCTTAAATAATTCTGGTTAGTTATACAAATATTGCAATCAAATAATATTTTTGCATTTTTTCTTTATTAATGTCTAAACGTTAAACCTATCAATAGCTAAAAATAGCGGGTGTTTATTTAAATGTTAAAATTGAAATAATAGTTTTTTTAAATACTTAAAAACATTATCTAATTAAAATTTTAACAATTAAAAATGTGTCTTTTAACAAATTTTATCTTTATAAACATTTTATTATATACAATTTACGCACATTATACTAACAAATAAATATGCTTATTTTACCTTTATAATATAGTTAATACTGGTTAATGCCAGTTAAAGTTTCAATATAAAATGAAAAAAACTCTTTTGAAATTTAGTTTATTAAAATATTACATGTTCATTATTTATTACGTCAACACAAAGTTTGGATGGTTGAAATATCGATAAAACTTTCCTTTTTTAATGCTTTTTTATAGCAATTGAACAATTTTTTTAGTTTTACAAAAATAATTTCGAATGTTAACAACAGCTTTTAGTAATGTTTTAATTTTTTATTGCTGTTTTCAAACTAAAATTTAATCTCTGCCTCAAAAAACAAATGTTTTATCATATAATACTAATTGAAATTTAAATAAAAAAGAAAGTATCTTTATATCGCATGGTATCAAACTAACTTTCTACTTGGTTAGTGTTTCTAATTGAAACATCGTTTGTTTATAAAGATAAGAAAAACTAAACGAAACAAGTTACTCAAACATCAATTAAATCGCATAAACAACAAACAAAAAAATTTACATCATATGTACAATACAACTTTTAACGCAATTAGAAGTAACATTAAATATAAATGTATTTTACTTTAATAAAATTGTACATGCTGACAACACGTTGATACTACATAAGACATAATTATAGTTTGTAGTTTAAAATAAAGTTTAAAATGTGAAAACTTATATGGCTTCCAAATTTGTAGAAAAAAATTGTTTGACTTGTTTTTATAATATGAAAAAAATTACTTTTTAAAACGAGTTACGACACTATAAACTTAGATTCATGGTTTGCAATATTTTTGATTAGAAATCACTCTAACAATATTATAGCATTTAACTTTCTCAAACTTTCCAGAGATATGTTAAATACTATATGATTCGAAATTAACGTAAATTTTTTGCGAGAAAAATTTATCAGTTTAATAGTTCTTGTAAGTAATAATTATAAAAATGATTAAATAAAACTTCTACTTTAAAACAAAAAAAGCTTAAATTAAAATGCCGGTTTTATTTTAACCTGCTGTGCTCATAAAGCTCTAACACAAATAACTCAAATTCTAAAAAAACTAATCATAGTTTTACTAATAAACCATAAATATATTTGTTTACTTGTTATGTAGATTTCGTTTAAAATATGTTCTTTTAAACAATAATACAAAAGTTTGCGTTTAGAAGTACGTAAGATTAAATCTTGTCAGTTTTATTAATTCCATTAATATTATTTAACACAGGATCCCCTAAAACTTCTGAATTTAAAAAACAATGTAATTTTTAATGTATACCTTATTATAAAAATTACTTAAGCTCTTGAAAGTTATTTTTAGAATATCATACAACATATACATCAAAATTAGTTTTTAACAAAGTTAGTTTTTTTTTACTTAATTACAATAACAATTTTAAAAATAAACTTAAAAAAAAAGTTCTCAACTTAATTATATGCATTAAATCAAAAGTTTGCTCATTAAAACATTTCTTGTCACGTTTTTTATTTTTAACTATACGGTTTTTGAATTTTTTTTATAAAGAAAGTTCTGTAATAAAACAAACGAAATCTATTTTATACATTTCAAATTAGTGTTGTACACTTTTTAATTAAATATATTTTTTTGTTTATTTTTTTTTTAACTTTACCCTATCATGAGCTATAACAGAGTTAGAATGTAATAAATAGAAATATATGTTTAGCAATCTAGAATCTTACCTAATAAAATTTTAAAAATTAAGGTGTAAAATAGTAAATTAATCTTTTGAACTGCTATAATTACCGTTAACATGGATTGTTTTTGAGTTATGTAATTTATACTGGTTTACACCAGTCAAAATTTAGCTGTAAAGATAGTATCATTTATTTGCAGAACTGCTTTAATTTATTCTTAGTTTATAAGATAATTCAACTTATTATTATAAGTTACGTCACTGCAAACTTAAGATGAATAAAGTTTAGAGATTCTTTTTTTTTCGAACTTTTGTATACCAATTAAACACAACATGCTTGATTATTAAAAAAAATAAATAAATGTATAATGCAAACGACGGTTTATAACAAAGTTTTAACTTTAAATTGTTATTAAAAGTCTGATTTTTGCCTAAAAACGCTAACATGGCTTAACAAAAGTTTAAAGTATAGTTAACGTATAACAATTCACTTCTTTCTTTATTTATTACAAGTTTATTTTGAACTGGGTTAAAGTTTTTTTATTTAATTTATTTATATAAAAACATACAAAAAAGCAGTGAAATGAGTGTACAATTGTACTCCTTTAACTTTTTTTGAACAATAGTTACACTTTTTTATTAGAGCTTAATAATTTAAGGTGTTGCGTGTTTATTGCAGTTTCTTAACTAATCCATTATTGCCGCTAGTTCGGTTAGAATATATATCATTTATTATTGTTGAAAGAAGTTTTAGTTTCATTTAACCAGCGTAAATAAATGTATATTACATTTTAAATACATTTAGTAATAGTACATACTACAAAGTAAACTAAAAAACATTATCCTTGCATATAGTAACAAATTAACAAAGTTCTAGTTGTATAGGTGTTAACTTGTTTTAAATAAATAATTATTGTGTATTTATTTACTTTAAAAAGACTGCTAACACCTGTTTTAAAGATGACATAAGTTATAGTAGTTATTAATTATTGACATCCTATTTTTGTTTTCTTTAGAATTATTAACTTTAAAAACTAAAAAAACAAAACTTATTGTATTGAATAAAAATCATAAATTATATTGAATAAAAGACACAGCATATAAACAAGTTAAATAAATCGCATTTAGAGGTTTTACTAAATAAAATGTATTAGAAACTATAAAAAAAAATAACGCTCAAATACTTTAAAGTTGGTTCAAAAACTCAACTGTAAACATTATACTGATTTTTACCAGTTAAAAATGAAATTAAAAGTGCTCTGAAGGTGCGTTCAATAAATTGTTTCTTATAATTTTAATTTTAAAAAGTAATTTTACTTTGTAGTCATCGTTACGTCATTATCAAAGTTAGATGTATAAAATTTTAATCAAATTTTTTTAATAAATTTTTTTTGTAAAAACTGTTTTGATTTTGTATATTAAAATACCTAAACTACAAATGTTTAGTTAAAGACAAAATTAATTAATTAGTTAAAAAAAAAACTTAAGCTGTTCTTTTTATTCTTTTTTTTCTATAATACTTTGATTTATTTTTACACTTTAAATAAAATTGAAGTCAAAAAAATATGCTTTAAATATTTATTTACCTATTTTTTAAAAGCTTTTATCGTTTTAAATTAGTAAGTAAACTTTAAATATTATGTTATCTACGACTATAGCCTATTACTTTCACAAATCTATTTTAATATGTTTTCAACAGAGTGATCTTAGCATTATAAAACCTAATAAATAGATTTATTTTCACACTTATCCTTTAAAAACAATCTAACAACAAACTACTAATATATGAAATTTTCTATTTAGTTTAAATATTCTATAAGTGTAAAAATATATTAATATTTATTTCGAAAAATAAAAATAATACATTTTGGTGAGGAAAGTTTCAAAAAGTTGTACAAAAGTTTTAGTTAACAAGCACTATTTCAAAAAAAGTTTGATACTTTTCAAGTTAAAATAATAAAAGGTAATCAATTATAATTAAACTTACAATTAAGATGAGTTTAATTTATTTAGATACACTAATCATGTAGAGAGTTCAAAGATTTCAAAGTCAGTTGCAAATACTTTGTTTAGTTCTGTTTAAGTATTTTGCTTAACTTCAAACCTATCATAAGCTTACAAATCTAAATTTGTATTTATAAAACGTAAACAAATTAAACCTTCAATTAAGAGTGTGATAAAAAATGCTTACTCAAAAAAAAGTATAATTTGATTATATATAATTAAAAAAACTGTCATTAACAAATTAAAGAATATGTCTGTACAAAGCCGTTGCTTTTCAAAAACTTAGCGTTAAAAGTGAACATTGTTGTTATCAATGAAATATTATTTTCCCTTAAGTGTTGTAATATCACCGTAATGAACTAAAGACACTATTTAAATAAATTTTAATATAATATAAACTAAAAGGTTTACTATCATTTCTAACTCGCTATCATTTCTAACTTGATCATTTCTAACCTGATCACTTCTAACCCGATCTTTTCTAACCCGATCATTTCTAACCCGATCACTTCTAACCCGATTACTTCTAATCCGATCACTTCTAACCCGATCATTTCAAACCCGATCACTTATAACCCGATCACTTGTAACCCGATCACTTCTAACCCGATCACTTCTAACCCGATCACTTCTAACCCGATCACTTCTAACCCGATCACTTCTAACCCGATGACTTGTAATCCGATCACTTCTAACCAGATCACTTCTAACCCGATCATTTCTAACCCGATCATTTCTAACCTAATCACTTCTAACCCGATCACTTCTAACCTAATCATTTCTAACCTGATCAATTCTAAACCGATCACTTCTAACCCGATCACTTCTAACCCGAACATTTCTAACAAGATCATTTCTAACCCAATCACTTCTAACCCAATTTAACCCGATCATTTCTAACCCGATCGTTTCTAATCCGATCATATCTAACCCGAAATTTATTTAGCCGACCTGTATTAATATATTAATTTGTTTTTTTTAAGATAAGGATTTGTTTTAAAAACAAATTAACCTCAACAAATATTCTTTTTGTGAAGTTTAGTTTATTTTGTTTAAATTAAAACCTAATATTCAGATAGCTTTTGTTAAAATTTAATTGTTGATGTTAATTGGTTTATTTATTGTTTTGACAATAAGATTTAAAATTGGACTATTGATTAAGTGTAGTTAATTAGTTTTAAAAAGCATTAGGAAAAGTATAAGTCTTTTGTATTCTAAGGATTAAATATTAAGTTTTGATAGTCGTCAATGTAAGAAATATAATGAGTATTGCAGCGGATAAAGTCTATTCTGTACTTTCTTTTGAAATGGTTCTATATGGTTAATATATATTTTTAAGTGTAGAAACCAGATTACCAATTTGCCGCCAAGTTCAGGGAGAATTTATATGAAATACAACTTTTTAAAAATATTAATATCAGCGTTTATCAAAATTTAAATAATACAGTTAATAAAATTTAGTAATTGTAATTATAATGGTGGTTTCATTTAAAGTTAATATCAATAAATTCTAAGTTCTTTAAACGAAAGTTCATACTGTTTAATACAAAGCCAAAAGTAGAGGTAGAAGGTTTTTTAAATATTCAGAAATTGTCATTTACTCGAACTTTGATTTAATTTTAATTCTTAAATCAACTGGTAAATTGTAAATAAAGATTAACTGTAATTAAGTCATAATTAATTGGAATAAACTTAACTATGAAAGTTTAGTGTCGAAAACTTATTATTACGCATTTTTCTTTTTCTTTTGAAATAAAATTTATGTAGGGCAAAATAAATTTACATTTTTCATAAAAATATAAAAGTTTTCAAAATTTTAAACTGCAAAAACACGATTATTCTCACGATTAATAGTAGATATTTGTAAAATAATTTTCTTGATATTTATTGAAAATTGTTGTTTTACAGGTTTTCAAAAACACAAAAACTTTAGATTATTTAGCGATCATTGATATGAAATGTAAGTATAAATTATTACAGTAAACTATATAACTTAAAAACTTGTAACAAAACAATAAAACCATTTTGTATTGTGAAACCTATTATATAGGTTTAAATTTTTAATAAAGAAAAAACTCATCATATTTATGGAAATTTAGAGGTGCAAAAAACCACCGAGAATAAAGTCAATAGACTGCAAGCTGGCTTTACAGTAATGAATAAAAAATAAATATGTATTGCTTAATAATCGTCTGGAAAAAAATTTAATTAAAAGAAAAAAAGAACTTAATGGAGTTTTTATAAAATTCTGCTCCTAGTTATACTTAATTTAACTATAATTAATTTATTATTCTATTTCAAAATGTTTTATTTTTAATACTTATTTTGTTTTTACTTTCGTTATTTTAACTGCTTATAATAAAATAATTTTAAAGAAATGTTTGTCAATTAAAGTACTAATTTAAGTCGCAATTAAAACATAAGCGAGATTTAATTACCCTCGATCTTGTTATACAAATAAACTTGTCTTTTTAACTATTAGTGTTAAACATTTTTTTTTGCTCTAAAACTAAGTAGGAATTTATTAATGATGTGAAATCTAGACGGTCAATCGACATAACAACTTTTGCGGTTTAGTTATATGACATAACTGTTTTAATAGCATGTTTCTATTAAAAACCAGGCTTTTCCACTTAACATAACAAAAGTTTTTAACTTCTCCTAATGTTTGTTTGAATTACATTATCTTAATAGGCCTATGCAAGTTGCATAACAATTTGAATAAGTTATTAAGATGAAACTTAATACTATCCTGCTATAAAAGGTTAATACATTAGTAAGCAGAAATAAAACATTTACGTCATACTTTAGATGTAGTTTTTAAACCGCAATATAAAAGTGTTTGTATCCGAATATTACAATTGTAAGAGTTTACTTTTTAAAATTTGCTAATATTAAAAGTAATGTAGTCACGTTAATTACAATAAGATCCAATTAAAATATAATTATCACTACTTATTTTAAAACCCTACAAAGAAGAGTTCAAAATACTTCAAAGCAAACAATTTAGTAAATTGTATATGATTAACGAAAAACGTCTCTTAAAGTGTATTGAAAAAACAAAAAAATAATAGAAAAAAACTAAAATTATAAGTAGGTAAAAAAATAAAAAATGAGGAAAAAAAATAAATTTAGAGTATGTTGAGTTAATACTAAAATTAAATTTTGTACTTATTTACGTAACTTATTAAAATCATTATGTTTTAAAGTAACTAACAGTTATATTTTTTTTATTATTTTAATAAGTTCATTAAGACTAGTTTGCTTTTGCATGAAGTCAAGATAAAAAATTAAAACATAACATAAGTAAAATAAGTTAGAAACGTTCGGGTTAGAAGTGATCAGGTTAGAAATGATCCGGTTAGAAATGATCGGGTTTAATTGGGTTAGAAGTGGTTGGGTTAGAAATAATCTTGTTAGAAATGATCGGGTTAGAAGTGATCGGGTTAGAAATGATCGGGTTAGAAATGATCAGGTTAGAAATGATCGGGTTAGAAGTGATAGGGTTAGAAGTGATCTGGTTAGAAGTGATCGGGTTAGAAGTGATCATTAAAAGTGATCGGGTTATAAGTGATCGGGTTAGAAGTGATCGAGTTAGAAGTGATCGGGTTAGAAGTGATCGGGTTAGAAGTGATTGGGTTAGAAGTGATCGGGTTAGAAGTGATCGGGTTAAAAATGATAGCGGGTTAGAAATGATCGACTCCCAAACTAAAAAGTTAAAGTAACTCAAATAACAGGCACATAGATTGAATAGTGATTTGTAAATAAAAAGCTAAGTTGCAAAAAGTTTATATTGGCTTTTCACCAGTCAAAAATAAAAAACATATAATTCTGACAATTCTAATGTAAAAATGCTTCTGTTTATATATTTTAAAACTAAGTTCTATAGTTTTATTATCGTTAGGTTACTAAAAAGTTAAGAATCATAAAGTTAAAGAAAATTTTTGTGATAAAAATTCACACAAACTAACAATTAGTAAAATTGCTAATAATAAAGTTTATATCAAAATTTATATACCATTTGCAACTCAATTTGCAACTTAAATGGTATATAAATACGTTCAAAAACTTTCCTATAATAGTACTTATATCAAAATCTTTTGTAAAACAAAATATCTTATTTTAGCCTTTTTTTGCAGTATTTTAAAAATAAAATAATTTCTTGTGTAATACATAAACCTGCTTACAACATATATAAGTTTAAAAAAACTTTAAATACATTTAGAAGTAATATTGTGTGGAAAATATAACTTATTTTATTATAGTTTGATAAAACTGTTGCACTAGATTTATACTAGTTTATGATGGTTTTACCGGCTATAAATTTGCTTAATTTATTTTTTAACTATATATACCAAAAGTTATTATATCTAACCTTACCTTGTTAGAAAATTTTACTTTTTTTTAATACTTGCATCACTCAGACATGATTTATTGATAATTATTAATGTATATAATATGTAATATACTTTTAAAAATTTGTTTAAATATATAAGCATATATAAAATGCACCAAATTTGGAGGTAATTCTTAAAATGCATTTTATGTTAAATATATAATTTATAAAACTATTGTTTAACGATAATCTTGCTCCAGTTAGGTTATACTAGTATAGGGCTATTCTATACTGATTTGTACCAATTTAAAGTTTATAGTGACATAACTTATTTCATCTTATCCGAACACTTATTTATTATCATCTTGTAAAAATATTCTTCTTTTTAATAATTTTTACGTCGCTAGAAACTGTTTTTATTTTTTTAATCAATGATATTGTGATTTTTGTACAAGAAAATAGTGTAATTTAATTTTTTATTTATAATCAGCAATATAAACTTTAATATCTATTAGTATTGTTTATTTTTAATGTTTTTTGTACATATCGTTTATTTAGTATAAGCACTCAAAAAAAAAAAAAACTTAAAAAAAACTCAATAACTGTATTTAAAATTATTTAAATTTTAGTAAAGCAAGTGTCAAAAATGAATTAGATAAAATAAAGGATTTAAAATAGTTGATAGTATATGATACTACCTTAGTAAGGTGTGGTATAATTAAAAAATTTTACAAAAAAACTTTTTTAAACAATTAAGTACGTAAACTTAAAAACAAAAAATAATTTACAGATTAAACTTCATGTTGATTAATGAAAAAAACCACATAAGTAAACCATTAAAAGGTAAAAAACGAGTCTAAAACGAAACATTTGTTCAGTTTTATTGATGTTTGCAAATAAGGTTGAAAATGTGTTTATTAGAATAATTACCGAGCCGACCGAAATTACCACCGCTACCACACCATACACGCATGAAATTGAATCCTGCATCTGAGTAATAATTGGGTAATCCCCTTCTTCCTCCCACCCACTCGTAGTTGAATGAAGCAGGGACGTCGCTCCCGTCAGCGAGCCTCCACCTCTGCCCTCCACTGGATTCCTTCTCCATCCCGATCCACATGTCTCCTCACAATCCATTTCTTGTGCACAGCTCTCTGTTGTTAAAAATCATTAAAATCGTGTTAGTTTAATGTTTTAAGAAGCACTGTTGTTTTTTAATTTGATCAAACCAATTTGTTGATTATCAAACTGTTATTATTTAACGAACTGCCTTTTTGCGGTGGTATCAATTCTGGCTTGGGCTAGGATAATATTGTGCTTCTTACAGTTGTCACTAGCTTCCTTGAACGAAAGTGGTTTTCCTGTTAAAAAAATGAAAACAGTTTAAAGTTTGCTAACCTACATAACGTTTTCTGCACCTAACTAAACTTTTTAGGAGTTGTAAATGTAACTAAAAAACTTTTTTGTGCATCTTTAACAAACCATGATCTAAAAACTATAAGTCTGTCCAATAATTGTTTAACTAACAAACTTCTATACATTTCAAAAGCTATGAAATTAAAAAGAAAATCAAAACAACAAACATTTTTTTACAATAACCACTAATTCATTTAGATCAAACAGCTTACTTGCACATTCGAGTAGATTAGTTTCAAAACTTGGAAGTATTTTTCCTTTCCACAACTTCTCAAGATTTCACCTTCCGCCTCATAATACGAATCGCATTTGTATTTTACAACTGTGTTATGAGGAATAATGCGGGTCGAGTTTGTAGTAAAAAAAAACAACTTCAGGCATCACACAACCATCGAAAAATGTTTTTTGAGTTGATCAGTCTTTATTTAACAATCCAACTAAATTCAAAACTTTTATCTATCTTTAAACAATAAGCCAAACTATTTTAGTATAAAAGTAAAAATTTTTTTAGACAACTTTTTTAATTAAAAAAAGTGCAAGTATCGTATCCAATTTTGCACGATGCTAAATTTCCATAAGGGCACAAAACTGAACAACAAAACAAAAAAACACGAAGATTTTTTTGCACAAAGGGTCAATTTTGCACAAGTTATATTTTAGCACGACAGTAAAAAAAATACAGAAAAAAAAACATTAAATAAAAAAAAACAATAAAATGACAACTATTTTAAAGTAAAAAAAAAAAACAAAGTTAATGACCGAAGGTAAGGGTTAGGGGTAACAGTGATAGTAATATTAAAAAAAAATCATATGTATATATATAAATAATTAAAAATAAACAGCTACCTACCGAGGTAAGGGTTATGGGTAAGATAAACAGTAAAAAAAAAGTAAAAAAATAAATCAATGAAAAAAAATTCTTACTAACCGAGGGTAAGGGTTAGGGGTAATAGTGATGGTAAAAAAAAGAAAAACAATAAAATTGTTAAAAAAAAACTAAAGACAGATAAAAAAAGTTAACTCGTGCAAAATTGTTTGCTCGTGCAAAAGTGTCTTCGTCCAAAAGTATCTTTGTGCAATCTTATCACTTCGTGCAAAAGTACATTCGTGCAATTTTGTCCCCTCGTGCAATTTTGTACGAACATGAAATTTAGACAGCTACCCCGAAAACTGTACTTAACTTTTTTTTTCTATAAACAAAGTATTTACAAACAATATAGTATTTAAAGCAACATTTCCAACCTTTTTTTCCTTCCAAAAAAGGATACAGTTTGGTTTTCCTAGGGCTAAAGTATAAAGTTTTTTTTTGTCAACAAGTAAACAGTATTTTTTTGTAAAGTAGTAAATTTTTTTTTTTTCCTTATAACAACGTAATTAATTTTTTTTTACTTGCTATGTAATAAAGATTTTTTTCCTTGTAAGAAAATAAAGGTTTTTTTTTCCTTGTACCGAGATAAACTTTTTTTTGCGTTGAGAGATCAAGGTAATTAAAATGCTTTTGAGATTTGAAGTGGATCAGGAAGTTAAGAAAAAATTATTTATTCAGAAAAGTTTTTTTTTTTGTGATTATAGAATAAACGACTTAGGTAACAAATTTTAAAACAATTCCGTACCGTGTAGTAACAAAAACAACACTTTTTTTCCTTCGTTAATTTAAGTAATTAACCATCTTTTTAAATTTAAAGTAACATATAAAGTCTAAGATATACAGTAAATATAAAAGAAAATGTCGTTTAACAATAATTAAAGTTAAAAAACTGTTTTTTTTTTAAATCTGTTCACGTGTTTTCTAAAAACATAAATGTTATATATAATAGGAAGTATTTTTATTATAGAGAAAGAAAGTTCTTCAGTACTGATTCAAAAAGATTTTATCTGTTAGAAAATTTTCTCAAATAAAAAACCAAAAACATTGATAAAATTTAAATCAAAAAAAAAGATTATAATTAAGTTTCAACAACAAATTATCTTAAGCATACTTTTTTGTTTAAACTATCCATTTAAGTAAAATAATAAAAATGTTTAGTTATCTCAAAGTTTATTACCTCAACTGCTTGTTTTATTAGTCTAATTAACTTACCAACTGGCCATTAATATAAAAACAGTTTTTTTATTTAATTTTTCATACTAATGTTTTACATTTTTTGTATAAAAAAGTAAACAATTAAAGTGCTTCTTTTAATGTACACATCAGTTAAATGTTTACTAAACTTTTAATTAACATTGTTATCTTTTGTTATCTTTTGTTAGTCATAGAACTATTATATTGTTCGCAAATAGTTACACACTTAAACTTAAAGCTACTTGTATAATTTTTATGATCTAAAAGCTTTGTTAAAAGTAGTTAAAAATGTTTTACTCAATATATTCGCAATTCTTTAAGTTTTATGTAACATAAACATATATCAAACAAAATTATGTTATGTAAATAGTATTAAGCGTTTAAATTTAGCACTAGTATTTATTTTATAAAATAAATATTATAACCATATTTTGGTTACTGTAATTCTTAGTAAAACTAAAATTTGCTTTATTGATAAAATATTATCTTGGTATATCAAAAAAATATAATAGAGCGATATATTCTTAATTACTTATTTTTATTAAGTTTCATTAATCTTGTTCAGGTATTTCAAGAGATTTTTTTCATTAATTATATCTAAAACCTATTGTATTCAAACATAAATTGTATTACTTAATAAGCATTTACTTTTTTTTTTGTTCTTAATCTACATGGTATTCAAATTTAAGTAACACTTAAATTTTGAAATTTGGTCAGAGCAAAAATAGTAAATTTATTTTATCAACAAAAACAACTAGTTTTGTTAATAAAAATAGTTTTCGATTCCCTTTAATTTTTTTGTTTGTAAATTATGTAAAAAATATCAGCAAATATCGTTTATTAAGAATTTTAATGGATTTCTGTAAAAACAACATATGTTGTATTAATTTTTTCTATTTAAAATAGTTAAGAAAACATCACATAGGAGTATATTTATAAGCAGCAAAAGAGCTATCTTAGTTGTATAATTAAGTTTATGCTGGTTTCTTATCAGCTAAAAATTTAACAATTACATCTTTTTAATTAGAATTATAACTGCTTCAATTTATTTCTATAGTATAAAAAAGTTTTGCTTTTAAACATTCGTTACGTCACTCAAAAATTAAGATAAATGAAATTGTAACATAAACTTCTTATAAAGTGATAATCATCAGAGTAGTTTAACTCTAAAAAATACGTTTTAACTAACTTAGCATTTAATTGTACTATATATGTAAAGCTATATTTGATTAGATAAAAAACTATATGTCCACACAATTTACTAATCATTATTATTTACTTTACACAACAAGAAAATATATTACAATTTCAGACCACTAAAGTATTTATATTAGGTATATTTAAAACTATATTGTGTATTTACAAATTTAGTTACACACATATTTGTTAAGTGTGGTAGTTTGTTTTGTATTCAAATTTTTGTTGCTCGCATTTTTAATCGTTATAACCATTTTATTCGTTAGCTTGGTTAGATCAGTAGGTAGAGCATTGGACTTTTAATATATTGGCTAGTATATATTTAGTTTAAGTTGTACAGTTAATGTTTACTGTTAAACACTAGTGTGAAACGATATTTAGTAATTAAAAGGTTTCTATTCTAAAAATTTACTCCATTTTATATGTAATGTAACGGATTTTTTTTTTAATGTCCGTTACTTCAATATAAACTTTAGATGTAAAATTTTATAAAGGTGTGATTTTTCGTTAGAAAGTTGAATTATAATTAGGAAATGATTTAGTGTTCAATAATTAACAAATTAGGTTAAAAACTGTAGTGTAAAGGAAAATTAAACTACATTAGAAAAAGTTAATTCATTTTTTATGTTGTGGAATTTCAAAGTACAAACTTAAAACAGTTTAAGAAGGTAAAGTTTTAACTTGTTAAAAAGAAATGTTCTTAAGTATTTATTTTAAAACTGGTTTTAATAATTAAATGGTGTTAAAAAGTTTAAATAAATTCAATGAATAAGAAATTGACTCTAATTTGTCCTATTATATAACAAATACTTTTAGGCAAACAAAGCCTAATTGGTTAAAGTATTTAAATTTAATTTACTTCTTTGAATAAACTAAACCCTTTTTTTTTTATAAAAAATTTGTTAAACTATACATAAAACGTTGATGAAGTATATTGTTTATATTTGTTAAATAATTTATAAATTTAAGTATACTATTCAAAGCTTAAAAGACTTACATTTTAAAAATTTCAAGCCCATTACTTATAAATAAAAGGCGACAATTATGTTTAAATAATATATTATTTAGTGACATGCTTAATTTTTAATTCTATAGCTTGTTAATTTACATAAAAGTAACAAACTTTAAATTGACAAAACTTTTTCTTCATATGTTTATTCACAAATACATTATACTAAAGATGACAACATATAAATATAAGTTTAGTCAATGTTTAATGTGCTTATTATAAAACCATCATTTAAATATGTATGTTATTTGATTTTTAATTTATAACATTACTAAATTTTTTTGATTATTGTTACGTCAATTCAAAATTTATATTTGTAGAATTTTTAGCATATCTCGTACCTTAAACTGTTTGACTTTTGTAGCTAATGATTGCATAAAGTTATGATGTTTAATTAAAAGAGAAATTGATTTTAAGGTTTGATTTACAAAAAGTTTAGGTAATGATTTTATTTTATTATAACTTTTCAAATTGATTTATAAAAAAACTCAATTGTTTTTACTTAGTTCTAGTACCATTAAGTAGTATATAGATTTTTTTAATATAAAGAAATTTATGGTCGAAAATGTCTTAAAGTTAAACTTAATTTATTAAAAAAATTTATTAAAATAGTTAACATTTATAAAATCTCGATAATAAAAAAACCGTACAATTATTTAGAGTGAAACTTTTTGTCAATGAAAAAAATATGACAGTTTTTTTTTGCTTTATAAGTTTTTAACGGTGCTATATTTATTTACTAAAAAGCTAAGTTTTAAAGTTTAACCGAAATTATTTATCAAATTTTTTTAGAAAACAACTTAAAATATTTCTAAATTCTAATTTAATAAAAAATAGTGGAAAAGTTTCTTAGTGACAACTTATTTCACTTAAGTAAAACATTTTTAAACTACGGCGGCACACAATACTATTTTTTTTTTATTTGACCCTTTATCTATAAAAAGCTGACGAAACTTGAACTTATATAAACACGAAACATTGGTACATATTATTTTTGAATCCAGAAGTTTGCAAAAGTGAAAACTAATGAAACTTAATATATTGTAAAAAAACCTATTTCATATTGACAATTATTTAAGAATATAGATAAAACATTACTAAGCTGAGATTACATGTAGTTCTTAATAAAGTTTTTTTTTGCATTTTGAATATCAAAGTATATGTAAAATTAATTAAATTAGATATTTAATGCACACTCAAAGGACTTTTTTACAATAACAAAGCTTATTCTAGTATCGCTCTTTAATTTTTACTGGTTTTTATTAGTTCGAAATATTAAAACTTTACAAACCCCAAGTTTCTATAGAAGTTATTCAATTTATAATTGTATTACAAAACAAATTTCTTAAAAAAAATAGTTACGGGTACTATAAATTTAGGTGTATAACATTTTGCAATACTTTTTATTAGAAATTAATGCGATTTTTTAAGAGAATTATCATCGGAAATTAGTTCATTTAAATGAGTATAAATTATCAGCAAATTGAGTTCTAAAATTTACTTTGAAAGAAAAAAAAATACAATTTCAATAATAGATTGGTTTTGTTTTAGCGTAATTGTCTAATACAACTTAAACTAAATTGACTTGGATTTTGTAAAAACTTAAGAAAGTTATAATAACACTGTTTTCTATAAATTTGTTTACTTGTACCGATTTAGTTAAAGTTGTGTTGTAAGTAGAATTGTTATCACTTAAATTTCCTTAATGTGTTTGTAATTTTGTTTAAATTAGATTTTAAAAACTAAGACTTATTGGTTTAAGTAATCATCCTAAATTATATCAAATAAAATTGACAGCGTATATAGAAATTAAATTAAGAGCATTTAGATAATTTACTAACTATACTTTTATATAACTTAAATATAAATTTATTTATAAGATACATTAAAAAATAAATAAGACTAAGGTACAACAAAGTTTGTAAACAAATTTCATAATATAACTTAACTGGATTATACCAGTTAAAAATAATATAAAAAGTGCTTTGAATGCAGGTTTCAAAGAATTATTTCTATTTATTTTTATTTAAGAAGTAAATTTCACATCTTAATCATCTTTACGTCATTAAAAATTAAAATTTACAAAGTTTGAAGCAAAATTTTTCTTTTCATTAAAAGTTTTTTTGATTTTGTACATCAAACTTTCATTGACTACTGATGTTTAAATAAAAGTATAAGTAGTTTAATTAAGTTTATTAAAAAATAAAACTTAAACCATTTTTAGTCTAAATATTTTTGATTTATTTCCACACTTCATAAAGATCATAATCACGTTTAAGTCAAATCTTTATGCTTTTAATATTCATGTAATTATTTAAAAAAAGTGTTTATCGTTTTCAAAATACCAGTTAAAAATAATATAAAAAGTGCTTTGAATGCAGGTTTCAAAGAATTATTTCTATTTATTTTTATTTAAGAAGTAAATTTCACATCTTAATCATCTTTACGTCATTAAAAATTAAAATTTACAAAGTTTGAAGCAAAATTTTTCTTTTCATTAAAAGTTTTTTTGATTTTGTACATCAAACTTTCATTGACTACTGATGTTTAAATAAAAGTATAAGTAGTTTAATTAAGTTTATTAAAAAATAAAACTTAAACCATTTTTAGTCTAAATATTTTTGATTTATTTCCACACTTCATAAAGATCATAATCACGTTTAAGTCAAATCTTTATGCTTTTAATATTCATGTAATTATTTAAAAAAAGTGTTTATCGTTTTCAAAATGTTAAGAAATTTTTTGTTATATTATTGTTTACAACTATGGCTTGTTATTCTGATTAATCTACTTTTTTACTTAAAATAGAGCAGTCTTAGTATTGTTAAACCTTTTAAATGGATATATTTCTAACCTTAGTCCTCAAAAACAATCCAAAAAAAACTTACTAAAATCAAAAAATTGTATTTAACTGAAACGTTCGATAAGTACAAGAATATATTAATTTTTATTTTACAAAATAAAATTCAATTTTTTTGGTCATGAAAGTTCTCTTTAACAATATTGTAATTTTTCTATCGTTATTTTGTTTTTCTTATAAAATGTAATGGAATTTGACATAAAAGTTACAATCAAATTTTCATTTTTACTTCATAGTACTAGCTTTTAAAATATTTAAAGTATAGTAAAATTAAAAAAAAATAAAAAAAAAAAAAGCTTTTCTATGATCCAGTTCTTTCAAACTAACTATGTCTTACTCTAGCAAACTATTTATAGTGGTTTATATTATTTAATGAAAAAAAATACTTATTTAAAATAAACCAATATTTATTTAATTTAATAGTAACTAACACAAACTCTTTAAGTTTGTTTGAGACTTAAATATGGTGCTGTTTTAATATCTAATATATTACATTTTTGTGCGATTATTTTTAATAATAGTCTGTTAAGCTAACGTGGCTTCAAAAACTTTTTTTAGTAAGACCTGTTATTTTAAAAACTAACAGCTTATTTTAGTTCAACTTATTATAAACAGAAATTAATTTCCATTTACTAATGTGATAATATCATACGTAAACTGTTAACAAGCTTGCTTTTAATTAGAGATAAAACGATGTAAAAGTAACTCTCACATTATACATAAGGAATTATTATAAGATATAGTAAATACAACTTCCAAGTAACAAAAAAACGCACAAGATCAAAAATTTCACTGGTTTAAATTGCAGTATGATTAAACCAAACATAGTATACTAAAATTGCTTTGATTTTTTAATATTAAAAAACATTATTCTGCATTTAACTAACAATTAGTTCACATTAAACTTTAAAGTTATGGAACTTATACAAATTTTTATCAAAAATAGTTTTGATTTCTGCGCATATAATTTACTATCGGATTTGTAATCAGTAAAATCTTAATTTAATTTGAAAACATACCTTTAACTGCAACAAAAGTGTTATCATTGTTTATTTTTTATTTTAATTTAATAGTTTTGTTTTAAAGTATCGCTTGTAATTTAATTTCTTAACACTAAATTTGTAGAAACTTACCGTAAATAACATAAACTGCAAAAATAAAACACTTATTAGAATTAAACTATTAGATTAAATAAACGGAAACTATCTTAATAATTCTGGTTAGTTATATAAATGTTGCAATTAAATAGTAGTTTTGTGTTTTTTCTTTATTAGTGGCTAAACGTTAAAGCTATCAAGCTGAAAAAGCTGGTGTTTGAATGTTAAAATAAAATAATAAATTGTTTAAACAATTAAGAATATTACATATTCAAGATTTAAAAATTTAAGGTATAAATACAAAATTTGTATGTATAACCAAATTTTTATATACAACTTAGGTATATATAACATAATAGTTATAATGTTTTTTTTACCTTTTTAAAATAGTTAATACTGATTAATACAACTTAAATTGATAAAATGTATTTAAAAACTTAGGTTATTAAAAATTTACATGTTTTTATTTATTTTCACTTCAAAGTTTAGATGCTTGAAATATTGATAAAACTTTCTATTTTTTTATGCTGTGTATAGCAACTAAATATGTTTTTAAGTGCTACATACGCATTAACATAGATTGTTTTTTAATTATGTAGTTTATACTGGTTTATACCAGTTAAAATTAGGTGTAAAATTCTGGCATTAATTTGACATACTGCTTTAATTTATACTTAGTTTCTAAGAAAATTTAACTATTTATTATTAGTTACGTCGCTACAAACTTTAGATAAATAAAGTTCTTTTTTTTTGTTTTCGAATTTTGTATACTAATTAAACCCAACATGCTTGATTGTTTAAAAAAATTAATAAATGTTAAATGCAAACGACATTTTTAAACAAAGTTTTCACTTTTGATTGTTATTTAAAATCATAGTTTGATATTTGGCTAAAAATGCTAACATGATTTTACAAAAATATAAAGTTAACGTATAACAAATGACTATTTTTTTTATCTATTACAAGTCAAATTTGAACTGGGTTAAAGTTGTTTTTTTTTAATTATTTAATTAAAAACATACAAAAATAAAGTAAAGTGAGTAATCAATTGAAATCGTTTAACTTTTATTGCATAATAGTTACACTTTTTTTTTAAGTTATGATTAAATGTGTTGCGTGTTTATTAAAATTTCTTTACTAATACGTTACTGCCGCTAGTTCGATTAGAATGAATATTATATACTATTGTCGAAACAAGATTTAGTTTCGTTATAGTAGCGTAATTAAATGTGCCGTACATTTTGAATACAATTAGAGGTAATAAAAACTACCAATTAATAAAAAACAATATCCTTGTAGATGATTAAAAATATAATTAGATAAAATATTTCTAGCTGAATAAAATATGTACTCGCTTTTCTAAGCCCATATTAAAGACTTTATTATTGGACAATTCTTATATTAAATTTGCTTCATTTTTGTTTACTTTATAACTAAAATTTAATTTTTACTCATCGTTACGTCATTAAAACTTTAGGAGAATATAATTTTAAGCAAGTTTTAATTGACAAAACTTATTATTTTTGTACAGGAAATTTACTTGAATTTACTGTAAATAATAATTAAGTAAGTTTAAAAGTTGTATTCATATAAAATGTTAGTTTTGTTGTATTTGTGTTATAGTTATATAGATTTATTTTAGTTAAACATTGACGAAGTTTTAGTAGTATAGGTGTTAACTTGTTTTAAATACAACAAATTTAAATATATCTTCGTAATTGATTTACAATACTAACAAGTTTTTACAAGGTTATGAAAAAAACCTTTTACAAGTTTCTCACAACGTTAAATGCATTTAAAATAAGTCTTAATAAGCAAATAAGAGATACTTCAATAAAAAGGCTTATATTAGACTTTAAAACAAAGCTTATTTTAGTGAATTTTTTGCTGGTTTGTACCAGTTCCAAAAAAAAGTTTATATACATTTCGTGGAGAATTTACCAGGAGTTGTTTAAACTTATTTTATTAAAAAACTTAAATTAGTGATATTCGTTACGTCACTATGAACTTAAATATATGATACATTTAAACTACTGTATTTTTTTTCTTTGCTTATAAAACTAATTTTTTTAATTTGGAAATCATTATAAACTCTTGATAGTTTTAAGTCAGTTACGTAAAAATTAATAAACTTGTAACAACGAAAAATTGACTGAAATGGCTGATTAAAAAAGCTTTTTTTTTGTATTATTTTACTTTTATTGTGCACCCTTTTATTGATATAAGCATAAAACCGTGTATAGATTTTAAAGTAAGGTAAATTATTAGTAAGAAAAACCGTTTCCCTTAACTTAAAACTTCTATGTTTAATGTAAGTTTTACATACTTCATTTGTTTATAACTAAGTTTAAATTGAAACTTTATGTGTACAATTCAATTTATATATTTTTTCCTTGTAACTTGTCATTACAGTAAATATAGGAGACGTTTGCTATCTCAGAACTTAGGACTGAAAATTGTTATTTAAACAAATCTTACTTAAAAAAGTTTAAGAATTTGTTATAATTCTTCAACCTACATAATTATGTGATTTTTATTGTAAGGCTTTATAATACTATAACAAAAACGTACTAAGCTCTCAATATTTCTTTATAAAATAAAATTAGGCATAATATTTTTTTTTATGTCAAAAATTTAGTTTTTATCAATCCTGAAAATCATTAAAACTTTTTCTAAAGGTTTTTGTTTAGGTTTATGTCTAAATTTCATAGCTTTAACCAACTAGCTTACAAATTTAAGTTTTAATAACAGTAACTTGTTATAATAATTAAAAATTTTGATAAATAGAAATTGAATATTTTCAAAACAGAAACCGCTGAAAACTATTTTTAAACAACCTTATTATAATTTTATATTAAAAATTATACTGGTTTAAACCAGTTCAAACTTCAGTTTTCATTTGCCTCTATCTGTTTGGTAAGACTTATATATTATATTTTTATCTTATATAAAAAATCTTACTTTATTTTAATCGTCACGTCATAAAAAATTTTAGAAACTTTTAATTTTAGTTAAGTGTGAATTTTTTACATAAACATCACACATTTTGGTGTTTTACCAGCAAAACTAGTTAGTAACATAGAATTAAATGCATATCTGCAGTAGAAACCGAAAAAGTTACTAACATTAAGATTTTATTACATATAAATGCTTATGTAGTCAAAGCACTTTATTAACTTATACAGTTACTTAAATTTTTCAATTTTTATACTGGCTTATAACAACCTTAAGTTGAAAAGTATACGGATTGTCTATTAATAACTAAACAGTATTCAGTCTTAGCTGATTCACACATTTCGCTAAAAACTTTCATAAATTTACACTCAAAAACTTATCACTGAAAAAATGTTTTTACTTAAAAAATAATTTCATACAAAAATTTTAAATAAATACTGCACATTATTTTATTTGAATTAAAACTTATGGTTTGAGTAGTTGAACGACTAAAGAAGATTAGGCATAATTTTTTTGTAAAAACTAGCCTAAAACAAATGTATAAAACCTAAGTATTTACTTTTAAAAGATTGGGCTAAATTGAAGGTTGTTTGTACACTCAATAAAAAACAGCATTTTATCGCAAAAAATAATAATAAATTGTTATTTTTAAGCATAACCTTTATAAATGCCGTGTTTTGCAAAACACTTATTTTATAATTATCACTTATTTCAAATAGTTCGCAGGTAGCCAGGTTAAATTGAAAGTTATTTATTATAATTTTTTTATTAGCAATTTATTCAACTCAAAAACTTTTTTGCCTTTAGTGTTGTAATAATTGTATAAAAAAATTTGTATACCACGTATATTTTTTTTTGTTTTGTAACTTTATATAAAAATTTTACAATTATATAATACATCTTTATGTAGTTAATTTTCATTGATTGAATTAATTTTGTGATTGACTTATGTTTTCAAAGTTTTATATGATATGGTTGTAAAAGTAGTAAAGTTTGTCTGTTTTAAGATATACTTTTTGTTTAATAAAGTACATGTTACATTTTATTTAATTTTTCTATGTACACTTTGTTATTGAAAATAATTATTTTTTTATTGTTAAAAATAAAATCAATTATATTTTACTGTTTTTTTTTTCTATCCAATGAGTAATTTTACAAATTAAACTTCAAGACCATTAGGCTTACAACATTTATTTGTATATTATTAAAGATAATTGAGCTAACTAAACGATAGTAGAATTTTAGAACGACTTTTTATAAAAGTTACTACTTGTTTTCACAAAAGGCTTACTGTAAACTGTATTTTAAAATACTTTAAATTTTAACAAACATTTTTTTTTGTTTTGAGTTTTTTATAAAATATATTAAATCATTTATTTAATAAAAAAGCACAGAGGGTAATGTAGTTTGAGTTAAAGTTATAAAATCTAAAGCTTAAAGCACTTTAATAAGTTTCACTACACCAAAAACTTTAAGATGTATAAATTTTTAAGCAAAATTTTGATTAAATATAATTAATTTCTTAGCACTAAATTTGCAAAAACTTACCGTAAAAAGTATAATTTCTAAGAATGAAATACTTAAAAAAAAAAAACTGTTATACTAAAAATTTAAACTATCTTAAACAAACATGGTTATTAATTTAAATGTTGCAATGTAGTTTTAATTTACGTTTTTTTCTATATTTTGCTGAACGGTAAACCTGTCAACAGCTGAAAAGGTCGTTTGAGTTTTAAAATAAAATAATAAATTGTTTAAACAGTTAAGAATATTACCTATTTAAATTTTAATTGTTAATGTATAAATACAAACTTTGATTTTATAACCAAATTTTTATATACAACTTAGGTACATATAATATAATAGTTATAATGTTTTTTCTACCTTTTTAAAATAGTCAATACCAGGGGCGTAGCGTGGTCTGTTTTACATATAGACATGTTCGTAGTAATCAACAACAATAAGGCCACGTTAAGTAAATTGTAGTTTTCTAATAAATTGAATTCAATAAAATATAGACAAACGAAATAAAAGTAAATCAACATTTTTTTAAAATCAACCTTGTTATTAATTTTACTAAAAATTTAATCAACAGTTATTTTTGCAATTTTCTTGTAAAAAAAAATATAAAATATTCAATGGTAATTTGTCTTTAATTTTTATAAATCTAAACCTGTAGTGACGTAACGATTTAAAAAACGTTAAATTTATTTATAAAATAAAAAATAAATAAAAATAATTTTATTTAAAATGAACATGATACTCTTCTTTAATTTGAACTGGTAAAAAACCAACATAACTTTCTGGCCAGTATACAAAACTTAAATACAAGCTTAGAGACATGCAATTATTGTTCACCAATTTATTAAAGTATCTTAAAAATTTAGTACTAAAACGTAAAGCATTTAATTGTGATTTACCTTTTGTTTTTATTATCGACTCTTATATAATACATCATTAATTACTGTAAAAAAACTTTATAATTAGATTCGGATACCTTGCAACTTAAGTTTGAAAAAAATACAAACTTCAGTTTAAAAAAGTCTATAATGGCAATAAGTAATAATTGATTTAACTTGGGTCTGGACAGTCTTGTATAAGTAATAAATAAAGAAAAAATAAGGGCTATGGTAGCTTAGAAGATTTACTTTAAAAAAATAAATCACTTAATTTTTTTATAAAAACTGAACTAGCACCAATCATTACTATTAGTTAAGTTACTTTGTATAGATGTTTATTAAAAAATTTTTTGTGTCACTTACATTACTTCAAACCAGGGGCGTCGCGTGGGGTGTTGCACTGCCGCAACTGCACCACCTTGAAATTTTGTAAAAAAAAAAAAGTATCTGTAGCGTTTTCGTTATTTTTTAGAACGAAATCTCTTTTAAAACTCCAATTTTGAAAAAGACCATTTTGCCCACTTCACTGCCGCAAACTCTTAGCTGACTGCCGCAAATGAACTCAAAAAAGCAAAATTTCTTCAAGAATTACCGCAAAATCAATATCTTGCGAAAAGTAAACTAAGTTGAAAATTCCCTAAAACAGGACATGTTCAAGTGTCATCTACAAGCTATTGTAAACATAAAATAAAGACAAAGCTAAGCTACTGCAAAGGATTAAACTTGAGTTTATATACCCACATGGTTTTTTTTTAAATTTAACAGATCACTTCTATTAAAACTGGACAATAAAAGAACAAAACTTGTCATGAATTAAATATTTTGAAAACAAAAAGATAAGAACCTTAAATCACTAAAGTCTAAGAAATTTGGTTTTTTATTTTAATCTGCATACATAAACTTAATTATAATTGGTTATTGTTATTATAAAATTAATAAAATATTTAATTAAATTATATTTAAATGTAAAGTTTAAGTTCTGAAAAAAAAAGAAGTTTATTATTAACTTCTAGTTCACTAGAAAAATAATTTAGACTTATATTAAATGAAAACTAGTATTATTGAAACAGACACATATTTAAATAAAGTAAATAGCCTTAACTTAGAAACTTTGATTACTTAGAGTAGTTTAACATTTTAGGAAAATTTAGTCTACTTTATATGACTTTTGGTTTAATTTGTTCATAAAAAAAAACAAAAGTTTTAGATAAAATTGTTGAAACATGGTTGCCTTGCCTCATAATCAGGATAACTTAGAAATGTTAAATACTCAAGATGACCCAAGATAAATTAAAACAGACCAAATTATAAAAACACTCAGGCTGACTAAAGCAGTTTTTGTTTTTTACTCTGAAAATAACAAGCTTATCTAAAATTAAAAAATAAGTGTTTTACCCCTATGGCCACATGAAAACTAACTAACCAATTTTTTACTGCTATAAGGGTTACTTATTTATAAATTAACTTTAAAAGTTCAACAGCCTCACCAACTAAACTTAAAAAAATTTAGCTTCTGAGAAAAATACTGTCATCAAAATGAAAAACATATTAAAATTAAATAAAGAAAAGATACCCTTTTAAACTATTGAATTTTAAACCTCAAAAAAAAAACATTAAAAATAGAAAAAAAAGTTAATAAAAATCTTAATGTTTGTAAAAAAATAAGTGCAAAATAGTGAGGGGTAAGGGGGGGGGAAGGCTTATAGGCACTTTTTTACATGTTGTTCTTATTTTAACTTTTTCAAAAAGCAAATAGTTACTCTTTAATAAACTTGAAATTTCTAATTAAACTTTTAGTTACAACCGGTCAAAGCCAGAGAGTACAATGATTTATTATATAAGGAGCAAATCAAAACAGCAAAAGAATACAATTTTACTGAAAACCTATATTCTCCATCATTCTTAAAGCAATTTTTATCAAACTTTTTCATCCTAAGTTTTATAAAATTTGTTTACTTTTGTTGAAGAGAAATTTTAAATTTTTAAGTATCAATATATAATTTTATATATACAAAAAAAAACTTTTGTTATAACTTTTTTTTTCTTAGTTTTTCAAATATCTATTTCAGCTATTTGTTTTTTTATAAGGAAACATCTAAAGATTTTGAGGCCAACTTATTAAAAAAAAGATATGATTTAAGTGATTTGATTTATTTCTTGTTTGAGTTTATATTATATTAATAAGGATTCCTTTGTACCTCTGACTGTGAGTTACCATATCTCAAAAGTTAATATGATTTTTTTATATTGATAAAAGATGAGTTGTAGTTATATTAAAACTTTATAAAATAATTTCAGTCAAATAATTCTAAAGTAGATTTTAAGGGCATAAAAGGGAGGGGGGGGGTAAAACATTTTTTTTAAGCGCTGTTTTAGTTTGTGCCTCCCATAAGGAACTTTTTATTGCCTTTGACTTTGACCAGCTATATCTAAAAAAATATATTGAATTTTTAAAATCTGTGAAAAATTATTTTCTTAAATAATTTTTTTTTTTTATGTTTTATTTTTAAACAAAATTTCCCAAGTTACATTAGCAATTTAATGTAATTGTTGTAGAAAAAGTTCTTTATTTAAGATAAAAAAAGAGTTTTAAAGAAGGGGATTTTTTTTAATTCTGCACCACCTAAAAAAAATTTCACGCGACGCCACTGCTTCAAACTATATGTTTAACATTTTAAAGTTATATTGCCAATCAAAAAAAAAAAGAAAAAAATCTAACCATGAAAAGTAAAAGTCACTTTATAATTTTTTTAATTTACGTTCACTTAAAATATTTTAAAAGCATATTAGTATGTTAGGTTTGTGATTTAAAACATATGTTTACGTAAATAATAAATAAACTGCTTTAGGCAAAATTTTCATAAAATGATATAGTTCACAAACTTATTTTACTGATTAATAATTTAACTCTAAATTCTTGCAAACTTATAGCGCAATAATCGCATAATTTTATTTTTAATGTTGATATAATTATTATTCTTCTAAAGTTTAAAATGACCTAAAGACTTCTAAAAACTAAAACTTGGTTATTAAATCAATATAAATTTAAGCAATTATAGTAATAGAGACATCATTACAGTTATGTATTTAATTGAAACTGGTGAAAAGCTAATATAAGTTTTATAGAACTAAAAGTGTTGTTTAATTTTTGATTTTCCATGCATGCTGTTTTTTGGTACTTTTGTAGTTATATTAACTCAAAATGTATAAAGATTGTGTGATATATTTAATTATGCGTGTTTTACATTAATAAAGAATGTTTTGATGATAATGAGTAGTCTTAAATTAATCCGGACTATCGGCAATCACTGAAAAATAACTGATTCGTTAAGAGATCTAAGCGAGACACTTTTAAGTATTATACTTAATAAAAATAAGATTAAGTTATTTCTGTATAAAAGTTAACCTTGTACTATTGTTTACTCACAATATTTAAATTATTTTCGCGAGTTTTTGTATATAAAATTATAATTCATTTTTCAAAAAAATGTCTTACCAAGTGCAAATTTAAATTGTGAACAGGCGAAACAAAAGTACGTTATAATTTCTTAATTTTTCATTTTACCTTTCTAAAAGTATTTCAGTAGTTTTAGGCCGAAATAATATTTTTAAATAGTAAGTAAAATTCTATATCATTATTGAAAGATATCTTTTGCTTAAAAAATTTATTTTTGTACTGTAAAAAAAACATACTTTATTTGATTGGTACAGAAATTATTGAAAAAAATAAAAATTTGTTTAAATTAGATGCATCTAAACTTTGCAGTTACGTAAGTAAAATTTTAAAAATACTTATTAACATAAACTAAATATAAATTAAATCAATCTTAACTCCAGTCAAATTAATTTCTTTGCAATAATTTTAAATGGTATGAACAAGTAAAAAACATATTTTACAACTAACAAAAATTATTTAAACAAGATTTTAGCTAACAAATAATCCAATAGTAAATTATAGCACAGAATCAACAACTAAAATAGATTTTCTTTAAATCCTCTACTTCTAAAGTTTGTACTGAATTTTCAGTTATAAACAAGTGTAATTAATTTTTAAAACAAATATAATTTAAAACAATCTTTTCATTTTCGAGTTGTGAGAAACCAGAATAAAATACACAAAACTATATCTTTTCAAATATTTACTTTGCATGTACCCGTTTCTTGAGTTACTTTTGTTACTCATTTATAAAACTAAAGGACACATTTAAATTGTGTAATACAATTAAAAACTCACACAAAACTTGAGGGAAAACAATGTGTATCGATAATAAATAATTTTTACTTTAACGATATAACCAGTTTTTAAAAAGTGACTTACAAGTTTAACCTAAAACAGATATCATTGTTTATTAACAATATATAAAGCATTACAGTATTTTATTATGTAAATAAATTCGGTTTCCTTTAGAAAAGTTCAGGTAATTTATAAAACGTCAAAACAAAACTCATTTTTTTATGTTAGTTTACTATATTTTTGAAAAAATAAACTAGTTATTTTATAAAGTTTTTAATTTCGTCTTTTATAAGCAATTAAATTGAAATATTACATAAAGCAATAATTTGCATTAAAAATTCGCTTTTGTAGAAGAAGTAGAAAAATTTGTGTTAAAATATTATTAAAAAAAAGCAAAAAAAAATTCTGAATCTAATGCATCTAAGTTTGCATTGACGTAACTAATAATTAAAGGTAAATTTGTTTCAGAAACTAAACTTAAAATAAAGCAATCTTTCTTTATAAGTAGATACTGATATCGATTCAAAATTTCAACTGGTATACCAGTATAAATCATGTTATAAAATAGTAATATTTTTTCAATAGTTATTGTAGTGATTTTAAAGAAAGACTTAAGTTTTATAACGTGACCATTGGTATTGTTTTTAGGCTAGTTTCTTGATTTTAAAATCAATTTATTTTTTAGGTTAATATTTAAACAAATTGCAGTTTTGTTTTGGTTTGTAAAAAGTTTGAAGCTTTTGTATAAATAATAATAGCATAAAAAAGACTTTTGTATATAAATTTAGTTTTATAGACTGTTTTCATAATTAGTTATATAAAATGATTTTTGTTTATTTAGTTTTAAGATTATGTCATAGTAGATGACTTATTAAATAATTATATGACAGAAAATGTATAATCTTAGAGAAACTTTTAAAACACAAATAATATAAAGTTGTTTTTGTATTGTTGTGTATTAATTAATTTTTTTATAGTTTTTTGTGATAAATTTTAAAATTTTTGTCAATATTTATGTTTAATTTTACTAAATAGTAATCACCAATTTTACAATTTATATTATTTAAAGTTTATTTTTTAAAGCTTTGTTGCTTTTCTGGTTGACTTAAACATAAAGTAAAATTTCAAAATTATACAATTTTACAAGCTTAAAAGTTACAAGAATATTATGTGTAAAATATTGGAATAGAATTAGTTGAAATAATAAGCATAGTTCGATTTTTTATAGTTACAAACTTCTCTACAATTTTTTAAAACGAAAGTTTTTCAGAAAATTTAAGCAACAAAAAGTATTGCAAGCATTAATTTTTTGCTTAACTTACGTGTTATAAAATTTATATACTACTTATCAATAACAAATAATTTTTTGTTATTGATATTTAGTATATAAATTTTAAATATGTTAAAGCAAGATCAATACTTGAAACTATTGTTTTTTTGTACGAAATAAATTTTGGACGTAAGTTTGCTGATAATTAATATTTATTAAAATGACTACAATCAAAAGACTACCGAGATCTAAGTTTTTAATTATTTATAGACATCCTTATGTTTTTCATCCTTAATTTTATGACTTTTATAATTAAAATAACGAGGTATGCAGTGCAATATTAAAACTTCTACTACTTATGTAGTAATCATAAAAAAAGGTTGAATAAAAGTTAAATGCATTTAGAGATTTTCTGAACAAGTTCTCAACATACTTTTACAAACATATAGATTATTCTTGATTATTAAAAATTTTGTATTTTAGTTTAAAAATGAAATTTATACCGGTTTATACCAGTTCAAAATTAAGATATTTTAAAGTTTAACGTAAAATAGAAAATTACTTTATTTTTATTCTTTTTATCTAGAACACTTTATTGTTATTTAATCGTTACGTCACTAAAAAAATAGAAAGTTCTAAACCAAGTTTTACATTAGAAACTGATTTTATTTTTTACATAAAATATGAAACATACTGTTGTGTACGTAGTTAGCAAATTTGTTACAAGGTTTACTTTAAAATTAAATTAGAAAACTGATTTATATTTTGTTTTTTGTTTAAAACCTTTTAATGCAGTTCTAATGTATTGTTATTGTTAATAAAAGAAAAGATACTATTTAAAGAAGCACTTTCAAACAATGCTCATTTTTATATTAAAGAGCTAAACCAGATTGATTAGTAAGCAAACTTTGTTCTTTCAAAATAACTAGTTTCAGTAATACTAGCTGAGTTTTAAAATTGTATGAAACAATAGTAAAACTAAACGTAAATAATGTTAACACATTTTGTTAAGATTGTAACTAACTTAAAGCAGTATGTTTTAGTTTTTTTTTAATGCTCTTACATTAAACTACAAAGTGGAAAGTTTGTTAAGACAAATATTTGCAAATAACAAAAATGCATATGCCGGTCTACTTAATATTTATAGATTCATTAGTTTAAAAACAAATTTTTATTAAAAATAGATTTAAAATCTACTAAAAAATACCATTTTTTAAAACTTTTTATAGAATATCTCCAGAATTTTTATTTATTTTTTAGAGTAATAATTAGACCCAAATTGGCTTTTTATATATTTTTTTAATTTACATTAATTTTTAGATGTGACTCTGTGATTTATTTTTTATAAAATTGAACATTTAGCATTTTAATTACCTGAATTTCAACAGCCGTGCGCTTGTATTCTTATGCTAAACAAGATATCACTTAGTTAAAAAAAAAAGAAAACTTAAACTTAGTTAGCTATCTAAAAATTAATGAATGTTTAATAATTATATATGTCTTAATTCTATATTTTATTTATTGTATTTGGCTAAAAACATCTTAACTTTGTTGGTGATAGCCGAAATAAATACTGGCGAAAGCTTATAAAATACGAGCATAGAAATTAAAATCTTAATTTAAACTGACAACTTCTTAGACGTTGGGACAACTTGCTAATTTTTGGACTTAACCAACAAATGGTGGCTTCAGTGCATATGTACTTAAGCCCGCTTAGTTAGATCATAAAAGCGGTTTCTCGCAACTATACCTGCCTGATGAGTCCTGAAAAGTACTATATTGGTTGCAGGTTGTCTCAGGTTCTGTTGTTGTTGGTCGTACAGTAAATTTAATTGTTTATTATTTCGTAGTTTTTTCAGAAACTTGCAAATAATTATAAAACTGCAAAATTTTTTTTTTTTTGACTGTATAACTTTAGTATTTATAAAAATAGCTCATCTCTTAATTAATATGTTTAAATTGAAATAAGCAATTATTAGTTAATTATAAATTTTTTTGGAATCATATTTATAGGATAAGATATATGCTCAATTTGTAACCAGTAACTAAAAAAAATTTAAAAAAATTAAAGTTCACGAATAGCTTGTAAGTGTAAAACAAATTACTTTTTTATGCCTTATGGTACACATAATAGTTTATGATAAAGAAACTTTAAAAATAGTTATATAGCTGAGTACAAACTAAAAACCATACTAACGATAAATAAATGTTGATTGTTAATAAAGTATAAATTCTTTATAGTAATACAGTAACCTCTCGCTTATTTATGCACATTGTGTCCACAGAAAACTTGCTTAATGATACGAGAGATCGCAAAGATAGGAGAGGTACCAAATATACTTACTACAATGACTGTTTTTTGATATTGCTTCTAGTTAAAACCAGAGTGGGGACTTTCCCATTTTTAACAATTTGGAAAAATTATTTTTAATAATATTTATTTTAACAGTTCTTATATATATATATGAAACAAAAGATAAAACTATACACAAACTAAAAAAAAGGATTTATATTTTAATAAAATAATAATAATTGTCGAAAAATTTTAATGCTTGCTGTGCAAAGCAAGTATTACAGAAAAATAACTAAAACTAAAAAACCGTCAAATGAAAATTAGTGTTATGTTTACTAAAAAAAACAATTGAGTATTGTGTCAAGTGTAAGCTCCAAATTTATTAAGTATCACTGCTACTTTTTGCTAGGAAGTTTCATTTGATTTATTTTTTAGATGTTTATTTATATATATAGGGAAGAGTGCTGTAATATTTACTTGTATTTTAAACTCTCATTATTTCATTACACTTTCATTATCTAACACAGTCATATTTCTTTCAGGATTTTAATACAATTTGTTATTTATAACAAAATTTCTGATATACTGAGCTTTAACTAAATGTTTATCGATTATTCAAGGAACATAAGTTTATAAAGTCTAAAGATATAGAGAGATAAGTTAGCATTTTGAATCATGCTAAAGTTAAAAATATTCAATAAAACTAATTTTTGTAATATTAAAAAAAAATTATTGTTTGAAATTTTTAGAATTCTAAAATGCGTAACTAAACGAGAGTGCATAACGTCATGAATGCGTTAAGATGCGAGAAGTTACTGTATATAATGTTATACAAGTGTAGGGAATACAAGTACAATAAAATTTTAATTATTTTTCTATTTTGAACAAGTTTAAGTCCCTCAACCCGTATATTTACTTGTTTCAATTAATGTGTTAGTTTGATTTTATTAAGTATTTTAAACCAGTTAATAAAAAGCTATGTTGTTTTTTTTTGTTGATAACTAGCAGTATCACCAAAGACATACTGACAATCATAACGACGATCATTTCCCACCCGATCAATTCCCACCCGATCAGTTCCTACCCGACAAATTCACATCCGATCAAATATCACCCGAATCATTTTCCACTTGTTCCAATCATTGGACGTGTCCCCAAATATCTGTTCAAAACAAATGTGAATTATATTTTATTTTAAGAGGTCCTGCACATCAGACATTTTAAAGGTTCACAAAAACTAAGCAATTTTTAGTCAATTATTACACTATTTTGATAAATATCAAAATATTAAACATATTATTTGACATAAAGTTTTCTTTTAAAATAAGTTTAGTTTTAAAACTAGATAGAAATGTTTACTAGAGTTAATTTTATTTAGCATCAAAAACTTAGTAGTTTCTCAGAAAACACATAAAGATAGTTTAAGTACATTAAAAATTTTTAGACTAGTTAGCATTGTTTAGGTATCTAATTGTGTACAAATTTACTTAAAAAGCGAAAATTTGAATTTAAGTTCAAATATGTAAGCTTTGAAATAATTTAATGTTAGTTTTACTTTTTAGTTTTAAGTAAAGTTTTGTTTTGTTAATTTAAATTAACCTACCTACTTATACATGACTTCTGGTCATAATGTATTTTTATTATTCTTTAAAATACGTTTATGGAAAACAGTGGATTAATAAAAACATTTGTATAACAAGTAGTATGTAAATAGTAGTAAAAATTAACTTTCTTAAAGTTATAAGCTTACCAGCAGGATTTAAAATTAAACAAAAGTGTTAATTTAGTTGTAAAATGTACAGTTTGTATTTAAGTAACTTTGAAGCAGTTATATAACTAGATACAAACTATAATTCATACTAATGTTAAATAATTGTTCCTTGCTGAAATAAAAAAAAAAAAATTTTTAGTATATGATTTTTCAAATGTGTACTTACATTTAAAATTTTTTTTCACATTTTCAATTTTATGAAAAAAAAAATCCCAGGAACCATATTTTTCTTCTTTTGAAAGAAGTAAAATTTTGTAAGGCTTTCTTTTGATTACGTTTGCATAACAAGCTATGTTTTTTTGTTGATATCTAGCAGTATCATTAAAAGACGTGTTACATTTTTACAAAACTACCTAACATAAGACATTTGGTAAAATCTTTTAAATACTAATATTTTTACATCATTATATATAAACACTTTTCGTAAAACAAATTTTTTTAAATAAGTTAATAGCACTAAGTAAAATATAAATCAAAAAATATTATTAAATATTCTATAAATGTAAAACTAAAAAATAATATTAGTTTTGTCACTGCAAACTTTAGACCTAAAACTACAAACCTGAAATTTTAAGAGATGTTAAACTCTTTAAAGTTTTGAACACAACATGCATTTTTTATATAGAAAAAAAAATTTTATGTAAGTGACAGCTTTTAATGATGTTTTTAATTTTATTGCCATTACAAAACCTGATCTCTACCTGAAAAAATACTTAAACATTTTTGTAAGGGTTTAAAATAAAATTGAGATATAAAAAAGGACTATTGTTTTGCCACGTTACAAAATAACTATTTATTAATTTCTTTTTATTTTTATAATATTTGAAATTGATTTTAAAAATAAAAAAGGACTTTTACTTTGCCAAGTAATAAATATATTTTGTACCGGTCTAGCAGGTTTGTATTTAAAAGACATTAACTTATTTTATAATATAAACTTGAATAAAATGCCTAATATAGTGAATAAACAATGGTGCTAGATAAAAGAAAAATTATTAATAATTTTACATAACTCTTTTTCAGCATCTAAGTAAAACCTATCATTTACATTTACTTTTCTAAGACTGACTATTAGGCGGTTGAAATGAAGAACTTACTTATCATTAAAACACTATTTTGTTTTCAATTATGTGTAAATAGCACAATTAATTGTACTACAAAGTTTAAATACATTTTATAAATTTTTAGGTAATATAAACTGATTAATAGTTTTGTCATACTAAAATCTCAGCTGTATAATTAAGTTTATGGTAAGTAATTAACTTACTTCACTAGCTAATATTTGTTCTTTTATTTTAGTATACAATCGTTACGTCATTAGAAACTTTATATGTATGATAGTTTTTTATATTAAAATTTAAATTTTAAGCAATTTTAAATTATAAAACACCATACATAGTTACTAATAAAAGGATGTTAATCGACAACTATTAGTTAAAACTATTAATAACATACTTTTGCTCTTAGTTTTGTAATATATAAATAAACAAAAGAAATAAGTTGTTGGAACATAAGTTACCAGTAATTACAATAAGTTACACAATGCACAAAACTTCAAAAACGCTAAATATATTTCGGGCAACTTTCGTCAGTAGAGTACAAAGCTAACAAGTAATAAGATTTTACAAAATTTTAAAGTAACCAATGAATCAAGTAACCATTAAGTAATCCAGAGATTAATAAAAGACAAAAGCAATTAATAAAATTTAAAATTAAATAAGTCCATTTACGTTATTACTGTAAATGATCTACAGTAAAACTAAATATTAAATATTTTTTATGTTTTCATTTTATTTATGTTACTCAATTATACTAATGTAAAAATCATTTTAACTGTTACTAATTGCTTTTGTTTTCTATTAATCTCGTGATCACTTTATGATTACTTGATTACTTGGTTACTATATAAGTCTGTGAAGTCTTACCCTTCTTAGCTTTGCACTCTACTAAAGAGAATTGCTCGAAATATATTTAGTGTTTTTGAAATAAGTAGTAATACTTAAATCAAAAGCATTTCGGTAATTCATTCTAGAATAGCAACACACAAAAAAGACACTGGTACTACAAAAAGTCAAATTGTAATTTTGTAGTTTAGTTTAGACTGATTTTCGTTCAGTTTTAATTATTAGAACTTGTTTAGCTTCAAAATTTGTAGAATATTTTATTTGCTTTATTTTATATTACAAAAAATAGTTTAACAAAAAGAATTTATAAACTTACATGTATGAACTGGTTACAATACTTTCGATTAGAATTTACAGTAACAATTTTATAATATTCAACTTTCTGAAACCTTGCGTATGAGAAAATTTTATCAGTTTTATTTTATTAAAAAGTAATAACTATAAACTAAGTATAATTTAATCAAACTTTTAAATTTGGTTGGTTACAAATTATACTAACGTATTTTAAATTAGTACCAACCACTATAAACTCAACTACACAGCTATAAAATTTTGGTAATTTGGCTGTATTATTGATTTATATTATAAAATTGGCTTATATTTTTCAATTATTAAAAGCACAACACTTTTTTTGAGTACGTAAGATACATTAAAATGCTGGTTTTATTTTAACGAACTTTGCTCAAATAACTCTAACTCAAACAATTAAGATTCTATAAAAACTCAACATAGTTTTACTAATATCCTTTACAATACATTTGTTTACTTGTTACAAAAAATTATTTAAAACATGTGGTACAAAGCAATGATAGAGAGTTTTGCGTTTGATAGTACATAAAACTAAATCTTGTCAATTTTTCATGATTGTACTTATAATATTAAAACAGAAAGTCTTTTAAACCTCTTAGCTTGGAAAACTGTGTAGTTTTCAATGTACATCTAATTATCAAAAATCAATTAAGCACTTAATGTTCTCTTGAAAATAACATAATACGTAGTATTTTACATTTCATTTTTAACAAACGTAAATACATTACAACAATAAAAGTTTTGAAAATCGGTAAAACAAAAAAATATTTAAAACGTATTAAGGCCAGAAGGGGATTAAACACTTTTTTTTTACAAAAATAAAATTTAAATATAATTAAATAAATGGCTTTTTGATGAAAGCTTAAAATACTAACTACAATCCAGTTTTTATAGAACTCAAAGATATCATTTAACTTTTGATGTATGTTATTTTTTGTAAAAATGTTCCGATACAAACGTATGGACCGCAAATTTTTTTGTGGACAATTTTCTTGTAAATTTTAAAATTCACCAATATTCTATCTCCTTCTTTGTTTTTCAAGTAGTTTCTTTAAATTTTTAAGAAATGTTTTTAATATTAAAAGGAAAAAACGTTACTTATAAATTTTAATAATTTAAAAAAACTAAAATTTTATCCAAAAAATTAAAAAAATTAGTGTTCTTTTAAAGAAACATATTTATTTTTTTTGTATAAAGATTAGACTGTTAAAGTTTGAAGAAGATAGCTTGAAAAATGTAGGAGGAAATAGATTTTAAACAAACTAGTCTTTTTTCGCTGTTTTAGTTTCCCCATCTCATAATGAACCTATATGCGGCCCGATTTTGACTGGTCATATTTTAGAAAATAATTCCAATTTAAAAAAAAATAAACAGCATCTTGAAATTCGAAAAAACTCTATAAAATAAGATCAACTTGTAAAAAACATGGCGTTAATAAGCATTTAATTAAAAGTTTTCTTGTTAAATTTTTCTTTTTTTTTTCTAAATTATACATTTTTTGTAATTAATTTTTTTATAAAGCAACTTCTGTAATAAAACAAAAAAAAAAAACTACCTTATACAACTCTAATAAGTTATGTAAACGACGCAATAATTTTTTTTTTGATTTTTTTAGTCTTATGGCGTAACGTTAACTTGCTACGAGCTATAACAAAACTAAAATATAAATTTATAAAAATATGCTTCTTTAGCAGTCTAGAATCTTACGTAATAAAACTTTGTTAGTTACAGTATAGAATATACAGCTTATCTTTTTAACTGCTACATACCCATTAAAAAATTGTTTTTGAGTTTTACAATTTTTATTGGTTTGTACCAGTTAAAATTTCAATATAAAAATGATGGCATTTGTTTAAATGAATTATCTTATAATATATTTAGTTTATAAAAACAATTAAATTTTTATTATCAGTTTTGTCACTGCAAACTTTTGATGCATGGAGTTTTGTTTTTTTTTATTCTTTAAAGCTTTTGTATACCAATTGAACACACAATGCTTTATTGTTTTTTAAAAATAAATAAATTTTTAATGCAAACGACAAATTTTAATAAAGTTTAAACTTTTAACTGTTATTTAAAACCAACGTTTGATTTTTGGTTAAAAATACTAACATGGTTTAACAAATTTTAAAGGAAAATTAAGATATAACAAATGAACTTTGTTTGGTAACAAATTAAGTTTGCACTAGGTTAAAGTTAACGTGTAAAAATAAAACGAAACTTAATTAGTTTAATTAAAAACTAGCAAAAATAATTTAAATATCGTGAGTAAACATTCGTACTAGTTTGACTTTTGTTGAGTAATAATATTACATTATTTTTACTATGTATGATAATTTAAAAATGTCTCGCTTAAGACTCTTAACAATCCAGTACTTTTCAATGACTGGAGATAATTAAGATAATTCAACATCATTTAAATTCAGTTTTGTTTTTGGTATTTTATATTTATACTGGCATTTCACCAGTCCAAAATGTATCCCCGATTATAATGACTTATTAATTGCTATATTTGTTTCTATTTATTTTCATTGTAAAGTATGTTTTTTAATTATTGTTACGTCATTAAAAACAAAGAAAATTAAATGTTATTCAATTTTTTATAAAAAAAATTTATGATTTATATACATGAGTTTTGTATGAATTAAACTTAAGAAATGAAAGATTAAGTTCCAAAAATGTATTCTAAAAACAAAACTCAAAACGAAATAGATTTTTTAGTTTTATTGTATATGTATAATAGTAGTATAGTTTTATTTTATATTTATAACTTAATGTAGTTCTACTAGCATAAATTCTATATTGTTTTAAATAAAATTAGCCTTAAGATAATATTAACATAAGAACAACAGTAAAACAAAACAATTATAATAAAATTCAAAGTTACATAACTTATAAGTTTTATACTAAAATATATTTGAGTTTCAAATAAAAAGTCAACAGCTTTAAAAAGTTTAGCAACTTTAATTATTTTTTTAATTAATTTTAATTAGTCAGCTATATATTATAAAGAATGAATTATATAGTTTTGATGTATATTTCATACTGGTTTATACCAGTTAAAATTTCTGCATTTTTACAGTTGGCAATCATTTGTCGAAAAAAAATTGATTTATGCTAAGTTTAAAAGGAAACTAATTTTTTAAATATTAGCTACGTCAGTGGTGGCTTAATAAGTATGAAATTTGAAACAATCATTTTTGAAGTAATTGATACCAATTAACATAACATTTTTTTTAATTTTGAAATTTTGAAATTTTTATAAGTTATCATGTTTTTACTTGCTAACTAAAACAAAAATTTGTCCTCAAAACACTAAAATGCAAATATTAAAATAAAACTGAGACATAAAAATTTCGTAAAATATAATTAAAGTCTAATACATGTTCGCCTCATGACAAATAAAATTTGCACCGGTTTACAAAGATTTTTACTATCGACAAAAATTATAAAAATGATCTCAACTTAGTTGTAAGTATTTTATAGTGCCATTAAGATTTTCTCTAATTTATAGTTATATAAATATTTTTAAACTTAACGTGTTTAGCTCGAAATAACCTTTTCTTATCAGCTCCGGTCGTTTACTTTAAAAGCGTTTTTATTAAGTGTAGATTATTTATTATCAGAAAGAACACATTATTTTTGCTTTATATGTACTAATATAAGTATGAACAAGTTTAATCGTTAGTATAAGTTTCATCAGCTTACAAAGCTTCATTTTGACCAATTAAACGTGACACATAAAAACTTTTTATAAAAAGTGTGTTTAAATAGGGTTTACTCAACAGAAAGGTCAATGTAGTTAAAAATAATAAACAAAATAATAATACCTCATATAAACATAAGAACAAATAAAGTTAAAACAAAGTTTTATAATTTATAATAAAGTTCAAGTTTATATAGTTCAAAATATTTTTACAACTACAAAAGTTATTGTTAATAAAAAGATACATTTGATCAGCTTTAAAACGTGTACCTAGTTTAATTTTATACTTAGTTTTAGTTAGTTTGCTACATACCCTTTATATAGAATTGTTCTAGTTTAGAAGTACAATTTATACCGGTTTATACAAGTTAAAAATTATAAAAAAGAACCAGTCATTTAGATGATTAATGTAGGTCAATTTATATATGGTTAAGTAGAAACTTTAAATTTTTTTATATTAATTACGTATCTACAAGCTAAATGTATTTAATAGAAATATTATTTTTAAAAGATATTATACCAATTAACATGATATGTGTTTTTTATTCTGCAAAACAAGTAAAGCAAGCAACAACTTTTAGAAGTGATTTTGTTTTTACTTAAAAAAAAAATATTCTATTGAAACACTTAAATATTTTTTTATCAATCTTTTGTTTTTCTTATAAAATCTAATAAAACCCCTTTGGCATTTGTTTTATTACAATAATTATATTTAATGCAATTTAGCGTTAAGTTTTTATATGAAAGTTACAATCAAAATTTTACTTTTACTTTATAGTATTAGCTTTCATAAGATTTAGAGTATAGTAAATTCAAGAAAAAAGATCGCATAATTTTTTTTTACTTGTAAAAGTTTTATAAAGTAGTAAAAAATTTATTGATTGAAATGTTTAAATTAAAGAATTATTTGTAAACATTTAAAAATAACAATAAAGGGTAATCGTTTATAACTTAAACTTACAATAAAAACAAGTTAAACTTATTTAAATAAATAAATAATGTGGAGAGTTAATAGGTTTAAAAATGGATTACAAATACATTGTTTAGTTCTGCTTAGGTATTTTGCTTAACTTCAAACAAAGCTAAATTTTGATTAATAAAACCTATTCTTATATATACTTAACTTAAAAAAGCATACTCACTATAAAGGTTAATGTCAATGAAAAAGAAAAAAAAATCATATAAACATAGTAAAATAAAGTTTTATAAACTATAGTGAAGTTCAAATTTACATAAGTTCTAAGTTTTTTACTACTACTACTAAAATTTACTTACATAAGGTACATATCAACAGCTTTAAAACATTTACCAAAATTAGTTTTTTTAGTTAATAAGCTACATACCCTTTAATAGGATTGTTTAAGTTTTGAATTACATTTGATGATACTGGTTTATACCAGTTAATAATTATGTATAATGACGATGTGAATTAGTCGTAGAAAAGAGGTAAATTTTATTTTAGTTTTAAAGGAAACTTAACTTTTTTAATCTTAGTTGCGTCACTGCAAGCTTTATATAAATGATTAAAAAAGCACTTAATTCTTAAAAGAAATTATACCAATTAACACAATTTGATTTTTTTGTTTTGCAAAATTAAATTTTTAAGCAAATAATAATTTCTAGAATTAATTTTATTTATACTTGCTAATAAAAACAAAAATTAGACCTTTCACTGAAAACACTCACATGTTTTATAAATGAATTAAGTAACACTAACACATATCAAATGAACTTTGAACCGTATTATAAAGGTTTATTTACCAGATATAAACTTAATACATTACAAAAACTTACAAAAACGCTCTCAATTTAATTGTGAGTAAATAACAGTGCCATTTTGATTTTTATTAAGTTAAAACTATATTATTCTTTTTTTAAGCATAAACTTTTAAGCTTTAAAAAAACTTTGTCTTAACAGTTTCGGTGGTTTACCTAAAAAAAAGCTTTTTTAAGTAAAGATTAATTATTATCAATATTAACGCAATACTTGTTGCTTTTAATCTATTCATAGTAGTATGAAGAAATGTAAAGTTAATATAAATTCATTTCTGTCTTAAGTAAAAAGTAAAATTAATGCATACTACATATTACAAGCATAATACAAGTGACTAAAAAAGCGGTACCAGTTGTTAAATAATATTATACTAATTTTTTCGCTAGTTCAAAATGACGAGGATTTATTCAATGAACAAAAATTAAAACTACTTGCATTTCATTTTTAATTTTATTACGTAATTTAACTTCTTAATAATCTTTACGTCACGACAAACTTTAGAAGTATAATTTTTAAACTTAAAATTAAGTAAATGTTAATTACTTAATGTTAATAATGTAAACTATTTGTTATCTTTGCCTAATAAACTTGCAGAAATAATAAAACCTTATCTTCATTTTTTTTGTCTTAGTGATAAATAGAAAATTTAGAGTTGTCTCATAATTTATGACAAAAACTTAATAACCGAAAATTTTTTGGTACAAGAGGTCCTTACACCAAACTTTTTAAGCCAATTTGGGTATAAAGTAAACCTAGAACATTGTTGAAATAATTTTAAAACGGTTACAACAAAAGCAGTTTTAAAAAAATTTTATGACTTAAGATCCTAAGAGTATTATCAAAATATATTTAAAGATTAAAGCAGACATAAATTGTGTTCAATTTAGATATTATTTTTTCACTACAAAAGCTTTTAATATAAAATAGTACATATTAACTTATTGTCAAATTTGTTCTTTTTTACACCAGTTTAAAATACCCCAACCATACAAGTTAACTTAGACAGCAATTGTTTTTTTTTTCATTTTTATCTATAAAATAGATTTTAAATTTCAATATTTGATACCTTACTAACAACCTAAAAATATAAAGTTTTTGTCGCTTTTATATTTTAAACAGTTTTTTAAAGTATTTCTAGCAGCGCTATTATATTGTTTGATACTTCAGAAGCTTTTCAACTTGTTTCTCTTAAACAACTTATTAATGCTTTGCTCCATATAGAAATAATATATTGCAAACTTTTAAAAAGTTCTTAGTTTTTCTTCTTGATAAGGGAAAAGAAAACTCAGTATTTTTTTTTCAAATTGAAATTGTGTTTTTTATTTTTATTTTTAGTTTAAGTAAATTTATTACATCAAAATAAAGTTTTTACACCTCCTAATAATTTCAATATTACCTATAACATAATTGAAAAACTAATAACATTGGGTTACAGTATTTATTTAAATATCAAAATTAAATATTTTTGTGTAAAACTTATTTATTTGTAAAATATACACAAAAAAGCATTTAACTCAAATGAGTAACCCATGATGCTAGTATAGTTTTATTAAATTTGAACTTCTCTTATTTACATTAATTTTTTAGTTTTTTAAGACTTATAACACCAATTAGCAATGAAAGCGTATATTGTTAATTCATTAACTATTTCTCCAGCTTTATTAATCTTAAGCTGGTTTGTACCAGCTCTAAATTAAAGTTTTAATTTTTTTGTGAAAATATCCTTGAATTAGTTTTTGGTAAAACATTTTTTGTTTTAAAACGTTCGCTACGTCACTATAATTTACAAATGTATCAGATTTTTTATAAATTTTTGTTGAAAATAGTTGCGTAATTAATTTGCAAAACATGTTGTTGGAATAAAAATCAGAAAAATCAGTTCAAAATTTATGTTCAATAAGAAAACTTAAACTACAAAACAAATTTTTGTATAATAATGTACTTGTACTGTTTTATATCGAAGAATAAAATTGGATCAATTTTAATAACAAGGTGGGAATTTGTTTAAAAAACGTTTATTATAATAAAAATGCTTTAGTTTAGTTTTTGCTATAGACAATAGAAAAACAGAAAGACCGAGTAATAGTTTTTTATGCATATTTTAATTTTTAAACTTACGTTCTTAGTATGTAAGTTTATTATTTTGAGTAAGTCTTAGATACGGTAGTCTGCAATTTTTTTTTTTGTAAAGTCTTTTTCTTATCTGTTAAAAACTACTTAGACCTAAGTCAATAACTATTAATACATAAAATATTTTTTGACTTCGTGAACTTTTAAAACTAAAGTAACAAACTATGCTTAAACAAAATCTTACATTTATAAATAATCGACATAATGTAAAAGATGACAACATATACATATAGGATAAATAAAAGTAAGGTGCAGTGTAGCTTATGTTTAATACAGACACTTTAAACAAGTTTGTTCTAGTTTGTGAATAATACTTATGAGTAGCAGTAAAATTTAAATGTCATTAACAACCGTTATTTTACCAACAGAGCTAAAACTTACATAAATTAAAAACAAAATTTTAACTTTTAAACGTCACTTCAAATTTGAGCTGCATGAAATTTTTAGAAAACTTCTTGTTCTTAAGAGCTTTCGTATGAAAAATATAGTTTTTTTTTTTATTATACACTATTAATTGTTTAATACAAACTACAGCGTTTAAAAATACTTCTGTTTTTATTTGCTCAAAAAAGAAAAAAATGATCTCTCTCTCGAAACTGCAGTAGTTGTTATAAATGATTAAAATTAATTAAAAGTAATTAAAAGTTTTCCTTGGTAAGAATAAGCTTTAAACGTGGTAAAAAGTTATTTTAAAAGATCTAAACTAAACTTTTTATTATAAAAATAAATAAAAAATATTTTAATACTGTGAGTAAACAATAATAGTAGTTTTAATTTTATTAAACATAGATTTTATTTTTTTTAACAACAGTTTTTCAAGCTATTAACTCGCTAAAGGCTCTTTCTTAATAAACCATTATTGTTTTTTAGAATAATTTTTAAAGCCAAAAGCTAAAAAAATATCATCAATATCTGTTATTTATAAAATTTAAAAGCTAAATTAAATTTTTTATTACTTACTATCATTTAAATATTGTTTTGCCTTAAGTATTGTAATAATAGAATAAGTATGATGAAACACTAAACATAAATTTATTTTATGATAATTAAGATTTAAAGGTACAAACATTAGTGATTTAAAGGTACAAACATTATATCTAAGGTTCATATTAGTGTATAACTTAATTTTCAACCACTTTCCGGTGAAACGTGACAACGTACATGATTAAAAGTTTCACTGATTTAGTATAAGTTTAAACTACAGTATGATTAAATAAAATTTAATACCTAAACTGTTTGGATTTGTATCGTAATTTAAAAAAAATCTATTTTTTAATAACCAAAACGTCGCAGCATACATTAGAACAGGGGTCGGCAAACTGCGGCCCGCGGGCCAAATGTGGCCCGCAAAGGTTAATTCTGCGGCCCGCGAGCACGTTATTTTTTTGAATGGAATGCGGCCCGCGAAGGAAAGTTTTGCGGCCCGCGAGCATGTAAATGTGGCCTGCTGAGCAAAAATATATTCTAAGTTTAACTTGTTTTATTAACTTAGTTTTAAGTTCCTATATAACATCTTTAAACAATTAAAAGAATTACTGATTTAGCTTATAAATGTGAAAAAAAAAAACAATTTAGCATTCCACCAGGTTTTGTGACTCAATTTCATAATGACTTTCTTCATACAACAGCAAAATAATTTTTGAAAAAATAGTGTAAAAAGTGCTCTGAATTAGTAAAGTAATTATATAATACTTATTTGGAAAAAACGGAATGCAAATATTTTCCATTTTGTACAAAAGTAATGCACAGTAATTAACTAAAATGTCATTACTTTACAATTTAGTTTTTTTCACACGTTTTTTATACCTAAGTTTCTATTACAGATGCTCTATTCTAGTGTGCACAAAAATATAACATAATAATAATAATAACATAATAAAAAAAAAATAACGTTAATAATAATGATAAGAAAAAATAAGGTTAATTTTAATTTAGTTTTGACACTTTTGATTTTTTTTTGAAGTTTTCTTTGCATTTAAAATTAATTCCTATGCACACTAATGAACAAAGATGCCCATATATTAAACCACTTTTCATTTAATACTTAGTGGGATAAAAAATTGTTTGTACATAATTTTCTAACATTATTGTTTACACATGTAATATCTAAATGTGTAAAGACACATTTAAAAAAAATATATGACATAAGTCAAAAAAAAGTTTTTGTTAGATATACTTATTGATTTTTCAAACAATGTTTTTTAGCAATATAAGTTAATTTTTATGCATTGCACACTAATATAAACAGTTGCTGTTTTTGGAACTTTCTACTTAATTCAAAGTAGATTAAAAAATGGTAGTTTATTAAATTTGTACATTTTTATCAAAATAGATCAAATTCGACCAAATAAACAAATAAAAAATCTTACACTTAGACTAAGACTATTTGAAGACTTCAAATCTCAGGTCAATTTAGTAATTTTTGAGTTTTTAGCTTGAATTTCGTTTTACTAAACTATCTTGTATTGGTCGTTCGAACTGACTTTTTTGTTTAAAGAGTGGTAAATTAAATTTACGATGAATGTTTTGTTCAATGCACAGTTTTGGTTTGAATTAAAATATAATTTAAATTTTAAGTCTTGCAGCTAATATAATTCGAACTATTTTTTGCAGTAAATATATACATATAAGTGTGAACAACTAAAGTTGCCAAAAAATCCCGAAAAAGCTTTGAATTTGACATTTTATACTTAAAAAATCTGTAAAAGCCTCGAACTTGAAAATTATCGAAAAAACCTGGAATTTTAATTAATTTTTACATATAAAGTAATAAAATTTCGATTTGACACCAAAAATCTACCATGTAAATATTCTTAATTAAAAAACACATTTAAAGTACCTTAACAGTATCTTTTGAATTTTTTATATTATTGAAAACCTTTTTTTTCTACCTTTAATTTAATTATATACTGAAAATAGAAGCACAAAGTTGTACTTTTAAAAACTTTATATTGGTGCATTGCACTTTTGCTTTTAAAATGTACTTACCTATTGTTGTGCTTTGTATTAAACCTAGAAATTCTTCTAAAACGTCAAAATTAAAAATACCACCTGTAATAAGTATTTTAAAATGAGCAACATCTGTCATATCAGTTTTCACATCTTTAAAGATTGATTAAGTCTCAATTTAGCTTGTCAGCTTTATAATCTTCAGACATTTTTTAAACACGACTTCTTGTTGATATTGAAGAAACAAACAAACATTTTTTACTGACCCAAACAGAAAATATTTAAATAAGTTTTCAACTCTAAACGGTATCTTTTTTTAGTAATTAGTTTTGCTACTTTATAACTTACCTTAACAGTTTTTTTCTGATCACTCTGTAGTTACCTAAAATAATCACGTGCGTTGTTGAAACTGACTTAAGCGATTTGTTTTTTTTTCTCTCAATAAATTGAAACTAACGTATTATAGTTCTTATAGATCCTCTTATAAATAATATTAGCTCTTTTTAAATGCAGTATTTTTATTGCAGGTAAAGAATTGCCATAATGCTCAATAGAAAATAGGTTTTTGCAATTCATTAATAGCTTTATAAATTTCTATAAATTTGTTAAAAACATTTAAAAACTTAATTGTCCATTCAAGCTGAATAGTACAGTGCTTCCTCGCCAATCCGGTCCTCGCTAATCCGGTTCCTCGCTAATCCGGCCGGTTTTAGTCGAGAAATCGACTTATTTACTTTAGCGTTTTAAGCGTTTAATTTCATTTTACTTCGAAAAAATATTCAATTTACGTTTTATAAGTGTGCAAGCAATACATTGTTACGTCATAATAAAGTATCATTTGTATAATCTTAAGTTTTTTTTTTCATATTTTTCCCGCTCAGTTGTAACAAACTTGTTTATTATTCATTTGCAATTTTTCTGTCTTTGCTAAGCAAGTTACACTTTAATATACTATAATCAACATATCTGGTTAAAGAAACGGATAAGACAGCAAAGAAACGAAAACGCGTTCAACTAACAATTGAAAACAAGTTAAAAGTTTGCGAAATGGCATACAACAATGTGCCTAAAGCTGTTATAATAAGCCAGTTTAACATTGGTAAGTCAACTTTAAAAGACATTTTGAGAGGCGAAGAAAAGTTCAAAAAGTTTAAAGCCGAAAAGGAGGAGCTGGGACTAATTGGAGCTGCTAAAACGGCAAAAAAAGTAGAGGGAGGCGTCTTTGACAAGCTAGACAGCGCCCTTTACATTTGGTTACGTCAGGAACGTGAAAAGGGTTGTCCAATAACTGGCCCAATACTATTAGAAAAAGCCTCCGAGTTCCATCGTTTAATTTACGGTGAAACGAGAAAGCACTGTAAAACAATCTTCTATCTTTCTTTTTTCAAAAAAAATCTTAATTTAGTTAAAGTGTTAACAGTGTAGTTTTTTTCCATTAGTTTTGAACTTATAAAATTTTGTTTCGTTTAGTTTTGTCTGTTTTGATTCTTTTTTCTTTGAATAAAGTAAAATAAATTAAATTAATAGAAATTTTATAGTACGTTTTGTTATACAGTGCTTCCTCGCTAATCCGGTCCTCGCTAATCCGGTTCCTCGCTAATCCGGCCGGTTTTAGTCGAGAAGTCGACTTATTTACTTTAGCGTTTTTAGCGTTTAATTTCATTTTACTTCGAAAAAGTATTCAATTTTTGTTTATAAGTATGCAAGCAATATATTGTTACGTCATAATAAAGTATCATTTGTATAATCTTAAGTTTTTTTTTATTCTTTTCCCGCTCAGTTGTAACAAATTTGTTTATTATTCATTTGCAATGTTTCTGTCTTTGCTAAGCAAGTTACACTTTATTATACTACAATCAACATATCTGGTTAAAAAATAGATAAGACAGCAAAGAAACGAAAACGCGTTCAACTAACAATTGAAAACAAGTTAAAAGTTTGCGAAATGGCAAACAATAATGTGCCTAAAGCTGTTATAATGAGCCAGTTTAACATTGGTAAGCCAACTTTAAATGACATTTTGAGAGGCAAAGAAAAGTTCAAAAAGTTTAAGGCCGAAAAGGAGGAGCTTGGACTAATTGGAGCTGCTAAAACGGCAAAAAAAAAAGTAGAGGGAAAGCACTGTAAAACAATCTTTCATTCTTTCCTTAAAAAAAAAATCTTAATTTAGTTAAAGTGTTAACAGTGTAGTTTTTTAACAAATTTAGACTTATAAATTTTGTTAGTTTTGTCTGTTTTAATTCTTTTTTCTTTGAATAAAGTAAAATAAACAAAATTAACTGAAATTTTATAGTACGTTTTGTTATATACATTCATAATATAAATAAGGTAGATAATTTGTAAAAAAAGCGATATTATGTTCTTATCCGGCCAAAGGCAAATCCGGCCGTATTTTCAAAAAAAGCTTGCCCAACTTGGCCGGATTAGCGAGGAAGCACTGTAGTATTTTTTAGTTATATAACTAAATCACTTTTTAAAAACTTCGGTATGAACTTTAGTTTAAACAGGGTTGGCAAACAAACAGGCTAATTTAATTTCTTTTATTTTAATTCAGACTAGGTTAAGGCTGTTTAAGAACTTTTTATAAAACTCAGGTGTATTTGAGTCTTTTTTTTTAAAAACTTTGAAGAAATCTTCGAATTCTCAGAATAGTTTTTGTGACGGTAATGAAGTTTACTAATTGTGTTTTTTTCGTCTATTTACATATTGTGCTAATATAATAATGATATTTTAGTTATGTATTTAAGCTTGATTAACAAAAGTTATTAGCTATTTTAATTTAAAATAAACTTTATTTATAATTCAAAACTTTTTGCTTTTAAAGTGGCAACCATGTAAAAAATAATTAATTAGTAATAAGGTATTTTATTAAAATATTCCAGCATTAAAAAATTTTATTTTGCTTATCTAAAGTATAAAAAGGTATTAATTTTATTTAATTAACTTATTACTGAATTTTCTAAAGAATAAAAACTATTAAAGACACAATAAATATTTTCAAAAGCTAACATTTTTTTAAATATAAAAAGATGGTTTATAATATAATATATATATAAAACTGACCCATAAATGTTTTTCAAGCTCGGTTTTCAAAAAGAGTTAGGTTGTAAGTAAATAATAAAATAATTTTATTAAGTTTAACTTACTAAGCGTTTTAAAAAGTACATATTTTATTACAATTTAAGTATGTAAAACAACTTAAATTCTATTCGAATAGATATGTATGTATTAAATAGGCATTCTATGTGTAGCTAAAAGTCCTTTAAAGTAATAAAGTGAATAAAAGTATAAATATCTCTGGTGTGACCGAAAATAAAGCCAAAAAATTACTCAAAGATCACTGAAACTAAAACTGTGGCCCGCAAAGATTATAAAAACTTGAAATTTGTCCCTCGAGCACTACCTGCCTGCCGACCCCGGTTCTAAAAAAAGAAATTAAACTTAGTTTGTTCACAACGTAATAAAAAAAAGTCTTAATGGTAAAGTCAACAAGCTTGCGATTGACAATTGGTATAAAAACTATATTTAACAGACTAAATACCATGTAAAAATAACTTTAAAATTAAAAAATTTTAACTTGGAAATAATTTTATTAATTGTTTTATTTTGTATCCGAGCAAATATCGTTCATATACTTTTTAAAAAGGGTCTTCCCTACAAGAGATATTCATATATTGTAAAATAGGAAAGCTAAATAATTTATTTAACAAGTCTGGTGCACACTAGTTTACATGATTTTTTAAGGGTGCATGAGACTTTTGGGGTGCTTGAAACTTATTTTTGGGTACAAGAATTTTTTTTCGCGCAGAAATTAAACTTAAAGTTTTTTTAAAATCTCTCTACACTTAAGAAAAATTCAACCTTGATATCTTATTGAACATTTTGCTGTTAAAAAAACAACCATTTTCGTACTCTTCTGTTTCTGTAGAAATCTACTATCCTTAGCCAACTAAAAATAACTGCAGTGAGGAAATCCAATTTATTTTAAAAAACAAAATAAAACGGTTAGTATTCTATTAATGCATAATTTTATTAACTCTTATTGTTTAAACGCATTTTGCTACATTAAATATCACTATACTAATCAGCTTATTCAAATGATGTTTTTTTTAAATTAGTTTGGCCTTAAAACTAATTATGTTAAACTTATAATAAAACTACAGAAAAGGTCAATAAGATCAGGGCTGTCACATACTTAGTTTTCTAAGTTTAACTAAGTCTAGTTTAAAATCATGACAAACCTAGACCAATTGAGGCTAATTTTAATATTTTTACAAAAATTAGCATGACTTACACTAGTGATAAATTACTTAAAAATTTTGAATTAATTTGATATCTTTTAATAATCATTAACTGTTTGTTTACTTGAAGTTTTTAATTTGTAATTAATTATTTATTTTTAAAAAATATAAGATCTATAAATGTCTAAGTTTCATTGTAGTATGGATTAGTTTTTTGCTTATGTATACCACTCTTTAAGGCTAGCTTGTTACTTGTGACTAAGTCTAGTTTTTAAATTGTTTTCTGACTCAAAGAGTGATTAACATGTAATAATGTGAAACATACTTGTTAACTTTTATTTACAAAAACTCTGGTTGACCAAAACTAAATTCAAGCTTTTTGGAAAACTTTTGTTTAATGGTAACTTTTCTCAAATATCAGGGTGTTTTTGAAAATTCTTTTTTATGACAATAATGAGTTTCGAAATTTGTTTTTACAAATAGTTTTTTATTATAGATCTCTTATTAATATAACTTTTGTTATTCTAATTTAAATACAGAATATTAATGTTTAAACTTTTACTTGGTCACTGAGAATGAGTTTTTGCTAAATTCACATTTATTCATTGTTTTTATTGTCACTGAGTATTGTTGGCCTTAATAATAATAAGTTTTACAGGGTTGCCTAAAAATTTGGAAACCTGAAAAAACCTGGAGTTTGACAATTCAGGCTAAAAAATGTGAGCTTGAGAAATTTAAAAAAAAATCTTTTGAATAACCTTGAATTTTGAACAATAGTTACTAAAAAAACTTGAATGTTGAACAATTCTTACTAGCTAGGTAAAAAATTTGTTTGACACAAAAATTTTAACATAAAAATAAAATTTTTGTTATCATTAAAATTATTTTACCATAAAACATTTGTTTCATTATAATTTTTCATAATCTATTTAATTACTCTATATTATTTCACACAGTTATTTACCTTCCTAATTTAAATAAAATATACTTGAAAATGTGATTTTGTAAAAAACTGGTGGTAATTTTGATAACCTAAAATAAATTTGATAAAATTGGCCATAAAAGCTTGGCAACTATTTTAATAGAACTTTAAGTTTTTTTTTAACCACAAACATGACAATGTTTACTTATAAGTTTTTATATATTTCAAAATTAAGTTTGTTTCAAAGTATTTTTACTTTCTTACAGTAAACTTTGTAAAAGCTAGAAGTTCTAGGAGAACTCTGGTCAACTTAGTTTAATTTAAACTTTTAATGAAAAATCAGTCTGACTGAAGCTAGTATTAATTTTCATTGTAACTTTACCTTGATTTATTATAGTTTTTAAATATGTAGCCATTTTTTAACTTTAAATGTTTTCTTCTTATTAGGTTTTAGCAAGTTATTTTGTTATTACCTTAGATTTTAGGTATCAAGCATCATTAAGAGTGTTTCGTAAGTGACTATTAATAATGGAAAAATGTAATTTTAATCAAAAAATTTAAGTTTTATGTGTAACATGTTAATAAAATTTAATTAAAAATATTTCAATTTTAATTTACTTAAAAATTGTTTCAAATCATTTTTTTTTCTGATAATTCTATTATTTACACAACTTTAAGTGTCCTTGAAATTTTCGTAAATAGGTCATGAAATTGATTAGGGAGAAATATATTTGAACAATAAATATATATAGTGTTGTTACACATTTGGTCTTGTTTAAACTTTTTTGAAAGGTCTAGCTGGTTGACCCAAGTTTGTTTTCATGGGTTCCATAAAAATTCCCGAGCTCTAGCATAATACAGGTTAGTTTCACATAAATCTAGTTATAAAAGATTTAATTTATATTAATTTACTTAATGTTATTTTTAACCATTAACAATTTTTATATTTAAATAATCTTTAGTTTTATTGGATACAGCTTTATTTTGGTTTTTTTCTAAACATTGTAGTTTTATTTTTTAATGTTTTATTACTTTTTTGTTGTTACTTATTTAAATAAATTAAAGTAAGTAGACAGTAGTATACATTTCTTAAACATACTTTTTAAAACTTTAAATTTATTAATTTTTTTTTTCAGACATATAAAAGGTTAAGTTATTTGTTAAAATTATTTATGATTCTTAGATTTAAAACTATTTCAGGTTTAATCTTTTCCTTTTAACGTATAGCACAATGTATATTTTATGTGAGTATAACATTAGATACTATAATTTTTTTGTGTATATATGTTTTTTTGTACTTTATATATACTTTTAAAATTTAATAGTCTATTTTTTTTAATTTTTTAATAAACAAGTGTTTTTAATACTATAAAACATATAAAACATATTAAGAGAAAATCCTTTTAATTAATTGTTAAATTATTATAAAAAAATTCAAACCTAGTAGCATAATTGCCAAACTTTTAGCTCGTTTTAAGTAAATCATCCATGTATTTGTTCAGTAATCAAAACTTTTTTTTTTATTTTTGCAACCCTGCTTTGTAGTGTTTGCATTTAATTAAAACGTTTAAAAAGTTCCTGTAAAAAGATTTTGCTTTAAGCATTATATGTAAAACTATAAAAATATATAAAATCACTGTGTGTATTAATACTTTACTATTTGTTATAAAGAGATTTTTCATGCTTTTTATCAGATTAATATGTTTTACTTATTGTCTTTATCTAAATACCAGTGAAGACATTTTATTAGATAAGTACTTTTGTAGACCTTAAACTTTTAAAAATTTAGTTAACTCAGATTGACTATAGTTAGTTTATTTTACTAAAGTTTTCTGCTATATGAATTCTAACCTTCATTTAAGTTCTTTATTTTGCCAATTACTGATTAAATTCTTTTGTCTCACATTATCTAAGATAATGTGATAAGGAGATCATCATTTGATGTTCGTGTAAAGTACTAAAATTCTTGTTAAGAAAACAGTCTTGTTTGAAAATTTTAACTTGTGTGTTGCAGACAGTATACAGTTGTTTTCTGAAGCCAGATAAAAAAAATCATAGTTTTATTGTCTTAAAAAATCAACAAAAATAAAATCTATTAGTGTACCTTGTTAAATATGTTTGACATGTACCAGATTTTGAACATGTTAGTATGACAAAAGTGGTTGAAGTATTTTTAAAGATGTTATTAGTTTTATCATTTTAAATTAAACATCATTTCTAATCTAGATAAAATAACTATAATTTAAAAAAGTTCATTACATTTTATCATTGTTAAGTTATAATTGATTAACTATATGTTAAAAAAATTACCTGCCTTGTCTTTTTTGAATCTTTTTTTTTCTATTTTACAATTAATTGTTTCTTTTTTTCTTTTTTAGTTTTATGGTGAAGCATAAAAATATTAACCACCATGTATCACAGGGGTTCCCAACCAGGGGTGCGAATCAGCATTCCAGGGGGTGCGAGATAGCTTTTTATTTTTGTATGATAAATAAGGAGATTTTCACTCTCTGATAAAGTTTAAAAAGTTAAAAAGTACATTTTGTTATAAAAATAAGTTGGTGCTAATTTTCTGAATAAATCAATTTTATTAATACGTCATAGAGCAAGAGCGCTTTTCTAGAAGTATATTCATTATACTAAAATTATTTGATAGCTGTTAGTTTAGAATTAACATTTCAATAAAGCTTTCTTAGAGTTTTAAACCTGTGAATTTTAATCATCTGTTCTTTAAATGTTTTTTTTTCTTAACTGAACATTAATTGCTTAAAACAGTTTGTGAGCTAGCTGCTATTTTAATTGAAATACTTGGATAAAAATTAGTAACTTCAGCAGGCTTTTTATTAGCTGTTAAGAACAGGTTCTGTTAAGTCTATTACATTTATAATGTAATCTTTTATTAAGCTTAGTTGTGCAGAAAGTGGTGCTTAAAGATTTAACATCAGTGAATTGTAAAGTTCACAGCAATTCCTGTATGTTATAACATTTAAGAAAACTTGTTTTTAGCTTCAATTAAACGAATTTTTATAGATCAGCAAAAGTATTCAATGCATCAACTTTATTTCTATTCATTCCTTTTTAGAACTTAAACTGTTTACATTTTTCAGTCTACATTTTTCTATTTATGTTGTAAGCATACAAACTTTTCTTGTATTTGCTTTTATACATATCTTTGTACAATTTAAGACTAAATATATTTTAACTTTTTAAAATCTTAACTCAAATCTTTATTATTTTTAAACCTCTAAGCTGCTAATAGTTTTGAAAATAAAACATTACATAAGCTTAACTTAGAATAGCTGATTTTTGTTTTTTAAGTACATATATTCATAACAAAATGTATAAAAAGTTTAGTTTTAAGTTTAAGCCTAATATTTATTACTTTTCTAGTGCTTTTTCCTCACTTCTAATATTTTTTTAAATCTTAGAAATCGTTTATCATAGCAGAAGGAAGAGTGAGTTCTGATGTTTTCTACCTTATAAAAAATAGATAAAACTTGTACGAATATAGTTTGTTATGTTTTTAAATTTCCAAGTGTCTTATTTTTGTTAATATAGTACACTATCATAAAAATTAAAATACAAATTATTAATTAATGAAATCAATGATTTTATAATCGAATTATTAATAAATAATCATAGCATATGGGTGCGAGATCAAATTATTAGACTTTAGGGGTGCGGGGCATCAAAAAGGTTGGGAACCACTGATGTATCACATTATTATAATACTTTATTTATAAAGTTGATTGTATATAATGAATACCAACAAATATAACGGAATTTTGATAAGAATATTCCAATATCCAGTTATATTGGTGTTAAACAAAATTTTAGATGAATCAGTTCATACTAAAACTATTAAAAAAAAAACATTTTACTAAGTTTTGTTTTAAAATTTAAGTGTATAAGTGTGGTCTGTTCTTGACAGTTAAAAAAAACCTAGATTCTACTATGATTTGAACATTTTAAAATATTTACATGTGAATAACTTGGAAAAAACTGTAATGTAACAACTTAGTCTAAAAAAACATAGAATTTAAACTTAATTACAAAACAACCTGGCAAGCCTATAACTTTAAACAGTTTTTACATGTATATAGTTAAATGTTTATTTGACATGAAAAATCTAACAAGGTTACTACAAGGTTAGGTAATCAGGAAAAGTCAGGAAAAACTAAAAAAAAAAAATAACAAAAGTCAGGATAAAATGTGGTTTGTTGAAAAAAGGTCAGGAAATTTAACAAAGATTAAGAAAAAATTAGATATTGGCAGTTCAAGTTTACAAAATTTCTTACTTTCCAAAGCCTTCAAATGGTTAAAATCAACTTAAAATCCTTATGTCATACTAATATTGCCAAATTTTCCTAGAAGTTTACAAAATTACTTAATTTCCAATGCCTTCGTCTGGTATAAATTAATTAAAAAATCCATCATAAAATTGCAAGTATTTTCTTTTAAAGTATTGAACAACTACACTACTTAAACAAGTAGTTTTAGTATGCTTTTTGGTATTGATTATATGTGCAGGGTTGCTAAAACACAATTAAGACCTGAAACAACCTGGAATTTTTAAGAATTTTAACATTAGTTCAGTAGTAAAATGTTGATTTCACTTAAAAATATATCATATAGGTAAAAGTTTTTTGTGTTCATCAATTTTTTTTTATAAAACACATTTAAAAATTTTTAAGATGTATTTTCCATGTTGTTTTACTATTTAACACAGTTTATAGCTTAAACTTCATTTTAAACTAGAAATAGACCTTAAAACGTATAATTTTAAAAACCTTTTGGAAGTTTTCAAAACCTGTATAAAAATTGACAAAAACATTTGGAAACCCTGTTTGTAGCAAGGAAACTTCCATAGTGGTACTGTGATATATACACAAAAGTTTGTATTGCAGAATTTAATAATTAAAGTGTATTTCGTTTAAATAAATGATTAAGTTCTTCATAATTAAGCACTAAGTTTAGTATATCATGTAACAAGAATATGCGTGTATACTAAGTTTTAAGAGAGGTATGTTTTATTGTAATTTAACTTATTTATAAAATTTTGTAGATTAGCTTAAATATTTAAAATGTTTTTATGTATAAGAGTAGATGAGAGTAGAAATATTTGTTTCAACTTTTATACTAAATGATAAGAGGAAATATTTTGTATAACAGATATATAGTTTACTTTTTTATGTGTTTTTTACAGTAACTTAAGTATATTCTTTTCTAATTGATTTTTGAAATAAGTTTTCTATAAAGAATAGTTTATACAAGTATTACGTGCTTAAGATAAATTTTTTTTTATCATTAGATATTATAACCTTTAGATTGTTCTACAACTTTGATGTAAAATCTGACTATATTATGCTGATAGAGCTGTTTATTGAAAAGATTAATCATATACAACATCAAGCTGAAACTTATCACATTTGTTTTGTTTCAAATTATTTAGAAATTTTTATTTTTATTGTTACAATAAAGCATATTTAAGATAAGAATATTTAATGTAATTATTAAGTCATAACCAGACATTTTAGACTTAGTAGCATACTTGCCAAATTAGTATAAGAAGATTGCCAAATTTTCATAAAATTAATGAAATATTCTGTAAAAAGTTTTGTGCTTACAATATAATATGTAAAGCTTAATTTAATTACTTATTTAACTTTAATATTATGATTAATTTTTCTTGTAATATCTACAATTTGAAAATTCGCTCTGCGGTGAAACATTGTAATAATTTTGTATTAAAGTAATAATTACCAAACTATTAATTTGTTAATAATGATAGTAAGTATCAATGCTATACTTTCTGTTTTATTAAACTGTTTTAAGTATTTAATAAATTAACTATCTTTTAGGTAAACATGAAAAATTAAAATTATTGGTTGTTGTACGTACAAGGATAATTTTAAATAAAAGAAAAAAAAATAACTTATTAGTTTTATTTTTAACAATTTTTTTGAAGATTTTTAAATTACTTACCAACATTATGTGAAGTCTAAGCACTATTGATTTATGAGAAATTTATTTAGAAAATCAACTGCTGATATAATTAAGCTGTTTATATGCTTCTAAAAGTTGTAAATTCAACATACTTCTCAGGTTATATAAATTTTAAAATTACTTTTAATCTGTTTAATTTAGTTTAGTAGGCTAGTGATTCAATAAATAGATTTATAATATATGAAGGTTTTTTAATAACCTCAGGCAACCAAGATTTTTCTTTATAAAATAATCTTAAATTCCAATACCTAATTGGTTTATGTGTAGTTATTTAAGTTTGTTTTAAATTGTTTTTTTTTTAGTTTTACATGGTCTTAACTGGTTATTAAAAAGTTTAAGTGAAATGCTACATATTTTGTCGTTGCCTCAAAACAATATGCATTAATCAGTTTTTTATATGATTTTTTTATGATGTTATATCCAAAATGTATTAGTGAACAAGTAAAATTTAAACCAAAAAATTAAAAAAGTAACCAAAGTTGTAAATTGTATTGAACATATAAAATAAAAATAAACTTTATTAGTTGTTTAAAAATAGTTTATCAATGTTTAATTGTTGTAGTAAACACTTAATTATTAATTAAAATAAAAATAAAAATACTTACTTTGTATTACTAAAACTAAAATTATTAAATTACATGACTTAAATTAAATAATTTTCATTTCAGAAACAGTGAGGGATATGCTAAAGTTTCAAAATAGCCTAGTTTTGGCCTTTAATAAACAAAACAAACAAATTTTATTTTTAAAGTGTAACATTTTATAAAATAAAAATGTTTAAGCTTCACTGTAACAACTAACAAACTCAACGGATTTAAATAAAGATTTATTTTATTGTGTAAAAATTGTTTATGTAGAAACAATACGTTCTACTATATAGATTTACTTTTTAATTATTTTTCTAATTTAAAAAAGTTATAGCCATAGACTGTATAACTAAAAACTGCTAAAAAAATTGAGGTAACAAAATGTTATTTTAATCTGTTTAGTTTTTAAATTGAAATTAAATATTTTAAGTATACTACAACATTTTCTTATAATCATAAACTTAATATTTACAGTAAATCTTAAAATAATGAATATACTTACAAATGACATGAGAAATGCTTACAAATATCATGTAGAAAAAGCTTGGTTATGATTCAGATGAACACATTATTGTAAAAGATTTCTTTAAAAAAACATATGTCAGTTCAACATGTTGGAAGAATTCAGCTGATTATAACGTCTACAAGATTCTGGATAGCAATCCATTGAAAGAAAAACGCAACAATTTAATGTTATTTCACGGCACAAGTAATACAGGAGTTGAAGGAATATTAACAAAAGGTTTTATAAACTCTAAAAAAGGTTGGTTTGGAAGGGGTGTGTATATGACAGACTGTTCAAGAACTACCTCAAGGTACAGTAATATTCATGACCTTAAAATGTATATATTTGTCAACGAAGTTCTAAAGTCAGATAACCTAAAAACATTCAAACACAACAAAGATCAAAAGATGGAGGAATTCGATTTCAAACCGGAGTACTCATTTGAAAAACATTATTTTGAAGGAAGCCAGCAACCAACTAAAAATGATTACAAGGAAGATGCTTTAGGAAGAAAATACAGAAACGTTGCAGTGAGTAATTTTAGTGAAGAAGATGAGTATGTAGCAGATGAAAGTCTTGTAGTTCCGAGATACTTGATTGTTATTGGTCCTACACCTGAGTTTTTGAATAAATTCAAAATTACAGAAGTTGACTCTGAAATGATTACAGATAAAACTTTACAGGTTCCATTAGCCTATATGCCTACTTACGTTCCATTGCCTCATATGCATACTAACGTTCCATTGCCTCATATGCATACTAACGTTCCATTGCCTCCTATGCATACTAACGTTCCATTGCCTCATTTGCATACTAACGTTCCATTGCCTGCTATGCCTACTTACATTCCATTGGCTCATATGTCTACTAACGTTCCATTAGCTCATATGCCTGCTTACGTTCCATTACCTCATATGCCTACTTACGCTCCATTGCCTCCTATGCCAACTTTTGATCCAGCGGTTCCTATGTTACCTTTTGATCCATCGACTTCCATGACTACTTTCGTTTCACGTACAGACTAATACGTATGCGAAGATTGCCATCCCGAAACATCAGAGGCAAAAAATTAACACATGAGCATAATTGCATCAGCTAAGAGTAAATTTATTAGTGCTTATGCAAATTATATGCTAATTAACAAAAAAAAAACTCTAAACTGTAGTAACTATACACATCAGGTTTCCGCAAACCATTTATTTTAGCGCTTACGTTTGCAATCCATAATTTATAAACAACCACTTTTTTTTTGTGTAAATACTTAATTAACTGACGAAGTTTCGTTACTACAGTATATAACTTGCTGTATACATACTAGAAATTTTAAAACAGCGTTAAATAGTCAGACAATGAGTTATTTTGTACATAAAGGTTTGCATAAAAGAAACATTTTAATTTTGTATAACGGCCTCTGATTGTTTAGATAATTTTGATTTAATGCTTTATTTCGTAACGAAATATATAAACGAATTGTTTTTGCTTGAACATAACAACTCGTATGTTTTTTTATGAATTTTTTCGCCTAATAAATTGTCATTTTCTTTAGTTATTATTTTTATTTACATTAAATAAGCTATTTAATAGTTTGAAAAACGATCACAATAAAGTTTTTTTTTTTTAATTTCATGAAGTTTTAGTGTACAAAATGTCCAGCTAACTAATAAGGTAAGTAATTAAGAAAAATATTTTTTAGTCGTTTGAGTAGCATAGGCATATGTTAAGAATAGCATTTAAAGAATTTGAACGAACAATAGCTAATTTTTCAGTCTTAAAATTAAGATTCCAAATTATCATTTATCAATTAATTGCAAAACGATAGTGCAAAGTGCTGTAGTTCTTTAAATACTCTACTAGTTAGAACAAAAAGGATTGGTACACTTCGGTCCGCAGGCCACAGAGCAAAAACTTGCATTTTGCAAAATATTTTCCAACAAAAATTATTCCTTTTTAAAATAAATCATACAAAAGTTTTGTTTTAAACTTACATTTAGACATTTACTTTAATATATTACTGATGCTATGTTATTATATTTTTTAATATGCATTAAGTTTTTTTAAAACTTTTTCATTTTTAATTATTAATACCAATACTAAGTTCACCTAATTATGCATTTTTCATTAAAATTTGAATAGTTATTGTTTATGTTTTTACGCATCCATGAGTTCAGCTTCATATTACTGCCAATGTCTAAATGTTATTTACTGTTTTGAATTTATTTGACAAGGTCAGTTAACGCTCACCGAAACCAGGTAATAAACCAAAGCAGTGCATAAACATTTGTTTTATTAAATTTTATTATATATTTTTTGATAGAAATAGTTTTTTTTTGAATTTCATTTACTAAAAGTATTTTAATTAAATGCAGCTTGCAAACGAGTTTTAAATAAAACAATGCGGCCGTATAATCAAACAATTAAACTAAAAATTTTCAAAAGTTACTTAAAAGTTAAATAACGCTTTTTCTACTGAATTTGAATTTCAGCGCTGAAGATTTAGTAGAAAAAGTTTAAAAGTATGGAGCGCAAAAACAAAACGTCATAAAGTTAATTTGAAAGAGCAAACCTTGAATTATGGAATCCACGGACTCCTACTTTTTAATTTAGAAGCTTTGTAATTAATTAAAGTACATAAATAGATATTATAAAGACTGTTTAAAATTAAATATAACACTGATTTGAAATTTCATATTTAAATATTTAACATAATATGTCTGAATAGTTTTAGAACTTAAGATATTTGTTACTAATATTACCTGCTTATCATAAAAAGTTTAATAAATTATCAGTTCGCTAAAATTTAATCTTTTTATGTATCCAAAATAAGTAAACAGACGCAAAATATTGTCAATTAGTGGTATTATAGATCTCACTATTCAAATATTGTGTAACTCCAGTTCAATTTGAGAAATCATAGACCCTATTTTTTCTCTAAAAAACAATCAATCATGTAAACAATATTATAATTTTTTTTAATTAGAAGTTGCATCTTTTCTTAAAAACCGTCCCAAAATTCTGAAGTACTCATTAAAAAATAATCAAAAACCAATAAACACAAAATAGTAAGTTTACCAGTTTAATTTAATACTTTGGTACTCTTAAAAATCTACCGGTATAAAAGAAAACTTAGTTTTAAGAAAAACAATACCTATTCTAATACAGTTCTAAAACTTTCAAATACTTTAAGGTGTTACATATAAATCTCACTTTAATGGACACGAACTAATAATCCATACAATGACTTTTTTACAACACTAAATAGTAGCACTCAATAAAGCAACTCTGTAAAATTTTACAATCTATCAATCGATATAATAGTTCTCCATGTTTGCTTTTGAGTTTTCATTTTTTTTTAGGGTTGAAGTTGAACTGAACTGGTATCTGACCTCTGGTCACATTCAAATAATAGGGTTCAATACAACCCCAATTCTGTTCCTTCGGTCCTCGAACTTTTGGAATACTCTGCAGCTCTATCCTGTCTTTCGGGTATTGCTCCCTGACTCTACAAATTTTGTGTGTATAGATATATTTTAAGATTAATCAAATACATAATACTTTTATAGGTGACCAATTATTCAACTTAGTATTTGGGTTTCTATTTAGCCTTATAAGATAACAACTGTTTCAATCTAATATGACATAAGAGTATATAAAGCTATTTAAAACTTAAATTTTTTAATTTTATCATAAAAAAGTTTAAACTAAGTATCATATTTCAATGTTAGTGTATCTAGGTATTAAAAAAGTAACAAAAGTTCCGTAGAGAAAAGTTTTAATAAAAAGAAAATCTATTTTGGTGAGATTAATTAATTAGCATATACTATAGAAATAAATCCTTGAAAAACTTGGTAACAATACTAATAGTTTAGTATATTTATATATGTCTGAGTTTTAGTAAAATTGGTTATGTAAATTCTACTATTTTATATGTATCTATGTTAAGTTGGGCTAATACTAGAAAGTTGGTAAATATAACGCAAATTCTAGCAAAACTTTGTTACTTTAAAAATCCACTGTGATATATTGTATATGATAATGTTTTTATCAATAGTTTTTAGATAAAGTTTTTTTTTTCAATTATCATTGTTTATGATATATTTTTTAACTATAATGATATTCTCTTAAATTCAATAGTCATATTACCATTTTGAATATTACGTTTGCTAATTTTTCAAAAATTTTTATATAAGGGGAGTTCTTTAAAAAAGATCTTTATAACCTATTAAGTATAATATTGTTTTTGTTTTATTAATACTAAGTTAGTAACAGACTTAATTGAAAATTAATCTTAAAAATTATAAGCTTGCAATTTTTTTGGTTAAAAGTGCGAACTCAAGAGGAAATATACCGTAATTACTATACATTAGACATTAAACAAAACTGTTGTAGAATAAATAACTAACTAAGACTGTTTTTATAAAAAGACTACTTAAATACAATACAAACCAGGTTAAAAAAATATTTTTAAAATCAAGTAAAATAAAACCTTTACAAGATAATGTCTACTATTGAAGTCTAATCTAATGTGAATGATTAGCTTCATTACTGTTGTAGTCCTTCAGGGCCTATTGTAGGAACTACCTTTAGTTGGGGGAGGTCCCCTTTTTTGTGCTAAACGCTTAGCGCGTTTAGCTCTCAAGGTTTTTACTGAATTTACCTTACTCATTAGGTTTAGCTTGGTATTTAATAAGTATGTAATAGACTTAATATATATATAATTTCTTTAATGAAGTGAGTTTATTAAAAACGTGATGTTAATGTGAAAATTAGGAAGTAGAAATAATAAAGCAGCTAATAAATCAGTTGAATAAAACTGCGAATATAAACACAATAAGTAAACACAATGTTCTACAAATAGATATGTTCTTAAAGTGTTTAAAATCTTAAATACTAAAATAGGTCTTACTATTAAATCAGAGTCTTAAATTGTTATGTGCTTCTTGCACGATCTTATGACTGAACTAAGCAAATATAATACAATAATGCAATTAAACATCAAGATCTTATAAAATGAAAATAATAAAATAGTTCTTAAAATCAATTAGTGTACCTCTCGCACGGTCTTATGGCTTAACTGAGCGAAATAACAAATAATGCTAAAGTTTTATTGTGTGTTGATTTGATAAACAATCGTCTAACGCCCCTGGTGGTCATTTAAAAACAACAAAATATACATTTTGTTACGCTGTTTGCAAGTTTTTCTATACTTGGTTCTTAATCAGTCAAGTATTCCAGGCTTTCTTTTGTCTAATTTTTCAAATTATAGATTTTTCTAAGTTTCCAGGCAAAGTGGCAACCCTGTATAGTTTTAGTCTAACAAAGTGATTTTTCAAAATAACAACTGGAAATATCATGAACTGATAGTTAATAATACATAACATAGATTTTTGAAAACCATTTATTGTCTCAAATAGCATATATGTCAGGTTATGAAATGGTGAGAGGGATTCTGATCGTCTATGACCTATGTCTATGACCGATCGTCTATGACCTAATAAGAAAATTATGAATAAAAGTATGTAATTTACTTAAAAATGGAAATCAAAAGCACTTATTTTTTTTTCTTTATTTTACATATTTTAGTATATTTTTAATTTTATAGACTTATTTTGTTTAAGTTTTGCCTAAGGATCAAATATTTATTAGCGAGTAAAATTTGTAAAATAGCAAGATAGAAATTAAAAGTTTTATGACTGCCTAAAGTTTTAAATTCGTCTCCCGACTTACTTAAATCGCCTTAAAGTATTTGAGAAATCCTCTTTAGAATGTAGCTTGTAACAACTAACCTTCACTAAAAATATCGACTGAATGAAGAAAATATAAGATAAAAGCCTACCTTTTTAAAACATCTGTTTTATATAAGTAAACATTTTCAATCTTGCTTAAAAGGCAAGTATAAAATTACTTTTAGCAGCATTTTATTGTATTTAAATAAGCATACTTTTTGTTATTTTTTAGTAAATGCTAAAAGTACTTATACATTTTTTTATTGTATTCAAACAAGCATACTTCTTGTCATTTTCTAATAAATAGTATGTTTAATAAATATATTTTATAATGTTTTAGCTTTGTTATAACTAGTTTCTAAAGTTATTTTTATGTCTTCTGACTTCTTTCTAGGTATATTCAAATTATACAGTTTTTTTAAGAGTAAAAAAGTATTTAATCTTTTTATTGTAAAAAGTAACAATTAAGTTTTAAAATGTTTTTAAAATAATATAACAAAATCGTACTATTATTTTAAAGTTTTCTTTTTTATTTTAACTTTTTTTTTTAACTTAATCAAAGAACTCGCATAAAGTTTTTATACAGCCTTTTTAAACTTTATTAGTTGCAACTACAAGTTAGTTATAAAGTTTTTTATAAGACCTTCTTTAAAAATTGTTTTGATAACCATTTTAATTTATGTTCAAAAACAATTTGTTTGATTAAGTCCATCTTTTAACTCTTGTAATAATATTGAATATTATTAAGTTATTAACTTTAAAACACATATATTACCTATAACAAAGAAATAATAAAACCTATTTAAGTTTACTAATAAATTATTTGTTTTACGAAGCTTACAATTAAAAAAAAAAAGAGTCACTACCTCCAATTATATTTTACTTTAATTGTTTAAATTCATTTATTAAATATTAAATTTTAATAGTATATAGTATCAAAGTAGTTTTAAAAGTGTTTAATAATACTTGATGTAAATTGATTCAAATGATATATACATTTTATTTTTCTAATAAATTTTATTTTAACTTTATAATTTTTTGGGAACACTATAAAAACAATCTTACGAAAATTTAAATATATTTAGGTTTAGAATAAACAAAATACCTGTTTTATAACTAATTAAAAAACTAAATTATAGTTAACAGTCTCATTTAAATTACCATTTAAATATATATTTACATATTTTGTACACGGTTTATCTTGAAAAAAACGTTTTAAATACTTTAAGCTATCCCATAATAAAAAAAAGTAAATAAATATGTTTAGATAAAGTTATTACTTCGATCAAGTAAAACAATTATTAGACTTAAATCTATTAGCTTTTTCAAACATCGAAATATTAAACATAAATTTATAAATTTCACTCTATATAATAAAAATAAATTATTTAAACATTAAAAATATTTTTGACTAAGTCAGAAAATGTCATCATGTTAAAAATTTTCTAAAAGATATTTAGAAATATTTTAACATGATGGAATTGTCTGACTTAATCAAAAATAAGTGTACTAACAACTAAGTTTAGATATCGTCAACTAAATAGTAAATTGTAGCTCTTACATTTGTTACTAATGTAGTCTTATAAAGTTAACTCTATGTGATTTTTAACAGCTTTTAAGTTTTTAATGAACTATGGGTTTTATGAAGGAAATAAAGCAGGAACTAGTTTAGTTGCGTTTACATTTAAACAAGAGAGCAAATTTAAGTTTCATATATTTTAATAAATGAATTAATAATTCTAAAACCTATTTTGTAATCAAAACTTTTACTATTGTTTTACATTCGCCTGACAGTTTTAAGAAAACAAATTGAACTACAATGTTTGTGACTCTACTATAAAAATATTTGACAATCTTTAAAAATAAATTGTAATTTAATATTAGTAGGAGACGTTAACGTTACACCAATAAACAGTTAATAGTTTTTTATTTACTTAAAGTGTTAGTAGTTGGTGATATTTACAACTCAGTTGTAATGATATATATTTCTCATAAAAAAATTTTTGTATACAAGTCTGCACAATAAGAAGTACTACTTAAAGTAAAAACAATGCAGATAACAAATTATAAAACCTTTTGTCATAGAGCTTTAGTATTACTTTGGATAAAAAATATTTTACTTGTTTACTTAAACAAATAGTACAGGGATAGACTTTATTTAAGCAAAATGGATAATTCAATGACAATTAAAATTTTTAAATATACTACTATAAAACATACCTTACTAATACACAAAAAAGTTAATAAACATTATATTTACAATCTGCAATTTCTAGATAACATTATTAAGATGATCGAACAAAGCTTAAATAAGATTGATAACAACAAACTTCATTTTTATTACTTGATCACAAATCAACCGATAAAGCAATCTGCGTTGGCAAAAATAAAAAATAGCTTTGTTTGATATAAGACTTTGAAAACAATCGCAACTTGGATAATATTTAAATACTTGTGATTTACTCCTGCATAATTAAAAATATCATAAACTTTAGCTTCATGCTTAAATTTTAATTACATTGTTTTTGTAATAAACTCAGGTAAATTTTTTGTGGTTATTTTTACCTTTGCTTTTTAGTAGGAAAACTAACAAGGTATCACTTCAAAAAGTTATTTGTAAATTAATCTATTTGTGCTCTTTGTATTATGTTTATGAATAACATTACAAAATCTTATTAGTTTTAAGTTCATTTATTCCACGTGTCTAAGAATTTATCAAGTATTTGACAGTAAAATAGATTATATAACTTGTAAACTGTCTCATAAAATTTCTAGTCTTTGCAATTTAAGTATTATTTTATTTGTTTGATCAACAACAAATATATACTATCTTTACTTGTTATTATTATCTTAACATGTTTTTAAGTCTAACACGATATTTGTAATCTTATAACAAGTTATTAGTTTTTTTCAAATTGTTTTATATACAATAAAAAGATTAAAAAGTAGTTCGAATTTTCCCATCTAAATAAATTTATTCAAATGATGATATGCTATAAACACATTTAATATTTTAAAACAGCTTGTATTCTAATTTCGTGTGTATAATCGAACTGATTTGTATTATTAAACAGTGATATTATTTACAAAATAAAAAAACAGAAGTTTGAAATAAATCAAGCACTTGGTAATAATTAATAGCATTTATTATTCTCTTTTGCATTTATCATTTCACATCCCACGTTTTGACAGCTGTCACACACCTTGTATTCCTCATCTGAGGACTCTTCGTCAGAGCTTTCCTCATCTTGAAACTCGTCTAAACTCTAATCATTACTCGTTTCATCTGAACTCTCTTCATTGCTCGTTTCATCTGAACTCTCATCATTACTTGTTTCACCTGAACTATCATCATTACTCTTTTTATCTGAACTCTCATCATTACTCGTTTCGTCTGAACTCTCACCGTTACTCGTTTCATCTGAACTCTCATCAGAACTCTTTTCACCTGAACTCTCATCAGAACTTGTTTCATCTGAACTCTTATCATTACTCGTTTCATCTGAACTCTCATCATTACTCGTTTCGTCTGAACTTTCATCATTACTCGTTTCATCTGAACTCTCTTCATTGCTCGTTTCATCTGAACTCTCATCATTACTTGTTTTATCTGAACTCTCATCATTACTCTTTTTATCTGAACTCTCATCATTACTCGTTTCATTTGAACTCTCACCATTACTCGTTTCATCTGAACTCTCATCAGAACTCTTTTCATTTGAACTCTCATCAGAACTCGTTTCATCTGAACTCTCATCATTATCCGTTTCGTCTTTGTCGTTTTCCTCTTCACTGGTTTTAAGATCCCCGTTGAAACAAAATTGCATTTTGGTATTTGTATTGAAGTTAAATAAATTGAAAATAACCTAAAAGATTATGTCTGTTGATGTTAGTTAAATAAACTGTAGCTCACTTTTAAATAAACAATCGTACTGTATTGATATTTAACAACTATTTTTTTTGATACTGAGAAACACAAATATAAAAACAAAACTGTGGATAAATATAACTTATTTTTTCTTTTGTTATTAAATGTTAAGTTCTATCGTTGTACTTTTAACGTAATTGAATTAAATCATCAAACATATTAATATTTTTCCTTAATTTATGATAGTAGTTGTAAATAGCTTGAAAAAAATTTAACAACGGTGATTAAAAGTTAAAAAATATGGTACAAATAAGTGTAAATTTTTTTTTTAAGTTATTTAATTTAAAGAATAACATTAACTTATTTCTTAAAAGTAAGATTCTTTTAAATCTTTTGATAATACTTAAAGTATCACGACACTGTTAACTTGTTATAAACAGTATTTCTCAAGACTTTAGATTGATTTGGTACAAATCTACTTTAATCTAGACTGACCTACAAAAACTTTATATATACTAAAAGTTTAAACAGTTTTTCTTTTTTGTTTTTGCATACAATATAGTTACTACTACTAATAACTTTAGTTTAAAAATATTTTCAATACCATCTGTTCACTTACTATTAAGTAAATAAAAACTATAAATTCTTTTAAAACACTCACATTTGTATCCACCAAAACATTCGATTACATTCGATAATAAATAAGTTTTATTGATGTTATTTGAACTTTTTGTTCAATACATGATTATTATAATAGTGCTACTAATAAAAGTGCTAAAATTATCATTAAGTTGATCATGAGTGCATACCCACTTAAGAAACTTGAAAAGAAGTTAACCTATTGAAAATAGCAGTGTAAAACTAACTAACTTAATTTTATAGTCATTTTGATATAAGTTATGTGTATTAAGTAATAGTATGTTAATTTACTTTATAATTTTGTATGTAGAAATGTAATGACTATGAGAATACAATTTTTAAGCATTGCTAAAATGTTTAAAGTTAAAAAATATTTGATAATCATGTTCTTTTTGTTTTTAAGAATTTTTAATCAGGTTCAACATTTAATAACTATATAATTATTTTATTAAAGTAAAATAAACAGCATGTACAACATATATCAAGTTGCCTATCAAAAACGTTTGAATAGATATAAATATTTATTAAGTCTAACGTTTTTTGTTAAATAACAACATTTGTATGAAATAGTTTAATTAAAGTACAAATAGTAAGCAAGTAAAAACTTTCACTTTAAATACTTATTTTTGTTTCCGACAAAATATTTTTTTTGTTTAAATTTGTTTTTAGATAAAGTTTGCCAAAACAAATCTTAGTTTATTATGTACTTTTTTAAAGAGTTGCATAACATCTTTATGTTTATATAGAACCTTACTAAATATGAAGCTTGATATTAAAATAAATTTGTTTTAATTGACAATTAAAAAATAAAACAATTAAAATATATTAGAGTCAACTAGAATATTCAAACTTTATTTTTATTCTTCAAATTACTTTTTTAATTTCTAAAACTAAAAAAATGTTTTCAAACCCTAATGTTGTTAAAACTTTTGAAATTTTTTGAGCTTCTTTTACCTTTAAACTGGTGTATTATTTAATTTAAAAGTCATTTATTATTTATAATAAACATAATTTTATAAAAAGAAATAACAAAATTAAAAATGAATAGTTTTTTTGAGCGACTTTCAATTTTTTTACCAAAGGTTCTTTAATAAAAACACATACTGTCTAATATTTTTTATTTTCAAATAACAACATTAACAAATTTATTTGCATAATATGCATTTTTAAACTTCACTTTAATTTAGTGATTTTTTTTGGGTTTTAGATTGTACTACTCTCACGATCTTTTTATCATCCATTTTATTAATAGGAGTAATATAAGTACACGTATGTTAAAAATAAACTTTTAAAACCCAAACAAAGCTTCCATTTGGTTTTTAAATGAAGTCATATGCTTTGTTGCTCTAAGTTTTACGAACAATTATAAACAAATGATTCAGTCTGTAGAAAGTTAAGTTCTTGTTACAAATATTTTAAAAGTATTTTATAGCATTTAAAACTGTGCTGTTCTGTAAACAAAACTAAAACCTAAAAAAGTAGTTAGATATATTTAAAAGGATTACAAAAATATAAAAATATATATATAAGTAAAGTTATAATTAAAAAAAAAAATCACAAAAAGTTTGACAAAATGTAATTTATATGTTGATTATATGAAATTTCTATAAACAATTATCAAAAGATAAAAATTTTTCAAGTTATGAAACAAAACTAATTTAAATTTGACTAGTTACTTTTACGCAATAAGTTTCTTTTTTTAATTAAAGATATGTGTAAAGGAAAAAAGCAAACGTTACAACAACAATTGTAAAACTTAAATTAATTCAAAGATCGGTTCTATACAGTTCTAGATGATTTTATAAAAGTTTTGTGAAATGTATGATTGCAGCTAATTTTTTTCAAAACTGTTCAATTGTAGGTATTACTTAATTTTTTAACTTTTATTTTGTTATCTAAATAGTTGCGTTGACAAGTATATTGTGACGTAAGAGGCACAAAGTGTTGAAATTTTGTTTTAAATAAAATTTCTAAATAAAAAACGGAAACACTTATAACTGCATCCTAATACAACTAGTTTTTTTTATCTAAAGGTTACGATTAGCATAAAATATATGTCAAATTTAAGTATCTTCATAAGAAATATTATTTAACTAATGTAAACTTAACATATTTAAACTGTTTTTTGATATTGTCGTTTTAACTATAAACCTAAAAAAAATTAAAATCTAAGTATTTAAAAAAAATTACTCTATTCTTAAACCAAATCGGCTATTTACTGTTATTTTAAGAAAAATACAATACAAAGTTATAATTTACAATACTATACAACTATAAAAATAATAGTTTAAATTAACTTTTTCTGAACTTTATAGACTTTATAGGTTTTGCAAGTTTTAAAATAATATTTTTTTATCATTTACTTGCATATGCAATTTTGTTTGTAAACTAAAAAAGATAAGTTTTTTTCTTAAATATTTCTTATTTTTAAGCCTTTAAGTTTTATACTTGAAACACGAACCTGTATAGATTAAATCAAGTGTTTATTATAAAAGACGACATAAAAGCAACTTATATGCTTATTTGAAAATGTTTAATTGCTTACCAACTACTAAGTATGTAATCTACGCTCATTATTCACAGCTTTCAATATTTACCTAACTTAAACACCAATTTAGAAGTTTAATGTTTTCGTTGCTGTTAGTTGATAAAAAGCTTTGAAAATCTTCAAAATAAATTTATTTAATGTTAGAAAATTTTACAACTTTACTTTACAAATTTCTGCTTTTATATGTTTTATATATTTATAAATTTGTTATATTTTTTTACAATAACATAGAACAGGGGTCGGCAAACTGCGGCCCGCGGGCCAATTGCGGCCCGCGAAGGGTAAATGTGCGCCCGCGAGCACGTTATTTTTTTGAATGGAATGCGGCCCGCTAAAGAAAACTTTGTGGCCCGCGAGCATGTAAATGTGGCCCGCTGGGCAAAGATATATTTCAAGTTAAATTGTTTTCGGTAATTGGACTTAATTTGATTAGTTTGGTTTTAAGTCTCTGTATAACATTTTAAAATAATTAAAGCAAATTACTGCTTTACTTTAAAAATATGAAAACGACAGAATAGCACTCTAAGATGATATTTTTCTCAGTTTCATAATAAATTCTCTTTTAAAACAGCAAGTAATTATCTGTAAAAAGAATATAAAGAGTCCTTGGGTTTAATAAGTTAGTTATATAATACCTATTTATCAAATAAACTAAATGCAAATGTTTTCTATATTGTACAAAAGCAATGCACAATAATTAACTTAAGTGTCATTATTTTATAGCTTAGATACTCTTTATCAACATTTTTTATTCCTAAGTTTCTTTTATATTATATATTTTTATTTGTAAATGTTATATTTTAGTGTAAAAACATTTACAATAACATAGTAATAAAAAATAAGGTTTATTTTATTTTTGTTTTGATTTATTTATTTTTTTAGAAGTTTACTTTGCCCTTTAAATTAGTTTCTATGCTCACTAACTTAAAATTATGCTTATATTTTAAACGACTTTTTATTTAATACTTTAGTTAGTTTAAGTTAAGTTTATGCATAATTTTGTTACATTGTTGTTTCTATATGTAATATATAAATTTGTACAGACACATTTAAAACAACATATATGACATAAATTAAAATAGTTTTTGTTAGGTATACATTTTTATTTTTCAAACATTTTTTTTGTCAAACTTTGTTAAATTTTATGCCTTGCATATCAATACCAACAATTGCTGTTTTTTGGAGCTACCTATTTAATACAAACTATTTTTAGGAATAGAAAATTTATTAAGTTTGTACATTGTTAATCAAAATAGTTCAAATTCAACCAAATAAACAACTAAACATTGCCACACACTCAGACTATCACTGTTTGAAGACTTAAAATCTCAGGCCAACTAAGTCATTTTTAAAGATTTTGGCTAAAATTGCATTTTGTATACAAAATATCAGGAATTTTTTTGTTAACTCAGGCTAGCTTTTTTTGCTTAAAAGATTGGCAAATTAAACGTATGATGTATGTTTTGCTCAATCCACAGTGTTAATTTAAGTTATAATATATTTTAGATTTTAAGTCTTGCAGCTAATATAATTTACATTATTGTGAACAATCAGTGTTGCCAAAAAAAAGAATCCCGGAAAAGATCTGAATTTGAAAATTTATACTTAAAAATTCTGGAAAAAACTTGAATTTGAGTATTTTTGACAAAAACCCGGAATTTCAAACAATTTTTACATGTTAAGTAATGAAATTTCGATTTGAAACAAAAAAACTACCGAATAAATACTTTTTCATTAAAAGATATAATAAAGTAACTTAACAGTATTTTTTAAGACATTTTTTAACTTTTATTAATCTTTATACTAAAAATAAAAGAAGAAATTGTACTTTCAAAAACTTTGTATTGCTGCATCGCATCTTTACTTGTAAAATTTCACCCATTGTTATGCCTCGCGTTGGAACTAAACTAAGAAACTCTACTAAACTGTGAAAGATAGTAAAAACAACTCTAATAAAATTCTCAGATGCGCAATAGTTTTTCTTTCAGTGCTTTCATGTTAATAGGTTGATTAAAGTCCTAATTTGATTTATGCGACTTTATAACCTTAATGCATTTCCTAAACACAACTTCTTGTTGTCATTGAAGAAATAAACAAAAGTTTTTCGTTATCGCTAACATAAATTCTTTAAAAAAGTTTTCAGTTATAAACGGTATTTCATTTTAAGTATTAATTTTTGCTATTTTATAACTTGCCTTAACAATTTTTTCTAAATTTTCTGTAATTACTGCAGATGATCATGTGCTTGTTGGAACTGACTTTGGTGATTTGTTTTTTTATCGTTTCTCGGAATAACTCCTAACTAACGTTGTTTTATTCTTGTAGCTCGTCTTATATTTTACAATTAGTATTTTTAAATGCAATACTCTTATTGCATATAACGAATTGCTATAATGCTTAATAAAAAATATTTTTTTCTACCTCGCTAATGACTCAATAAAGTTTTATACTTTTGTTAAATTTGTTTAAGAAACTTAATTGTCCATTACAGCTGACTTATAGTTTTTCTGTGCAAAAGTATATCCGTGCAGTTTTGTCCCCTCGTGCAATTTTGTACGCTCGTGCAATTTTAACACCTACTCATGTAAATATTATTTATTTTTATTTTTTATTGAAGTTTAGTATAATTTTAATTTAAGTTTACATCAATACTTGTTTATTCTTTAATAAGGAATATTTTAAAAAAATGAAATTCAAGTTTTATTTTATTAAATTTTTTTTTTTAATTTTATTAGTTTTTGAACACATTAATTTAGTTTTAATTAAAAAAAAGCTAAATAAATTAAAAGAAAATATATAAATAAAATTAACATAAACCTAATTAAATTAAAATTATTTACAGTAATACATACTTATTTAATTTTTTAAATAAAGGGTTTTATATATTTTTTTATTTAGTGATTTTAAGTTAGTATTTTTTGTGCAAAATTGACCCTCCGTGCAAAATTGACCTTCCGTGCAAATTTGTAACTCGTGCAAAATTGAACTTCCGTGCAAAATAGTCTTGGTGCAATTTTGTGCCCGCGTGCAAGCTAGCCTTCGTGCAAAAGTATCTTCGTGCAATTTTGTACAGTCGTGCAATTTTGTTGTGCAATTTAGTACCCACGTGCAATTTAGTAATCTCGTGCAATTTTGTCTTCGCGCAATTTAGACCCGTTCCCATACAAACAGGCTATTTTAAAAGATTGAAAACTCAGGTGTGTGTAAAACTTTTATTTCAAACACTTTAGAGAAATCTTCCAATTCTCAGAATTGTTTTTATGACTGTAGTGTAGTTTACTAATTGTAATTTACACTTTGTGTACTTTTTGATAATGATGATATTTTAACTAGGTATTTAAGCTTGATTAACAACTATTTATTAGCTTCTCAAATTTTAATAAAATTAGGCTGGTTCGATAGAATTCAGACATTTTTGCATTTTAAGTGGCAACCATGTAAAAGACTAATTACTAATAAAACAATTTATAAAAGTATTTGAGAATTAATTATGTAAAAGAATTAGTTTTAGCTTTCTGGAATAAAAACAGGTATTAATTTTATTAAGTTAACTATCTACTAAATTTATTATTAAGTTTAAATTATTTAACACGCAAAAATTTTTTTTAAGTAAGTATTTTTAGAAATATTAAAAAAGGGTTGATAACATAACATCTGTATAAACGTAACCCATAAATTGTCTTTCAGTTTAAGTTTTTATAGAGAGTTAGGTTGTAAGTAAAGTTACAAAAGTATTAAGTTTAACTTATTAAGTGCTTATAAAAGTACATAGTTTATTAACAGTTAAATATATTAGTCAATGTAAATTCTAATCTAATATATATTAATTTAAATAGGCATCCTATGTATAGCTAAAAGTCATTTAAAATAATAAGGTGAATAGAAGTAAAATTTTTTTCAAATGTCACTAAAACTAAAACTGCGGCCCGCGACTACCAACTGCCTGCCGACCCCTGCATTAGAAGTATAAAACTTTAACATTATTTCGATAATAAACTACCAAAGTAGTAGATTTTGGTAGTTTTAGTTATAAAGTATTTACTTGTTAAAAACTTCTGTTTTAAATAAATGGTTTGTATTAGATTAACAAAACTAACACATTTTTCTATAGTTTAAAATAAAAGAAGATTCATTAAATAGCAAAATCATTGTTAATTTTTTATGACAATTCAGTTTAATATTTGGTTGAAAAACTATAAAATAAAAATGTTTACCGTTTTATATCACCATTAACAATACTTAGGCCTATCAACAGCTAAAACAAAGATAGTTTTTCTTTTAATGTTCAGTTTGAATAAAAAATTGGTTGAACAATACAGAAACCTATCTAATCGAAATTCCGATAGTAACGGTATAAAACATAACCTTGATTTTATATTCACTACTTTTTTTTTAAGTTTTTTTATAGTAAAAATTATACTGGTTTGTACCCGTTAAAAATATCGAAAACGAAGAAATGCACTTATATGTCAAGATTGCTTTAATTTGTTTTTAGTTTTTAATAAAATTTAATTGATAATGAATAGTTATGTCACTGCAAGTATTAGATACAATAAAATAAAATTTTTCTATTTTAGAAATTTTGTATACCGATTGGACACAACTATTTGTATTTATTCTATAAAAAGTAACGTGCAAACAACTTTAAGTATTATTTTTATTTTATTCTCATTTAATTAAACAATCTAACTTGCCTAAACTTAAAATCTAACATTGGAGTTCGTTTTATAATATTTAAAGAAACAATAATAAAAATAAATCTTTTTTCACCTGATAACAAAATATTATTACAACTGATTAGATATTTTATTGAAAAAAAAACGAGACTTCATTCATTTATATAAGAACTTACAAAAACTCTAATAACACTGTTAGTAAACAGTTGTACTACTTAAAATCTTATTTAATTATAATTTAACATGATTTATTTTAAGTAAAATTATTTAAGGTGTCTCACTAAAGAATATGTCTATACAAAAAGTTGCTATTTAAAAACTTGCCGTTTAAAGTGAAGATTATTTATTATCAATAAAAGGTTTTTTTGCCTAAAATCTTGTAATAATAGCATAATTAACTTTTATTATTTAAAAGGATTTCAATGTTTAACTAAAAGTAGAAGTAAGACAATTACCGAATTATACAAAACTTAAATAAAACTAATATGTGCGTAAAATTTTAACTGGCTTTTCACCAGTCTTAATAAAAGAAAATTAAATAGTGTAATAGTTATGCAAAATACTTTATTTTTATTTTTTTCAAAATAGAACTTAATTTTTTATAAACATTACGTCATTACAAACTTAAAATGTATATTTTTTTAGACAAAATTTTATTTAACAAAACTAATTAAGTTCTGTTTTAAGATCTTATTTAAGACATTATACCTTTTTATCTCAAATTAAAATCTTGACATAGTTTAAGTGGCATACTTATTAACATGTTAAAAATATCAGCTTAAAAAATACCATACAATACCTATATGTTTTGCAAGTTAAAGTTAAAATAAAGATTAATACATACCAAGGTGACATTGATTATTCTTAGTCTATACCAAACTATATAGAGTAAATTTTTACTTATGATTAATATTATTATGTAAAAAAAAGTTTGACAAATTAAGCCTTAATTAAAAAAAAATTTCTTTAAAGTAGTTTAAGTAAAAGAACCAATTCTAAGTTTAAATTAAAATTTGTAAGTATAAATAAAACTATTAATAAAGTTAGGAGTTTTCTTTATAAAATTGTTCTTTAAAAAAAAATAATCAGTTTTAGTATAACTTTATAGCTACGGTAGCTTACAAACATTTTTTAAAACCTTTTTAAAACTGCTGAGACCCTAATTTATAAAAACATTAACTTTTAACATCCTGAAGTGTTTAAGCCTGAAGTTTGTGAATTTTTAAAACTAAAGAAACAACCTATAATTCAATAAAACTTATTTTTGTATTTAAAAAAATTATATTATTTATAGTATATATATATATATATATATATATATATATATGCAAGGATTATTCCTTGGGCACAACAGGTCTCGACAATTTAAGTAATTGGAGACAAAGTTAATTTTTTTATTTATTTATTCACAAGGCAACAATGTTTCTCCCCTAAGGGATCTTCAGGCCTGTAAAATAAGATAAACATAAGACGATGGACAACTTAAGAAAAGACAATAATGCAAAAAATTATAATTGAATTCAAATTAAAATTAAAAATGTATAGCTAGATAATTAGTTAACAAAATTAAAAGTTTTATAACAATGAAAAAGACTTTTTTTAAAATTTTAAATATGATTTATACTTACAATAGATGATTTGTTCTATATAGATTTGGATTTAGCTTATAACAAAACAAAGCAAAATGGCGCTTAACAAATGAGGGTACAAGTAATAACAAAAACAGAACTAAGTGATAGAAAAATTAATGCGCTAAGTTTTAAAATAAAATTTCCTAAAGTGCGGGCAGGTGTAGAAGAGCTCTTGTCTTTTGTTTAGAATTCGTTTCTTATTAGCAAGTGCTATTTCTATCTTTTCCAAATTGCAAGTCTTACAGATTTTACCTATATTCTTCATTTCCCTGATCTTGTGCATTATGCTTTATCTCAGATCGTAGCTGGTGTTATTGTTTTTTAGTCTCCAAATGTGCTTGGAAAGCTCTGTTCCCTTGTTATTTTCATTCTTAATATCACTAATGTGCGCATACTATCTCTTTTTGAACTGGCTTCCTGTGGATCCTATGTATTCTTTTGTTTCGTTCTGACTGGTAATCGTCGCCTTATAAACAACATTCCCCTGCAAACATTTGCCACTTAAGGGGCAGGAGTCTTTGTCGCGGCAGTTGCACGTTTTTTCCTCTTGGTTGTTTTTATGATTCAGTTTATTTAGTATCTTCTTATTGTGGCTATCTTATTGATGAAAACAGTCTAGAAGTGCAAATTTTTTTGTAAGCAATGATGAAATAAAAAATCAATCAATAAATTTAAAGATAAAACAGTACGATCAGCAGATATATTCCTTCGTATTTTATTAAACGTACTATTTATTCTATAATTTTTTAAATAAACCACTAATCTTTAACTGTTCTCTGGCAAATACAATGAAAGTTTTCATTCGTTATACCAATACAAAAAAAAGGTAGCAAATACAACCCTTCAAATAACGGAAAAAATTTTTTGACAAATAGCTTTGGCAGAATCTTTCAACATATAATTTATATAAAAATACTTAATCATCTTTTTTTTAACAACATTATATTTCCTAAACAATTTAGTTTTCTCCCTAACTAAACGTTCTGTTTTCAATTACTAGATTGCTAATACTCTTGGTTGGTACCTTTTTTAAGCAATATGTCTACTAAGTTATCTATACAGAGTAAAAGCTTTTGACTCTGTCTCTTTATTTGAAAAAAAGAAAATATTATTGCAATACAAAGATTATAGTAAAGTAGTCTGGTTAGTTAGTTAAAAAAGTTTCTAAAGTATATAGCTTCAGAAGTTGATGATAGCAGCAACATTAGCCCTTTTGCAGATGACAAAAAAATGTTTTATCAATCGAATTCAATTTTACAATATTCCTTTGATATAACTTACGATTAGCTTAAGTAAATCAAACTAAACTAAAACCCTAGTAAATGTCAAGTTCTAAATAATAAAATAAATACTATTATGTCTACTTTTGTTTTTAAAATAAACAACATCAACTTATCTTCAACTGAAGTGTTTATTAATCTTTGAATTTTTATTGCTAAAAATATTAAATGGATCACCATGTTAATTACGTTTACCAAATTGCATCAACTAAATCTTTTCAAGGTATAAAAAGCTTTCAGTCTCCGGATATAAACAGTCTTAATATTTTTTTTATCATTTTAACTCGTTCTAAGTTAAAATATAAAACACCATTCTTTCCTACAACATTAAAAAAAGATATTAACCATATAGAACCTGTTCAAAGAAAATATACCATATTAGTCTTCAACCGCTGCAATATTCCAATAATGAGGCTTGGCAGAATTTTTTTCTTATCGGTCAGTTGAAATATGGAACAACTTCAAAATGAATTATTGAATTGCAAATAAATTACAGAACTTCGACTAAAGTTAAAAAGTTTTATTTGAATTAAATTTTTGTTAGTAAAACTAATAAGTAATATTTATCAACCGTTGATTTAATTTAAAGATTTAGCTTAATTTGTTGTTCAATTTTATTAGCAGCACCTTTACTCTATTAATGATGAGAGTTTTTTTAATGTGCTTAATGATTATTTATCTGGCCAGTCGATTGTTAATGTCCTTGAGGCGTTATGTTTTAATTTTTATTTAATTTAATTATTTATTTAAAATTATAAAATTTTGCTTTTTATGTTAGCCTATAAGTTTTGTATCAAGTTATGCTTTTATCATTTTTTTAATAATTTTTTTTTTTGTTAACTTTAACTTGTCTGTATGTGTCTTTCAGTTTAAGTGGTCTAGAATTAGATGCCTAGGTCCATCTTATGGACAATAAACTTGTAATCGTATAGAAAAATACATAATAAGACATAGTTGTTAATTAATATATTAAAATTCAAATTAACTAGAACAATATACTTACAATTGAAGTATTTTTTTATCTTAGTTTCTAAATAAATTAAGTTTTTTGTCGTGGTATGAGTCTTTCATAAGTAACTTAATTTTATCTTTTCGTTAATTTATTTTTAACATTAACTTTTACTGTTTTAGATTTTAAATGTTTTGTTTTTTGCCTCTAATACAGGGGTCGGCAAACAGCGGCCCGCGGGCCAAATGCGGCCCGCGAAGGGTAAATCTGCGGCCCGCGAGCACGTTATTTTTTTGAATGGAATGCGGCCCGCGAAAGAAAAATTTGTGGCCCGCGAGCATGTAAATGTGGCCCGCCGAGCGAAAATATCTTTTAAGTTGAATTTCTTTAATTAATTAAGTTTTAAGTCACTGAATAACATTTTCAAAGAATTAAAAGACTTTACTGAACTAGCTTAAAATTGTAAAAAAGACAGGTTAGCATTCCACCAGGTTTTTTCTTAATTTCATTATAACTTTTTCATACAACAGCAAACTATTTTCTGATAAAACAGTGTAAAAAGTGCTTCGAATTAGTAAGATAGTTATATTTTACCTATTTAGTAAATAAACTGAATGTAAATTTTTTCCATTTTGTACAAAAGTAATGCACAGTAATTTACTAAAATGTAAGTACAATTTATTAAGTAATTACAATTTAGTTTTTTACACCTTTTTTATAATAAGTTTCTATTACAGGTGTTTTACCACTAAATTTTATATTTTAGTGTGCACAAAAACATTTTAAATAACATAACAAGAAGAAATAAAGTTAAATTTTTTTTTGATTTTGACACTTCTAAATTTTTTTTAGGTTTCTTTGCATTTTAAACTAACTCCTCTGCACACCAATTAACAAAGAAGCTCATATTTTAAACCATTTTTAATTTGATACTTAACGAGATAAAATTTAATTATTGCACAATTTTCTTACATTATTGTTTCTACGTGTAATATCTAAATGTGTACAGACGAACCTAAAACAATATATGTGACATAAATTAAAAAAGTTTTTGTTAGGTATACTTTTTGATTTTTCAAACAATGTTTTTTGGCAAAATAAGTTAATTTTTATGCGTTGCATACTAATATAAACAGTTGCTGTTTTTTGGAATAACCTATTTAATACAAACTAGATTGAGAAATGGTGATATATTAAGTTTGTAAATTTTCAATCATAACAGTTCAAATTCGACCGAAAAAAATAAAAATTGCCAAACACTCAGACTATGGTTGTGTGAAGAATTCAAATCTCAGGAAAATTTAGTCATTTTTCAGTTTTGTTCTTGAATTGCATTTTTTATGTTAAAATATTAGGCTAGTTTTGGTCACTTAGACTGACTTTTTTGCTTCAAAGAGAGGTAAATTAAGTTTATGACGTAAGTTTTGTTCAATGCACAGTGTTTGTTTGTATTAAAATATATTTTAAATTTTAAGTTTTGCAGCTGATATAATTTTAATTGTTATTTATTAATTGTATACATATAAGTGTGAACAATTTGTGTTTCGAAAAACCCCGGAAAAGCTTGGAATTTGAAAATTTATACTTATAAAATCTGAAAAAGCCTTGAGTATGAGAATTATCGGAAACATATAGAATTTTAAACAATTTTTACATGTTAAGTAATGTAATTTCGATTTGAAATATAAATCTTTTTTATTAAAAAAACACATTTAAAGTAGCCTAACAGTATCTTGTAAATTTTTCTATAAAATTTAAGACATTAATTTTTTCCCTTTAACTTAATTTTATACTTAAAATAGAAGCAAATAGTTGCATTTTAAAAAACTTTATATTGGTGCATTGCCCCTTTTCTTATAATTTTTTTTACCTATTGGTAAAAAATTTTATTGAACTGCACCTATAAATTTTTCTTAAAAGTCAAAATTAGGAAAACCACTTGTAATAAAAATTCTAAAATGAGCAATATATGTTGTATCAATTCTCTCATCTTTACAGATTAATTTTGTTAATGAAGTCCTAATTAGGGTTATGCGGCTTAATAATCTTCAGACATTTCCTAAATATGACTTAATTGATGTTGAAGAATTAAACTAAAATATTTTATTAAGGCTAACACTTATTATTTAAATAAGTTTTCAACTTTAGACGGTATCTTTTTTAGTAAAAACTTTTCCTACTTTATAACTTGCCTCAACAGTTTTTTTCTGATCAGTCTGTAGTTACTGAAAAAAACTATGTGCGTTGTTGAAGCTAACTTATGCGATTTTTTTTGTTTCTTGCAATAACTCCAAACTAACGTATTGTAGTTCTTATAGCTCGTCTTACAGTTCACATTTGATCTTTTTAAATGCAGTATTTTTATAGCAGATAAAGAATTGCTACAATGCTCAATAAAAATCAAGTTTTTCTAATTTATTAAAAGCTTAATAGTTTTTTATACATTTAATAAAAACATTTTAAAATCTTAGTTGTCCATGCAAGCAGAATTATTATATTCTTTTTAGTTATATAATTAATTCACTGTTGATAAATTTCGATATTTCTTTATTTTGTGAACTTTATTGTAAAACAGGGTTGCCAAACAAACAGGCTAGTTTAAAAATTTTAAAAACTCAGACTAGGTAAAAGCTGTTTAAGAATTTTTGTAAATCTCAGGTGTATTTGAAACTTCTATTTCAAACACTTTCAATAAATCTTTATATTCTCAGAATAGTTTTTATGACAGTAGTGTAGTTTATCAATTATAACATTTTTTGTCTATTTACATATTGTGCTTTTTTATCATAATGATATTTTAGTTATGTTAATAATCTTGATTAAGAGAAAGTTTTAAGCTATTTTAAATTATAATAATCTTTAATATAATTCAGAAATTTTTGCTTTTAAATTGGCAACCGTGTAATAGACTAAGTAATTACTAATAAGGTATTTTATTAAAGTATTCCAGCATTAATTATGTTTAAAAAATATATTTAGCTTTTTTTCAGTATAAATGGGTATTAAATTTATTTAATTAACTAATTACTGATTTTCAAAAGAGTGCAAACCATTAAGACGCAAAAACTATTTTCAAAATCTAACATTTTTTAAAATATAAAAAGATTGTTCATAATATAAAAAAATGTATAAAAAAGACCCATAAATATTTTTCAAGTTCGTTTTTATAGAGAGTTAGGTAGCAAGTAAAATAGTAAAAATAACTTATTAAGTTTAACTCATTAAGATTTTTAGAAAGTACATATTTTATTAAGACTTTAGTGTATTAAACAATGTAAATTCTATTCCAATAGATTTTAGTATATTTAATAGGCATTCTATTTGTAGCTAAAAGTCATTTTAAGTTTATAAGTATATAAAAATAAGATTATCTCTGGTTGAGCAAAACTAAAACCAAAAGATTATTCAAAGATCACTAAAACTAAAACTGTGGCCCGCGAAGATTTTGAAAACTTGGAATTTGGCCCGCGAGCACCAACTGCCTGCCGACCCCTGCTCTAATATAACTATGTTATAAAACTGTCTTTTTATGTTACAGATTTGCTAATAGCTAAGAAATTTTTAATCGGCATGCACGCAAAATTGATGTTCCGTGCGAAAAAGTCATCATGCAAAATGTTGCTGTGCAAAAATTTCATCGTAAAAATAAGACGTTGTGCAAAACTATTGTTGTGCAATAAGGCTGCCGTAAAAATTCCTCATAGTAAAAAAGTGTCGTCGTGCAAAAGTGTCTCCTCATGCAAAAGTGATCCTCCGTGCAAAAGAGTCGCCGTGCAAAAGTGTCCCCTCGTGCAAAAGTGACCCCTTCTGCAAAATTGTCGCCGTGCAAAAGTGTATCCTTGTGCTAAAGTGACGCTCAAGCAAAAGAGTCGCCGTGCCAAAGTGTCCCCTCGTGCAAAAGTATTGCTCGTGCAAAAGTGACACCAACCCAAAAAATATTTATATAATTAATATAAATTTCATTTAAAATAAAAAAGTACTAGTGATTTTAACTCTAGTAGTTAAAAACACTTTAACAACATTACAAATTACTTGAAATACATACAAAAGTATGTATACATCACATAACTGAAGATCGTTTATATATCTGGAATTTAGGGTATACTGTTTTTTACCAGTTTAACTACCAAGTTTTTTATTTCAACTACAATAACTATAAAAACTGGTATATATAATTCCTAAGAGTATTTAAAGTTTTAATAATCGTCATGTCACCGAAAACTTTAAGATGTATGAATTTTTAAGCAAAGTATTGATTCAATATAACTTAGTTTCTCAATTGTAAACTTGCAGAACCTCACGGTAAAAAACCTAAATTTTAAGAATAAATTACATACTAGAATGAAATTGTTACACTAAACAAACGGAAACTATCTTAAATAACTATGGTTAGTTAGATAAATGTTGCAATAAAATAATATTTTTGCATTTTTTTCTATTCAAGTCTAATTGTATAACTTAATAGCAGCTAATAAAACGGGTGTTTATTTGAATGTTAAAATCAAATAATAATTGTTTAAACAATTAAGAATATTACTTATTTAACATTTAAACAATTAAAATATAACACACAAAGTATTTTTTCAAATCAAATTTTAACATACAAACTACGTACATATTATATACAAATTGTTATGTTTTTTCTAGCTTTATGATATAGTTAATACTGGTTAATACCAGTTAGAATTTTAATATGTAAGCGATAAAAACTATTTTAAAATTTCAATAGTATAAAAGTTACCATGTTTGTTATTTGTTACGTCACTGCAAAATTTAGATGCTTGAAATATTGATAAACCTTTCTAAATGTTTAATGGTTTTGTATAGCAATTAGAAAAGTGTTTGTAATTACAAAAATATTTATTTAATGCAGACGACAGCTTTTAGTAATATTTTTCTTTATTGCTGTTTTAAAACTGAAATTTGATCTCTGCCTAAAAATACAAATGTTCTTTTATAAAAAAAATTAATTAAATTAAGATAAAATAGAAAGTATCTTTATATCGCATTGTATCAAATTAAGTTTCTACTGGGCTAATGTTTCTATTTGAAACATTATTTGTTTATAAAGATCAGATATACTAAAAGAAACAAATTACTCAAACGTAAACTAAGTTGTATACAACAATAAACAAAAAACAATACATCATATATAAATTTCAACAAAATTATTAACGCATTTAGAATTAATACTAATTTAAATTGTAAGTTTCTTTGATGTGATTAGAAACTTTTACAATTAAACTGATAACACGCTGGTCTTATAAAAACCAAACTATAGTTTGGTAGTTTAAAAAAAAACTGATTTTGTTGAGCTTAAAATATTAGAACTTTTACAGCTTCCAAATTTGTGGAAAATTTTATTTGATTTTTTTTTCTAAAGACTATTTAAAAAGAATTATGTCACTATAAACTTAGATGTATGAACTATTGCAGTATTTTGATTAGAAATTACAGTAAGAGTATTATAGTATTTGACTATATTAAATCGTCTGGAGATATGTCTAATTTTGTTTAGTTTAAAATTAATGTGATTTTGTGTGACCAAATTTTATAAGTTTTATTGTATAACTAAGTAGTAATAATAATAAAGTTATTTTATATTACTTACTTTAAAAAAAAGCTAAAATTAAAATGTTGGTTTTATTTCAACGTACTTAGCTTATAAACCTCTGACTTAAACAACTTAGATTCTATAACAATTCAACATAAGTTTACTAAAATCATTTCAAAATATATTTATCTACTTGTTAGGGAGTACTTAGTTACAAATATGTTCAAAAGAACAATAACATACAGCTTTACGTTCAGTAGTACATAAGATTAATCTTGTCTTTATCGTTGACTATACTTATAATATTTTACACAGAATGTCTCTAAAATATCTATACTTGAAAAACTATGTAGTATATCTGAATGTAGAAATCAATTAAGCTCTTAAAAGTTCTTTTTAAAATAACATGGAACTAAATATTTTTGAATTAATTTTTAACTATAGTAAATATTTTAGAACGATAACTTTTTTAATTAATTTGTAAAACAAAAATAATTTAAAGCTTGAAAGTGTACATTAAATCAAAATTTTGCTCATTAAAACATTTACTGTAAATATTTTGTCCTTAAATTACATATTATTTTATTCATATTTATTTTTGAAGAAAATTTTGTAATAAAACAAACGAAAACTATCTTTTATAACTTAAACTAGTTATGTATACGTTGCAAAAATCAAGTTGTTGAGTAATTTTTTTTAGTTTCATAGCGTAATTAAAATCTTTCACCTGCTACCTACAACAAAGGTAAAATGTAAAAGTATGAAAATGTATTTTTTATATTCGCAGTGTAGAATATTACCTAAAAAAATTTTGATAGTTACGGTATAAAACATAAACTTTATCTTTTTAACTGCTGCATAACGTTAACATAGATTGATTTTGAGTTAAATAATTTATACCGGTTTTAACCAGTCCAAAATTCTGCTGTAAGATCAATCGTACTTGTTTGAAAAAATTGCTTTAATTTATTTTTAGTTTGTATGACAATTTAACTTTATATTATTAGTAACGTCACTGCAAATTTTAGATGCATGAAACTTTTAATTGTTTTTATTTAACTTTAGTATACCAACTAAACACAACATGTTCAAAATAAAAATATTTAATGCATACGACACTTTTAATAAAGTTTAAAATTTCAATTGTTAGTAAAAAGAGAAGTTTGATTTTTGCCTAAAAATACTAACATGGTTTTACGAAAGTTTAAAGTAAAATTAATGTATAACAAATTACTTCTTTTTTTATATTACAAGTTAAATTTGAACTGGGTTAAAGTTTTTTTATTTACTTTATTTATATAAAAACATACAAAAAAGCAGTAAAATGAGTATACTTTTGTACTCGTTTAACTTTTATTGAACAATAGTTACACTTTTTTTACATTTTAATAATTAAAGTTGTTGTGTGTTTATTGCAATTTCTTAACTAATCCATTAATGCCGCTGGTTTGATTAGAATGAATATTATGTATCATTGTTGAAACAACTATTAGTTTTGTTAAACAAGCGTAATGAAATGTATCTTACATTTAAAATACATTTAAATGTAATGAAAACTACAAAGCATACTATAAAACAATATCCTTGCATATAGTAAGAAATTAACAAAGTTTTTGTATTATAGATGTTAACTTGTTTTAAACAATAAAAGTTAAAATATAACTTTGTAATTGAATTACAATACTAACACGTTTTTAGAAGGTTATAGAAACATTTAAATACGAAGGGTGTTTTACTGAAAAAGTTTTAGAATATAATATACAGTAACTTAACTGAAAAACTAAAACTTATAGCTTATAAAAGTTTCTAAATAGTAATTTTATTACTAGTAAAGATTAGTTCTAGTTTAAAACAAAAAGTTATAAAGTTTATAATTACTGTTCTCTTTCACCCTTTTACCGGTTACGAATTTTAAATATAATATACAAAGCTACGTTGTCGAAGCTACGTTGTCGTTGTTTGCACGAAGACAAATTGTGTAGGGGACAAAATTGCACGAAGACAGTTTTGCATCAAGAGTCAGTTTTGTATACGTTGAAATTTTGCACGGAGTGTGATTTTTGCACGAGATTAATTACAAAAGAAAAAAAATTATATATAAAAACTAAAAGACTAAAAGAGAAAAAAAATGTTACTGACTATGGTCAGTAACATCTTTTTTCTCTTTCATTCGTTTATATGGTCGACCAAGGGTAAGGGTATAGGGCAACACTGGAAATAAATTAAAAATAATAAACTAACTAAGAAAAATTATGATAAAAAAATAAAATAATAAACAATAAGCTACTGACCAAGGTCAAGGATTAGGGGTAACATTGATAGTAAAACAAATAAAAAAAAGTTAATTTAATGAAAAATTTTATTTTTAAGCTGTGAGAAGTCTCCGTGCAAAATTGTCTACTCGTGGAATAGTGTCTTCATGCAATTTTGTCGTTGTGCCCCTCGTGCAAAAGTGTGTTCGTGAAATTTTGTGTCCTTATGCATTTTTCAAAAATCCTACAAGTTTGACAGCTCTCCATTAAAACTAGTTAACAAAAATAAATTATATTTGAGTTAAGGCAGCCAAATTAGAATCAATTAAAGATTTTTAAACTTTTTGTAGACTATTAATCAATCATAATATTTAATTTTGCGCCAAAGAAAACTAAAAAAAAAAGATTTATTGACAAACAAATTTGTTTAAAATATTGTAAAAAACGTATTTAATTAGTTTTGTATGATGTAGCATACAAGAAAAATAAAAACCATAGTTAGTTTAAACTAACTTATTCTAAAAGTTAACATTCAATCTTAGGGCTACTCTAAATAAAACTAAGCATAAATAAAGATGTTCTATTAAAGAATAATTGCAAACACTAACAATATATAAAGAAAATTCATCAAATTTATAAAATACTTTAAATTTGTCAGCCAAGTGAAAAAATTTACACATTTATTAGCATTTTTTAGACTATTAATCAAGCTTAATATTCAATTTTGCGCCAAGGAGAGAGTTGAAATAAAAACATAGATTTATTAATATACGAATTTGTATAAAATGTATTTAATTAGTTTTGTTCAATGTAATATACAACTAAAATTTAAACCGTAGTTATTTGTAAACTTATAAAAACTTAAAGTTAATATTAAATAATACCTAGGGCTACTCTATATAAGATTAAGCATGGCACTGAAAGAACATGTTGTATTAAAATACAATTGCAAAAGCTAACAAATATATAAAGAACATCCATCTAATTTAGAAATTATTTTTTAATTTGGTCAACACTTTTAAACAAGAATTAAATTTAGTAGTAACTATGTTTTGGGTATTTTTAAATAAAAATGAGAAGTAACTGCTTGAAAGTAAAATTATAAAAATATTTATTAAAAGATAACACTGTTAAATAAAAACTTAAAATAAAACCATCAAATAATATAAATGTGTACTTTTGAATAACATGTTTACTGCAGCAGGCTGTGGTTGGAATGCCCCACCACTCTCTGTGGCTGGTTTATATAGCAATGTTCTTAACTTGATTCAACATTTCATCAGGAATTTCTTATCTGCCCTTTGTTTTTTATTATCTTTAGTTGCATCAGTATAACACCTGATCTTGTGAGCTTTCTTTTAAACGCTTAGATGAATAAGAAAATTATCTCAAAATTTTCTATATAATTTAAATAGTTATAAAATGCAATTTAATATCCTGTTACAATAACTTAACTATTGTGTCGTTTTTGTTTTACAGACGCAATAAAAAAGTATGATTGCGAAATACATATTTGATAAATATAAATAAATATCATTAACAAAGAACAAACTAACAAGAAAAATAAACTTTTATAAATTAAAAAAATTAAACTTTCTCTCCTTTGCAAAAAATACACTCTTAGTGTAAGATAATGGTAATCATAACTCACTGACAGGTAAAATTTTATTAATTAAGTCAATATTTTTATGATCATATTGCTATACAACATATTTTAAACAATTTGTTTTTAAAGCACATATACTATAAAAAAATAATAAAACACAAAATTTTAAAAACTTTGTTTAAATTTAGTTTTACTACAAGTATTTACGCAAAATACATGTTCAAATAAGTCTAAACTGATTTATGTGATAAACCAACACTTTTTACAAATGGTTTTAAACACATTAAAAAATTTATGAAAACTACATAAAATTATGATAATTAAACAAGTAAATAAACACTACTTTTTAAGAGGTTACCTTTAAAAAAAAAAGCTACCGAGTTTCGAACTGTGTATAGTAACGTAATGTCAAGTAAAATTTACAGTAAGGTTAGAAAATAGGAAGAACTGAAATTCTATATAAATGATATATATTATGTAAAAGTATGAAACTTATTTATCTTATACTTATAAAAAAATATACTTCTATTTTTCAGAAACCCATCTAATTACTTTAAAGTAATACTGACTTGTAAGATAGCTCCTAACCACTAAACTTGACTGTTATAACAAAGGAACATAATTTAACCTGTAAAATTTTATATTTTATTAGTTTTATTAAAATTTAATAAAAATTTTATAAGAAATCGGTAAAATTTATTTAAAATCAGTTTTAAATAGAATCTTTGTATGTTTAAATATACAAAAACTCTGTTTAACTAAAAACTAATAAAAGAATAAATGAAATCAAAAACTTTTGGCTCGTAAAAGAACATTTGTTTTTAATTACTTTTCAATTAGGATAAACATTTTTTTAAGTGAATTTCTTTGATTAAAACTGGTTTGTTATTGTTGTTTGACTATCTTAAAACCAGAATACTTTTTCTATTTATTAAAAATTTGACGTAGCATTGTTTTCTTATTGATAAAATATTTACATAGTATTATTTTGTATAAACCCTGTTCATCTTTTTCTTTATGGTTTAAGTGGCACTAGTTATTTTAAAAATGTTTTAACTCCACAAAAGTTTTAAAGTAAAATATGTTTTTTATATGAGTGCTAGGCAACGCTAAAAAAGGAAAAACATAAAATACATGTGAGTGATTTTATAAGATGTAAAGTTCTTTAAACAAAACTCTGGTTTAAATTTGCTCAAAGCGAAAGATTTTTGTTTTAGCAGTCTGTTTTAAACATTATAACCACTTAAACATACAGTGTTTTTTAATATAACAGTAAAAACTAAAATTGTCGTCTAAAGTTTTTCAACTAGAAAACTGGCTGTTTTACAAGTTGTTTAAAACAAATTTAAACTATTTAAATAAAATTTTTGATTAAATAACTGATGTAGTTATTCCGTTTTAAAACATAACTGATTTATCAAATTAGTTTTGTCTTTTGAAGAAAGTTATAATAAAAAAATTAGTAGTTAAAATATGTTTGTTTTAGAGGTAAAAAACAATTTTAAATAAAGATATTGGGCATTTTAATTTTTAAAGTTAGTTATAGTATTTAATAGAACACTACTGCAATGAAAACAGTAACATTTATGCTGCATTTATTAAGTTATGTGGGAGAATAACAAACATATAGTTTTTTTACAAGATACCTTTTATTCTAAGAAGATGTGAACATGGCCTTTAATTATTTAAAAAAAAAATTTTATTTATAAAATATACTAGAACGAAAGCTGTTAATTGTGCTTCAGCATTAAATTTTTAATATTATTAAATTTTAAATTTTACGAAAACTGTGATTCTTAAAGCACACAAAAACATTTATAATTGTTTTTCTATTAATGATATTGCAATTTTTTTATAAATTAAAATATTGATGTGCGGTTTAATGTATAATTAGTAAAATATAGGCGGTAACTGAATGAACTTTTGCTAAATTTGTATTTTAATTTGTACTTTAAACTACATGTTTTTTAAAAAGAATAATTTTTGTTTATATAAACACAGTTTTTACAGCTAAGCTCTTATATATCTAATTAAAATTTATTTAGGGTTAGAAAAACTTTAAATATCTTAAGTTGTATACTATTAAAATATTAATTTTAGTGAATAACAGTTAAGTATTTCTTAAATTACAACTCAGAAAAAAATTAAAAAATAATTTAAGCGCTTAAAATATTTAGCTCTTTATTTAAAGAATTACAGAAGATAGTTAATTCCATTGTGTCAAATTAACACATAGAGGTAAAGTTTTTATCACCAGTGGGAATAGCAAAAATTGCTAACACACAGTGTGATGTTTTCTGTTGATCTGAAACTACTTAATATGTAGCTCTCTAAAATAAAACTTTTACGTGTTAAATTCTTGTGTTTACCTTATTTACCTTTTTACTTATGCGTAAACATAAAAATTTCTTTACTTTTTAACATTTACCAACTAAGTAGATTTAAGAATTTTTTGTTATTTACAATCAAAATATAAGTAACGTCGTTTAAATGTATTTTAATTATATTTTATTGCAATATCTTAAAAATTAAGTACTTTTTGATGACTAATAACCAACTTTATTAAAAAATAAAAGGGTATTAAGTAAATTCTAGTACTCAAAAAAACCTCTAAAACAAAGTTTTACAGCATCTTTAATTAAATTTAAAATTAAAAACAACTTTGTTAGTCTTTCTAAAGAAAAAAACATTAGATTTTTAATCAATTGAAAACTTAAGAATAAATAAATTTTAAAGTTTTAAATTTAAGTTCCAATGTGTGTTTTATAACTTAAACAACCTGTATAACTTTTTTCAAAAGAGTAAATTTTGCTTAAACGAGAATAGGTTTACCAAGCTGAGAATTTATTTATTGATTTAGTTTAACAAAAATATTTGAATTTTTATAATTCTGTAAATTAAAATATTTATTTATAGTGAAACCAACAGCTAAGTCTTAATTAATTTAAGTTAAAAATTTTTAAGTTAAAAAAAGAACTCTTTAAAACAATAGTTTCATTGCTTTGGCTGTTTATTTGTTGATTTTATTAGAACCTTTACAAACAGAGTTAACTGTATTGTGTCAAAATTACCTACAGAGATAATTTTTTTATCACTGGTGTAATCTCATAGCTATAATAACTAATACACAGTGCAATGTTAGCTGTCAGTTAAAAAATAATTAGCTCTCACAAATACAAATTTTGCATATTACTTTATGTGCTTACATTATCAACCTATTTTGTGTAAACTTAAAAACTATTTTACTCTTTGATAATTATGAAATAACTACGTTTAAAAGTTACTAGTTATTAATAAATATATATCAAAGAAAGATTGTTTAAATATAACTTAATTTGAAAAAATCGATGTTTGAGAAACTAAAGCTGATTGATCACTAATAAACATTTATTTTAGTAATAAATGTGTAATAAGTGTTTTATATTACTTAGAAATACACACTCAGTGATGTTAACTGTCAATCTAAAATACTTAGTTCTTTCTCATGCATTTTTTTTTGCTTGTCAATTTGTTGTGTTTATATTATCAACCTATTTTGTACAATTTTATAATTTTAACAGTTAAGGAATAACTGCGTTTTATAAGCTATTTATTTTTTTAAACCAAAATAAAATTGTTTTAATGTATTTAATATATTAATAACTGCGATAGATAAAAGATTAATTAATCAATGAAGACTATTAAACAAAAATTAAAATAAAATTTGATCTTAGTCTGGCTATAATTTAAAACAGTAGATTTAATTTAGGTATAGCGTCTACATATTTCATATTCCGAGAGGAAATAACACATAACAGTAAAGAGAAAGGTTATACTCAACATATTTTACTGTCAGTTTATCATTATGTTTAAAAAAAATATCAAAATTAGTTTGTTAAATAGTTATGATTTTTTTTTTAATAACAGTTATTTATTTACTAGCACTACTCTAACCAATGAGTTCTTTTACAAACAAGTTTTACAAAAAAGATTGGTAAATGTAAAGAAATAATGAATTTAATTAGTAGTATTATTTTTCTACAGAGATAAAACTACCAAGAAAACTCAAATCTATTTTGGTCTGTACAACATACAATACTAATTTTTTTTATATAACTTAAGGTAAAAGTGATTTGAAGAAATATTAATACAAAGTATTTTTTTACGTCAAAAACTATCAGTTTTTCTGTTTTTGTTTTATAATTTGTACACTATTCTATGATTATACTTTAACAAAAAAAGGTTTATTTAAAATTTAAAACCTAATATGAAAATTTTTAAAACACTTTTTAGTCAAACTATATTTAAATAAGATTTTTTAGGCCATATAAAAATGTTAAATACCTGGTTTTTAAGATTAAGTTCATAATATTTACTTAGTTTAAACTTTTATATTAAAGTTTGTTCTTAAAGCTAAGTTAAAAAACACTTTTTTGAGAATGGTTCATAAATAGTTATGTGTTCTAAATATAATTTTAAGTATTTTAACTTAAAGTTCTAAAAATTATTAAAAGGACTGGCAGCTTTATGTGAGTAAACAACTTTCATAAAATATTAAAATCTATCAGTTCTAATTAAGCTAAATAAATAAACGTTATAACAAAAAATAAAATAAACTTTGTACAAGCTTAAAACAAAACAAGCTATGTATATTCACATTTGAACAATAACAGATTTTTTTAAGTAAAGTTTATTGCTACGTTAGCTAAATACCTTTAAATAAGAGGTTGATTTAAGATTCTAATTATAAAAAGGAAAGAATGTTTAAAGATTAACAAAAAAACGAGCATTTTTAAGTGTACTTTTTAAAGTTGCAGATCTTTTCTATTGAAAGTTGTAACAACATATTGTCCGTGCCTAAAATTTAACTGATTGTAACATTAAATTACAAAAGGTAATATTGAAAGTAAGTGGGTAATAATAAAAACTAGTAATAACTAGTAAAAACTAAAATTATCGTCTAAAGTTTTTTCAATTAGAAGACTGGCTGTTTTACAAGTTGTTTAAAATAAGTTAAAACTATTTAAATAAAATTTTTGTTAAATCACTGATGTATTACGTAATTTCTTGTACTCAAAAAGTAATCAATGAAACAAATCATTAGTTAAAAAACCCCTAAAACAATGTTATATAGCAAATTAAAAATCAAAACTAACAACAACTTTGTTAGTTTACTGAAGAAAACGTTAAAGTTATAATCAATAAAATACTTAAGAATAATTGAAACCTTAAAGGTTTAAATTTAAGTTCCATCGTGTACTTTAACCTTTATAATTTTTTACAAAAGAGTAAATTTTGTTTAAACGAGAGTAGGTTTACCGAGCTGAGAATTTATTTATTTATACTTTTTTTAGTTTTACAGAAATGTGAACTGTCCTAACTTTATAAATAAAATATTTATTTATAGTAAAACCAACAGCTTAATGTTTATTAGTTTAAAACATTGAAAAATAATTTTTTAAAACAATAATTTCTTTGCTTAAGCAGTTTATTTACTAACTTTATTAGAACTTTTACAAACAGAGTTAATTGTATTGTGTCACACTTACCTTAAGAGATAATTTTTCCATCACTGGTGCAATGTATTAGCTATAAAAACTAATACACAGTGCGATGTTAGCTGTCAGTATTAAAATATTTAGCTCTCTAAAATACACATTATTGCATATTAAGTTATGCGTTTATACTATTAACCTATTTTGTGTAAACATCATAAGTTTTTTATTCTTTAATAATTATGAAATAACTACATTTTAAAAGCTACTTATTATTAGAAATTATTAAAGTTCAATTCTTTTAACATATGTTAAATAAAAACAAAAGTTATGATTGAGGGATTAGAACTCAAAGACAACTAATAGACAATATTTTAGTGATAAAGGTGTAATAAGTAATTTATATTACTTAGAAGTACACAGTGTGATTTTAACTATCAATCTTAAAATAATTTGCTCTCTTTTATGCATTTTTTTGTGTGTTAGCTTATTTTGTTTATATTATCAACCTACTTTGTGCAATTTTATGTTTTTAACAACTAAGGAATAACTGCGTATTAAAAACTATTTGTTATTTGAAACCTCAGTTGAAAATACAATTGAAATATATATATAAAATATATATGAAATATATATAAAATATATAAAAAAAATTAGTTTGATCGGTAATCTTGTTACTTAAATAACAATTTCAGATTAAATCACATGATAAGCAAGAGATTAAGAAAGTCGGTACATAAATAGTTTTAAGCTGTTAACAACATTAAGTCAGGCATGATAACAGCGCATAATGCCAGGACAATAAGTACGTACAAATGTGTATTTTCTCATATGATTCTTAAAAAATCTAAGCATACTCAAATGAGTTTGAAACTTTTAATTTGGCAATCACAGCAACCTTTTTATTTACTTGTATATATCTTTAGTTTTAATTAAATAATGTTTTGATAAAAAGCTTTTTAGATTAATCGTCAACAAACAACTTAAATGTAGTCACTGTTTACGTACACTATTGTTGTTACTTTGTTAGAACATGTAATAAAACAAACTTTGTTAATTATTAATTATTGTTTTATTCATTGATCTTCACCTTAAACTTCTTTAAAACTGTAAATCATTCTATAGTATATTCATAAATGGTAAATATTGTTAGATTAGTTTTAGATACTGATTTATATCTTTAATAAAATTCATGTGTGAGTTGAAGTTTGTAAAAATTAAAAAATTGTGTAAGGTAAGTTTATGTAAGTTTTTTGTCAATAAAACGAACGATATTTTATATATTTTATTATACTTTCGTAACTGAAATGTCACAAAACTTTAATCACATAAAGTGTTTATTATTGTTAAAACAATACTATTTTAATTTCAATTTGTTATAAGGTTTATGTCTGTTGCTGTGTTGGTGTTGTTTCGCTGCCTGAAATTTGTTATTAATAAAAAAAAATATTTAGCTAAAGTTATGTAAAATTAACTACTTATAGTAAGAAAATATTTAATCATATGGACGGCTTCTGTATCTATGCTTATGCTGTTTCGCGGTCTTAAACAGTCACTACAACATTTAAAATACTATATACTGAGCCAAACAACAAAAATGAAACTAGTTATTTATTTATTAGAAAATAACGAGAGAAATTTCTAAATATTGAAGTAAACTTCCTAAAATTTCAATCGTTTGTCCCAAAAAAACAAGAAACTTAGTGATTTTGTATATTCGCAGTTTTAGTTTTTTTCTCTTCTATCAAAACATTTATTGTATTTTTTGACTTTAACCCGACTATATTAAAAAAATCATAATAGAAAAAATATTGAAAATAAAATTTTGTAATAATTACTTAAACAGTCTATAATGAGATTTAAACAGCTTATTAAAAATTTTCAACTTTAACCAACTATATCTTTGAATTTATTTCAAATACTAAAAATATTAGAAAAAATAGTTTGTTGCTTAGTTACAACTTTATAAAATAAATGAAGTTGCAAAAAAAGGAGATTCTTTACGAATTCATTTATTTATTGAGTTGTAACTAAGCAGCAAATTAAATTAAGAAAAAATTATAGAAACAATGAACTTCACCGCACGATCTACAACAACAGCATCCGAGATAATCCTACGACCAGTTTTAAACCGGTCGTAGGATTGTCTAGGATGCTGTTGTTGTAGATCGTGCGGTGAAGTTCATTGTTTTTATTCGATGGCATAAAACATCTCAACTTGTTGATGATAGCCGAAATAAATACTGGCTAAAGAAAATTATACTACATACTTGAAGTCTATTTAAAGATACGTAATGTCTTCAAATTGTAAGGAGCTAAAATAAGTATCGTGAAAATTTAGGCCTTTTAGAATCCAATATTTATGGCATATTTTAAACTATTATTATTCCAACGAAAACGTACACTTCTTGTGATTAAATTACTGTTACAGCTTATGTAAGAAATAAAATAAAGTATCTTGAGTTTATTAGTTTTTTGACACATAGCTTATATAAGTTCAAGCTATGGAATTTGTTTTTATTTGGTTTGTTAAAATTATTTGATATAATAAATTAACTTCATTCTAGATATCAACCTATATAAAAAATAATTCTAACAATATTTATTAAATGTGTACGTATCATATAAATAATACACAGTTTTAGAATAATTTCAGTTTTAGTTCAACATATACATATAGCTAAACCAATAAATAGTAATAAATTTTATTTTATCCTATCTTTAACCAAATAACTAATAGAATCTTAATTAAGTGCTTAATACATGTTTGACGATTATTCAAGAGAGGTTTTATCGAGGCATTATTTACATAAAATTGAATATATTAACGTTTTAAAAGAGACAGTTTATATAGCTCTTTTACATAATGCATAGAGCATTTTATTTCTTACAACGCACACTGTCAAAAACTTAAAGGGTTTCTCTTATTTTTTGATTCGCATTATATGAGAAAATAAACATTATGACGTACTTAATGTCCGGCACACATCGCTATATCATGCTTGATTTAATTTTGTCTAATTTTAAACTGTGTACACTAAAAACTTAACCTATCATCTCATTTATCTAAATTGCTTATTTTTAAAACAAGATTACCTTTTGTACAGAGTTTCGTTTATACATTAAATTCAAGTAATATTTTATACACAATAAGAATAATTTTAAAACAATATATTTAACCTATATCCGACTTTCTAAACTAAACATGCATCGATAGAAAATTAATCTTTTATTAAAAAACGATAAAATACTAAAACTGAATTCTAGTTACAAAATTATTTAAAAATAAAATACTGTATCTATTTAAAGTTTTTATACCGAAGAACATCGATAAAAAGAAGTAAAAAAATTGTCAAAATCAAAAGTAACTTAGTTTTAATTAAAGTTTTCCGTATTTATCGTTTTAATGGCTATAAAAAACAATAAGAAGTACAGTAACCTTCGCTTATTTACGCACATTGTGTTCACAGAAAAAGTGCGTAAAGATACGAGAGATCGTAAAGATACGAGAGGTACCAAATATGCTTACTATAGTGGATGTTTATTGATATTGCTTCTAGTTAAAAGCAGACTGGAAACTTTCCACTTTTAACAATTTGTTTACTTTAATTTGAATATGAAAATAAAAGATGAAAATATACATATATAAGAAAAATATAAAGTTATATAAAATAATAATACTTGTAGAAATGTTTTACTAATTTTAATAATAATAAAAACAACTTGAGATTCGTGTTAATTGTAAGCTCTAATTTAATTAAGTTTCACTGCTACTTTTTGCTAGGAAATTTCATTAGATTTCTTGTTTAGAAGTTTATTTATGTATAGGCTAAAGGTGCTGTATTTTATGTTTGTGTTTTAAACTCTCATTATTTCATTATACTTTCATTATTTAACACAGTCATGTTTCTTTCAGAGTTTTAATTTAATCTCTTATTGTTAACAAATTTTTGATATACTTAACTATAAATAAATGTTTATCAACTAGTCAAGGAACATAAGTTCACAAAGTCTAAATATATAGAGAGGTGAGTTAGCATTTAAAAACATTTTAAAAATAAAAGATATACAATGAACCTAATTTGTGCAATAATAAAAAAAAAAGTCTTTATTTTTTCAATTTTCAGAATTCTAGAATGCGTAACTAAACGAGAGTGCGTAACGTCACGAGTGCGTAAAGATGCGAGAGGTTACTGTAATTTGTAATATAATTGATTTTTTTGTAAATAGTTTAAGTTTTGTTTTGACAACAAACTTTTAAAGAAACAAGTTTGTTGTTTTTCATAAAAAGTTTATACTCATAAAAAAAAAATCTACTATTATACTACTAAATTCATTAATTAATTTGTTTACGAATAACGATGTTTCTAATACGATAAAAATGTGTACTAAATTATTTTTGAATATAAATTAATATTTTATTTAAGGTACAAGATTTAAACAAAAAATGTCTACAAATGCAGTGCATATTTATATTAAGAAGAAATATTTTCAAAACACTTTAAAAATTTTAACATAAGTTTTAACAAAGCTATAAAATATAATTTTTTCATGTATAAAATCTAGATAATGGATTAGTTCTAATAACTTTAAATTATAAAATCAGAATAAATACAAAATAGTACTAACTAATTAATAAGCAAACTGTAAATTAACATTGTTATATTATTTACCTTTTTTTTTGTAACTATTTTATGCATGATCTAATTTTATATATGAAAATGTTTAAGCATTGTATTTAAATCTTATAAGTTTACTGTAATAAAAATTATAAATAACAAAAACCAGAAAAATTACGTAAGTGCTGTAATTTTTTAGTTATAAATGTGCTCAAAATTTTGTTCAATCAATATAATTTCATTAAAATAAGCTTTATTCAAAGGTTAAGACTACACTATTACTTGTAGTTTATTTCTAAACTTTAAGAGTTTTAAAAATTAACTAGAACCATTTATAATTTTAGTTATAATCACGACAGTGAGTTATGAGCCCAAATAAAATAAGTTGAGTGTGTGTAAGTAGTAATTTGAACTAGTTTAGTCCGAATAGACACTGAACAGTATTCTCGATTGTAATTGAGAGTATAAGTAATTTGAGAAAAAAAGCTACAATTTCTTTCAAAAAAGTAACTCTAAATTTTTGTCCTTTTGATTAGCCTTTAGTTAAATGCTTAGTAGGATTAATAGAATATTAGCAATGGTAAAAGTTAAATTAGAAATTGTACTACTATACACAATATTTTTTCAAATTAAATTTTTAATAGTAACTTTAAAATAGTTTTTTTTCACAGCTAGTTTTTTATTTTGTATATAGTAGTAGCTAGGTTTATAAATGAGGTAAAATTAACTAGTTCAAGTTGCAAATATAGTTTTGAGAATAAATGTTTATAAGTAGTTTTAGAGGTAAAGCTTTAGATTTTAATGATTTTTAGATACATTAATGATAGATGTATACTTATCTAAAAGGACAAAAAATATATGTTTGTATCTACTACATTTTATTTTTTTTTATTAGTACACAATTTATATATTCAATAATAATTGTGATAGTGCAGCTTACTTCTGTCTAAGTTGTTTAAAATATACTGTAGGATTCAAAATACACTAAATCTTAAACGTTTAACAGCAATTAATTTTAATATTTTAATATCCATATGTATTGAAAACTAAAATAACGTAAATAGTTTATAGAGTCAATTTTTTTCACTTTTTGTTTGTAATTTAGTGTAAAACGTGTACAAAAACAGTACCTACTGGTAAAAACTATCAAAGTCTGTAAAAATATTTACAATATTTTAAGTCTTTAATTCAAAAAATATGTTTATATTGATTACCATAATTTGAGTGTACTATATAAATTTTAACAATTAAAAAAAAAAAAAAACATTATCTCAACAAAATCTTTACTTTTTTATAACGGAGTTTTTTTACAAAATGATAACATATTTTAAAATGCTCATGTGTATTTTATTGGCCTAAATCAAATTCAAATAACACCCAAAATAACTACGTGGACCTAGATAAAATAATTGAAAACAAAATCTAAGTTTGTACTATTTATTTGATTATAATTTTCAAGTAAGACTATTTTATCACATATTTGTTATTGCGAGCAAGGAAACTTTCTTAATTTTTTTTTTGGTTACAGTGTTTTTATTTTATACTGTTAGCAAAATTAACGGAGTTTTTTTTCATTTGAGTTTTTTTTATACGCTATATGCTTTTAAAGAACTTTTTTAATATCAAACATTTAGGTTAACTTTTTGTTTTCACTGTAAACCTTTTTTTTAGTTTGTATTATTTATATATTAGCATTTAAACGTAATGTTACTTTATTGCAATTGTATTAGGTAATTCTTATAAGTTTAGGATTTAAGTTAAAAAAATAAGAATATGTTTTAAAAATACCTTAAATTTTGATGACAACTTTTCAAAAACAACTTAAGGTTTTTTAAATGTAAGTGTAATATGCTTCTTTTTTTTTTGAAACTAAAACTAGTTTAGTCGAAATATACACTGATAAGTATTCTTGCTTGTAGGAGAGAGTTTAGTAAAATTGAGACAAAATATTTTTTTTTTTCTCGAAAGTAGCAGCTCTAAATTATTGTATCTTTTGTTAGCCTTCAGATAAATAAATGTTTAGTAGAGCTTAACAAAAAAAAGAAATTGTGAAAGTTAAATTATTTCAAAATAAATCTTCAAAGGATGACTTCAAGTTAGTTTGTTTCTAAAGATAATGTATGTTATGTTTATATTAGAAGAAAATTTTGATAAAACTTCGTAAAAAGAAATAAGTTTTAACTCAATGACAAAACATTTTTGATTTTTTGTAATAAATCCTCTTTTAAGTCTAAATGGTATAGACTTTACAGTCATTTATGTTTTTAGGTACGTTGACAATAATTGTGCATGCTTATTTAAATAAAATAAAATACACTTTCGTAGCCACTACATTGTAGTTTTTGTTTAAAATTATTAAAGTACAGTTTTTTAAATATCGTTAATACTTCACAGTACAGCATATTTCATACTAAGTTGATTAAATAATACTGAATAACCTTAGAAACACTAACTTTTGAACTATTAAAAAGCAACTAGCTAAAATGAATATGTCTACACGTAGGTATAAAAACAAAAATATTAAAGTAGTTTATAGAATCACTTTTTCTTCATTGTTATTTTTTTGATTAAGAGTATGTATAAAAACTGTTATTATTGTAAAATTGTATCAAATCTGTTTAAACTAAAAACTTAAGTTTAAAATAAAATCATGGTTAACTTGTATAAAATATACTTACTAAACTTTTCATTTTTACCATAGTGTGTAAAAGCAATTTAATAATAAAAAGACAGTTTTTGCGGCTTTGTTTGATTACTAACTAGAAAAGCTTCATATGTGTATAATTAACTTGAATCAGATTTAGAATACACTCAAAATAACTACGTGAACATAATTTATAACCATCGTAAAAAAAAAAATTATACTAATTATTTGGCATAATCGATGTCTGTTAAATTGGATATAACTTTTAAGTAAGACTATTTCATTATATAATTCTCGTTGAGAGCAAAAAAACTATCTTAAAGTTTATAGTTTTTATTTTAATTACCTAATTTAATTTTACACTGTTAGCAAATTTAAGGAGTTTTTTATTATTAACTATACTTTATACATTTCAAAGTACTATTTAAACAAAGCAAAATATTTATTTTTTTAACATGATTATAGAAGTACACAATTATTATGTTCTAGGATGATTTTTGTAAGTAATTTTCTAATACTTCATAATACTTTTAAGTATAATTTTTGTTTCTAATTAAACGTAATTTAAAACAATTCATGTATTATTCTGGTTTTTATTAGAGTTAAGCAGACGAAAAGTTTAATAATTAGTATAAATTTAAAACAAAAATCTCAACTCAAAGTAACTATATGATATTAGCAGTTAATTGCTTACAATTCTTAATTAAGTCTATTTCAGCATATTGTTCTCGTTGTGAACAAAATAATCTCTTTACTTTTTATTTTTTTGTTACCGATCTTTTATTTTCATGTTAAGCAAACTTAGAGTAGTTATTTTTAGTTTAATTACTACACTGTATACTTTTTAAAAAGCTGTTGTTATATCTAACATTTTATTTACTTTTTTTTTAATTACATGTATTTTTTTTTTCTTTTTGAATTTTTGTTGTATGAAAATTAAAAATGCTCGATACTTAGGTCAAATTATATAAGTTTATTATTATAAGCTTAGAACTAAAATTTTTTCAAGATAAATACTTTGTACAATTTTTGAACCAAGTTTACTCTTTTTGTCAAGTGTACAATGAGTTAAATTAAACGTAAAGTTTTCAAAAACTTTCATTGAAAAATACATCTTAAATATAGATCAAACCTTCAGCTATAAATTTAATTTAAAATTTAATAAAATTAAATTTTGAAATCTGTTTTAAGTACTTCTGCTTTTGTCAATTTATTTTAAAAGATATAAAACCTTGGCTATCAAATTTACTACTAATCAAATCACTTTTAGGAATTTACTTAACGTTTTTTTAGGTGCAAGTAAGACATATTTTTGTGGCTATAAAATTATAACTGAAAATGGTTTTAATTACTTAAGTCAGAAAATATAGAGAGTGTTGTCGTTTAAAACACATAGGAGAGAGATATGTAAAAAGTTGAGAAAAAAGCAACTTTTTTTCTTCTCAGTAATAACACGATGTATGTTGGTTTTTATTAGGCTTCAGTTAGATAACTTTATAAGTTTAGTCATCTAAAAATATGTGTTTGTAATATCTTTAATATTTATATTTTACCAGAACTAGAGTTTTATATATACTTCTCAAACTTAAAGTTTTAAAACATATTTAAGACATATTTTTGTGGCTATAAAATTATAACTGAAAATGGTTTTAATTACTTAAGTCAGAAAATATAGAGAGTGTTGTCGTTTAAAACACATAGGAGAGAGATATGTAAAAAGGGCGCTACACTACGTCATAAGAAGTTTTATCTAACGCTCATTCATATGAATTAAAAATTCGAGAATCATTCGATTAACTATGTTTTCTTCACAAACTTATAAGCTGTATATCTTAAACTTTGTTTTTTATCTTAATTTAGTGGCTTAAGTATTGTTCACTTCGTTAAATTGATATCATTAATAGGTGTCTTAGACAATTACAATATGCAGGGCACTATACTACGTCATATGAAGTTTTTCTGTAGTGTTGAGCTTTAACTCTGCAAAAACAAAGTTTGATAAAATTTAAATTTATAGCTTTCCTTAATAAACAGATTAACTCAGTTTTTTTTTATTACGTATTTAAAAAGTTCAAATCATTTAGATAAAGCAGTTTTACAAGTTAAGAATTGCTTGAAATGTTATGTTATTTTCAATATATAAACGAACGCAACTAAGCGCTTGAAAATTTTACTCAAACATCTTAAAACTTGATGTTATAATTTTTTTACCAAAAGTAAATCTTTTATAACGATTACATTTTTAAAAGTTCGTAATAAAAAACTTATTGAATGCTTATCAGTTTAAGACTAATTAGAAAAACATTCATAAATTATTTACAGTTTTAAAATACTTTATTCAATATCAAACACATTCTGTCATATTCGTTTTTTATAAATCAACAAAAACTTGTAAACTAAACAACTAAAAACTTTCTTTTATAACTCTATTGATTATGTAAATGTTGTAATAAAATAAAACTTTTGTAAAAATATTTTATTTAGCTTATTTATTTCAATGATAATTTTTTTAAATTTAATTGCAATACAATTTTTCACTCGTTTAAAATAACGAGATCTTCAGTTGTTTAAAATCTTTAAAAATTTATGTGATAACAAGTAGGAAGACATTAGGCTAAACTTGAAATAAAATAAGTTAGAAACAAAAAAAGTATAACAAAAAACTGAGTAAAATGTAATTAAAGCTTATAGCTTAAAGTTACTAGCATATGATGATTTCAATGTTATTAGGCTAAATTTAGAAAAATGCACGTTACTTAATAATTATACAACCTTAAAACTTAAACAAATAAATAAAAGGTAAACAATAAAAAATAGTTATACTAACATTTAGTGGCCTTGCGAAATTTGTAGATAACTAACAAAAAAAAACATCTCTTTAACTAATCCTTTCAGTTAAATTTACTCGTTTAAAATCGTTTAGCTGTCGTATTATGATGTAATTATATGTTGGTTTAAATACTTACAATTTAAAAATTAAAATAGATATTTGCTTATCAAGATGCTCTTAAGTTTTTAAATAAAGCCTTTTAAAATGTATACATGAGCATATTAACCCGTTCCTTTTATTTAAAGATGTTCCCCCGTCAGCGTTCACTATTTCCATTTTTTCATAGAAGCAGGTCCTGCAGATTCTCTGTGGTTTCCTTATGTGTTTGATGTGGTGTAAAATTTCCCATTTGATGTTGTACTTAGTGTTGTTGCGTTTTAGCTTCTAAATATATTTTGATAGTTCGGTTCCGTTTTCCTTGTAAACTTTTATATCTCTTTTATGGCTATACCACTTTGTTTTGAAATTTCCTCCCGTGCTTCCTATATATTGCTTTAATTCTTTTTTTTTGTCGTGACCGTAGCTTCTTTATAAAATAACATTCGGTATAATATCAATATGTTATTGTTTAAAAACTGTTTTAATTAACCATAAAAGCTCTAAAAATTAAAAAAAAAAACTGTTCGATAGTTAGCTTAACAGAAAGTTAATAAAAAGTTTAAAATTAAAAAATCAAACATTTTTTGGTTGTCTTTATCTACAATACAATTCTACTATTGTCTTACAAATGTGTTATTTAAAGCACCTGATTTAGCTAAACTTTTTTAACAAGAAGGTCGAAAATTAATTCAAATTGTTATACTAATCGTTTAACGTTTAAAAAGGCAGAATTAAAAAAAGTATATACGCATAATTATTTTAATTTAGATTTAAAAGAAAATCAAATATGTAGCCTTCTAGCTACATATTTGATGTTCTTATAAAGGCACATAATTAAATTTCAATGTATAATTATTTATTAATGAATAGTTAGTAGTAAGAATCATTAAACTTATATACTTAAAAGATAACTAGTTATAGTACACGCTACAAAGATAATATATTTTTCGTAATAAAATTTATACTGGTTTACATCAGTTCAAACTCGAGCGTTGCTTTCCCTATATGTATTAACCAAGATTGCTTTATTGTAGTTTTATTCTATGTCTAAAATCTTACCTTATTTAATTGTTAAATCAATACAAACTTTAAATCTAGGAAACACTGTGAATTATTTGTTAAAATGTTGTGGGTTTATATGTAAAATCGTATATTTTGCTTTTGTCAAATCATAATTAATTATCTAGTTTTACGTCAAAAAAAATTCTAAGTATTGATTTTGTTTTGCTGTATGTTGATTTCTGAATAAAAGAAAGTTCGCCGTAATACTTGTCTACTCATTTGTAAAAAGTAAATTTTTTAATTATAAAATTTTTAAAAACTTTTAGATTATAAATATTTGAAATGTAATTAAACAAAAAATATCTAAAGTTATTTTACAAATCTTTTAAAGTTAAGAAATGCTGATTAAAAAATAATTCTGCATAAGTTCTTGGTTTACATCAGTTTAAATTACAGAATTCCTTCCAACTATTTTTTAACAAGATTTATTCATTATATTTTTAGACTATGTTAAAAAGCTCACTTTATTCTAATCGTCATGTAAATACAAACTTAAGATGTAAGAAGATCTTTCAACTTTTTGTTAAAGTGTTGTGTTTTAATACGTAAACTCGTTTACTTTGCTGTTGTAAAGGCAAAATTAATTAAATGGTTTTATGTAAAATAAAAATTACACTAAGTATTGTTATTGTTTTGTTGTATTCTGATTGTTTAAAAGAAAATATGGCATATTTCTGATACTAATTTATAAAATCCAGTTTTGTTAACCATGAATTATATAAAAAAGGTTAGATAAAAACTATTTGAAAGGAAACTAAACACAAAGTAAATTAAAACCTGGTTTAGCTAAAGTGTTTAAACTAGAAAAACAAAATGTATCTAAAATTGTCATGCTAATCTTTTAAATTTAAAAAAGGCTAATTTATAAAAAATTAAATATTTAATTCAATAAAAGAATTCATATAAATAGAAAAGAAACAAATTATTAATTTCTGTACTAAAATTTTGTACTGCATTTAAAAAATACGTAGAAATCAATAAAACTGATGAAAAAAAAATAAATCTAAAAAAAATTTAGAAAAATGCCAACTGTACTTAAAAACATATTTTTATAATAGAAACAAATTACAACAGGGTAAACTTATTTCTATCATACAATAAAGTAGCTTAATTATATTTAGTAAATTTTAAACTAGCATCCTGACTAAAAGTAGTTTAAGGTAATGATAGGCTATATATGGTATATCATTTTAAAAAGTTTTTAGAATTGTTTTTTTTAACTGAGTTTAACAAACTTCTATAAGTAAGTCACATTTTTGTGATCATTTTTATCAATAAAAGAAACAAAGTTTCTTTTCTAAATGCACTAATACAAACATATTAAAAGTAAAAAATGCAACAGAAATGGTTCAGAAATAATTATCAAATTTTAATTTAAAGTCTAATTTTAAATTTCTCCCATATACTTAAATAAAAAAGATAACGACTAGGCACAAACTATAAGTCATACTTTCAAATAAAAATCTTGATTGATTTTTTTATACAAATTTGGGCTAGAAGTATTCAATTTTGCATAAACATGTACTTAGGTACAATGCATATATAGTATAATTAAATTTAATTTCACAAGCATAAGATTACTATAGTTCTTTACCTATATAAATAACATTTACATGTTTTTCGTTTTGTTTCGTTAAACCGACAAAGAAATGGCTGCCGACACCTAAATTTTAAGTAAAGAATAATTAAATAAATACGTTTTTTGCCTTAAATATTTGAAAGGTATAAGTACAATAAAAAGCTGTATTATTAAAGCTTCTACTTTAATTAAAACAAACTATCTTATAACACTATTTATGTAAATTTAGAAAATGAAGTTTACATATAAAAGTATTTCTTTTTATAACTTAATTTTAAGCCTATCACAAGCTAAAAAAAGCTAAAGTTTGTTTAAATACTAATTTACAATAATAAGTATTTAAAACTCAAAAAACTGAAAAATTCAGAAATTTAAGAACGATAAAAAACATTAAGGTTGATTATAGAACCACTACAAAACTCTTTAAGAAAGGATTATTCTAGTTTCATACTAAAAGTTATACTGGTTTATACCAGATAAAATTTTAAATGGATAGTGAAAACTAATTGTTTTCAAAAATTGCTTTAATTTAAAGTTTATTTATAAAAAAATATACTTTATAAAAAAAATATATTTTACCAAACGTTACGTCATTGCAAACTTTATATGGATTAAATTTTTAGAAAATGTCTTATTATTTGAAATGTTTATATACCAACTGCTTTAAGTAATGTTTATTTTATACTTATTAATTTAAAACCAAGTCTGATCTACTCGCATGTATTCCTAAAACATTTAAAATCAAATCAATACTTTAAAATGAATCCTTTCCAATTACCCAATATTTAATGTTATTGAAATAAGTCAACCAACTTCAAATAGACTTTTTAAAACTTTAGTTTTGCAATATTTTAATTTGTTTTGTAAAGAAATAACTGTTTTTAGAAATTTATAGAAAACTTTGTGTTATCTAGATTTTTTTTTTGATTCCAATTGAAGTAATTTATGTAAAAAGTCTAATGTTATACTTAAACTTGCAGTACAGTGTAGTTTTTAACATTGATCTTAAATACTTAGTCTAAAATTAAAAATAAACTAATCAAAAAATAAACTAATCTTTTAATTTTTTTTTTCAAAATAATCTTCTGTAATTACTTTAGATTCCTGAAAAAATATTTGTTTAACAAAACAAACGATAACTACCTTATATAAATCCAATTAGTTATGTAAACGTTATAATAAAAACAGTTTATAAAATTTATTTTAACTCAAATTTATCACCAGCTAAAACAAATGTGTTGTTTAAGTGTTAAGTTAGATTAATATATATTTTTTAAAAATTTTAAACTTAACTTATAAATTTTCAACAATTATAGTATAAAAACATAAAATATGTTCCCCTTTAAAAATAATTTTTTCTTATACAGTATAACTTACATTGGTTTGTACCAATTAAAATATTATCTTGATGGCAAGCCACATTAATTTGTCAAATTTGCTTTAATTTATATGTAGTTTGTTATAAAATTTAAATTCTATTTGAAGTTACGTCATTGCAACTTTTTTATGTTTTAGTTTCGACAAAATATTTTATTCTAAAAAACTGTTGTAAAACAATTGAACACAACGTGGTTGTTCTACAAAAATGAACATTCAATGCAAATGACAGCTTTAAATAACGTTTTAACTTTTACTTACAATATAAAACATAACTTTATATATGCCTTAAAAAACTACAATATACTTTCAATCTAACTGTTTAAGAAGGTTTAGTTTATTTATGTTAAGATGTAAGAATGGACTATTGGGCATTCGGTTAGAGGGTTTATTAAAAAGATACAGAAGCTTTATTTACTTATTTAATAAATTGCAAAATTATCTTAATATTGTGAATAAAAAATGGTACTAATTTAGCTTTTATTACATAACAATCTTAGTAATTCTCTAAAATTCCATAAATAATTTTACATTTTCAAAACAAATCGGTTATTTTTCAAACCTAGTTCTGAGAATTCTAGTTAAAATTATTCATTAAAAAATAAAGTTGAAAAAAATTATAACTTTTATATTATAAATTTACTTGAACTTTTAATTTGATTAATGATCAGTGGAAAAAAATTAATTAATTCTAAAAATAGAACTTAAGCTTCAAGAGTAGCTATTTTTATGTATGATTAAGTAAAAAATTAACACAGATTAGCACAAATATTAAATTTTTTATGAAACTCGGTTAAAGTACTGTTTTGAAATTTTTTCATAGTTTTACATGGTTCAAACATTAAAGTTAAAGTAAAAAAGTGTATCATTAAACGTTTACGTTTTTAAATTACTTTCTCTAAAGTTATACATAATTTGTCATGAAATTGATTTGAAAATCGTTTAATATAATAAAGCTCATCAGATTTATAAGATTACATACCTTATTTAACTTTCTATATTTACAGTATAAAACACTCTTGTATACCATTTGAATACAACATAACTTTTTTTTTATTCTACAAAAACATTTTTTTAGGTCAAAAGACAGCTTTTAATAATGTTTTTAGTTTATCTGCTAATGACAAACATAACTTTACTTTTGCTGCAAAATAGTAACATGATGTAACAAAGAATTAAAATAAAACTAAGATATATCAAAGAATTTCTTTCGTTAAACAAAAAACAAATAAACACTACACAAAGTTAAATTTAATTAAAAACCAAAAACTTCTTCACTAATGTAAAAACTTACAAAAATTCTCCCAATTTAATTGTTGGTAAATGGTTGTATCATTTTAGTATCATTGTAGCATGGCTCACCAAAGACTTTTTCTATGAACTTCGCTTATTTACTTGAAAAAGCTTCTATTATGTTTTAAAATAACGATTAGTTATTATCATCTTAATTTTAACTTTTTTTGTTTTTAGTGTCATCATAACAGTATGAAATAGTTGTATAGTCAATTTAAGTTCAATATAAAAAAAATAAAAAGTCACTTAAATTACATTATACCTTCAAAGCAGAAGGAATAAATTATATTATTAAATTATATTAAAAAAAGAAATTCTTTTCAGGGTTAACTAGAAATCAAAAATAATTACAACTTGTTTTTATTTAAACATTTTAATTTTTTAATAATCGTTAGGTCACTTCAAACTTTCGAAATATGAATAAAAATATATAGATATATTGAAAACTCTATGTGGTCATTGCGCTATAAGTTTTTAGAAATAAAAAAACCTTATTTATAAAAAGTTCTTTGTAGGGCGAAACTTAATTTACAAAATTAATTTTTGAATAACTAGAGTATATATAATTATCTAATTATAAGGTAGATACATATAACTATTTTTTTTAAAGATTAAACCTAATAGCTATATCTAAATTAAACTATATTATTAAGAAGTTGCTGAATTTTCAACAAGTTCAAGTTATGGTACTTTTTCACTATATTTTGTTTGCAACAACTGTTTGATTTTATACTATATGAATAGAAAGATCTACTTTACAGTAATCGTTTCGTCATTACAAGTTTTAGATGTATAACATTTTTTGTTTAAAAAAGAGATTAGATTATTTTTGAGTCATACAATTTATACCGGTTTATACCAGTTAAAATTTAGCTTTAGGGCAAATGGCATTTATTTAATAAAACTGCTTTAATTTATACTTAATTTATAAGAAAATTTAACTTTTCATTATAAGTGACGTCACTGCAAACTTAAGATGTTAAAGTTTTAAGAACTTTTTTATATCTTCGAACTTTTGTAGACCAATTATAACAACATTCTTGAGTTTTTTTATTAATAAATAAATGTTTAATGCAAACGACGGATTTTAACAAAGTTTTAATTTTCAATTGTTATTAAAAATCAAAGTTTGATTTTTTCCTAAAAATGCTAACATAGTTTTACAAAAATTTAAATTCAAGTTAAGTATTAAAAAATTATTTCTTTTTCTATTTATTACAAATTATATTTAAACTGGGTTAAAGTTTTTTTATTTAATATATATTTTTTTAAACATACAAAAAAGCAGTAAAACGAGTATGCTTTTGTACTCATTTAACTTTTGTTGAATAACAGTTACACTTTTATTTAAATTTGTTTGATTTATTTCATTTAAGGTGTTGCGTGTTTAACTTATTAACAATTTCTTAAGTAATCCATATTCCCGCCAGTTCGGTTAGAATAAATATTATGTATTATTGTTGAAACAAGTTTTAGTTTTGTTTAACCAGCGTAATTAAATGTATCTTACATTTTAAATATCATTAGTGGTAAAACATACTACAAAGTACTAAAAAACAATATCTTTGCATATAGTAAGAAACTATAACTAGATAAAATATTTCTAGCTCTATGAAGTATATACTCGCCTTTTACTAAAGAAAGACTTTATTGTGATGATAATTTTTATACTATATTTGCTTCAATTATGTTTATTTTGTAAAATTAAGTTTATTTTAAAAAAACAACTTAGACTACAACATAAGTTTTAGTTTTGTTGTAATTGTATTTTAACTGTATTATTTAAATTCGAAGTAATAGATCACATAGTTTTAGTTACATAAGTATTAAATTAATCAGCTGATATTGTTTCTTAGTTGTATCCGAGGGCCTGGCGATTACTGACTCAACGCGCTATTATAACAATATCCCAGATAGTTTCTTAAGCTAATATTTATAATCACTTAAATTATTATTAAAATCAATTTATAAAACGCAGATTAAACTTATACTAACATTCCAATACGTTATAAGTGTTGATTGAACCTAAGCTGCTATTTATTGAAATAGGTTTAATAGCAGTTATATACTTAAACTAATCTATTTTTTTAAAAGAAAACGAATCTTTGAACCTAAAGGTGTACTAACTAAAAATAAAATAACGACAAAATATAACAAAATGTACTAAAAAACTAACATGTAATAAATCACTTTATTAGCCAAGATTAAAAACAGTTGCCATCGTTACGCCAGTAACGATGGGAAATACATAAATCTTATAAAGAAAATATTAAACCTAAAATGAAAAGTTGAAACATTAGCATGTCGACTGCGCGATGGCTTATAATTAACTCAAGCGTTAAAACTAAAAAGCCACTGAAGATTATATATAACCTAGCTCTCTCGAAAAGGACTAAATTCCAAATGCATTACAGTATAAACTTAAAATTAAATTATTTCAGAATTATTTTTATGTCACATACTTTACAAAGTTTACAGTAAAAGAAAATAAAATAACTATTAAAGTTTTTTTTTTTTTACAAGTCTATGATATGTAACTTTATAATATGTAGGCAAGTAATCCTAAAGAGTTAAACTATGTGATTTAATAAATTAGCAAAGAGTAAGAAAAAAATTATATTTTACGGAAAAAAGACTATAGTTTAACTACTAGTTAAGATTGGTTCAAATTAAGTCATATATTGTGGATTTATAAAAAAGTATCTTAAATTGTTATATTTATGTTTTAAATTTAAAAAAGGCAGACTCAAAAAAAAAAACTTCTGCATAGTATTTTATGATTTATGAGAACATTAAACCTATAGCATCCCAGCTTGTAAGTCTTTTCTGTAACACGCTACAAAAATAATTATAGCTTGTGTAAAAAAAATAAATGCTGGTTTACTCCAGTTCAAACTCGAGTGTTGCTTTCTCTATATTTATTATCCAAGATTGCTTTATTATATATTAGTTTATGTAAATTAATGTATCGTATTTCAGATGTTACGTTAATACAAACTTTAGATATAAGAAACTTTAAATTTTTTTATTTAAGTAATGTTAATTTTGTTAGTGAAAATTCCATATTTTGCTGTTGTAACTTCAAGCTTATTATTAAGTTTATTTAAAAAAAATACAAGTTAAGTATTAGTTTTATTTTATTGTATGGTTTAAAAGTTTTCGTTTTATTTTATTTAACTATAATACACCCAAAATAGTTTAAAAGTTACTAACTACTACAAGGTTGTTTATTAGTATTGAAAGTATTAAATAAAGTACATCAAAAAAACTATGGTTCCAGAAAACGAATAAAAACAGGCAATGGTTTACTAATTTATACAAATATATTACGATTATAAAAACTTTGTTTGTGTTTACATCAGACATGCTTTATTAGAAAAAATTTAACTTTTATTTAAATTTAAAAGCAAAATGTTTGATTATAATTCTACATACTTAATTTAATGATATGTTTTGAAGTTTTAAAAACTAATTTAAAGATCTTAACTGCTAGAAAAGAGATTATACTTATTAAATTCTTTAATATATTAAAATACAGACTCAGTTTCGGAACTCAGACGTTTTATTAAATTTTAAGTCATGTACCCCGCATTAATGGAAGAAAAGCTTGACTAGACATTTGCTCATCAGAAATAAAAGATTAATATCATTAGAACTACAGAACTTGAAATTAATCGAGTTAACGATCTTTTTAAAGAAACGATTATTCAATCAAATTCATACTTAAGTACGTAGTTCATGAGTACGGATATTTTTAGACAAAAATGCTGTATTAAAACGGCATTTTTTACGAAATTAGTCTACGATAGTATATAGAATTTACAAAAAAAATTTTTGATTTAATTTAATATAGTAATATATTGCTTTCGTCCTACAAAATCTTCTTCTAAAAGTTAAGTTAAATGTATGCTGGTTTACACCGGTTAAAATTATTGCTAACATATTGTCAAGCTACCTTAGTCATCAAAATTGTTTTTTATATATTTTTCCTTATATTTATTTCGATTTTAAATAGTTGTTACATCACTAAAAACTTAAGTACTAATTAATTTGTTACAAAATTTAGAGAAAAAAACGTTTGTATTGCGAGTAAACTGCCATATATCTAATATATATTTTATAGTTAGTAAAAAAGAAGTTACAGTAGTTACTAAAAGGAAATATAAATATTTAAATAATTGTTATGTTATCTGTGCTACAAATACACATGAATTTACTGTTTGATTAATAATTTGCAAATCAGTTCTAAAAATTATATTCCAATAGGAAAATTTAAGCTATAATAGATAAACTGATTTTTATTGTGTTTGTATATCTATAATTTGATATTGAAGTACAAATTTGCATATGCTTAGTAGCATACGTATTTCATTGTTTAAGTAATTCGCTTTAATAATTCCTTTAAAATGGCTTCATAATACTAAATTATCTTACATAATTTATAGTAAAAGTTACTTTTATTTTTCTTAGTCTACAGTATGTGTGTTTGTATTGGATTAGCAAAAATAAAAATAAAAGTAAAATTTAGTTTGAAGTAACTTAACTGAAACAACTAAGCTTTTTTTTTAAATAACAAAAATTAATAGAACTAATAGTAGAAATCGGCGCAAGTTAGTTTATCTAAAATAACAAATTTGGTTGATTACTTTATTTTTAACGGTTAACTTTATTAAGTCCTTAATGTTTTATATGCTTTGGCCGCTACTTTTTTGAAATTTTACTTTAAAAAGACTGCTGATACCTGTTTTAAAGATGACATGAGTTAAAATGAATAATAAGTAAAATAAATGACATCCTAATTTTTATTTTCCTTAGATTTGTGAGTTTTAAAAACTAAAACTTCACTTCTTGTCGAGAGTATTAATTCTAAATCATATTGAATAAAAAATACAGCATATAAACAAATTAAATTGAATGTATATAGAGGTTTTACTAAAAAAAATGTATAAAATAAAAAAGATAAATAACACTTTAATACTATAAAGATGGTATAAATACTTCATTGTAAAACTTGTACTGGATTTTTACCAGTTTAAAATGGAATCAAAAGTGCTCTGCAGCTGTATTCAATAAATTGTTTCAATTTAATTTAATTTTCGGAAGAAATTTAATTTTTTCATTATCGTTACGTCATTATCAAATTTAAATGTACAAGGTTTTAAATAAAGTTTTTTCATTAATTTTTTTTTTTATTATTTTTATGAAAATTGCCTAAACTACTGATGTTTAATTAAAGACTTACTTAATTTCATTAGGTCTAAAAAAGAACTTAAACTGTTCATTTTATTCTTTTTTGTCTATAGTCCTTTGATTTATTTAAAAACTTCATAATCAAGTTTAAGTTAAAACATTACGCTTAAAATATTTATTTACTTATTTTTTGAAAGCGTTTATTGTTTTAAATTAGTAAGTAAACTTTTAATATTTTTTTTTCTACGACTATAGCTTGTTATTTTGTCAAATCTTTTTTAATATATTTTTAACGGAGTATTCTTAGCATTTTAAAACCTAATAAATAGTTTAATTTTTAACACTTGTCCTTTAAAAACAATCCTACAAAAAGTTACGAAGATAAACTAAATTCCATTTAGTTTAAAAACTCTAGACCAGGGGTCGGCAAACTGCGGCCCGCGGGCCAATTGCGGCCCGCGAATGGTAAATCTGCGGCCCGCGAGCATGTTATTTTTTTGAATGGAATGCGGCCCGCGAAAGAAAATTTTGTGGCCCGCGAGCATGTAAATGTGGCCCGTTGAGCAAAATTATATTTCAAGTTAAATTTTTTCGGTAATTCGACTTAATTTGATTAGTTTGATTTTAAGTCTCTCTAAAAATTATTTCAAGTAATTACTGCTTAAGTTTAAAAATGTGAAAAAGACAGATTAGCGTTCTAACAAGATATGTTTCTCAGTTTCATAATTACTTATTTTTTACAACAGTAAGTAATTATCTGAAAAAAGAGTGTCAAGAGTGCTTGGATTTAATAAGTTGGTTATATAATACCTATTTATCACATAAACTAAATTCAAATATTTTCCATTTTGTACAAAAGTAGTGCACAGTAATTAACTAAAGTGTCATTTCTTTATAGCTTAGATATTGTTTTACAATGTTTTTTATATCTCAGTTTCTTTTATAATTTTTTTTATTTGTAAATGTTATATTTTAGTGTGAATACATTTAAAATAACATAGTAATAAAAATAAGGTTCATTTGATTTTTGTTTTGACACATTTTTAATTTTTTATAAGTTTTCTATGCACACAAACTTATAATAATGCTCATATTTCAAACCACTTTTTATTTAATACTTTAGTTAGATTAAGTTTAGTTTATGCATACTTTTCTAACATTGTTATTTATACATGACATATCTAAATTTGTACAGACGCATTTGAAACAATATATATGACATAAGTTAATATAGTTTTTGTTAGGTATACATTCCATTTTTCAAACATTGTTTTTTTCAAGCTAAGTTAATGTTTATGCCTTGCATATCAATACACACAATTGCTGTTTTTTCGAGCTACCTATTTAATATAAACTAGATATAGGGATAATAAACTTATAAAGTTTGTACATTGTTAATCAAAATAGTTCAAGTTTAAGCAAATAAACAAGTAATTTTTGCCACACACTCAGACTATCACTGTTTGAAGACTTCAAATCTCAGGCCAACTAAGCCATTTTTTATGTTTTTGGCTAGAATTGCTTTTTATATACAAAAATATCAGGAATGTTTTTGTTGACTCAGACTAGCTTTTTTGCTTGAAAAAGTGGCAAATTAAACTTATGATGTATGTTTTGCTCAATCCACAGTGTTAGTTTGAGTTTTAATATATGTTAAATTTTAAGTCTTGCAGCTGATATTATTCAAAATATTATTTATATTATTGTGTACATTAAAGAATGAACAATCAGTGTTTCCAAAAAAGTTAAATCCCGGAAAATCTTTGAATTTGTGAATTTACGGTTAAAAATACTAGAAAAAAGCTTGAATTTGAGAATTTTTGAAAAAACTTGGAGTTTCAAACTATTTTTACATTTAAAGTAATGAAATTTCGATTTGATTAAAAAAAATTACTAAATAAATATTTTTTTATTAAAAAATATATTATAGTAGCTTAACAGTATTTTTTAATATTGATAAATTTTTTAGGACATTTTTTTAAACTTTAATTAATTTTTATATTAAAAATAAAAGAAGGAATTGTACTTCTAAAAACTCCGTATTGGTACATTGCACCTTTACTTGAAAAATTTCACCGATTGTTGTGCTTCGCGTTGGAACTAAACCAAGAAATTCTACTAAAATGTCAAAGTTAGTAAAAACATCTCTAATAAAAATTCTCAATTTGCAATAGTTTTTCTATCAGTGCTCTCATGTTAACAGTTTGATTAAAGTCCTAATTTGATTTATGCGACTTTATAACCTTAATGCATTTCCTAAACACGACTTCATGTTGTCATTGAAGAAATAAACAAATTTTTTTTATTACCGCCAACATCAATTCTATATAAAAGTTTTCAATTTTAAACGATAACTCATTTTAGGTAATAAATTCTGCTACTTTATTACTTTCCTTAACAATTTTTCTGATTATTCTGTAGTTACTGAAGATAATAATGTGCTTTGTCGGAAATGACTTTTGTGATTTTTTTATTGTTTCTCGCAATAACTCCTAAATAACGCTTTTTTTATTCTTGTAGCTCGTCTTATATTTTACAATTAATATTTTTAAATGCAATATTATTATTGCAAATAAAGAATTGCTATCATGCTTAATAAAAAAAAAATCTACTTTGCTAATGACTCAATAAAATTTTATGCTTTTGTTAAACTTGTTTAAGAAACTCAATTGTCCATTCCAGCTGACTTATATATTTTTGGCATGTAATTTATTTACTGTTAATAACCTTTGTTATTTCTTTATGTAGTGAACTTTATATTAACTGGACTGCTACACAAACAGGCTATTTTAAAAGCTTGAAAACTCAGGTGTGTGTGAAGCTTTTATTTCAAACACTTTAAAGAAATCTTTAAATTCTCAAAATAGTTTTTATGACTGTTGTGTAGTTTACTAATTGCATTTTTTTCTTGTTTTCTTTCACTTTGTGTACTTTTTGATAATGATGATATTTTAACTAGGTATTTAAGCTTGATTAACAACTATTTTTTAGCCTTTTCAAATTTTAATAAGTTTAAGCTGGTTTGATACATCTCAGACATTTTTGCTTTTTAGTGGCAACCATGTAAAAGTCTAACTACTAATAAAATATTTTATTAAAGTATTTAAGAATTAATTATGTTAAATCATTTGTTTCAGCTTTCTGGAGTACAAACAGGTATTAACTTTATTATGTTAACTAATTACTAAATTTCTTAATGAGTGTAAATTATTTAACTCGCAAAAACTTTTTTCGAAGTAAATATTCTTAGAAATATGAAAAAGTGTTGATGATATAAAAAATGTATAAAAGTAACCCATAAATTGTCTTTCAAGTTAGGTTTTTATAGAGGGTTAGGTTGTAAGTAAAATTAAAAAAGTATTAAGTTTAACTTAATAAGTGCTTATGAAAGTACATATTTTATAAACAATAATAGTACATAATTATTAAAGTATATTAGTCAATGTAAATCATAATCTAATGAATATTAATTTGAATAGGCATTCTATGTATAGCTTTAAGTCATTTTAAATAATAAGGTGAATAAAACTTTTCTTTAGTGTGACTAAAACAAAAACCATAAGATTATTCAAATGTCACAAAAACTAAAACTGCGGCCCGCGAAGACTTTAGAAACTTGAAATTTGGCCCGCGACCATCAACTGCCTGCCGACCCCTGCTCTAGACTATAAGAATAAATAAATATTCATTTCGAAAAATAAAAATAAAACATTTTGGTGAGGAAAGTTTTAAAAAATTGTACAAAAGTTATTAGTTAACAAGCAGAATTTTAAAAAATGTTTGATACTCTTCAAGTTAAAATAATAAAAGATAATCAATTATAACTAAAACTTACAATTAAGACAAGTTTAACTTATTTAGATACACTAATCATGTAGAGAGTTCAAAGATTTCAAAATCAATTGCAAACACTTTGTTTAGTTCTGTTTAGGTATATTGCTTAACTTCTAGCCTATCATCAGCTTACAAATATAAATTTGTATTTATAAAACGTAAACACATTAAACCTTCACTTAAGAGTGTGATAAAAAATTCTTACTAAATAAATAAATGTTTAAAGCAAGCAACAACTTCAAGAAATGATTTGGGTTTTAATTAAAAAAAAACAATTTTCTCTTAAACCACTTAAACAATTTGCAAATAATTAAAACAAAACTAAAACATAAAAAGGAACTTGTAATATGTTATATGAAGATAAATAAGGGTTGCAATTGATTAAAAAGGTTTTTTAAGAGACTAAAACTTAATACAGTTTCCCAAATACTTACAAAAATGCACTAGATTTAATTGTTAGTAAATAATCGTGCTACCTTAAATTTATTATATTATAGTTGGATTATATTTTTAGGCATGACCATTTTAACATGGCTCGCTAAAAACTTTTTCTTAACAGTTTTTATCCTTAACTTCAAAAAAAGCTTCTACTAAGCTATAGTTGTAAATATAGTTACAATAAAGAAGCTATAATTAAGTCTAGACTTATTAATATCAGTAGAGCAGTTTTTGCTTTTAGTGTATTAATAACAGCATGCACAAGTTTTGTGGTTAATTTAAATTTATTTTTTGTTTTAACTTAGAAAGCACAAGTTATTTAAACTTTATTATTAAGGCATATACAAGGCACTTGAATAGCGATATTATTTGTAAAATAAAATAGTTCTGGTATATTACCAGATTTAAATAAAGCTGTTGTGTTCAATGCATATGGATCACAACTACTTGCTATTTATTTTACTTTATCTAAAAATTATAACTTTTAAATAATCGTTACATCACTTCAAACTTTAGAAGCATGAACTTTTGAATAAAAACTTATTGAAAACTTTAGAAACAGGAAAGTATAAGTGAACTTTTGAACTAAAATGATTTGTACAAAATTATATGACTATTTGTTAATAATGAATCCAAGAACTTATCCTACTTTAAACATTAAGTTTACGCTGGTTTTGTTACCAGTTAAAAGTTTTGGAGTATGTACATAGAAAAAACTATAATTATTTAAACTGGTGGCACTGTAACTTACTACTGTCATACTTTTCAAAGACTGCCGATCGACCAATTAAACTTATTTTGAGAAGCAATAAATTTGAAAAGCATGAACTATAATAAAAACTTATTAATAATGTTATCATTGCAATAAAACAATGTTTTTTTCATAAAATATTTTTAGTGTCATAGTTAAATGTTTAACCTAAAACAAAACTGGTGTTTGTTTAAATATTGATTAAGAATGCTTCTACTACAATAAAAAATAAAATTATCTTATAAAAATATTTATATCAAAATTAAAATAAATAAAGTTTACATATATAAGTCTTTTTTTTATAGCTAAACTTTAAGCCTATCACAAGCTAAAAAAAAAAAGCTGAGTTTTTTTAAATACTAATTTAGAATAATAAATATTTAAAATTCAAAAAATTGAAAAACTCTGAAATTTAACTACGGTAAAGATCAAAAAGTTTGAATTTAAAACCACTAAAAACAATTTAAAGATTATTATTCTAATTTCATTGTAAAAGTTATACTAGTTTATACCAGTTGAATTTTTGAAGTCAGGGCAAATCTATCTGTTTGTGAAAATTGCTTTATTTTAAAGTTTGTTTATAATAAAATATAACTTTTTACTATAAGTTACGTCACTGCAAACTTTATATGGATTAAATGTTGAAAAAATGTTTTACTATTTAAAACTTTATTTAACTAATACTGCTTTAATTAATACTTTAATTTCTACTTGCAAATTTAAAATCAAGTTTGTCTCTGCTTTAAAATACTCACATGTATTTATATAACGTTAAGACAAAATCATTATTTTAAAATGAATCCTTTTCCATACCCCAGAAATTTAATGTTATTGATAGAAGTCAACAAACTTCGAATAGACTTTTTAAAACTTTAGGTTTGCAATTTTTTAATTAGTTTTGTAAAAAACCAACTGTTTTAAGAAGCTGTAGAAAACTTTGTTTTATCTATAATTTTTTTTATTGATTCCAAATGAAGTAATTTAAAAAAAAAGTGTCTTCGTATACTAAGACTTGCTGTACAGTGTAGTTTTTAACATTTGTCTTTTATACTTAGTCTACCAGAAAAACAACTGATCTTTTAAAATTCCTTTCAAAAGAACCTACAATCTGATGTTTGTAAACTCCTTGAAAAACATTTGCTTCAGACAGCAAATGAAAACTCATTTATATATATCTAATTAGTAATGTAAACATTGCAATAGAAATTGTTTTATAATAGTTATTTTAGCTTCATGGCTTATCACCATCTAAAACAAAAATTTTGGTTGTTTAAATGTGAAGTTAGACTAATAAATAAGTTATATTAATAAAATGTTTTTATAATCTTAAACTTTACCAAATTAAATGCTTTACATAATTTCAACGATTAAAGTATAAAAACATGAAACCTGTTCTCCATTTAAAAATACTTTTTACTTATACTGTAATATTTACACTGGTTTGTACCAGATAAAAAATTAACTTGACTACAAGCCACATTAATTTGACAAACTTGCTTTAGTTTTAAAGCAGTTTCTAAAAAAAAATTAAATTTTATTTATAGTTACGTCACTGCAACTTTTAATGTCTAAAGTTTTAAGAAAAGTTTTACTTAAAAAAACTGTTTTAAAACAATTGAACACAACGTGCTTGTTATACAAAAATTAATATTCAATGCAAATGACAGCTTTAAATAACGTTTTAACTATTACTTACAATAAAAACATAACTTTTTATCAGCCTAAAAAAACTACAATATATTTATGAAGGTTTAGTTTAACGTAAAATTAAGATATAACAACGGATTTTTGTCACTTCTATTAACTTTGTATTCTGTAAAAGGGTCTATTAAAAAAATAAAAACTTTATTTACTTATTTATTAAATTGCAAAATTATATTAATATTGTGAATAAAAAGTGGTACTAGTTTGGCTTTTACTGCATATTAATTTAAGTAATTCTTTAAAAGTTTTATAAACAAATAATTTTACAATTTAAAAAAAATCTGTTAATTTTTAAAGACTGATCCGATTAAATAAAAGTGAAATTATAATAATTAAAATATATTTAATTTTATAAGAAAATTCGAAAATTCTAGATTTTAACAATCATTAGGTCAAAACAAACTGTTGAAGAATATTTTTTTTTTAAATAGATTTGAAAAAAAAATATATATTATAAACTTATTTGAACATTTAATTTAATTAATGATCAGCGAAAAAAAAAGTTCTAAAAATAGAACCTATGCTTCAAAAGTATATTTTTTGTTGTTTATTTAATTACAAAATCTACATAGATTTAATATCATATATGTTAACTTGTTTAAAAAAGTAGTTGACAACTAATATATAATTATTTTGAGCGATTTTTTTTATAAAGCTAATTAAAAAAGCTTTTAGGCTAAACGAAGTATAATGATAAGAGTTACAATAATGTTCATTTATGTTTGAACTATTAATGTTTATCTATGCACATTTACTGGTTAGAACTTTATAAAATGTTTCTAAATATTTATAAATTAGGTATATATTCAATATAACTTTATCAAATACTCTAGAAAAAGTTTTGTTGGTAAAAAATCTTATTACATTTTCCAATTTAATAAAAAAATAATTAGTTAGTGTTTAAAAAAAAAAATTCTATATTTGATAGCTAATAGAACAGTGAACTGTGCAAATTTTTATGTTTAAATTATTTTTAACAAAGCTTCAAGTATTTAAAGTTTGTAGTTACGTAACAACTATCAAAAAATATAACTTTTTTACAAAATAAGAATAAAAATAATCAATTTGAATAAAGATAGAGTTATGACTCTTCCGCAACTTTTTATCTGGGCTAAACCAGTATGAATTGAAGCTTAAATAACCTATCTAGTGCAAAACTACCAGGGGACTATATTATTAAAACAGGCTATGTTTTTAGATATCAATACTTTTTAATTCATTTAAATTTGTACTGAAACTTTTATATGTAATAAGAATGTATGTAGTATTTATATATTTTAATTAATTTGATATTTTTTTCTTAGGCACAAGTAGTTAATTTTATAGATTTTAAAAAATATTTTTATTAAAAAAGTCTTGATAAAACACTTTAATCATTTAATTTATATAGCCTTAATTTTGAAAAAAATATTAAAGACAACAAATACTTTATCAACATCCCTTAAAAATATACATGAATTTACTGTTAGACAAACAATTAGCAAAATAACTCTAAAAAATATGTTTTTAAATTATATAATTTAAGCTATAATAGATAATTTGGGATTTTTTTTTGTATTTGTATAATTTGATACCTAAGTACGAACTTATCATATGTTTAGTAGCATAATTAAATGACTGTTTAATTTATTCGATTCAATAATGACTTTAAAATGGCTTCACAATACTAAATTATTCTACATGATTTATACTAAAAGTTACATCTAGTTTTCTAGGTCTACAGTATGTGTGTTTGTTTCGGATTAGCAGAAATAAATCTAGGATTGAAATTTTGTATGAAGTAACTTAACTGAAACAATTAAGTCTTTTCTTAAATAACAAAAATTAATGCAACTAATAGAAGTCATTCGCGCTAGTTATTTTTTTTTAAATAAAAGTTTTTATCGATTGTATTTATTATTAACGGTCAACTATTTTGAGTATTTAATTTTTTATATATTTTGGCCTCTACCTACTTTTTATAATTTTTTTTATATATTTTTAGTTTAAAAAGACTGCTGACTTCTGTTTTAAAGATGACATGAGTTAAAGTAAATAATAGTTATTGACATACCAATTTTTATTTTCCTTAGATTTGTGAATTTTTAAAACTAATAAAACAAAACTTTTTGTATGGCGTATTAATCCTAAATTATATTGAATAAAATACACAGCATATATACAAGTTAAATTAAATGAATTTACAGGTTTTACTAAATAAAATACAATATATATTTAAATAAAAAGATAAATAAAATTCGAATGCTATAAAGTTGGTACTAAAACTTAATTGTAAAATTCATACTGGATTTTTACCTGTTAAAAATGAAATTAAAAATGATCTACAGGTGTATTCATTAAACTTTTTCTATCTATTTTATTTTTAAAAATAAATTATGAGCGTGATAAAAAGTTCTTACTCAAGAGAAAGTTTCCTGAGATTAAATTTAATCAATAAACATCTTGAGTTTGCATAAATTAATTAAATAATAACAACTAAATTAAAACAAAGTTTTATAATGTGTAATGAAGTTCATAGTAAAATAGTTCAAAAATGTTATACTTCGACTATATACTATCTCTTATTAAATTAAATCATTAAACAGCTTAAAATATTTATCAAGGTATTATTAAACTATGAAGCTGTTTTAGTGAACTTTAATTATGTTATATATTTCGGAGAATCCACATTTTACATTGAAAATAAATCTAAAATTTACAAATTTACCAAACTTAAGTTGGAATTTACAAATTTGCAATGAAACTAATTTTGATATATAAGAAAGAAACTTTTACTTCGCCTGATCTGTAATTAATTAACTTTTATTTATCAACTACTTTAACTTTGTACAATTTAGTTAAAACAACTTGATAAAATAGTTCAATATAATCTAAGATTATACTTGCGTTACAAAGTTAATTGAGTTGTGAGTACAAAATTAAAGAAAAGCTTAGATAAAAGTTCTAAAGTTAAAATTAGAGTTAATTTTTTTTAATTAAGCAAGGCTTTTCCTGGTAAAGGTTTCTTTTTACTAAAGATGTTGAACATAAACTTTGTTTTCAAACTTTTAGAAGCTCTTTTGTAAATATAAACTACTAAACTATGTAATTTTACATCTCTAAACTATACAAAAACAGATTTTTTATGTATTTAAATATTTTAACCAAAAACCTATTAACTTTTCTGTAAATTCATTCACCTCCCTTGAATTTAAGCACATTGTGTCACAGCAAAAGTTGTTTATTAAGCGAGAGAACGTAGCTAATTATATCTACTATACTAGCTGTTTTCTTATAACGGCTTTGACTAAAAATATTTAGGGTTTTCTTGTTTTAAAATAGACTTTGTTGAATATATACATATATTTGAGAAGATTTTAAATAAAGATTTTTTATGGGTATACAATGTTTTTTTTTGCTTAATTTCTTACCCACCTAAAGCAAAAAATATTTTTAATCTATAAAAGTAAATATTTAATGTAAACAACAGCTTTAAATAATGTTTTTATATTAACTTGCTACTAAGAAATCAAATTTTGATTTCCCTCTTAAAAAATACCATGTTTTACAACGAATCAAAAAGAAATTAAGATATAATTAAGACTTTCGTTTTGCTTTGAAATAATTTTTTCTTGCACCCGGCTAGAAGGTTTATAAATAAATTCAACACTTAATTTGTTAAAACAAAATCTTACTAAACTTCCATCAATTTATTTAGTGATAGAAAATGCTGCCATCTTGATTTTTATTAAACTATAATTATTCTTTTTACGCACAACTTTTTAGCTCGCAAAATAACTTTTTTCTAAACAGTTCTGGTCCTTTACTTTAAAAAACGCTCTTATTCAGTTAAGAATGTTTATTACTAGTATCAGTTCAACATTTTTGCTACATTTTTGCTACATTTATACAGACATAAAATAATGCACTTCAGCAGCGATATTAGTTGTAAAATAAATTCACGTTGTTTTTTCACCAGTTTCAATTAAAGAAGCTACATTCAGTGCATGTATTGCAAAACTCCTTGCAGTTTATTTTATTTTATCAAAGCAAAATAACTTCTTAACAATCGTTACGTCCACTAAAAACTTTTGAAATATTACTTTTTGTGATCATTATGCAATAAGTTTGCAAAAATTTGAAAACCCTTATTGAATTTTTTTTTTGTTCAACGGATAAAAAACAGAGTTATTTTAAACTTATTTTATAAATAATACTTCGATACTACTATGCTTTTAATGTAGATTCATTGTTAAGTTTATACTGGTTTTTTTACCAGTTAAAAATAATATTTGAATTCCAAAGTGCTGTCCGCTAGGAAAATTATTTTATTTTATCTTTATTTTAGAAGAAAATTCTTTTTTTTTTTCAGTCGTTACGTCACTACAAAGTTAAGAAAAAAAAAATTTTATCATAATTTGTATTTAAATCTGTTTTTCGTGTTTTACATTATTATGGCATAAGTTATATTTGCTGTAAAAAGCTATTTAAAAATTTTTATTTTAAAAGAAAAATATATTCGTTATTTATACTCTGTTTGTTTAAAAGTTCTTGTTTTAATTTTTCGATGAAAACAAAAATTTAACATAACTTTAGTATGATTAATTACTATACAGCTGTTAAAACATTTTAATCAAAAAACGGCTTTAGATTAACCTTATTTTTTAATGAATTTTAATCATTAGTGACAACTTTTGTAAAATTGATGATTTTATTTAAGCTAGTTTACTTTGAAATTTTTTCTTTTAAATAGTTCCTTAAATATGTACCTTTTTATAGACTGTTTACTTAGAGCTAGCTGACTTTTTCAAGTTATTTGACACAATAATGAAATTAAAATTAAAATTTATTAATTGATGAAAGTCTACAAATTTTATTCAAGTTATGACTAAGTTCAAGCTAATTACATTAGATAGTGTGCTAAAATAAGTTAGTATTATAACAAATAACTGTACACAATACTGTATACATAGCTTTACACTATGCTGTATACATAACTGTATAACAAAAACAATTTATATTTCAATTCAACTTTCACGAAACTACAGTTAATCAAGTATACTAAAGTTTCACAAAAAACAAGAACTTTTTTTTTTTAGTCTTCTAATAAAATATTTTGATAATTATTAAATCATTAAAAAACCATCTATTTAATATCAAATTTCGATCAAAATAATATTTTACCATATTACAAACTTTTGCAATTGTAGCTTAACTGCATTAGAAATCGAAATCATCATACAACACTCACTTTATCATTAATGAATGAACTGCAAAATGTTATTAAATAAACCTGTTATTTTAATATAAAAAAATAACATTTGTCAACATAATTTTTTGTGTCAAAAAGTTATCAATAAAGTCGCTTAAACTGTTGACTTGAGAAAAAAATATTTTAATTTAAGTTTTATGATTTTTTTGATTGTTACCTTATAAATGTTGTATGTTTTTATAAACTTTATTTCTATTAATTAGAATATCGTAGTAAAACTCAACATAGTTTTAATTCTCAAGTTAAGGTAAAATTAATAAACTTGTAGTTTAAAATTGTCTAATAAAAGTTTCAAGTTAAACTTTTTTTTTAATTCTGTGCTAAAAACTGTATAATTAATAAATATATATTAAAAATATCTAAAGTATAGCTTTTGAAATAAAGTACTTTTGTAAGAAGAAAAACTGTTTCCCTAGAATATACTTTTTTGTTTATTTTAAGTTTTGCATACTTCATTTGATTATGAATAATTTTAAGTCGAAATATTATGTTTCCAAAACATATTATTATATTATTTTTTCTTGTCACTTGTCGTAAAAGTATATATAGGAGAGTTTGCTATCTCAAAACTTAGAACTAAAAATTGTGATTTTTAATAATCTTATCTAAAAACATTAAAGAAAGTTTCTTTTACCTACACATTAGTGTGATTTCTATTGTAGAACTTTTTGATACTTTAACAAAAAACTACTTACTAAGTTCTAAATATTTCTGTATAAAATAACAAACGTCATAATAGTTATATTTTATTGATTTGAAAAAATACTTTTTTTTTAATTTTTAATGTCATAAGAACTTATGTTAAAACGCTTTTGTTTAAGTTAGGTCTTAAATTCAAAGCTATAACCATATAAATAAAAATTTATTATATTTAAACATAAACCGCTTAAAACCATTTATCAAAATATCATTATAATTGAAAGTCAGAAATTTACTGGTTTCAACCAGTTTAAACTTTATCAATGTTACAGTTTATTTTTTGCCAACAATGCTTTGTTTTATTTTTATTTTCTGCATAAAATCTTACTTTATTTTAATATTTACGTCAATACAAACTTTAGATGTAAGAAAATTTGGAAATGTTTTGTTTAAGTGTTTTCCGACTTAAAAACGTATATATTGCTGTTGTAAAAGGAAAATTAATATAAATCGTTTATGTCAAAAAAATTTTTAACTTAGATTTTATTTTGCTGTATGTTGGTTTCTGTATAAAAGAATTACGGAACAATACTCATATAAACTTACTTATAAAAAGTTAGTTTAATATTTATAAAAATTTTATAAAAAATGAAAAATTATAGTTAGTAGTATATATTAACAATAATTATTAATAATTAATAATATTATAATAATAATAAATAATACATAAAAAAGGGAATTTCACTTTTTTATGGTTTAGATAAGGGTTTCCCAAACTTTTTTTTTCAATTTGACCCCTTAAAGAAATTAAAAAGGCTTTTGCCCGCTCCAACAAGACTATTCTATTTAAGACTTTTTTTGCTATTCATTTGCATTGTAAGTTTCCAAATTTTAAGATCGCCTAAAATTTTAAAAATTGTTCATCTTTCGCCCCTTTAATTATTCCCCCTTTCCCCCAACTTATTAAAATCGCCCTCAGGGGGGCGGTACTGCCCATTTTGGTAAACCCTAGTTTAGATTAAATTTAAGTTCTGTTTGAGTATTTTCATTACCTTACTTTAAAAAGAATGCCAACACCTGTGTTAAAGATGGCCTGAGTTAAAATAAACAATAATTAATTACATCCTAAATTATTTTTTCTTTAAGTTTATTAATTTAAAAAACTCAAGTAACAAAATTTCTAGTGTGGAGTAATATTCCAAAGTTATATACTATATAAAGATGATATTATAAAATCAAGTTAAATTAAATGCATTTAGATGTTTTACTAAATATATAGATATGATATTTTTACAAAAAGATAAATAACACTCAGGTACTATAAAGTTTTTTTTACTAACTTTATAGTAAAACTTATATATGATTTTTACCAGTTAAAAATAAAATTAAAAGTGCTTTACAAAGGTTATTCAAAAACTATTTTAATTTATTTTTATTTTGAAAGAAATTTAACTTCTCAATTATCGTTACGTCATTATTAATTTAAGATTCAAACAATTTTAAGCAATATTTTTTTATTTAAATTTGTTTTGATTTTGTACATAAAATTTTTCTAAACAATGATGTTTGATTAATGTTTGAATAGTTGAATTATATATACCTAAAAAAATTTAAACTATTTCTTTTTTGTTTATAAAATTATAATTTATTTTAGTACTTCATAAGGTGCATAATGAAATTGTTATCAAAAATTAATGCTTAAAGTGTTTATTTATTTAAAAAAAGTAAATTGTTTTTAATTAGTAAGAAATCTTTGTTTGTCTTATTAACAACTATAGCTCGTTATTTTGACTTATACATTTTAATAAACGTTTAACAGAGTAGTCTTAGTATTTTAAAACCTACTAAATAGTTAAATTTCTAACTGTTGTCCTCAAAATCAATCCAACAAAAACTTACTATGATCAAAAGAAAATCTATTTAGTTTAAACATTTAAGAATTATAAGTTTTTACATACTTGCTTTTAACATACTTGCTTTATTTATTTATATATCATTTATTATCTGAAAGTTAGTTAGAAATGGTCATTTTTTCAGAAAATATTTAACTTGTTGTTTTTATTAGTCTAATTTTGTTTAAAATTATATTGAAAATTGTCATTTCCCTAACTCTTATGTTTGTAAAACATTTGAGTTTATAAAAAACTTATTTTATTTACTTTAACCGAAAAAAAAGAGCTTTTTTAATTTATATTTAAAATAAGTTATGACATGGTATTTTGTCTTTGTTTTAAGAAAACTATCATTTTATTAATTTTTTTTGCTGGAAAATAAAATATATTAAGTTGTTTGAAAGGTAATTAAACACATTAAAAAACTAATTATATAACATGAGCACATATTATTCTATGATTATAAAACTTGTTCTAGTAAAATTGATCTATATAATGATATATAAGGGTAGAAATATATTTTAGGGATATCTCAATGCGTTGTGTACGAACTAAATCGTTTTATTTCAATTGTTCAAACCGTTTCACTCTGAAATATTAGTACGTAACTACAAACTTTAGATTATTAAAATTGCGTGCAAATTTTTATTGAAACAACTTGTGATTTTCGCACTATAAGTTTTCTAGAATCAACATAGTTTAAGGATTATGATTAGTTACTATAGGCAATAACTATTTTGTAAACAACATATTTTTATTTTACTTAAATGACACACATGGTTTAATAAAACTATTAATATCAGTTTTAACATTAGTCAATAAATGACACAGTAGCTTAATTTAATTTTTTTTTGCGCAAAAGTTTACTTTCCTGAGTTTAAAATCACAATATAAAGACTTGAATCATAAAAAAATATCAATTAGTTTAAGACAAAACTTAAGGTTAAAAAATGTACTTTAATTTTTTCATTGCTTTATATTATATGTAAGATCGGAATACTTTATTAAGTTGTAGAACTTATGACAAAAACGTTATAGTTTCAAAGATAAGAATAAATATGGTTTTTGTTTAGAATATTTGTTCAAAGTTATATACGAAAAGGTCTATCGAGTCACACGAGTGATTTTTGTACTTACGAGCTTTACAAGTTTAATAAGTTTGATATCTAGGTTAGTTGGTAGAAAATTATGTATTTATTCCATTTGCGATTTTTTCTTTCTACTACTTGTACTCTTGGTTTAAGCAGTTTTTAATTTGGAGGAGTATTCCAGGAAGATCTGCTTCAATATATTTTATTTAACAACAAACATTCAAGTTTTAATGGCACTTACGTCATTACTAGCTTTCGATGTAAGTAATTTGATTTTTGCACAATAAATCTACAAGAATTTACTGTTGGGTTTAGTAAAATAAAAAAAAAGTTATATACTGAAAAAATATTAACTACTATAGAATTATTGATTTTATTGTAAGAAGTTTATGTAAGAATTCTAAATTAAACCCTGAGTTTAATTTTTTTAATCAACTGTTGGTAGTTGTTAAAAGTTAAAGTGTTGATATATGCAAGACAAGTAAACATAACTTAATTTTAAAATTTTTAAAACATCTTTTAATTCATATACTAGTTAAAGCATGTATTTTTACCTCACTAAACTTTACAATAAAAAAATGTTATAAATAATCTAGGACTATAAATTGTTATTTTTACTTATCTATGTTATTATATCTATACTAGAGTATTTTTATTACTATTAAACCTATAAAATAGCTTAATTTCTAACACTTATCTTATAAAACTTAACTAAGATCCAAAATTTTATATTCAATTTGAACATACGGTAGGTGTTAGGATTAATTACTTTTTATTTCACTAAAATTAAAATTTTTACTAATCATAACACCTTAAAAAATTTACAAAAAATGTTTATTAAACAAAAAAAAAAATGAATAGTAATACATAACAAAACATAAACACATTCTAAATAAACAATAAAATTTAATCAGGTTAACTCTTGAAGTAAATTTATTTTTAATTAAAACATAGTTTATAATCTACAACTATAAAATGTTGTTTTACTAGTCTATGTTAAGCTCTACCACAGTATTTTTAATACCATTGATCCTTTAAGGTAAATTATTTATCTTTAAAAAACAACCTGACAAAAATTTACCAAGATCTCAAAGTTTCTATTTAGATTGTACATACTATAAGTATTAGGAAAATGTATTTTTTACTTTACAAAACTTAACCTTTTAATTAGTCATGAAAAACTTTGAACGTTATTTAAATACAAATTTTTAAACCACCATAAAAATTACAAATAATTTAAACGAAAAATAATATTAAACAATAAAGAGTAATCTGATATATTTAAAACTTACAATTAAGATGAGTTTAATTTATTTAAATACACTTACTATGTAGAAAATGCATATATTTTAAAGTCAATTAATAATACATAGTTTAGTTCCGTTTAGTTTTATTGTTTAACTTCAAGCCTATATTAAGCTTACAAAGCATTATTTGGACCAATGAAACGTGAACACATAAAACCTTTTTATGAAAAATGTGTTTAAAAAGTGCTTATTCAAGAAAAAGGTCAATGTAGTTAAAAATAATAAAAAATAATAATAACATTTCATTTATACATAAAAACAGACAAAATTAAAACAAAGTTTTATATAGTATAAAGAAGTCCAAGTTTTTATAGTTCTAAATATTTGTACAACTACTAAAAGTTATTTGTAATAAAAAGATACATTTCAACAGCTTTAAAACGCTTACCAAAGTTAATTTTTTAGTTAGTTTTAGTTAGTTAGCTACATACCTTTTAAAGAGGATCGTTTTAGTTTTGAAGTATAATTTATACCGGTTTATACCAGTTAAAATTTCTACATTCTGAACATCCCATTAACATCACGAAAATAGGTCAATTTATATTTGGTTTAAAAGAGACTTTACTTTTCTTTATTCGTTACGTCACTAAAAACTAAATATATAAAAATATCTAATCACAAAATGTTTTTTTTCTGCAAAATAAGCGTTTAAAGCAAGCAACAACTTTAGAAGTGATTTTGATTTAACTTAAAAAAATCGATTAAAAACTAAAATTATTTGAAAATGATATAATAAAACTAAGACATAAAAAGGAACTTGTAAGATAATATATAAGGAAAAATTAATTTTACACTTGTATTAAAAAGTTTTTTTTAAGACAAAAACTTCATACGTTTTTTACAACATTTACAAATATTCTCTTACATAATTGTGAGTAAATTATGTGCTTTATTAATTTTTAATTTTACATAATTATTTTATTCTTTTCAAGCATAAAATATTTAGCATAGCTAGCAAAAGACTTTTTTTTAAATTTTGATTATATAGTCGATTATAATTACTTTTTAGTTCTGTTTAGTTTTAATGCACAACTTTAAATTTGTTATCAGCTTGCAAAACTAAACTAGAAAGTACAAGTTATTCAAACTTTTTTAAACAGGCACTAGAGTAGCGGTATAAGCTGTTAATTGAAACTATACTGGTATATAAACAGTTACAAATAAAGAAGCTACATTCAGTACATATTGATTAAAACTACTTGTAAGTTCTTTTTAATTATCAAAACAATTTAAGTTGCTAATAATCGTTACTTCACTACAAACTTCAAAAGTAGGAATTTTAAATTCAAATTTCATTGAAAATCATATGTGTTTTTGTCAAAAAAGTTTTATAATTTTAAGTTAAACACAGTAAAATAAAAACTGTTATAAAACAAGAATAAGCTTTTTGAAAATTAAAATACTTTATTATACTTGAGATCCTTATTATTTTTTAAACTTCATGTACCAAAACCACCTACTAAAGCAAAAAAAAAAACATGTTGATAAGTATAATATTCTTTTAAATTTTGCAATAGGATTTAATCTATAAAAAAGTTATATGATTTTTTCCGCTGAAATTCTAGATAATAAACCAAAATTTTAAACGAAAACTTTTGTTTAAAAATATTTTGACACGTTTGTTACTTTTAACATAATCTAATGTGGCAAAATATTTAAACAAGCCAAACAATAGTAAACTTATAATAGTCTAAATATTGCAAAGATAGTTTTTCTATGAAATAAAATGAAATTTAGCTTAGTTTTTCCACATATTGAACTAAAAGTGTATTTAAATCTGATAATTTCAACACCGTTTAAACACTAGCATGATAGGTCAAAAAATATATAATACAACCATCTATTCTTCTTTTTTTATTAAGAAGGTTTTGTTAACCATGTGAGCTTCAAACAAATGACGTTTTTTTAAAAAGGAGAAAATGTATATAACATTGCACATATTATGCATCTTTAGAAAATTTTCTATCACTAAATGTATCGAAAACTTAACATATCCACACATAAATTATTTTACATAAAAAACTGATAAAGAATGATAAAGCATTTTTCTTTTATGACGTAAAGAGAATAAAAGAGAATGTGAGCGAAGTTAAATTTACAATTACTTTTTTCCGTTATATAACTGTTTTGCTTTTATATTTATGATAATAACATATGTAACCTGTACAACAAACATTAATACATATTGAGAAAATAAAGACTAGAAAGTACAATTTACTTACACATTGTAAAAAATTGTTTTATTAATATAGAGCAAAAAAATAGAACATTCCTAAATTAAGTAAACATGTGCATGTTGAAAATATTACTAGTTGTGAACTAGCTTAAATTATAGTAATAGGGGAGTTGAATAACTTTTACAAAAACTGTTTTTATTTGTATATTATGTCAAAATATAAACTTTACTTTTCTATTGTTGCATAATCACTAACTTGTTTGAGCAGTTCCATTTAAAATTTACTAATAACCTTTAAATATATTTGTTTACTTTTTAAGGTCAATTAAGTTTAAAATATGTTCAGTAAACAATAATTGAGAACTTTGCGTTAAGAAGTACATAAGATTAAATCTTGTCACTTTGAATAATTCTATTTATAATATTTTATACAGAATGTCTCTAAAACTACAGAATTTAAAAAAACTCTCTAGTTTTAAATAAATATCTTATAAAAAGGAAACGATTAAGCTTTTGAAAGTTCTTTTAAAATAACATCATAGTATTTACAATTAGTTGTTAACAAAAGTTGATATTTTACAACGATAATAATTTTATAAATCAATAAAACAAAAATAACTCTAAACTCATTAATTTACATTAAATCAAAATACTTGCTCATTTGAAACATATACCGTCACGTTTTATTTTAAATGATACACTTTTTTTTTTCTATAAAGAAGTTTCTGTAATAAAACGAACGAAACTATTTCATGCAACTTTAATTAGTTATGTAAAGTTTGCAATGAAATATTTTGTTGAATAAATGTATATTTAGCTTTATGGCGTAACTTTAACCTATCACAAGCTTTAACAAAGCTAGAGTGTAAAAACCAGAAATACACATATCTTTAGCAGTCTAGAATCTTACCTCATTAAATTTTAACAGTTACCGTAAAAAAATTAAGCTTATCTTCTTAACTGCTACGTACCCGTTAACATAGATTGTTTTTAGTTATTTAGTTTATACTGGTTGATACTAGTTAAAATTTAGCTGTAAAAGTGGTTATTTTTTTTAGATAAAACTGCTTTAATTAATGCTTAGTTTATAAGAAAATTTAACTTTTTATTATAAGTTACGTCACTGCAAACTAGCACAGGGTGATTTTTGATATTTCCTAAACACAATTTTTTTTAGCCAGAAACTAAAAAGTGGCCGAAAATTTAAGCACCCTTTAATTTCTAGTACTATTGAACCTATTAATACTCTACTTTATAACAAACACCATTTAAAAACAGTCAAACAAAAACTTAGTAAATTCAAAAACATTTTAGTCAGTTTCAACATGCAATAAGTATTAGGTTTTACAAAACTAAAAAACCTTATTAGTTATTTAAGTTTTAAAAGTTTGCACAAAAGTTATTTATTAAACAAGAAGAATTCAAAATAGCTGCTTTAAACATATAACATTGAAATAATAAAAAATGATCTTAAATAACTAAAACTTACAATTAGGACAACTTTAAGTTTTTTTAAATATACTAATCATGTAAAATTTGCATAAGTTATAAAGTCGATTACAAAAACAATGTTTAGTTTTCTTGATTGACTTAAAACTTTACTATGAGCTCACAGAACAAAATTTTTATTAATAAATCTTGTCAACTACAAGCTCTACAGAAAATGTGTGAAAAAGTTTGCTTACTAAAGTGAAAGGTAAATGTAACTAAAGATAACAAAAAAAAGTATGAATACGAACAACTAAAGTAAAGTACTTTTTTAACAATTTATATAGTTCAAAAATGTTATAGAACTACTACAAAGTGTTACTAATTCAAATAAATCAGTCTAGAGTTTTATAAAGTTTAACAAGCTCAGTTATTTAGTTTGTTAGCTTTATAACCTTTAAAACGATATTTTAGTTACAAAGTACAATTTCACTGGTTTGTACCAGTTAAAATTTACTTATAGTGTCTAAGACAATTGGTAGTATTAGATACTCTATTTTATATTGTGTTCATAAAAAAATATAATCTTTTATTATTAGTTACGTCACTACGAACTTTAAAAAAAAATAAAAAATACTCCTAGTTCTTAAAAGAATTGTTTACTAACTAACACAACATGCTTTTTTGCTTCATCAAAAACAAATCTTTAAATTTAAAAATATTTTTTAGAAGTAATTTAGTAAAATCAAAATTATTAAGATGTTTTTATGTCAAGTGAGAAAAAAATTAAGTACTGGTTTTGTTTTACTGTATGTTGATTTCCGTAAAATATAAAACACGGCATCTATTAAACATCTTTTGTATCTCTTTAAAGTTTATTAAACTTTAAACTTTTAAAAAATTGTAAATAAAAGGTGTTTTAAAGGTAATCAAACGAAAAGTAGATTAGAATAATGTTCATCAAACATTGGTTGGTTTAAAACCTTTTATTTATTTATTTTAATAATAAATATCGAGATATTTTGTTTTCTTGTTTAGTAAAGTTAATGTTTAAATTAACATTTTTATTGAATTAAAATTTAAATAGTTTAATTAAACAAATTATTTTGACTTATTTATTTTTCTTTTTTTTTTTCTAACATTATTTATGTAGATTAAAAGGCTTTATATAAAGGTGCATTTTTTCTGTTATAAAAGTATGAATTATTAATAAACCAAAAGTTAACTTAGCCAGGTAAATTTACAAACATACTCTTTAGTAAACTGATATAGGAAATAGGTGTTATTTTATAATTTGTCATAACATAGTTTAACATTATTCTTCTTATATAAATTTTAAAGCTGCACTCGGTATTAATTATTTAGTGGTTTACATTTAAAACGCTACCAACAGCTGGGTAAAACTAAAAGTTATACATTAATATGTATGTTATAATAAAACATAATAAAATAATTATATCACAAACTTAAAATGCATACCGGTAATATAAACCAAAAGTGTAAGTTATTCAGCATTACTTATAACATTGTAATCAAAGCATTTTGAAACTTAATAACTTTTCAAATCTTTGTACTGGCCTTTCACCAGTTTAAATTAAACACCGTATTAGTTTGATGTTATGAATTAAAACAGCCATTAATCTTTTTCCTTTTATAAGAAGTTTCTATTTTTTTTAATCGTTACGTCACTACAAATTTTAGGTTGACAAATTTTCATGCAAATTTTTATTAAAAAAAGTAAATTGTAAATTTATAACAAAAAAATTTTTTTTAACTTTCAGTAATTAAACTTTTCACCAAAATAAAAGTTTTATTCAAAAGTATTCTTAAGCTGCATTTGAAATGGGTTAATCTATTACAGCAAGTATTAACATAAATAAAACAATATTGCCTTTTTATATATAATAGCAAACTTATAAAACCAATTATTTTACAAAAAACAATTTCAGTAAAATAGTTTTACTAAGACTATTCTTTCTCTCAGAATAGTTTTTAATCGTTTGTTTATGTGATAAAACTTCAAGTTTAAAAACAATATAGTATGAAAAATAATTTGCTGTTAAAACAATTTAATTTAATTGTTTATTTAATTTTTTTATTACTGTTTTAATTAGGTTTTGTTTTAAAATAGTTATTTTTATTCAGCGATAATACTATTTCTTTAAGATAAGAAGTTTGTAAGATAGAGATTCTTATTATTATAGGTTACTGTAAATACTTTTAGTATTGTTTAAGAATTTCTTTTTATTTTTTTATTTCATCGATAGCAGTACCTATTTATTAATAATAACTTACATCAAACAGCTCTTCAATATAATAGTTTCAATTTAAAGTTAATATCGGTTAAGTCTTTGTTTTTATATATTTATTTCATGTGGATTTACTTTACATTCAAAAATATCATTATATTTTAAAATAATATTTCTAGCTTTTAAAAGTTTAGTTTTATATACAGTTTTGAATTACTACGTCATAATATTTTTTTTATTGAACCTTTTGATCATTAAAAAGTTAGCTCAAAAATTGTATTCTTATAACAACACTTAATTTATAATATACAGTAACCTCTCGCATCTTTACGCACTCGTGACGTTACGCACTCTCGTTTAGTTACGCATTTAAGAATTCTAAAAAATTCATAAAATTAAGTTTTTAACTATTTTTAATATTGCACAAAAAAGGTTTATTGTATATTTTTAATTTAAAATATGTTTTTAAATACTAACTTACCTCTGTTTTTCTTTAGACTTTGTAAATTTATGTTCCTTGAATAATTGATAAACATTTAGTTATACCTCAGTATATCAGAAATTTTGTTAATAATAACAGATAAATTTTTATACTTTTGTTCAAAAGAAGAAATCCCATTACAGCACCAAATGCATAATTTTGTAAAAGGCTAAAGAAACAAATTTTAATATAGACACTACACCATTTCTTAGTTGTAAATAAATGCTTAGTTTCAAATTGAATTTGCTAAGTAGAATAGAATATAAATGTTAGGTATCAATTTAAGTCACATATAAATAAAGACAAAGATAAAATCTATTTATTATTAAAATAACTAAAATTTTTCTACAAGTATTATTGTTTTATATAAATTTAAATCTTTTTTTTAATATATGTATAGTTTTATCAGTTGTTTTCATATTTATAAATAAAGTAAACAAATTGTTAAAAGTGAGAAAGTCCCCAGTTTGTTTTAACTAGAAGCAATATCATAAAACAGCCATTATAGTAAGTATATTTGGTACCTTTCGTATCTTTACGATCTCTCGTATCTTTACGCACTTTTTCTGTGGACACAATGTGCGTAAATAAGCGAGAAGTTACTGTAACTAGTTTTGCCGTTAACGTATTTTATTGTATAGATTTATTTCAAAGAAATAGCTTAACATAGTTTAAAATATCTACATGTTAACTTATTTTAAATTAAATCTATTTGTATAATTGAAATACAATTTTAAAACTGATTAATAATACTACTACGTTTTTACAAGGTTCACAAATTAGAATAAAACATAGAAAGGAAATTTTGTAAACTTTTTAAAAAAAATTTGCGGTTTATAATTAAACTTATGTTCTGTTTAAGTAGTTCGGTTTAATAATTACTTTGGAATAGTTTCATAATCATACTTTTTTATGGTTTATAGTAAAAGTATTTTTTTCTTGGTCAATAGTATGTGTGTTTGTATTGGGTTGGCAGAAATAAACTTTAGGAGTAAAATTTAATTTAAAGCCACATACCTGAAATAATTTTTTTTTTTAGTTTACAAATATTAATAAAACTAATAGTAGAGATGCTAGTTAAGCTTTTTTTTTAATTTAATTCGACAGTTTTATATTTAACTTATTTATTATTTTGAGTATAAATTCTTTTAAGCCATTGCGGTCTGCATTTTTTACTGATTAATTACCTTACTTTAAATAGACTGCCGACACCTGTCTTAAAGATGACCTGAGTTAAAATAAATATTAACTATTGACATAAACATTTTTTCCTAATGTTTATGAATTTAACAAGCTTAAATAACAAATTAATCTTGATAATAAATATTTTTGTGTTGAGTAATTTTTCAAAAGGATATATTAAATAAAAAAGATATATAAAAGTACATATAATAGTTAGATTAAATGCAATTAAGGTTTTACTAACTGAATGTATTAGGTACTTTTTAAGAAAGAAAAATAAGACTCAGGTACTATAAATATAATATATAAATTTCATAGTAAAAATTATAATGGGTTGTATACCAGTTAAAAATAAAATAAAAACTACTTTGTAAAGTGTATTCAAAAATTGTTTCTATTTATAATTATTTCAAAAGAGAATTTTATTTTTTAAATATCGTTACGTCATTATCAGATTTAGTAGTACTCGATTTTAAGCAAAATTTTTCATTGGAAGTTGTTTCGAATTTCGGCATAAAATTGCTTTAGTTACTAGTGTTTAATTTAAAGCATAATAATTTAAAAAATTCTTAAAAAAATAATAGTATTTATTTATTTTTTGACTATAAGCATTATTACTATCTACATTTTATTTTATTTCAAACCATAGTTAATTTTTAGTTGTTAAAGTTTTGAAAAATAGTAAAAAAATTATTGATTGATAAGAATAATTTGTAAAACTATTAGTAAACATACAAAAATACTATACAAAAATATTTTTAGTAAACAATAAAAGGTAATCGGTTATAACTAAAACTTACTATAAAAACGAGTTTAATTTAATTAAACTATAATTTAATATAATATATAATTTAATAACTTATTTTAATAAATTAATATTGTGGAGAGTTAATAGATTTAAAAGTAGATTACAAGTACATTGTTTAGTTCTGTTTAGGTATTTTGCTTAGCTTAAAACAAAGCTAAATTTTGATTAATAAAACATTCACATGAAAACTTAAGTTTTAAGAAGGATAAAAAATGCTTACTCAAGTGAAAGGTTAATGTTATTGAAATGATAGAAAAAGTATCTTTAGTTCACATAAACATAGTAAAACAAAGTTTTATTAAGTATATGAAGTTCATATTTATAAAATTTCTAAATTTTGTACTACTTCTAAAAACTACTTGTAATTCAAAGATACATATCAACAGCTTTAAAACATTTACCAAATTTATTTTTTTAGTTAGTTTTAGTAAGTTAGCTACATACCCTTTAAAAGGATTGTTTAAGTTTTGAAGTACAATTGATACTGGTTTATACCAGTTAAAATTTCTATGTAATGACGGTGCGAATTAGTCGTAAAAAATAGTTAATTTAGTTTCAGTTTAGAAGAAAACTTAACTTTTTTAATGTTAGTTACGTCACTGCAAGCTTAATATAAATTAAAATTAAAAAAACACTTTATTTTTAAAAAAAAATATACCAATTAACACAATTTGCTTTTTTTTGTTCTGCAAAAATAAATATTTGAAGCAAAAAACAATTTCTATACTTGCTAATAAAATATACTTGCTAATAAAAACAAAAAGTTGACCTCTCACAAAAAACTATTTTAGTAAAACTAACACACATCAAAGGAACTTTTGTTTTGTCTGGTAACAAATAAACTTTGAACCGGATTAAAAAGGTTTATTTACCAGACGTAAACTTAATACACTACAAAAACGCTATAAATTTAATTGTGAGTAAATAACAGTGCCATCTTGATTTTTATTAAGTTATAACTATATTATTCTTTTTAAGCATAAACCTTTGAACTCTAAAAAAACTTTTTCTTAACAATTCCGGTCCTTTACTTAATTTAGAAAAAGCCTTAAAAAGTGAAGATTAATTATTATCAATATCAACGCAATATTTGTTGCTTTTAATGTATTTATAGCAGGGGCGTGTCTAGACTTTTTTCAAAGGTGGTTCATATTTTTTTTTTCTTAAATTCCCGCTTAAGTACATATTTATTAGATATGCACTGCCAGTTAAGTACGCAATATTTTCCCGAAAAACTCTGTGTTTAAAATGATTTTTTTCTGCTTAGAAATAAGAAAAAACATAAAAGTAATAATGGGAAAATATTATATATTTTTATTTATTATACTGTATTAAATTTAGATAAATTTAAACTAAAAGAGCCGGAAGAGAATATATTTATAATAAAAACATTTTTTTAAATAATTTAATCTCTAACAATTTAAATTTCACAAGAAAAATTGGTAATTACCTAGGATGATGTCGTACCAATATCAAGCTGAAATCATATTAAACTCAATGTTGTTTTTTACCATAGTTATAGGCTTAAAACTTGTATTTTAAAAATACATTAATAAAATTATTCATTATAAACCAATAAAACTTAAGTATTTAATTGCTTTTTATTTTAAAACATAGCAAATGATACAATAACTTATATACATTACAATACTGTAAACAAAATCAATTAAATATTCTTGTTTATAACAAAAGAATTTAAATCTAATTATGTATTTATATAGCTTACTTAAAACGAAGTATAATTTTAGATCAATCCTACAAGGCTTAAATTATTGATTTGAAAATTGTTTAGACTTTTACAACTACATTTGAATATCTTTATATTATAATTAAATGTTAGCCTAATGGTGCAGGAATTTTGATAATGATTTTGAAATCTCTTTGAGTTAGAAATTTCAAAAAATCAAGAACAAATTTTGTGGCTAACAGATATACAAAAATAAAACAACTTAAAAAAAAACATAAAATACCATTAAATGATAAAATGATAAATTGGCAGGTGGTGTAAAAGCCTTAAGATAATTTTGAAAACTCTCTAAATTGAACTTTTCAAGGTTTAAACCCAGTTGGTTGACACATAAACAAAAAGTATGAACTTTAAATTACAAAAGCTTCACACAACATTATTATATACAACTAAATAAGTAAAATAAAATTTTAGTGATTATATAGGACATTTTTTAAGTAAAATTGTACTTAGTAGTTCCAAAACAATACTGTTTTTAAAGTTATTTACACTACGTAACAATTTATAGTGGAAACTCAGTGCATCTTAGTAAAAAGTTTCCTAAAAAGAAAATGCTACTTTAAAACTTTTACCTATTATGACGTCACAATTTTAATTTTATTTACAATCTATTTCAGCTGGGAAAAAAAGAGCATTTTTTGTTAAGGAACCTTTTTTAATTTTCAGTACTACAAACTCAACATTCATTATTCAAAGTTTATCAAATAACCAAAACAAATTTAATAAACAACGGTTTTAGTGATATTCTTTAATTTTTTTTTCTTTTCTTTTTTTTCATGGGGTTTACAGAAAACAGGAAACCAGTCAAAACACGCCCCTGATTTATAGTAGTATGGAGAAGTTGTATAGTTAATATAAATTTATTTCTGTGTTAAGTAAAAAGTAAAAGTAACGCTTACTGCATATTACAGGCATAATACAAGTAACTAATGAGGCGGTATCAGTTGTTTAATAAAATTATACTGTTTTTTCACCAGTTCAAAATAAAGAAGATTTATTCATTGCATAAGAACTAAAACTACTTAAAAATTGTTTTTATTTTTTTGATATATTTACATTTTTTTGATATAGTAACAAAACTTAATTCTAAAAATGATATTCTATGACAACGAAAGATTTATTAAAGAACTTAATCTATATTTTTTTATTTTCTAAGGAAAAAGTTAAAATAATTACAATTTATAGTTTTAACTTTTTATCAAAACGTTTATAATAAAATTACTTTAAAAAATTAAGGACTTATACTGAGCCTAAGAATATTATCGAAATATATTTTAAGACTAAAGCTTACACAAATTGTATTCCAAATTAGATATTAATTTTGCTTTTTAAAAACTTATAGTATATCTTAATTTATAGTTAAATTTGTTCTGATTTACACCAGTTTATGCTTTAAACTAAACCGCCAGAACTTTAGATAAACCATCTCTCAGTTCTAGAATCTTTGTTTATTGATAATCTATAACTTTTATATATTATAGAACTTAAAAATATAACTAAGATTTTAATTCTTTTAATAATAAATTTCATGATATTTTGATTTCTTGTTGAATAAACATAATAGTTAATTTATCAATTATTTTTCGAATCAGAATTAAAATAGTTTAATTAAACAAATTTGTTTGACATGTTTATTTGATAATATTTTTTTCTAACAAAATTTGTGTAGGTTAAAAAGCTTTCAACTAAGATGTATTTCTTCTATTGTAAAATTATAAATTATAAATAAACCAAAACTTAACTTAGCTATTTAACTTTACAAATATACTGTTAAATAAATTGATAAAGACATATATATTATTATATACTCTGTCATAACGTAATTTTGAATTATTCTTTTTAAGTATAAACTTTAAAGCTGCACTCGCTATCACTTATTAAGTGCTTTACATTTAAAACGCTACTAACAGCTGGGTAAAAATAAAGATTAAATATTAATAATTTTTGTATAATTATACGTAATAAAATAATTATATCACAAACTTAAATGCATATCGGTATTACAAATCGAAGTTGAAAGTTGTTCAACACTTCACCAGCATATGTAGTCAAAGCACTATGAAACTAAACATTAGTCTAATTATTTCTACTGGCTTTTCACTAGTTTAAATTATACACCATACAAATTTGATACTAAGATTTAAAATAGCCATCAATTTATTTCTGTTTCGCAAGAAATTTCTATTATTTGTAAATCATTACGTCACTATAAGTTTTAATGCGAGTTTGTATAGAAATAAATCGTAACTTTTTATCAAAAAATTTGCATAAATTTACAGTAAGTAAACTAATCACCAAAATAAAAGTTTTACTTAAAAATATTTTTAAAATTCGTTTAGGATAATGATTGAAGTTTATTTTATTTGGGTTAAAAATTAGAGTTAAAATGATTAAAAGACAAAAGCAAATCATCATTTTTAGTACAAATTGGCCTAAAACAAATTTATGAAACCTAAATTTTCATTATTGTTTTTAAAGACTACCTATAGTCGGGTTAAATTGGAGATTGTGTTTTAATATGTTTTAAATCAGCATTTTTTTAAGATAACAATAAATTTGTTTTTTTAAGCATAAATTTTAAACCGTGTTTTGCAAAAGACTTTTTATAATCGTTAAATATTTTAAAAATTCTTTAGACAGCCAGGTTTAAGTAAAAGTTTATCGTTATCATTATTTTGTATAATTCTTATTTTTATTTAGTGTCATTTTACCTTTAGTGTTGTAATAATTACATACAAGTCTTTATCACAGATTTCAAGACATTACGATTCAATTAAGAAAATAAAACAACATTACAAAAGAACGTGTCGAGAACATAACTGAAAATCTTTTATATATTTAGAATTTAGGTTATACAGTTTTTTTTTACATTTTAACTACCAAAGCAATAAATTTAATATTTAAATAATTGTCACGTCAACGAAATCTTTAAAATGTATAAATTGTTAAGCAGAGTTTTGATCAATTGTAATTAAATTTCTCAACACTAAATTTTCAGAAACTTACCGTAGAAAGCATAAACTGTTAGAAGAAAACACTTATCAAAATGAAACTGAAATACTAAATAAACGGAAACTATCTTAAATAATCTAGTTAGTTATATAAATGTTGCAGTTAAATAATAATTTTGCGTTATTTCTTTACTAATGGCTAAACGTTAAACCTATCAACAGCTAAAAATAGCGGGTGTTTATTTAAATGTTAAAATCAAATAATTATTTTTTAAATAATTAAGAACATTACCTGATTAAAATTTGAATAGTTAAAATTGTGTCTTATAACAAAGTTTGTCTTTATAACCAAACTATTGTTTACAAACTACGTACACATTAATAACAAATTAATATGCTTATTTTACCTTTATAAGATAGGAGATACATGTTTATAATTTGTTACGTCAATGCAAAGTTCAAATGCTTGAAATATCGATGAGACTTTCCTTTTTTTTAATGCTTTTGTATAGCAATTGAACAATGTTTTTTTTTTGTTCTACAAAAATATTTAAACAATACAAACAACAACTTTTAGTAATGTTTTTGTTTTTAATTGCTGTTTTCAAACTAAAGTTTGATCTCTGCCTCAAAATAAAAATGTGATATTATAAAGAACTAATTGAAATTCAGATAAAAAAGAAAGTACTTTTATATCGCATGGTTTCAACTTAATTTTTTACTAAGTTAGTGCTTCTATTTGAAACATCGTTTATTTATAAAGATGCGATAAGTAAAAGAAAAAACTTACTCAAACATCAGTTAAATCACATAAAGTAACAAACAAAAAATTTACATCATATGTATAATACAACTTTTAATGCATTTAGAAATAAAACCAAATAAAAACTTATGTCACATTTAGAAGTAATATCTACAGAAAATGTAAGTCACTTTAATAAAGTTTTACTGGCTAACAACACGCTGATACTACAAAAGTTATAATTATAATTTCGTAGTTTAAAATAAACTTAAAAATGTCTGAACTTTTATGGCTTCCGAATTTGTAGAAAATTTAGTTTTCCTTTTTTTTAATTTTGAAAACAATACTTTTTAAAAAGAGCTACGACACTATAAACTAAGATAAATGGTTTGCAATATCTTTGATTAGTAATTGTTGTAACAATATTATAAATTCAACTTTCTAAAACTGTCGAGAGATATGTCTAATATTACATGATTAAAAATTAACGTGAATTTTTTGCGAGAAAATTTAATTAGTTTAATAATATTTTTAAGTAACAATTAAAAAATTGTTTAAATAAAACTACTAACTTAAAAAATATGCTTCAATTAAAATGCTGGTTTCATTTGAACGTGCTTTACTCATAAAGCTCTAATAAAAGTAACTTAGATTCTAATAAAGCTTATCATATATTTACTAATAACCTTTAAATATATTTGTTCATTTGTTAAGGTAAGTTTAGTTTGAAACATGTTTGAGTAAACAATAATAGAGAAATTTGCTTTAAGAAGTACATAAGTTTAAATGTTGTCACTTTGATTTTTTCTACTTAAAGTATTTAACACAGAATGTCTATAAAACTTCGGAATTTAAAAAACTGTGTAGTTTTAAATAAATAGCTTATAGAAAAAAAATCAGTAAAATTTTTGAAAGTTCTTTTTAAAATAACATACAACACAGTATTTACAACTATTTAGTTAACAAAAGTTGATATTTTGCAACAATGAAAATTTTTAAATTCAATAAAACAAAAATAATTCTAAACTTATTAATTTACATTTAATCAAAATATTTGCTCATTTAAAACATTTACTGTCGGATTAATTAATTATTTTTTGTAATTTTATGCAACTCTTATTAGTTACATAAAGTTTGCAATAAAATAATTTATTGATGAATGTCTTTCTTAGCTTCATGGCTAACTTTAACCTATCACAAGCTATAACAAAGCTAGAATGTAAAAAGTAGAAATATACATATCTTAAGCAGTCTAGAATCTTACCTCATTAAAATATAATAATTACGGTAAAGAAGTTAAGCTTATCTTTTTAACTGCTACATACCCGGTAAAATAGATTGTTTTTTAGTTATGTAATTTATACTAGTTTATACCAGTTAAAATTTAGTTGCAAAAATTACGGCATCAATTTAACAAATCTGCTTTAATTTATTCTTAGTTTATAAGATAATTTAACTTTTTGTTATCAGTTACGTCACTGCAAACTTAGAATGAATAAAGTTTACGGATTTTTTTTTATATTTTTGAACTATATATATTTTTATGTTTGTTATTAAAAGTTTGATTTTTGCTTAAAAATGCTAGCATGGTTTTACAAAAGTTTAATGTAAAGTTAACGTATAATAAATGACTTCTTTTTTATTTGTTACAAGTAAAATTTGAACTGGGATAAAGCTTATATATCTAATACATTTACATAAAAACATACAAAAACGCTGTAAAATGAGTAAACAATATACTTATTTAACTTCTATTCAACAGTAGTTACACTTTCTTAGAGTTTAATAATTTAAGGTGTTGCGTGTTAACTGCAATTACTTAACTAATCCGTTACTGCTGCTAGTTCGGTTAGAATAAATATTATGTGTTATTGTTGAAACAAGTTTTAGTTTTGTTAAACTAGCGTAATTAAATGCATCTTACATTTTAAATACTATTAGTGGTAATACATACTACAAAGTGCTAAAAAACAATTACTTTGCATATAGTAAGAAACTATAACTAGATAAAATATTTCTAGCTCGATGAAATATATACCCGCTTTTTATTAAAGAAAGACTTTATTGTGATGATAGTTCTTATACTATATTTGCTTCAATTATGTTTATTTTGTAAAAAAACTATAATCTTTAGTTATCATTAAAACCTTTTTGTTTATTTCATTGTAATATTTATTTCATTATAAAAATAATTTTTTAAGCAAATATTATCTGATGAAATTTGTTATTTTTGTAAAGGAAATTTACTTGAACTTACTTGAATAATAGTTTCAATAATTAGAGAGTAAGTGTAAAAGTTATATTCAAAAAAATGTTAGTTTTGTTGCACTTGTATTATAGTTGTGTAGTTTTATATCAGTAAAAATTAGCAAAGTTGTAGTAGTATAGGTGTTGTCTTGTTTTAAATAAAACAAGTTTAAATAAAACTTTGTGTAATTGAGTTACAATACTAACACGTATTTAAAATGTTTTTTAAAATAATAATACGAAAGGTCTTTTACTTGTCCTTGTCTAAATAAAACTTTATAACATAGGCAAAATGAACCTAAAAAGTTTAAGCATTTGTATTACTGTAAAAAAAGTGAAAAACTAAGTCTTATAGCTTATAAACGTAAATTAATATTACTACTAGTAAAGATTGGTTCTAGTTTGATATAAAAAGTTTAAAAGTTTGATATTACTATTCTTTTTTAACAATTTCACATTCAATAAGTAAAAATCTACGGTGACCTGCAATGTTTGTTTTATTTCGACTCTTTAGTTATAAAATACTACAAACACCTGATTAAAGTAATTATTCTTATTGACACCCTCTACTTTTTTAAGTTTGTTAACTTAAAAAGCCAAAGTATCAAGCTATGCTTCAATATACTTTATTGTTTTGAATGTTAACTCATCAAAAGTTTTATACGAAAAATGACAGCTTATACGTAAATTGAATTAATTTTAAATGCAACAACGATTCTAATCAATAAAAAAAAAAAGTTTTACACATAGATAACTAATAATCGGGTACAATAGAGCTTATGTTTTATTCTATGTAGCTTAATTTGTTTTTTACCAGTTCAAAATGACAACTAAACGGCTATACCTATACTACAAATAAATTATTGTAGTTGACTTTTATTTTAAGCACAAGTTTTACTTTTCAATACTCGTTACGTTGGAAGATAAATCAAACTAGGCTTCTATAAATCTTATTATGCATTAAATGATGTGTTTTTGAAAAATTTATATAATATTTATCAATTTTTCTAAGTTTTCTAGATTTCCAGAAATTTTAACAAAAAACAAGAAATGCTACTTTAATTTTTTCTTTAATTGTTTTTAATTTTTCATAATGTGTTTGCGTGAAAATTAGCCACATGTAAAAAAAAACATCTTAAAACACCAAGGTCGTTTTTTATAGATCCCATACAATTTGCCTTGGGATAGTTTTTTAAATGGATTTAGCCGATATGAAAGCTTTTTTAATGATGTAAAATTTTGCACAAGGTGTTTAATTGATACTTCGTAAACTTTTTTTTTATGTCATAAAAAAAAGGCCGATAAAGGAGGACCTTTGTATTTCAAATATTATTGAACCTATTAATATTCTAGCTTCTGAAAAATATCTTTCAAAAACAATCTAACAAAAACTTTAAGATCAAAAAGTATATAGTCAGTTTTAAACTTGCAATAAATAATAGGTTTTACAAAATTAAATGTTATATTAGTCATTTAAGTTTTTAAAGTTTTCACAAAAACTATTTATTAAAAAAGAAGAATTAAAACCAGATACTTAAAAACGTAAAAATTGAATTGATAAACGATGATCTGAAATAACTAAAACTTACAAAAAGAACAAGTTTAACTTATCTATTATCTAATCATGTAAAAAGTGCATAGATTATAAAGTCGATTGCAAAAACTTTGTTTAGTTTTATTGATTTATTGAAAAACCTATTATGAGCTCATTGTGCAAATTTAATTAACAAATCTTAACACTTAAAACCTCTACATAAAAAGTGTGATAAACTTTGCTTACATAAATCAAAGATTAATGTAATTAAAAATAACCATAAATGTATGAGTAAGAACAAAAGTAAAACAATATTTAAAAACGTATAATGAAGATCAAAGTAATATAGTTCAATAATTTATAATACTACTAAAATTTATTGCTAATTTGAAGAATTAAGTCAAAAGTTTTATAACGTATACCGAGTTTAGTTTTTAGTTAGTTCTAGTTAGTTAGCTAAATATCCTTTAAAAAGGATAGTTTAGTTTTAAGTATAACACATACTGACATATACCAGTTAAAATTTTCACACAAATAAGATGACAGCTTACTTGTCGAAAATACTTTAATTTATGATTAGTTTATTAGAAAGTTTAATTTTTTAGTAATAGTTACATCAATGCAAACTTTAGAAAAAAAAATTATACCTTGTTCTTAAAGAAACTGTTTACTAAGTAACACAATATGCTTGTTTTTCTCTTCAAAAATAAATTTTTTATCAAACAACAGCTTCAGAATTGATTTTGTTTAGACTTGCTTTTTAAAGAGATTTTACCTATCCCTTAAAACCCAAAATGTTTTGCAAACAGTTAAAATAAAACTAAGACATAAAAAGGAACTTGTGTTCGCCAGGTGACAAAAAAAACTTAGCATCGTATCTTAAATACTTATTTATCAGACAGAAATTTAATATATTTTAACAAAAACTTATAAAAATTATCTCAATTTAACGGTGAGTGAATAATGGTGCTATTTTGATTTTATTAAGTAATTATTTTCTTTTTCTTTTTAGGCATAACCTTTTTAGCATGGCTCGGAAATTTTTTTTTGTCAAATCTGGTTCTTTACTTAAAAAAAAAGCTTTAATCAAGTGTAGATTATTTGTTAGAAATATACATACATATTTTTACTTTTATTGTGTTAATAATAGTATGAACAAACTGAATAGTTAATGTAAATAAATTTAGTTGTTACCTAGAAAGAATGAATTTTTTAGTATACAAAAAGCAAGAATAAATTAAGTAGCAATATTAATTGAAAAAAAATTATACTGGTTTTTCAACACTTTCAAGTAGAGAAGGTCTATTTAATGCTTTTTGATTACGAACACTTGCGTTTTTTTTTATTTTGTTGAAACAATTTAACTTTTTAGTAATCGTTACGTCACTACAAACTTTGGATGTATAAATTTTTAAGAGAAAATTTACTGAAAACTATTTGTTATAATTGCGCACTAGATTTGCAAAAATACTAATCTTTTAAATTTAAGAAAGGCTTATCATATAAACACTGCAGCATAAATTCTTGCTTTGCACCAGTTAAATTTTTCGCGTTGCTTCCACTATCTTGTAGTCAAAATCGCTTCACTATATTTTTAATCTATGAATAAAACTAATTTAATTCATACCTGTAATACAAACCGAAAAAATAAGTTACTTAACATTTTACAGACATATATAATCAAAGCACTTTAACAACTCAACAGATTTTATAATATTTATACTGCCTTTTTTAACTTTTAATTAGCACAATTTACACCAAAAACTAATCACCGAAGTAAAAGTTTAACTCTAAAATAATTTCTAAACTACGTTTTTAATAATGAATGCACATTATTTTATTTGTGTTAAAACTTATGTAAATTTAATTAGTTAGACAAAAACAATTCGAACATAATTTTTAGTAAAAACTGGGCTAAAAAATCTATAAATTGTAAGCTTTTGTTTACAAAGACTACCAATAATCGAGTCAATTTAAAGATAGTACCAATTACTTGCAGTTTATTTATAAACAATAAACTCAAAAGAATTTAAGTTCTTAATAATCGTAACGTAACTACGCTACTAATTTGGAGGTAAAAGTTTATTAAAAACAATTGGTTATATTTGCGCTTTAAGTTTGAAAAAAATTAGAAAACTTAATTAAAGAAGTAGTTGTTTTGGTGATAGATTAAAAATTTTGATTTATCTGTAACTTTTGACTAAAACTTGTTATTTTCATTAATATAGTTTACTTGTAATTTTTCGAAACATTTAGAAATATACAACAGTGAAATTAATATTTCTAATCAATTATTTTTATATTTATTTAACTTATCAAAGAAAAAAGAAGATGCTAAAATATTGGTCCATAAAACTCGGTACACAGAAGACCTTCAGACATCAGGTCGCATATTCACCTTAAATTAAAATTATAATCAGCTATAAAAGATTAAACAAAACAGTTATAATTCAAACTCCTAAACATAAAAATTTAATGTGCTTAATCTAACATAAATACGACTAATAATTTAATTATTTTCTTCACTGTAAACGTACATTAAAGTACTACTGTTTTATTATTAATTTTATTATTCATCAGTCATAAAAGTTTAATATTTTGATAAAAGATACACAAAACGAAAAATTGCTTTAAAAGCATACAAATTTTTTTTTTAATTAAATTTTGTATTTTATTGATATTTTTTCTTGTAGTCTTATTTACAAAAAAACATTATTTGTATTACTACTAACCTAGTAAACATTCAAATTGTATTTATTATATAAAATTAGAACCATTTCTTTAAATTATGTTTTTATTTAAATACTTATAACTTTTTTGTAATCTTTACGTTACTACACACTTTGTAAGTATGAATTTAAATTATATTGAAAACTATTCGTGTTCATTGTGAAATAAATTTCCAGAAATTAAAAAACCTCAACTTAAAAAACTTGTTGTATTAGATTAAATTAATATAAAATTTAGAATTATCTTACAGATTACTTTAACAAACTTAATTTACTTCCAATTTTTAAAAACTATTAGAAATATTCAACAGTTTAGTTGAAACTTATTATTCTTTTATATTAAACAAATAAAAATGAAGATGCTGAAACTGATCTAAGGACTTGGGTGCACAAAAAGACATCTCGGTCATCAGGTCGCACACCAAAATTAAATTATATTTTAATGAAATTAAGAAAGATAAAACGAAACAGTTACAATTTAAATTCTAAATCAAAAAAATCTTTTTTTATAACCTAAAATGTAAATAACTAGCAACGTAATGATTTTGTTAATGTAAATATTTAAGAAAGTACTATGGTTTTTTTTTAAGTTTTTTATTTTAACTATTTTTATACTATAAAAAATATATATTTTGGAAAAATTTGCACAAAGTAGATAAAAATTTGTTTTAAAAACAAATAAATCTTTATTCATACTTTGAATGTTTTTTAATTGAACTTTTTGATTATCTTAAGGCTGTAGTGTACAAAAAACATATAACTAGAAAATCAGAAACATTTAGAAAAAATATCTTAAGCTTGTAAACATTTCAATCGTATAGAAACATATAGACTAAAAAAATCCTAACTGCATAACTTACTAAAAATAAACATTATTGTTTAAGCTTTCCGTAACACACAAGTTCTTTTTATCTAACAGAATTAAATTTTGCAGCAACATTTATATTACCCAAACAATACAACTTTTATAAACGTGTAAATATTGTAACAACCTTCATTTTATACAACAACATCAATGCGCAAAATTTAGTTCAGTTCTTCACATACTGAATCAGAAGTATATTTAAAACTAAAAGTTATTAAACTAAGTGTTTACTACCATGGTATAAAAATATTTTTGATATAATGTTATAATATAAAACACTTTTTGATAACATTGCCTTAAAAAATTGTTTATAAATCGCTAGGAATGGGCTGTTCGCAAACAAATTTGAAATTAATAGTATCCATCACATAAAATGTGTAAAATAATCCATAATTAACCTAAAAAAAACTTAAATTCTTGAAGGTACTTTAGTTTTTTAAATTGTAAGTATGATTATTATTTCTTGATATTAAAAAATCTAAACTAAAGTAAAACTCGTATATTAAAACTTTAACAGAAAAAAAAACAGTTTATGTGTATTTATTTCAGCAAAAAGAATCAATTTAGTTTTTTGAACATAATTGTTTATGTTCTTTATTTTTTAGTTTTATTAGAGTTAGAGATTATATATCTGAGTAAAAGTAAAAAAAAAATATATCAATAGCTTTAATATATTTCTATAGCTAAAAAAGTATAAGTTTGGTTAACTTTCATACCCAGATAAACTTGAACAGCATTATATTTATATTAATAAAGCAGTCAAACAACTTTTCTCGTTGATAAAGAAAGTTTATGCTGACTTTTCGCCAGCTAAAAGTAAATACAATTGGTCTAAACTAGATATTACTAAAACTACTTCAGTTAATATTAATTAAAAAAAAAATACTATTTTAGTGTTAATTACGTCACTTAAAATTTGAGATGCATAAAAATCGTTTTGTTATCAAAAATTATTACCAACTTTTTTGTTTATTTATATATTATATTGTTTTTATTTCAAGATAAATAAACGAACTTATTTTCGCTTAGTGTATATAATATTAAATTTATATTTGGTTAGCAAACTACACTATTATATAACTATTTAACTTTATGCAGTAGCTTATGCAAAACAAGCTTTTTTATGTATTAATTTACAACAATTAATTTAGATGCTACTAAAGCTAAAAGTTAGTTTTGATTTACAGTTTTGTCTTAAAAATGTTTATTGGTTTTAGTATAATCTTTAAAATTGAGTGAACTGCAAAAGTCGTTTCTATTCGGTTAGTTAATTGTAAACGGTTACCGACATCTAAGTTAAAGTAAAAATTATCAAAGTAAAAAAACTTATATAGCTATAACGATAGTAAAAAAAGCTAAACTCTTTACTTCAAAAAAACAATGATAAGCTATAAACACAACAAATTAGTCTTAGTCAAAAACACACTTAGTATTGCTACCTAATTTATTCTTGCTTATTATATACTAAAAAGTTTATTCCATCTAGGTAACAACTAAATTTATTTACATTAACTATTCAGTTTGTTCATACTATTATAAACACAATAAAAGTAAAAATATGTATTTATATTGAAAACAGATAATCTACACTTGATTAAAGCTTTTTTTTTAAGTAAAGGACCAGAATTAATTAGAAATTTTTTTTCGAGCCATGCTAAAAAGGTTACGCCTAAAAAGAAAAAGAAAATTATTACTTAATAAAAATAAAAATGGCGCCATTATTTACTCCCAGTTAAATTAAGATGATTTTTATCAACATCTTGAAATAAACTTTTATATAAATGTATTTAATTATTTATCTAATTATATAAAAACTATAATTTATACAGCTGTTTCAAACATAATGTAAAAATTTAATGTGATTCTCAATAAGTTACAGTTTATTATAAAGGTAAACAGAAATTAAGATTAAAAAATTTTTATAATGATTGTGACGTAGTAATGGTACAGTTTATTGTACGATAAGCTGAATTTGAAATAATACGCTGTATTTGTTAATTTATGCTTTTTAGGAAAGTTTATAAAGATTATTTTGAAATAATGTTTTAAGCTATTAGAAAATTTTTTTAGACTGTTGGGAAAAATTTTATAAAATACACGTGTTTGCCGCTTCGATTTTATTTTGTTTTAATATTTAGTTGGTTTTAATTTTTTAAAAAAGTATTTTTGATAATTGATGCATATGTTTTGTCTTTCGCTTTTCTTGTTTAGTGTTATGTTTTTATCTAATTTTTCGATTTCTGTTTTTTCTAATTTACAAAGTTTGCAGCTGAATTTAGTATTGAATTTTGATTTTGTCCTGTTTAATATTTCCCATTTAATTTTGTAGACTGTATTGTTATCTTTTAAGTTCCATATGTAGTTAGCTAATTTTGTTGTGTGTCTTTTGTTAGTGTTGTTGAATGATGATTTGTGGTTTCTGTATGTTTTTTTAAAAGTATTTCCTGTGGTACCTATATACTGCTTTGTTGTTTTATTTGATGTTACTATTGCTTTATATATTACATTTGACACTAGGCATACGTTATTTAAAGGGCAAGGTTTTTACGGCAATTACAAAGCTTATCTTTATGGTGCTTTTATCGTCTATGTTGCTTTTGTTTAATATTTTGTTGTTGTGAGCTATTATTTTACTTCTGAAATTATTTGTACAACTGTAAGATATTTTAATTGTGTCTGGTTGAATATTTTATGGAATGGGTGGTTTTCGTCAAATGATGTAGTAATCAGGTTTAAGAATTGTTTGCCTATTTTTGAACTTATATTTAGACTGAATGGTGGGTTGAAATTTATTATGTCTCTTTTTCTCTGTTTTTTATTTCTTTCTGGTAAAGTGGTCTCACGTATTTTAAGGTGTATTTTTAATTGGCCAAATTTAATGCTTTTTGTTATTAATTTTTTACATTGTTTAAGGATTCTTCGTTATTAGATAGTTTTATTTGAGCTTTTTCTTATAACTTAAATTATTTTTCCAAAATAACCTTTATAAACTTTCTTAATTGCATAAATTAACAAATACAGCGTATTATTTCAAATTCAGCTAATCGTACAATAAACTGTACCATTACTACGTCACAATTATTATAAAAAAATTTAAATCTAAATTTCTGTTTACCTTTATAACAAACTGTAACTTACTGAGGATCACATGAAATTTTACATTCCAAGTGTGAAACAGCTGTATAAATTATAGTTTTTAAATAATTAAATAAATAAATATTAAGCTCCAATTTGATTTGTCGAGCACTATCGATCAGAACTGTTTATAAAAGCTTTAATATATATATGTATATATAGATAGATAACTTGGATAACTTGTTCAGCATTAAATTCTTTAATACGCACAGTAGCTATAAAATTTGAGACATTTTCAAAAAATTTCTATGTATCAAAAAATTGATTCTGTTTTTTTTTTTTGTTTCAAAATATGAAGAAATACGCATATAAATATAAACCATTGTTGCACAAAATATATTACTTAATTATATTTTTATAAGAACGTTTAATTTTTAATAATCGGTACGTCACGTCAAACTTTACTTGTTCTTAGTTTTAAGCAAAGTTTTACATATAACATTATTTAATATTCGTACATGAGAACTAAATAAATCAGTATTGTATCAATGATCAGCAAAATTAAAATAATGTTTATTTTAAAAAACATTGCAATGTTGATGTTTTAATAGTTTTTTGTTTAAATTTTTTTTATGAACAACAACAAAAAATTATATAAATTTTTAAAATCTATTTTGTTAAAATATAACTGTTTAGTTTTAAATGAATATTAATTTAAAAGTTGGTTTAAGTAAAACTTGGTTTATTAAATATAATCAGTTAAATAGTGCGCATTTTTTTGAAAAATAATTGATTACGAATCTAATAAGGTTATGCTTAAAAGTAATTATATAAATTCAATTTAATTAAAGGCAAAAAAACAGCATTTTTGTAAGTTTTGATTAGACAAACTAAGTTTCAGCCTTTAGGTAAGACCCTTGACAGGGTGCAAAGAAAATTTATTACAAGGCAAAATAAAGTTTCTTTTTTATATACTTATTTCATTTTGATTGCTTGTAAAAGAATGTTAGTATTTTAAGACACGTATCAAATTTATATTTCTTTATAGCAAATTAAAATTACAACATTATTAAAACCTGTGATTTGCATTTAATGTTTTTTTAGAAACTTAAAAAAAAACTGTGCCCAATTGGTAAACAAAACTGTAAAAAAATAAAAAGTTTTTTTCAAAATTTCATGCATTCAAGGTTTGAAGTGACGTCACTTTTCCTTAAAACTAGAGATTAAAGCAAAAAACAAAATAATGATTTTCAGTGTCACGCTGAATTTTTAAATGGTTTTAAGCAATACTAAGTTTATTTAAAAACTAGAAAAAAACTTCTTTAATTGGCTTGTAGTAACGTCAAGCTATGTGTTCTAACCATAAAATTTATATTTTATTTATGTAATTTTCAAAAAAAAAATAAATCATCCCTCTAAACACTTATAGTTTTCAAAAATGATTAAAATTAAATAAATTAAATAAATTATTAAATTTAAATTATAAAATTTAAATTGAGAAATTAAATTATCTAAATTGATCAAAGATGTTTAAAAGGTTTTTCGTTTCCCTTAGTAACAAAAAACTTTGCAAGAGACAAAATAATTATTTATAAATTAAAAATTATTTTTTTAAAATTTTTATATGCTTATTTTTTATAACACCGTGGATAAAATCTAGGCCTATCAAAAGCTAAAACAAAGACAGAATTTCTATAAATGTTCAGTTTGAATAATAAATTGTATAAACAGTTTTGAAACAAACCTAATCAAATTCTCTATTGTAATGGTATAAAACATTAAATTTAACATTTTATAACCGCTACAAATACATTTTAAAAGTTATCTATAAAAAAGTTTATACTGGTTTGTATCAGTTAAAATTGACGTGAATGATACAATTAATTGTATGTCAAGATTGATTAAACTTATCTTTAGTTTATAAGAAATGTTGATTCTTGATTAATAATTACGTGAGTGCAAGTGTTAGGTACAATAAGGTAATTTTTTTCTTTTTTAGAACTTTTGTATTCTAATTAGACCCAACTTGCTTTATTTATTCTACAAAATAAAAGTTTAAATCAAACAACAACTACTAGTTTTGTTTTTTTCTATTCTCATTTAAATAAAAATCTAAATTGCTTAAAATATTTAAAAAAATTCAGAGATTTTTAGAAAATTTAAAATAAAAGAAAATATATTTTATTCACCTGGTAACAAGTTAATTTTGTAACTGATTAAAGATTTTATTAAAAAAAAAAACCGACTTTATCAATTTTTGTAAAAACTTACATAAATGCTATATATTATGTTAGTAAACAGTAATACTACTTTAATTTTCATTAAATTTTAGTTTTTTATATTTCATTTTAAGTACAATTATTTATAGTGTATCGCTAAAAAATATGTCTTTACAAAACGTTGCTTTTTAAAAACTACCCGTTTAAAGTGAAAAGTACTTATTTTCAATAAAAATTGTTAAAGTATAAGTGATAACTGTATTCAAGGCATTTTATGTTGCTCCAAATCCCTAATGATTATTTATGTATACCACTTATGTAAACTCATAAAGTTTTGCTAACGGAGCAGAAATATTATAAGCTTTGTAGTACTCAAGTATTATTTTTCGATTTATATACAACTCTTAAAAACTCTAAAAATATCTAACATTGATTTCATTTGAATAAATGCTTTCAATAATAATATATTATACTTGTGAGCTATTACATAATACAAAAATTTAAAACATATCTTGTTATTTTCATTCTATTGATTCACAAGCTTAAGGCTAAAATATTCAAAGTTGTCATTAATTATATTTTACAAAGGTATACTTAAGTTGAGTTATTAAGTATAAACTTATTAATTCTGTTTAATTTTTTTTTTACATTGCCAATAATAAAATCCTTTTTTAAAGTTTAGAATAAAAAGTTTAATAAATAAAAAAAACTATTGTTACTTTATTATGACAAATTAACTGAACTTTGAGTTAAAAAGACAAAAAATAAAAGTACTGTTTAAAACAATGGATTTATAACTATTTTTATAACTATGGCATTCATACTGGTTTGTACCAGTCAAAAATACCGTGACAAAGGTGAACTAATATTTGTCAATAATAATTTACTTAATACTTAGTTTAAAAAAAAAATTTGATTAACAATTACGTCACTGCAAACCTTAGTTACAATAATGATTCTTTTTTCCTTTTTAGAACTTTTGTATACCGATTTAAAAAAACGTGCTTTATCTATTCTACAATTCGTTTTTTCTACCAATTAATTTTTTTTTAAATAGCTTTGACACTTTTCAATTAATTTAATGTGATCTAGCGTTAATTTTGTACTTAAAAGCTGTATCAAAACGCACTATCATTAATTAATTACAGTATAAGTAAATTCAAGAAAACAAAAAAAATGTTTTGTTTTATCTAGTACTTAGTTGTAACTGTATATTATAAAACTAACAAAGCTCTTAATTTTCTATATAAGATAACATATTGCATAACATTCATATATTTTGTTATAAAAAGTTTTAATTAATCATAAAAGTTCTAAAAAATAAAAAAATAAACAGTTTGATAGTTAGCTAAACAGAAAGTTAATTAAAAGTACAAAATAAAAAAATAAAACTATTTTTGAAAACTTTATCTACAGTTACAATTTTACAATTGTGTTACAAAAGTGTTCTTTGAAGCACGTGGTTTAGCTAAACCTTTTTAACTAGAAATCGAAAAGTAGTTTTAATTGTTATACTAATCGTTTAAATCACAAAAAGGCTAAATATTAAAAAAATGTCTGCATATTTTTTTTTTGTTTAGATTAATGCCTTAATAGTTAACCTATAACCACATAGTTTAAAAAAATTAATTATGAATAACGGTATTAATAAAGGTATATTAACGGTAATTCATTAAGAATTATGAATCTTACTTAGTTGAAATATAAAGAATTGGAGTACAAAATACAATACACTACAAAATTAATTGTAGTTTTCATAGTAAAATTTATACTGGTTTACACCAGTTCAAACTCGAGCGGTCCTTTATTTATACTTATTAGCCAAAATTTCTTTATCATATTTTTGTTCTATATATGAAATATTACTATAATTTAATCGTCACGTCAACAAAAACTTAAGATTTAAGAAGTTCTTTTAAATTTTTATTAAAATGTTGCGTTTTATACATAAATTAGTTTATTTGCTGTTTTTAAGGCAAATTAATTAAATGGTTTTATGTTAAATAAAAATTATGCTAAGTATTGATATTGTTCTGCTGTAATTTGGTTTCTATTCAAAAAAATTATAGGGCATAATACTTATATCTACTAATTTATGAAAAAAAATTAAAAAAAGTTTTCTGAATGGTTACTGAACAAAAATTAAATTAAAACATGGTTTAGCTTAACTGTTTAAACTAGAAAAAAAAATGTATCTAGCATTAATATACTAATCTTTTTTTTAAGAAAGGCTGACTTTAAAACTAAACTTCTGCATAATTTCTTTTGTTTAGTTTCATTACAGATCATTAAACCTAGAGCCATCAGGCTTACAAAGTTGAGTTTAAATAACCATAAGTTGTTTTAAGAATATAGAATCTTAGCTAAATAAAAGTTTAGTAGTTATGATATGAAACACAAACCGCTAAAAAGACTATTCTTGTTTCTATACTAAAATTTATACCGGTTTAAACCAGTTGAAATTAAAAAATTGACTTCTCACTATTGTTTGCCAAGATTGTTTTAAAATATTGTTTTTTTATGTAAAACATCTTACTTTGTTTTCGTTCTAGCGTCAATATAGTGTTTAGATTGAAATACTTTGTAGTTATTTTTTTTAAGACTTGTGAGTTTTGTACGTAAAAATCGCATATTTTGCTGTGGCAACATTAGGTATTCAATAAATAATAGAATTTAAAACATTAGGTATATAGTTTTTTCTTAATTTTTTTTTTAATTAAATTATTTATTAAATGTTTGTATGCTTTAAATAATTCCAATGTTACCAACTGCTTCATAGCTATTTATTAGTTTTGATTAATAAACTTATAAGTAAAACTAATATTTAAGCTTAAAAATTGGGCTACATTTTATAAGTATAAACATAACCAATTACATAGAGTAAAATAAAAGATTTAAAAAAACACGCGATCTTTAACTAAAAGGTTAGATATTTAAAGCAATAAAAGAATGCATAAATATAAGAAAGAAAAAAATAATTAATTTGTTTAATTTAATTTTGTACTGTATTGTACGTACCAATCAATAAAACTAATAAAAAAATTAAATCAAGAAAATTCTAAAATAATTCCAATTTAAAATAAATACATATTCTTAAAATAGAAACAAGTCAAGGTAGGAAAAACTTATTTTTATTATATAAAAGTGTTTAGTATATAAAAATGTATCTTAATTAGTTTTAGTGAGTTTTAAGCTAACAGTCTGAACTAAAAGTAGTTTTAGGTAATGATAGGCTATGTAGGGCATATCATTTTAATTTTTTTTTTAAATCTGTTTTATTTTTAACTGACTTTAATAAATTTTTATATGGTAAGTCACAGATTTTTGATAAATTTTAATTAATCAAAGAAACAATGTTTATATTTTAATTGCACTAATACTAACATATTAAAAGTAAAAAATGCAACAGAAATGGTTAAGAAGTAGTTATCAAAATTTACTTCAAGAGTCTAGTTTAGAATTTCTACCATATACATTAAAAATAGTTAAATGACTATCAAAAAAAATTACAACAAATCATAAGTCATGCTATCAAAAAATAAATCATGATTGATTTTATTTCACAAATTTTTGCTTGAAGTATTTAATTTGGTATAAACATGTAATACTTATGTACAATGCATATTTAGTAAAAAATTAATTTTACAAACATAAGCCTAATAAAGTTTTTATACCTATATAAAGAACAATCAATGCTTTTCGTTTTGGTTCGTTAAACCGACAAAGAAAAGGCTGCCTACACCAAAGTTTTAGGTAAAGAACAATTATTGAATTATTGAAAGACTTTTTAGCCTAAAGTATTTAAAAGTTATAACTAAAGTAACAAGCTGTATTATTAAAGCTCCTACTACAATAAAACAACCATCTTATAAAGCTATGAAAAAATAAAAACAAATAAAGTTTACATAAAAAAGTATTTCTTTTTATAGCTGAATTTAAGCCTATCACAAGCTAAAAAAATAAAAACTGAAGTTCGTATAAATTACATACTAGTGTACAATAATAATTATTTATAATTCAAAAAACGGAAAAATTTAGAAAATTTAACTACATTAAAAATAAAAAGTTTATAACAAAACTACTACAAATCCATTAACAAAGGACTATTCAAGTTTTAGACTTAAAGTTATACTAGTTTGTACCAGTTAAAATTTTAGACTGAAGGGTAATAACTATTAGTTTGTCATAATTGCTTCACTTTAAAGTTTTTTGATAAGAAAATATAACTTTTTACTATAAGTTACGTCACTGAAAACTTTAGATGGATTAATCTTTGAGAAAATGTTTTGTTATTAAAAACTTTTGTATACCAACTACTTTAAGTAATGTTTTAATTTCTACTTGCTTATTTGTAATCAAGTCTGTCTCTGCTTTGAAGTACTTACATGTATTTCTAAAATGTTAAAAACAAAATCAACATTTTAAAAAGAATCCTTTTACATACTCAAAAATTTAATGTTATTAGTAGAAGTCAACCAACTTCGAAAACACTTTTTAAAGCTTTAGGTATCCAATATTTAACTTGTTTTGTAACGAACCAACTGTTGTATGAAATTAGTAGAAAACTTTGTGTTATCTAGAATTATTTTTATTGATTCCAATTGAAGTATTTTATATAAAAAGTCTCTTATTATTCTTAGACTTGCAGTACAGTGTAGTTTTAAACATTTTTTTTTATACTTAGTCTACCAAAAAACAACTAATCTTTTAAAATTCCTTTCAAAATAACTTAAAATTTGATAGTTTAATAATCCTGGAAAACATTTGTTGAAAAAACAAACGGAAACTACCTACTAATCTAATTAGTTATGTAAACGTTGCAATAAAATGTTGTTTGTTTAAATGTTAAGTTAGATTAATAAACTGTTTTTAAAACCTTAAACTTTACCTAATAAAATTTCAATAACTGTAGTATAAAAACATGAAACCTGTTCCACTTTTAAAACACTTCTTATATATACAGTATAATTTACACTGGTTTGTACCAGTTAAAAATTTATCTTCAATGCAATCCATTCTAAATTGCCAAACTTGCTTTAAATTTATATGTAAATTGTAATAAAATTTAAATTTTTTTAATAATTACGTCACTGTAACTTTTAAATGTTTAAAGTTTTGAGAAAACGTTTTATTCTAAAAAACTGTTGTAAAACAATTAAACACAACGTGCTTGTTCTATAAAAATGAATTTTCAACGCAAATAACAGCTTTAAATAATGTTTTAACTTTTACTTACAATAAAAAACATAGCTTTATATCTGCCTAAAAAAACTACAACATGTTTATAAAGGTTTAGTTTAATGTAAATTTAAGATATAAGTATGGACTTTTGTTTCGTCTATTAATTTTGAATTCGGTTAGAAAGTATATTTAAAAAAAACAGAAGTTTTTATCACTTTTTTAGTACAAAATAGCAAAATTATTTTTAATATTGTGAATAAAAAGTGGTACTAGTTTAGCTTTTATTGCATATTAATTCAAGTAATTCTTTAAAAGTTTTGTAAATAGATAATTTTACATGTTTAAAACAAATCTGTTATTTTTCAAAGACTGATCCGTTTAAAGAAATGACAATTTATAATCATAAAAACATTTAATTTTGTAAGAAAATTCTAGTTTATAATAATCATTAGGTCAAAACAAACCTTAGAAATTTTTTTTTTCTTTAAATATAATTGAAAAAAAAGTATTATATTTATATTATAAACTTACTTAAACCTTTAATTTAATTAATGATCAGGGAAAAACATATTTCTAAAATAAAACTTAAACTTTAATAGTAGATTTTTTTTTGTTTATTTTAGTAAAATATCAACATAGTTTTAGTAGCACAAATACTAACTTTTTTAAGAAACTCAATTAAAGTATTACTTTGAAGTTTTTCCATGTTACTAATATAATTTTACAGGGTTTAAATTAATATCAAAAAAGTTTATTATTAAACGTTTAGTATTTCAAATAACTTTTTTTATACATAAATGTGAAAAAAAATAAAATATGTATGTTAATTATACATATTTGGTTATATAATTAATTTGAAAAGCATCTAGTATAATAGAACTTATTAGTTTTATAAAATTACATACCTTATTCAACTTTTAATATTTACAGTATAAAACACTTTTGTATACCTTTTAAACATGACTTTTTTTTTTATTCTACAAAAATATTTATTCAGTTCAATTGTAGCTTTTAGTAATGTTTTAATTTCATTTGTTAATCAAAAACAAAACTTTACTTTTGCTACAAAATAATAACATGATGTAACAAAGAATTAAAGTGAAACTATTATATATTAAGGACTTTTGTTACGTCAAACAAAAAAACTTATAAAAACAACAAATAAACATTGCACCGGCTTAGAAAATTTATTTAAGTCTAAAAACCTAATTAACTAATATAAAAACCTACAAAAATGCTCTTGATTTAATTGTTAGTAAATAGACGTATCATTTTGGTTTTTTAGGTAGTAAATAATAAGTATATAATTCATTGAATCATGGCTCACCAAAGACTATTCCTATGAAATTCACTTATTTAGTTGAAAAAAAGCTTTTATTATGAGTTAAAGCAACGATTCATTATTATTAGTTTCAACTTAACCAAAAGTTGTATAGTCAATATAAATTCAATTCAAAAATATAAAAGGTAGAATTGTATTGTTTTTAATACGTAAAACCGTATATTTTACTTTTTTAAAGGTAAAATTAATTTTATTGTTTTATGTCAAAAAACATATAACTATATTTTTTTGCTGTATAAAGGTTTACGTATAAAGGAAGTACGGCATAATAATTATATCTACTTATTTATAAAACGTTAATTTTATTAATCATAAAAGCTTAGAAAAATCTTTGATATAAACTAATTAAAAGTTAATAAAACACACATAACTTTAATAAGTTGTTATTCAAACAATTGTTCGTTAAAAAGCTTCAAAAAAAAAAAAAATCTCCAACAAATGTGATTTTAAGGTACCTTGCTAACGTGTTTTAACTAGAAAAAAAAGTGTCTTAAATTGTTGAGCTGACCTTTTTAATTCAATAAATGCTGACTAAAAAAAAATTCTACATAAGTTATTGGCTTAAAAAATTTATAGTTTCAGCATTGCTTCCACATTTCTATTAGCCAAGATTGCTTTAGACAATCACAGTTCAAACTGTACAAAACAATAACCACTGCAATGATTATTCTAAACTTCTGGTATAATATATACTGGTTTACAACAGTCCAATCTTAACCTAACCATTTTAATATTTACTAGCCGAGATTGCTTTAATACATTTTAAATAATGTATAAAACCTAACTTTAATTTAATCGTTACGTCAAGACAAATTTAAAAATAATTTAAACTAAGTTCATTTTGTACGTAAATATCACAAATTTTGCTGTTTTAATAGAAATACTAAATAGTGACACAAATATAAAATTATTAGTTACTCAACATTATACAGGCATATTTAATAAAAGCTTTTTGATAAATAAATAAAAATTGTATTACATATACTGGCTAATACCCTGCTTAAATATAAGAATTTACTGATTTGCTATTTGTAACTAAAATGATTTTTATTCAAACAATCGTTACGTCACTAAAAAAAATAGGTGAACGTATAGATGAATTTTATTTTATAAAAATATATGCAATTTCTATTGACAATTTTATTTAAAAAAGTTGTATTTTTATGGCAAGAAATTTGCATAAATACACTCAAAAAACGTAATCACTAAAACAAAAGTTTGACTCAAAAATAGTTTCTAGATTAAATTTTTAATAATGATTGCATATTACTTTTTTTTTGTCTTTAAATTTCTGGTATTCAAAAGCAAATTAAACATCATTTTTTTGTAAAAACTGGCCTGAAACAAATCTCTGAAATCCAATTGTTTATCTGAAGACTACAAATAGTCGGGCTAATAACGTTTAATAACAGCGTGTTTTTAATATAAATTTGCAATTAAAATGAATAATTAATTCTTATTTTAAACATAACCTTTAAAACTCTTTAAAAAGAATCTTAAAAGTCGTCAGTTATTTCAAAAAGTTCGCAGAAAGTCACGTTAAAGTGAAGGTTATTTATTATCATTATTTTATATGACACGAAATTATTTTATTTTCAGTGTTGCAATAATTGCATAAAAAAGTTGTACAGCAGTTTTAAAAACATTTTGATTTAAATAAGAAAGTAATAGTAATTATAACTTGTGTAACTTAAGAAGATTTAATATTTTAATAATCGTCACTACACCAAAAACTTTAAAATATATAAATTTTAAGCAAAATTATGATTAAATGTAACTAATTTCTCAACACTTAATTTGCAGAAACTTACCGTAAAAAATATAAACTCTAAGAATGAAACACTTATTAAAAAATAACTATTTAACTAAAAATTGAAACTATTTTAAACAACTCTAGTTAGTTGTATAAATGTTGCAATGAAATAATATTTTTCCTTTTTTTTTCTATATATGGCTAAATGTTAAACCTATCAACAGCTGAAAAATCTGGTGGTTGTTTGAATGTTAAAATAAGTAATAATTTATTTAAAAAATTAGGGTAATTACCATTTAAATTTTAATTATTAAGGTATAAAATACAAAGCTTGTCTTTATAATCAAATTATTGTATACAACTTATGTACATATAATATAATATTTATAATGTTTTTTTCTACCTTTTTAACATAGTTACTACTGATTAATACCAGTTAAAATCTCTCTATGAAAATGATAAAAACTATTTAAAAATTTAGTTTATAAAAAGTTTATATGTTTATATTTGTTTTCGGTTCAAAGTTTAGATGCTTGAAATATTGATAAAACTTTCTATTATTCGATGTTTGTATAGCAACTAAACACATTTTTCTTTTACAAAAACATTTACTTAAATCATCAACAACATTTAGAAATGTTATTGAATTTATTGCTGATTTAAAACTAAAGTTTTATATCTGCCTCAAAATACAAATGTGTTTTTATAAAGAACTAGTTGAAATTAAGATAAAAAGAAATTATTTTTATATCGCATGGTATCAAATTAACTTTTTTCTGGGTTAGTGTTTCTAGTTGAAACATCGTTTATTTATAAGGATAATATATACTAAAAGAAACAAGTTACTTAAACATCAAATACGTTGTATATAACAATAAACAAAAAAATTATATCATATATAAATTTTAATTAAATTTTAAACGCATATATAAATAACAACTACAAAAAATGTTACTTTAATAAAGTTTTACAGGCTGACAACACGCTGATACAACAAAAAAACTTATAATAATTTTAAAGTTTAAAATAAACTATAAAATGTAAGAACTTTTATGGCTTCCAAATTTGTAAATAGTTTTGTTTGACTTGTTTTTATATCATAAAAAAAAAACTTTTTGAAAAGAGTTACGACACTACAAACTTAAATAAATGGTTTGCAATATTTTCGATTAGTAATTATTGTAACAATATTATAATATTTATCTTTCTCAAACTGTCCAAATATATGTAAAATATTATATGACTGAAAATTAACATGACTCTTTACAAAAATTTTTATCAGTTTAAAAGTATTTATAATTAATAATTAAAAAAAAAATAAAACAACTTAATTTAAAACAAAAGAAGCTACATTTAAATACTGGTTTAATTTTAACGTGCTTTGCCCATAAAGCTCTAATTCAAACGATTCTGTAGAAATATTGAAATTTCGATTAGGTAATTAAAATTTATTTAAAGTTATATAAGATTTTTTTAAACTTAAAATTTTTCATTGTAGTAGATGTTTTGTTTAATAAATGCTTTGGTTTACCCTTGCCTATTTATTTGACAAAGTCTGTTTTACATAAATACAGTTTCGTAGTAATCAACAGCAATAAGGCCACGTTGAGTGAATTGTGGCTTTCTGATAAACTGAATTGAATATAACATAGCCAAACGTAATAAAAATAGATCAATATCTTATTTTTTAATTAATCTTGTTATTAATTTTACTAAAAAGTTGAATCAACAGTTATTTTTGCAACTTTCATGTAAAAAAATTGCAAATAAAAAACTGTAAAAACTGTATATTGTCTTTATTTTTCATATATCTAAATTTGTAGTGACGTAACGATTGTTATAACGTAAAATATTTTAATAAAATAAAAATAAGTTAAAGTTATTTTTTTTTCGAAATGAACCTTATATTCTTCTTTAATTTGAACTGGTAAAACACCAGTATAACTTTTTGACCAGTATACAAAGCTTAAACACAAGCTTAGAGACATGTAATTATTTTTCACCAATTTATTAAAGTATCTGAAAGTTAGTCACTAAAACCTCTTAAAGCATTTAGTTGTGATTTAAATTTTATCTTTATTAACGACTCTTATATAATACATCATTGATTACTGTAAAAAGTTTATGAATTTATTATTTCAACAATTTATTTTACAAACTAAGTTTCGGTCAAAGACCTCGTCAGTGCTTAAATAAATCTAAAAAAGATATGTGACTGTCATGGAAAATAGCATTTAAACAATGAAATTAAATTAGAACCAACTAACTTAGATCTCGACAGTCTTGTATAAGTAAATTACAAAAACAAAAGTTAAGGGCTATCGTAGCTTAGAAGATTTACTTTAAAAAAATAAACAACTTAAACTTTTTATAAAAACTTAACTAGAACCAAGCATTATTAATAGTTAAGTTACTTTGTATATATATTTATAAGAAAAATATTTGTGTCACTTTTTTTACTTTAAACTATTTGTTTAAAGTTTTAAGATTATATTGCTACCAAAAAAAAAAAAAAAACTATCTAACCATGAAAAGTAAAAGTCACTTTATAACTTTTTTAATTTCTATTCACTTATAATATATTAAAAGCGTACTAGTATGTTAGGTTTGTGACTTAAAATATATGTTTACGTAGATAATAAATAAACTGCTTTAGGCAAAGTTTTCTTTAAATAATATAGTTCACAAACGTATTTTACTGATTAATAATCCATTTAATAAATGATTATAGCGCATTAATTGCATTGTTTTTATTTTCAATTTACTTATAACTATTATTCTTCTAAAGTTTATAATGACGTAAAGATTTCTAAAAAGTAAAATTTAGTTATTAAATCAATATAAATTTAAGCAATTATAGTAACAGAGACATCATTACAGTAATGTATTTAATCAAAATCGGTGAAAAGCCAGTATAAGTTTAATAGAACTAAAAATATTGTTTAATTTTGTTTCCATATATGTTGTTTTTTGGTACTTTTGTAGTTAGTATAAACTTAAAATGTATTATGATTGTGTGATACATTTAACTATACGTGTTTTGCATTAATAAAGAATGTTTCGATGATTAGTAGTAATTCAACTTTATCCGGACTATCGGCAGTCACAGAAAAATAACGGATTCGTTAAGAGACCTAAGCGAGACACTTTTAAGTATTATACTTAATAAAACTAATATTAAATTATTATTGTATTATTGTTTACTCACAATATTTAGATTATTTTTGCGAGTTTTTGTATATAAAATTAGAAATTGTTTTTCAAACAAAATGTCTGACCGAGTGCAAATTTAAGTTGCGACCAGGCGAAACAAAAGTACATTATAATTTCTTAATTTTTATTATACCTTTATAAAAATATTTTAGTAGTTTTAGGCAGAAATAATATTTTTAAATAGTAAGTAAAATTCTATAACATTATTAAAAGATATATTTTGCTTAAAATATTTATTTTTGTACTGTAAAAAAAGCATGTTTTATTTAATTGGTACAGAAATTATTAAAAAAAAATTGTTTAAATTAGATGCATCTAAACTTTGCAGTGACGTAACTAAAATTCTAAAACTACTTATCAACATAACCTAAATATAAATTAAATCAATCTTAATTTCAGTCAAACTTATTTCTTTGTCATAAATTTTAACTGGTATGAACAAGTAATAAACGTATTAAACAACTAACAAAAACTATTTAAACAAGATTTTAGCTAACAAATTATCCAATAGTAAGTTATAGCACAGAATCAACAACTAAAATAAATTTCCTTTAAATCCTCTACTTCTGAAGTTTGTACTGACTTTACAGTTATAAACAAGTGTAATTTACTTTTAAATAAAATATTTTTAAACAATCTTTTCAATTTCGATTTGTGAGAAACCAGAATAAAACAAACAAAATTATATTTTTTCAAATATTTACTTTGCATGTACCCGTTGCTTGAGTTACTTTTGTTACTCATTTATTAAACTAAGGACTCATTTAAATTGTGTAATACGATTAAAAAACTTTCACAAAACTTGAGGGAAAACAATATGTATCGATAATAAATAATTTTTACTTTAATGATGTAACCAGTTTTTAAAAAGTGACTTACAAGTTTAATATCAAACAGATATCATTGTTTTTTTCACAATATGTAAAACATTACGGTATTTTTTTATGTAAACAAATTCGGTTTCCTTTAGAAAAGTTTAGGTAACTTATAAAACGTCAAAACAAAACTCATTTTTATATATTAGTTTACTATATCTTTGAAAAAATAAGCTAGTTTTTTCATAAAGTTTTTAATTTCGTCTTTTATAAGCAATTAAATTGAAATATTACATAAAGCTATCATCTGCATCAAAAACTCATTTTTGTAGAAGAAGTAGAAAAATTTTTGTTAAAATATTATTAAACAAAAAAGCAAAAAAAAGTTTCCAAATCTAATGCATCTAAGTTTGCATTGACGTAACTAATAATTAAAGGTAAATTTGTTTCAGAAACTAAACTTAAAATAAAGCAATCTTTATATATAAGTAGATACTGATATCGCTTCAAAATTTTAACTGGTATACCAGTATAAATCATGTTATAAAATAGTAATATTTCAATAGTTATTGTAGCGATTTTAAAGAAAGACTAAGTTTTAAAGAAATTTAAAGTTTTATAACGTGACCGATGATATTGTTTTTAGGCTAGTTTCTTGATTTTAAAATCAATTTATTTTTTTAGGTTAATATTTAAACAAATTGCAGTTTTGTTTTGGTTTGTGAAAAGTTCGAAGCTTTTATATAAATAATTATAGCATCAAAAAAGACTTTTGTATATAAATTTAGTTTTTTAGACTGTTTTCATAATTAGTTATATTAAATGGGTTTTGTTTGTTTAGTTTTAAGATTTTGTCATAGTAGATGACTTATTAAATAATTATATGACAGAAAATGTATAATCTTAGAGAAAGTTTTAAAACACAAATAATATAATATTGTTTTTGTATTATTGTGTATTGATAATTTTTTTTTTAGTTTTTTATGCTAAATTTTTAAACTTTTATCAACATTTATGTTTAATTTTACTAAACAATAATCACCAATTTTACAATCTATATTATTTGAAGCTTATTTTTTAAAGCTTTGTTGCGTTTCTGGATGACTTAAACATAAATTTAAATTTCAAAATCATACAAGTTTACAAGCTTAAAAGTTAAAAGAATATTAAGTGCAAAATATTGAAATAGAATTAGTTGAAATAATAAGCATAGTTTTATTTTTTATAGTTACAAATTTCTCTACAACTTTGTAAAACAGAAAGTTTTTCAGAAAATATAAGCAACATAAAGTATTTCATAAAGTAAAGCAACATAAAGTTTTTGCTTAACTTAAGTGTTATAAAATTTATATACTAATTATCAGTAACAAATAATTTTTTGTTATTGATAATTAGTATATAAATTTTAAATATGTTAAAACAAGATCAATATTTTAAACTATTGTTTTTTTTTGTACGAAGTAATTTTTGGACGTTAGTTTGCTGATAATTAATATTTATTAAAATGACTACAACCAAAAGACTACCGAGATCTAAGTTATTAACTATTTATAGACATCCTTATGTTTTTCATCCTTAATTTTATGAATTTTATAATTAAAATTACAAGGTATGCAGTGCAATATGAAAACTTCTTCTAGTAACGAACGAAGTATTTTATCTAAAGTTAATGCTTAAATAAAAATTGAATATCATTTAAATGCATTTAGATATTTTCTGTTCAAGTTCACAACTTATTTTTACAAATATATACTATACTTGATTACTAAAACTCTTATATTTTAGTTTTAAAAAAAAATTATACCGGTTTATACCAGTTTAAAATTATTATATTTAAAATTTTTAAGTTAAGTAGGAAATTACTTTCATTTTATTCTTTTTAACTAAGAACATTTTATTGTTACTGAAGTGTTACGTCACTACAAAACTTAAATATAAAAAATTCTAAACCAAGTTTTACATAAATAACTGCTTTTTTACATGAAAATTGCATAAGATACTGTTTTATCAATAATCAGCAAAAATAGTTACAAGGTTTACTTTAAAATTAAATTAAAACACTGATTTATTTTTTGTTTTTTGATTAAAAACTTTTAATGCAGTTCTAACATATTGTAGTTATTAATATAACAAAGACTACTATTTATAGAAGCACTTTTTAACGGTGCTCAACAAAACATAATATGAAGTTTACTTAACATATCTTATCAACAGTATATAGCTATAAATAAACAAGTAATACTATACTATATATATAAAAAATAACTTAAATTTTTTTTTACAAAATTTTAGTCATAATTCTTACATTTAAAGCTTAGTATAAACTTTTTTATAAAAAATCCCCCAACAGCTTTACAAAACGGTGGTTATGTGATTTTTTTTTCGTTTTGTTCACAATATATTTACAAAACACAAGTATACAAAACAAAAAGTTAAAATAATTAAATGACTCATTTTAAAAGCTTAAAGCAGTAAAATCAATTACATTATTGAGCCTAGGAAGTAAAACAAAACTTTTATCGACCAAATATAATTTAAGTTTTAAAAATAGTATCATATACTGTTTCATTGTAAACTAAATATTACGAAATAATCAATTTTTAAATTGTTTTACAAAAGCATTGTTTATGGCTAGCTCAATTCAAACTATGACAATTTACTTACTAGACTACAAGACTAATCTAAAATAAATTCTGCAAAACAACCAAATTTGATTTATTTTTCAGTTATCAACAGTGCTAGTTTAATTTTTAGCATATTTTATCGTTTGTAAGTCTTCCAAAGCTAATAGCATAAATAAGTTTTATTTAAAATTCAAATGAGTTTTGAGACAATGCGTTACTAAAAAGAATTTATTCTAATTACATACTATGATCACATTTTATTCTATGATTATAAAACTTGTTCTAATACAACTGAGTTCTATAGAGATGATATATTAAGGTAAAAATATATTTTAGGGATATTTTAATGCGTTGTGTACGAACTAAATCGTTTTATTTTAATTGTTCAAACAGTTTTACTCTGAAATATTAGTACGTAACTACAAACTTTAGATTATTAAAATTGTGTGCAAATTTTTATTTAAACAACTTGTGATTTGTGGACTATAAATTTCTTGATTTAACATAGTTTAGTATTATGGTTAATAACTAAAGGCATTTAGTACTTTACAAACAACATGTTTTTAATTTAAATTAATTAATACACATGCTTCAATAAAAATAATTACTAAGAGTTATAACAACAGTCAATGAAAAGATTTAGTAGCTTAATTTAATTAATAATTTAAGCATATTTTATCGTATGTAAGTCTTCCTAAGCTAATAGCATAAATAAGTTTTATTTAAAATTTAATTGAACTTTGAGACAACTCGTTACTAATAAGAACTTGTTCTAATTACATAACATGAGCACATATTATTCTATGATTATAAAACCTGTTTTAGTAAAACTAAGTTATATAGAGATATATAAAGGTAGAAATATATTTTAGGGATATTTTAACTAAATCGCTTTATTTCAATTGTTTAAACAGTTTTACTATGAAATATTAGTACGTAACTTCAAACTTTAGATTATTAAAATTGTGCGCAAATTTTTATTGAAACAAATTGTGATTTTCGCACTACAAATTTTCTTGAATCAACATAGTTTAAGGATTATATTAGTTACTATAGGCATTAAGTACTTTATAAACAACATATTTGCTATTTTACTATATAATACACATGCTTTTAATATAATTGATTACTTTTAGTAATAACATTAGTCAATGAAAAGACAGAGTAGCTTAATTTAATTTTTTTTTGCACAAAAGTTTATTTTCCTGAGTTTAAAAACACAATATATAGATTCAAATCATAAAAAAATCTCAACTAAGTAAAAAACAAAACTTAAGTTTATAAAGTGTTAATGTTTATTTTTTGTATTGCTTTATGTTTTATGAAAGTTCAAAATACTTTATTAAGTTGTAGAACTTATGACAGAAACGTTATTGTTTCACATTTAAGAATAAATATTTTTTTAGTTTAGAATATTTTTACGTTATGTTCAAAATTTTGTACGGTAAGGTCTTCCGAATCACACGAGTGATTCGGAATCTTAAAATCTTACAATCTTACAAGCTCTTCAAGTTTAATAAGTTGTATATCTAGGTTAGTTGGTAGAGAGTTGTGATTTTAATCCATTGGCCAGTTTATCTTTCTACTACTTGTACATCGGTTTAAGCAAGTTCTATTTTGGAGGAGTTTTCTGAGAAGATCTGCTTCAATTTATCTATTTAACAACAAACATTCAAATTATAACGACACTTACGTCATTACTAGCTTTTGACGTAAGTAATTTTAATTTTTAAAGTTGTGATTTTTGCATAATAAATCAACAAGATTTAAAGAGTAGTAAAATAAGTTAAAAACTTCAAATCTAAAAAAAATTTAAATACAATAGATTTCTTGATTTTATTGTAATAAATTTCTATAAAAATTCTGAATTAAAACTCTGAGTTTAATTTTTCTAATTAATTGTTGTTGGTTTTTAAAGTGTTGATTTATGCAAGACAAGTAAACACGACTGAATTTTAAATTTTTAGAAACATATTTTAATGTATATACTAGTTAAAGTATTTTTTTTACGTTGCTAGATTTTACGATAATAAAGTATTATAAATAATCTACGCCTATAAGTTGCTATTTTTACTTATCTATGTCAATATATATTTACTAGAGTATTTTCATTACTATTAAACCTATAAAATAGTTTAATTTCTAACACTTATCTTATAAAACCTAACTAAGATTCAAAATTTTCTATTTAATTTAAACATACGGTAGGTGTTAGGATAAATACTTAGATAAATTCACTAAAATTTAAATTTTTATTAATCATTACACTATAACAATATTACAAAAACTGTTTATAAAACGACAAATATTTGAAAAAATATACATAATGAAAAATAAACACATTAAAAATAAACCATAAATTTTAATCAGGTTAACCTTTATAGTAAATTTACTTCAATAAAAACGTAGTATATAATCTACAATTATAAAATGTTCTTTTTACTAGTCTCTGCAAGCACCACGAGAGTATTTCTGATACCATCGAACCTAAAAAGTAAATTGATTTTTTTTACTTTTTTTTCATAAACAACCAATCAAAATTTACTAAGATCACAAAGTTTCTATTTAGATTAAACATACTATAAGTATTAGGATTAAAAAAAAAATATTTAACGAAAATAAACCTTTTTATTAGAAATAAACCTTTATATTAGTCATGAAAACTTTTGAAAGTTATTCAATGATTATTTTATAAACAGGCATAAAACTTACAAACTATTTTTAAACAAATATATATTAAACAATAAAGAGTAATCTTTTATAATTAAAACTTACAGTTAAGATGATTTTAACTTATTTAAATACACTAATCATGTAGAGAGTGCCTTTTTTTTTATTAGTCATAAAAACTTTTGAAAATTATTCAAAGATTATTTTTTAAACCAGCATAAAAGTTAAAAATAGTTTATAAAACAAAAATATTAAACAGTACAGAGTAATCTGATATAATTTAAACTTACAATTAAGTTGAGTTTAATTTATTTAAATACACTAATTATGTAGAAAGTGCATATATTATAAAGTCAATTAATAATACATAATTTAGTTCTGTTTAGTTTTATTGTTTAACTTTAAGCCTATCATCAGCTTACAAAGCTTAATTTGGATCAATGAAACGTGAACATAATACCTTTTTATAAAAAGTGTGCTTACTTAAGAGAAAGGTCAATGTACATTAAGACAAAAGTTACAAATACTACATATAAACATAAGAACAAACAAAAAAAAAACAAAGTTTTACAAATTATAATGAAGTCCGAGGTTTTATAGTTCAAATTAACTGTACAACTACTGAAAGTTATTGGTAATTCAAAGATACATTTCAACAGCTTTAAAACGTTTACCAAGTTTAATTGTTTAGTTAGTTTAAGTTAGTTAGCTACATACCTTTAAAAGAGGATAGTTTTGAAATATAATTTATACCGATTTATACCAGTTAAAATTTCTACTTTATGTACATGTCATTACTATCACAATAATAGGTCAATTTATTTTTGATTTAAAGAAAAATTTTACTTTTCTTAATAAGTTACGTCACTACAAGCTAAAAATATTCTAAAAAATGTTATTTTTTTAAAGGATATTAAAATAACTAACCCAAATGTTTTTTTTCTGCAAAAATAGTTAAAAGCAAGGAACAACTTTTAGAAGTGATTTGGGTTTTACTAAATAAAAAAAAAATTCTTAAAACACTAAAATAACTTGTAAATAATTAAAATAAAACTAAGACATAAAAAGAAACTTGTAAAATAATATATATAGATCAATTAATTTTACTTTTGATTAAAAAGCTTTTTGTAAACTAAAAGGTTTTATAATATTTGAATTTCTTATTATTTTTTTATCTTCATGAACTAAAACTATCTACTTAAGCAAACAAAAACATGTTGATAAGTATACTTTTCGTGTAAATTTCGCAATTGGATTTAACCTATAAAAAAATTGTACGATTTCTAGACAATAAACTATAATTTTAAACAAAAACTTTTGTTTAAAAATATTTTGACACGTTCTTTACATTTAAAAATACTCTAAGATAACCTAATGTAGCATAAAATTTGAACTAGACAATGAATAGTACACTAATAAGAGTGTAAATATTGCGAAGGTGTTTTTTCTATGAAATGAAATGAAATTTATTTTAGTTTTTTTCATATACTAAACCAAAAGTGTAGTTAATCTTATAACCACTAGCACGATAGATCGAAAAAAGTTATGATACATCTATATGTTCTATTTTTTATCAAGAAAGTTGTTTTAAACGTGTAAGCTTCAAACAAATTACGTTTTTACAAAGAGGAAAAAATGCATATATCATTGCACATGTTTAATTTTCTAACATAAAATGTACCGTTAACTTAAAGTATTAACACGTTAATAGTGTTAGATAAAAAACTGATAGATAATGATAGAGCTTTTTTTTATGACGTAAATAGAATAAATGATAATGAGAGCACATTTTTCTTTTATGAAACTGACTGATGAAATATTTTTGTAATAATTTTTTTGGACAAGCTGATAGCCAGACTGAGTTGTGTGTTGATAACCGCCAGGAGATGCAGAGACTGTTTACAAGAAACACAGTTGAATATTGGTATTGAATTGTTTTTTAAAATTTTAGAATATATAATTATAACTGTATTTGTTATATTTAAAAAAAAATATTTAAAGTAAGTTTTATAATTCTCTTACTGTACATTTTTATAGCTTTTTTGATATCAACAAGTGGTTTATTTGAAGCATTTTTAACAGTTTTTAATATAAAACATTTTTCACATAAGTGACATACTTTTATAGTTCTATAGTTTTTAACACTTGGTTTTGCATTTAACACTTTGCATGTACCCGTTGCTTGAGTTACTTTTGTTACTCATTTATAAAACTAAAGGACACATTAAAATTGTGTAATACAATTAAAAACTTTCACAAAACTTGAGGGAAAACAATGTGTATCGATGTTAAATAATTTTTACTTTAACGATATAACCAGTTTTTAAAAAGTGACTTACAAGTTTAACCTAAAACAGATATCATTGTTTATTCACAATATGTAAAGCATTACGGTATTTTTTATGTAATAAATTTGGTTTCCTTTAGAAAAGTTCAGGTAATTTATAAAACGTCAAAACAAAACTCATTTTTATATGTTAGTTTACTATATCTTTGAAAAAATAAACTACTTATTTTATAAAGTTTTTAGTGTCGTCTTTTATAAGCAATTAAATTGAAATATTACATAAAGCTATCATTTGCATTAAAAACTCATTTTTGTAGAAGAAGTAGAAAAATTTGTGTTAAAATATTATAAAAAAAAAGCAAAAAAATTATCCAAATCTAGTGCATCTAAGTTTGCATTGACGTAACTAATAGTTAAAGGTAAATATGTTTTAGAAACTAAACTTTAAATAAAGCAATCTTTATATAGAAATAGATACTGATATCGCTTCAAAATTTTAACTGGTATACCAGTATAAATCATGTTATAAAATAGTAATATTTTTTCAATAGTTGTTGTAGCGATTTTAAAGAAAGTCTTGAGTTTTATAACGTGACCATTGTTATTGTTTTTAGGCTAGTTTCTTGATTTCAAAATCAATTTATTTTTTCAGGTTAATATTTAAACAAATTGCAGTTTTGTTTTGGTTTCTAAAAAGTTTGAAGCTTTTATATAAACAAAAATAGCATAAAAAAGACTTTTGTATATAAATTTGTTTTATAGACTGTTTTCATAATTAATTATATTAAATGGTTTTTGTTTGTTTAGTTTTAAGATTTTGTCATAGTAGATGGCTTATTAAATAATTATATGACAGAAAAGTATAATCTTAGAGAAAGTTTTAAAACACAAATAAAATAAAATTGTTTTTGTATTATTGTGTATTAATAACTTTTTTATAGTTTTTTATGCTAAATTTTGAAACTTTTATCAATATTTATGTTTAATTTTACTGAACAGTAATCAACAATTTTACAATTTATATTATTTGAAGCTTATTTTTTAAAGCTTTGTAGCTTATCTGGATGACTTAAACATAAATTTAAATTTCAAAATCATACAAGCTTAAAAGTTACAAGAATATTATGTGTAAAATATTGGAATAGAATTAGTTGATATAATAAGCATAGTTTTATTTCCTATAGTTACAAATTTCTCTACAACTTTGTAAAGCAGAAAGTTTTTCAGGAAATATAAGCAACAAAAAGTATTGCAAGGATAAAGTTTTGGCCTAACTTACGTGTTATAAAATTTACATACTAATTATCAATAACAAATATTTTTTTGTTATTGACAATTAGTATATAAATTTGAAATATGTTAAAACCAGATCAATATTTTAAACTATTGCTTTTTTGTACGAAGTAAATTTTGGACGTTAGTTTGCTAATAATTAATATTTATTAAAATGACTACAAACAAAAGACTACCGAGACCTAAGTTATTAACCATTTATAGACATCCTTATGTTTTTTATCCTTAATTTTAATAATTTAAAAATTAAAATAATAAGGTATGCAGTGCAATATCAAAACTTCTTCTATTAACGAACGAAGTATTTTATAAAAAGTTAATGCTTAAATAAAAGTTGAACAAAATTTAAATGCATATAGATATTTTCTAAACAAGTTCAAAACTTGTTTTTACAAATATATAGACTATACTTGATTACTAAAACTCTTATATTTTAATTTTAAAACAAAATTTATACCGGTTTATACCAGTTTAAAATTTAGATATTTTAAAGTTTTACGTTAGGTAGGAAATTACTTTCACTTTATTCTTTTTAACTAAGATCATATTTATTGTTACTGAAGCGTTACGTCACTACAAAATTTAAATATAAAAAATTTTAAACCAATATTTACATAAAAAACTGCTTTTTTACATGAAAATTGCATAACATACTGTTTTATCAATAATCAGCAAAACTAGTTACAAGGTTTACTATAAAGCTAAATTGAAACACTAATTTTTTTTTTTTGTTTAAAAACTTTTAATGCAGTTCTAACATATTGTAGTTATTAATAAAACAAAGACTACTATTTAAAGTAGCACTTTAAAACGGTGCTCAACTTGTTTATTAAAAAGCTTACCAGATTAATCAGTGAGCAAACTGTTTTGTTTTAAATTAACCAGTTTCAGTAAGACTAGCTGATTTTTGAAACCATATGAAACAATAGTAAACCTGAACGTAAATTATGTTTAAACATTTTGTTGAGATTGTAACTAACTTAAAAATATTTATTTTAATTTCTTTTTAATTGCTTTCACATTAAACTTCAAATCGGACAGTTTGTCACAATATATATATATTTGAAAATAACAAAAATTCATATGTCGGTCTACTTAATATCTATAGATTTATTAGTTAAAAAAATCTATTAAAGAATAAACTTAAAAAGTATTAAAAATTACCAAATTTTAAAACTTTATTTATCTATATATCCAGAAATGTTTTATTTATTAGAGTAATAACTAACCCAAATTGGCTTTTTTTATTATTTATTTTTAGATTGCATTAATTTTAAGTTGAGAGTCTTTTATTTATTTTTCGAAAAATCAAATATTTAGCATTTTAAATACCCGAATTTAAACAGCCGTGCGCCTGTTATTGTTATTATAAACATAAACCATTTAGTTGATTAGAAAACTTCTTGCTATATAAAAATCTATTTAAGTTTGTTAATTTTATTTATCATAATTCTATAGTTTATTTATTATAATTAGCGAAAAACATCTCAACAATAATAATCAATACTGGCGAAAACTTATAAAAACGAGAAAAAAGATTAAAATCTCAAATTAAACTGACAACGTCTTAGGCGTTGGGCGTGAACGATTCGTCATTTTTAAACTTTAACCACAAACGGTAGCTTCAGTGCATATGTACTTAGGCCTGCTTGGTTTGATCATCAAAGCAGTTTCTCACAACTATGCATGCCTGTTGAGTCCTAAAAATGACAATATTGGTCGTAGGTTGTCTTAGATTCTGTTGTTGTTGGTCGTACGGTAAAGTTCATTGTTTATTAGTTTATAAATCATTCATAAAGTTGCAAATAATCTTACAACTGCAAAACTGCTTATTATTTTAGTATATAACTTCAGTATTTAGTCTATGTCAAACTTTTAATTTTTTTTAGTTATTAATTGATGAGTTTTTTTTTCTAAAATTAAAAATCACAGGAAATCATAAACATATTTAAAATATCGTTGGTTTGTAAGTATGAAATTTTTTTAATGTGTTTGATATACAATGATAACTCTTGTAATTATATTACTACCAAGCTATTGTTGCAACGGTTATCTGTCAATAAAAAATAATAACAAAACTTTTGCTAACTTTTCTATACCTTAAATTAAAGTCTGTTAAAAACTAAAAATTTTTTAATTAAAATTATTAACTTTAACATATTAAATTAACATAATTGTTTTTGGTCAATCTTATTTTTCTTCACAAAAATTTACAATACATACCAACAACTTGATGAAAATAAGCTCATATACCAAATAAATTTATATTTTTACATCGTATCTATTTAATTTTATTAGATAAAATCATTTTTTAGCTGAAAACTACTGTCATAAGAAGTAATAATTTAGTCATGTAGATATAGGTAACAATACAGAAAAGTATAGGTACAACAAGTAAAGCTTGTCAGAAACGTTTTATTTGAATCTATCACAATAATATTTGACCAAAATTAATTTCCCTTTAGTTAAGATAAAAATGTTTTAACTTGAAACTTCAAACTATAACTTATATGGTGTTTTTTTTTTTTGATCGATTAACTTTTAAAACTTTAAACAGCCTGACATACTTCTTTTTCATCGCAACTTTAATATTTAATTTCTTAGCCTATTTAGACCACTTGAAAATTTATTTCGTTACAAAGTTTTTAGTTTGATATAAATAATCAACCTTTTTTTCTTTTTATAGTATTGAACTTTTTACAAGGTTTACGGTAAAAGTTGATATAAAAGAGGCTTTTGCGTAAACTGATAAACTTAGATTAACTATGTCTTGATCTTAAAAAATATCATGATTGGAACTTATGCAAGATAATTTAATTATATACGATTTTAATAAGAAACCACACACATGCCTTAAATTTAAGTGCAGTTTAAAATCGTGCTAGTTTTTCTTTTACATTAAATTTTTGCATTGTTTTTGGAACAATTTTTAAAGCTATTTGAATTCTTTTTTCTCACCAAGATCTTTTACTTTAAAAACCTGTCGACAGCTGGGTTAAAATGAATATTACCTGTTTATGACATAAAAATTTTTTGCATTAAATTTTGCTGCATAAGAAAGTTGTACAACAAACATAAACTTATTTTGAGATAATACAAACCAAAAATAGTTATTAACTTACACATTATTAAATAGGTCTATGTCATTTTAAAACATAACTTATAATAATTTCACGACTAAATTACAAATGTTTGTAAATTACATTTCACTGCTTTTCCATCAGTTCAAATTGTAGTTTATTAATTTTAGACTACAAATTACTCATACTATATTTTACAGGCATAAAATAATAATGCACCTAAGCAGCAGTATTAGTTGTAGAGAAAAATTACACGGTTTTTCACTAATTTAAAATAAAGAAGTTCTGCAAAGCGCTAGCTTTTAATTAAGATTACTTGCAACCTACTTTTATTAATTAAAATAATGTAACTTACTAACAAAGTTTAAGCCACTGCAAACTTTATAGGTATGTAATTAAAATATTTTTTTAAACATATTTGTGATCATGCGCTAAATGATTACTTATATTTTAAAGTAATTTAACTTATCCTATTGAAAATACCAGTAAAGTGAGCTAAACGAAAATAAGCAATTAATAATTAAAATTTAAACTTTAAAATGCAAAAATTTAGTTTGTTTAATTTAACATAAACATAACTAATAACTAAATTATTTTAATAAATCTAAAAATACAACTTTATACTATTGTTTTATATAACGATGAAAATTAAATTAATTTTAAATAAATTTGATTTAATTAATTAAATTTTTAATCAGTTTAAGTTAGTTAGCTAAATTAAAAAAAAAACCTTTAAAACAATTCTTTTAATTTTGATATACAATTTATACTGGTTTATACCAGTCAAAGTTACTGCATAATCCTTATGGCATTTAGTTGTTGAAAGTACTTTACTTTATAGTATTTTTTAAAAGGAAAATATTTTTTAACGTTAGTTACGTCGTTGCTATCTTATTATGTTTGAAAAAAAATTGCTTGAAGTAATATAAACAAATTAACATAAAATGCTTCTTTTTTTATTGCAAAAATAAATGTTTAAAGTAAACAAGTGATTTTACATGTTATTTTGCTGTGACTTGCTAACAAACAATGAATTCTCACTCATAACACTAAAATACAAATAATGATAATAAAACTAAGATCTAAAAAGGAACTTGTACTTACCAATAGCAAAATACGAGCGATTCATCTGAGTTGTATAAACTATTAAACTTTTATTTTAAATCCACATTAAAGAACCATTTTTATATATTTGTATATTTATTTTTTGCGTATCTGAATTAAGAATATTTGTCGTTTATTTTCTTGACTATTTTTCTAAGTTGTTTTCAACCGTAATGATAAAAGCTGCGAAACTACCAGAACTAACTTCAGTGATAATGTGTTATGAACTCAGAATAATTTTTTTTAAAGCAAAATAGTTGGAAATGGAAAGTTGAAAGGATGAAATAGTTATGGTATTAAAATGTTTCCACAGCCCATCTAACTTTAAACATTTGTTATACTCTGATGGTGTACACTTGAAACTACTGGCTGAATATTAAAAGGTATTGAGAACCTTTAATTAGTGATAATGATTTTGGGGCTATGCTGTTTTAAACAGTATATTTATTAACATTTTAATTTATTTTAGTTATAACAGTTTGATAAACATTATTATCATGTGAACTTTTTTTTTATGCCGTGAGTGTATGAACTTTAAAAACCTCACATTGTTGTAAGCTATTTTATGTGTAAAGCTTAAAATTTTTACACAAACGATAAGTTTGTAGCTTCTCATCCATGAATTCTTTTTTATATTTTCTTACACTGTTTTTTTTAACTTTATTAACTGTCATGTATGTATTATATTAATTTGTTTCTAAAGCTAACACACAATAAGTATAAATCTACATGTAACATAACCATTGTACTTACTACCTGAATAATATTCAGAACAAATTATATTACTATGATTTAGCCTGCTGATGTTCGAAAAAAAAATTAACAGTGATAGGCAATATTTTGTCGGTAGGAAAATTTTTATAAGAAATTTTTTACATACTGGAATATCAAATAAGCTGCAGGTCACTTAAGTTTGTAACTTATATCACAAAAAATAAAATACTCATAGAATCGAATTGGTAATGGATAAATATTAAACTAAGTCCAGCGTGTAATAAAAACCAAATTATTATTACTACCTAAAACTTGAATTTAATAAAAACACATGAGATACTTTAACGACAAAAAAATTTTGGCAAACCAAAAGTTTTTGTAAAAGTCATACGTCGCCCAACCCTAATTTATAATCTTACTTTAGTAACAATGTTTAAAACAAATAGGCTTGGTAATAAAACTAAAAAATGCTCTTTTATTTAACTTTAAGCTCATATACTAGTAAATTGGTATGTATGAAAAATTAAACTAAGTAAATTTTCGGATAAAATTTAAAGAGTTGTGCTGATTAAGTAAGTTAAAAGCAATTAAAAACATTTGAAACGTTTAATGCAAAGACTAAGTATTAAACTGAGTTGTAAATTTTTATAATTGAATTAGATCTTAAAATATATTTTAATTTTCAATAAAAATATAGTTAGTTTTTAGAACTATATTGTATATCTAACCACATCAGTCTAAAAAACTGTAAGTCATCTCTTGAAAGTTTTTTTGTACAATATTTCAGTTTTTTTTTAGGTTTAATGTTAAACCAAATTACACATATTTTAATTATTTTATTTACTAACATCAAATGTTTTAATTACCTTTATATTACCGACAAATACACATAGCAGTTTAATTACTGATGACATTAAAAAAATGTTTAATAGTATATACTTAATACAGGTCAATAAAATAATTTAATTACTTGTTAATATATGTATTTATATCTAAAATTGTACATTTTAGCACTGTATAAACTTGTAATTTGCTTTTATTAACTTACCTTTTCACATGTTAGCCTAGGTTAAGCTTGTTTTTAAAAATAACCCTAGCTGTTTTAGTAAAACATTTTGTATTTTTATGATTTGTTTAAAAATCATTAACAGAATTCAGTTTATGTAAAATAAAATCAGGTAAATAGTTGACTACACTTTTAATATTGTTTAAAAAATTTGTTCAGCATTTTAAAACCATTTTAAAAGTAGAAAATAAATCAAAGCTTATATTATCTAACTCTGTTTCCAGTTATCAAAAGAGTGTCGTATACTGTTTTAGTTTTAACCAAATCATATGAAAATAAAGATATTCTTAAAGATTAAAATAAAGAATTAAAGATATAAAGATATCTAAAGATATTAAAAGAATGTTGATCATAGCTAACACTTGGTAAACTAATGTGTGGCATACTTTGAAAAAATTCTGCAAAACAACCACAGTTGATTTAGTTATCAGTTATCAACAGTGCTAGTTTATACTTATCAAATATTAAGTTTGATTTTAAAGTTTTAAGTAGTGTTTTTAAGTTTTTGAATCTTCTAAAGTTAATAACATAATTAAGCTTTACCGCAAGAAAAAGTCACCGTGAGATATTCTGGTATAAATATAAACTAACTAAAATGCATAAATAGAGAACATTATTTGAAACCACTGAAAGACTTTTTCTGGCAGTAGTGTATAATTTAAAACCCGTTGTTCAAAATTAAAAAAATGCAGTGATGATACAATGTACTATATATGAATTAAATCAATGTACTTTATTTGTTGAAATTTTTTTCATAATGTCTGATACGTCAATACAAACTTTTGATGTATGTAATTTTTTGCAAGTCTGTATTTAAAAAGAGTTTTCTCTTTCCGAAATAAGTTGTATGATTTTACTGTTGGATTAATAGTTAACATAAAAGGTTATAAAACTTGGATTTTCAAAATAAAATCTAAGCCTCAATTCAATATTAGTTTTGTCTTTTTTGTAGTTTAATTAATTAATTTTCATTTCGAAGTCATAACTTAACATAGCTTCAAGTAGTATAACTAATAGCTTATTAATTAAACAGTTCTAATAAAGCTTAATAATATTTTCATGCTTAGACAAGGTCTAAAACATCATAAAATTTAATTAAAAAGACGTTTAGTCAACCTTGTCTATTAATTTAGAATTTCAATTGGCAAACGAAGCTAAGTTGTTAAAGTATTTAATATAATCTCTTATTTTGATAAAATTTTATGATTAGCATTTCAACTGTTAGTGAAGATTAATGTTATTTTAGTATAAACATTGAACATAAAGTCCAACATTATATTTTTTAAATTCTAAGTAGTAAAATTGAATATTTTATAATTAAAAACATGTTAAAAATTAATGAAACTAAAATTATTTTAAGATTATAAATACGCAGCATACGAACAACTGTTAATAAACATTTATTAATAAAAACATTTTGTCAAAAACTATACACATTTTGTCATTAAATTTCTTTTGTAAGGCATGTACTATATTAAAACTTTTAAGATTAAACTAACATTAACTTTCTTATATGACTCTAATTATTTATTAAAAGTTTTCATAAAATATCTTTTTTAGCTTCATGGCTCACTTAAATTCTAAAGTCAGGTAAAAAAACATTGCTGATTGTGTGAATATTAAATTATATAAACAATTTTTTTTAACTATAAAGAAACTTATCTATTCCAAAATTCGATAGTTGTAGTTAACATACATCGCTTGTCTTTTATATAAATCAATTAAACAATTTTATTTTAGTTTTTTGGATAAAATTAATACTGATTGACATCAGTTAAAAATTAGCCTAATAACAACTAACAATATTTCGTAAAGGTTACTTTATTTTATCTTTAGTTTACTAAGAACTTAAATTTTTATAATAGTTATGTCACTGCAAACTTCAAATGCATAAGTTGTAAGAAATAATTTGTTTTCTTTAAAACTTTTGTACAACAATTAAGCAGAATTCTTTTTGTATTCTAATATTTCACAGTTAAATAAAAATATATTATTTTTTCATGTTAAAGTTTGTTTTCACGGAAAACATCTGTTATAAAATTACAAAATGTAAAAAAAGTAAGAACAAACATTTATTATTATTCAACAAGACTTGTACATCAGCTCAAAAAACTTTAAAATTGACATACAAAAATTAGCTAAAAGATATAAATTAATGTCAAAGTTAAAACCTATAATGATAAGATTTTGATGACTATGAAAACAAAATTACTATACTATTTTTCTAAAGTATGTACTATTCTAAGAAAACTTTTTATTTAATATAACATATTAATAAAGCATGTTATTTTTACTGATTTTATATCTAAATCTTACTAATAATATCCCTAACACTTTTAAACATGTAAAACAGTTAAATCAAGTTGTTAAAACTGATTAAATTTTAGTTATTTAATTTGAACATACATCTGTTTAAAACGTAACTACGCTCATTATTTTTTCTTCAAAGTAACAATACGACGTAATATTTTGAAAATCTTGTTTAACAAAAATAAATATTTTATAATGATAAACATTTTATGAATTTGTAAAAAAAAAGTGATTCGAAGCTTAACAATACACAACAAAATAAAAAGTTTGTTCATTAAAATGTTTATTGTCACAGAAACACTTTCTAAAATAAAGTATCTTTTGTCATAGAAGTTTTTAAAGTGTCGATAATTTTCAGACAAAACAAAGAAATACCAGTTTATACAACTATAGTCAGTAGTGTAAACGTTGTAATACAGTTAAAATATTATATAAATATTATATAAATGATACTTAAATTTTTAGTGTCACAGCTAATGTTTAAACCTATCACTTGCTAAAACAAAACTAGTGTTTGTTTAAAACATAAGTTATTTGAAAAATCAAGTTTATAAAATTTCTTAAGTTTGTATGAATTAAACTTTAATTTTATTGATCTGACTTGTTACATTTCATTTAAAGAAATTTGTAAAGTCTTAAAATTTCTAAAACATTATGCGTTAATTAAAAAAGCTTTTAAAACTTACGTTCAAACAAAAGTAAGTAGCGTTTTATTAAAACAAAAGTATTAAAACTTAGTAAAACGAAAACGTTATTAACATAATCAGAAAGTTTGTCTTCAAAACTGCTAGAATTTGCTTGATTAAATTTGCTTGATTAAATGTTTAATCGAAAATAAAATTTTGATTTTATTATTTAATACGTCAATTTAAACTTTAGATTAATTTAATTAAAAAAAAAAACTTTATAATTTCAATACTTCCGTTTACCAATTAAACACAAGTTTTTGTTTAATCAACAAATATGTTTATTTGATGAAAACGAAAGCTTTTAGTATTTTTATTTATTATAGCTGTTTTAAAATCTAAATTTGATCTTTACCTAAAAGTTTTAACATGTTTTTATAAAAAAGTGAATAAAATTCAAATAAATAAAATAATTTTTATAACGTATAGTGACAAACTAATTTTTATTTGAATTAGTTGTTATTATTTTTAGCCTCTTATTATAAATATTACTTATATTAAAAGAAAAATTTTACTTAAAACATCAATATCTTGCATATAATTACAAATCAAATGTAAAAGAAAGTTCAAACTACATTATAAACAATTAATTCATTTTGTTTGTTGTTTAACTTCAGTAAACAAATTTAAAACAGTTTAAGAAGATGAAGTACTTAACTTGTTTAGGAAATGTATTTAAATATTTATTTTAAAACTGTTTGTAACAATTAAATGGTGTCAAGAAATTTAAATAAATTCAATAAAAAATATAGTGATTCTTATTTTTCCTATTTGATAATAAATTAACATTGTATTAGGCAAACAAAACCTTATTGGTTAGAGTATTTAGTTTTAAGTAACTTCTTTGAAGTAACAAAACTTTTTTTTCTTTAATTAAAAAATTTAGTTATAAACAGTGATAAAGTACATAGTATATATTTGTTTTACGGTTTATGAATTTAATTATACTAATGAAAGCTAGGATCACTTGCATTTACCAAAATTCAAGCCCTTTAGTTATAAACGAATTGCGACGCTTAAGTTCAAATAAATAATATTTAGTGACATGCTTAAGTTTTTATGCTAAAGCTTATTAATTCTAAAATAAAGTAACAAACTTTAAACTTTCTAAATCTTTTATTTAAAAATAATTCACAAATACAATATACCAAAGATGACAACATATAAATATAAGTTTAGTCACTAAATAATATGCTAATAAGATTTACTAAACATATGTTTAATACTTAAATAAATAAGTAATGAATATTTGCGTAGTTCTATTTTGTATTCTGGTTATTTATTTAAATTTATACTGGAATTTTATCAGTTTAAAATAAATTACTAAGGCTTATATAAAACCATCAATTAGATAAATTATTTAATTTTTGATTTATAAAATCATTTCACTTTTAAATTATGGTTACGTCACTTAAAACTTTAAATCTGTAGAATTTTTAACATGTTTCGTACCTTAAAATATTGGACTTTTGTAATTAATAATTGCATAAAATTATGATGTTTAATTATTTACGAAATTAATTATAAGGTTTGATTCAGAAAAAAAATGAGTTAATGATTTTATTTTATTTATTTTACTATAATTTTTCAACTTGATTTACTCAAAAACTCAATTTTTTTTATTAGTTTTAGTACCATTAGTTAGTATATAGAGTTTTTTATAAAAAAAAATATGGTTGAAAATGTCTTAAAGTAAAAATGTTTTTGTTAAAAAGATTTATTAAAACAGTTAACATTTATGGAACCTAAACAATAAAAAAACCGTACACTTATTTAAAGTGCAGTACTTTGTTTATAAGAAAAATATGAGAGTTTTTTTTCACTTAATAGATTTTTAACGGTGCTATATTTATTTAAATAAAACCGAAGTTTGAAAGTTTAACCAAAACTAATTATTAAAATTTTTTAAAAACAACTAAAATATTAGTTTTAATGTATTTTATGTACAAATTTTCAATTTAACTAAATCATTGAAACTAATGTAAGATACGTGTTTAATAACTGTATAACAATAAAAAAATTAAATTATATTTCTATCAGGTAAAACAATCAATTTAGGTTTTTGAACAAAAGTTGTTGGAACTTTTAGTATTAGTTTAATAAAATTCGAAAATTATGTATAAAATTGAGTGCAAAAATATAACAACTATACAAAATTTAATGTTTTTTGGTAGAAAAAACAAAAATAAGTAATGTTAATTTTAGCCATTAAAATAACTTAGAAAGCAATAATTATTTATAAATTTTTTAATAAAGTTGTTAAATTAACATTCTGTTGTATAATTGGGTTTTTGCTTGTTATTTACCAGCTAAAAATTTAACTAATTTGTCAGAGGCAATTGTTACTAAAACTGCTTGAATTTATTTTAGTTTTATACACTAATTTAATTTTTTAACAGTCGTTATGTCACTATAAACTTTAGATGTATGAAAGTATCAAAGTTATGTTTTAACCAGAAAAAAACATCGCAGCAAGCATATTTAGGATTTGAAGGTTGCAGTTTTGTATAAGATAAACAGTGAGTCAAGATTTCGGCTAGTTCAGTATTTGATTCATTATTTTTATAATTTTTAAACTATTTATTCTAATTTATTATTGATAAAGCTATCTAAACCTAAAATACCGTTTTGTTTTGTTAAACCGACAAAAAAGACTGCTGACACCTAAGGTTTACATTATAAATAATTATTGATAAACATTAGATTTGCCATTAGCCTACCAATTTGAAAGTTATGACTAAAGTTAAAAGATGTGTTGTTGAAAATTCTACTATAACAAACATTTTCAACTAAGCAAACGAAAAATGTTTTGTAAAACTAGTAATGTAAACATGTAAAATAATTAATTAACATATAAAAGTCTTGCTTTTTATTGCTAAATTTTAAATCTATCGCCAGCTAAAACTGATGTTTGTTTGAATATTTATTTAAAATAAAGATTGACTTAAAAATCTAAAAAATGAACTAATCAAAATTTTATAAATATCATAAACTTGGTTTTATAACTAAAATAAAAAAAAAAGGATTAACTATTTTATAGAATAAATTTTACTGGTCTATACAATTATAAACTTCAACGTAAAACATTTTCTTTGGCTAGTTTGCTTTTACCTATCTTTGATTTATAAGAAATTATATTTTTTTAATATAAGTTTCGTTACTGCAAACTGATGCATTAAAATTTGAGAAAATGTAATTTAATATTTAACAAAATTCTTGTATGCTTTTAGTACTGTTTTTATTTCTATTTGATTATTAAACATCAAAATCTAATCTCTGCTTTAAAGAATTTACTACTTTTTTTTTAACCTTTGAAATAAAATTAAGATTTTAAAACAGACTTTCATTTTTCTAGTAACAAACGAAACTTACATTGGGTTAAAAGGATTATTTGATAATTAAAACTGATTTTTTTCATAAAATAATTTAGAAAAATACTGTTACTTTTGTTAACAACCAATGGTACATGTTAAACTATTGTTAAATGATTTTGTTTTTGAGTATAATGATTCAAAGTGTAATACTGATGACTTTTTGTTAACAAATCCGTTACTTTCAAAGACTGCTGACTTTCCAGTTAAGGAAAATACTATTTACTTTTATTAAAACACAATAAAGTTATGTTATAATAGCATTATTAAAATTTTCACACATTCTGCATGACTTTCGACATATTTCAAACAAAGAAGTACTAAATAAACTAAAACTAAATTCTTATATTGATAACTTAAAAAAGTTTTATAAAATTTTTATAGATGTTTGTACTTGTGATATTATTAGATTAAATATATGAATTTACTGTTAATAATCATCGAGTAAGTTTTAAAACTGTGTTCTTAAAACAACACTTAAGCTACAATAAAAAAAACTGTTTTTTTTTTTTTGTATTTGTATTATAGTTGTGTAGTTATAATTAGAAGTAATAACTTAACATAGTCTTAAAAACAAAGATTTTTTTTTTAAATATTCTATAAAATATAACTTTATAATTGCTCTACAAGAGTAAAATGTTTTCAAAAACTCTGTATATATTAATTAAACACTTTTATTTTTTTTATCTAAATAAAACTAAATTAGTATTGGGTAGGAAACGAGTAAAGATTTAATTTTAAGTTACCCGCCTGAAACAACTAAATCTTATTGTTTTTACAAGTTGTTAAGTAGTAGTTTAATTACTAGTAAAGAGTTGCTCTGTTTTAGTATGTAGAAAAATTTAAAAAGTTTAGTATATTTTATCCTTTTTAAAGATTTATTATTAAGAAAAATACTGTTAGAAACTATGAAGGCCCTTAATTAAATTTTGCCATACAGGTATTTAAGACTACCACTACTTAACTTAAAAAAGAGACAAAAATAACAGTTAAAAACTTTCAATACTTAAGTCTTGAAATACTAAAAAAAAATTACTAAAATACTGAAAATACTAAACTAACAAGCTTTGGTCTAAATTTTAAAATAATTCTAAATAAAAGTCTTCGACTACAATACTAAGTTCTAATTTAGTAATATTAATTATACTGCTTTCTACTAGTTCAAAATTTATGCAAGTGAATTTGAGTCATTTAAGTGAAAAATCACTGTAATTTGTTTTAGTTTCTAAATAAAAAACACTTTTTAAAAATCGTTACGTCACTACCTAATTTAGATGTACAAAATTTTGATACTTTTTAATGAAAACTTTTTGATACTATACATGAACGTTGCACAAAATGCTATTGTACAAATTATAATTCAAATTATTTACAATGTTCACTTTAAAAAGAATGTAAAACTATTGTTTTCTTTTTGTTCTAATATATATAGTAAGATTAAACTAGTTTTTAGATAAAGTTGTATATTATTTTACTACAATGTACTTTACATAGTTTATGTGTTTTACAAGTAAATCGAAGTAACTATGCAATTTTTTATATTTAATAGTAAATTAATTCAAACATTTTCCTTATGTCGAACGTTATAAATATTATAGCTTAATGTCGCACAATTTCGAAAGTAATACAATTAAGAAAAATTTATAAAGGTTTAGTGTTATGTATTTTGTTAAAAAAAAAAAAAAGTGTTTGCTTTATTATTTATATTGTTACTCAATTTGATTACTAAATTGCTCAACCAAATAAACAAGAAAAGCAATAAAAAATTGTTTCAAAAATAAATTGTAAACTACTTTAGTATAGATGTCTATGAAAAAATTTAAAATAAATAAATTGAGCGAAACTATAAATTTTTACATATTTATAAAAAATAGGCTAATTTTTTAAATATCAACTTAATCAAATACAAAAATCGAAACAAAATTAAAATTTAGTGTTCTTTAAGTATATAAAACATTAATTTATTTTTTTAAGAATTAGTTTCCGTCAAAGACTCCGTCAGTGCTTAAATAAATCTATATAGATATGTAACTGTCATGGAAAATATAAGTTTTTACTTTAAATTTCTACTTAACGTTTTTTTTTTAATTTTTCATGAGACTAAATTGCACGAGGTTATTAAATTGCACTAGGGACTAAATTTTACAAAGACAAAAATGCTTGAGGGTACAAAATTGCACGAAGACAAATTTGCACCAAGAGTCAATTTAAAATCTAAACGATACATTTATGATAAAATACAACGAAAATGAAAAGTTACTGACTGATGGTAAGGGTTAGGATAATTGAAACAAAAAATTTTTAGCTGTGTAGTTGAGTTTATACTAGTTTATTCCAGTTCAAAATACATTAATATAATTTTTAGCTAACCAAGTTTCAAAATTTATATTTATACATTTTTTTTGAAAAGCTGTATTTTTAAATAAACATTACGTCACTACAAACTTAAGTTCTATAGAATTTTATGTAAATTGTCAGCATAATATTTTTTAAGCGTAAATAAAGTTATATAACTTACTTTTTAATGTTACTATGAATGTTTAATGAAGGATTACTTTTACATACACTAAAAATAAATTTTATTTGTTTTATACTTAGCTTACAAAAGTTAACTAGTAAAAAGACTTTAATAAATTTTACCTATTGCTAGTATCATCAACAATTAAACACTTGTTTTTCTGTAACGATTAGTTTGGTTATATAATTTCTTTAAAAGTAAGAACAATCGTAAGTAAAGTAAAACTTTATTCATTGAAACGTTGATAATACTTCAAAATCTTTTCCTAATATTTTCCTAATACTACTTATCTTACTAAAGTAAAAGATTTAAAAGTAAATCTAAGAAAAAAAAACAAGTTCGCCTAACTTAGTCGAATTATTTTTGTTGGTCGGGGTTGGCAAGTTATTTATGGTGAGGAAAGGTTTTAATGTAAAAAAAAATGTATACAGAAACAAATAAGTTTCGTCTTTTTTTTATTAAAAAATACAAACCTGCTCTTGAGTTATTTTCGATTTAAATAATTTTTTTTTATTTATAACTTTATATTGTTTATTTTATTCTACTTTAATTTTTTTAAGATTATTCTTTTTAACGATTGTTATTAATAAAATGCTGTTAACCCTAGCTATTAGACTATTTATAACATAATTTTACTCTTAGTGTTGTAATATATAAATAAACAAAAGAAATAAGCTGTTGAAACATAAGCGAGCAGTAATTATACAGTAAGTTACACAAGACATACAATTTCAAAACCACTAAATATATTTCGAGCACAGTAGAGTACAAAGCTAACAAGTAATAAGGTTTTACAAACTTATATAGTAACCAAGTAATCAAGTAATCATAGAGTAATCAAGAGTTTAAGAAAAGACAAAAGCAATTAGTAACAGTTAAATTCAAAAAAGTCCATTTACGTTATAACTGAACTACAAAAAAACTAAACATTAAATAAAAATGTTAGTTTAGTTGTTTATTTAGTTTATGTTTATGTTTTCCTAATGTTCCGTTTTACTATAGATCGATTATAACCTAAATTGACATACTTAATTCTAAACTGTTATTTATTGATTTTGTGTTTTATTAATCTCTTGATCACTTTATGATTACTTGATTACTTGGTTACTATATAAGTTAGTAAAATTTTATTCCCTTTTAGCTTTGTACTCTACTGAAAAAATTGCTAGAAGTATTTTAGTGCTTAGTAGTACTACTTAAATCCAAAGAATTTCGGTAATTCATAATAGAAATAGCAATACATTAAAAAATCACTGGTACTACAAAAATTCAAATTATAAATTTGTAGCTTAAAATGGACTGATTTTTTTCAGTTTTAGTTATTAGAACCTTTTTGGCTTCTAAATTTGTATAAAATTTCGTTTGGTTTATTTTATATTACAAAAATAAAATTTATTAAAAAGACTGACGTCACTATAAACTTATATGTATGAACTTGTTACAATACTTTTGATTAGAAATTACAGTAACAATAATATAATATTTAACTTTATGAAATTCTCCGGCGATATGTTTAATATTGAATGATTAAAAATTAACGTAATTTTGAATGAGAAAATTTTATTAGTTTAATAATATTTATAAGTAAGAATTATAAAAATATTTAAATTAAATTACTTACTTTAAAAAACTTTTTTAATTTTATTAAAAAGTAATAACTATAAACAAAATAATTTAGGATACCTACTTTAAGAGAAAAAAAAAGCTACATAAAAATGCTGGTTTTATTTCAACGTGTTTTGCTCATATAACTCTAAATCAAACAATTAAGATTCTATAAAAACTCAACATAGTTTTACTAAAAACCTTTAAATATATTTGTTTACTTATACAAAAAAATTAGTTGGAACATGTTGTACAGAGCAATGATAGAGAGTTTTGCGTTGTATAGTACATAAAACTAAATCTTGTTACTTTTATTGATTCTACTTATAATATATTAAAACAGAAACTCTTTAAACCCTATGAGCTTGAAAAACAATGTAGTTTTCAATGTACATCTAATAATCAATAATCAATTAAGCACTTAAATATTTTCTTTAAAATAACATAATACGTAATATTTTACATTTCATTTTAATACATTACAACAATAAAAGTTTTGAAAATCGATAAAACTAAAATAATTCTAAACGTATTAAAGCCATAGGGGGGTTTTAAACTTTTTTTTATAAAAATTAACTTTGTCTTTTTTATGAAAGCTTAAAATACTAACTATAAGCCGGTTTTTATAATACTCAAAGATATCATTTAACTTTCGAGATATTTTAATTTTTGTAAACATTTTCCGATACAAACGTATCGATCGCAAATTTTTTTGTGGTTAATTTTCTCAGAAATTTTAAAATTTATCAAAATTCTATCTCCTCCTTCAATTTCTAAGCAATCTTCTTTAAATTTTCAAGAAATGTTCCTTATTTTAAAAGGAAAAAACATTACTTATAAATTTTAATACTTTAAAAACATAAAAATTTCACCACAAAAATAATAAAATAAGTGTTTTTTTTTCAAAAAAACATATTTTTACGACTTTTTTAAACTCCAAAGTAAAGTTTTTTTTTATAAAGATTAGACTGTTAAAGTTTGAAGAAGATCGCTTGAAAAATGTAGGAGGAGATAGATTTTAAACAAAATAGTCTTTTTTCGTTGATTTAGTTTCCCCATCTCATAGGGAACGTATTTGCGGCCAAACTTTGCATGGTCATATTTTAAAAAATAATTTCAATTTTTTAAACAATAAAAAGTATCTTGAACTTCGAAAAAACTCTATAAAATAAGATCAACTTGTAAAAAACATGGCTTAATCAGAATAAAATAAAAAGTTTTCATTTTTTTATTTCTAAATAATACATTTGTTTTGTATTTAGTTTTTTTATAAAGCAACTTCTGTAATAAAAAAAAACTATCTTATACAACTTTTATAAGTCATGTAAACGTCGCAATATTTTTTTTTGAAAAATGATGTTTTTAGCCTCATGGCGTAACTTTAACTTAATACGAGCTATAACAAAGCTAAAATGTAAAGTTATTAAAATATAATTCTTTAACAGTCTAGAATCTTACGTAATAAAACTTTGTTAGTCACAGTATAGAATATAAAGCTTATCTTTTTAACTGCTACATACCCATAAAAAAAGATTGTTTTTGAGTTTTACAATCTTTACTGGTTTCAAATTTCGATAAAAAATTATGGTATTTGTTTGAAGGAATTGTTTTATGTTAAACTTAGTTTTTAAAAAAAGTTAATATTTTATTATAAGTTACGTCATTGCAAACTTTAGATGCATGGAGTTTTGATTTTTTTTTTAAACTTTCGTGTACCAACTGAACTCAAAATGCTTTATTACTTTACGAAAACAAATTAATTCTTAATGCAAACGACAGCTTTTAATAAATTTTAAACTTTTGATTGTTATTAAAAACCAAAGTTTGATTTTTGGTTAATAATACTAACATGGTTTTACAAACTATAAAGGAAAATTAAGATATAACAAAAGAATTTTGTTTGGTAACAAACTAAATTTGCACTCGATTAGAGTTTACGTGTTGAAAGGAAAATCAAAACTTAATTAGTTCAAATAAAAACTAGCATAAATAATTTAAATACCTTGAGAAAACAGTCGTACTAGTTTGACTTTTGTTGAGTAATAATATTACATTATTTAGTTTATGTATAACAATTAAAAACCTCTCGCTTAAGACTCTTAATAATCTGATATTTTTAATGACTGGAGATAATTAAGATAATTCAACATCATTTAAGTTTAGTTTTGTATTTGGTATTTTATAATTATACTGGCATTTCACCAGTCCAAAATGTATCCCCGATTATAATAACTTATTGATTGCTATATTTGTTTCTTTTTATTTTCATTGTAAATTAAATTATGTTCTTTAATTATTATTACGTCATTAAATACAAAGAAAATTAAATGTTATTCAAAATTTTATTGAAAATATTTATGATTTATATACATGAGTTTTGTATGAATTTAACTTAAGTAATGAAAGATTAAGTTCCAAAAATGTATTCTAAAAACAAAACTTAAAACGAAACAGATTTGTTAGTTTTATTGTATATGTATAATAGCTGTATAATTTTATTTTAAAGTTATAACTTAATGTAGTTTTACTAACATAAATTCTAACTTGTTTTAAATAAAATCTGCTTTAAGATGTTATAAACATAAATACAACAGTAAAACAAAATAATTATAATGAAGTTTAAAGTTACATAACTTATAAGTTTTATACTAAAATATATTTGAGTTTCAAATAAAAAGTCAACAGCTTTAAAAAGTTTACCAACTTTAATTTTTTTTAATTGATTTTATTTTGTCAGCTATATATCCTAAAGAAAGAATTATTATAGTTTTGATGTATAATTCGTACTGGTTTATACAAGTTAAAATTTCTGCATTTTTACAGTTGGCAATTATTTATCGAAAAAAAATTGATTTATGCTAAGTTTAAAAGGAAACTAATTTTTTAAATACTAGTTACGTCAGTGCTAGCGTAATAAGTATGAAATTTAAAATAATCATTTTTAAAGTAATTGATACCAATTAACATAACATTCTTTTTTTTAATTTTGAAAAAAAATGCTTAAAGCAAACAACAGCTTTTATCATATATACAGCAAAGTTATCATGTTTTTACTTGCTAACAAAAACAAAAGTTTGTCCTCATAACACTAAAATGCAAATACTAAAATAAAACTGAGACATAAAAATTTCGTAAAATATAGTTAAAATCTAATACATGTTCGCCTAATGACAAATAAAATTTGCACCAGGTTATAAAGATTTATACAATCGACAAAAATTATAAAAATGATCTCAACTTAGTTGTAAGTAATTTATAGTGCCATTTAGATTTTCTTTAATTTATAGTTACATAAATATTTCTAAACTGCACCTGTTTAGCTTGAAATAACCTTTTCTTATCAGCTCCGGTCGTTTACTTTAAAAGCGTTTTTATTAAGTGTAGATTAACTATTATCAGAAAGAACACAAAATTTTTGCTTTAAATGTATTCATATAAGTACGAACAAGTTAAATCGTTAATATAAATTTCATCATTACAAAGCTTAATTTCGACCAATTAAACGTGAACATATAACATCTTTTTATGAAAAGTGTGTTTTAATAGGGTTTACTCAACAGAAAGGTCAATTTAGTCAAAAATAATAAACAAAACAATAATACCTCATATAAACATAAAAACAAATAAAGTTAAAACAAAGTTTTATAAATTATAATGAAGTTCAAGTTTATATACTTCAAAATACTCTACAACTACAAAAGTTATTGTTAATAAAAGGAAACATTTGATCAGCTTTAAAACGTGTACCTAGTTTAACTTTTTACTTAGTTTTAGTTAGTTAGCTACATGCTCTTTATAGAGATTTTTTCTAGTTTAGAAGTACAATTTATACCGGTTTATACAAGTTAATATTACTAAAAAAGAACCAGTCATTTAGATGATGAAAATAGGTCAATTTATATTTGGTTAAGTAGAAACTTTTAATTTTCTTATATTAATTACGTTACTACAAGCTAAATGTATATAATAAAAATATTATTTTTAAAAAGATATTATACTAACTAACATAATATATGTATTTTATTCTGCAAAATAAATGTTTAAAGGAAGCAACAACTTTTAAAAGTCATTTTGTTTTTTACTTAAAAAAAAAGTTCTATTGAAACACCTAAATAATTTTTTTATCAATATATTGTTTTTCTTATAAAACCTAATGAAACTCCTTGGCATTTTTTATTACAGTAATTGTATTTAATGCATACTAGCGTTAATTTTTACATGAAAGTTACAATCAAAATTTTACTTTTACTTCATAGTATTAGCTTTCGTGAAAAAAGAGTATAATAAATCAAAAAAAAAGATCGCATAATTTTTTTTTTAGTTGTAAAAGTTTTATAAAGTAGTAAAAAATTTATTGATTGAAATGTCTAATTTAAAGAATTATTTGTAAACATATAAAAATAACAATAAAGGGTAATCGTTTATAACTAAAACTTACAATAAAAACAAGTTAAACTTACTTAAATAAATAATGTGGAGAGTTAATAGGTTTAAAAATGGATTACAAATTCATTGTTTAGTTCTGTTTAGGTATTTTGCTTAACTTCAAACAAAGCTAAATTTTGATTAATAAAACCTATTCTTATAAATACTTAACTTATAACAGCGATAAAAAAAGCATACTCAGTATAAAGGTTAATGTCATTGAAAAAGATTAAAAAAAAATCATATAAAAAAAGTAAAACAAAGTTTTATAAACTATAGTGAAGTTTAAATTTACATAAGTTCTAAGTTTTCTACTAATACTAAAATTTACTTGTAATTCAAAGATACATATCAACAGCTTTAAAACATTTACCAAAATTAGTTTTTAAGTTAATAAGCTACATACCCTTTAAGAGGATTGTTTAAGTTTTGAACTACATTTGATGATACTGGTTTATACCAGTTAATATTTATGTATAATGAAGATGTGAATTAGTCGTAGAAAATAAGTAAATTTAATTTTAGTTTTAAAGGAAACTTAACTTTTTTAATCTTAGTTGCGTCACTGCAAGCTTTATATAAATGAATTAAAAAAGCACTTAATTCTTAAAAGAAATTATACCAATTAACACAATTTGATTTTTTTGTTTTGCAAAATTAAATTTTTAAGCAAATAATAATTTCTAGAACTAATTTTATTTATACTTGCTAATAAAAACAAAAATTAGACCTTTCACTGAAAACACTCACATGTTTTATAAATGAATTAAGTAAAACTAACACATATTAAATGAACTTTGAACCGTATTATAAAGGTTTATTTACCAGACATAAACTTAATACATTACAAAAACTTACAAAAACGCTCTCAATTTTATTGTGAGTAAATAACAGTGCCATCTTGATTTTTATTATATTAAAACTATATTATTCTTTTTAAGCATAAACTTTTAAGCTCTAAAAAAACTTTTTCTAAACAGTTTCGGTAGTTTACCTAAAAAAAAGCTTTTTTAAGTAAAGATTAATTATTATCAATATTAACGCAATACTTGTTGCTTTTAATCTATTCATAGTAGTATGAAGAAATGTAAAGTTAATATAAATTCATTTCTGTCTTAAGTAAAAAGTAAAATTAATGCATACTACATATTACAAGCATAATACAAGTGACTAAAAAAGCGGTACCAGTTGTTAAATAATATTATACTTATTTTTTCGCTAGTTCAAAATGACGAGGATTTATTCGATGAATAAAAATTAAAACTACTTGCATTTCATTTTTAATTTTATTACGTAGTTTAACTTTTTAATAATCTTTACGTCACGACAAACTTTAGAAGTATAATTTTTAAACTTAAAATTAAGTAAATGTTTATGTAAACTATTTGTTATCTTTGCCTAATAAGTTTGCAGAAATAATAAAACCTTATCTTCATTTTTTTTGTCTTAGTGATGAATAGAAAATTTAGAGTTGTCTCATAACTTATGACAAAAACTTTATAACCGAAAATTTTTTGGTACAAGAGGTCCTTACACCAAACTTTTTAAGCCAATTTGGTCATAAAGTAAACCTAGAACATTGATGAAATAATTTTAAAACGGTTACAACAAAAGCAGTTTTAAAAAAAATTTATGACTTAAGATCCTAAGAGTATTATCAAAATATATTTAAAGATTAAAGCATACATAAATTGTGTTCAATTTAGATATTATTTTTTCACTACAAAAGCTTTTAATATAAAATAGTACATATTAACTTATTGTCAAATTTGTTCTTTTTTACACCAGTTTAAAATACCCCAACCATACAATCAAGTTAACTTAGACAGCAATTGTTTTTTTTTTTCATTTTTATCTATAAAATAAATTTTAAATTTCAATATTTGATAGCTTGCTAACAACCTAAAAATATAAAGTTTTTGTTGCTTTTATATTTTAAACAGTCTTTTAAAGTGTTTCTAGCAGCGCTTTTATATTGTTCGATACTTCAGAAGCTTTTCAACTTGTTTCTCTTAAACAACTTATTAATACTTTGCTCCATATAGAAATAATATATTGCAAACTTTTAAAAAGTTCTTAGTTTTTCTTCTTGATAAGGGAAAAGAAAACTTAATTTTTTTTTTAAATTGAAATTGTGTTTTTTATTTTTAGTTTAAGTAAATTTAATACATCAAAATAAAGTTTTTACATCTCCTAATAATTTCAATATTACCTATAACATAATTGGAAAACTACTAACGTTGGTTACAGAATTTATTTAAATATCTACTTGTGTAAAACAAGCGTTACTTATTTATTTGCAAAATATACACAAAAACGCAATTAGTTTAAATGGATAACCCATAATGCTAGTTTAGTTTTATTAAATTTGAACTTCTCTTATTTACGTTAATTTTTTAGTTTTTTAAGACTTATAACACCAATTAGCAATGAAAGCGTATATTGTTAATTCATTAACTATTTCTCCAGCTTTATTAATTTTAAGCTGGTTTGTACCAGCTTTAAATTAAAGTCTTAATTTTTTTGTGAAAATATCCTTGAATTAGTTTTTGGTAAAACATTTTTTGTTTTAAAATGTTCGCTACGTCACTATAATTTACAAATGTATCAGATTTTTTATAAATTTTTGTTGAAAATAGTTGCGTTATTAATTTGAAAAACATGTTGTTGGAATAAAAATCAGAAAGATCAGTTCAAAATTTATGTTCAATAAGAAAACTTAAACTACAAAACAAATTTTTGTATAATAATGCACTTGTACTGTTTGATATCGAACAGTAAAATTAGATCAATTTTAATAACAAGGTGGGAATTTGTTTAAAAAAACGTTTTTTATAATAAAAATGCTTTAGTTTAGTTTTTGCTATAGACAATAGAAAAACAGAAAGACCGAGTAATAGTTTTTTATGCATTTTTTAATTCTTAAACTTACGTTCTTAGTATGTAAGTTTATTATTTTGAGTAAGTCTTAGATACGGTAGTCTGCAATTTTTTTTGTAAAGTCTTTTTCTTATCTGTTAAAAACTACTTAGACCTAAGTCAATAACTATTAATACATAAAATATTTTTTGACTTCATGAACTTTCAAAACTAAAGTAACAAACTATGCTTAAACAAAATCTTATATTTATAAATAATCGACATAATGTAAAAGATGACAACATATACAAATAGGATAAATAAATGTAAGGTGCAGTGTAGCTTATGTTTAATACAGACACTTTAAACAAGTTTGTTCTAGTTTGTGAATAATACTGATGAGTGGCAGTAAAATTTAAATGTCACTAACAACCGTTATTTTACCAACAGAGCTTAAACTTACATAATTTAAAAACAAAATTTTAACTTTTAAACGTAACTTCAAATTTGAGCTGCATGAAACTTTTAGAAAACTTTTTGTTCTTAAGAGCTTTCGTATGAAAAAAATAGTTTTTTTTTTTTTATACACTATTAATTGTTTAATACAAACTACAGCGTTTAAAAATACTTCTGTTTTTATTTGCTCAAAAAAGAAAAAATGATCTCTCTCTCGAAACATCAGTAGTTGTTATAAATGATTAAAATTAATTAAAAATAATAAAAAGTTTTCCTTGGTAAGAATAAGCTTTAAACGTGGTAAAAATTTATTTTAAAAGATCTAAACTAAACTTTTTATTATAAAAATAAATAAAAAATATTTTAATACTGTGAGTAAACAATAATAGTAGTTTTAATTTTATTAAATATAGATTTTATTTTTTTTCAACAACAGTTTTTCAAGCTATTAACTCGCTAAAAGCTCTTTCTTAATAAATCATTATTGTTTTTTAGAATAATTTTTAAAGCCAAAGTGGCTAAAAAAATATCATCAATATCTGTTATTTATAAAATTTAAAAGCTAAATTAAACTTTTTATTACTTACTATCATTTAAATATTGTTTTGCCTTAAGTATTGTAATAATAGAATAAGTATGATAAAACACTAAACATAAATTTATTTTATGATAATTAAGATTTAAAGGTACAAACATTATATCTAAGGTTCATATTAGTATATAACTTAAATTTCAACCACTTTCCGGTGAAACGTGACAACGTACATGATTAAAAGTTTCACTGATTTAGTATAAGTTTAAACTACAGTATGATTAAATTAAATTTAATACCAAAACTGTTTGGATTTGTATCAAAATTTAAAAAAAAATTATTTTTTAATAACCAAAAGTCGCAGCATACATTAGAACAGGGGTCGGCAAACTGCGGCCCGCGGGCCAAATGTGGTCCGCAAAGGGTAAATCTGCGGCCCGCAGGCACGTTATATTTTTGAATGGAATGCGGCCCGCGAAGGAAGGTTTTGCGGCCCGCGAGCATGTAAATGTGGCCCGCTGAGCAAAAATATATTCTAAGTTTAACTTGTTTTATTAACTTAGTTTTAAGTTCCTATATAACATCTTTAAACAATTAAAAGACCTACTGATTTAGCTTATAAATGTGAAAAAAAAAACAAGTTAGCATTCCACCAGGTTTTGTGACTCAACTTCATAATAACTTTCTTCATACAACAGCAAAATAATTTCTGAAAAAAGAGTGTAAAAAGTGCTCTGAATTAGTGAAGTAGTTATATAATACTTATTTGGGAAAAACGGAATGCAAATATTTTCCATTTTGTACAAAAGTAATGCACAGTAATTAACTAAAATGTCATTACTTTACAGTTTAGTTTTTTTCACACGTTTTTTATACCTAAGTTTCTATTACAGATGCTCTATTCTAGTGTGCACAAAAAAATAACATAATAATAATAATAACATAATAAAAAAAAATAACGTTAATAATAATGATAAGAAGAAATAAGGTTAATTTTAATTTAGTTTTGACACTTTTGATTTTTTTTTTGAAGTTTTCTTTGCATTTTAAATTAATTCCTTTGCACACTAATGAACAAAGATGCCCATATATTAAACCACTTTTCATTTAATACTTAGTAGGATAAAAAATTTATTGTACATAATTTTCTAACATTATTGTTTATACATGTAATATCTAAATGTGTACAGACACATTTTAAAAAAATATATGACATAAGTCAAAAAAAAGTTTTTGTTAGATATACTTATTGATTTTTCAAACAATGTTTTTTAGCAATATAAGTTAATTTTTATGCATTGCACACTAATATAAACAGTTGCTGTTTTTGGAACTTTCTACTTAATTCAAAGTAGATTAAAAAATGGTAATTTATTAAATTTGTTTATTTTTATCAAAATAGATCAAATTCGACCAAATAAACAAATAAAAAAATTTTACACTTAGACTAAGACTATTTGAAGACTTCAAATCTCAGGTCAATTTAGTAATTTTTGAGTTTTTAGCTTGAATTTCGTTTTACTAAACTATCTTGTATTGGTCGTTCGAACTGACTTTTTTGTTTAAAGAGTGGTAAATTAAATTTACGATGAATGTTTTGTTCAATACACAGTTTTGGTTTGAATTAAAATATAATTTAAATTTTAAGTCTTGCAGCTAGTATAATTCGAACTATTTTTTGCAGTAAATATATACATATGAGTGTGAACAACTAAAGTTGCCAAAAAATCCTGAAAAAGCTTTGATTTTGACATTTTATACTTAAAAAATCTGTAAAAGCCTCGAACTTGAAAATTATCGAAAAAACCTGGAATTTTAATTAACTTTTACATATAAAGTAATAAAATTTCGATTTGACACCAAAAATCTACCATATAAATATTCTTAATTAAAAAACACATTTAAATTACCTTAACAGTATCTTTTGAATTTTTTATATTATTGAAAACCTTTTTTTTCTACCTTTAATTTAATTATATACTGAAAATAGAAGCACAAAGTTGTACTTTTAAAAACTTTATATTGGTGCATTGCACTTTTGTTTTTAAAATGTACTTACCTATTGTTGTGCTTTGTATTAAACCTAGAAATTCTTCTAAAACGTCAAAATTAAAAATACCACCTGTAATAAGTATTTTAAAATGAGCAACATCTGTCATATCAGTTTTCACGTCTTAAAAGATTAGTTAAGTCTCAATTTAGCTTGTCAGCTTTATAATCTTCAGACATTTTTTAAACACGACCTTTGTTGATATTGAAGAAACAAACAAACATTTTTTACTGACCCAAACAGAAAATATTTAAATAAGTTTTCAACTCTAAACGGTATCTTTTTTTAGTAATTAGTTTTGCTACTTTATAACTTACCTTAACAGTTTTTTTCTGATCACTCTGTAGTTACCTTAAATAATCACGTGCGTTGTTGAAACTGACTAAAGCGATTTGTTTTTTTTTCTCTTAATGAATTGAAATTAACGTATTATAGTTCTTATAGATCCTCTTATAAATAATATTAGCTCTTTTTAAATGCAGTATTTTTATTGCAGGTAAAGAATTGCCATAATGCTCAATAGAAAATAGGTTTTTCTAATTCATTAATAGCTTTATAAATTTCTATAAATTTGTTAAAAACGTTTAAAAACTTAATTGTCCATTCAAGCTGAATAGTAGTATTTTTTAGTTATATAATTAAATCACTTTTTAAAAACTTCGGTATGAACTTTAGTTTAAACAGGGTTGCCAAACAAACAGGCTAATTTAATTTCTTTTATTTTAATTCAGACTAGGTTAAGGCTGTTTAAGAACTTTTTATAAAACTCAGGTGTATTTGAAACTTTTATTTCAAAAACTTTGAAGAAATCTTCGAATTTTCAGAATAGTTTTTGTGACGGTAATGAAGTTTACTAATTGTGTTTTTTTCGTATATTTACATATTGTGCTAATATAATAATGATATTTAAGTTTTGTATTTAAGCTTGATTAACAAAAGTTATTAGCTATTTTAATTTAAAATAAACTTTATTTATAATTTAAAACTTTTTGCTTTTAAAGTGGCAACCATGTAAAAAATAATTAATTAGTAATAAGGTATTTTATTAAAATATTCCAGCATTAAAAAATTTGATTTTGCTTATCTAAAGTATAAAAAGGTATTAATTTTATTTAATTAACTTATTACTGAATTTTCTAAAGAATAAAAACTATTTAAGACACAATAAATATTTTCAAAAGCTAACATTTTTTTAAATATGAAAAGGTGGTTTATAATATAATAAATATATAAAAGTGACCCATAAATGTTTTTCAAGCTCGGTTTTCAAAAAGAGTTAGGTTGTAAGTAAATAATAAAAATATTTTATTAAGTTTAACTTACTAAGCCTTTAAAAAAGTACATATTTTATTACGATTTAAGTATGTAAAACAACTTAAATTCTATTCGAATAGATATGTATGTATTAAATAGGCATTCTATGTGTAGCTAAAAGTCTTTTAAAGTAATAAAGTGAATAAAAGTATAAATATCTCTGGTGTGACCGAAAATAAAGCCAAAAAATTACTCAAAGATCACTAAAACTAAAACTGTGGCCCGCGAAGATTATAAAAACTTGAAATTTGTCCCTCGAGCACTACCTGCCTGCCGACCCCTGTTCTAAATAAAGAAATTAAACTTAGTTTGTTCACAACGTAATAAAAAAAAGTCTTAATGGTAAAGTCAACAAGCTTGCGATTGACAATTGGTATAAAAACTATATTTAACAGACTAAATACCATGTAAAAATAACTTTAAAATTAAAAACTTTTAACTTAGAAATAATTTTATTAATTGTTTGATTTTGTATCCAAGCAAATATCATTCATATACTTTTTAAAAAGGGTCTTCCCTACAAGAGATATTCATATATTGTAAAATAGGAAACCTAAATAATTTATTTATTATGTCTGGTGCACTTTAGTTTACATGATTTTTTAAGGGTGCATGAGACTTTTGGGGTGCATGAAACTTATTTTGGGGTACAAGAATTTTTTTTCGCGCAGAAATTAAACTTAAAGTTTTTTAAAATCTCTCTACACTTAAGAAAAATTCAACCTTGATATCTTATTGAACATTTTGCTGTTAAAAAAACGACCATTTTCGTACTCTTCTGTTTCTGTAGAAATCTACTATCCTTAGCCAACTAAAAATAACTGCAGTGAGGAAATCCAATTTATTTTAAAAAACAAAATAAAACGGTTAGTATTCTGTTAATGCATAATTTTATTAACTCTTATTGTTTTTATTGTTTAAAAGCATTTTGCTACATTAAATATCACTATACTAATCAGCTTATTCAACTGATATTTTTTTAAAATTAGTTTGGCCTTAAAACTCATTATGTTAAACTTATAATAAAACTACAGAAAACGTCAATAAGATCAGGGCTATCACATACTTAGTTTTATAAGTTTAACTAAGTCTAGTTTAAAATCATGACAAACCTAGACCAATTGAGGCTAATTCTAATATTTTTACAAAAACTTAGCATGACTGACACTAGTGATAAATTACTTAAAAATTTTGAGTTAATTTGATATCTTTTAATAATCATTAACTGTTTGTTTACTTGAAGTTTTTAATTTGTAATTAATTATTTATTTTTAAAAAATATAAGATCTGTAAATGTCTAAGTTTCATTGTAATATGGATTAGTTTTTTGCTTATGTATACCACTCTTTAAGGCTAGCTTGTTACTTGTGACTAAGTCTAGTTTTTAAATTGTTTTCTGACTCAAGCAGTGGTTAACATGTAATAATGTGAAACATACTTGTTAACTTTTATTTACAAAAACTCTGGTTGACTAAAACTAAATTCAAGCTTTTTGGAAAACTTTTGTTTAATGGTAACTTTTCTCAAATATCAGGGTGTTTTTAAAAATTATTTTTTATGACAAAAATGAGTTTCGAAATTTGTTTTTACAAATAGTTTTCTATTATAGATCTTTTATTAATATAATTTTTGTTATTCTAATTTAAATACAGAATATTAATGTTTAAACTTTTACTTGGTCACTGAGAATGAGTTTTTGCTAAATTCACATTTATTCATTATTTTTATTGTCACTGAGTATTGTTGGCCTTAATAATAATAAGTTTTACAGGGTTGCCTAAAAATTTGGAAACCTGAAAAAACCTGGAGTTTGACAATTCAGGCTAAAAAATGTGAAACATGAGAAATTAAAAAAAAAAATCTTTTGAATAACCTTGAATTTTGAACAATAGTTACTAATAAAACTTGAATGTTGAACAATTTTTACTAGCTAGGTAAAAAATTTAATTGACACAAAAATTGTAACATAAAAATAAAACTTTTGTTATCATTAAAATCATTTTACCATAAAACATTTGTTTCATCATAATTTTTTATAATCTATTTAATTACTCTATATTATTTCACACAGTTATTTACCTTCCTAATTTAAATAAAATATACTTGAAAATGTGATTTTGTGAAAAACTGGTGGTAATTTTGATAACCTAAAATAAATTTGATAAAATTGGCCATAAAATCTTGGCAACTATTTTAATAGAACTTTAAGTTTTTTTTTTACCACAAACATGACAATGTTTACTTATAAGTTTTTATATATTTCAAAATTAAGTTTGTTTCAAAGTATTTTTACTTTCTTACAGTAGACTTTGTAAAAGCTAGAAGTTTAGGAGAACTCTGGTCAACTTAGTTTAATTTAAACTTTTAATGAAAAATCAGTCTGACTGAAGCTAGTATTAATTTTCATTGTAACTTTACCTTGATTTATTATAGATTTTAAATATGTAGCCATTTTTTAACTTTAAATGTTTTCTTCTCATTAGGTTTTAGCAAGTTATTTTGTTATTACCTTAGATTTTAGGTATCAAGCATCATTAAGAGTGTTTCGTAAATGACTATTAATAATGGAAAAATGTAATTTTAATCAAAAAATTTAAGTTTTATGTGTAACATGTTAATAAAATTTAATTAAAAATACTTTAATTTTAATTTACTTAAAAATTGTTTCGAATCATTTTTTTTTCTGATAATTCTATTATTTACACAACTTTAAGTGTCCTTGAAATTTACGTAAATAGGTCATGAAATTGATTAGGGAGAAATATATTTGAACAATAAATATATAGTGTTGTTACACATTTTGTCTTGTTTAAACTTTTTTGAAAGGTCTAGCTGGTTGACCCAAGTTGTTTTCATGGGTTCCATAAAAATTCCCGAGCTCTAGCATATTACAGGCTAGTTTCACATAAATCTAGTTATAAAAGATTTAATTTATATTAATTTACTTAATGTTAATTTTAACCAATAAAAATTTTTATATTTAAAAAATCTTTAGTTTTATTGGATACAGCTTTATTTTGGTTTTTTTCTAAACATTGAAGTTTTATTTTTTAATGTTTTATTACTTTTTTGTTGTTACTTATTTAAATAAATTAAAGTAAGTAGACAGTAGTATACTTTTCTTAAACATGATTTTTAAAACTTCAAATTTATTAATTTTTTTTTTCAGACATATAAAAGGTTAAGTTATTTGTTAAAAATATTTATAATTCTTAGTTTTAAAACTATTTCAGGTTAAATCTTTTCCTTTAACGTATAGCATAATGTATATTTTATGTGAGTATAACATTAGATACTATAATTTTTTTGTGTATATATGTTTTTTTGTACTTTATATATATTTTTAAAATTTAATAGTCTATTTTTTTTAATTATTTAATAAACAAGTGTTTCTAATACTATAAAACATATAAAACATATATAAGAGAAAATCCTTTAAAGTAATTGTTAAAAAATTATAAAAAAATTCAAACCTAGTAGCATAATTGCCAAACTTTTAGCTCTTTTTAAGTAAATCATCCATTTATTTGTTCAGTAATCAAAACTTTTTTATTTGTTCTTGCAACCCTGCTTTGTAGTGTTTGCATTTAATTAAAACTTATAAAAAGTTCCTGTAAAAAGATTTTGCTTAAAGCATGATATGTAAAACTATAAAAATATATGAAATCACTGTGTGTATTACTACTTTACTATTTGTTATAAAGAGATTTTTCATGCTTTTTATCAGATTAATATGTTTTTTTTATTGTCTTTATCTAAATACCAGTGAAGACAATTTATTAGATAAGTACTTTTGTAGACCTTAAACTTTTAAAAATTTAGTTAACTCAGATTGACTATAGTTAGTTTCTTTTACTAAAGTTTTCTGCTATATGAATTCTAACCTTCATTTTAGTTCTTTATTTTGCCAATAACTGATTTAATTCTTTTGTCTCACATTATCTAAGATTATGTGATAAGGAGATCATCATTTGATGTTGGTGTAAAGTACTAAAATTCTTGTTAAGAAAACAGTCTTGTTTGAAAATTTTAACTTGTGTGTTGCAGACAGTATACAGTTGTTTTCTGAAGCCAGGTAAAAAAAAAATCATAGTTTTATTGTCTTAAAAAATCAACAAAAATAAAATCTATTAGTGTACCTTGTTAAATATGTTTGACATGTACCAGATTTTGAACATGTTAGTATGACAAAAGTGGTTGAAGTATTTTTAAAGATGTTATTAGTTTTATCATTTTAAATTAAACATCATTTCTAATCTAGATAAAATAACTATAATTTAAAAAAGTTCATTACATTTTATCATTGTTAAGTTATAATTGATTAACTATATGTTAAAAAAATTACCTGCCTTGTCTTTTTTGAATCTTTTTTTTTTTCTATTTTACAATTAATTGTTTCTTTTTTTCTTTTTTAGTTTTATGGTGAAGCATAAAAATATTAACCACCATGTTTCACATTATTATAATACTTTATTTATAAAGTTGATTGCATATAATGAATACCAACAAATATAACGGAATTTTGATAAGAATATTCCAATATCCAATTATATTGGTGTTAAACAAAATTTTAGATGATTCAGTTCATACTAAAACTATTAAAAAAAAAACATTTTACTAAGTTTTGTTTTAAAATATAAGTGTATAAGTGTGATCTGTTCTTGACAGTTAAAAAAACCTAGATTCTACTATGATTTGAACATTTTAAAATATTTACATGTGAATAACTGAAATTATATTAAATCAAATATAATCAGTTTTTCAACAAAACCTGAAATCTTGGAAAAAACTGTAATGTAACAACTTAGTCTAAAAAAACCTAGAATTTAAACTTAATTACAAAACAACCTGGCAAGCCTATAACTTTAAACAGTTTTTACATGTATATAGTTAAATGTTTATTTGACATGAAAAATCTAACAGGGTTACTACAAGTTCAGGTAATCAGGAAAAGTCAGGAAAAACTAAAAAAAAATAACAAAAGTCAGGATAAGCTGTTTGTTGAAATAAGGTCAGGAAATTTAACAAAGATTAAAAAAAAATAAGATATTGGCAGTTCAAATTTACAAAATTTCTTACTTTCCAAAGCCTTCAAATGGTTAAAATCAACTAAAAATCCTTATGTCATACTAATATTGCCAAATTTTCCTAGAAGTTTACAAAATTACTTAATTTCCAATGACTTCGTCTGGTATAAATTAATTAAAAAATCCATCATAAAATTGCAAGTATTTTCTTTTAAAGTATTGAACAACTACACTACTTGAACAAGTAGTTTTAGTATGCTTTTTGGTATTGATTATATGTGCAAGGTTGCTAAAACACAACTAAGACCTGAAACACCCTGGAATTTTTAAGAATTTTAACATTAGTTCAGTAGTAAAATATTGATTTCACTTAAAAATATATCATATAGGTAAACGTTTTTTGTGTTCATCAATTTTTTTTTTATAAAACACATTTAAAAAATTTTTAAGATGTATTTTCCATGTTTTTTTACTATTTAACACAGTTTATAGCTTAAACTTCATTTTAAACTAGAAATAGACCTTAAAACGTATAATTTTAAAAACCTTTAGGAAGTTTTCAAAACCTGGATAAAAATTGACAAAAACATTTGGAAACCCTGTTTGTAGCAAGGAAACTTCCATAGTGGTACTGTGATATATACACATAAGTTTGTATTGCAGAATTTAATAATTAAAGTGTATTTCGTTTAAATAAATGATTAAGTTCTTCATAATTAAGCACTAAGTTTAGAATATTATGTAACAAGAATATGCGTGTATACTAAGTTTTAAGAGAGGTATGTTTTATTATAATTTAACTTATTTATAAAATTTTGTAGATTAGCTTGAATATTTAAAATGTTTTTATGTATAAGAGTAGATGAGAGTAGAAATATTTGTTTCAACTTTTATACTAAATGATAAGAGGAAATATTTTGTATAACAGACATATAGTTTACTTTTTTATGTGTTTTTTACAGTAACTTAAGTATATTCTTTTCTAATTGATTTTTGAAATAAGTTTTCTATAGAGAAAAGTTTATACAAGTATTACGTGCTTAAGATAATTTTTTTTTTATAATTAGATATTATAACCTTTAGATTGTTCTACAACTTTGATGTAAAATCTGACTATATTATGCTGATAGAGCTGTTTATTGAAAAGATTAATCATATACAACATCAAGCTGAAACTTATCACATTTGTTTTGTTTCAAATTATTTAGAAATTTTTATTTTTATTGTTACAATAAAGCATATTTAAGATAAGAATAATATTTAATGTAATTATTAAGTCATAACCAGACATTTTAGACTTAGTAGCATACTTGCCAAATTAGTATAAGAAGATTGCCAAATTTTCATAAAATTAATAAAATATTCTGTAAAAAGTTTTGTGCTTACAATATAATATGTAAAGCTTAATTTAATTACTAATTTAACTTTAATATTATGATTAATTTTTCTTGTAAGATCTACAATTTGATAATTGCGGTGAAACATTGTAATAATTTTGTATTAAAGTAATAATTACCAAACTATTAATTCAATAAATAGATTTATAATATATGAAGGTTTTTTAATAACCTCAGGCAACCAAGGTTTTTCTTTATAAAATAATCTTAAATTCCAATACCTAATTGGTTTATATGTAGTTATTTAAGTTTGTTTTAAATTGTTTTTTTTAGTTTTACATGGTCTTAACTGGTTATTATAAGGTTTAAGTGAAATGCTACATATTTTGTCGTTGCCTCAAAACAATATGCATTAATCAGTTTTTCTTATGATTTTTTTATGATGTTATATCCAAAATGTATTAGTGAACAAGTAAAATTTAAACCAAAAAATTAAAAAAGTAACCAAAGTTGTAAATTGTATTGAACATATAATATAAAAATAAACTTTATTAATTGTTTAAAAATAGTTTATCAATGTTTAAATGTTGTAGTAAACACTTAATTATTAATTAAACAAAAAAATAAAAATACTTACTTTGTATTACAAAAACTAAAATTATTAAATTACATGACTTAAATTAAATAATTTTATTTTACAAAAACAGTGAGGGATATGCTAAAGTTTCAAAATAGCCTAGTATTGGCCTTTAATAAACAAAACAAACAAATTTTATTTTTAAAGTGTAACATTTTATAAAATAAAAATGTTTAAGCTTCACTGTAACAACTAACAAACTAAACGGATTTAAATAAAAATTTATTTTATTGTGTAAAAGTTGTTTATGTAGAAACAATACGTTCTACTATATAGATTTATTTTTTAATTATTTTTCTAATTTAAAAAAGTTATAGCCATAGACTGTATAACTAAAAACTGCTAAAAAAATTGAGGTTACAAAATGTTATTTTAATCTGTTTAGTTTTTAAATTGAAATTAAATATTTTAAGTATACTACAACATTTTATTATATTCATGTACTTAATATTTACAGTAAATCTTAAAATAATGAATATACTTACAAATGACATGAGAAATGCTTACAAATATCATGTAGAAAAGCTTGGTTATGTATCAGATGAACACATTATTGTAAAAGATTTCTTTAAAAAAACGTATGTCAGTTTAACATGTTGGAAGAATTCAGCTGATTATAACGTCTACAAGATTGTGGAAAGCAATCCATTGAAAGAAAAACGCAACAATTTAATGTTATTTCACGGCACAAGTAATACAGGAGTTGAAGGAATATTAACAAAAGGGTTTACTAACTCTAAAAAAGGTTGGTTTGGAAGGGGTGTGTATATGACAGACTGTTCAAGAACTGCCTCAAGGTACAGTAATCTTCATGATCCTAAGATGTATATATTTGTCAACGAAGTTCTAGAGTCAGATAACCTAAAAACATTCAAACACAACAAAGATCAAAAGATGGAGGAATTCGATTTCAAACCGGAGTACTCATTTGAAAAACATTATTATGAGGGAAGCCAGCAACCAACTAAAAATGATTACAAGGAAGATGCTTTAGGAAGAAAATACAGAAACGTTGCAGTGAGTTATTTTAGTGAAGAAGATGAGTATGTAGCAGATGAAAGTCTTGTAGTTCCGAGATACTTGATTGTTATTGGTCCTACACCTGAGTTTTTGAATAAGTTCAAAATTACAGAAGTTGACTCTGAAATAATTACAGATAAAACTTTACAGGTTCCATTGGCTCATATGCCTACTTACGTTCCATTGCCTCATATGCATACTAACGTTCCATTGCCTGCTATGCATACTAACATTCCATTGCCTGCTATGCATACTAACGTTCCATTGCCTGCTATGCATACTAACGTTCCATTGCCTGCTATGCATACTAACGTTCCATTGCCTCATTTGCATACTAACGTTCCATTGCCTCATATGCATACTAACGCTCCATTGCCTGCTATGCATACTAACGTTCCATTGCCTGCTATGCCTACTTACATTCCATTGGCTCATATGCCTACTTACGTTCCATTGGCTCATATTCCTGCTTACGTTCCATTGGCTCATATGTCTACTAACGTTCCATTAGCTCATATGCCTGCTTACGTTCCATTACCTCATATGCCTAATTACGCTCCATTGCCTCCTATGCCAACTTTTGATCCAGCGGTTCCTATGTCACCTATTGATCCATCGACTTTCATGACTACTTTCGTTTCACGTACAGACTAATACGTTTGCGAAGATTGCCATCCCGAAACATCAGAGGCAAAAAATTAACACATGAGCATAATTGCATCAGCTTAGAGTAAATTTATTAGTGCTTATGCAAATTATATGTTAATTAACAAAAAAAAAACTCTAAACTGTAGTAACTATACACATCAGGTTTCCGCAAATCATTTATTTTAGTGCTTACGTTTGCAATCCATAATTTATAAACAACCACTTTTTTTTTGTGTAAATACTTTATTGACTGACGAAGTTTCGTTACTACAGTATATAAGTTGCTGAATACATACTAGAAATTTTAAAACAGTGTTAAATAGTCAGACAATGAGTTATTTTGTACATAAAGGTTTGCATAAAAGAAACATTTTAATTTTGTATAACGGCCTCTGATTGTTTAGATAATTTTTATTTAATGCTTTATTTCGTAATGAAATATATAAACGAATTGTTTTTGCTTGAACATAACAACTCGTATGTTTTTTTATGATTTTTTTCGCCTAATAAATTGTCATTTTCTTTAGTTATTATTTTAATTTACATTAAATAAGCTATTTAATAGTTTGAAAAACGATCACAATAAAGTTTTTTTTTTAATTTCATGAAGTTTTAGTGTACAAAATGTCCAGCTAACTGATAAGGTAAGTATTTAAGAAAAATAATTTTTAGTCGTTTGAGTAGCATAGACATATGTTAAGAATAGCATTTAAAGAATTTGAACGAACAATAGCTAATTTTTCAGTCTTAAAATTAAGATTCCAAATTATCATTTATCAATTAATTGCAAAACGATAGTGCAAAGTGCTGTAGTTCTTAAAATACTCTACCAGTTAGAACAACAAGGATTGGTACACTTCGGTCCGCAGGCCACAAAGCAAAAACTTGCAATTTGCAAAATATTTTCCAACAAAAATTATTCCTTTTTAAAATAAATCAAACAAAAGTTTTGTTTGAAACTTACATTTAGACATTTACTTTAATATATTACTGATGCTATGTTATTATATTTTTTAATATGCATTAAGTTTTTTTAAAACTTTTACATTTTTAATTATTAATACCAATACTAAGTTCACCTAATTATGCATTTTTCATTAAAATTTGAATAGTTATTGTTTATGTTTTTACGCATCAATGAGTTCAGATTCATATTACTGCCAATGTCTAAATGTTATTTACTGTTTTGAATTTATTTGACAAGGTCAGTTAACGCTCACCGAAACCAGGTAATAAACCAAAGCAGTGCATAAACATTTGTTTTATTAAATTTTATTATATATTTTTTGATAGAAATAGTTTTTTTTTTGAATTTCGTTTACTAAAAGTGTTTTAATTAAATGCAGCTTGCAAACGAGTTTTAAATAAAACAATGCGGCCGTATAATCAAACACTTAAACTAAAAATTTTCAAAAGTTACTTAAAAGTTAAATAACGCTTTTTCTACTGAATTTGAATTTCAGCGCTGAAGATTTAGTAGAAAAAGTTTAAAAGTATGGAGCGCAAAAACAAAACGTCATAAAGTTAATTTGAAAGAGCAAACCTTGAATTATGGAATCCACGGACTCCTACTTTTTAATTTAGAAGCTTTGTAATTAATTAAAGTACATAAATAGATATTATAAAGACAGTTTAAAACTAAATATAACACTGATTTGAAATTTCATATTTAAATATTTAACATAATATGTCTGAATAGTTTTAGAACTTAAGATATTTGTTACTAATATTACCTGCTTATCATAAAAAGTTTAATAAATTATCAGTTCGCTAAAATTTAATCTTTTTATGTATCCAAAATAAGTAAACAGACGCAAAATATTGTCAATTAGTGGTATTATAGATCTCACCATTCAAATATTGTGTAACTCCAGTTCAATTTGAGAAATCATAGACCCTATTTTTTCTCTAAAAAACAATCAATCATGTAAACAATATTATAATTTTTTTAATTAGAAATTGCATCTTTTCTTAAAAACCGTCCCAAAATTCTGAAGTACTTATTAAAAAATAATCAATAACCAATAAACGGTAATTCTCAAACTTTAAAACACAAAATAGTAAGTTTACAAGTTTAATTTAATACTTTGGTACTCTTAAAAATCTACCGGTATAAAAGAAAACTTAGTTTTTTGAAAAACAATACCTATTCTAATACAGTTCTAAAACTTTCAAATACTTTAAGGTGTTACATATAAATCTCACTTTAATGGACACGAACTAATAATCCATACAATAACTTTTTTACAACACTAAATAGTAGCACTCAATAAAGCAACTCTGTAAAATTTTGCAATCTATCAATCGATATAATAATTCTCCATGTTTGCTTTTGAAATTTCATTTTTTTTAGGGTTGAAGTTGAACTGAACTGGTATCTGACCTCTGGTCACATTCAAATAATGGGGTTCAATACAACCCCAATTCTGTTCCTTCGGTCCTCGAACTTTTGGAATACTCTGCAGCTCTATCCTGTCTTTCGGTAATTGCTCCCTGACTTTACAAATTTTGTGTGTATAGATATATTTTAAGATTAATCAAATACATAATACTTTTATAGGTGACCAATTATTCAACTTAGTATTTGGGTTTCTATTTAGCCTTATAAGATAACAACTGTTTCAATCTAATATGACATAAGAGTATATAAAGTTATTTAAAACTTAAATTGTTTAATTTTATCATAAAAAAGTTTAAACTAAGTATCATATTTCAATGTTAGTGTATCTAGGTATTTAAAAAGTAACAAAAGTTCCGTAGAGAAAAGTTTTAACAAAAAGAAAATCTATTTTGGTGAGATTAATTAATTAGCATATACTATAGAAATAAAAAGCTTGAAAAACTTGGTAACAATACTAATAGTTTAGTATATTTATATATGTCTGAGTTTCAGTAAAATTGGTTATGTAAATTCTACTATTTTACATGTATCTATGTTAAGTTGGGCTAATACTAGAAAGTTGGTAAATATAACGCAAATTCTAGCAAAACTTTGTTACTTTAAAAATCCACTGTAATATATTGTATATGTTAATGTTTTTATCAATAGTTTTTAGATAAAGTTTTTTTTTTTCAATTATCAATGTTTATGATATATTTTTTAACTATAATGATATTCTATTAAATTCAATAGTTATATTACCATTTTGAATATTACGTTTGCTAATTTTTCAAAAATTTTTATATAAGGGGAGTTCTTTAAAAAAGATCTCCCCTTATATAAGATCTATATATAAAGATCTTATAAAGATCTTTATAAGCTATTAAGTATAATATTGTTTTTGTTTTATTAATACTAAGTTAGTAACAGACTTAATTGAAAATTAATCTTAAAAATTATAAGCTTGCAATTTTTTTGGTTAAAAGTGCGAACTCAAGAGGAAATATACCGTAATTACTATACATTAGAAATTGAACAAAACTGTTGTAGAATAAATAACTAACTAAGACTGTTTTTATAAAAAGACTACTTAAATACAATACAAACCAGGTTAAAAAAATATTTTTAAAATCAAGTAAAATAAAACTTATACAAGATAATGTCTACTATTGAAGTCTAATCTAATGTGAATGATGAGCTTCATTACTGTTGTAGTCCTTCAGGGTCTGTGGTAGGAACTACCTTTAATTGGGGGAGGTCCCCTTTTTTGTGCTAAACGCTTAGCGCGTTTAGCTCTCAAGGTTTTTACTGAATTTACCTTACTCATTAGGTTTAACTTGGTATTTAAAAAGTATGTAATAGACTTAATATATATATAATTTCTTTAATGAAGTGAGTTTATTAAAAACGTGATGTTAATGTGAAAATTAGGAAGTAGAAATAATAAAGCAGCTAATAAATCAGTTGAATAAAACTGCGAATATAAACACAATAAGTAAACAGAATGTTCTACAAATAGAAATGTTCTTAAAGTGTTTAAAATCTTAAATACTAAAATAGGTCTTACTATTAAATAAGAGTTTTAAATTGTTATGTGCTTCTTGCACGATCTTATGACTGAACTAAACAAATATAATACAATAATGCAAATAAACATCAAGATCTTATAAAATGAAAATAATAAAATAGTTCTTAAAATCAATTAGTGTACCTCTCGCACGGTCTTATGGCTTAACTAAGCGAAATAACAAATAATGCTAAAGTTTTATTGTGTGTTGATTTGATAAACAATCGTCTAACGCCCCTGGCGGTCATTTAAAAACAACAAAATATACATTTTGTTACACTGTTTGCAAGTTTTTCTATACTTGGTTCTTAATCAGTCAAATATTCCAGGCTTTCTTTTGTCTAATTTTTCAAATTATAGATTTTTCTAGGTTTCAAGGCAAAGTGGCAACCCTGTATAGTTTTATTTTTTAGTCTAACAAAGTGATTTTTCAAAATAACAACTGGAAATATCATGAGCTGATAGTTAATAATACATAAAATAGATTTTTGAAAACCATTTATTGTCTCAAATAGCATATATGTCAGGTTATGAAATGGTGAGAGGGATTCCGATTGTCTATGACCTATGTCTATGACCGATCGTCTATGACCTAATAAGAAAATTATGAATAAAAGTATGTAATTTACTTTAAAATGGAAATCAAAAGCACTTTTTTTTTTTCTTTATTTTACATATTTTAGTATATTTTTTATTTTATAGACTTATTTTGTTTAAGTTTTGTCTAAGGATCAAATATTTATTAGCGAGTAAAATTTGTAAAATAGCAAGATAGAAATTAAAAGTTTTATGACTGCCTAAAGTTTTAAATTCGTCTCCCGACTTACTTAAATCGCCTCTGGGGGGGTATTTGAGAAATCCTCTTTAGAATGTAGCTTGTAACAACTAACCTTCACCAAAAATATCGACTGAATGAAGAAAAATATAAGATAAAAGCCTACCTTTTTAAAACATCTGCTTTATATAAGTAAACATTTTCAATCTTGCTTAAAAGGCAAGTATAAAATTACTTTTAGCAGCATTTTATTGTATTTAAATAAGCATACTTTTTGTTATTTTTTAGTAAATGATAAAAGTACTTTTACATTTTTTTATTGTATTCAAACAAGCATACTTCTTGTCATTTTCTAATAAATAGTATGTTTAATAAATATATTTTATAATGTTTTAGCTTTGTTATAACTAGTTTCTAAAGTTATTTTTATGTCTTTTGACTTCTTTCTAGGTATATTCAAATTATACAGTTTTTTTAAGAGTAAAAAAGTATTTAATCTTTTTATTGTAAAAAGTAACAATTGAGTTTTAAAATGTTTTTAAAATAATATAACAAAATCGTACTATTATTTTAAAGTTTTTTTTTTTATTTTAACTTTTTTTTTTTAACTAAATCAAAGACCTCGCATAAAGTTTTTATACAGCCTTTTTAAACTTTAATAGTTGCAACTACAAGTCAGTTATAAAGTTTTTAATAAGACCTTCTTTAAAAATTGTTTTGATAACCATTTTAATTTATGTTCAAAAACAATTTGTTTGATTAAGTCCATCTTTTAATTCTTGTAATAATATTGAATACTATTAAGTTATTAACTTTAAAACACATATATTTACTATAACAAAGAAATAATAAAACCTATTTAAGTTTACTAATAAATTATTTGTTTTACGAAGCTTACAATTAAAAAAAAAGAAACACTACCTCCAATTATATTTTACTTTAATTGTTTAAATTCATTTATTAAATATTAAATTTTAATAGTATATAGTATCAAAGTAGTTTTAAAAGTGCTTAATAATACTTGATGTAAATTGATTCAAAATAGTTGACTTTTAAATACAAATCGTTTTAATTAAACAAAAACCTAGTTAGGAGAATACAGGCTATAAACAAAATCTAATTAATTTGCTTACTCTATTGTTTATCAGTTTAAATGAAAATCTTTAAAAGAACCTTTATTATATACAAAGTCATTCTACTAGATTTTTTTTCAATTGTAAAAGTTTTACAAGTGAGTATATACATTTTATTTTTCTAATAAATTTTATTTTAACTTTATAATTTTTTGGGAACACTATAAAAACAATCTTACGAGAATTTAAACAAATTTAGGGTTAAAATAAACAAAATACCTGTTTTACAACTAATTAAAAAATTAAATTATAGTTAACAGTCTCATTTAAATTACCATTTAAATGTATATTTACATATTTTGTACACGGTTTATCTTGAAAAAAACGTTTTAAATACTTTAAGCTATCCCATAATAAAAAAAAGTAATTAAATATGTTTAGATAAAGTTATTACTTCGATCAAGTAAAACAATTATTAGACTTAAATCTATTAGCTTTTTCAAACATCGAAATATTAAACATAAATTTATAAATTTCACTCTATATAATAAAAATAAATTATTTAAACATTAAAAATATTTTTGACTAAGTCAGAAAATGTCATCATGTTAAAAATTTTCTAAAAGATATTTAGAAATATTTTAACATGATGGAATTGTCTTGACTGTTTCAAAAATAAGTGTACTAACAACTAAGTTTAGATTTCGTCAACTAAATAGTAAATTGTAGCTCTTACATTTTGTTACTAATGTAGTCTTATAAAGTTAACTCTATGTGATTTTTAACAGCTTTTAAGTTTTTAATGAACTATGGGTTTTATGAAGGAAATAAAGCAGGAACTAGTTTAGTTGCGTTTACATTTAAACAAGAGAGTAAATTCAAGTTTCATATATTTTAATAAATGAATTAATAATTCTAAAACCTATTTTGTAATCAGAACTTTTACATTTGTTTTACATTCGCCTGACAGTTTTAAGAAAACAAATTGAACTACAATGTTTGTGACTCTACTATAAAAATATTTGACGATCTTTAAAAATAAATTGTGATTTAATATTAGTAGGAGACGTTAACGTTACACCAATAAACAGTTAATAGTTTTTTTATTTACTTAAAGTGTTAGTAGTTGGTGATATTTACAACTCAGTTGTAATGATATATATTTCTCATAAAATATTTTTGTATACAAGTCTGCACAATAAGAAGTACTACTTAAAGTAAAAACAATGCAGATAACAAATTCTAAAACCTTTTGTCATAGAGCTTTAGTATTACTTTGGATAAAAAATATTTTACTTGTTTACTTAAATAAATAGTACAGGGATAGACTTTATTTAAGCAAAATGGATAATTTAATGACAATTAAAATTTTTGAATATACTACTATAAAACATACCTTACTAATACACAAAAAAGTTAATAAACATTATATTTACAATCTGCAATTTCTAGATAAAATTATTAAGATGATCGAACAAAGCTTAAATAAGATTGATAACAACAAACTTCATTTTTATTACTTGTTCACAAATCAACCGATAAAGCAATCTGCGTTGGCAAAAATAAAAAATAGCTTTGTTTGATATAAGACTTTGAAAACAATCGCAACTTGGATAATATTTAAATACTTGTGATTTATACCTGCATAATTGAAAAAATCATAAACTTTAGCTTCATGCTTAAATTTTAATTACATTGTTTTTGTATTAAACTCAAGTAAATTTTTTGTGGTTATTTTTACCTTTGCATTTTAGTAGGAAAACTAACAAGGTATCACTTCAAAAAGTTATTTGTAAATTGATCTATTTGTGCTCTTTGTATTACGTTTATGAATAACATTACAAAATCTTATTAGTTTTTAGTTCATTTATTCCACGTGTCTAAGAATTTATCAAGTATTTGACAGTAGTATAGATTATATAACTTGTAAACTGTCTCATAAAATTTCTAGTCTTTGCAATTGTTAAGTATTATTTTATTTGTTTGATCAACAACAAATATATACTATCTTTACTTGTTATTACTATCTTTACTTGTTTTTAAGTCTAACACGATATTTGTAATCTTATAACAAGTTATTAGTTTTTTTCAAATTGTTTTATATACAATAAAAAGATTAAAAAGTAGTTCGAATTTTCCCATCTAAATAAATTTATTCAAATGATGATATGCTATAAACACATTTAATATTTTAAAACAGCTTGTATTCTAATTCCGTGTGTATAATCGAACTGATTTGTATTATTAAACAGTGATATTATTTACAAAATAAAAAAACAGAAGTTTGAAATAAATCAAGCACTTGGTAATAATTAATAGCATTAATTATTCTCTTTTGCATTTATCATTTCACATCCCACGTTTTGACAGCTATCACACACCTTGTATTCCTCATCTGAGGACTCTTCGTCAGAGCTTTCCTCATCTTGAAACTCGTCTAAACTCTCATCATTACTCGTTTCATCTGAACTCTCTTCATTGCTCGTTTCATCTGAACTCTCATCATTACTTGTTTCATCTGAACTATCATCATTACTCTTTTTATCTGAACTCTCATCATTACTCGTTTCGTCTGAACTCTCACCATTACTCGTTTCATCTGAACTCTCATCAGAACTCTTTTCATCTGAACTCTCATCAGAACTCTTTTCATCTGAACTCTTATCATTACTCATTTCATCTGAACTCTCATCATTACTCGTTTCATCTGAACTCTCACCATTACTTGTTTCGTCTGAACTCTCATCATTACTCGTTTCATCTAAACTCTCTTCATTGCTCGTTTCATCTGAACTCTCATCATTACTTGTTTCATCTGAACTCTCATCATTACTCTTTTTATCTGAACTCTCATCATTACTCGTTTCATTTGAACTCTCACCATTACTCGTTTCATCTGAACTCTCATCAGAACTCTTTTCATCTGAACTCTCATCAGAACTCGTTTCATCTGAACTCTCATCATTATCTGTTTCGTCTTTGTCGTTTTCCTCTTCACTGGTTTTAAGATCCCCGTTGAAACAAAATTGCATTTTGGTATTTGTATTGAAGTTAAATAAATTGAAAATAACCTAAAGGATTATGTGTGTTAACTTTAGTTAAATAAACTGTTGCTCACTTTTAAATAAACAATCGTACTGTATTGATATTTAACAACTTTTTTTTTTGATACTGAGAAACACAAATATAAAAACAAAACTGTGTATAAATATAACTTTTTTTTCTTTTGTTATTAAATGTTAAGTTCTATCGTTGTACTTTTAACGTATTTGAATTAAATCATCAAACATATTAATATTTTTCCTTAATTTATGATAGTAGTTGTAAATAGCTTGAAAAAAATTTAACAACGGTGATTAAAAGTTAAAAAATATGGTACAAATAAGTGTAAATTTTTTTTTTAAGTTATTTAATTTAAAGAATAACATTAACTTATTTCTTAAAAGTAAGATTCTTTAAAATCTTTTGATAATACTTAAAGTATCACAACACTGTTAACTTGTTATAAACAGTATTTCTCAAGACTTTAGATTGATTTGGTACAAATCTACTTTAATCTAGACTGACCGACAAAAACTTTATATATACTAAAAGTTTAAACAGTTTATCTTTTTTGTTTTTGCATACAATATAGTTACTACTACTAACAACTTTAGTTTAAAAATATTTTCAATACCATCTGTTCACTTACTATTAAGTAAATAAAAACTATAAATTCTTTTAAAACACTCACATTTGTATCCAACAAAACATTTGATTACATTCGATAATAAATAAGTTTTATTGATGTTATTTGAACTTTTTGTTCAACAAAGGATTATTATAATAGCGCTACTAATAAAAGTGCTAAAACTAACATTAAGTTGATCATGAGTGCATACCCACTTAAGAAACTTGAAAAGAAGTTAACCTAATGAAAATAGCAGTGTAAAACTAACTAACTTAATTTTATAGTCATTTTGATATAAGTTATGTGTATTAAGTAATAGTATGTTAATTTACTTTATAATTTTGTATGTAGAAATTTAATGACTATGAGAATACAATTTCTAAGTATTGCTAAAATGTTTAAAGTTAAAAAATATTTGATAATCATATTCTTTTTGTTTTTAGGAATTTTTAATCAGGTTCAACATTTAATAACTATATAATTATTTTATTAAAGTATAATAAACAGCATGTACAACATATATCAAATTGCCTATCAAAAACGTTTGAATAGATATAAATATTTATTAAGTCTAATGTTTTATGTTAAATAACAACATTTGTATAAAATAGTTTAATTAAAGTACAAATAGTAAGCAAATAAAAACTTTCACTTTAAATACTTATTTTTGTTTCCGACAAAATATTTTTTTTGTTTAAATTTGTTTTTAGATAAAGTTTGCCAAAACAAATCTTAGTTTATTATGTACTTTTTTAAAGAGTTGCATAACATCTTTATGTTTATATAGAACCTTACTAAATATGAAGCTTGATATTAAAATAAATTTGTTTTAATTGACAATTAAAAAATAAAACAATTTAAATATATTAGAGTCAACTAGAATATTCGAACTTTATTTTTATTCTTCAAATTACTTTTTTAATTTCTAAAACTAAAAAAATGTTTTCAAACCCTAATGTTGTTAAAACTTTTGAAATTTTTTGAGCTTCTTTTACCTTTAAACTGGTGTATTATTTAATTTAAAAGTAGTGATGTACCGGACCCGGATCCGGACTTTATTTTCAAGTTAGAATCCGGCCGGAACCGGACCCGGACTTTTTTTTTAAATTAGAATCCGGCCGGAACCGGATCCGGACTTTTTTTTCAAGTTAGAATCCGGCCGGAACCGGATCCGGACTTTTTTTCAAAATTAGAATCCGGCCGGATCCGGATATCAGACAAAAATGGCAATATCCGGCCGGACCCGGACCCGGATAGTGAGTCCGCTATATCACTAGTATAAACTAGCCTGAGTCAGAATGAGGTTTTTAAAAACTGAAAAAAAAGAACTTTAATCTAATAATAAGTAGAACAGCTAGCCACAAGGTTTACAAATTTAGGTTTTAATTACAGTTAAAGATCTGAAATCAAGTTCTTAAACAAAATACACTAGAAAATGACCAAATATTGAAAACTGGATCAGCTCAAACTCATTCAAAATTTAAAAGAAAACTAGCCTGAGTTTTTATAAAAAACTAAACTAGCCTGAGGCAGTCCTAAATTTTCTAAATTTCCCAAACATTTTCAAACTAGCAGGGTTGCCACTGTTTAAGTCAATAAAACTAGCTAGAGTGAGTATAAACAAGCCTGAGTCAGAATGAGGTTTTTAAAAACTGAAAAAAATTACTTTAATCTAATAATCAGTAGAACAGCTAGCTAAGGTTGACAATTTTGTAGTAAAGTTGTGGACTGATTGTGGTACACTTAACTTATTAGTACTACCCATCATAATTAAATCCTACCTAATTTAATCCTACCTAACAAATACTTAATTCTAACTGAGACTACTTTCTATAATCAGACACGACGGTTTTGAGTGATGAATCTTTTATATAAAACACAACAAGAAATACTAGCATATATAAAATTATTAATTACTTTGGTAACACTTTAAAAACTGGAAGCTATTTAAATCTATATCAAGGACTTAAAACAATAAACTAAAATTTAAATAAAACTTTTAATAAAGAAGAAACCGTAAAATTTTTAATAAACTATTAAACTATAAACCTGGCTTAAATATTTAAACAATTAAACACCAGTTGAAATATTCACTTTTAAAACAAAACACTACTTACAATAAGCATACACAAAAAAGTTCAAGATATTTTGTTGCTTCAAGCTGCACACCAAACTAACTAACTGCTTACATATAAACTGCCTGTCATGTTCTGATGTTTTGTTGCATCAGTATTTAGTTTGAAACATTTCGTCATATGATTGGCTCGTACATTCAACCGTATTAACTCTAAATGTTCTCTGAGCTCAACTTTAAACAATAAATAATGCAAGTATTCATTCCAAAGTTTTCACTTTTACAACATATGTAAAGAGTTGCATTTCTAAAATGTTCATTTCATAGTTTAAATGTAAACAAATGTAAATTAGTCACGTGTACAAAATGAGCCAATCACGCTAGGTGTTTAAATTTATCTGACGAATATGACTCATATTAATTTACACAGGGTTTGTTTTTAAAAAAATACTTTTCAGTATGCTCTTTTTTACTAACTAGATCCGGGTCCGGCCGGATTTCTGTTAGGATCCGGCCGGACCCGGATCTGGACTTTTTTTTCAAATTAGAATCCGGCCGGAACCGGATCCGGACTTTTTTTTCAAATTAGAATCCGGCCGGAACCGGATCCGGACTATTTTTTCAAATTAGAGTCCGGCCGGATCCGGATATCAGACAAAAATGGCAAAATCCGGCCGGACCCGGACCCGGATAGTGAGTCCGGTACATCACTATTTAAAAGTCATTTATTATTTATAATAAACATAAATTTATAAAAAGAAATAAAAAAATTAAAAATGAATAGTTTTTATGAGCGACTTTCAATTTTTTAACCAAAGGTTCTTAAATAAAAACACATACTGTCTAATATTTTCTATTTTCAAACAACAAAATTAACAAATTTATTTGCATAATATGCATTTTTAAACTTCACTTTAATTTAGTGATTTTTTTTTTGGTTTTAGATTGTACTACTCTTTTTATCATCCATTTTATTAATAGGAGTAATATAAGTACACGTATGTTAAAATAAAATTTTTAAAACCCAAACAAAGCTTCCATTTGGTTTTTAAATGAAGTCATATGCTTTGTTGCTCTAAGTTTTACGAACAATTATAAACAAATGATTCAGTCTGTAGAAAGTTAAGTTCTTGTTACAAATATTTTAAAAGTATTTTATAGCATTTAAAACTGTGCTGTTCTGTAAACAAAACCAAAACTTAAAAAAGTAGTTAGATATATTTAAAAGGATTACAAAAATATAAAAATATATATATAAATAAAGTTATAATTAAAAAAAAAAATCACAAAAAGTTTGACAAAATGTAATTTATATGTTGATTATATGAAATTTCTATAAACAATTATCAAAAGATAAAAATTTTTCAAGTTATGAAACAAAACTAATTTAAATTTGACTAGTTACTTTTACGCAATAAGTTTCTTTTTTTAATTAAAGATATGTGTAAAGGAAAAAAGCAAACGTTACAACAACAATTGTAAAACTTAAATTAATTCAAAGATCGGTTCTATACAGTTCTAGCTGATTTTATAAAAGTTTTGTGAAATGTATGATTGCAGCTAATTTTTTTCAAAACTGTTCAATTGCAGGTATTACTTAATTTTTTAACTTTTTTTTTGTTATCTAAATAGTTGCGTTGACAAGTATATTGTGACTTAAGAGGCACAAAGTGTTGAAATTTTTTTTTAAATAAAATTTCTAAATAAAAAACAGAAACACTTACAACTGCATCCTAATACAACTAGTTTTTTTATCTAAAGGTTACGATTAGCAAAAAATATATGTCAAATTTAAGTATCTTCATAAGAAATAATATTTAACTTATGTAAACTTAACATATTTAAACTGTTTTTTGATATTGTCGTTTTAACTATAAACCTAAAAAAAATTAAAATCTAAGTATTTAAAAAAACTTACTCTATATTTAAAATAAATCGGCTATTTACTGTTATTTTAAGAAAAATACAATACAAAGTTATAATTTACAATACTATACAACTATTAAAATGATAGTTTAAATTAACTTTTTCTGAACTTTATAGACTTTATAGGTTTTGCAAGTTTTAAAATAATATTTTTTTTTCATTTACTTGCATATGCAATTTTGTTTGTAAACTAAAAAAGATAAGTTTTTTTCTTAAGTATTTCTTATTTTTAAGCCTTTAAGTTTTATACTTGACACACAAACCTGTATAGATTAAATCAAGTGTTTATTATAAAAGACGACATAAAAGCAACTTATATGCTAATTTGAAAATGTTTAGTTGCTTACCAACTACTAAGTATGTAATCTACGCTCATTATTCACAGCTTTCAATATTTACCTAACTTAAACACCAATTTAGAAGTTTAATGTTTTCGTTGCTGTTAGTTGATAAAAAGCTTTGAAAATCTTCAAAATAAATTTATTTAATGTTAGAAAATTTTACAACTTTACTTTACAAATTTCTGCTTTTATATCGTTTATATATTTATAAATTTGTTATATTTTTTTACAATAACATAGAACAGGGGTCGGCAAACTGCGGCCCGCGGGCCAATTGCGGCCCGCGAAGGGTAAATGTGCGGCCCGCGAGCACGTTATTTTTTTAAATGGAATGCGGCCCGCTAAAGAAAATTTTGTGGCCCGCGAGCATGTAAATGTGGCCTGCTGGGCAAAGATATATTTCAAGTTAAATTTTTTTCTGTAATTGGACTTAATTTGATTAGTTTGGTTTTAAGTCTCTGTATAACATTTTAAAATAATTAAAGCAAATTACTGCTTTACTTTAAAAATATGAAAACGACAGAATAGCACTCTAAGATGATATTTTTCTCAGTTTCATAATAATTTCTCTTTTACAACAGCAAGTAATTATCTGTAAAAAGAATATAAAAAGTCCTTGGGTTTAATAAGTTAGTTATATAATACCTATTTATCAAATAAACTAAATGCAAATGTTTTCTATATTGTACAAAAGCAATGCACAATAATTAACTTAAGTGTCATTATTTTATAGCTTAGATACTCTTTATCATCATTTTTTATTCCTAAGTTTCTTTTATATTATATATTTTTATTTGTAAATGTTATATTTTAGTGTAAAAACATTTACAATAACATAGTAATAAAAAATAAGGTTTATTTTATTTTTGTTTTGATTTATTTAATTTTTTAGAAGTTTACTTTGCTCTTTAAATTAGTTTCTATGCTCTAAAATGATGCTTATATTTTAAACCAATTTTTATTTAATACTTTAGTTAGTTTAAGTTTAGTTTATGCATAATTTTGTTACATTGTTGTTTCTATATGTAATATATAAATTTGTACAGACACATTTAAAACAACATATATGACATAAATTAAAATAGTTTTTGTTAGGTATACATTTTTATTTTTCAAACATTGTTTTTGTCAAACTTTGTTAAATTTTATGCCTTGGATATCAATACCAACAATTGCTGTTTTTTGGAGCTACCTATTTAATACAAACTATTTTTAGGAATAGAAAATTTATTAAGTTTGTACATTGTTTATCAAAATAGTTCAAATTCAACCAAATAAACAACTAAACATTGCCACACACTCAGACTATCACTGTTTGAAGACTTCAAATCTCAGGCCAACTAAGTCATTTTTAAAGATTTTGGCTAGAATTGCATTTTGTATACAAAATATCAGGAATTTTTTTGTTGACTAAGGCTAGTTTTTTTTGCTCAAAAGATTGGCAAATTAAACGTATGATGTATGTTTTGCTCAATCCACAGTGTTAATTTAAGTTATAATATATTTTAGATTTTAAGTCTTGCAGCTAATATAATTTAAAATATTATTTACATTATTGTGAACAATCAGTGTTGCCAAAAAAAAGAATCCCGGAAAAGCTCTGAATTTGAAAATTTATACTTAAAAATTCTGGAAAAAACTTGAATTTGAGTATTTTTGACAAAAACCCGGAATTTCAAACAATTTTTACATGTTAAGTAATGAAATTTCGATTTGAAACAAAAAAACTACCGAATAAATACTTTCTCATTAAAAGATATAATAAAGTAACTAAACAGTATTTTTTAAGAAATTTTTTAACTTTTATTAATCTTTATACTAAAAATAAAAGAAGAAATTGTACTTTCAAAAACTTTGTATTGCTGCATTGCATCTTTACTTGTAAAATTTCACCCATTGTTATGCCTCGCGTTGGAACTAAACCAAGAAACTCTACTAAACTGTGAAAGATAGTAAAAACAACTCTAATAAAATTCTCAGATGCGCAATAGTTTTTCTTTCAGTGCTTTCATGTTAACAGGTTGATTAAAGTCCTAATTTGATTTATGCGACTTTATAACCTTAATGCATTTCCTAAACACAACTTCTTGTTGTCATTGAAGAAATAAACAAAAGTTTTTCGTTATCGCTAACAAAAATTCTTTGAAAAAGTTTTCAATTATAAACGGTATTACATTTTAAGTATTAATTTTTGCTATTTTATAACTTGCCTTAACAATTTTTTCTGAATTTTCTGTAATTACTGAAGATGATCATGTGCTTGTTGGAACTGACTTTGGTGATTTGTTTTTTTATCGTTTCTCGGAATAACTCCTAACTAACGTTGTTTTATTCTTGTAGCTCGTCTTATATTTTACAATTAGTATTTTCAAATGCAATATTCTTATTGCATATAACGAATTGCTATAATGCTTAATAAAAAATATTTTTTTCTACCTCGCTAATGACTCAATAAAGTTTTATACTTTTGTTAAATTTGTTTAAGAAACTTAATTGTCCATTACAGCTGACTTATAGTTTTTCTGTGCAAAAGTATATCCGTGCAGTTTTGTCCCCTCGTGCAATTTTGTACGCTCGTGCAATTTTAACACCTACTCATGTAAATATTATTTATTTATTTTTATTTTTTATTGAAGTTTAGTTTAATTTTAATTTAAGTTTTCATCAATACTTGTTTATTCTTTGATAAGGAATATTTATAAAAAATGAAATTCAAGTTTTATTTTAATAACTTTTTTTTTAAATTTTATTAGTTTTTGAACACAATAATTTAGTTTTAATTAAAAAAAAGCTAAATAAATTAAAAGAAAATATATAAATAAAATTAACATAAACCTAATTAAATTAAAATTATTTACAGTAATAAATACTTATTTAATTTTTTAAATAAAGAGTTTTATATATTTTTTTATTTAGTGATTTTAAGTTAGTATTTTTTGTGCAAAATTGACCCTCCCTGCAAAACTGTCTGTCGTGCAAAATTGACCTTCCGTGCAAATTTGTAACTCGTGCAAAATTGAACTTCCGTGCAAAATAGTCTTGGTGCAATTTTGTGCCCGCGTGCTAACTAGCATTCGTGCAATTTTGTACAGTCGTGCAATTTTGTTCTCGTGCAATTTAGTACCCACGTGCAATTTAGTAATCTCGTGCAATTTTGTCTTCGCGCAATTTAGACCCGTTCCCATACAAACAGGCTATTTTAAAAGATTGAAAACTCAGGTGTGTGTAAAACTTTTATTTCAAACACTTTAGAGAAATCTTCCAATTCTCAGAATTGTTTTTATGACTGTAGTGTAGTTTACTAATTGTAATTTACACTTTGTGTACTTTTTGATAATGATGATATTTTAACTAGGTATTTAAGCTTGATTAACAACTATTTATTAGCTTCTCAAATTTTAATAAAATTAGGCTGGTTCGATAGAATTCAGACATTTTTGCATTTTAAGTGGCAACCATGTAAAAGACTAATTACTAATAAAACAAATTATAAAAGTATTTGAGAATTAATTATGTAAAAGAATTAGTTTTAGCTTTCTGGAATAAAAACAGGTATTAATTTTATTAAGTTAACTATCTACTAAATTTATTATTAAGTTTAAATTATTTAACACGCAAAAATTTTTTTTAAGTAAGTATTTTTAGAAATATTAAAAAAGGGTTGATAACATAACATCTGTATAAACGTAACCCATAAATTGTCTTTCAATTTAAGTTTTTATAGAGAGTTAGGTTGTAAGTAAAGTTACAAAAGTATTAAATTTAACTTATTAAGTGCTTATAAAAGTACATAGTTTATTAACACTTAAATATATTAGTCAATGTAAATTCTAATCTAATTTTTATTAATTTAAATAGGCATCCTATGTATAGCTAAAAGTCATTTAAAATAATAAGGTAAATAGAAGTAAAACTTTTCTCAAATGTCACTAAAACTAAAACTGCGGCCCGCGAAGACTTTGGAAACTTGAAATTTGGCCCGCGACTACCAACTGCCTGCCGACCCCTGCATTAGAAGTATAAAACTTTAACATTATTTCGATAATAAACTACCAAAGTAGTAGATTTTGGTAGTTTTAGTTATAAAGTATTTACTTGTTAAAAACTTCTGTTTTAAATACACATTTTTCTATAGTTTAAAATAAAAGAAGATTTATTAAATAGCAAAATCATTGTTAATTTTTTATGACAATTCAGTTTAATATTTGGTTGAAAAACTATAAAATAAAAGTGTTTACCGTTTTATATCACCATTAACAAAACTTAGGCCTATCAACAGCTAAAACAAAGATAGTTTTTCTTTTAATGTTCAGTTTGAATAAAAAATTGGTTGAACAATACAGAAACCTATCTAATCGAAATCCTGATAGTAACGGTATAAAACATTAACCTTGGTTTTATATTCACTACTTTTTTTTTAAGTTTTTTTATAGTAAAAATTATACTGGTTTGTACCCGTTAAAAGTACTGAAAACGAAGAAATGCACTTATATGTCAAGATTGCTTTAATTTGTTTTTAGTTTTTAATAAAATTTAATTGATAATGAATAGTTACGTCACTGCAAGTATTAGATACAATAAAATAAACTTTTTCTATTTTAGAAATTTTGTATACCGATTGGACACAACTATTTGTATTTATTCTATAAAAATTAACGTGCAAACAACTTTAAGTATTATTTTTATTTTATTCTCATTCCAATAAAAAATCTAACTAGCCTAAACCTAAAATTTCACATTGAAATTCGTTTTATAATATTTAAAGAAACAATAATAAAAATAAATCTTTTTTCACCTGATAACAAAATATTATTACAACTGATTAGATATTTTATTGAAAAAAAAAAACGAGACTTCATTCATTTATATACGAACTTACAAAAACTCTATATAACACTGTTAGTAAACAGTTGTACTACTTAAAATCTTATTAAATTATAATTTAACATGATTTATTTTAAGTAAAATTATTTAAGGTGTCTCACTAAAGAATATGTCTATACAAAAAAATTGCTATTTAAAAACTTCCCGTTTAAAGTGAAGATTATTTATTATCAATAAAAGGTTTTTTTGCCTAAAATCTTGTAATAATAGCATAATTAACTTTTATTATTTAAAAGGATTTCAATGTTTAACCAAAAGTAGAAGACAATCACCAAATTATAGAAAACTTAAATAAAACTAATAGATGCGTAAAATTTCAACTGGCTTTTCACCAGTCTAAAAAAAAGAAAATTAAATAGTTTAATAGTTATGTAAAATACTTTATTTTTATTTTTTTCAAAATAGAACTCAATTTTTTATAAACATTACGTCATTACAAACTTAAAATGTATATTTTTTTAGACAAAATTTTATTTAACAAAACTAATTAAGTTCTGTTTTAAGATCTTATTTAAGACATTATACCTTTTTATCTCAAATTAAAATCTTGACATAGTTTAAGTGGCATACTTACTAACATGTTAAAAATATCAGCTTAAAAAATACTATACAATACCTATATGTTTTGCAAGTTAAAATTAAAATAAAGATTAATACATACCAAGGTGACATTGATTATTCTTAGTCTATACCAAACTATATAGAGTAAATTTTTATTTATGATTAATATTATTATGTAAATAAAAGTTTGACAAATTAAGCCTTAATTAAAAAAAAAAATTCTTTAAAGTAGTTTAAGTAAAAGAACCAATTCTAAGTTTAAATTAAAATTTATAAGTATAAATTCAACTATTAATAAAGTTAGGAGCTTTCTTTATAAAAATATTCTTTAAAAAAAATAATCAGTTTTAGTATAACCTTTATAGCTACGGTAGCTTGCAAACATTTCTTAAAACCTTTTTAAAACTGCTGAGACCCTAATTTATAAAAACATTAACTTTTAACATCCTGAAGTGTTTAAGCCTGAAGTTTGTGAATTTTTAAAATTAAAGAAACAACCTATAATTCAATAAAACTTATTTTTGTATATAAAAAAATTATATTATTTATAGTATATATATATATGCAAATTAAATTAATGTTTAATGAGTCAATAAGTATAAGTAGTTAAAAAGTTATAATATTTTCACAAGTATGTTAATGTACATGATGTAGTACTATTACTGTTTATAGCAAAAATAATATCAAAGTATTTTATTTTTATAGGAACGTTTAGTTTTCAAAAGTCGTTACGTAAATAAAAACTTGACTATTCCGACGTTTAAAGTAATATTTTGCAATGAAAGTTGTATTTATTTCTGTTGCATTAACTAGCGTTGTATCAATAATCTAAAAAACAAGATTCATTTAAAAAACAAATTAAATATAAACTAATATTGTTATAATTTATCTAACTGTCGACAGCTGATTTAAATTAAAGACTGTTCTTATTAAGAGTTTTTATCGTTACGAAGATTGTTGCTTTTAGTATTGTGATAACATTATAAGTAGGTTGTGTAACAAAATTATAGGCATTTTGAGATAGTAAAACCTAGAACGTATGATGGACTAACACATGTTATAAAACAAGCTTATAAAAAAATGAAATTAATTTATAATAACTTCCATATTAAATAAAGTAGGAGCATGAATCTTATTTTACTGGTTTCCAACTGTTCAAATTACATTATCCACACAGTCCAATAACATCTTTTAAAACTGCTTGGATTTACATCTAAGTTAATAAAAAAAATATTTTTTTTTACTTATCATTACATCACTACAAATTGTAAATTTTTTAAATCTAACCAAATTTTATAAGATTAAAAAGTAAAATTTACCTAAATATACTGTTGGATTAATAATCAGTAAACAATTAAAAAAATAATTAGTTAGAAATTAAACTACATTAGAAAAGTTATTTTTTGAATTACAAACTTATTAAAATTTAAATAACATATGTATTATCTTTTTAAAAATTATAACTTCATTGTTAGTTTTACTAAAATATTTTTACAATTTTTATAGCTGTATATTCATAAAACAGATAAACAAGTGACTTTTATTTTTTCTGGTCCGTATTACGTAAGTATAAAGGCAAATTAAAACTAAAGGGTTAAAGTATTTAATTTAAAGTTTCTTGCTTAAAATAACAAAATTTTATTGTATTATACTAAATACAAACGTTAACTAAACAACTAGCAAAGTTTAATTCTAGTCTAGTTAATTCAAATTAAAAATATACAACTTGAATATGTAATTAAGTAAAAATTAACTCAGATGTTAACATTTATGTTTTTATGAATGTGAGAAACCTTTTATTAATCATAAAAGTTTTAAATTTCTTTTTTTTTATTTGAAGTTAATAAACACAGAGGTTATATAAAAGTATTTTTAAAAGTATTTGTTGGACTAAGAAGCCTTTTCTAAAGTAAACTTTATCCATATATTTTTTTCATAAAGCGTTTATTAATGAAAAGTTTTAATCAGACTAGACATGGTATAAAAACTCCTATAAAAACATTATGATGATGGAAATATTGCAATGGTTGGCTGTTAAAAAAAAAGGTGAAATATTTTTATAATCAACCTTTTTTTTTTAATAGTTTTTTTACGCTTTATGCACACTAGACCAATTATGTATTTGGTTTGTAACCTTTAACTTTACTTAGGAATTACTTTACAGTATGCTTATAAAAACAAATAGTTCGTTTTCTTTTGATTTACGGAAAAGTTTTTATTTTTGTTTATATTTCGCCGATAGCAGTAATTATATATCAACAATAACTTACATCAAGCAGTTCCATACTAAGATAGTTTTTAATTTAAAGTTTATATCGGTAAAGTGTTTGTTTTTATATTCATTTCATTTAGATTTACTTTTACATACAAAATATCATTGTAATGTAAAAAATCGTCTTGCTTTAAAAATTTGGTTTTATACACAGTTTTGAACTATTACGTCATAATATATTGTTTAAATTTTATTTTATTTACTTTGTTGCATGAATGTGTTTAGTTCTGCTAGTTTAAAGTTCACTGAAGAAGGACTGTTGTCCGAAATTAATTTGAACAAAATGTTGCAACAAACTTGTAGATTTTTAAACCATCGTTTATTATTTTTTGTAACTTTTAGTTTACAAATCCTTATTTATATGTGAGTAATGGTTAACGTTAGTATAGATATACAGCTGTATAGTTTGTAAACATTTCAATCTTTTCAACAAAATTATCAAAACTGTAGTTGACTGCAGTACTTGCGATTAACCTCTGCTTATAGACCGTTGCCAACATCTTAGTAAGAGCAAAGATTAATTAAGTAAGAAATTTATAAGGAAGCTTTATTAAATAGCTATAACAATAATGAACAAATTTTAATACATTAAATATAAATAATCCTTTTTTCGAGCTTAAAAGACAACTGAATAGTCAAAAAAAATGCAAACTGAATTTAGTGTATAAAATATACAAGCATAGCTAACTTAAAGTAGTAAGCCAAATAAATATACATACATAACTGATTTTATTTTTATTTTTGGTATATATTATGCGACACCGATAAAATTTAGACTTTAGCTAGTAAACGTTATAGCTATAATGTTAATCTATTTTCAATAAGCCTCAATAAATTTATGTCTAATCATTTTACGTGTTTCTAGTTTATATATTTTTAAGAAAAATTATTTTGCTAAACAACTTTTTTTTTAATGTTATATGTTTACTCTCTATTTAGAAACTCACTTTAACATGATGCGGTAACTAAACCTGAAATAATATCTAAACTGACAGCATACATTGGTTACTGATAACATTTAATGTCTTTTAATAATGCTAACTAGAAAATAAAAGTTACTTAGATGATAGTGGCTAATTAGTCTTTTATTAAAAACTTATTGTAGTTAAATAGTAATTGTTATACTGGTTTGTAACAATTCAAAATATAAAGTTTTTTACAAACTTAGTTTATTTAAGTTTTCTTTGAACTTATATTTACTTTACAACAAAATGTCGCTTTGTATGAATCGTTACGTCGTTAAAAGCTTAATATATGTAACATATTTTTTTAAATTTTTCTTATGTAAAGTTGTAATTTTTGCATGATTAAATTAAATTTAACAACATAAATATATAATCATTAAAAATTGTCAATAAAATTATTTGAAAAAATAATAAAAATCTAAAGTTTGTTAAGTTATTTAACTTTTGTTGTTATCTTATAAATTATAAGTCTAACAACTAGAAGCCATAATTAACTAAACACATTGTTATTTATTGAGAAACAGTAAAGTTAATGAACTTATAACAAAAATTTAATTGAAAAATGCTTTAAGTAAAACTGTTTTAAATGTTTTACTAAAATTTTGTGCACTTTCATAAATGTAAATAACTAACAAAGCGTATAGGTTTAAAAGTATTGCACTACATTAATTAAAATATTTATTTCTCTAAAATTTGTTGATATAAAAAGTATCTCAAAAACTAAACGCTGTTTGTTATACAGTTTTTTTATTGAGATTCTACTTAATAAACACATCTAAAATAAACAAGCAAAAGCTATTTTATATAACTATAACTAACTATGAAACGTTGTAAAAAATTACCATTATATTTGTTTACCAGCTTAAAAATCAAGCATGTGTTTGTTTTATTGTTAAGTTACTATAGTAAATTGCTTTAATAATCAAGAAACTTAATTAAAATAAATTCTAATAGTTACTGTACAAAAGATAAAGGTTGTCCTTCTAACCACTACAAACCTAATAAAAAAGTTTATTTATAAATTTATGTATACTAGTTTATACTAGTTATAATTAAAACGGTTCAGGAAGTTTACTTTTAATAAATATTGCTTTAATTTATATTAAGTTGATAGGAAAATTTATCTGGTTAGCTTTAATTACGTCACTGCAAATTTTAATACATTACACATACATTAATTTTAAAGATTTTTTTTAAACTTTTGTATTTCGATTTACACAATTTGCTTAACTTACTCTTCGGAAATAAAGTTTTAAAGTAAACAACAAATTTTATGATTTTTTTAAATTCTCAATTAAATAAAAAACTTGATCTCTGCGAAAAAAAAATTCGAGCGTTTTAAATAAAATTAAAACAAAAGAAAAGAGTTTTTTTTTACCTTGTCACGAGTTATCTTTGAAACTGATTAAACGGTTATATAAAAAAAAAACGAAACTTAATTAATATAAAACTTACAAAAATGCTATTAATATTGTTAGTAAACAGTAGTAGTAGTATAAACTTTATTATATGGTAGTTTTACAACATCTACCTTAAGTATAATTTGTTTTGGTATCTCGCTAAAGACTATGACTTTCGAAAACCGTTGCATTTAAAAAAGACTTCACGTTGAAAATAAATAGTGTTTTTTAATCAATAATAGATTCTTTTGCTTTAAGTGATGTAATATAAGCATAATGATTATATGACAATGTTTTAAATGCATTATTAAATATTACATGCTACAAAGTAGAAATAGCTCAAATAACAGGTACAGGGCTTCAACAGTAGTTAGTAAACAAAAAGCTTATTTGCGTAAAATTTATTCTGGCTTTTTACCAGTTAAAATTAAGGAGAATTTAAATTTGCCAATTATGTTGCAAAAATGATTCTATTTATTAATATTATGAAAGTTAAATTCTATCATTTTAAGATCTTTACGTCACTAAAATTTCAAGTATTATAAAATTAAAGAACATTTTTGTGATATAAATTTACACAAATTAACTATTAAAGAATTACTAGCAATCAAACTAAAAAAATAGAGCATATGTCACAATAAAAACATTTATTTATTGCGTTTTTATTGTACTTGTATATTGTTAAATCGAAGTAAAATCTTAACAAAGATTTAGTGGCATAAAAATTTACCTGTGTAAAAAATTCGGTTTTAAAAAAAATAATTGCTTTACAAAACTTACATGTTTTCACAGCTTTAAAATAAAAAATAATAATTAATAATTAATAATAATAATTAAAAATAAAAATAACGATAACAAAAAATTGTGCGACCTACAATTTGCTCTTTTATATGTTTAAATAATAAATAGAAGTAAAGTATAAAAATTGAGAGTTAGTTCACATACCTTGGTTGAGCAATAACTAAATTGAAGTTAATTGAAACAAATTGATATGACTTATTATCGTTTATACAGAGTATTGCATACAAATTTTTTACTCAAAAACAATATATTTTTAAATTATATAGATTTTATCTTTAGTCTCGTTAAAAGAAAATTGAATTCTACACTTTATATGCAAGTTGACGTAAACTACATTTTTTTAGTTATAAAAGCTTTAAAACTACTATAAACAAAACTTTTACTTTATTAAGATAGAATTTATAGCACTTATAATAAGTTTCCAGTGATGAAACTTTTCATTTTAAAATAAATGGATTTGTGATAATAGGTTCAAAATTAAAAAAAAAACTTTAAGTTTGCCTTAAACATTGCCAGTAGTTTTTAATTTTAGTAAAAATTTTAAAAATATATTTTACTTTTAAATAATTTTTTGTCGGTACAAATTGAAATGTAAAAAATTTTAATCAAAAAAATTGTGGTTTTTGTGCAACAAACTTTAATAAATTATTTACTAACTGGTAAATTTAAGTAAGTAGTTTTTTTTTAATTTTAATCTTAAAATAAAACTTATTTTACAAAAAAAATATTTTAGTGTTTTTCTATTACTTTATACAGAAGTACAAGTTTAGTATAGTTGTAATAGTATAAATTTTAACTGTTTAAGCAATTCAGTTAAAACTTCCTTAAAACTTGTTTAAATACTAAAATCATTTTAAAAGGTTTTAATAAAAGTTATTTTAACACATACGAGAAATATATTAACCTTTATTACCTCTATGTTAAGTTAAATTTGTTTTAAGTTGTTAAACAACAGCTATTAATTTGGATATTTTATTTTAAAGTTACTTGCATGAAATAAAAAAATCACGTTTTTCCGTTAATGGTTGCGAATATAAGATAAAGTATAGTACAAAACAAATAAAAAAATATAATTTTTTTCTTTTGAATATTTTTATTGTTTTTTGTAAACTCTGCATTACTACAGTGGTATGCTTTTTTTTTCAAAATTTCGCCCTTTATTGACAACAAGCTACCGAAACCTGAAGTAAAATTAGCACTCGTGCTAAGAGATCGTCTATCAATTTTCAAGACTCAAGTTTGCAAAACTTATATCTAAAGAAGCAAGCTATACAGTAAAGAAAAAAATTTTCATTCCATACACTGTCTAACGCATACATATAAAATATATCTAAGTTGACGGTGTATGCGATTATGAACAAAAAATATTTTTTACATGCAACATTTTTAAAAATATAAGTTATTTTAATTAAGTTAGTTACTTTCAAATATAGTTAAGCTAATAACACTCTATTACTACTCAGTTATATATTTAAATATATACAGACTTTACATCAGCTTAAAACAACATATTTTTAAAGTTTCTAAAAATTTTATCTTTTATGCAAAGCAAAAAAAATACTTTCAAAAAAACTTACATCACAAGAAATTTAGGTTTGTTTATTTATTTGTACGAATTGTTTGCATATTTTTAATCATAAATGGTTTTGATTTTAATGAAACAACTTGCACAATTTTTACATGTTAATAAATATTAAAAATCAGTAAACAGAATTTTAATTTTATTTTGGAACTACTATTCGTATAACTGTTTTATATTTAAGTTCTTAAGTCATAAAGTTTTTACTCAAACAACTTAGATTCTACAATTACCCAGCATAGCGATAGAAGTAGCGTTTACCTTATATCGATTAAGTTTTAACTGAAAATGAGCTTAAAATTATGTTGTATGTATAACTTTAAATTTTCAACTATTATACTAAACGGACACACATTTTTATTGACATAATTAATTCGTATTTGTATTTGTAAGTGTTATACATATTCTATGTAAAGCTTTAATCTAGTATACTATGTTATATAAATAATATAATTCTATACTTAAAAAATCCAATGTTTGTAGAAAAACCAACATAAAATTAAAAAAGTAATTTTGATGTAGTTACGCAAAAAATTCATAAAGACCATTTTAATTAGTTAAAACAAAACTATTTTACTTTTTTTTGTTTGTCGTTCTGAAATATACGGCCAAACCTTATTGTTTACAATGACTTTAGTTACAATATTTCTTAAATAAAGTTTATAACACTTTTAAACAAAAATTACTATATTATTTTTCTAAAGTATGTACTACTCTAAGAAAATTGTACAAAACTTTTTACTTAATATAACATATGAATAAAGCATGTTATTTTCACTGATTTTACTTATAAAAAATTACTAATAATATCCCTAATACTTTAAAACATGTAAAACTGTTAAATCAAGTTTTTAAAACTGATTAAATTTTAGTTATTCAATTTGAACATACATCTGTCTAAAACGTATCTACGCTCATTATTTTTTTCTTCAAAGTAACATTACGACGTAATATTTTGAAAATCTTGTTTAACAAAAGTAAATATTTTATGATGATAAACGTTTTATGAATTTGTAAAACAAAAGTGATTTGAAGCTTATTAATACACAACAAAATCAAAAGTTTGTTCATTAAAATGTTTATTGTCACAGAAACACTTTCTAAAATAAAGTATCTTTTGTCATAGAAGTTTTTAAAGTGTCGACAATTTTCAGACAAAACGAAGAAAAATCAACTTATACAACTATAGTCAGTAGTGTAAACGTTGTAATACAGTTAAAATATTACATAAATGATACTTAAATTTTTAGTGTCACAGCTAATGTTTTAACCTATCACTTGCTAAAACAAAACTAGTGTTTGTTTAAAACATAAATTATTTGAAAAATCAAGTTTATAAAATTTATTAAGTTTGTATGAATTAAACTTTATTTTCATTGATCTGACTTTTTACATTTCATTTAAAGAAATTTTTAAAGTCTTAAAATTTCTAAAACATTATGCGTTAATTAAAAAAGCTTTTAGAACTTACGTTCAAACAAAGGTAAGTAGCGTTTTATTAATACAAAAGTATTAAAACTTAGTAAAACGAAAACGTTATTAGCATAATCATAAAGTTCGTCTTTAAAACTGCAACTAACCCGCTAGAATTTTTTAACTAGCTTAACCAGTTAATGTTTTACTAGAACAAGCAATATTATTTGTTTGGAAGATTGCTTGATTAAATGTTTAATTGTAAAAAAAAATTTGATTTTATTATTTAATACGTCAATTTAAACTTTAGATTAATTTAATTTAAAAATAAAGCTTTATAATTTCAATACTTCCGTTTACCAATTAAACACAAGTTTTTGTTTTATCAACAAATAAGTTTATTTGATGAAAACGAATACTTTTAGTATTTTTATTTATTATAGCAGTTTTAAAATCTAAATTTGATCTTTACCTAAAAGTTTTAACATGTTTTTATAAAAACGTAGATAAAATTCAAATAAATAAAATGATTTTTATAACGTATAGTGACAAACTAATTTTTATTTTAATTAGTTTTTATTATTTTTAGCCTCTTATTATAAATATTATTTATATTAAAAAAAAAATTTTACTTAAAATATCAATATCTTGCAGATAATTACAAATGAAATGTAAAAAAAAATTCAAACTACATTAGAAACACTTAATTCATTTTGTTTGTTGTTTAACTTCATTATACAAATTTAAAACAGTTTAAGAAGATGAAGTATTCAACTTGTTTCGGAAATATTTTTAAATATTTATTTTAAAACTGTTTGTAACAATTAAATGGTGTTAAAAAATTTAAGTAAATTCAATAAAAAATATAGTGACTCTTATTTTTCCTATTCGATAATAAATTAACATTGTATTAGGCAAACAAAACTTAATTGGTTAGAGTATTTAGCTTTAACTAACTTCTCTGATGCAACAAAACTTTTTTTTCTTTAATTAAAAAAGTTAGTTATAAACAGTGATGAAGTATATAGTCTATATTTGTTAAACGGTTTATGAATTTAATTATACTAATCAAAGCTAGGATGACTTGCATTTACCAAAATTCAAGCCCTTTAGTTATAAACGAATGGCGATGCTTAAGTTCAAATAAATAATATTTAGTGACATGCTTAAGTTTTTATGCTAAAGCTTATTAATTCTAAAATAAAGTAACAAACTTTAAAATTTCTAAATCTTTAATTTAATAATAATTCACAAATGCAATACACAAAGATGACAATATATAAATATAGTCACTAATCAATATGCTTATAAGATTTACTAAACATGTTTTTAATATTTTTATATATAAGTAATCAATATTTGCGTAGTTCTATTTTGTATTCTTGTTTTTTATTTAAATTTATACTGGATTTTTACCAGTTCAAAATAAAAATATTAAGGCTTATATAAAACCATCAATTAGATAAATTATTTAATTTTTGATTTATAAAATCATTTCACTTTTAAATTATAGTTACGTCACTTAAAACTTTAAATCTGTAGAATTTTTAACATGTTTCGTACCTTAAAATGTTTGACTTTTGTAATTAATAATTGCATAAAATTATGATGTTTAATTATATACGAAATTAATTATAAGGTTTGATTCAGAAAAAAGTTTGAGTTAATGATTTTCTTTTATTGTATTTTACTATAATTTTTCAACTTGATTTGTTCAAAAACTCAACTTTTTTTCTTAGTTTTAGTACCATTAATTAGTATATAGATTTTTTTATAAAGAAAATTATGGTCGAAAATGTCTTAAAGTAAAACTTTTTTCTTAAAAAGATTTATTAAAACAGTTAACAATTATGAAACCTAAACAATAAAAAAACCGTACAACTATTTAAAGTGCAGTACTTTGTTTATAAAAAATATATGAGAGTTTTTTTTTCACTTAATAGATTTTTAACTGTGCTATATTTATTTACATAAAACCGAAGTTTAAAAGTTTAACCAAAACTAATTATTAAATTTTTTAAAAAACAACTAAAATATTAGTTTTAATGTAATTTATGTGTAAATGTTCAATTTTACTAAATCATTGAAACTAATGTAAGATACGTGTTTAATAACTGTATAACAATAAAAAAAAAACTTATATTTTTATCAGGTAAAACAATCAATTTAGGTTTTTGAACAAAAATTGTTGGAACTTTTTGTATTAGTTTAATAAAATTCGAAAATTATGTATAAAATTGAGTGCAAAAATATAACAAATATACAAACTTTAATGTTTCTTGGTAGAAGAAACAAAAATAAGTAATGTTAACTTTAGCCATTAAAATAACTTAGAAAGCCATAAATGTTTATAAATGTTTTAATAAAGTTTTTAAATTAACATTCCAGTTATATAATAATGCTTTTTATTTACCAGCTAAAAATTTAACTAATTTGTCAGAGGCAATTGTTACTAAAACTGCTTGAGTTTATTTTAGTTTTATACACTAATTTAACTTTTTAACAGTCGTTATGTCTTTATAAACTTAAATGTATGAAAGTAACAAAGTTATTTTTTAAACTGAAAAAAAATCGCAGCCAGCAGATTTAGGATTTGAAGGCTGCAGTTTGTTGATCAATGTATTAAATAAACAGTGAGTCAAGATTTCGGCTAATTCAGTATTTGATTCAATATTTTTATACTTTTTAAACTATTTATTCTAATTTATTATTGAAAGCTATCTAAACCTAAAATACCGTTTTGTTTTGTTAAACCGACAAAAAAAGACTGTTGACACCTAAGGTTTACATTATAAATAATTATTGATAGACATTACATTTGCCATTAGCCTACCAATTTGAAAGTTATGACTAAAGTTAAAAGCTGTGTTATTGAAAATTCTACTATAATAAACATTTTCAACTGAGCAAACGAAAAGTGTTTTGTATAACTAGTTATGTAAACATGTAATATAATTAATTAACATATAAAAGTCTTGCTTTTTATTGCTAAATTTTAAATCTATCGCCAGCTAAAACAAAACTGATGTTTGTTTGAATATTTATTTAAAATAAAAATTGACTTAAAAATCTAAAAATAAACTAATCAAAATTTTATAAAATTCATAAACTTGGTTTTATAACTAAAATAAAATAAAAGGATTAACTATTTTATTGAATAAATTTTACTGGTCTATACAATTATAAACTTCAACGTAAAACATTTTCTTTGGCTAGTTTGCTTTTACCTATCTTTGATTTATAAGAAAGTATAACTTTTTAATATAAGTTTCGTCACTGGAAACTGATGCATTAAAATTTTAGAAAATGTAATTCAATATTTAACAAAATTCTTGTATGCTTTTAGTACTGTTTTAATTTCTATTTGATTATTAAACATCAAAATCTAATCTCTGCTTTAAAGAATTCACTACTTTTTTTTAACCTTTGAAATAAAATTAAGATTTTAAAACAGATTTTCGTTTTCCCTAGTAACAAACGAAACTTACATTGGGTTAAAATGTTTATTTGATAATTAAAACTGATATTTTTCATAAAATAACTTAGAAAAATACTGTTACTTTTGTTAACAACCAATGGTACATGTTAAACTATTGTTAAATGATTTTGTTTTTGAGTATAATGACTCAAAGTGTAATACTGATGACTTTTTGTTAACAAATCCGTTACTTTCAAAGACTGCTGACTTTCCAGTTAAGGAAAATACTATTTACTATTATTAAAACACAATAAAGTTATGTTAAAATAGCATTATTAAAATTTTCACACATTCTGCATGACTTTCGACATATTTCAAACAAAGAAGTACTAAATAAACTAAAACTAAATTCTTATATTGATAACTTAAAACAGTTTTATAAAATTTTTATAGATGTTTGTACTTGTGATATTTTTAGATTAAATATATGAATTTACTGTTAATAATCATCGAGTAAGTTTGAAAACTGTGTTCTTAAAACAACACTTAAGCTACAATAAAAAAAACTGTTTTTTTTGTATTTGTATTATAGTTGTGTAGTTATAATTAGAAGTAATAACTTAACATAGTCTTAAAAACAAAGATTTTTTTTCAAAATCTTCTATAAAATATAACTTTATAATTGCTCTACATGAGTAAAATGTTTTCAAAAACTCTGTATATAAAAATTAAACACTTTTATTTTTCTTTATCTAAATAAAACTAAATTAGTATTGGGTAGGAAACGCGTAAAGATTTAATTTTAAGTTACCCGCCTGAAACAACTAAATCTTATTGTTTTTATAAGTTGTTAAGTAGTAGTTTAATTACTAGTAAAGAGTTGCTCTGTTTTAGTATGTAGAAAAATTTAAATAGTTTAGTATATTTTATCCTTTTTAAAGATTTGTTATTAAGAAAAATACTGTTAGAAACTACGAAGGCCCTTAATTAAATTTTGCCATGCACGTATTTAATACTACCACTACTTAACTTAAAAAAGAGACAAAAATAACAGTTAAACACTTTCAATTCTTAAGTCTTGAAATAGTAAAAAAAAATTACTAAAATACTGTAAAATACTAAAACAACAAGCTTTGGTCTAAATTTTTAAATAATTCTAAATAAAAGTCTTCGACTACAATACTAAGTTCTAATTTAGTAATTTTAATTATACTGGTTTATACCAGTTCAAAATTTATGCAAGTGAATTTGAGTCATTTAAGTGAAATATCACTGTAATTTATTTTAATTTCTAATTAAAAACACTTTTTAATAATCGTTACGTCACTACCTAATTAAGATGTACAAAATTTTGATTCTTTTTAATGAAAACTTTTTGATATTATACATGAACGTTGCACAAAATGCTGTTGTACAAATTATAATTCAAATTATTTACAATGTTCACTTTAAAAAGAATGTAAAACTATTTTTTCTTTTTGTTCTAATATATCTAGTAAGATTAAACTAGTTTTTAGATAAAGTTTTATATTATTTTACTACAATGTACTTTACATAGTTTATGTGTTTTACAAGTAAATCGAAGTAACTATGCAACTGTTTATATTTAAAAGTAAATTAATTCAAACATTTTCCTTAAGTCGAACGTTATAAATATTAAAGCTTAATGTCGCACAATTTCGAAAGTAATACAATTAAGAAAAATTTATAAAGGTTTAGTGTTATGTATTTTGCTAAAAAATAAATAAAAAAGTTTTTGCTTTATTATTTATATTGTTACTCAATTTAATTACTAAACTGCTCAACCAAATAAACAAGAAAAGAAATAAAAAATAGTTTCAAAAATAAATTGTAAACTACTTTAGTATAATTATCTATGAAAAAATTTAAAATAAATAAATTGAGCGAAACTATAAATTTTTACATATTAATAAAAAATAGGCTAATTTTTTAATTATCAACTTAATCAAATACAAAAATCGAAACAAAATTAAAATTTAGTGTACTTTAAGTATATAAAACATGAATTTATTCTTTTAAGAATTAGTTTCCGTCTAAGACTTTGTCACTGCTTAAATAAATCTATTAGATATGTAACTGTCATGGAAAATATAAGCTTTTACTTTAAATTTCTACTTGACGTTTTTTTTTAATTTTTCCTGAGACTAAATTGCACGAGGTTACTAGATTGCACTAGAGACTAAATTTTACGAAGACAAAAATGCTTGAGAGCACAAAATTGCACGAAGACAAATTTGCAGCAAGAGTCAATTTTGCACGAGAGTAAATATATATATATATATATATATTTAAACAGAATTAAAATCTAAACGATACATTTATGATAAAATACAACGAAAATGAAAAGTTACTGACTGATGGTAAGGGTTAGGATAATTGAAACAAAAAATTTTTAGCTGTGTAGTTGAGTTTATACTAGTTTATTCCAGTTCAAAATACATTAATATAATTTTTAGCTAACCAAATTTCAAAATTTATATTTATACATTTTTATTTGAAAAGCTGTATTTTTAAATAAACATTACGTCACTACAAACTTGAGTTCTATAGAATTTTATGTAAATTGTCAGCATAATATTTTTTTAAACGTAAATAAAGTTATATAACTTACTTTTTAATGTTACTATGAATGTTTAATGAAGGATTACTTTTACATACACTAAAAATAAATTTTATTTGTTTTATACTTAGCTTACAAAAGTTAACTAGTAAAAAGACTTTAATGAATTTTACCTATTGCTAGTATCATCAATAATTAAACACTTGTTTTTCTGTAACGATTAGTTTGGTTATATAATTTCTTTAAAAGTAAGAACAATCGTAAGTAATGTAAAACTTTATTCATTGAAACGTTGAAAATACTTCAAAATCTTTTCCTAATATTTTCCTAAAACTACTTAATTTACTGAAGTAAAAGATTTAAAAGTAAATCTAAGAAAAAAAAACAAGTTCGCCTAACTTAGTCGAATTATTTTTGTTGGTCGGGATTGGCAAGTTATTTATAGTGAGGAAAGGTTTTAATGTAAAAAAAAATGTATACAGAAACAAATAAGTTTCGTCTTTTTTATATTAAAAAATACAAACCTGCTCTTGAGTTATTTTCAATTTAAATAGTTTTTTTTTATTTATAATTTTATATTGTTTATTTTACTATACTTTAATTTTTTTAAGATTATTCTTTTTAACGATTGTTACTAATAAAATGCTGTTAACCGCCAGCTATTAGACTATTTATAACATAATTTTACTCTTAGTGTTGTAATATATAAATAAACAAAAGAAATAAGCTGTTGAAACATAAGTGAGCAGTAATTATACAGTAAGTTACACAAGACATACAATTTCAAAACCACTAAATATATTTCGAGCACAGTAGAGTACAAAGCTAACAAGTAATAAGGTTTTACAAACTTATATAGTAACCAAGAAATCAAGTAATCATAGAGTAATCAAGAGATTAAGAAAAGACAAAAGCAATTAGTAACAGTTAAATTCAAAATAGTCCATTTACGTTATAACTGAACTACAAAAAAACTAAACATTAAATAAAAATGTTAGTTTAGTTGCTTATTTAGTTTATGTTTATGTTTTCCTAATGTTTCGTTTTACTATAGATCGATTATAACGTAAATAGACATATTTAATTCTAAACTGTTATTTATTGATTTTGTGTTTTATTAATCTCTTGATCACTTTATGATTACTCGATTACTTGGTTACAATATAAGTTTGTAAAATTTTATTCCCTTTTAGCTTTGTTGTACTCTACTGAAGAAAATTGCTCGAAGTATTTTTAGTGCTTAGTAGTACTACATAAATCCAAAGCATTTCGGTAATTCATGATAGAAATAGCAATACATTTAAAAATCACTGGTACTACAAAAATTCAAATTATAAATTTGTAGCTTAAAATGGACTGCTTTTTTTCAGTTTTAGTTATTAGAAATAACTTTTTGGCTTCTAAATTTGTATAAAATTTCGTTTGTTTTATTTTATATTACAAAAATAAAATTTATTAAAAAGACTGACGTCACTATAAACTTATATGTATGAACTTGTTACAATACTTTTAATTAGAAATTACAGTAACAGTATTATAATATTTAACTTTATGAAATTCTCCGGCGATATGTCTAATATTGAATGATTAAAAATTAACGTGATTTTGAATGAGAAAATTTTATTAGTTTAATAATATTTATAAGTAAGAATTATAAAAATATTTAAATGAAATTACTTACTTTAAATTTTTTTTTTTAATTTTATTAAAAAGTAATAACTATAAACAAAATAATTTAGAATACTTACTTTAAGAGAAAAAAAAAGCTACATAAAAATGCTGGTTTTATTTCAACGTGTTTTGCTCATATAACTCTAACTCAAACAATTAAGATTCTATAAAAACTCAACATTGTTTTACTAAAAACCTTTAAATATATTTGTTTACTTACACAAAAAAATTAGTTAAAACATGTTGTACAGAGCAATGATAGAGAGTTTTGCGTTGTATAGTACATAAAACTATATCTTGTTACTTTTATTGATTCTACTTATAATATATTTAAACAGAAACTCTTTAAACCCTATGAGCTTAAAAAACAATGTAGTTTTCAATGTACATCTAATAATCAATAATCAATTAAGCACTTAAATTTTTTCTTTAAAATAACATAATACGTAATATTTTACATTTCAGTTTAATACATTACAACAATAAAAGTTTTGAAAATCGGTAAAACTAAAATAATTCTAAACGTATTAAAGCCATAGGGGGGTTTTAAACTTTTTTTACAAAAATTAACTTTGGCTTTTTTATGAAAGTTTAAAATACTAACTATAAGCCGGTTTTTATAATATTCAAAGATATCATTTAACTTTCGAGATGTTTTAATTTTTTTAAACATTTTCCGATACAAACGTATCGATCGCAAATTTTTTTGTGGTTAATTTTCTCAGAAATTTTAAAATTTATCAAAATTCTATCTCCTCCTTCAATTTCTAAGCAATCTTCTTTAAATTTTCAAGAAATGTTCCTTATTTTAAAAGGAAAAAACGTTACTTATAAATTTTAATACTTTTAAAACATAAAAATTTTACCACAAAAATAATAAAATAAGTGTTTTTTTTTCAAAAAAACATATTTTTACGACTTTTTTAAACTCCAAAGTAAAGTTTTTTTTATAAAGATTAGACTGTTAAAGTTTGAAGAAGATCGCTTGAAAAATGTAGGAGGAGATAGATTTTAAACAAAATAGTCTTTTTTCGTTGGTTTAGTTTCCCCATCTCATAGGGAACGTATTTGCGGCCCAACTTTGCATGGTCATATTTTAAAAAATAATTTCAATTTTTGAAACAATAAAAAGTATCTTGAACTTCGAAAAAACTCTACAAAATATGATCAACTTGTAAAAAACATGGCTTAATCAGAATTAAATAAAAAGTTTTCATTTTTTTATTTCTAAATTATAAATTTGTTTTGTATTTAGTTTTTTTTATAAAGCAACTTCTGTAATAAAAAAAAAACTATCTTATACAACTTTAATAAGTCATGTAAATGTCGCAATATTTTTTTTTTGAAAAATGATGTTTTTAGCCTCATGGCGTAACTTTAACTTATTACGAGCTATAACATAGCTAAAATGTAAAAATTATAAAACTATTTTTCTTTAATAGTCTAGAATCTTACGTAATAAAACTTTGTTAGTCACAGTAAAGATTATAAAGCTTATCTTTTTAACTGCTACATACCCATAAAAAATGATTGTTTTTGAGTTTTACAATCTTTACTGGTTTCAAATTTCGATATAAAAATTATGGAATTTGTTTGAAGGAATTGTCTTATATTAAACTTAGTTTCTAAAAAAAGTTAATTTTTTATTATCAGTTTCGTCACTGCAAACTTTAGATGCATGGAGTTTTGATTTTTTTTTTAAACTTTCTTGTACAAACTGAACTCAAAATGCTTTATTACTTTACGGAAATAAACTAATTCTTAATGCAAACGACAGCTTTTAATAAAGTTTAAACTTTTGATTGTTATTAAAAACCAAAGTTTGATTTTTGGTTAATAATACTAACATGGTTTTACAAACTTTAAAGGAAAATTAAGATATAACAAATGAATTTAGTTTGGTAACAAACTAAATTTGCACTGGTTCAGAGTTTACGTGTTTAAAGGAAAATCAAAACTTAATTAGTTCAAATAGAAACTAGCATACATATTTTAAATATCGTGAGTAAACAGTCGTACTAGTCTGCATTTTATTGAGTAATAATATTACATTATTTTTTTTATGTATGATAATTTAAAAAGTCTCGCTTAAGACTCTTAACAACAAAGACAACCTTCTTTAACAAAGATAGAATGTGAAATTACAAAAAACATATTTTTTTAGCAGTCTAGAACCTTACCTAATAAAATTTTAATAGTTACGGTAGAAAATATAGAGCTTATTTTTTAACTGCTACATACCCATCAAAATAGATTGTTTTTGAGTTATATAATTTAAACTGGTTTATTCCAGTTAAAATATAATTTTAAGAATGATAGTATTTATTTGACTAAATTGCCTTACTTTATATTAAGTTTATAAGAAAGTTTAACTTTTTATTATTAGTTACGTCACTGCAAACTTTAGATGAATGAAGTTTTGATTTTATTTTATTCTTTCAAATTTTTGTATACCAATTGAACACAAAATGCTTTATTGTTTTACAAAATAAAAGTTTAAATGCAAACGACAGCTTTTAATTAAGTTTTAACTTTTAATTTTTAATAAAAACCAAAGTTTGATTTTTGGCCAAAAGTACTAACATGGTTTTACAAAATTTAAAAGTAAAATTAAGATACAAATGAATTTTGTTTGGTAATAAACTAAATTTGTAAGAGTTTACATGCTTAAAAAAAAAACTTTATTACTTCATTTAATAGTTAAATGTTTTTAAATATTGTTAGTTTTCAAACGTAGTAGTTTGACTTTTATTCAGTAATAATATTACATTAGTTTTATTATATGACAGTTTAAAGTGTCAAGCTTAAGACTCTTAACAATCCGGTACTTTTCAATGACTGCTGATAATTAAGCTAATTTAACATCATTTAAATTTAATTTTGTATTTGGTTTTTTATATTTAAACTGGCTTTTCACCAGTCTAAAATGCATGCCCGATTTTTATGACTTATTGGTTGTTATATTTGTTTCTATTTATTTTTATTGTAAAGTAAATTATGTTCTTTAATAGTTGTTACTTAATTAAAAACTTTCAGTAAATAAAACTTTACCTAAATTTTTATTAAAAAAAAATATGATTTATGTACATGAGATTTGTATGAATTTACTGTAAAAATCAAAGAGAAAGTTCAAAAATCTATTCTAAAACCAAGACTTAAAATAAAATAGAATTGTTAGTTTTGTTTTATTTGTATTATAGTTGTACAGTTTTATTTAAAGTTATAACTTTACATAGTTTTAGTAACATAAGTATTAACTTGTTTAAATAAAATCAGTTTAAATATAACTTTAAAATGCTTTAAAATACGTTTTTACAAAGTTTATAATACATAAAATATGCGAAAGAACTTTTATTACTCTAAAATATCTATTAAACTTAGCTTTGTAATGAGCTTTCAGACGGGGCCAAAAGGGTTTAAGTGTTTAATATAAAACAGCTTATGCTTTAAGAACTAAAACTCATTGTTTTTTAACAATTTATAAATAGCAATATAACTACTAGTAAATGTCTTCTAGTTAAATATGTAAAATGGGTAATTTTAGTAGAATTTATTCTTCTATTATTGAATATTTAACCTTTAAAGCTACGATGACCTCTGATTTTTTTCATCAGTCTTGCTCTTGATCTACAAAAGGCTGCTTGTACATGAATTTGAAACATATATAAATAGTTGATTCAACACCTTTAACTTTTTTAATCTTAAGTTTGTGAATTTTTAAAACTTAAGCAATCGTCTGTACTTTTAAAAAACTTATTTTTTTAAATGTTAACTTCTTAGTATATTAAATCAACGGTCACCATATAATGATTGAATTTTTGTTAAATGTAATTACAAATTTTATTAAGTAAAATATAAGATACTTTTTTTAAAACTGTAACCTAATTTTCAAATTTAACGCTAAAAAATAAAATTTTCATAACCGCCACATACCCATTAAAAAAGATGTTTTAAATTTATAAGAGTACATACTCGTTTATAACTGTTAAAATTTTTACTGGCCTTTTACCTGTTTTAAAGGACAATTCTACTGTATTTGAAATCTTCAAACAACTATTATTTCAATTTATTTTTGCATATAAATGAATTCTACTTTTTTATAATCGATACATCGCAACAAATTTTAGATGTATAAAATTTTATAGAAGTTTTAATTTAAAAATTGCGATATGTGCTAGAAATATACATGAATTGTTATCTAATTAATATTAAAAATCTTATTTTATAAACGAGATTTAAGTAATATCAGATGATTTGATTTGTTGTGTATGCATATGTATTGTTTTGTATCGAGATACTAATCTAGTATAGGTTTAGTAGCATAAGTATAAAGCAGTTTAAGTAGTTCGGTTTAATAATTATTCCAAAATGGTTTCACTGTGGTAACTTATATTTCATGGTTTAAAGTAGAAGTTTTTTTTTCTTTGGTCTATAGTATTTGTGCCTTTATTGGGTTGAAATAAATGAGCATTATGAGTTTAATTTAAATTAACTTAACGAAAACAATTAAACTTTTATTCTAATTTACATTTTATTAATAAAAATATTAGGAGAGGTTGGTGTTAGTTAAGCTTTTTAAATGTTTCAATTTTAGTCTATTATTTTTATGTTAACGGTTGACTATTCAGAGTATTATTTCTTTTAAGCTACGGCGGCCTGCATTTTTTTTCTAATTCATTACCTTACTTTGAAAAGACTGCCCACACCTGTATTAAAGAAAACCTGAGTTGAAGCAAATATCGACTATTGATATCCTAAACTTTTAATGACTCAAGTTTGTGAACTTTAAAAACATAAAGAAAAAATTTCTAGGGTTAGGTAACTATCTAAAATGTATAAGATACTTTAATAAATAAATAAGACTAAGGTTCTACAATGCTGGTAAATAATTTTCATAGTAAAACCTATACTAAATTTTACCACTTAAAAATGAAATTAAGAGCTTTTAAGGAGTTATTCTAAAACTATTTCATATATTTTTAATTTTAAAGGGAATTTCACTTTTTATTTATCGTTACGTGATTATTAGTTTGGAATGTAAAAACTTTTATGCAAAATTTCTCATTAAAAGTTAGTTTGATTTTGTATATGAAAATTTCCTAAACTACTGGTGGTTAATAAATGTTTAAATATATAAATAAGGATTACTTAAAAAAAAAAAAACTATGTATTTTTTGTCTATAAAGTTTTAAATTATTATAATACTTAATAAAGACCATAATGAAATTGAAGTCAAAACTTTACGCTTAAAATATTAATTCATTTATTTTAAAAAGAGTTTTTTCGTTTTTAACCAGTAAAAAATGTTTTGTTGTCTTATTACTTACAACTATAGCTAGTTATTTTGACTAATATATTTTAATAAACTTTTAACAGAGTAATCTTAGTATTGTAAAACCTATTAAATAGATAAATTTTAAACCGTCGTCCTCAAAAACAATCCAACAAAAACTTATTATGATCAAAAAAAATATATTCAGTTGAAAAATTCGATAAGTATAAAAATATACTATTTTTTATTTCATAAAATAAAGTATAAAAAATTTTTGATCAAAATAGTTTTAAACAAATGTATAAAAGTTATTTATTAACAAGCAGAATTCAAGAAGTTATTTATAAACACATCAAGTTAAAACAATAAAAGGTGATAGGATATAACTAAAACTTACAATTAACATGAGTCTAATTTATTTAGATACCATGTAAAGAGTACACATGTTATTAGTCGATTAAAATTACTGTTTAGTTTTATTGCTTAACTTCAAACCTACAATAAGCTTACAAAGTTAAACTTCTAATAATCAAAAGAAAAAAAAAACGCTTATACACAAATTTTGCATACTCAAGATTAAGGCCAATATCATTAATAATAATCAAATAAATATCTTAACTTTATATAAACATAAGAACAACAGTCAAACAAAGAAGTATACGAAGTTCAAAGTTATTAATTTATAAATTTAATACTAAAACTTATTTGTGTTTCAAAGAAACCAGTCAACAGTTTTAAATCGTCTTTCATTAATGATTTAGTATTTAATGTGTATTTAATTGATTTTTATGTATTTAATTAGTTTTAGTTGGATAGCTACATACCATTAGCTTAAATATTATTCCTCTAGTTTTGATGTATAATTCATTCTGGTTTATACCAGTTAAAAATTCTGCATAATTCCAATTGACAACTAGTTATTGAAAATACTTTACTTTATTCTAAGTTTAAATAGAAACTTATTTTTTTTAAACATTAGTTACGTCGTTGCTAGCATAAAAAATTTAGAAAAAAGAATTTTGAAGGAATTTATACCAATTAACATAATGTGCCTGTTTTTTTTCTGCAAAAATAAAAATAAACTTCAGAAAAAGACTTTTTCTACCTAGATTTAACTGAGAAACAGGTTATAAATCGCTATCTCACCAAGGTAGTAAGTTATGAAGTATGCTAGCATTATATTTGAAAAATATTATTCATTCTGAACAGTTCCTGGATATACTAAAAAGTTATGTATCTAATAGTGATTATTGAGGTCATTAGTGAAAGTTGTTTATTTACTTTTTTTTAAGAAGTTAATAGTATTGGTCAGTGGCGTCGCGTGGTATTTTTTTTAGGTGGTGCAGAATTTAAAAAAAAAATCAATTATTTTAATAAAAATATATTTTTACTTTCAAGTTTGAAAACAACTGAACTTTTGCTACACCTGAAGATAAGCTTTGCTTTTAAGGGCATAGGGGAGATAAAACACTTTTTTCACAATTTGATCTTATTTTATGTAGTTTTTACTAAGCTACAAGATGCTTTTTACAGATTTTAAAAATTCAGTACATGTTTTAAGATATAGCCGGTCAAAGTCAAAGGCAACAAAAGGTTCATAATGGGAGGCACAAACTAAAACAGTGTTTAAAAAATGTTTTAACCCCCCCTCCTCCCCTTTATGCCCTTAACATCTACTTTAGAATTATTTTACTGAAATTACTTTATACAGTTTTAATTTAACTACAAGTCATCTTTTATCAATATTAAAAATTCATAAAAATTTTTGAGATATGGTAATTCACAGTCAGAGGTACAAATGAATCCTTATTTTTATAATATAAACTCAAACAACAAATAAATCAAATCACTAAAATCATATCTTTTTTTTATAAGTTGGCCCCAAAATCTTTAGATGTTTCTTTTATAGAACAAAAAAAAATGCTAAATTAGATATTTAAAACACCAAAAAAAAAAGTTATAACAAAAGTTTTTTTTTTGTATATATAAAAATATATATTGATACTTAAAAATTTAAAACTTTTCTTCAACAAAAGTATAAAATTTTATAAAAATTAGGATGAAAAAGTTTAATTAAAAATTGTTTAAAAAATGATGGAGAATATAGGTTTTCAGTAAATTTGTATTTTTTGCTGTTTTGGTTTGCTCCTTGTATAATAAATCATTGTACTCTCTGGCTTTGACTGGTTGTAACTAAAAGTTTAATTGGAAATTTCAAGTTTATTAAAGAGTAACTATTAGCTTTCTGAAAAAGTTAAAATAAGAACAACATGTAAAAAAGTGCCTATACACCCTCCCCCCTTACCCCTCACTAATTTGCACATTTTTTTTTACAAAAATTAAAATTTTTACAAACTTTTTTTCTAATTTTAATGTTTTTTGTTGGAGTTTTAAAATTCAATAGTTTTTTAAGAGTATCTTTTCTTTACATAATTTTAATTTGTTTTTCATTTTGATGACAGTATTTTTGTCAGGAGCTCAACTTTTTTAAGTTTAGTTGTGAAGCTGTTGAACTTTTCATGAATTTTAAAGATAACTTACAAAAATATGTAACCATTATAGAAGTAAAAATTTGGTTAGTTAGTTTTCATGTGGCCATAGGAGTAAAACATTAATTTTTTTATTTTAAATAAGCTTGTTATTTTCAGAGTAAAAATTAAAACTGCTTTAGTCAGCCTGAATATTTTTCTAATTTGGTCTGTTTTGATTTATCTTGGGTCATCTTGAGTTTTTAACATTTCTAAGTTATCCTGATTATGAGGCAAGGCAACCATGTTTCAACAATTTTATCTAAATTTTTTGCTTTGTTTATGAAAAAATTAAACCAAAAGTCATATAAAGTAGACAAAATTTTCCTAAAATGTTAAACTACTCTAAGTAATCAAAGTTTCTAAGTTAAAGCTATTTACTTTATTTAAATATGTGATTGTTTAAATAATACTATTTTTTATTTAATATAAACCTAAAATATTTTTCTGTAAGAGTGAACTAGAAGTTTATAATAAACTTCTTAATTCTTTTTTTCAGAACTTAAATTTTATTATTTATTTTATTAACTTTATGATAACAATAATCAGTTATAGTAAAGTTTATGTATGCAGATTAAAATAAAAAATCAAATTTTTAAGACTTTGGTGATTTAGGGTTTTTATCTTTTTTTCAAAATATGCAATTTATGACAAATCTTTTAATAGAAGTGATCTGTTAAATTTAAAAAATCATATGGGTACATAAACTCAAGTTTAATCCTTTGCAGTAGCTTAGCTTTGTTTATATTTTATGTTTACAATAGCTTGTAGATGATACTTAAGCAGTCCTGTTTTAGGGAGTTTTCAACTTAGCTTACTTACCGCAAGATATTGATTTTGCGGTAACTCTTGAAGAAATTTTACTTTTTTGAGTTCATTTGCGGCAGTCAGCTAAGAGTTTGCGGCAGTGAAGTGGGCAAAATGGTCGTTTTCAAAACTGAAGTTTTAAAAGAGATTTCGTTCAAAAAAATAACGAAAACGTTATAGATACTTTTTTTTTCTTATAAAATTTCAAGGTGGTGCAGTTGCGGCAGTGCAACACCCGACGCGACGCCCCTGGTATTGGTCATTTAAACCATAGAAAAAATCTTTATTTTGAAATGTTTATTTCATTATTACAATAACAGTGGTTCAGTCTATGTTATATTATTACGAAAGGTTCCTTTGTAAACCACTTCCTTAGACCAAACTTTTATAAAGCAATTTTTTTTTAAATATTTTTTTTGATACAAACAGTATTTTTTATACTAGTTTAATTTTTTTGAGTAATCGTTTTATACTATTCTTTTTAGTATCTTGCTAAAGATATTTTGTTAGTGTTGATTTTCAAAGACTGTTGATAGTCCAGTTAGAGTGAAAATCATTTATTATCATTAGTGATGTGATAATAGAATAATTGAAAACATAACATAATTTAAATGCAGTTTTAGATAATATAAACTAAAAAGGAAAAGTAACTTAAATGACAGATTCACGCACTTAATAGTAATTAATTAAAAAATACTTTTAGTTGTTTAAACTTTATACTGGCTTTCTACCAGTTCAAAATGAAAACTATGACATTTACGCAATTTTATATTTTAAATAGCTTTACATATTAATAATTTCAAAATGAATTCTGCTTTTTAATAACCATTACGTCACCAAAAACTTAAAAAATACAAAATTCAAAGTAAACATTTATTAAATAAAATTGATTTTATTTTTTTCCGTGTATATTTACACGAACTTACGATTGGATTAATATGAGTAAAACAAGTAAAAAAGTATTTTTAAAACAAAAATAGAACAGTTGATTTTTTGTGTTTGTATTATATTTATATTTTTTAAACCATAGTACAACTTGAAATAATTATTATGTCAAAAACTATAATTTCAATTTATAAATATTGTGTAAACATTTATTGTATCATTATTGTTAATTAACAAAAAACTACGATTTAAATCTGTTTACTAAAAAGCTAAATTAAATTTATAAGTTTAGAATACTGTTAACTTAAAATAAATAGTTTTAGTGAGACTGGCAGACGTATAAAGATATACGGAACAATGATATAATTCAAACTTAAAACACAAACAGTACAATTAACTTGAAAAAATCTACATACTTCGTTAAGATTATAAATAAGTTAAGAAGAATTATTTTATGCAGCTGATAATTAAAATATGGACAGTTTAAACTCCGACTAATCAAATTGAACTAGTTTAAGGGCCCAAACTTAAAAGTAAAATTTAGTTAAAAAACTTATAAATAGTATATTTAAATTTAATTAATTACTACAAAAACTTTTATTTTTGTTAATGAAAAAAAGTCGTTTAATATCTTCAATCTTACAAATAAATTTATATCAAACTTATACATTTTTTTACTGTGGTTTTACTAAACAGTAATTTCAAAAGAACAGGAAAAAAACTATCTCAAATGACTGTAGTTACCTTTTTATTATATATAAAAGGTTAATTACTAGATAATAATTTAATCCTAAAGTTTTTTTTTAGTTTACTGACTAAACTTTATCCTCTCAAATTTAAACCAACTCACAAAGTTTAGTTTGAGTAACAGTAATTTGTTATAAAAGTAAAAAATTTTACCTAAAATTAAATTTGATAATAGTAGAAAACATAAAATACAGCAAAATTATTTTTATTATACATCTTTCTAAATTTAAATAAGGTTAAACTGGTTTACACCAGTTTAAAATTGAGCGACGAAACAATAACTAATAGATTGCTTAGTTTACTTTAAAGTATTTAATTTTTTTATAAAAAAGTTACTTATCTTAATCATTACGTCAACACAAACTTAAAACGTAGGAAACTTTGTGAATTTTTTTAAGTGTTGTTAAGCCCGTGCATGAAAATAGCATATATCGCTGCGAAAAAATTAGTCAAAAAAATTTATGTTGAAAAAAAAATTAAAGGCATGTTAAGTATTGATTTTGTTTTGATTGCATATTGCTTGTAAAATATTTTCATTCTTTTCTTTATTAGACTACAATAAACAACTAAAATTAACAAAAATGTTTAATTTATAGTAATTTATAAATACAAGAACGTTTTGAAAAAATACATTAGATTAATCTTTTTTTTTATTGTTTTAAAAAAATAGGCAAGCTTTTATATACATTGACTTTTGTCTTATTTATTTAAGTATTTATTTTATTTTAAATATTTCATTCTTATCATTGTTTTTCATATACATATAGTTCAATGTATAGAAGATTAAACAAAAAAATCATCATTTTTTAGAAAGCCAACCGTTGCAATATTTACGTGATCACCAAGATTAATAAAATATTTTTTGATGTTTGTGTAGTTCAGTTAAAACTTTTATATAAAAAATGTTTTATGATTTAAAAATACATTTATGAAGTTTAATTTTTAAAAGATGATTTTTAACCAAAAAGTGTTTTTATGTTTATTATTATTTTGATTTTTCGTGTGTTAGATAATCTGTATAAAACATATTTTTACGAAGTTTTAAAACTTTTTTGATTTTTAAAAAGTTACTTACGTTAATTTAAACATAAGTTTTAACAGCTAAATATATTTGACTTAGACTGATTGTTAATATATTTTTATTGAATATATTGAAAAATTTTTATTCAATGCAAGTGACAGGTTTTCATAATGATTTAATTCTAAATTGGATCGAAAAAAAAACTTAAAGTACTTAAATTTTTTTTATAAAGATTTCAGAATACAAAATTATATGAAAAAATTACCTTAAACCTTTCTTTGTAGAGATTTAAAGTAAATTTAAGATGTAAAAAAGAACTTTTGTTTTACATTGTAACAGATAAACTTTGAACTAAGTTTAATGTTTAATTAGAAAAACTGAAAGTTGACCTATTTATATGAAAGCTTACAAAAGTTCACTTAATTTAGTGAGTAAGTTTTTATACTAGTTAAACTTTCATTAAATGATAACTTTACTCTACTACTTTTAATTTTAATGAACTTGGGTATTTTGCTAGAATTATAATTCTAACGTTACTTTTCAAAGACTGTTGAACACCTAATTATACTTTTTTGAATTAATTTATTGTCCAAATGTGATAAAAGCACAACTAACTGTATTACAAAACTTAAATTCGTTTTAAAACTAAAAATTACAGTTATTTTGAATTAAAGTTACACACATTTAAAAGTAAATACTATAAAAATAGATTAGATAATATTATTAAAATAGATAGTTATGCAAAATTTACAGTGGCTGTTTACCACTTCAAAAAAAATTTTTTTTTTGTTATTTTATTCTAATAATATAACCGCTTTAATTTATTTTAGTTTTGTAAGTAGATTGTGCTTTTTAATAGTCGTTACGTTATCAGGAACTTTAGAATAGAAAAATTTGGAGCAAGTTTTTGTTTTAAAAAATTATATACAGATTTACTATTTGATTAAAAACCATTTAATAACTTTTAAAGTTGTATTCTCAAATAAAAAGTCAAGCTAAAATAACTTGTTTTTATTTTATCCTGCTTGTATTTTTATATTTTTACATAAAAGTAAAATTCTGGCATAGTTTTGTTAGCATAAGAGTAAACTTTTTTATGCAATATTGGTTAGTTATTAAGTTGAAAGTCACTTTTATTTTTCATGTTTATATTAACCTAATATTTGGCTGTAAAACTAATTTTAAAAGGTTTAAGTATTTAATTTGACATATCTTGTGCAACAATAATGTTTCACTGTCTTATAAAATTTTATAAATATATAGTTTATGACTATAAATAAATAATTTATGCTTTTTAGTTTAAAGGTTTAAAGCATTTTAGAATATTTTTTTAATCTTTTCTATGTTTTGAATATAATGTTTATAGTTGCAGTGGCTTTCGTTTTTTTCTACACCCGGCTCTTTATTTACAAAAGATTGCCGAACTTATATACAGAAAACAATTTTCTAACAAAGTTTTAGTATCATCTATTTAGTATCATTTACTACTATAGAGCTGTTTATGTGTAATTGAAATGTTGGTAATTGTTTGTATGTAATTAAATACAGTAAACTTTATTACAAAAAATTTTCTATTAAAATAAAATTTAAAACTTTTAAAAAATATAAATCATTAAAAAGCAATATAAAAATTTTTAATCGAAAATTTTTAAAAAATGTAAATAGCCTGCTATACTTTTATCTAGTTATGTTTGCATGCATTCATTAAAACTTATGTAAACCACTTCGTCAGTTAATTAATTGAAAAATTTGAAATCATCGATATTTTCAAGCGTTATATTTTTATATAGAAGAAAAAGTTAAATACTCATCTTTGCTTTCTTATATTAACTTGTTAATAAGCATACAATGAAAGTAAGTTTTTATAAAATAGGTCTTTTGTTTAGCTGATGTTTTCAAAATGTGTGCTAAACAAAAAAATATTCATAGTCGGTTATAAATTTTACTATAATTTTTTTTACTGGGCAAATAAGTTTAAATGAAACTTTGTACACGTTCTCTAAGTTTTATTTTGTGAATACACAATAGTACTAGTTTAATTAACATTATATTCTGCTTATACATCATTCTTTATAAGAACAATCTTTAGAGATACTGTGGCTTTAAAATACCTTTTATTTAACCAGGATTCGTCACTTTTGAAAAGCTTAGTTTTTTATTGACAATTAATGTATTTAGTTTTATTAAGTTATGAGAATTGATTATTATCAGCACTATACTGTTTCGCCATTATTATTATGATAATAAACTGGTTAAAACCATACATGTATTTTGAGATAACAAAAACTAAAAAAGCATGATTTACTTACCCATTTTAACCAAGGGTTATGGTAATGTACGAACTAATTTTGAATAATTTCAAAGTTAAACTAAAAAAAAATTGTTTAAAAGCTACTGGGTTTTCCACCAGTTGAAATTGAGGTATTTTTACTTAAAATATCATTAATAAAAACTGTTTGATTTTATAACATATAAATAAAATAATTCTACTTTTTAGTAGAATTTTTAATGTGTATTTTTTTTTTGTTTGAAAAAGTAATGGTTTTAAGCTATAAGTTTGCATAACTACCTTAATTATTGTTCAACGAAACTGGTTTATTTTTAAAACACAACTTAAACAAATTAAATTTTAATTTAGTTTTATTTATATTTAATTTGTATTGTTTTTTTCAAAGTAATAACTTCACATAGTTTTAGTTACATAAATCTAGATTTAGAAATAAATAATTTTAAATATTATTTAATTCTAAAAACTTCGCAGGATTAATAGTAAAAATAAACAATTTTTTACTTGAGGAACTTTTTTTACAAGTATATATTATGTAACTTTGAAATAGGTTGACAACTAAGCCGAAAGGATCAAACTGTTTAATTTAAAGTAACCAGCGTGAAGCAAAATATATTATTCTAAAAAAAACACAAAATTAAGTTTAACTACTAGTTAAGATGGTTCTAGTTTACTACAAAAAAAGAAAAATTTTTAGAGTCATATATTCTTTAGAATCATTTTACTATTTTAAGTATTTGAACAGCTTTTTTCCGGTGCATAACTTACTAAAAATATATAACAGAATAAATACATTTCATTTTCTTTATATTTATTTAAGTACTTTCAAGTAGGACTCGTCAGAAATAGTTTCCTACTGAATTGGAATGAATTCAAATTGAAATAAAATTATACTGCAGTTTAAAGTTTTAAGATATAAAATGACGTAATAATCAAATGTAGTACTGAAGCTCATAACAGTTTAGATGCCAAACTTTGTGATTTTGCACTTAGTTATAGTGGTACACAAATTGATTTAGGTGATTTCAAAATGATTAAGAATTGCATAAAAGAGCTTAAACAACTTGAAAATGACAAAAACAATATTATCACAAAACCGGATAAAGGTTCTGGTGTTGTAATTTTAAATTCTTCTGATTATGTTAGTAAAATGGAAAATATATTAAAAGATTGCACTAAATTCAAACATAAAGGTTCTGTAAACTCTTTTAATTTCACAGCACGCATTGAACTTTCTTATCAAAGGAAAATGTTAGGTTGGTACAAAAATAAACACATTAGTGAAATTACGTATAATTCAATCAGAGCGGTAGGCTCACAACGTCCGAAACTGTATGGTATTCCTAAAGTTCATAAAAATGATTGCCCTTTAACGCCAGTTTTATCAATAATAGGTGCGCCACAAAATTATTTGGCAAAATTCTTAGTAAAAACACTTGTACCAGTTTTACACAAATTTTCAAATTACTCTCTTAAAGATTCTTTCCAATTTAAAGAAAAAATAGTCTTATTCCTCGTTCCAGAGTCAAAAGTAGCTATATGATTTCATATGATATCAAAAGCTTGTTCACTAATATTCCAGTAGTGGAGGTTATTGAAATTTGCGTAAAGATGTTGTATCATTCCGATTCAAAACACCCTCAGATGCCGGAATTTGTGTGCAAAGAAATGTTACACATGGCTGTGTTAGTTCTTGAGTTTAGTTTTAATGGTAAAATGTATAAACAAGTAGATGGGGTTGCAATGGGTTCATCTTTAGGTCCTATCTTGGCTAATATTTTTGTTGGTTACCTAGAAAGTAAGTTATTTTTGAACTGTAAAAGTCCTCTCATGTATCTTCGATACGTAGATGACACTTTTGTTATGTTTGAAAATAGACAAGAGAGCTCCAGCTTTCTAAATGATCTTAATAATCTTCACAAAAATCTCAGTTTTACAAAAGAAGAAGAACACAACAATTCGTTAAACTTTTTAGATGTTTGTGTCCAACGATCAGTTGAGGGGGAACTTTTAACTAAAATTCATCGTAAATTAAATTCAGAAGCATTATATGTTCCGTGGGCATCTTTTGGTCTAGTCAAGCAGAAGTTAGGAGTTTTAACTGGTATGGTGAAGCGTTTCACCAGACTTTGTTCTCCTTGCTTTCTTGAAGGCGAGTTGAAAACACTTCAAAACACTTTCCTTTCGCTTGGTTATCCAGGTAACTTAGTTTCGAAAGTTATAACAAGAGCTAGAAGTTCAACAGCTTTAAAAATGATTGGCCCTCAGAAGTGTCCAGTATATTTAAAACTTTCTTACCTTTGAAATATTTCTGAGAGGTATTTTAAGAAAATTTCAGAGGAAATAAACCAAGTTTTCAGCTCTGTTCATTTAAGAACAGTTTTGTATACTGATCGACCTCTAAGTGGAATTTATAAAGATGTTTCTCCCACCCATGAAAAAAGTAACATCATCTATAAATTTAGTTGTCACTGTGGTAGTGACTACGTGGGAAAAACATCTCAAAGGTTTCATGTAAGAATCGATCAACATGTTCCGAAAGTCTTGAAAAAGTGGTTTGATGGCCGTTCTGAAAAAACCAACTAAAAAATACTTCTTGGCGATTGGGCAACATTTGTTAAACAATCCTGAGTGTGTTAAAAATTATAAAAAGGACAATTTTTCAGTCTTAGTGAGAGCGGAGAACTCTTTTCAATTGCATATTCTGGATGCCTTATGTATTCAGTCTTTAAGGCCCAGTTTATATAAGCAGAAAAAGTTCGTTTACCAAACTAGACTTTTTAAATCCTTATATTAATAATTTTAAAGTAATTAGTTTCTTGTTAATCTTTATTTTTAAGCATAGTTTTAATTTATAATTTTTATCGCTTCTTTATTTAGATTGTTTTAATTCTACCGAGTTTTATTAGTATACCAAATTTGTTTAACATTAGCACTTATTTATTTTTTAAAATTTGATTATTACGTCATTTTATATCTTAAAACTTTAAACTGCAGTATAATTTTATTTAAATTTGTATTCATTCCATTTCAGTAGGAAACAGTGGCGTAGCGTGGTATTTTGGTCAGGGGGTGCGCAAATTTTTTTCTCAAAAAATCCTCTAAATTAAAATTTTTGTAATTAGCTATTAAAAAACTTTTTATAAGTAATATAATTGATATAAATTTATTAAGTAAAATAAGTTCGTTAACTGTTTTAAGAATATTTATGTATTACAAAACTAAACAATTAAATAAAAGTATAAATTTCATTAGCAACTACTTATACTTGCAAAACTGTAAACTTACTAAATAAAGTTTGTTTTTATTACTTACAGTAAACTTTATATCTTTAAAAGTTAATATATTCAATAAAACGAAAGTATCTGTTTTATTTACGAAAAAAATACCAATCTCTTTAATATACAATACATTAGTGATAACAACACTTCATTGCACATAATTTTAATAAAGTTACACAGAAGTTAAAATAGACCAACTTTATAACTGTTATTACAGTTTATTACAACTTTGTAAAATAGTTAAAAGTATACTTTTTAAATTTAATTTATTTGATTGTATTTGTTTAAAATAAAAATCACAAACAAAGTTTATTTCTCAATTGGCCGACCCGCTTTTTCTTGTATGTTTACAAAAATAAAGTTCAGAAAACTAGCAGTAGTCTTAACAATGTAGTATAAAAAAATTGTAAAATTGTTTAATTTTTCTTTAAGCGTGACGTATTTTTGTAAATTTTTTTTAGAAAAATAATCTGCCATAAGGTTATAGTACAGCGGTGCGCTATATTAATTGCGTGCTTTTTGAGTATAAATTCTTATGAAGTTTATGAACGTAAAAAATTTTTCTTTATGGAGTTTTTCATCAACATCGCATTTGCAATTACGCACCGAATCAGTTTAGTGAGTAATAACATATACTATCCTAACTTGTCACTAATTGGTATTCAAAATTTCGTTTAACTTTTTGAATACTAAATAAACATAGTTGAAAAAAGGCAAATTAAGCAGAAAATTAAGCTATTAAGGAAAAAGATATAACATTCTTTTTTTTACATTTTTCTTTTTTTGGGTGGCACGCATGCGCCATTGTCCCTCCCCACGCTACGCCCCCGAGCTACGAAACTATTTCTGAAGAGTCCTACTTGAAATTACTTAAATAAATTTAAAGAAAATGAAAACTATTCTGTTATATGTTTTTAGTATTTTAAGTATATAATCAACAAAGTTAGGGTGACAAGCACTTTTATTTTTCTAAATCCGTTCATTTACTTATTTAAAACTGGTGATACCCAAATTAAATCATTAATTATTTATTTACATTTGCGTTGCTTTAAGTTTGTGAATTTAAAAAAAATTAACATATTATGCATTAGCTAAACTTTTGTTTTAATTATTAACTCAATAATATACTTTATAAAAGAAGACATTATATACATAAAAATTATTTGGTTTAAAATTAAATGTTTTGATAAGTATAAGTAGCTATAAATCTAAAGATATTCTCATAAATTTCAATGTATCGTAAAACCTGTTCTGGCTAATATCGATTCAAAACATTGTACAAAAATGTTACAACCAATGTTGCCTAATTTATTTTATTTTCTTTGAATTTTGAACGTTTTACTTTTACGTTACGTCACCACAAACTTTTCTTGTTCCTAGATTTAAGCAAAGTTTTACGAAAAAAATAGTTAACATTAGTACATGAGTACTAAATAAACTACTGTTGTATCACTTATCAGCAATTTAACGAGATGGTTTTTTTTAAAATTATTGCAATATTGAATTCTTAAACAGTGCTTGGTTTATTTTTATCTTTATTTTGTAAGAAAACTGTGATATACTCAGTACAGTTGCAGTATTATTGATTGCTTTATAGCTGTTAAGTTTCGAAAGAAAGTTGGTCAAATAGTTGGTTTTAATAAGAATTGGTTTGTTTAATGTAATCAGATAAACAGTGAACATTAAAAAAAATATATATATATTTTTACTAAATTTTGCTTGTTTATTTCTGTGTATAAGAATATACGTCATAAATTTATATCTACTTATTTTTAAAAAGTAAGTTTTGTTAGTTATGAAAGTTTAAAAAAATTGTAGATAAAAATTATTTGAAAGGTAGTTAGACAAAAAGTATTTGAATTGATGTACTAATCTTTTAATTGATATTCTAAATTTAAGAAAGGTTTATTATTAAAAAAAACTCCTGCATAAGTTATTCTTTTACACCAGTTCAAATTCTAGCGTTGCCTCCACCTATCTTTTAGCAAAGATTGCTTTACTATATATTTTATGTATAAGATTATTTAGTGCATACCGGTAATATAAACCGAAAACATAAGTTACTTAACATTTTACAGACATTATCATTACGTTAGATGTAATCAAAGCTTTTTAATAACTTAACAGATCTTATAATATTTTTAATGATTATTTAACTTTTAATTTGCATAATTTACACTCAAAAAACTAATCACAGAAGTAATAGTTTTACTAAAATATAATTTATAAACTGCGTTAATAATAATTAATGCACATTATTCTATTAAATTAAAACACATGATTAATTAGTGAATTAAAAATCATTTTTAGTAAAAACTGGCCTAACGAATAATCTGATTAAACCAATAATCTGATTAAATTATAGATTGTGTTTTTAATTAATTAAAATAGCAAACTTTTTTCAAAAGATAACAACATAATGTTCTTTTTAAGTATAACCTATAAAGGTACTGTTTTTTGCGAAAGACTCTTCATAATATTTCAAAAAATTTTCAACAGGTTAAAATCAAGTTATTTTACTATAACTGTTTTATATAACCTTAAATTTGCTTTACCTTTGGTGTTATAAAATTTTCTTAATTAATATTTATACTAAATTTAAAGACATATCAAATTGAAATATAAAAGTATGAGTATTAGTAGAATATAAGAATTTAATACAATAAAATTGCTAGACTAAAAAAATTAAAACTATCTTATATAACTTTAGCTATTTATGTAAACATTGTAGTAAATTAGTATTTTACCAGCAGATTTCTTTTTATGGCTAAACGTTATACCTGTCAACAGCTAAAAAGACGGAGGTTAAAATCAAGTAAAATATTAATTAATTAAGAATGTTGCAGTATCAACATAAAACACAAAGCTTGAATTTATCCGCTACAAACCAACTTTTTCTATTGTTTATATTCTAACAATTTATTCTATTATTATAACATAGTGTAAACTGGTCTATACTAGATAAAACTTCAATATTAAAATGAAAACAATTTGTTTGCCAAAATTGCTTTTTTTTTAATTAGGCTTGTAAGAAAAATAGTTTTATATCTTTTATTTTAAGTTTATACTGGTATTTCACCAGTCCAAAATGAATGCCAGATTATAATGACTTATTGATTGCTATATTTGTTTCTATTTATTTTCATTGTAAAGTAAATTATGTTCTTTAATTGTTGTTACGTCATTAAAAACAAAGAAAATTAAATGTTATTCAAATTTTTATTCAAAATATTTATGTTTTATATACATAGGTTTTGTATGAATTTAACTTAAGAAATGAAATATTAAGTTCTAAAAATGTATTCTTTAAACAAAACTTAAAACAAAACAGATTTGTTAGTTTTATTGTATTTGTATAATAGTTGTATAGTTTTATTTTAAATTTATAACTTAATGAAGCTTTATTAACATAAATTCTAATTTGTTTTAAATAAAATCAGCTTTAAGATAATATAAACATAAGAACAACAGTAAAACAAAAGAATTATAATGAAGTTCAAAGTTACATAACTTATAAGTTTTATACTAAAATATATTTGAGTTTTAAAGAGAAGTCAAAAGATTTATAAAGTTTACCAGCTTTAATATTTTTTAATTAATTTTAATTAGTCAGCTATATGTCCTAAAAAACGAATAATTCTAGTTTTGATGTATATTATATACTGGTTTATACCAGTTAAAATTTCTGCATTATTACAGTTGGCAATTAATTGTCCAAAATAAATTGATTTATGCTAAGTTTAAAAATAAACTAATTTTTTAATATTAGTTACGTCAGTGCTAGCTTAATAAGTATGAAATTTAAAATAGTCATTTTTGAAGTAATTTATTTAAATTACCATAAAATTCTTTTTTTTAATCTTGAAAATAAAATGTTTAAATCAAACAACAGGTTTTATAAGTTATTATGTTTTTACTTCCTAACAAAAACAAAAATTTGACCTCAAAACCCAAAAATGCAAATTATAAGATAAAACTGAGACATAAAAAGTTCGTAAAATATATATAAAATCTAAACATGTTCGACAAATAAACTTTGCAGCGGATTAGAAAGATTTATACAATCGAAAAAAACTTACAAAAATGCTTTCAACTTTGTTGTAAATAATTTATAGTGCCATTATGATTTTTATAAATTAATAATTATTTAATACTTTTAAACATAAGCTTTATAGCACAGCACGCAAAAAATGTTTTCTTATCAGTTCCGTTAGTTTAATTTAAAAAACGCCTTATTAAAAGTAGATTAAGTATTATCAGAAGCAACACAATTTTTTGCTTTAAATGTACTCATAATAGTACAAACATATTTGATCGTTATAATAATTTTATTTCAAATTTAAACTAGAAAAAACAAGTTACTCAAAATTATATAGGCACAAAACATGGCACTTTAGTATATATAAAATTTATATAATATATTTATATTAGTAATTTATATAAATATATTTAGTAATATATAATAGACTTAGCAAAGAAAAAAGAAACAGTTATAATTTGAACTCTAAAACGAAAAAAATGTCTAATGTGTTAAACAGAATAAAAAACTATAAACTTAATGATTTTATCCAAAGTAAACAAACATTATAAGTATTATTGTTTTTTTTTAGAACTTTATTTCATTACTCATAAAAAATTATATTTTCAAAAAAAAAAAAAAAGAAATATAAACTTGTTAAAAAAATATAGAAAAGCTTTATTAAACTTTAAAATTTTATTTTGTTGAATCTTTTCGTTTTCTCAAGAATCTTTAAGTACAAAAAACATATAACTAGAAAAAGAAAAGCATATTTTAAAATTATACTAAACTTGTAAACATTGCAAACGTGTTTATTTCAAACCTGTAGGATTATTTACTGTTTTACTTATATCTACTTACTATATCCATATACTATTTTTAAGGCTTTTTGTCACACACATTTTTTTAAACATAATTAATTGTGGCAGCAATATTGAAAATACACAAGCAATATTATTTTCAAAAGCCTGTAAATATTGCAACGGCGTTCATTTTATAAAACAATATTAGTTATTTAATTCAGTTTTCACAAACTAAATCAGAATTGTATTTAAAACTAAAAGTTATTAAACAAAGTGTTCACTACTATGGTGTATTAAAATTTTATGCTACAATATTATATTATCAAACAGTTTCTGATAGCAAAGTTTTATTTAACTTGTTTATGTATCTCTAGAAATTTGTTTTTATACACATTTAAACTCACAGTATATATCACATAAACTGTGTAAGATAATAAGCTACGAACCAAAAAATAAACTACTTTCACTGTTTTTATATGTTATTTATCAGATATTCAAACTGAAGTAAAACTTGTATATTATAACAAAAACATAGGAGAAAATAGTAATTTTAACTAATTTAATCAAAAAGATTCAATTTAGTTCTTAAAATGTCATTCTTGATATTCTTTACTATATTAGATTTATAGATTATATATTAAAATAAAAGTAAATCTATGTGCATTAAGTTTAAATATTTTTCTAAAGCCAATTGTTATGTTTATTTTCTTACCCAAAATAACTTAAACACCATTACATATACATATTAATAAGGCAGCAAATTATTTTTCTTGTTAAAGAACAGAGTTTATGTTGACTATTTGCCAGCTAAAAATTAAAACATCAAGTCTGAGGTAATTTTGACCGAAACTACATTGATTTATTTTAATTTAACAATGAAATTAACGATTTTATTGTTAATTACGTCACTACAAACTTTAGACTTATAAAAAATTGGCGGAAACTTCATTTAAGGAATATAATCAAAATATATTAACTCTAAAAATAATGCCTCAAGTTTTGTAGGGAGTTTCAAGTTCATTTCAAAGTACTATACTTTGTGTAAATTTCAATTAATCACCAATTTTTTTATAAAGCTGTTTAAATTAGATTTGAGTGATAAATTTGTAACTTGTAAGATTTGTATTTGTAACTTGTAAGATATTCAAACTGAAGTAAAACTATTTTATTAAAACTGGAACAGAGCAAAAAAAATGTTATTTCATTTCAGTAAAAAGTTATTAAAACATTATTTGTGATGTTCTTTTTTTGTTAGTTTTAGTAAACTTCTAGATTATGCATAAAAATAAAAGTAGAAATAAATGGTATGACAACTTAAAATAAACTGATATAGCCTAAAAAATATAAGTTGTGTTAACTCTCTTACCCAAAATAACTTAGCAGCATTGTTTGTACATATTATTAAGTCAGTCAAATAACTTTTCTTGTTGAAGAACAGAGTTGATGCTGACTTTTTGCCAGCTAAAAATAAAATTAAGTTGTCCTAGCCTGACACTACTAAAACTAGTTAAATTTATGTTGATTTTATAAAAACATTTACTGTTTTATAGCTTGTAACGTTATTACAAACTTTAGATGCATGAACTAAAAAATAATGCTTCAAGTTTTGTGGGTTAATTTAAAAAAAAATAAAATTACTCATTTAACTTTTATTAATTTGTTTAAATTAGAGTTAAGTGATGTATCCGTTATCAGCAACATTAATTTTAAGGTTTACTTGAAGTATAAAGCTAAAATACTGATTGCTTTGTTATGTCTATAAATATTGTGATAAAAATATTTAGTGAGTTTTTTGATACAATTTATAAGATGACCTAAAAGTATTTGACATAGTTTTATATCGTTAATAAGAATTTTTTCGTTTTTATGTTTAAAAAAGTTCGGTTAAATAAACAAATTAAGTACAACCTATCTTATCTTAAAATTATTGATAAAAAGTGCAAGTAAAAAAAAGAATATTAAGACCATACACACGTTAAATGTAATGTATGTTTTTATTGAAAAAGTTTTTCAAAAACTATTTAGTCGTAGCTAAGTTTAAATCAAAATCTTATGTTTAGTAACTTATTAAATTTACGTATGTATTTGTTTGTTTATTTATATTTTAAGTATCTTTTTGTTTTAGTAAATATAGAAAAGGTTGCAAGTTTTTACAACTTAAAACTAAAACTGATTATTTTCATTGATCGTAAGAAAATAAGTTTATGAGAAAGTTCTCTAAATCATGTTCAGTTGTTCGATTTCTAATGTTTATCTTAAAATGCTTAAAGAAGGCCTTTGGTGTAACCTAACTAAGCTCTAAATAATTCTAATTTATACAACATACTTCATAATATCTGTATCTTCTTGGTTGTAAAACTCTCTGAAATCTACGCACTCGTTAATTAGGTACAATTAAGAGTCATACCTAATTAAAATTTCAATATTTACGACATACAACACAAAGTTTGTTTTTTATAACCACCTCATACCCCTCAAAAAGGTTGTTTATATTGGTTTATACCGGCTAAAATTTCAAAACAACGCATTTTTTTAATAATTTTTTTTTAGGAAATTTTACTTATTATTTTAACTTTTTATTATTTTACTTATTTACTATTTTTATAGTTAAAAGAGTTTATTTGGCTTTAGAATTGTAATAAAAGCATATGTAAGTTTTAGCACATTTTAATAGTGCAAACAAAAAGGTTTACGTAAAGTTAACTCAATGAATTAAGCAAGTTATTGTATGGTAATTAAACAACATATATTGTCGTGTAATTGTAGTAAAACTTAAAACTTTTTATAGTTGAAAAGATTAGTATAAATTGGTCTTTTGTTACCAATTTAAAATAACAAATTAAATATCTCATATTTCTTTTTTCTCGATAAGAACAATAAAATGATCAACGTATGTACCTCTTACACTTTTAATCCTAGTTGGTACTTTGATAAAATTTGTTAGACCAAAACTATTGATTTGATTTAAATAATTTTTCATTAAGTTAACTTATCATTTCAAGAGTTAATATTTATGTTTCCTAAAATACACATATCCGACTATTTATATTTTTAATAAGAACATATGGAATTTTTGTGTTAAGCTTAATCGTGGAATGTCCTTGGTGTTTGTATTTTAGCTCAAGTAAGATGTTTCTACTTTTTTTATTGTTTAATTCTACATATATTTTTTTGCTTTAATGATTAAATTTACTGCACGTAAAATTTAGGTCGTGTCTTATTAAATACCAAATTGAATTTTAATGTAAATGAGCACATCATCGGATCTGGTTTATAAGTTTACAAAATTAAAATGTAGCTTAAAATATTTTAAAAATACGTTAAAAGAAAACTAAATAAGCTTTTAATAATTCTTAAAATAATAAACTGCATAATATCTGTATCTTCTTGGTCATAATTTTTTTTTTATCTATGAAAATTCTAAAAACTTGTTAAGAAAAATTAATTGAAAGGTTATTAAACACAAAGTAAATTAAAATAATTTAATCTAACATTTGTTGGTTTGACAACTTTATATTAAACTATAAGCCTTTTTCATAAACATTAATTTTTTAGATTCTGGTATGGCAAAAGCTTTAAAAACTAATAAAACTAAAGCTACCTTATTAATTATTAAAAAAAAATTAATATAAGAAAGTCATACTATTCTAAAAACTTGTGTTTAAAAGTATTTTGTTTAGCTCAATGAATAAAATTAAAACCTATAACCATCCAGCTTACAGAGTTACGAAAGTTTGAATATTAGTGACTTTTTATAAGAATCAAAAACTTTACCAAATATACGTTTGATAATTATGGTAGAAAACGCCAAAGGCTACAACTTTTTTATGAATAGAATATTCATATTTTAAGATAAAATTATACTGGTTTACACCAGTTCAAATTATACAGACGTAAGGTAGCTAGCTGTAAATTTGCTTTGATTGATTTGATTTATACTTTTTTAGTAAAAAGTCTTACTTTATTTTAATCGTGACGTCAACACAAATTTTAGATGTTAGAAACTTTTTATTAAATTTTTACTAATAGTTTTACTAAAACTTAAAATGTGCGAGCTTTACTTGGAAAAATCGCACATTTTGTGGTAAATTTAATATGTGTTGTTTTATCTAAATTGAATAAAATGAATGATAAGTATTTATTTCCTATTATTGTATTTTGCTTAAAAATTTTTAATTCAGCTCTAAATTTACATAATATTAGTAAAACTCAATATGGTTTTAATTTTACCAACTACTTAATAGTTGGTTATTAGTAACATAAAGTATTTAAAAATTACATCAAGTAAAACTTTAAAAAGCCAAGTGTTTAATAAAACGTTTACACACTTTATTTAGGTAAAAACTAAGTTCAACTAAGACATTAATTTTACAGTTCATTTTTGTCTATTATTTGATAAAGATAAATAACCAAATCATTCCTAACAAACTATGAGCCGTATGTTTAGGGTTTATTAATACAAGAAATCTACGTAAGTTTTTTTTTTACTTTTGATGTTATTACTGATATGTTTTATATGTTTAGTTAAGATCTAGTAGTTAGTATATAACTACATATCATCATTTATTTAAAAAAGACATCTAACAACTTTAATTAGACGTTGAACAACATTTTTTGAACAGTAAAAATTATCTTCGAAATATAGTTTACTAAAATTATTAAATTAAGTTAAATTACGTCGCACAAATACTAAATTAAATTTAAAATATAGTTACACTTACAAAGCCTCTTTTAAGCTTATTTGAAAAAAGTGATTCTGCTTCTGTTTTTTTCTAATTTCGTCACAACAATTTATTAAAAATATCAAAAATAATGGTTCAAGTAATTGATTACATTACTTTTAAACAATTGATTTAACATTCTTTATTTCATATTGAACATATGAAGTAAAACAAACTTCCACTGTCAAAAAATACTTCAAGTTTTTTAAACAGTATCAGGTAAAGTTTTATTTAATTTAGAATTATGGAAACGAAAACAGTTTTACAATAAATTAAAACAATATTGATTTAATCAAGTTCCTGACAAACTAATTTAGTCTTATTTTGACTGTGCTACTTATTTTATTATTTTAATATTTAGTGCAAAACAACAACCTTATTTAAAGTTTATAAAACTACAATTTAAGTTTAAAGCATTGTTTATTATTTACAAGTGTTCTACAGCTGTCTAAGCTAATGACATAAGTTAGTTCTACAACAGTTCTATTAAATTGATTCCGAATAAAGTTTTATAAATATAAGTTACTCCGTTTACATAATAAGAGATCATATTGGTATAATTTTTCTATCAGTTAAAATTAATATAAACTAAATTTTACCAATTTAAAATAGAAAAATGTTACAGGGATTTCTTAAATAATATTTAAAATCTCCTTCATTTTAATAATTTTTATTAAAATATTAAACTTTATTTTGTTAATTACGTTACTACAAACATTTATAAAGACAAATTTTTACTGAAAAAAAATTGTTGTATTTTGCATGAAACTTGCATCTTACTGATGGCTTAACAATTACCGAGTAACTTTAAAAGTTTTATATCAGAAAAATATTTTAAACTACAATAGATATATTAGTTTGCTTGTATTTTTAGTGTAAATGTAGTTTTAGTACATCAGAATAAACTTGTTAAAAAGTCAGTTTAAAAACTAATGTAAGTTTGATACAAGGTTTAAAATAAAATAAGTTTAAATAAATTCTAAGAAACCTTTATTTTTTTTCCTGACATTTTCAAATTAATTAGGTATTAATTTGGCGAACCAAGCAAAACTTAAAATATTTAATTTAATATAAGTTAAGTAAATAAACTTAATCTTGTAGTTTTAAAAATATTTATCATTAGGTTTAATAGTGATTAAGTGAAAATTGGTTCTAGTTTATTAGAAAGTAGTTTCTAATATTTCCGCACAGTCGACTCTCGCAAATCTAAGCACTCGTTTGATTACGTACAATTAAGGGTCATACTAAATATAAATTCCAATATTTACAGTATAAGTTATAAAGTTTGTTTTTATAACCGTACTCATCAAAAATAGTTTTTTATACTGGTGTATATCAGTTAAAATCTCAACACAAAGCAATTTTTTTTTATATAAAAGATTTAGTTATTTTGTATTTGTTATTTTGTATTATTACATGCATATACATATTTATAATATAGTCATATTAATATCTTACTTGTTTAACTAAGTTTATGCTGGTTCTTAACCAGCTAAAACCTGATCTTATAAGTCAGTAAACAATGTTTACCTTGCTAAAAGCTTTATATGTATGAGAGTTACTAATTTGTGTTTGTAGCTGAAAAATACATCGCGGGTAGAAGTTTTATGCTTTAAAGGTTGCAGTTAAAGAGTAAGTTAGGTATCCGACTGTTTCAGTTTTTAATTTTTAGATTCATTGTTACTATTACTCTTATATTTATTATTTTTTAAATCTTCAAAACTACCTAAGCCAGAAAACCGTTTTGCTTCGTGAAATCGACAAAGAAAAGCGGCCGACACCTAAGCTTTAAATAAATAACAATTATTAAAACACATTTTCAGCCTTTAGAACTTGAAAGTTATAAATAAAGTAACGAGCTGTAATTATAAAGTTTCAACTAAAACAAATTAATGAAAAATAAAAACTTATTTTATATAAACATTTATGTAAAACCTGTAAAAAAATATTTAGTTTATAAAATTCTTTTTTTTATAGCTAACCTATCGTATCACCAGCTAAAACAAGGCTTAGCTTTGTATACTAGTTTAAAATAAAAATATATAAATTTAAAAAGCTTGAAAAATAAAATGTTAATAACTATGGTATATGCCAATTAAGAATAAAAATATTTAAAATTCGAAAAAAAAGAAAGTTCCATAGAAAAATATATACTTGTTTATACTACTTAAAATATTTGACCCAAAAGCAAAACCTAATATTTTTTCTAAATTGCCTTCATTTAAAATAAGTTAATAAGAACAATTAATTTTTTACTATTAATTACGTCACTGCAAACTTATGATGGATTAAATTTTGAAAATTTGTTTTATTATTTAAAACTTTTGTATACCAACTGCTATAAGTATTGTTTTAATTTCTACTTGCTAGTTTTAAATCGAAACCTGATCTCTGCTTTGAAACACTCACATGTGTTTTCTTTTCATTTAAAATAAAATCAACATTTTAAAGTGAATTTTATTTTGTGCTTTGTAAGCAGTTAAACCTGCGCAGCTAAAAGTATTTATTTGGTGAGTAAAAACTAAACTTTTTTTTACTAAACTTACAAAAATGCTGTTATTATTCTGAACAACCAAAGGTAAACGTTTAACTTTTATTGAATAAACATCTTATGTTGTCCCTTTAAAGTTTAATGTTTTAAGGTGTCTCGCTAGTGATGTGTTTTTAGTAAAAACATTGCTTTTCAAAGACAGCTGACCGTCCAGTTAAAGTGATATTTATTATCTTTGGTTTCAATTCTAAAATTTGAAACCAGCATAATTAGATATATCACACAATCTAAGTAACTTTTGAACCAATATAAACTACAAAGTATTAAAACATCAGTATACATGCATGCAGTAATGAATAGCTTTTAAAAGAAATTAATTTTTATCATAAAAATTTTAAAAAATTGTAGATAAAAACTATTTGATAGGTAATTAAACTAAAATTGTTTTATGTTATTGTACTAATCTTTAAAGTGAAGAAATGTTAATTAAAAACAAACTTTCTGCCTAAGTTCTTGGTTTACACCAGTTCAAATTACAAGGTTACTTCCTCATATCTTTTAGCTAACAATAATTTATTATATTTTTATTCTATGTATAAAATTTTACTTTATTTTAATTGTCACGTCAATACAAACTTAAGATCTAAGAAGTTCTTTCAACTTTTTGTTAAAGTGTTGTGTTTTAATACGTAAACTCGTTTATTTTGCTGTTGTAAAGGCAAATTTAATTAAATGGGTTTATGTAAAATAAAAATTATGCAAGTATTAATATTGATGTGCTGTAATTTTAATTCAATTTAAAAGAAAGTACGACATAGTTTTAATATCTTCCAATTTATAAAATCCAGTTTTGTTAATCATAAAATTTATAAAAAAATTAGATAAAAAATATTTTAAAGGTAAATAAACATAAAGTAAATTAAAACCTTGTTTAGCTAAAGTGTTTAAATTAAAAAACAAAATGTATCTGAAATTGTTAAACTAATCTTTTAAATTGAAGAAAGGCTGACTTTAAAAATAAACTTCTGCATAGTTTACTTTTTTTAGTTTCATGACTGATCTTTAAACCTATAGTCATCAAAAATAGTCAAAATCATCAAACCTATAGTCAAAAACTAAGTTTAAATAACAATACTTTGTTTTTAAATCAAGAATCTTACCTATATAAAAACTTAGTAGTTATGATACAAAACACAAACCGCTAAAAAAGCTATTCTGTTTTCATAATAAAACTTATACTAGTTTAAGCCAGTTCAAATTTAACAATTGCATTCCCACTATTATTTGCCCAAATTGTTTTAATATATTTTTGTTTTATGCACAACATCTTACTAAGTTTTCGTTGTTGCGTCAATATAATCTTTAGACTTAAGAAATTTTGTAATATTTTTATTTACCTATGAATCGCATATTTTGCTGTGGCAATATTAGTTATAAGGTTTTGTCTTAAAAAACTAAAACTATTTTTTTTCTTATAAAATTATTCTTTACAAAATATATATTACTATAAACAAATTTAATTTTAGCAACTGCTGCATACCTGTTTATTAGTTTTGATTAAAAATATTTATTACGTAAAATTATAATTTTTTTAAAAGCTTGAAAATTGGTAAACATTTTATAAGAATAAACATAACCAAGTTTAAAAACTTTATATATGTATATTAGTAAAATGTACTTTAACATTAGTAAATATACAATTTTGAAATCAAACTTAAATATATAATGCAATAAAAGATTAAATGTAGTTAGGAAAGAAAAAAATCATTAATTTGTATATTCTAATTTTGTACTGTGCTTAAAAAATACTTACAGATCAGTAAAACTAATAAAAAAATTAAATCTAAAATATATTAAAAAAAATCAAACTGAAGATAAAAACTTATTCTTAAAATATAAAAAAATCAAGACAGTAGTAACTTATTTTTTATCATACAACAATGTATCTTAAAAAAATTTAGTGAATTTTGAACTAACAGTCTGAACTGAAAGTATTTTTAGGTAATGGTAGGCTATTAGGGTATTAGGGTATATCATTTTAAAAAATTTTACAAATGTCTTTTATTTTTATCTGAATTTAACAAATTTCTATATGGTAAGTCACAGATTTCTGATCATTTGAATTATTAAAAGAAACAAAGTTTCTATTTTAAATGCACTAATACAAACATATTTAATGTAAAAAGTGCAACAAAAATGGTTCAGAAGTAACTATCAAACTTTTAGTTAAGAGTCTACTTTTAAATTTCTACAACATACTTTAAAAATTGTTAAGTTAATAGGTACAAACTGTAAGTCATACTATCAAAACAAACTCGTAATTTATTTATTAAACAAGCTTGAAATTTTTTATACACATGTAATACTAAGGCAAATATAGTGAAATTTTAATTTCACAATCAAAAGCTTACTATAAATTTTTACCTATACAAATAACAATCCTATGTTGTTCGTTTTGTTTTGTTAAACCGACAGAGAAACAGCTGCCGACACCTAAGTTTTAAGTAAAAATAATTACTTAAACACATTTTGAGCCTTAAGTATTTGAATGTGTGAATAAAATAACGAGCTGTATTATTAAAGCTTCCACTACAATAAAATAAAAACTATTTTATAAAACTCCTTATGTAAAAATTTATAAAATAAAGTTTACATATAAAAGTCTTTCTTTTTATAGCTGAATTTAAGCCTATCACAAGTTTAAAAAAGCTAAGGTTTGTATAAATATTAATTTCGAAAAATAAAAAAACTGAAAATTTCAGAAGTTTAACTACGCTAAAATACATTAAGGCTGATTTTAAAATAATACAAACCTCTTAAAAAAGGGTTATTCTAGTTTCAAAGTAAAAGTTATACTGGTCTAAACCAGTTAAAAATTTATACAAAAGTGAAAAATCTATTTGTATGTCATATTTGCTTCACTTTTAGGTTTGTTTATAAGAAAATATAACTTTTTACTATAAGGTACGTCACTGCAAACTTTGTATTAATTAAATTTTAGAAAATTTTTTATTATTTAAACTTTTTTATACCAACTGCTTTAAGTAAAATTTAAGTTTTTACTTGCTAATTTGAAATCAAAATCTGATCTCTGCTTTAGAATAATAACATTTATTTTCTTAACGTTTTAGATAAAATCAACATTCTAAAATGAATTTTTATTGTGCTGAGTAACAAATTAAACTTGCACTGCTTTAAGCAGTAATTTAAAAAATAAAAACTTAACTTACAAAAACTAACATAAATGCTGTTATTATTGTGAAAAATCAATGGTACACAATTGATTTTTATTGAATAAAAATATTATGTTGTTCCTTTAAAGTTTTTTGTTCTAACTAAACTTTTTTTTACGTTGTTTTTCAAAGAATACCAAACCGTCCAGTTGAAGTGAAGATTATCATTGAAACATAATTTTAAAGTGTGAATTTAGCATAATTAAATATATCTCACAATCTAATTAACTTTCGAATTAATACAAACTACATAGTACTCAAGCATCAACAAACATAAATAAATAATTAAATTACTTATAAAAAACATATGCAGTTTTATAAAAGTTATACTAGCTTTTGATCAGTTCAAAATGAACACTTCTATTTGCTGATAACTCTGGTAATTAATTATTTCAATTTATTTTTATTTTATAAATAACTTCAATATTTCAAAAAGTGTTACGTCATTACATATTTTGAAATAATTAATTGCAAAAGGTAAAAGGACGATCAAAATATTAGCCCAAAGATCTTGTGCATGAGAACATTTCGGTTATCTAATTGCAAACCACATATACCTTTTAATGACTTGTCCTTGATATTTATATTATAAGTAAAGTTAAACTATATATCTGATTAATAATAAGCGAACAGGTTTAAAACATATTTTATAAAAAAATATTACGCCACAACATACAGATTAAATTTATTGATTTTGTATTGTACTTGTTTAGTTTAAAGTCGAAGTACAAAACTAACACAATTTTTGTAGCATTAAGTCTAGCTTTTTTTTTATTCGGTTTAAAAATTTTGCAAAGTTGCTTCACAGTTATAGTTTTTTTATATCAAAGTAGAAATATATTATAATTTTAGTAGAATAAGTACTAACTAGGTTTCAGCTTTTCAGTTAAAAAATTGTTTTAAAAATACTTTATAATACTAGTATATTTTTACAAAGTTTACAGTAAAAGTTAACTTAAAAAATAATTAAACTACTTCTACTTTTCAAAGCCTATACTATGAAAGTTCTTTTACTAAATAAAGTGTGTTTTACAAAAAGATAAATAAGACTCAAATACTATAAAGTTGGTAAAAACTTCATTGTATAATTATATTGGATTTTTACAAGTTAAAAATGAAATGAAAAGTGCTCTGCAGAAATATTTAATAAAATGTTTTAAGTTAGTTTTTTTTAATTACTTATTAGTCATCATTTTGTCATTATCAAAGTTAGATGTAGAACATTTTAAGCAGCATTATTAATAAAATTTATTTTGATTTTGTACATGAAAAGTGCTTTAACTACCGATATTCAATTAGAGACATAACTAGTTAAATTAGATCTAATAAAAAAAACATAAACTATTTGTTCTTTTTTGTCTCTAGTTTTTCGATTTATCTTAAAACTTCATAATCAAGTTAAAATTAAACTTTTTGCTCAAAATATTAATTTACTTAATTTTAAGACATTTATCGTTTTTAAATTAGTAAGAAAAATTTTAATATTTTATTGTATACCACTCTAGCTTCTTATTTTTACTAATCTATTTTAAAACATTTTTAAAAGAGTATTCTTAGCATTATAAAACCTAATGAATAGTTTAATTTCTAAAACTTGTCCTTTAAAGACTATCCAACAAAAAGTTACTTAGACATAAAAAATTCCATTTAGTTTGAACACTCGATCAGTATAAAAACTTATTAATATTTATTTCAGAAAATAAAAAAACTTTTTTTTTGGTCAGTAAAGTTTCAAAAAGTTGTACAAAAATAATAAGTTAAAAAGCAGAATTTAAAAATTGTTCACTAACTCATCAAGTTAAAACAATAAAAATTATCGTTTATAAATATAACTTACATTTAAGACGATAATCATGTAGATAATTTACATATTTTAAAGTCAATTACATATACTTTGTTTAGTTCTGTTCAGCTATTTTGCTTAACTTCAAACCTATCATCAGCTTAAAAAGCTAAATTTGTATTTATAAAACGTAGGCATATAAAACCTTCACTTATGAGTGTAATAAAAAATGCTTACTCAAAAGAAAGTTTAATTTGAGTAAATATAATGAAAAAAACTGGTAATAAAAAATTAAAGAGTATGTCTTTACAAAACCGTTGCTCTTAAAAAACTTAACGTTAAAAGTGTGAATTGTTGTTTATCAATAAAATACTATTTTGCCTTAAGTGTTTTAATATCAGCATAATAAACTATATGACATTATTTGAATAAAATTTTAATATAATTTAAACTAAAAAGTTAAAGTAACTTAAATAACAGGCACATACATTTAATAGTGATTCGTAAATAAAAAGCTAAGTTGCTAAAAGTTTATACTGGCTCTTCACCAGTCAAAAATAAAAATCATATTGTTGTAACAATTGCAGTAGAAAATGCTTCTCTTTATATATTTTCTAAAATTAAAACCCATTTTTTTATAATCGTTACTGTTTTGTTTGTTGTTTGCAGTGTGAGGTCACGACTTTCTAAAATTTAAAAAATTCAATCAATTGTGTTAAGTTCAAAAAGGGTAAATTGAAAAAATGTTTAAATTTCTAAAACTTTTTGCTAAGCTTATATCATTAATTAGACTTAAAAAGGCAAAAGCAAATGTTATTTACGATCTTAAACTAAATTAGATATAAGCTTTTAGTTTTTACTAACTTATGAATATTAAACACTTTTGTACATGTAAAAATAATGTTATTCGTTTAAAATTATAAAAACGAAGGTAGTAAACCAAATTTCAGTTTTCATATTAAATGCATTGTTTAAACTCAATTTAATAAATACTTGAACAATAAAGCTATATATTCAACCTAAAATCTTCTTTAAGAATGCAAACTTTATATGACTTTTGTATTTTGTAGTTTTTTAACAATATTTTGTAGTATTTCGACTAAATTTACAATACTAATGGTTTTTAAAATATTTGTGTTTTGTTTCGAGAATTCTAAAAAGCGTAACTAAACGAGAGAGCGTAATCAGATGAGTAAAGAGGTGCGCAAGAGGTGACTGTATCTCATGTAAACAAATTTAATTTTAACTTTTAGATGTTATAAAAAAAGTTTTGAAATGAGCTTATAACTTTATTTATATTACACAGTAGTGCTTATTAGATTATTACAAAGAAAATATGTTATAAAGAAAATTTATTGGACTCAGTTTATGGTTGAGTTATTGAAACAATTTTTTTTCAAAGTTATAAAAGCTGCACATCTAAAGTAGCATACAAAAGCTTTAGATGCTTTAAATTCATACTTTTGGTATAATTAAAATTAAAACAACTAAAACTTAATATAATCTTAAGCATAATTTAAATACGTTAAAGCTTTTTTCTCATTTTGGTATAAATAAAATATTTAAAAAAGCTTAATTCATAATTGTACTGTTATAAACTTCTACTATTGTTAAATTAGCTTACTTATTTTCAGTAATATGCTAAAACTTTTTTATAAGCCTAAAAGTCTTTGAAGTTCAAGTTATTAAGTTACTCATTGTGTGAAAAATAAAATCAGTAAAAATTAAGTGATTTTATTTTTAACAATAAAAAAAAACGACAGTTTTTAATGACAACGTGTACATATAAAAACTAAATAAAATGTAACTTGTACTTTAGTGAACTAAAAGTTCTGATTTATTTTACTTTTTTTATATTCATACTACATTAAACTTTGAAAACATAATTTAACCACGAAACTACATTCAGACAATAATATTAACTATACTTAGGTAACTTATATAGTTGTAAAAAAAAAGTATTTAAAGTTTTAAAAACATATATTTCATTTTACTTTTTTAGAAGTATAAAAGCTAAGCTTCAGTTAATAATTTGATTGTTAGCCGTTTTTTAACGACTTATAAAATTTAGAAAAACATTTTTTGTGTGAAAAATGTAACCAACATGTTATTTAGCTTATATATATACTTATAACAATTTTATACAAGACCTTTAATACAATTTTCACGTCACTAGAGGCATTAAAAACAAATAAAAATAAGTTTAAAGCTGATACTAAAATTAAAAATAAAAATTGCTTATAGCCTTTTTACATTTATTTCAAAATAATACTTTGAAATATATTAATTCAAAACATATATAATTTATTTTCAGAATACCAAATAATAGTTTTATGTTCGTATGAAATATACTCCAAATAAAGTAAAAAAAAATTCTAATTCTAATATCAACCTAAAACTTTTTTATATAATACAATTATACTTAACATCAACTTATCTTTTAGCTTGTAGTATGATAAATAAAATTGTTTGCCATAAAGATAAAAAAAAAACTTAATATTACAATAATTTTTAGAATGATTTTATAACTAACTCTTAAAATTTATTGCTTTTTTATCAGCTTTTGGTTACTTAAGTTAAAATAAAATAGAACACAATCAATTGGATTTTGCACTTAGTATCTTTTGTATGTTGTTTAAAGTTTATTTCGATTTCAGCTATTTGCATTGTTTACGTTTTTTTTTTAAAGCTTAAAACATTTTAGTTTTAGTAAATAGTACATAAGTAGGTTCAATAACACTTTATTTATTTACCATGATTAACACTTAATCATCGTTGAATGTTTGTGATATTCATTTTTTTGAAGAAAAAAACCAGCAACTAAAATGTTTGTGTTTCATTTTCAAACAATAAAGTTTATTAAACTGAATAGTCATATATATAATAAACAGAAATATGTATTTTAAAAGAATTTTACAAGTTATTTTAAATAAAACAGTTTAAAACATAAAGTTTGATAACTATATTGTATACTGAATAACAAACTGGATAAAACTAAATCTTAATTGCTAAGTTTTGTTTTTTGTTTAATATTTACTTCCTTTTGACTTTCATTGAAATATTTTACTAACCAAATATTTTTATTTGAGTTTTAAAGGCTAATGTATATATAAATAAAATACGAAATTAATGTTTTAAAAAGTAGCTGGAACTTTTTTGAGATTCATTTTTTATAAAATTAAAAAATATAATTTAACTACAGAACTACTTTTAGACAATGAATATTAACTACGTCTAGATAATATTTTGTCTTAAAAAAGTTTCATACGATGTTAAAACTATATATTGTTTTTTTTTCATTTAAAACTATAAAAGCCAAACTTCAGTTACAAAACAAGTTTTTATTTTTTATTACTTCTAAATTTTTTTATAAATTTTTGTGTTACACTACAAGGTTGCTTATTTTTAGTAATATACTGAAACTTTTTTTTAAGCCCAAAAATCTTTTAAGTTTAAGTTAATAAGTTACTCATGTGTTAAAAAAAAATCAGTAAAATTTTAGTGATTTTATTTTTGTCATAAAAAAAACAGTTATTTTTGATAACAAAGTGTACAAAGATAAACTAAATAGAATGTATCCTGTACTTTAGTAAACAAAAAAATCTATTTTAAAATAGACTTACTTTACATTTTTGATTTCATATTACATATTTCATATATATTTCATTTTCATAAACTTTGAAAACATAGTTCAACCACAAAACTACATTCAGACAATAATATTAACTATATCTAGATAACTTATATAACTTAAAAAAAAAGTATTTAAAGTTTTAGATCATACATTTTCTTTTATTTTTTTAAGTATAAAAGCTAAGCTTCAGTAAATAATTTGGTTGTTAGCCGTTTATAAACGACTTATAAAATTTAGAAAAGCATTTTTTGTGCGAAAAATGTAACTAACATGTTATTTAGCTTATATATATACTTATAACAATTTTAAACAAGCCCTCTTAATACAATTTTCACGTCACTAGAGGTATTAAAAATAATAAAAAATAAATTTAAAACTAATACTAAACTAGAAATAAAAATTAGTTATAGCCTTTTTACATTTATTTCTAAGTAATACTTTGAAATATAATCAATATATTAATTCAAAACATATATATAATTTTCTTTTATGATACTAACTAGTAGTTTTATGTTCGTATGAAATATATTCCAAATAAAGTAAAAAAAAAAATTCTAGTTCTAATATCAACCTAAAACTTTTTTCATATAATACATTATTACTTAACATCAACTTATCTTTTAGCTTGTAGTATGATAAAAAAAAATTTTAACCATAAAAAGAAAATTACTTAATAGTACAATAATTTTTAGAACGATCTTATAACTAACTCTTAAAATTTATAGCTTTTTGATCAGCATTTGGTTACTTAAGTTAAAATAAAAAAGAACACAATCAATTGAATTTTGCACTTAGTATCTTTTGTATGTTGTTTAAAGTTAATTTTGATTTCATTCATTTGCATTGTTTAAATATTTCGTTTTTCTTAGATTATTTCAGTTTTAGTAATTAGTACATAAGTAGGCTTAATAATATTATATTTATTTACCACAGTTAAAACTGAATCATTGTTGAATGTTTGTGATATTCATTTTTTTGAAGAAAAAAATCAGCAACTAAAGAGTTTGTGTTTAATTTTAAAGAAATGTGTTAAGAAATTGTGTTGTTAAGGTTTGACAACTATAGTGTATACTGAATAATAAACTGGATAAAACTAAAACTTCTTCGCTAAGTTTTGTTTTCTGTTTGTAATTTACTTCCTGTTGAACATCCTTGAAGTATTTTTCTTTTGAAATATATATTTTTTTTTAATCTCTCATATTTGAGTTTTAAAGGCTGATGTATATATGAAATGAAATTAAAAATTAATGTTTTCAAAAGAAGCTGGTATTTTTCTGTGATTAATTTTTAATAAAACTAAATAATATAATTATAGAACTACTTTCAGACAATGAATATTAACTACGGCTAGATAATATATGGTCTTGTAAAAATTTTAATAAAAGCTTTATTCAGTTAATGAAAAAGTTTTCAGCCGTTTGTAAACGACGTTTAAAAATTTAAAAACATTTTTCTAGTAAATGCGATAACATTTTATTCAGGTTGTTTACATATCACTTGTAAGATAATTAAAATGTCACTTAATCTAATATTCTCAGCACTAGGAGTTTTTAAAACAAAAAAAAAAACATAAATTTAAAGCTAAAACTTTATATAAAAATAAAAATTATTGAGAACTTTTATATATTTTTTCCAAATGCCACTTTAATTTTTAATCAGAATGTTTTTAAAAATGTTTTTAAATTTTTCTTCAATTTTAAACTAATTGTGTTTTGTTTGTAAAAAATATATTTAAAAATAAAGTAAAAAATCAAAATATAAAGTTCTTTAAATTGATATTAAATATTTTTAACAATTTGAATACAAGGTTACTAAACATCAAATTATCTTTTAGCTCGTAGTAAAATATGATCAGATACGAACATATATAAGAAAATGATTAAAATTTATTAATGGCATTTAGTATTATAACTTAAATAGTAAGCAGTTATATAAAGAGAGTCAAGTTGAATCAAATTATTATTTGACTAAATTTTAAATAACATAAGTGCTGGCTAAAACTAAAATGTTTATATGATGACTATAACGAATACACATAACTTTACTAAAATAAAAAGATCAGTAGCTTTATTTCTTATTTGCATTTTCTTTTGACTTTATACTTTTAATGATAGTTCATACATTATCTTAAAAAAAATGGTGGTTTTTTAAAGTAACGTTAGAAACTTTTAAAAATAAAAAATATATAGTTGTTTTATTATAAACTACAAAAAACACTTTTTAAACGATAAAAGACAGTTGCTTTTTATAGATAAATATTAAAGTTAAACTAAAACAAAAAGTAAGATTTGTTAGTGTCGTAATAAATGATGTACTCAGTTGAATTTCAGTATTTTTTTTTAGAATTCGACGCATTTTAAGTTTTAATAAAGTATCTGTTAAGTTTTACTTACGTCATACAAAATGCCACAGACATTGAAACTTTTAGTATGAATATATATAAGATGAATTTTATTTACAAATTTAAATCAGTAATATTTACGTACACCAATTTTAAAAGTCGTTTTATATAACGGCTAACAAATATTTCATACTCTAAGTTTTAAAGAAGAAAATATTTAACTTTTTTTTTAGTTTTAAAATACTTTAGTTTCAAGCGTAAGTTATAGTTCTGCTAAATCTTTTTTTAAAGAGTGTTACATACCTAAAACACTTTGATGTTAATACTAATTAATCTTTTAATCAATTATCACACTTTTATGTAAAATAATCTACATATAGAACACAAATATATTATACCAGCAATTAAATTTTTTTTAATGTTATTATGACTCAAATTTTTTAGCTAGCTATATAGCTGGTTTTAAATTTAGTTAGTTATAAACTGTAATTTCTGATACGTACCATAAGGCATAAAAAATTAAAAATTTTGTTTAATTTTAAAAGCTGCTGGTGAGTTTTAAATCTAAAAAAAATTAGTTAAAATACACATAACTCGTATTAATAAAATATAATTTTCTTTAATATACTGTTTTCATAAAAAGGTTCACTGTTTAACCAAAACTTTCAACTAATTAAGATTTATTCACAATAGTTTTTTGAACAAACATTTTTTTAACAGCTGAGTCGTAGTTAAAGATACTTAAGTTATGTTGATATTTTTGTTTTTTAAAAAGTAAATAAAAAAATTGTAGACAAACTCAATGTAAGAAATAAAATTTTAATCTCTTTTTAAAGAAAGTCTTGTAAATAATTTTGCTCTTAATTAAACCAACAGTAATTTAGAATTTTTATGTAAAATAAAAACTTGAATAATTGTGTAAAAAGAAAAAATAACACTTTTTATTAAAGTTTTTGCTAAAAACTATGTATATCTCAAGTTTGTATAGACGTAGCCATTATAAAAAATGTAATTATAAAAAAACAATAATTAAGTAACAATAATTTTAGATTAAAAACATTGCAAAAAATTCAAGATCTGCATTTATACTGACATAACTCTTTTTTAAAATTTAATTTTGTACATTAAGAAAATATATATATATATATATATATATGAAAGTTTTTTTAACAGTTGGTTTTCATAAACGTTTTAAAGTTTAAACTGATAGAAGATCTAGCTACTTCAATTTAATTACTTTATATTTTAGGCTTATTTTTCTAACCCAATTAAAACTTATATTACAATATGTATATATTATAGGAAATTGTTAGGTGTTATTTATAATATCATAGTGCTATTTTAAACTGGTAAAAAGAGTACATGTTAAATTCTAAGTCTATAAAAGATTTCAATTTATGTTATAGATACATGCATATATAATAGTTCGATTTCTAAAATAAAAATGAAAAAAATAAATGTTGATATTGTGATGGTTAATTTGAGTTTAAACTGGTGTAAACCAGTATATATACTACCTGAAGTTTAAAGCAATCTTTGCAGCGGCTAGATATATGTAGTGTTTATAAAGATTTTATACATACAATGAAAATAAAGTGAAGGAATCTTGGCTAAAAGAAAGCAGAAAGCAACACTAAAACTTGAACTTTTGTAGACTAAGAATTTATGCAGAAGTTTTGAAGTCAGCCTTTCTTAAACTTAAACATTAGTTTATCAACTTAAGATCTTTTTGTTTTTCTGGTTAGAGTCTATAGCTAAACCAGGTGCTTTGAAAAAAACATTTGTAATAAAAAAGATTTTTAAATTATATAAAGCTTAAAAACCAACAAATGTTTGATGAATAACTTTTAAATTTACTTTGTGTTTAATTGTCCATCAAACTATTTTAATCTAATTTTCCTTTTATATTTATAATTAATAAAACTTGCTTTCTATATAATAGTAGATATAAGTATTATGCCGTGTTTTTTTTAAACAGAAACCAACATACAGAAAAACAAAATCTTAGCTTAATTTATTTTGACATGAACTTATGATTAATTTTGCCTTAACAACAGTAAAACATACGATTTACGCAGAAAAACACAAAACTATAACAAAAAATCCCAATTTTTTTTATTTACATAAAAATAAAGAAAATCATTCTTAACTATTAGATAAATGCATTTTTACTCTTAAATTTGAACTTGTATAAAAGTCTAATAATCTTTTAATAAATAGTCCTCAGCGGTTTATGTTAACAAAATATTATTTGTTTTAGGTACAAACTTGAGCTTGTAAGCTAGATGTTTAAAGCTTTGAAATTTACACACAAACGAAATTATTTTAAAATAATTTTTATTACAAAAGGATCAATTAAAACAAGTATTTCAGAAAATAAAAATATTACGCCGTATGTAATTTTGTACTTAAAAATTGAGAGCCTAGTAGGTTTTTGCTGTATTGTTATAAAATTGTACAATAAAAAACTAGTTGAAAAAGGTCAAAGAACTTTTTTTATAAACTTTTAAGTTATAATTTAAAAATTATAAATTTTTAGTCTTATGTTCTGAGATAGCAAAAGTCTATACTTACTTTAACGACAAGTCACAACAAAAAAACAATATACTAATGTTTACTAACACAAAAAAAATCTTCTTAAATTTATTTATAAACAAATGAAATATGTGAAACTTACATTAAACACATAATTTTTAAGTTGATCGAAACAGTTATATTCATTGTAAAACTACCTTATATTAAAATCTATTTTGTTTTTTTAATTTATTTTTATAATTAATACATTAATTAAGTTAAATATTAGAAAAAAAAAATTGTTTAACTTTACCTTTTTCGAGACAAGTCTTAGTTACAAGGTTATTAATTTTTCCTTAACTTGACAATTAAAAGTATGTTGAGTTATATTAAGGTATTTTAATTGATAAAAATAAAGTTTAAAAGAACAAACAAAATTTATAAGATAGCAATCGGAAAAGTCCTAAAACTATAGTTTCAATTTTTTTTATTAAAGTCAACATTCTAAGCGACTTTGTTGATAACTTTTTTGATAAAACATTTATGATGACAAATTTTATTTTTTGTTTTAATTTAACAAGTTTATATGATAAAAATTTGCATAAATGTATTATATTCTATAATTTATACTTATATTATATCGATTACTTTAAAGTACTTTAAAATAAAGTTTTGTACATCGATAGTTTGTAGTGAAGTAACGATTAAAAAAAAAAATCTTATCAAATCAATATAAAATAAGTAATTTTCTTAAGTGAAAAATATTTCGTATTTATTTTGTTTTGAACTGGTAAAAAACAGTACAATTTTTATTGTAATACTAGTATATAAGCGTTGAAGTATCGGAGTATCTTTTATACAATTATTAAATTATAACTTTAGTTAGTTAGACTTAAAAATTCATTTAAGAAGATTGAGCTTGTATGTTTGTAGTCATCTTTGATATGTTATGTTCAAAAGTTATTCTAAAAATAAATAAGTTCTGTTTAGGCATATCTTGTTACTTTATTTTTTCTATTCATATACTTAGTGCAAATAATGGGTTTCAATAACTAATATTGAATTTAACTCAGATCTAGGCGGTTTTTTTATACAGGTAACAAAAAGGAATTAAAAAAAATAAACCACATGTCAATGTAGATTTAACAACTTACTTAAAATAATGAATCGTTAGAAAGAAACGAAATCAACTAAACTTCATTTAACTCAACTAGCACCAACCTTTACACAATAGTTATATTAGTACTTAAAAAAAAGGTATAAAAAATGAGGTTCTGCTGTTTAATTTAAATTAATCGAAATTTAATACAAACTTTCATAATATAGATCAAGAAGAATTAAAATTACTGATTTTTAAGTTACTTTTACTATAAACCTTATGATAACAGGGCAGTATTATAAAAAAATCAGATTTTATTTATAAACCGAACTGCTTAAACAAGTTAGTGGCTATGTAAATATAAAATGTTAAGTTTATACTTCGATATAAAACAATACAAGTACAGTTAAAACTTTATTTTCGAGTGTAGTTCAAATTTTAAAACTTTTTTGCTTATTATTTATCCAATATAAAATTCATGTGAATTTTGCCGCTAAACTCACAAAATTATTCAATAAAAATTTGCTTTTCAACTTTTTAAGTTTGTTGTGACGTAAAGATTGTTGAAAAATAGAAATTAGTCACAATATAAAAGTATATTAATGCAATTATATAATTTATATTATTAAACTATTGAGTTTTCATTTTTAACTAATAATAAACCAGTATAAGTTTTACGCAACTAATTTGTTGTTTAATTTTTTAAATTTAAACGCATATATCTGTTGTTTGAGTAACTTGTACATTTTAGTTTATATTTTCTATTTATATATAATTATGCATATTTAATATATGACAACATTAATTATGCTACTATCATAATTTCGAGGAAAAATATTATTTATATGATAATAAATGATACTTACTTCAACTAGACTATTGTCAGTCTTAAAAAACGATTTTTTAAAGAATTCAGCAAAGTATTTAAATTTATTATTTAATTAAAGTTGTTTAAAAAAATATTAACAAAAATTATTAATTTTTGCATCTTTATTTTAAATTGCATCGATATTTCTAAAAGCATCTTTAGAAGATTTTACATAAAAAAAAGAGTTTTAAATGAATTTTCTAATGAATGATGATGCAAGTTTAATTTATATTTGAGAATAATTTTAAATTATTCTTTCAAGTATCTCGCTCATAACTTTTTATTAAAGTTACACTTCATAGAATTTCGATTGTCCGATCAAAGTCAAGTTTTTTATTTTGCTACAGCTGCTGTGAGATTAGCATTAGTTGCATCACACTGTTTTAACGTGTTTTATAACTTTATTGGTAAAAATACTCTATATAAAAAAAAAACAAGTTACTTCAATAACAATGTACTTGCATGTGATGAATAATTAAATAAAACATTTTCTTTGGTTAAAGTAGATAGTGTTTTTTCAAAAGGTAAAAATGACAATGTTATGTTGTAGTTTATTTTATATAAAAAATCCTTCAACTTATTTTATTTTTTGTTAAAATTAATTTAACTTTCTAAAAATCCTTGCGTTACTACATACTTTAGCTGTAGAAATTTTTTAAGTCAACTTTTAAAGTCAAAAATCGACATCATTTATAGTATCTGAATTGATTTATTTTAAAAAACTACCATTACTTTAACTTTAGCATCTGTATGAGCGAGTAATCTATAACTATTTGTTTTTATAGAAATTCAAAAATAAAACTAAGCTTATAATTTCTTTTAATAATAAATGTCATAATATTTAATTTTTCTTTTTAATAAAGTTAATGTTTAAGCTATCAGTTTTATTTTTGCAAATTAAGACTTAAATAGTTTTATTTAACAAACTTGTTTGACAAATTTATTTCACAACCTTTTTTTTTCTAACAAAATTTATGTAGGTTAAAAAGCTTTTTACAAAAGTATATTTCTTTTGTTATAAAACTATAAACTATAAATAAACCAAAACTTAAACTAGTTAAATAAATTCACAAACATAATTTTTAGTAAACTGATAGAGGGCATAAGTTTTATCTTATACTTTGTCGTAACATAATTTTACAGTATTCTTCTTAAGTATAAATTTTCTCGGTATTACTTATTTAGTACTTTACATCAAAAACGCTACTAACAGCTGGGTAAAAATATAGATTATATATTTATATTTCTTTGTTATAATTAAACATATAAATTTAATTTTATTACATACTTAAATGCATATCGGTAATAAAAACCGAAATTGTAAGTTATTCAACCTCTAACGGCATTTTTTATCAAAGCACTTCGAAACATAATTATATTATACATTCAGTACTGGCCTTTCACCAGTTTAAATTAAAAACCTTACATATCTGATACTAATATGTAAAACAGCCGTCAATTTATTTCTGATTTATAAGAAAAATATACTTTTTATCAATAGTTACGTCACTACAAATTTTAGGTGTAAGAAGTTTTTATGCGAATTTATAAAAAAGAGTTCGAATTTTTTAGCAAGAAATTTGAATAAATCGAAGTAAGTTAACTAATCACTAAAATAGAAAATTTACTCAAAATATTTTTAAGCTACATTTAAAATAATGGTTAAACTTTATTTTTCTTGTGTAAAAACTTAGAAAATAATTTAATAAAGGACAAAAGAAAATCAAACATATTTTTTTGTAAAAACTGGTCTAAAACAAATCTATGGAATATACATTTTTCTTTTTAAAAAATACCAATAGTAGGGTAAAATTGGAAATTGTTTTATAAATGTTTAAAAACACATTATTTTGTAATAGAATAAGTTGTTATTTTTGAGCACAACTTTTTAAACTACCGTGGTTTGCGGAAGACTCTTTCAAGGTCTTTATTTAACAATATAAGTTATTGTAATAAATGTTTTTATCGGCAAAATAAGCTTAAAAAATAAAGTATTTAAATCATAGTATCTTGATTAGTATCTGTTTAAATTTGAAAACCTTTATAGCGACCAACTGTTCAGAAAACTTCGTTTTATTTATTTTTAAAATGAACAAAAAAAGATTTTAAATAAAAGTTACGTCACTATAAATTTAGATATAAAATATTTTGTAAATTTTAAGTTCGAAGTCGTTGTGATGTTTTGTGAAAAAGTTTGAATACTTTTCCTCAAAATAATTAGTAAGAATTTACAAAAAATTGAATTAAAGTTTACTTAATAAAAAAAACTTATTTGTTTTTATCCTATGTTGCTTATGTAGTTTTAATTCATATAACTTTGGTTCTTAAAAACAATAAATATATTTTCAATCGTAAATGTTTCTACATATTTGGTTACTTGTAATTGGTAATCTATTTAAAATCACATTGTTAGTAAATATTTTATCTCTTATATGAGTTTACTAATTAAATACACACTTTATTGATAAAAATAGTTTTTAACTTATAACATAAAAATAATAAAATAAATAATGATTAGTACGTGTAAAGTTCTAATTATAGTGTACTTATTTTATAAAATAACATAATTCTAAATTGAGAAATTTGATTTTTTTTTATAAAAAAAAACTTAATGTAAAAGTTTTATCTAGCTAAATAAAAATTTTAATTTAGAATTTTTCTATGGTACTTATTTTACTAAAAACTTAAAGTTTCACGAAAAAAATATAGGGCTTGTTCTTTAGCTTTGTCTTTCATAGTAGAAATGGTCAAAACTTGTTATTTTCATTGATTCTACTTATAAATTTTACAGAAAATGTCCCCAACACTTTTAACCTTGTAATACTATGTACTTTTAAATACTTATTTTAAGTATTAGGTCTATCAGAATAGCAAGTTATTTCAAATATTTCTTTTCAAGAAAACATACTATGTGGTGTAGTTAAATTATATTTAGCGAATGGAGATATTTTACTATAATAAATATATGTAAAACAAAATAACTTGCATCTTAGTAATCACCATAAGTTAAAAAGTTGCTTATAGCACATTTACAGTTTTAATTAACTTTCACTGAAATTAAAAATACACTATCTCACACTTTCATTTATAAAGTTTCTACTACAATAACAATTTTTAGACTAAACAAACATAAATCTTCATATATAACTTTAATTAGTCATAATTAAACTTGCAATAAAGTTTATCTTTTGAATGACTTTTTTAACTTCAAAGCTAGAATATAAACCTATCAGAAGCTAAAACAAAGCTAGTCTTTTTTTAAGTCAGAAAATTAAATTCCATAAAAAATTAAAAAATTACATTCGAAATTTATATAATTACAGCATGAAACATAAATTTACTTTATGACAGCTACAGGCCCATGATAAAAATCTATTTTTGTTTTAAAGTAAAATTTATACTGCTTTAAACCAGCTAAAAAAATTTCAAAAATGTTAAAAACACTTTTGTCGAGGTTGTTTGCTTTATTATTAGCTTACGAATAATATTCTAAATAACGTCACTGCAAAATCTAGATACGATTAATTTTTATAAAGTATTTATACTTTATTCTTAAAACAAAAAAGATATCTTAACCAGTAAGCACAATTTAACTTTTTCATTATGAAGACGTAGTTATTCGTTAAATTAAGATCTTTAATTTAATTTTAGTTTTGCTTGGTAATTAAAACAAAACTTTAAATCTCCTGCAAAGCACTTCTATTTTGTTTTGCAAATAATTGAAATAAAACTAAAAAGTAAGAATGGAATTTCGTTTCTTTTAGTAATAATTTAAGTTTCAATAAGTTAGAGGGTTTTTTATTCACCGTAACTTGTTTAATTTTTATTAAAAACTTGAATTAAATCTTTTAATGTTGTGAACAAATTATTGTACTAATTTAAATTTTATTAAATTATAATTTTACGTTAAATTTTTTAAGTATATCGCTTAAGACTCTTTCTTAATCCGTTGCTTTTTAAAGACTAACGATTGTCCGGTAAAAGTTTAGATTGCTTATTATTATTAAATCATAATTTAGCATTGTAAACCAGTATAATTATAATTGAATTTGTAACACAATATAAATAAATTTTGAGATAAAAAAAATACGAAGTACAATAACAACAATAAACTTGCAAGTTATAATAAATAACTTTTATTTAAATTATAGTTCTACAAAATTAATATAAGCTTTTCATTAGTCAAAATGTATGCTTGTATTTGGTGACTGTTCTGATACTATTAAAGATTAATTTTTTGTGCAACAAGCAAATTCTAATTTTTATAATCGTTATATCATTACAAAGTTAAGGATTAAATAACATTAAGAAATTCTTTTAATTGTGATATTTGAACCTAAAATTTGGGAGAACTTATTTTTAATAAATAGAAAGTAAGCTTAGAAAGTAAGTAACATGTATCTTAGCAACAAAACTTAAACTACAAACTAGTTTTGTTTTAACGTATTGTTATTGTATAGGTTTATTTTAAAGTAATAACCCAATTTTCACCTGTTCAAATTACAGCGTTTCTACCATTTATATTTTAGCTAAGATTAATTTTTTATATTTTTAATCTATGTATAAAATCTTACTTTATTTCAACCGTCACGTCAATACAATTTTAAGATGTAAAAAGATCTATTAACTGTTTGTTAAAGTGCTGTGTTTTAAAACGTAAACTCATTTATTTTGCTGTTGTAAAGAACAAAAGATAAAATTAATTAGATGGTTTTTAAATTATGCTAGGTATTGATATTTTTTTGCTGTAATTTGAATTCTATTTATAAGAAAATATGGCATAATTCTTATATCTACTAATTTATAAAATCCAGTTTTGTTGATTGTAAAATTTATAAAAAAGTTAGATAAAAACTATTTGTAAGGTAGATAAACACAAAATAAATTAAAACCTTGTTTAGCTAAAGTGTTTAAACTAGAAAATCAAAATGTATCTAAAATTATTACATTTTTTTTTTATTAAAGAAAATCTGACTTTAAAAATAAACTTCTTCGTAATTTGTTGAGTTAAATAACTGATCATTAAACCTATAGTCATCAAGCTTACAAAAGTAAGTTTGAATAACAATAATTTGCATTAAGAATCAAGAATCTTACCTATATTAAAATCTAGTAGTTATGATACAAAACATAAATGGCTACAAAGACTAACTTGTTTTCATAGTAAAATTTATACCGGTTTAAACCAGTTCAAATTTATGAATTATCTTCCCACTAATAATCGCCAAGATTGTTGTATTATAGTTTTTTTATGTATAACATCTTACGTTGTTATCGTTGTTGTGTCAATATAAACTTTAGGTTAAATAAACTTTGTAATATTTTTATTCTAGAGTTGTGAATTTTGTACGTAAAAATTGCATATTTTGCTGTGGCAATATTAGTTATAAGGTTTTGTCTTAAAAATTAAAAAAAATTATTTTCTTATAAAATTATTCATTCAATTTTTACAAAGCTATAAATAGTTTCAATGTTACCATTTGCTGCATAGCTGTTTATTACTTTAAAACTTATTAAGTAAAACTATTATTTTTAAAAAGGTTTAAAATTTTGTAATGTTTTATAAATATAAACATAACCAAGTACAACGAATGTATATATTTACATACTAGTAAAGTGTACTTAAACATAAATAAATATGCAATTTTAGAGTAAAAAGTTAAATATTTAATGCAAAAAAAGAATAAATACAATTAGGAAAGAAAAAATAATGATTTGTGTATTCTAATTTTGTACTGCACTTAAAAATACTTACTAATCAATAAAACCAATAAAAAATTTAAATCTAAAAACTATTTAATAAATTCCAACTGTAAATAAAACCTCTTCTTAAAATAGAAACAAGTCAAGACAGGAAAAACTTATTTTATCATATAATAATGTATCTTAATTAGTTTTAGTGAGTTTTAAGCTAACAGTCTGAACTCAAAGTAGTTTTAGGTAACGATAGGCTATGTAGGGTATATCATTTTAATTTTTTTTTTAAATCTGTTATAATTTTAAATGACTTTAACAAATTTTTATATGGTAAGTCACAGATTTCTGATAATTTTTTGTTAATTAATGGAACAAAGTTTTATCTAAAATGCACTAATACTAACATATTAAAAGTAAAAAATGCAAAAGAAATGGTTCAGAATTAAATGTTAAACTTTTATTTAAGAGTCTACTTTTAAATTTTTACTAAACATTTTCAAATAGTTAAATGACTATGTACAAACTATAATTCATACTATCACAACAGAAATCTTGATTGATTATATTACACAAATTTATGCTTGAAGTATTCAGTTTTGCATAAACATGCAATATTTATGTACTATGCATATATAGTAAAAATTTTATTTCACAAACATAAGTTTACTATAGACTTTTAACTATATAAATAAAAATCCAATACTTTTCGTTTTACTTCGTTAAACCGACAAAGAAAAGGCTGCCGACACCTGAGTTTCAAGTGAAGAACAATTATTAAAATACATTTTCAGCCTAAGTATTTAAAAGTTATAAACATAACAGCAAGCTGTGTTATAAAAGCTTCTACTACAATAAAAAATAAAACTATCTTAGAAAACTATTTATATCAAAATTAAAAAAATCAAAGTTTACATATATAAGTCTTTCTTTTTATAGCTGAACTTTAAGCCTATCACAAGCTAAAAAAAAGCTGAGTTTTTTTAAATACTAATTTAGAATGATAAATATTTAAAATTCAAAAAATTTAAAAACTCTGAAATTTAACTACGGTAAAAAACAAAAAGTTTAAATTTAAAACCACTAAAAACAATTTAAAAATTATTATTCTAATTTCATCGTAAAAGTTATACTGGTTTATACCAGTTAAAATTTTGAAGTCAGGGCAACTCTATCTGTTTGTGAAAATTGCTTTATTTTAAAGTTTGTTTATAATAAAATATAACTTTTTACTCTAAGTTAAGTCACTGCAAACTTTATATGGATCAAATGTTGAGAAAATGTTTTACTATTTAAAATTTTATTAAACTAATACTGCTTTAATTAATACTTTCATTTCTACTTGAAAATTTAAAACCAAGTTTGTCTCTGCTTTAAAATACTCACATGTATTTATATAACGTTAAGACCAAATCATTATTTTAAAATGAATCCTTTTCCATACCCCAGAAATTTAATGATATTGATAGAAGTCAACAAACTTCGAATAGACTTTTTAAAACTTTAGGTTTGCAATTTTTTAATTAGTTTTGTAAAAAACCAACTGTTTTAAGAAGTTTGTAGAAAACTTTGTTTTATCTATAATTTTTTTTTATTGATTCAAAATGAAGTAATTTTAAAAAAAAGTGTCTTGGTATACTAAGACTTGCTGTACAGTTCAGTTTTTAACATTTGTCTTTTATACTTAGTCTACCAGAAAAACAACTGATCTTTTAAAATTCCTTTTAAAAGAACCTACAATCTGATGTTTGTAGACTCCTTGATAAACATTTGCTTCAGACAACAAACGAGAACTCATTTATATATATCTAATTAGTAATGTAAACATTGCAATAAAAATTGTTTTATAATAGTTATTTTAGTTTCACGGCTTATCACCATCTAAAACAAAAATTTTGGTTGTTTAAATGTGAAGTTAGACTAATAAATAAGTTAGATTAATAATTTTTTTTTTTAATCTTAAACTTTACCAAACTAAAAGTTTTACATAATTTCAACGATTAAAGTATAAAAACATGAAACCTGTTCCCCATTTAAAAATACTTTTTACTTATACTGTAATATTTACACTGGTTTGTACCAGATAAAAATTTAATTTGATTACAAGCCACATTAATGTGTCAAACTTGCTTTAGTTTTAATGCAGTTTCTAAAAAAAAAAAAAATTATTTATAGTTACGTCACTGCAACTTTTAAATGTTTAAAGTATTGAGAAAACGTTTTATTAGTTTGTGTATTCTAAAAATCTGTTGTAAAACAATTGAACACAACGTGCTTGTTCTACAAAAATGTATATTCAATGCAAATTACAGCTTTAAATAACGTATTAACTTATAACTACAATAAAAAAACATAACTTTATATCTGCCTAAAAAACTACAATATGTTTATAAAGGTTTAGTTTATTGTAAATTTAATATAAAAGAATGGACTTTTGTTTCGTCTACATAAAAAATATAGTAACATAATAAATGACGTATTTACTGAACATAAAACTGGATTTAATTTTATTAATCATTTCAATGATACTTTTGATGTTGTTAGAAAATAAACTATTTCTTTATTAAAAAACTGTAAATATATATCTATATTTAGTTGAATTAACTGTTTTGTTTTAATTGTGTTTTAGTCTAATATTAACACCAATTTTTTTCTCAATTTTGTCTAAGATTTTTTACTGAGTTAATAATTCTGATAAAACTTATGTTCTTATATAAAATGTAATAACAATTTTTCAAAGCTGTAAAAGCCAAATACTTGATTTTTTTTTCTTTTTTATTAGTATTCAACTTTAATTTCATTTTTAAATTAGTTCCTGACTAGTTTGAATTTATAAATGCTTAACACTGTTCTTTTTATTTCTATCTTATTTTTTTTTGCTGTTTTCCAATTCGATTTCGGAAACAGCACATTTGAAATCTGTCAGCAGAGGAGTGGAGCAGAGGGTAGAATGAAGATGTAATGAAAAGCTGCATCATTCATTGTTTGAAACCTGAAAACAAGAGCCAGACAACAAACGGCTATATTCATACAATGATCAAATGTTTCAAACTAAATACTGATGCAACAAAACATCAAAAACATGATGAGACGGTTTCATATAAGCAGTTGATCAGTTAGTTTCGTGTGCAGCTGGAAGCAACAACATATTTTGAACTTATTTTATTAATGTGTATTGTAAGTATTATTTTGTGTTAAAGTGAATATTTCAACATGTGTTTAATTGCTTAAATATTTGAGCCAGATTTACATGTTGATAGCTTAATATACCTTTTACAGTTTATTGTTCACTAAAAGTTTTATTTAATTTCAAGTATTTTGTTTTAAGTCTTTTGGTATATATTTAAAAAGCTACCAGCTCTTAAAGTGTATGTCATAGTAATTTATATTTTTAATGTTTTGTTTTTATTGTTTTGTGGTTCTTTATATAATAGATTTATCACTTAAAACTGTCTTTCTGATTTATGTAAAGTAGCCTAGAGTAGCGTTAAGTGTTTTATTTATAGTGTCCACTGACAATCTACAAGTTAACACTTATAAGTAGTTTAAAGTTATTATGTCCAACTTAGATAGTATAAATGATAGGTTGCCTGCAGCGGGTCCTGAATATAAGCCTGTTAGAAGGTCAACCCGCTTGCAAGAAAAGTATGAACAAAAAGGTCTGGTTGACAATCTATCCATAGAAAGTCAACCTGACCCAACTGAGGCTTTAGATGATGTTGGACCTCCAACATCCTTAGCCCACATTTTTTTATATTTTAACTCGTGTAACTGTTTTGGTTTAATAGTTACCTATCATAATAAAAGTAAACTAAAAAAAATTGTAAAGTATCACTTTTCTTGGTTATTATATAACGTTTTGTACTAAATTGGTAGCAACATCTAATAGTTTAAATGAATTCAGTGTAAATTAAAAGTTGCATAAACCAAAAGATTTTTTTTGTATAATAAAATAAACAAATTAATTAAACTACTAGTAAAGATTGACTCGAGTTTACTATAACAAATCAAATAGTTTATTAGAATTTATTACTTATAATCAATTTCATCATAAAAGTATAAGTTAAAAACTACAATAGCCCGTAGTATTTTTTAAAAATCTAGCGCTTTACCTATAAAAAGCTGCAAAAACATGAACTAAACTAAACATTAGCTATTGATGTCTGTTACATGTTATGTATTGAGATTATTTAAATCAAAACTAAAGCTATATTGTTAAAAACAAATATTTTTAGTTATACAAAAAATAACAAGTATAGATATGTTATAATCAAGTTGACATTATATGTAATTCTCAATTAACCTTTTATTGGTATTGTTTTAGCTTACTTTGCTATTTTTCTAGTTAAACACAACAGTTTATACTGGTTTATATTAGTTTAAAATCTTCATGATAAGAACCCGCATTATATTATTAAATTTACTTCATTTATTATATAGTTTATAGGAAAACTAAGATTTTTATTATTTGCTACGTCACTTAAAACTTTAATCGATGAAATTAAAAAGAAACTTTTTATACTTAAAAGTTTTGTACTGTAATTAAACACAACATATTTTTTATGAACTAAAAAAAATAATATTTGTTGCAAATAACAGCTTTTAGTAATATATTACTTTTTACTTGCTAACTTAATATAAAAGTTTAAGATAGTTTTATTAAACAAAAGAAAAACTTAGTTTATTTATATAAACACATACAAAAATGCTTTGACTCAATTGTAAGTGTATAATGGTTAAATTTGTTGAATTAAAAACAAAAGTATTTAAAACGGTTTTTTTAAAACAATTTAAAACAAATTTTAAGCTTTTAATTACTAAAAAAATGTAAGCTACTTTTATAATATAGACCAATAGTACTGACAAACAACAGAAAATTTTTGTTTTATTGTATTTGTTTTATAGTTGAGTAGTTATTTTTAAAAGTAATAACTTAATATAGTCTTATAACCAAAGATCATTCTTTCTAAATCTGCTACAAAATATAACTTTATAATTTTTTTACAATTTAAACTGTAAATGTAATTAAAAAATATATTTGTATTTAAAAATTTTTTAAAATACATTTATTTAAATATTTAAATTAGTAAAATGTATTTACAAACTTTTTATATAAAAGTTAGAGACTTTTATTTTTCTTTATCTAAATTAAACTAAATTAGTATTGGGTAAAAAACTAGTAAATATTTAATTTTAAGTTACCAGCCTGAATTAACTTAATCTTGTTGTTTTTTTAAATTTTTAATTAGTAGTTTAACTACTAGTAAAGATTTGTTCTGTTTTAGTATGTAGAGAAATTAAAAAAGTTTAGTGATATTATCCTTTTTAAAGGTTTATTATTAAAAAAGTACTTTTGAAAACTACGAACGCCTTTAGTTAAAAGTTGCTCTGCATTTATTTAAGACTACCAATAGCTAAGTTTAAATAATGATAAGTTATCAGTTTAGTAGTTTTCATACTTGAGTTTTAAGTTTAAAATTTGCTTTGCTACAAATTTTGAAATAATTCTAAATAAAAGCCTTTGACTACATAAGTTATAATTTTTCTGTATTATTTATACTGGTTTCTACCAGTTCAAAATTTGAACAAGTAAATTAGAATCATTTTAGTAAAAATCACTGTAATTTATTTTTATTTTCAAGTTAAATAATACTTTTTAATAATCGTTACGTCACTACCTAATTTAAATGTACTAGTTTTGTTACTTTTTATTGAAAACATTTTGATATATGTACATGAAAGTTGCACAAATAGCTGTTGTACAAATTAAAAGCTGAATTTTTTACAAGGTTCACTTTAAAATAAACTTAAATTGTTGTTTTCTTTTTGTTTTATTATGTCTAGTAAGTTTAAACTAGTTTTTAGATTAAGTTTTATATTAGTATACTACAATGTACTTTACATAATTCAAGTTTTATACAAGTAAATCGAAGTAACTATACAATTATATATATTTAAAAATAAATAAGTTCAAAAATTATCCTTAAGTCAAATATAATTAATATTAATAGTTTAATGTCGCACAATTTTGAAAGTTATACGATCAAGAAAAACTTATAATGGTTTAGTGTAGGGGTGGGCAACGTTTTTCAATCAACGGGCCGGATCCGGAAAAATTAAGTCTTTTGTGGGCCGGAGTATTTCGAGTTAGTGATTTACCGGATCCAGTATCTGAATCCAGCCGAAGTATGACTTTTTAGATCCAAACCAGATGGGATGTTAATGAAACGTCGAGATACAGATTTTGGATTTTGATTAAAAAAAATTTTGGATCCGGCCGGATTCTAATTTTATGGATACAGTTGATTACTTTTTTTAATCCTCCAGATTCACAAAACTTTCTCAAGTTTGACAACTTAAGATGTAGATTGAGACGTGTCAGATGTTTAAATAATGTCAATAAATAGAATTGACATTGTAATTAACAAATATCGTACTTGAAAAAACATTTTGCTTTGGATAATTTGTCAAAAAGATATTCCAACTAAGTTAGAACAACAAAAAATATTAGGACAAAATGGTGTATTTATTAGTACACATAAATTTATAAAGTCATTTTTTAGCATGTTTTAAAGTCAAATTCTTACAGTTTTGATTTGTAAAAGTAGTACAAAAAGTTTTCGAAAAATTTTGTAATATTGACCCTTCGCGGGCCTGTTTCTTTGCTCGCGGGCCGGTCATTTTTATTTGCGGGCCGGATTCCATTAAAATCTAAAAAACGCTCGGGGGCCGGTCATTCACACTTTGCGGGATCCGGCCCGCGGGCCGTACGTTGCCCACCCCTAGTTTAGTGTTATGTATTTTGCTAAATAATCAATAGAAAAGTTTTTGCTTTATTATTTTAATCCTTATCAATTTAATTACTAAAATGCTCAGCCAAATTTACAAGAAAGCAAATGAAAAATTGTTTCAAACAATAATTGTAAATTACCTTAGTATAATTAATTATTAGTAACGAAAATATTAGAAAAAAGTTAAATAAGCAAAACTATAAAATTTTATATAGTTATAAAAAATAGGCTAATTATTTAAAACATTTGCTCAATATAATACAAAACTGTAACAAAACTGAAATTTAGTGTACTTTAAATATATAAAATATGAATTTATTCTATCAAGAATTTGTTTTTCAAACTAAGTTTCCGACAAAGACCTCGTCAGTGCTTAAAAAATCCGAAAAGATATGTAACAGTCATTGAAAATAGCATTTAAGCAATTAAATTATAATAAAAACATATTTTTACTCAACACTTTTAATTAGCTTTTTATACTTAATTTTTACTAAGACAAAATTGCACGAAGACATATTCGCACCAAGGGTCAATTTTGAACGAGAGTAAAAAAAAAAGTTATATATAAAGAAAAAAAAACTAGATGATAACTTTATTATAAAAAAAAACGCAAATGAAAAGTTACTGACTGAGGTAAGAGTTAGGGTAGTTGAAACAAAACATTTCTAGCTGTGTAGTTGAGTTCATACTGGTTGATTCCAGTTAGAAATACATTAATATAATTTTTAGCGAACAAATTTCAAAATTTATACTTATACATTTTTCTTTAAAAGCTGTATTTTTAAATAAACATTACGTCACTATAGACTTTAGTTGTATAAAATCTTATGTAAATTGTCAGCATAACATTTTTTTAAACGTAAATAAAATTATTTAACCTACTTTTTTAATGTTACAATCAATGTTTAATTAAGGTTTACGTTTACGTACACTAAAAATATATTTTGTTTTAATTATACTTAGCTTACAAAAGTTAACTTGTAGAAAGACTTTGATAAATTTAACTTATTTCTAGTATCATCAAAAATAAAACACTTGTTTTTGTTTAACGATTAATTTGGTTGTAAAATTTCTTAAAAAGTAAGAATAATCGTAATTAATTGAAACGTTATTCATTGAAACGTTAAAAGTACTCCGAAATCTTTTCCTAATTTTACTATGTTTTACTTAAGTATAAAATTTAAAAGTAAATCAAAGAAAAAAAAACATGATCGCCTAACTTAGTCGAATTACTTTTGTTGGTCAGGGTTAGCAAGTTATTTATATTTAGTAAAGTCTTTAGCCAAATAGAAATATGTATTTATAGAAACAAATAAGTTATGTCTTTTTTATATAAAAAACCTGCTGTTTAATCAATATTGTTTCAAAAATCGATCTTTTTTATTTAGAGCTTTATATAGTTTATTTTTGTCTACCGTAAATTTTTAAAAGATTGTTTTTTATCAACATTATATATAAATATTTTTATAATATTTATATATATAAAAATAGTTATATAACTGGGTAGAAACTATAAGTCACACTAATATTAAAAACATTTTCCGTGCTGATATATTATAAATTCGTTCTAAAAGTATATAATAGTATATGAATGTGTAGAATGAATATAAAATAAAGACTTAATTAATTTAAATTTTTATTTATAGTAAATAACATTTGAATTCTTTTATTCGTATTTTACTACTTTAAAAGTAATTTGTTGCTTTAATTCGATTAAGTTTCCTAAACAATTTAATATAAATCTTTTTATATCAAGCTTTTTAGAATATCTTATAAGAATGGTGGTTTTTCAAAGTAAGGTTAGAAACTTTTAAAATTAAAAAATATAGCTGTTTTATTATAAACTAAAAAAAAAACACTTTTTAAACGAAAAAAAGACAGTTGCCTATTATAGATATATATTAAAGTTAAACTAAAACAAAAGTAAGATTTGTTAGTGTCGTAACAAATGATGTACTGAGTTGAATTACAGTTTTTTTCGAATTCAACGCACTTTAAGTTTTAATAATGTATCTGTTAAGCTTTACTAACGTCATACAAAATATCACAAACATTGGAACATTTAGTATGAATATATACAAGATGAATGTTAGTTACACATATTAATCAGTAATATTTACAATCATTAATTTTAAAAGTCGTTTTAAATATCGGCTAACAAATATTTTGTACTCTAAGTTTTAAAGCAGAATAAGTTGAATTTCTTTTTAGTTATAAAATATTTTAGTTCTAACGCGCAAGTTTTTGTTCTGCTAAATCTTTTTTTTAAATTATGTTACATACCTAAAACACTTTGATTTCAATACTAAATAATCTTTTAATCAATTATCACACATTTATGTAAAATAATCTACTTCTAGAACAAAAATATATTATATAAGCAAAGAAAAAAGATGTTTATGTTGTTATGACTTATATGTTTTATCTAGCTACATAGCTGTTTAAAAGTTAGTTAGTCACAAACTGTAATTTATAATAACCATACGGCACAACAAATTAAAACTTTTGTTTAGTTTTAAAACATGCTTGTGAGTTTTAAATCTAAAAGAAAAATTAGTTAAAATTCGCATAATTTTTATTGATAAAATATGATTTTTATAAATATACTGTTTTCTATAAACTTATTTTAAGCAAAATTAAAGGTTTAGTTTTCTTATTGTTTCAAAAATTTTAAAAATCCAGCCTGTTCTATCGAAAGCAGCAATTTTAAGTAATTATCTTTTATACTTATAATAGTAAAATTTAGCTTTTTAGTAAACTAATTAATCACTGTCTGTAAGTCAGAAAGAAAACAAGACTCTTATCTTTTTTAATGAAAAATGTGCCTTGTATGCTTTATAAAAATTAGAAACCATCTATTTTCTAAAAATGGTTCACTGTTTAACTCAAACTTTTAACAAATTAAGATTTATATATGACAGTTTTTTGAACAAACATTTTCTTAACCGCTGAGTCAAATCAAAGATACTAAAGTTGTTTTAATTTTTTTTGTTTTCTATAAAGTAAACAAAGAAGTTGTTGACAAACTCAATGTAAGAAATAAAATAAAATATTTTTTTATTGTAGTCTTGTAAATAATTTTGCTTTTAATTAAACCAACAGCAATTTAGAACTTTTAGGTAAAAATAAAAAACTTGAATAGTTGTGTAAAATTAAAACGAAAACTTTTTATTTTAGTTTTTGCTAAAAATTTGTATATCTCAAGTTTGTAGTGACGTAGCGATTATAAAAAAAATGTTCTTATAAAAAAAACTATAACTAATTAACAATAATTTTAAATTAAAAATATCGCAAAAAATTAAAGATCTGCAATAATAGTGACATAACTCTCTTTAAAAAGTTTTTTTGTATATTAAAAAAAATAAAAGAAAGTTTTTTTTTACCAGTTGGTCGTCATAAAGGTTTTAAAGTTTAAACTGATATAAAATTAAGCTACTTTTATTTAAATACTTTACTTATTAGTTTTATTTTGCCAACCTAACTAAAATTCATGTTACAATATATATACTATAGGACATTAATAGGTGTCATTGATACCATAGTGTTACTGTAAACTGGTAAAAACAATACATGCTAAATTCTATGTCTATAAAAGGTTTCCGTTTATGTTATAGATAGATGCATATATAACAGTTCAATTTCTAATGTTATAATAATTAACACTTACTTATTTGAAGTGAAATGTCTTTAAGTTTGTTATACAACATTTTCATGTAACTATTACAACACTAAAGGCAAAACAATGTTTGAGTTACAAAAAATGGTAATAAAACAACGAAAATAAATAACCTTCACTTTAACCTGACTTTCTGCAAACTTTTAGAAATAACTGACGAATATAAAGAGTCTTTCGCATTTAAGTTTGTGTTACTAAGTAGTTTTGCGTGTAATACAGCAACATGTTTGATTTGTACATATAAAATTCACTTAACTAAAATTAAAAGTTTCTAAAATTGTATTGACGTCGCGATTAAAATTAAGTAAGATTTTATATATAAACTTGAAATATAATAAAGCAATCTAGGCAAGTGAATATTAAAACGGTTAGGTCAAGTTTGAACTGGTGTAAACCGGTATATAATATAACAGAAGTTTAGAACAATTTTTGCAGCGGCTAAGTATTTGTACTGTAATTAAAAATTTTATACATAGAATGAAAATATAGTGAAGCATTCTTGGCTAATAGAAAGCAGGAAGCAACACAAAATTTGAACTGGTGTACACCAAGATTTTATGCAAAAGTTTATTAAACAGTGAGCTTTTCTTAAATTCTAAAGATTAGTATATTATAATAAAATACTTTTGTTTTCGTAGCTGTAGCGCTTTAGCTTTACCAGGCGCTTTGAAAAAATACTTTTGTAATAAAAAAACTTTTGAATTTAAACATCTAAAGCTTAGTTTAAAGTTCTCATAAACGTCCTCTATAAGTTTTACGAAACTTCTGGTTAGTATGTATTTTTTCGGTTGTTAACAAGATATGTACGGAACACAAAGTATACAATGGTAAACTTAAAAGAAATAAGCCACTAAATTTTTGACACAGCTTATACACTTAAATTAACTTAAAAAAACGATATTTAACTCATGAAGTGAAAAAAAAACTCTTATCAATTTTCTTTTAAGATTAAAAAATAGTATGATAAACATTTTGACTTTAAAGTTAATAAAAACAAGTACTGATTTTAAATTCTTTCAGAAAATTATTTATCATAATGAGTACCCGCGAACTATAACACTTCTTCAGACATTTAAGTTAGTTATACCTACAGAGCTTGTTCTTTAATAAGACTAAAACTTTACCTTTAGGCATTTTTTAAGGTGTTTAAGTCTTCTTCAGCTACTTAAGTTAATAGCGTAGATACGGTGTATTACAAGCTTTAATACATTTTTAGATATTACGTTACTAAAATAAAAGTTATACTGATAATATAACATGAACATATATGATTTTGACACTATTAAAGTAGCAAAGTAGTAGTAAAAATTTATAAATACTTGTATGTGCCATTTCAAACAAAAATATATTGTAGAGATGTTGTGATAATTAGGAACGAAACTTGTTTATTTTAATTTATTAAGTCTAACAGTTTTACTCTATAATATTAGTTACGTCATTGAAACCTAAAGTGTAAAGATCTCAAATGTTTTCTGAAAAGCGTTTGATAAAACTTTATACTTTTATACAGACTTATAGCACTTTGTTACTACAACACAGCTAATTCTATTTTTATAATTTAATTTATACTGATGTTATATCAGTTTGAAATATTGAAACTTTATAATCCCCAAGTTTCAAAAAAAAATAATTTAATTTATTATTATATTATCAAATAAACTACTTTTAAAAAGAGTTACATCACTACGAATTAAAATGCATAAATTTTTGCATTAATTTTTATTAAATAACATTTTTTAAATATTTGTATGAGAATTTTATGGTCATTTAGCTCATAAAAGTGAGTATTAACTGTCAGCAAAGTAAAGTCTAAACTTTACTTTGAAAGTAAAATTAAAAACTGGTCTATTTTAGCGTAATTTTCTCATATAGTTTAAAGTAAAATTTTAGGATTTTGCAAAAAACTTAGCAAAGATATGGTAACACTGTTTATTATATATGTGTTTAGTTATGACATAAAAAATAGTTAAAGTTTTTTTTGTAATCAAAAGTTTTATCTTTTAAATCACTTCAAAGCCAATGTTATTGTTAGAATTAGATTGAATAAGTTACAATATTATTGAATACGTAGGTTGTATAAAGGTTTGATGTAATGTATTTTTAACAAAATGATACACTTCTATAACTAAAAAATTATAGTATTAATAAAAATTATATAAACTTAATAAACTTAAGTTGAGCTTTTAACTAAGACAACTAAGTTTTTTTTGTTAAATGTTTTTCTAAAAAACTCTACTGTTTTAAGAAATTTATAAGAGGCTTTTTCTTTCATAAAACATACGACTAAAACTTGTTATTTAAACTTGTAAAACTGTGTAGTTTCAAATATATATCTAACCATCAAAAGTAACTACGCCTTTAAAATAGCATACGACATAAAGTTTATTTTAAACAAAAGTAAATATTTTGTAGCGCTTAAAGTTTTAATAGGTTGTAAAACGAAAAAGTATTAAAGTCTATTATTACAAAATATATTAAAAAGTTGTTAATAAAACAAATAGAGCAACAAAATAAGTAAAAAAAATGTTCACTGTCAATGCCAAACTTTAAACCCTTACACTGCCTAAAACAAATAACGATGTTGTTTGATTATTTAATTTAATTACGTTGAATTGTTTTAACAATCAAGAACCTTTCCTGATCTAAATTGTAATAGTTATGGTATAAAATACAGCTTGTTTTTATAACCGCTACAATCCCAAAATATCATATTATTCCAATTTGATAGTATAATTTATACTGGTCTATGCCAGTTAAAATTTCAAAGGAAAATTCATTTTGGTTTATTTTTAGTTTATTATTAAATATCAGTTATTAATATTAATTACGTCACTGCAAGTTTTCGATACAATTTTAAGAAAACATTATATTATATGAAGCTTTTTTAAAATAGTTAAACAAAATATACTTTTTTTTGTAAAAATGATTAATTTTCAACGGAAACGACAGTGTTAATAATATTTTCAGTCTATTTATTAGTTGAAAATATAAATTTATCTTTCTTTAGCTTTATGTTGAAAAAAGTTTTTACTAAATTTTACTAAAGAATAAATTTAATAACAAAATAAAAACTGATTCTTACCTCGCCTGATAAAAAGTTAAGTTTTCAGACAGTTTATTTAATAACAAAAATTTTATTTCTTTCTTTAAAAACACTTAAATTAATACTTTGAGTAAATGATGTACAGATTTAATTATATTTTAGAAAAATTTTAAGCTATACTTTCCAGTATCTTGCACAGAACTTTTTCTTAGCAATACTTTTCAAAAAAAATTGTTTGTCGTTTTAAAGTCAAATTTATAGTTTATTTTAGTAACATTATTTACTACAACTGCTGTGAGAAGAGCATTTTTGCATCACACTGTTTAAACGTGTTGTATAAATTAAATTCATTACTAAAAAACAAATTACTTGGATGTAATAAATATTTAAATAACACTTTTTTGTTGATTAAAAAATATACTATTTGTTCCAAAGTTCAAAAAGACAATGTTATATTTCAGTTATTCTTATATCAAAAATGCTTCAATGTATTTTACTTGATGTCAAAATTTACTTTCTAATAATCGTTGCGTCACTACATACTTTAGCTGTAAAACATTTTAATGTCTTCTTTTAAAGGCAAAATATTTATTAAATGTACATCATTTATATTATTTACAATAATTTATTTAAGAAAATTACCATTAATTTATATTTAGCATCTGCATAAGCAAGTAATCTATAACTTTTTTGTTTTATAGAGATAAAAAAAAATAAATAAGCTTTTAATTTTCTTCAAAAAAAAATGTCATATTATTTTGGTTTCTTGTTTAATAAACTTATAATTTGATTTATCTGTTGATTCTCGAAAGAAAATTAAAATAGTTTAATTGAACAAATTTGTTTGACAAGTTTATTTGACAACCTTTTTTTTCTAACAAAAATTATGTAGGTTAAAAAGCTATCTAAAAAATATATATTTCTTCTGTTATTAAACTATAAACTATTAATAAACCAAAACTTAAATTAGTTAATGAAATTCACAAACATAAATTTTAGTAAACTGATAAAGGACATAAGTTTTATTTTATACTTTGTCATAATATAATTTTACAGTATTCTTCTTAAGTATAAATTTTAAAGCTGCACTCAATATTACTTATTTAGTACTTTACATTGAAAACGCTACTAACAGCTGGGTAAAAATAAAGATTATACATTTATATTTCTTTGTTATAATTAAACATATAAAAATAATTTTATCATATGTTTAAACGCATATCGGTAATACAAACCGAAATTGTAAGTTGTTCAACATCTAACGGCATATTTAATAAAAGCACTTCGAAACATAATTATATTTTACATTCAGTGCTGGTCTTCCATCAGTTTAAGTTAAAAACGAAACATATCTGATACTATTATTTATATCAGCCATCAATTTATTTCTGTTTTATAAGAAAAATCTACTTTCTATTAATGTTTACGTCACTAGAAATTTTAGGTGTAACAAGTTTTTATGCGAATTTTTATAGAAAAGAGCTCGAATTTTTTCGCAAGAAATTAGAATAAATTCAAAGTAAGTTAACTAATCGGCAAAGTAGAAGTTTTACTCAAAATATTTTTTAAGCTGCATTTAAAATAATGGCTAAACTTTTTTTTTTCTTATGGATAAACATAGAGCATAATTAAATTAAAGACAAAAGCAAATCAAACATATTTTTTTGTAAAAACTGGTCTAAAACAAAACTATGAAATATGCATTTTTCTTTTAAAAAAATATCAATAGTAGGGTTAAATTGAAAAATTTTTTTTAAAACATTTAAAAACATATTATTGTGCAAAAGATACCTATAAGTTGTTATTTTTGAGCACAACTTTTTAAACTACAGTGGTTTGCGAAGAATATTTCAAGTTTCCTTATTTAGCAATATAAGTAATTGTAAAAAAAGTTTCTTTTGGCAGTGTAAGCCTAAAAAATAAAGTATTTAAATCAAAGTAGCTTGATTTTATATGTGTTCAAATTTTGAAACCTTAATGCTGACCACCTGTTCAAAAAATTATTTTTTATTTATTTCTATAATACACAAAAAAAGACTTAAAAAAGTTGCGTCACTATAACTTTAGAGGTTAAATATTTTGCAACTTATTGTTTAAAGTTGTTGTGATGTTGTGTTAAAAAGTTTGAAAACTTGTCTCATAATAATTAGTATGAATATACAAAAAATTGAATCAAAGTTTACTATTAAAAAAAAAATATTTGATTTTAACCAGTTTTGCTCATTAGTTTTAGTTCATATAACTTTAGTTTTTGAAAAAAATAAATATAGTTTTAGTTGTAAATGTTTCTATATATTTGGTTACTTGTAACTGTTTAATTATTTTAAAAGAACATTGTTAGTAAATGTTTGATCTCTTATATTAGTTTACTAACTAAATACATATTTTATTGATAAAAATAGTTTTTATCTGAAATTATCAAAATAGTAAAATAAATAATGATTAGTGCGTGTAAAGTTCTAATTAAAGTGTACTTAGTTTATAAAAAAATATAATTATAAATTGAAAAATTTGATTTTTTTTTAATTAAATAAAAATAAACTTAGTGAAAAAGTTTTATCTAGCTAAATATAAATTTTAATATAAAATTTTTTTTATGTAATTATTTTACTAAAAACTTAAAGTTTCACGAAAACAATATAGAGCTTGTTCTTTAGCTTTGTCTTTCATAATAGAAATGATCAAAACTTGTTATTTTAATATATTCTACTTGTAAGTTTTACAGAAAATTTCCCCAACACTTTTAACCTTGTAATACTGTGTACTTTTAAATACTTATTTTAAGTATTAAGTCTCTAAGAAAAGCAAGTTATTTCGAACATTTCTTTTTAAAAAAACATACAACGTGGTGTATTTAAATTATTTTTAGCGAAAAATATATTAATACTTTAAATTACGTCACTGCAAAATCTATATACGATTAATTTTAATAAAGTATTTATACTTTATTCTTAAAAAAAATTATCTTAACCATAAAGCACAACATGATTTTTTCATTATGAAAACGTAGTTATTCGTTAAATTAAGAGCTTTTTATAATACTTTAATTTAACAAAACTTAAAATCTTGTGCAAAGCACTTCTTTTTTTTTGCAATTAATTGAAATAAAACTAAAACATTAGAAAATAATTTTGTTTCTTTTAGTAATAATTTAAGTTTCAATAGGTGATAGGATTTTTTATTTACCGAAACTTGTTTAATTGTTATAAAAACTTGAACTAAATCCTTTAATTATGTGAATAAACTATGGTACTAGTTTTATTTTTATTAAATTATAATTTTACGTTACTTTTCTCAAGTATGACTCTTTCTTAATTCGTTAATTTTTTAAAGGCTGACGATTTTCCGGTTAAAGTTTAGATTGTTCATTATTATTGATACACAATTTAGTATTGTAAACCAGTATAATTAAATTTGTAACACAATATAAATAAGTTTTGAGATAAAACAAACTACAAATTTAATTAGCATCAGTATACTTGCAAGTTTAATAAATAAATTTAATTTAAATTCTAATTCTGTAAAGTTAATATTAGTACTTGTAGTTTTGTGTAATTTATACTGGTTACTACAAGTTGAACATAGTATAAATTAACTACGCAAATGCATCTCTTGAAAACGGATCTAATATAATATTTATCAATAAACAAATATAAAATTTACACAATTATTACGTCACAACAAACTTCAGATGTTTAAATTTTTTTTCTTAAATAACTTGTGGCCTCAAGGATTAAAATTAAAAAACATACGTTTGGTTTAATAATTGGCAAGGTTGTTAAAAAATTGTAAATTAAAAACGACAACTTATGTTATATTAGAGTTAATAGATTTTATTTATTTTAATAGTTAATGTATAGTCGTATTTCAAAGTACTAACTTAACATACTTTTTAACTCGCTTAACTTAAAACCTATAATCAGCTTACAAAGCTAAATTTCTGAAAATAAACCAAAAAAAAAACACTTATACATAAAAATTGTATACTCATGTTCAATCATTAATAATAATCAAAAAAATCTTTAGTTTATTTGAACATAAGAACGACAGTAAAACTAATAAGTTTAACGAAAATCAAAGTTTTTTTTTATGCTATTACTAAAAACTATTTGTATTTCAAGGAAACCAGTTAACAGCTTTAAAACGTCTAACAAGTTTATCTTTTAAATTATTTTTAGTTGGTTAGCTACACACCCTTAGCTTCAAAATAATTCTTCTAGTTTTAATGTATAATTCATACCGGTTTATAAGAGTTAAAATTTCTACATAATCCCAATTGACAATTAGTTGTTGAAAATACTATAATTTATCCTAATTTTAAAGGAAAATATATAGATCAAGTTAAGTTATACATGGCTAAACAAATTTTACAAAAAAAAAAACAATTTACAAATATAAATACTAGAAAAATGTACACTAAATTAAATGTTAATGCTTTTTGAATGTTCATTAAGTCTAAATGCCTACGGCCTACCGCATTTATAAACTTGTAACATTAAACTGCTAATCTACACTCTACCTTTTTTTAGTATATTACTAATTATTGTTAAACTGTTGTATATACTTATTCCACATAAAAAAAATTTTGTTTTAGATATTTCTAGACAAAACCAGTTAAAATCGGAAAATATGTTAGGTTTGTTATATGAGGAGAAAGCATGCACGGGGGTAAGTAGAAAACATTAAAAATCTACCTAAAACAAATGCACAAACGTCTAGGCATCTACAACCGAGAGTGGATGAACATATACCTAAATGTGTATTAAACTTTAAAAAAAATAATACTAAGACGAAAGCTGTTGTAAATGCAACAAAAATGTTTTCGATGAACATCTGGGTAGCAACGTCGATTGTGCACTAAAATATGATTTATCGAGATTTAAGGTTACTAACAGTTGTACGAAATCCATTGATTTGGTTAGTTTAGAAGCAATCTAAATACTTTTAAATAAACCTGAACTATGTAAGTAGAAAGAGTTTCTTTAACATTTAAACGTGTCTTTGTTTGTTTTAAACAGTTTTATTTATAATTTAAAATGTTTATTTTGCATGAACTACTATTTAAGACTAACCTAAAAAGTATGAAAATTGATTTATGTTGAGCAGTTTTATATACAGCAATCTAATTATTCACTTCAGTAGTTTTCTAAAATTTATTGTCTTTACTTAAAAAGCTATTATTTTACTTCAAATGTCTGCAGTAAATTTCTGATGGTTTGCAGTGAAAATATATTAAAACTTATATTTAAAAGCATCGGATTGTTATTTATATAGGTAAAAAAACTATAGTAGGCTTATGTGTGTGATATAAATATATTTCTTCATTTTAGGTGCCAAAGCTTCTTTAAATCCAAACTCCATGCGTCGCCCATGGTTGAATTTATTTAAATTTTTTTTTCTAAATAAAATCCTTATATATTCTATGATTTAAATTTTTGTTGATTCAAACTAAGATTACAAACATAATTGTGTAAAATGTTGTTTATTTAAAAGTTTATAACAAGAATAGAAAAAAGCATAAAGTAAACTATTTTATTAAATTTCTTTTGATTAAAAATTGATAACAAGCCAAATTTAATACACTTGAAAGTAATTCATACTAAATAAATTTATAAAAAAAGCGAAACTTAAAAATAAACCAAAGTAATTTTTTTGTTAAACACAGAAAGATAGTATTTTGCACAAAAATATTTTGACTTGAGTTATAAATAAATATCATATTAACTAAGTATATTATATTAATTAAGTAGAATTAAAAAATAACAAAAAATTCGAACTAAAGTATTTAGGAAGAATTATCAGCGGTGCAACCTGCTAATTTGAAAAACTTTAGAAAAAACTAGATAAAATTATTTATTTATTTTAAATAAAGTTTAATAACGAGCTAGATTTTGTATTATTCCACATAAAGAGAAATCATAATAATTGAAAAAAAAAAGCTTATACATTTTAATTTCATTTACTATTCTTTACGATTTAAGAATTGAGTATACAAAATAGTTTATGATATTATACTGTATTTAATTTGTTAAAAAAACTAAGAACTAAACTATTTACAGAAAACAATGGTAACATATAGAAGAAAAATACAAAATTTTAAGATACAGCCTAAAATTTTCAACAAAAATTCTGAAAACTATAAATATATTTGCTTTAGTGTTTTATGAAAAACAGTAAACAAAACAGATTTTAAAAAAACCTTTGTTTAAATACAAATAAGATTTATATTGTGCTACTATAGATGTTTTATACAATAAAACTTTAAACCAATATTTAACTACTATGAAGTATGTACATTAAGCACACTAAGTGTTCTTGCTTAGCTGAGAAATAATTAAAAATATATTTACTACTATCTTAAATTAAAAGCATATTGAACTTTTAAATTAAAATGCATTAAATATATAAAAAATAACATATTATAACTGTAAGCCTAATAGACACTAATAACTCATAGATTTTTATAAAAGCAAAAAATATTTGAATTTCGAAGTATGTTACAGCTAAAGTTTAATCTAAAATTATATTGTTCTAAAAAAAACGAATACTTCAAACTACTAAAAATTTGAGATTTATGATTAATTTTTGGCACAACTAAAACGAAGTGTTAATAATTTTTAAAGAACATTTAAAAAACAATATTTAACCTATCAAATGAAATTTTTTTAAGTAGACTTAAAATAATTAATTACTAGTAAAATCCCTATTCAACAATTTAAATATTTTTTTAAAACTTTTGTTAAGTATAAGTGCGACTATTTTATAAACAATATCGCCGAAGAAATTAAAAATTGAAGGCTTTAAAGTTTTTACAGAAACATTAGAGATTTTTTAATCAAGTTCAGAAAAGCTTTTTTTTTATTCACTCATACTTTACATACCATTATTAATAAAGTGCAAATAAAACATTTTAATTGTTTACAGAATATTCTAAAGTTAAAGTTGAACCTAAAAAACAACTTCAGAATTAATAAATATCATTACAGTAACCTCTCGCATGTAACAATCTCACAATAAAGCTTATTCAAAACAATCAAAAACGTCTACAGTGTTTGTAACTAGAAAAACATTTAGAGCTAATCTTTAAAAACTGTTTTAAATTTTAATCTTTTGAAAACTTAGTGTAGGCCTAGTTTTTCGTATCACACTTATTAAAAGCTAATACTTAAAAACTCTTTTTAAGAACTTTAAAAGCGTTACGTATCATTTAACTCAACAAACTTCTTGTTTATTAAAAGTTAAGTTTTAGTTATGCTTTATAATTTAGCTACAAAGAAGTTTTTAATAGAAAACAAAACTGTTAGTATCACTTTGATATAAAAACAGCATGTTTAATAATAAAGAAAGTGTAATCTTACAATAAAGCTTATTCAAGACAGTCAAAAACATCTACAGTTGGTATATAATATATAGACTTTTTGGCTTATGACAACTTACTATAATCAACTGTTAGTATAATATAAAAGAGGTACTTTTAGGTTTTATTATTGTTTTAGCTACTCCGTAGTCGCTCTATAAGAAATATTTTGGTTTGTTGACATACATAATTAAAAGTTGTAAAGAAAAATTCAATAAACTTAAATTATGAGTAATAGAAAAACTTACAAGTAATAAAATGAGTTTAAATTTTTTTTATATATCGATTATCTAGTTATACTTAGTCTAGGGTAAAGTTATAGTTATGTCAAATCCCAATAGTAAAGTAACTCTTAGATTAAGCCCTAAATGTAAATGTTCTAGGGTAATTGAACCTTTGGATGTTGGGCCACCAACACCAATTGGTTTCAGACAGCTTTAAAAGCTTGAATATACAATAAAACTAGTTTAAAGAATAGCGATAGGTAGTACAAAGACTTTATTTGAATAAGCGCAATTGAATATGTTTTAATAAAACAAAATATTTCTGAATTTGCTGTTTCTATTTTAAAGAGTTGAGACAACCTTTATTTTTGGTTTTTTAAAACCAACTATTTTCACTCGAGTTATCTGTTTTATTACATATTAGTAAATTATGTTTTTAAGCAATAATCTATATAGTTTATTAAATTAAATTAAAAATAGTTCTCCTTTTAATTTCATTATCTTTTTGAAGTTTACTTATTTTAGTAAATAATTAGAAATACTGATTTTTAAAGCTGTTGTCTCTTTTTCTCCAAATTGTAATAAATCAAAACTTTGCAAATATTATGCAAATATTACGAGTACCTTATTTTAAATTAAATCGATTTTATAACTAGAGTTAAATGACTTAAAATAAATTAGAAGAAAAAATACCAAAAAATTCTTTTCATTGTTTTTTTTTTGTTTCTGATGTATAGCTTTATGTGGTTGATAACAAAATACAAGTTTAATTTGATAAAATAAATAATAGGCATTAAGCAAACTGTTACTTATTTTCAAGTTAATTTACTTTAAAATCAAAATTTATGGAAACTTTTTTTAAGAACTTAAAAAATGTTGCTTATTTACATTTATACAAAACATGAAATCAATCTAATTTAAATAAACTTAACTAAAAGTTTAAGTTTTATTTATGCTTGATAATTAATCTATAAACTAGCTGCCAGTTTTAAAAACAAAGCTTTGTATAAGAACAATACAACATAATAGCACTCCTATAAATTAATAGTGTTTATGTTACAAGTTTACTTATTTAAATGCAATTCAATTGTTTATATTACACGACTTGTAATACATAACTGCAAAGTTTATAAGACCAGATTAATATGATAAGTTGCTTTTGTATAGCTTACATTAAAGCTTATTGGCAAAAAATTAGAATTTTTTTATTTAAAAGCTTAAAATAGATACAATAGAAGTTAAATTGTTCAAAAAAAAGCTTTGTACTTTTTAACAGGTGAATCAACTAAACTCACATTTTATTATAATAAAAGCTATAGAAATAGTTTTTAGGTTTTTAAAGTTGAATTTTTTCTGGTTTTGTTAGAACTTGTTTTCAAAAATAATAAAGTTTCGAAATTTAGCTGTTCAGCTTTTCACAATCAGTGGAATAATTTATTTAAAATATGTTTAATACTAGTAACTTTTTACTATTTTTATTTTTTGTAAATAACCTCATGTTCTATTATATACAAAGTGCTTTATTGTTTTTTTTTTCAGTATCTTTTAGTGCTTCCCAGTGTCATTCTATTTTTTTGTTATCAATTATATATATATATGTGTTTACTTTTAATTTCATATTTTCTTTGGTCAACAGTATAAAAACTACTTCTGTAAGCCTTTTTTTTTTGCACCAAAGATTTAAAATTACGCTTTGAAATTAAAAATACTTTGTTTTTTGTATTGTTTATATACTGGTGTATGTTTAAAAAAAAAAGAAAAAAAAATTAAAATTAAGTTTTATTAATTAAATTTGATTGTTGTTCATATAATTGCAAAAAATTTATAAAGAAAATGAAATTTATTAAGTTTAGATAAAATCTAAACTTTTCTTTTTGATACTTAAAACAGCTAACAGAAGTAAAAAAAATGTTTAAGAACATTTATGTTTTTTTTTTCTTGTTAGTAGTTTGAAACAGTTATTAAGCGATATGTTATTTTTTGTTGCAAGTTTTAAAAACTTATAGTACAGTAGACTACCGCTTAAGTACGCACTTTTTTTTGGTACGCATCCGGCCTTTAATACGCACTTTCCCAGAAAGACAAAAAAATTTAACAAAAAAAAACTAGTAGAAAATGAAAAACTAGGTTTGTTCTAAACCGAAACAATTTAGCAAATAACGGAAAAATAGTTTTAAGTAATAAATAAAACTAAATTTAGCTTGACTAGCAATCTATTCAGAATAAAAATTTTTTTAGCACTACTTCATCATGTCAAAAAGTGTGAGCTGCTTGGTGTACTTTCTGTGCAAGCCCTGCTCCGATAAGGCTGCTTTGTTTAGCAAACATCGATATTTTTCATGGGTGCTTTTTAGCTTGTGAAAGAGCTCAGGAGCTATACCAAGTGCTGCTTCACTAGATATTTTATTACAGAGCTTTTTATATCATTGACTGACATTGACTTTCAATATTAAACATATGTATCAATTATGTAGAAACTTTTTGTAGATAAAATAAACCATTTCAAAATCTATTAAAAAAATTAGCAGATTAAAATCATGTATTAAAAAAATATTTAAAATAAAAAGACTTGTTTATTTGGTTTAATTATTTGGTGGCTAGTTGTAAGAAAGAAAACTAACAACTAAATTTCATATTATACTATGTCGTAAAAAAGTAGGCACTACCCGTGCTAAGTACGCACTTTTTGGTCGGGTTCAATTTGCGTAATTAAGCGGTAGTCTACTGTACTTTGTAACTTAGTATCAAAAAGTTAAGTTTAGTAAAGTAAAGCATGTTTCCGCAAAGTTTCTAATCTAGGTTTTAACACTAACTCAATATAAATTATTGCTTTATATTTCTCAGTAACAATATGTTAGTTTTTAAAATTTTTGATAACTATTGGGGTTAAACTGTTCTAAGATGTAGTAGGATTTATTATTCAAGTATTTTTTCTTCTTTAACAATTCTAGTTTATACAAAATCTATTAAATCAAAAAGTTAATAAAAAATTACAGACGGTTATGTAGCTTATGTTTGAGCATAGATATTGTGAAAATTTAAAACTTGATATTTAGAGAAAAAATAATTATTTATTTGAAGTTAGTACTTAAGTATACTATTTTTTTTTACCCTGGCTTCGAAACTGTTCTCCAAAATAGTATAACTAAAACTTCATCTAAATAGTAATGCTCTAAAAAGCTTATTTGTCTTTGAACTTAATTTTTTAGTTGTTTATTTTCTCCTTAACGTATACTTGAATACCACGCTTGATCGATAGTCTTTAAAAAGATTATAAATCTGTAGCTCAAAGTTTTATCAAGGCTGAGTTGCTTTAATCTTATTTATTGTTAGTCACCTACTTTTATTAGCATTTAAACTTTTAAGCTACTGAAAAACATAAACTATACTATCATGTTATTTTTTGAGCATATATAAAATACTTAAACTTTTTAGCAAAGCTCAAAATCATGTCTTAAGCCAGTTCTGAAAAAAGTCCCCAAGCTGATACACTTAACAGATCGGCCAATGCAGAAACTGTTGAGACTACTTCAGTTGAAAAATCAGTTTTACAAGATAACGAGGTTTCACTTGGTGCAGTATTTGCTGATGCAGACAAAAATTCTCTACAACCTGATGAAGAGCCTAAAAGTAAAAAGATGCATTTGTTTCTGCAAAATAATGATAAAAAGTTAGGCGAAAAAGCTGCAAACTTTAAAAACTTGACTTCCAAAATTCAAGCATCAAAGCTCTCTACTCCAAAAAACACTGACAAAATCGAAGCTGTCAGTGGAGAGAGCAAAGACATGCCGGTAGATCTGTTCACTACTCCAAAGATGGCTCGAACTACTCATTCATCAACAAGAAAATCAGCCATCAGAACACAAAAGTATGACAGGAATTCTCTGGACGACGTAAAAAAGAGGCTTAACTTTGATGAAGCAAGTCAAGAAAATGCTGATGAAATCATTAAAGATGAACAAGCTGATGCAACCAAAACTCCTAAAAATCATCAGGTTGCTCTTGCTTTCAAGCAACCGCCTGGTAAGAAACGGAAGCTTCTTGTAGGTGGTGATGACGTAATTAAAGGATTTAAACATGAGAATGATAATGAGTAGAAAAACATGTACAAGTAGGACTAATTGTTGGAGGTTAAGTGATTGTAAATACAGTTTATGTAATTTATTATGGTAAATTATATGTTATATATTTTAAAAAACATCATTTCTTAGATAGTTTTAGTTCTTTTGTTAGTTATTAAAAAAATTCTGAAACCTTTAACAGTTTTAACCAAGTTTTCTTCAAATCTTAAACATATGATACAGCTAAAAATAAATAATTTGCTTTTTGACGCATTTTGTTAGTACAGTTTGTATGCATATTTTGTAAATAAAACAAATTCTAAATATTATGTTTTTTATAACTTTTACACTGTATAATTAATTTTTAGAAACTGTAAAGGATATTACAGTAAAAACGTTTTTCGCAAAATTAGTTTAATATTTCTAATTATTTTTAATTGTAAGTCTAAACTAAATAAGACTATACAATTTCATAGATTGAAATTTTGAATAAACTTAAGCTTAAGAGTATTAAGTTAAATAAGTTTGAGGAATTAAGTTTATTATAGAATATAAGAAAAAATAATTTAAAAATAATTTTATTTGGAAATATATGTTTTATAAGTTTTTAAAATCATAACTTTGGAAAAGTTTTAGCAAAATTCGAGCGATTTCACTTAATTGTATAAACTGTTTAATTTATATTTTAACATTCACAAAACCGAACCATTTGTTATATATTTGTAGACTTTTTCCTTTTTGAGTATCTGAATCAAGAATATTTGTCATTTATATTCTGGACTATTTTAAGTAGTCCTCTTCCGTAATGATAAAAGTTTCGAAGCTACCTAAACCAAGTTAAGTGATAATATTATTGAACTTAGAATAGATTTTTTAACATCAAAATACTTAGAAATGATGCATTTAGTTTCAGAATGAAATAGCTATGCAATTAAATTATTTTTAAAGACTTAAAACTTTTTTTATACTTAATTGGTGTACACTTAAAACTACTGGCTAAAGATTAGAAGTTATTGAGTACTTCTAATTAGTGATAACGATTTAGGTACCATACTGTTTAAAAAAGTATACATATGAACAATTTTTTTTTTCGTTAGTTATACCAGTTTGATAAAGATTTTTAATATCAAGTAAACTTTTTTTTGCCATGAGAATATGAATTTTGAAGATCCTAAAATGTTGTAAGCTATTATAGGTATAAGGCTTCAAAATTATGACACAAAAAAGAATTTTAGTGACTCAACCATGAACATTTTACACAGTTTGTGTATTTAGTAAATTATCTAGCTTGTGTGTATAATATTAGTTTTGTTTTTGGAAAAGCACTTAATTAATATAAATCAGGATTTCTCAAAGTGGGCGAAGTGACAGATGTTCAGGGAACATGAGCAGTAAAAGAGCCACAGGGGAGCCATGGAGTCATAATTTTTAACTCAAAAAGAAATAATAGAAGAATAAAATAAAAGGCTTAAGTGTTTTTATTGGCAGTTTTAAAACTTCACTAAATATTCGGAAGTTGACAGTGAACAGCAAAAAAAAAAGTTCTTAGATGTTTTTAACAGTAGTTTGAGTAATATCAAAGGGCCATTTGGAAAAAAAAGTTTAGGAAACCGTGGTATAAATCTACATGTAATATAACCTTTATAATATTTCTTAACATTATCTTACTATGATTTAGCTTTCTAATGTTCAAAAATAATTATAGCAGTAAATTGTAAAAAAAAATCTTTCGCATACTGTAATGTTAAAATTAGGTTACTTAATTTTGTAAACTTTAACGTAAAAAGTAAAAACAGAATCATTAAAGCAAGACTGTATTTTTAATATCTAAATCTCAAATTTAATTTTGCACACAAGATTCTCTAACAAAAAAATATTTCGCACAACTAACATATATACTAAATTTAGTTTGATAAAAGTATTTAATTACATATTAATATATGTATTTACATCTAAAATTGTACCTCTTTTATACTATATAAACTTTTAACTTGCTTTTATTCATTTACAATTTGATATGTTAACCTAGGTTCAGCTTGTTTTTAAAAATATCCCCTAGCTGATTAAGTAAAACATTTTGTACTTTTATGATTTGTTCACAAAACATTAACAGAATTCAGTTTATGTAAAAAAAATCAAAGGGACTACATTGTAAATATTATTTAAAAAAATTATTCAGTATTTTAAAATCATTTCAAAACTAGAAAATAAATCAAAACTAACTTATCTTATCTAACTATGTCTCTAGTTATTAAACGAGTGTCGTATACAACTTAGTGTTAATTAAATTATATGAAAATAAAGCAATTTTTACATTATTATAAAAGAATATTAATTATAGCTAATATTTAGTAAACTAATGTGTTGCATGCTTGTTACTCTTGTTTTAAAAAAATAATATATTTGTTTCAAAACAACCACAGTTAATATATTTTTCAGTTATCAACAGTGCTAGTTTAAACTTATTAAGTTTTAAGTTTGCTTTCAAAGTTTTAAGTAGTGTTTATAAGTTTTTTAATAATCTAAAGCTAATAACATAAAGTTTCAACGCAAGAAAAACCACATTGAGATAGCTCGGTTTAAATATGAAATAACAAAGTAAACAAACAGAGAAAAATACTTTGATACCGTTGAAAGACGTTTTCTGACAGTTGTGTTATTTAAAACAGAATGTTCATGATTTAAAAAAAATGTAGAGTTGCTATAATGCACTATATATAAATAATTCAATTTATTTCATTCATTGAAAAAAACTCTATACTGTTTGATGTATATTAAATAAGTTCTCTTTTTCCGAAATAAATTTTATGATTTTACTGTTGGATTGATAGTTAACAAAAATGCTATAAAATTTTGATTCTCAAAAAAAATTATAGCCTCAATACAGTATTAGTTTTGTTGTTTTTGCAATGTAGTTTAAATAACTTTCATTTCGTACTGATAACTTAACATAGTTTAAGTAAGATAAAGCACTTTTGTCATAAAAAACATAATACATTTTTTATATAATGTCAACTGAATTGGAAAGTTTAAATTTGAATACAGCCAAAATAAAATATCTTTTTTATCTATGTTTAAATTTTATTTTCATGTAAAACAACTGTTATGAAATAACAACATGTAATAAAGTAAAAACAAACATTTATTTTTATTATTGAACAAGATTTCTACATCAGCTCAGAAAATCTTAAAATTGGCATACAAAAATTAGGTAAAAGATATAAATTGATGTTTAAGTTAAAATCTATAATAATAAAATTTTATTCAAAAAAACATGTAATAAAAACGAAAGCTTTTACGAAGAGAATTATCTATAATTGTACTTTTAAAGGAAATAGCAAAACTAAGTACAACTTCATTGTTTTACTTTTTTTTTCAAAACAAATACATCAACATTAATTTTAATAAAAAAATTAAGGACCTATACTTAGCCTAAGAATACTATCAAAATATATTTAAATATTAAAACATACACAAGCTTTTATCACAAATTAGATATTACTTTTGCTTTACAACAGCTAACTGAAACTTTATAGTATATCTTAATTTTATTATGAAATGTCTTCTGTTTTACACCCCAAGCTTGCTGAAAAGTCAACCTAGATAGAAAAATTAATTTTTTAAAAATTTTATTATATATAAAGTTTTTACTTTTTAATACTTGTACGTCACTAACAACATGAGATTTGTTAAATTATTTTTGCTTTTTTATTCTAATCAGCCCTTAACATTTTTTCTAGCAGCGCTATTAAATATGTTCGGTACTTCAAAAACTCTGAACTTGTTTCATTTCAAAAACAATTAATAATGCTTTACTTAACATGAAAATAATATTGCAAACTATAGCTTTTATAAAAATTTTTGCGTTTACAATTGATAAGGAAAAAGCGAAATTTAGCATTTGCTCTATATATTTAACATCTTTATTTTATTTTTTTATATTCAAGTAAATTGTTATATCAAAAAGAAAATTTTGCTTCTCCTAACAATTTCAACATTTTTTATAAGTTAATTGGAAAACTACTAACGCTAGATTGAAGAGTTTGATTAAATATAAACTTGTGTAAATCAAACGTAATTTATTTATTTGCAAAATATACAAATACACACTTAGTGTAAGTGATAAACATAAATGCTGGTTTAGTTTTGTTAAATTATATTATTTTCTTATTAACATTGTTTGTTAAATCTTCTAAGGCTATAACATTAATTAGCAATGAGTGCGTATATTATTAATTTATTAACATTTTTCCGGTTGACTAACTTCAAGCTGGTTTGTACCAGCTCCAAATAAAATATTTAAAACTAAAGTGGCAGTTGTACTTCAAAAACTCTTTGTATTTGTTTTTGGTTGATAAAACATTTTATTTTTTATAACAACCGCTACGTCACTACAACTTCAAAAGTATTAAATTTTTACCTAAATTTTTGTTGAATATAGTTGTGTACATAAGTCGTGCTATAAATTTTTGAAACATATTTTCGGATTAATAATCAGCGAAATCACTTCAAAAAAGTTGTTCTAAAATGATAACTTAAACTACGAAATAAATATTTTACTATATAAAATTGCACTTGTACTGGTTTATATCAAACTTAACATAGTTTAATTAACACAAAAGTTAAATATTCTAAAGATAAAAATCTTACCAGTCATCTCAAATTCTAAATAAAAGTAATAAGGGATATTCAACATACACTTTAAGCTTATGTATATATATTGTTCTGATTATTTTTTTTACTTAAGATAATCGTTACGTTAATAAGTTTAATAATTTTAATGATAAAAAATTTACAATCTTTTGCAGGGAATTTTGAAGTTATTTTGTTAGGTATAGAATAAAATTTTAATATAAAGTCTATAAACTGTAAAAGATTTTTATTATTGCAAGTCTTCTCAATTTGAAAACATTTTTTACTCATAGAAACTGGCTAAATTTATTATACGAACAAAAATGTTTAGTGATGAAAAGTATTTGAAACTATTATAAAATCACTTAAGAAACAAAAACTATCAAACTTTAACTGTCGAAACCAGGTTTTAAAGGTACTAATTTTTCTTAAAATTTTATTTTAAGCAACAATACTCTTCGAGCAGTATTTAATTCAAGACTGTTAAAAATAACAAACTACTAACGAGGTTTAATACAAGGTGATTTATCTAAACTTGTAGATCTAAGACCTATTATTTTAATTCTAAGTTTCTTTAAAAGTGAAATTTAAACTCAGCGTTCAGCTTTTAAGTACTAACTAAATTCTTAAAAATAAAAATAATGAGCACTATAAAATAAAAAGAAGATACTTGTAATTTAGTTTTAACTTAGTTTTATCTAATAAAAGGACAGAGTTGAGAACTTTGAATTTAAATGGAAATATTAAACTTGTTTTTTTATTGAGATATTTCTTTACCAAAAAAAATTAACTTTATATATATGTTGATTTTGTTCAACAAAATAATACAGTAAAATATTATATGTAAAATAAACAAAAATAGTGGCAGCATACGTAATTTATTTAGCATGAAAATAAAGAAATCAAAACTAGTAAATAATCACAAAGTTAAGGAAACTTCTAAACATATCTCCTAATTTATTGAAAAAAGTATTTATCTACTTTTCAAAATACTTAGTTAGCTGTGTTTAAAAATATAAAGCTGCTATGTTTTGAAAATCAGAACTGATGGAAAAAAGAAATCATTAAACAAAACAGTCCATTAAGTTAAGCACAAGAAAAAAAATCAAAAATAAAGTTAGATCGGGGTAGTTAAAAAAAAACTAACATAAATTACCATGTGAAAAAAAAAAAAGTAACTCAACATTAAACTATAAAAAGTTAAACTAACTGTAATATAAAAAAAAGAAATTATTATAAAGTTTATTGTTATTACAACAGTATTTTAGATAACTCTTCTATTCAAAAGAAAGATATTTAACATAACAAACTTATTAGGCTGTGGTTGCTACATTTGGAACTGTAAATTAAAAAAGTTTACATAATAAATAATAATATGAGAAACCTTTTAACATTTTCGATAATAGCAAAAAGTAGTTTAAAAAGTAGTAATTTTTTATGCAATGTGAATTTATAACAAATTGAACAAGCTAGTAACTTATTTCTGAGTTAGTTTTTAGATCATGCTTGTTTATAAGCGAAAAGTTATTATTTTAAAAACAATTTAGTTTCCTAGATTATTAAAAATTCTATATGTTTCACAATTGAACAAGTATTAAATCTTATTACTTCTAGCAGTTATTTTTTCAAACAAAGTTTTTTTAATTTGTTTTACATAATAATTTGTCTTTAAGCTCGAAAAATGAAAAAAAAAATACAAAGAAAATTAAGAAGCATATCAAAAACTAAAAATAAGCTAAGTCTCAAAGTAAATTATTGTTTATTTAAAAGGACATAATGTTGTAATAGATAAGAACTATTCATCCTAAAAAAACAATAACGATTGCAAATATTTCATAAATTACTACACAGGACTTCAAACATTTTACCTTACAAATACACATACTTTTTTGTATCAAATGATTCAAAAAAAAAACAGCACTTCATCAAACCTAACAAAACGCATAGTCATAAGAGCATTAAAAAACTAATACTATTTAATTTAAAAATGTTAACTTAAGTTAAGTATTATAACTTAATTTTCAATTTTTGAACTTTAAAACTAGTTAATTTTAAACCATGTAGTTATAGTTTACAATAAATTTTCAAAATTTACAACTTTCTCTTTACTATTTTTTGAAAAAAACAATAACAAAATTTTCTACCACATATAAACAAAAGCAGCATTGAAAACTAGAGACCAAATTTCAGGATTATTTATTGTTTTTGGAAAATTATATTCATTTAAAGAAACTTAAACGTAGTCAAATATTTAAAAATTAATCAAAGGACTTCAAATATTTAAGCTTTCTTACTTTTTTTTGTTAATCTATAAAATTTTAAAAACCACATCACTTCAAAAAACTATATTAAAAATACACATAACCGTAAAAGCAGTTAACAATAAATCTACAAAAAATTTTTAACCAAGCTAATAACTTACTAATAACTTAATTTTTGTTACAAAAAACCTCAATATATATATATTTTATTTATCTAAAACAATTACTACTATAAATATTATATAAACTAACAAGTGCACTGTACAAAACTTCAACATTCAAAGGTGCTAAATATTAAAATAAAAAACATTCGTCCTAAAAATCAACTTTACCATCAATGAAATAAAAAATTTCAAAAATCAAATTAAAATTATCTTATAAGTCAAAACTTACTACCACTCAAAGTACACAAAAGTCAGTATGAGCCCAAACAACGTATTAAGAAAAATATTCAGAATATTAACAAAATTAAATCAATATCTAGCACATTCACAATATAAAAGATACCAAGTGTTTGTATAGTAAACAATACAATATAAAAGAAAATGTTAATCTCTATAGTCAAAAAAAAAACCATTAAAAACGTATCTGCACAAAATTAGCTATTTTAAGACAATCACAAGTTCAATATTATTGTTATATATTCTAGTAAGTCCTCTCTTCATACTGCTTTGAAGAAAGTTCTTTTTTCTGTTTATTATTATTTCTCTGGTGATGATTGTAAGGGTGATGCCTGTTGTTGTGTTTGTGTTGTTTCGCAACCTGAAATTAGTTAATAATAACAAAAAAAAAATTAGTTAAAATTATATAAAATTAACTACTTTCAATATCAAAAACAGTTAATCATATGGACAGTTTCTGTTACTAGGATGATGCTACTTTGCGGCCTTAAAAAGTTACAATAAAATTGAAAAAAACTATGCACTGAGTAGCATATGTGGTAGTATATTAGTTTAGGCAAGTTTATAAAATGTTTTTGATTAAAATATAGTTTAGAGGTAAGTTATATTGTCACTATGATGTTGCTTTGCGAAGGAATAATGATAGAAAGTTATAATAAACACTATGAGTAGATATTTAATTTCTGGCTATGTTTTACATAATTTAAAAAAAATAAATATAAGCAATGAACTTCACCGCACGATCAACAACAACAGCATCCGAGACAATCCTACGACCAGTTTCGTCCTAATAAGGACTCATCAGGCAGGAACAGTCGCGAGAAACCGCTGTTGTGATCTAACCAAGCGGGCTTAAGTACAAAGTACTGAAGCGACCGTTTGTGGGTAAAGTCCGAAAAATTGAAGCAGGCAAAACTTGTTGATGATGGCCGAAACAAATACTGGCTGAAACTGATAAAACGAGCGTGGAGAGTAAAATCTCACATTAAGCTGACAATGTCTAAGACGTTGGGCTTTGAAGATTTGCCTGCGTCAATTTTTTCGACTTTACCCACAAACGGTCGCCTCAGTACTTTGTACTTAAACCCGCTTGGTTAGATCACAACAGTGGTTTCTCGCGACTGTTCCTGCCTGATGAGTCCTAATTAGGACGAAACTGGTCGTAGGATTGTCTCGGATGCTGTTGTTGTTGATCGTGCGGTGAAGTTCATTGTTTATATTCGATGGCATAAAACATCTCAACTTGATGATGATGGCCGAAATAAATACTGGCTACATAATTTTTTAGTTAGGACCTACTAAGGAGTCATTTATTTTCTGCTGATTAATAAAAGAAAATATTAGAGCGAATAAAAATAAAGCAAACGTAAGTGCATATGAAATTTTAAATTGATAGCAAAGCAAAATTAAAAAAATACAAAATTGTATTATCGTTATTTAAAACATATTATTTTAAGTTACATAATAAATGTAAGCGGCAAAAAAACTTTATAATAAGTAGTTATATTAGCATTGATTGTGAGTGAAAATTTATTTAATGGTAGTTTTTTCGGTATACTTATGTAATATAAAATTTGAATTAAGAAATTTTTGAAACTTCAGATATTTTTCATTCCTCGACAACAATATTTCGAAATTTGGATGAAAATAAACGAAAGGTGCTCAAAAGTTTAATAACAAAAACTAACTTAATACAACTAAATACATATATATATATGATATATATATATTCAAGTACCAACTTTTTTCTGTCTTGTTTGGTGACTTTGGTCCATTAATTGCACGTTGCTAATAGAAACAATAAATAGAACATCATTAAACAGTTATCTTTTTTACTGGTGATTTTGTCGCAGATACTCGAAATTGTTAACAACAAATTTATATGCTTACACCTTTTGTTGAAAACACACAAACTGATTAAAAATAAATTGATGTAAGTCTTTCAAAACAATTTGTTTCTGATAATAAAACTGTCAAGAAAAAATAATTTTATTTATTTACAATGCAAAACAATAAAATACCGCTTCTTTGTAGAACTTTTCTTCAAGTTTGTCACGACGCTGTATGTAAAAACAAAAAAAAAAAATAAGGTTTTTGGTTAACTTGCTGCATATATTTTAAATGTTGTTCAACATTTGTTTAAGTTAAAAACTTAGAACCTTTCGTTTTCGATGATTTTGTTGCAGATGTTTGAAGTTTAAATAAAATATTTATTACAATAAACATTTAATCAGATATTGTTTTGGTAATTTTACTGGAGATTCTCAAGTTTTTAATGAAACGTTTTTTTTTATTTTATTAAACAAACACATTAGCTTCTGATGATTTTGTTGCAGGTATTCAAAACTGTTATAAGAAAAAAATATTTAAACATTCAATTACCTTTTGCATACGTTTGGTAAACTCGAAGTTGTTCTCCTTCAAATTTTCCAAACACTTCAGCGAATCAGAAGGTAGAGGGTCGTTCCAGAAAAAATCGTGGTTCAATGCGTTGTCGGCGTCAATCCTCTATTGAGTATAAGTTATTTATTTTACTAATTTTATATATATTACAGTATTTACTGAAATATTTTAAATGCAAGAAACATGTTTTTCTAAAAATCAGTAATAAAACAAGTTCACTTAATTAATATACTAAGCATAAAAGATACCTACCAAACTGAAAACAAGAAGCTATGTGAATTTCGTTTAACAAAGTTAAACAAGAGCTTGGTATTTTATATAAATATATTGTAATTAAAACTACTAGTAATTTTTTTATACATATAAAGTTTGTTAACCTTTTTAGGATCTAAACACAACAATTTGTCGATCAAATCCAATCCGTGACTATCTCCTATTTTATACATCAGCCTATCTTTCAGTACCCTTTTCCTGTTTTAAAATAGATAAATATTATTAAAAATAAAGAAAATATGTGTGAGGAAAACTGATTGTGTCACACTAGTAAAGAAAGTACCATGTTCAATTCCTACAAATTAGTATAGATAAAAAAAATATAAGAAAATAGACCCTGAAGAAATTTTTTTGTGCATAAAGCACTGAAACACATTCTATTTATTGTCTGTTTTGTTTAAAATGTAAATGTGCTAATACCTGTTTAAACCATAAAAATTTATCAAAAAACTTTATTTTGTAATAAACTAATAGTAAGAACTTTTAAGTTGTCTTTTCTTGATTAAGTTAAATAAAAAAACATTTACCTAACTGCACACAACTTTTATTAAAAGTAAGCAACATTTTATGGTATTTAGTTTCATTGAGACTCATCAATCAAATTTCACAACAACAAAAATTATCAACAAAATTGACTTATTATCAACTGTTAACAAGTCGTTATGAAATCAACACTTAACTTTATAATTTAAAAGCATGTGAATAAGTATGGAGTTATTTGTCACAGTAAAAACGTTTGATAAGCTTTCTTAAAACAATTTTCTCAGTTTCTCAAAACAAAATTGTTTATTCGAAGAAGTTATTTTTTTTTCAATGAATACGTAAGAACAAAGAAGTTTTCTTTGCTTTTGATATAAAATCAAAAAAATTTTGAAAGATATAAGCATTCGGTAGGGCATTCGGAAGTAATTGGTGTGCTTAAGTTATGTTTTAAACAATTAGATTTAAGAACTAATGCTTTCCACTTAATTTCTAAGTTACTTATTAGTATAATCATTTTTGTTTACTTGTAGTTTTAGTTTAGTGTGATGCAGTTATAATGTAACTTTGTATTTTTTCAACTTTATTTTTTAGTTAGATAAGTTTTGTTTCGCTTGTTGCAATAATCTTCTATAATTTACTATTCCCTAAAACCCTTTAAGAACCTCTATATTGAGATAAAGTTATAAATAACCTGTTATGTTGTTTTTCTATTATTTATAATATAATCTTAATGATGTTGCGAATTTTCAACTCCAAATAACAAAAAATAGGAAATAACCTACTGTGTTGTTTCTAAAAATATAATCTGGAGATTGTTTTAATTTTTTAACAAAAAGTATATATACTTATCATTAGTAAAATAACCTGTTATTTAGTTCTTTATCATTCACAATATTAACTTAATAATATTGCAATTTTTCAACGCCAAATAAACGTATTTATTTTTAATAAATAACCTGTTATGTTGTTTTTTTTCATTTACAATTAAACATTGGTAATGTTGTAATTTTTGAACTCCAGGCCAAACTCCTGGGGTGATTGATCCACATAAGTTGGTTATAAGATCGAGTTGGTTCTTTTCCACATTTCCCTAAGGAAGTAATTATATTTAGTAGTAATTAAAATAGTAATAGATATATAAATATATAATTGTTATAGATTTAAGTTTAACTATAAATTTTTTACACGCTAGGGAAACATTCATATAATTTAGTATATTTAAAATAAAAGACCATTGAAACCGTTTTTTTATGAGTATGTATTTTTTAATATTTGTTTTTGAACTTGTAGACTTTTATTATTCAAATTACCACTTTGAAACTATCCTCAAGTTTTAGGTTGGTATTAGTTAGAAATTTTGTCAAATTGGCAGGGCTGCCACTTGTATTAAGTTATTTTATCCAGAATTTCTGAATTTTTCCGTGTTTTAAAAAGTATACGTTTCAGGGTCTGTTTTAGTTTAAAGTTAAGTTGGAGGTAAATAACTTTGTTAAATAATAAAACGACATTAAAAAGATACCATTAAGCTTTTTTAGATGTTTTTTTTTAATAAAAAACTTTGGATGACAAAAATCATTTATCTATATGACAAAATTTTTGTGTCAAATCGAAATTTCACAGCTAAACATGTTAAAGTTGTTAAAAATTCCAGGTCTTTTAGTGAATTTTGTTAACAATTTCAAGTTCTTTTTAACTTCTTAAGTTCTAGGTTTTGCAGGATTCCAAGTTTTTTTGCAACCCAGATATATTAACCTGCACCAGTGTTTTTTTTTTAAATTACAAAATATTAAACGTAACTAGAAAAAACTATACAAACACTTTTAATTTTTAACAATGAAATTAAAATTAAAATAATAATAAACTAATTAAACCTACATTAATGGCAAATAAAATACTAACTACTTTTTACCTATAAAATTGACTAAATACAAACCTGCATTAATGGCACTCTGGTCCACAATTCACTCATAATACATCCGGCACCCCAAAGATCAATTGGTGGTCCGTAGTTTCTTTCGCCTTTTAATAATTAAGATGAATAAAAATAAACAGTGTAATAATAAAAACAGTAATTTCTGTTACTGCTAAACTATTTATGTTCATTGCTAAATTATAATTACAATTAATATAATTTCTAGACAGAAAACAAGTAATTTTTTTAACCTTTAAACAGTAATTAAGATGTAACAAAAATACTAATGATTTTTAAACAAAGTGTATAATTACTCACCAAGTAAGAGTTAAGGTATATATGACATAAACTCAAACAAGATGTTTTTTTTTTATAAAAGCAATTTATCTAACCATATCAAACATCAGATATAAAATATAAATGCAAAACAACAATTGTCTGCATATTCTAAATAATTGATAAAAATTCTCACCAAGTAATAATTCAGGGGGTCTGTACCACAAAGTGACCACTCTGTTTGTATATTTGTTCGATTCTCCTTCCTTGCGCACTGTGAACGCTCTGAAATAAGTATTATTTATATGCATTGCAAATTTTCTTGTTTACTTTACTTGTTTTGTTTCTTTTTTTAATTGTGTTTTATGCTGTTATAAATTATATTAATGTTAATAAATATAATACATAAATGTCTAAATGTTAATGTTAGCTCTTTTAAATTACAGATTTTGAAAATTAAATTTTAGAACACTACATCATTTCACAAAAAAAAAATTGATTGATTAATAAAAAACAGTTTACAACTTTAATTTGCAAATTCTGCTAAAAGGCCATATTTAGAACACTCAAGTTCTGCTGGTTATATGTGTTAATTTTAAAATATTTGTTCTAGTTGCTTTATATGCATTACATAGGTGTTGGTAAATTAAGGTTAGTTTTTTTTTTATATCAGAAGAAATGAACAGGTAACAGTTTTATACATTTTAGGGACTGAGACTGGAGTAATTCTATTAAACAAACTAAATTAAAATATTTATGTTATTAACTTAGGGACAAAATTGAAGTAAACTGATTTTAAAATGTATTTTAAGTCTAAATAACTAGTTAAAGGGGAATCAATAGCTGTATTTATTTTTATCTCTGTTCATATTAAATATTATAATCACTTTAAAATTTTTACAGAAGGCCATAGCTATGAAAAATATAACTTTCTTTTGTCTACTTGTACTTTTTTTTTCTTAATTAAATTTACTACAAACATTTTTTAAGTCATCTGCTTGAAATTTATTATTTTTGTTGATATTTTAGTGACTTTTACAAACAATAAAAAATTAAAATAAAACAACTTAACAATTTTTTCTATTTTAAACAGAATTTTATAAATTTATTACTTTGTAATCATTATAACTTTTATAAAAATTAAAATAACAATTTATTATATATTGTAACGATTGATAATTCTATAATTTTTTGCTTTTCCGATAAGCAGCCGGCGTAAGTGGTTTTTTGAAGATTTCCTTGTTTTCTTTTTCACAGATTTGTAAAATCTGGCACAAAAAGTTAAAGAAATATCCTAAAAATACTTTATTTTATTTAATTGAAATTAAACATGTTTGAGTGATATAAATGTACATATAACTTTTGATTAATTGTTTTTAAACTTATAATATTAGTTTCCAGTTTTTTTTTAGTTTTAAATAGTTCAAAAATTGATAAAAAAAAAATTTTAAGTATTGGATTAGAGTTTAAAAAAAATAATAAATTGATATTTTTTTAGTTATTATAACAAATTTTAATATATAACGATTAACTGTTAACAGTTTTCAGACAAAAGATAACAACAAGCATTTAAGAAACTGTTTTTAAGTAAAATAAGAAATCTTAGTCAGGTTGGGTTATTTGAAAACTTTTAAAATGTACTGAGAACTAAATTCGAAAAAATAGCAGTTTAAACATATTCAACACTTACAATGCTACAATAATAACAGAAAAAACTGATAGAAACTAGGCAGAGATTTAGGAAACATATCCTAAATTTCCTGAGCTTTGCAAAAAATCTTTAAAACAAGCCTGAGCTTTAACCTAAAATTCTTACTAGCTGGAGTTAGCCAGTTTGTATGGCTAATTGATTAACTATATAAGAACTTTAAAAAAAAAAATTTTTTTGAACATGGTATCTACATAATAAAATGATTGTTTTAGGGGTTTAAAATAAGTCACTGATTCGAAAAACAAAAATAACTCTGACGCTTACAATTTAAGTTAATTCTAATTTTTGTAATATCGTTATTTCCATAGCTATTACCTTCTAAAAGTATGTGCAGAGACATTAACAGCCTAGAATTAAATTAGGACTTCTCTGTAATATTTTAACAAAACAAAATCGACTAATAATAACCTAGCAAGGCCGAAATCAGAAAGTTGGTTGCATCTTTTGTAGTTACCAATAATTTAATTTTATATTAATTGTTTTTTCTAACCTAGCTAATCCAAAATCGGCAAGTTTGAGTGTTCCATCTTTTGTAATGAGAACGTTGGCTGCTTTCATATCTCGATGTATTATATTATTGCGGTGCATGTAAAATAATCCTTCAAACATTTGATTCATTATCTGTTAAAATAATAAAACATTATGCTTTTAGTATTGAACAAATGTTTGTTATAATCCGTCCAAAACATTTCTTCTAGTAATTGGTACATTATCTAATGAACAAAAAAATAAGTATATCTATAGAAATAAAACAAAGTTTTTTAGTTTAAAATGCATATAAAACAATCATTTTAATAGTTGGTGCATTATTTGTTAATGTAAAAAAAATCAAGAAAATTTATCTATATTAATATTATATAAATGATTAGTTAACATATATGTAGAATAATCCTTCTAATAGTTGGTACATTATTTGCTTTATTAAAAAAAAAACAAAAATATATATAATATAAACAAGTTATACAGTTTCCGTGAATACACAGAAACATGTCAGTGAAATAAAAGAAGGATACTGTAAAACTTGTTTTTATCACATTTTCTAGTGAACTTGTTTCACTAGGATCTTTTGTTAACAAACAATTAAGTTTATACTTTGAGTAGTTTCAAAAGTTATATTAATTATTGTAGATATATCTGATAAGATTCGAATATTTAAAATAAGATTTTTGATACATTACTTGTTTCATTTATAAATATATGTTAGTAAATGTTATACTCTATTATGATAATATTTTTTACAGCTTTCGTTAAACTAAATAGTTGCAAATTAAGTATTGTACTGTGATACTTTATAACAACATAAAGTGCACTAATTAGCGGGCCTTTTCAAGGTAATTAACTTAAACTGATGAGAATTTCTAAGTCATTAGCATACTTGAAATAACTTTTAAAACAAAGTTTTAACTACTTTATTTTTACTAATTTCTGTTCCTTAACAAATACTTTTATAATCCCTAACAAATCATTTAAACACCAAATAATGCATGCTTTTTCACACGGGTTGCCGAAGGTTTTCTTAATTTCTCCTAAGTTTATAAAATCAAGTTTTTGGTCCATTTTTTGTATAAAATTATACTCAAATTAAAAAATTAGTTTTGAATAGTAGAGCATCATAGAAAAGATTCTGTAAAGCTACTTAAAAGGTTTTTTTTAATAAAAGAAACTTTTAAGTGACACAATTCTTTTTATGTTTATGATAAATTCTTTGAACAAAATGGAAATTTCTTACTTAGTCTGTAAAAATATTTGAAAAATATAGGGTTTACCACGTATTTTATTGATTTTTGTTTAAAATTCCTTTTTTTTTTAGTTATTTTCAATATTTTTTAGGTTCTAGGTTTTTTTAGGTGTTTTTGCCTAAGTTGTCGAATTTAATGATTTTCTGCAACTGTATATACATCATTTATAATTTAAAAAATCTATTTATTTTACCAAGTTAAAACTTATAAACATACTAACATTTTTAATTTCTCCGGGTGAAAACTTTAAGTTTTTATTGCAGAGAAGACCTGCCAAATCGTGTTGGCAAAATTCCAACACCAAATAAATGCTTCCAAATCTGAAGGAAAAACGTATTGTTGATACTAAAAATACAACAGTATAAGTTGTATGTCACTAAAATTATTTTGTGTATTAGTAAACTCAAAACATATTTTATGACACACATTTATTTGTAGTCAGTAAAAACATGTATATATATATATATATATAACTAAACATGTAAACAAATATTTTTGGCAAATTTCTTCTAGGATTTCTAATTTTCATGTTTTTGGATATACTTTTAGTTTAAAGCAAAAAACCATGTTAAGTGTATATCTTTAATGTTAAACGACAATAAATGGATATTTTAAAACTTCTTCAAATGTGTTTTTAATAAAAGGAATTCTGATTATAACCTTTTTTAATCTTTACGATCGATTATATGTGTCGAATTGAAATTTAATTACTTAAAATTTAAAAGTTGCTTACAATTCTAACTTTTTCCAGGTTAAAGTGACTTTTGTTCGAATTTCCAGTTTGTTAGTTTAAAATTTTTTAATTTTATGTTTTTCTAGGTTTTTTGAGCAAAATCTAACAAATCCAGGTTTTTCTAGGATTCCATGTTTTTTGCACTCTTTAATATTTATTGTGGCTTGTACTATACAATACTATGTAAATACTACACTAAATTTTTTTTAATCGTTACTTTTTAGGTTTAAACAAACAAGTTTATTAACAAATTTCGCAGAATCCAATTTTTTTTATATAAGTGACATAGGTTAGCTGTCTAATTTGAACAAGCGTACAAAATTCCACAAGGTTACTAAATTGCACGAGGGTACAAAACTACATGAGGAAATAAAACTGAACAAGTGCACAAAATTTCACGAAGACGACTAATTTGCAAGAGGGGACCAAATTGCACGAAGATAAAATTGCACAAGTTTACTAAATAGCACGAGGTTACAAAATTGCACGAGTGCAAAAAAATTGGACGAAGACTAGGTTGCTAGAGGGTACAAAATTGCACGAAAATAAAATTTCACGAAAGATAATCACTTTTGCACGAAAGGAATTTTTATGAAGACACTTTAGTTAGAGCAGACAATTTTGCACGAATAAATTTTTGCACGGGGTTTTTTTTTCTTAATTTCTGTATAATTTTTTTTAAGTTATTTTTTCATTCTTTACTATCGCTTTTAACCCTAACCCTCGGTTGGTAATTTGTTTTTTTTTTTTTGGTTTTTATTCTTAATTTACATTTTTATTTATTATTTATACTATCACTGTAACCCTTAACCCTTACTCTCGGTCGGTAGCTTTTTTACTATTTGTTTCTAAAAATTTTTATTTTATTTTTTTTGTTGTTTTATTTTTGTTTTTTTTTTGCTTTTGTGCAAAATTGACCACTGGTGCAAAATTGTCTTCTTGCAATTTTGTTCCCTCGTGCAATTTAGTAAACTTGTGTAATTTAAACCCGTTCCCCTAACATGTTATTCTATGTTAGAAGGTGCAGGTCAAAGTGTAATCAATTTTACATTTAGAAAAGTTAACAATTTATTGATAGTTAACAAAACTACATAAACATACTTGTTTAGGGTTGTAGTTTTAGATCTGACAACTTCAATCAAATCCACCACATTCTTATGATGGAGAGCTTGCAAGATTTTTATCTCCCTCAGAGCAGTAATTGGAAACTGTTGTGAAAAAAATCAATAAATTATATTTTCTGTAAATATATATATATATATATATATATAAAACATAAAAAGTTGCATACTCTTAGAGAAAAATAGACTTTGATCTTTCTCAGAGCAGTGATTGGGAACTGATAAACAAAAAAGAAAAGCATACTAAATTATACTTTTTGATATTTTAAATTTTAAGGTTTACTTATTTTTAAAACGAAATACACTCTTGCAAGATTTTGATCGCTCTCAGCCGAATTATGGGAACTGTCAATTTGATAAAATAAAAATAAGGTACTAATCTTAGTTGTGTGAATACTAGTTTAAAATCATCACAACACTCATTTACTTTTCATTATTAATAGTTAAGTATTAAAATAAACTAATTTAAAATAAAACATTAATGTATTCATATCAAGTAAGAATGACTATAAAGTTTAAATATGTTTTCGTTAGTTATAACTATTAAACGTTTTTAAACAGGGTCGCTAAATGTTTTTCAGCATATTCTTCAGGATTTACTGAGCTTCTTCCAGGTTTTTAAAAGTACTTGTTTTTGTTTCTGTTTTTAGTTTAAAGTTAGGTAAAATTGTGTGTTAAGTAGTATAACAAAATTTTAAAGACACCATAAAGCTACTTCAAATGTGTTTTTTTACAAAAAAAAAATTGATGATGACAAAAATTTATTATCTACATGATAGATTTTTTGTGTCAAAAAAGTTTTACTAATTGATATGTAAAAATTGTTTAGCGTTTCAGGTTTTATAGAAATTTTGTTAAAATTCCAGGTTTTTAAGTAACTTTTGTTTAAAATTTCAGCTTTTTTAGTGATTTTGTTCAAAATTCAAGTTTCATTTTCGAAATTTTTTAAATTCCAGGTTTTAAGAGGTGTTTTAGCCTAAATCGTTAAATTCCAGGTTTTTCCAGGATTCCAAGTTTTTTTGGCACTGTAAAGAAACTAACATTTTATTTTAAATATTCTACAGCTCGTGAATAAATGTGTAATTTATTGTAACAATAAAAGCTTTTCCAAAACATTTTTAATTATTCTCAAAACAAGCTTTTCCAAATTTATTTAAAAGCGAATGTTGTAAACTGTTTTACGCAGATTTCGTGACGTGCTTCGAGTATTAAAAAAACAAACATTTTTTATTGTTAGGAGTTACGTTTGTTTTAGTGCTTATAAAACGGAATTTGACATGCATTTACTTGCAGTAGCAGTAGCAGTATCATTGGTGTGTGGTAAAGCTAGAAATGTTTTATTATAAAATGTCTAAGTTTAAGTCTGAAGTACTTCGTTTTCTTTAGTTTAAGATATTTCATGTTACTTGTGTTCAACTGTTGTTTTGTTAGTGTGTCGTGTGACTATTTTATATTTGTAAATAAACTTTTGTTGACTTTTAAGTATCTTAGATGTATTTATGTTATCTAAAAATATCTATCCCAATTTAATTACCCCTAGCAATTTAGATTGATAACAATAAACATCACGTCGGGTACTCTAATCGAGACAGCACCCCTGTTATAATCAAACTAAAACATTTCAACGCGGTTACAGAAACTGATGATTTGATAAGTTTATAAGTTAATGCTTACATACTTTACATAGCATTTTAACAAAAAGAAAATTATCTTTACAAAATAGTTTTGACTCACTAATAGCTTTTGTAACTTCATATTATTTTTTTATAGAAAAAAATTAACACCATTATTTTAATACAGGTGTATTTTGTAATAGAGGTGAATAATCTAAAGTTAGAACACTGACTGCTGAATTATTATATTTCTTTGTAACTTTTAAAGGTAATTTAAATCTAAATTCAAAATTAAAGTTTTCATGTTTTTTATTAGTAGAACAACATTATAAAACAAATAAAAAATAATTTAATCATTACGACAATACTACACCTTACTATTTGTAATAATAATTTTTGTTACCAAAGGTTTAAAGAAAATTTAATTAGTTAAAAACTAAAAACATTAAGCTTCCTAACCATAACTTGTTATTTTTTAATCTTTATTACTTTTTTTTAAATTAAATTTTAACTTAACGAATTATTTTCAATAATAATACCACCCCTTTTTTTATCCATTATATTTTATTTTCAAACTTAAACACTTATAAAAAACTAAAATAGTTAATACAAAATTTTACAACAATACTAACTAAAATATAACAATGGTAAATATAGAATAACAAAAAGTAAAAAAAACTAATTATAATACTATTAAATATAGTAAATGTATTTTTAACACAAACCCCTTCTTTTTCATTTTCCAAGACAACTTTTTTCAGCGCTACAACATTTTTAGTTGCTTTGTCCCTTGCTTTGAACACTACTCTGTTTATTCAAAAAACAAACGTAATTTTTGTTCAGTATTTTGTTACTATTTGTTAATAAATACTTTCTTTGCCTTAAACAATTCTAATTCTATATATATATATATATATGTATAGGGTCGCCAAAAGTTTTTTTACAGTAAAATATTCCAGATTTATTAAAAAACAATGTTTTTGGTTTATTGTCAGTATATAGTTATATTAAAGGTAAAAAAAAATCTTGAAAAGCAGCTGCAAAGCTACTTTAAACGTGTTGAAAACAAAATAGTGATATTTTTGTTTCATAATAGAATTTTGTACATAAAGAAATGTCTACACTTTACATTTAAAAATTATCTAAAGTTTCTTGTTTTTCCAGGCTTTTTTCAAAATTTTTTAAGTTTAAGTTTCTTATTAAAGTTGTTAAGTTGGTTTGAATAATTTAAAAAAATATATATACTCTGCTCTCATTGAAATGATCATAAAATACCAAAAAGAAATATGATGTTACTTTAGAACTGCAAATAAGAAAATCAATTGCAATTTCTAGTATGAAATACAACCAGTGTAAAGAAACGCCTGAAATTTGAAAAAAAAACTTTAACTAACCCAAAAGTGCCTTGTCCGATCTTCTCAATTACTTCATAAGAGTCCGCTGGTCTACATCTAAGCATTTTGTTTTTTTACTTTACAATGATAGCTGTAGATAATTATCAAAATATTAGGTTTGTAAGTTTTTATTAATTTTGTTTGCTTAGTTAAGTGCTTTAATTTGTTAATTGAGGTCTGTATGTGGGTATGAAAATAATAGATAATGGAACTTAGATGTGTGTAAACTAATTACGTACACTAGTATGCTAGTTACTATGAGTACTAAACTCAAAGCAGTCATTTTATGCAGCCTGGCATCTTTTTTTTTGTATTAAAACTAAATACAACTAATATAATAATAATATATGCCTATAAGCTCTTAAAGTGCCTAAAAGCTCCAGGGGTAGATTACAATTTATAAATATAACTGTGGTCATTATTTCAAAGTTTAGATGCTGTAAGACAAATTAAAAAAACATTATAATGTACTTTTGATATATGTTTATGTGCAACAAAGATAACATATTATAACTAGAAAGCTTAAATGGTTTAATAAAAAAATATCTGATGATAGTTTATATAAAAAATTTTTAAATAAATATACTATTATTCAAATATATTGGCATTAAATTACTATAATTAATAATAATACATAACATACAGTAGTTAATATTTAAGTATAAAATAAAACATTTATATTTAAAAGATATATACCTCAATACACTATAAGCTATAGATATTGGTTAATAACTTGTAATGGTTATACTATGTTTTACAACCATACTAATAAGCAATAAAAAAAAAATAATAATAATAATAAATACATGATTACCAAATATTTTTTGCAAACTTTCACGAGGTTTTCAAAAATTTCTCCAGGTTTTTAAAAGTACACTTTTGGATCTTTTTTAATTTAAAGTTAAGTTCAAGGTTAAAACCTGTGTTAAGTATTTAGAAAAAATTGAAAAGATACTGTAAAGCTACTTTAAATTTGTTTTTAAATAAAAAAATATTTTTATGACAAACAAAAATTATCTATAGGATATATTTTTTAAGTCATATCAAAATTTCACTACTTAACATGTTCAAATTAATAAAATTTTCAGGTTGTTCAAGACTTTTTAGTGATTTTTTTCAAACTTCTATAATTTTCCAGGTTTACTTCAAAATTTCTCAAATTCCAGGTTTTTCTAGATTTTTAGCCTAAATTGCAGCATTTCAGTTTTTCCCAGGTTTTCAGGTTGTTTGACAACCCTGTAAATAATACTTGTGGCTAAACTTTATAAACCTAGTTATGCCAATGAATGAACATATTTTATATTAAAGAATAGTTGCAAATACTAACAAACATACAAAAAACACCACTTTAAATCTAGTCAAAACTTTTAAACAAAAATTAAATCTAACAGGAATATATTTTAAGAGTATAAAAATATTACTATATTTTTTAACTAATTAAAATTTTAATAAAAAAAACTGCTTGTAAGGAACAATGTTGTTTAAAATTATCTTTACAATAAACAACAAGAAATACAAAAGTCTTCATGTTAGCAGCAGCAAGGCTTGAAAGCTTGCACTGCCAAAACTCAATATACATAAGGAATATAGCTTAGGAAGTATTTCACAGATTGTTTTTTTATCCTAACTGTAATTTTGTTAAACATAATTAAGTAATCAACTAAATAAGTGTAACTGGTATCTCATTACAATTCTTACTTGGTGTAGGTGTTACTTAAATAATAAACCTACAAGGTTACTTAAATAATCACAATATATAACACACCTACACCAAGTAACAAAGATATTAAGTGAACTTTTGTGGAAACATTAAAGCTTATCTTAAATTATGTAAAATGTGCTACTTAAGAAATTCAAATTGTTAAAAATTTCAGGTTTTACAAATTTTTTTTAGTGATTTTGTATAAAACTTCAGGTTTTTCCTAATTTTTAGCCTAAATTTTCAACCTCTAGGTTTTTCCAGGTTATTCAAGGTTTTCAGGTTTTTTGGCATGTGTGGCTAATATTTATAAAAATAGGTAGGACAATGACTGAACATATTTTATATTAAAGAACAGTTGCAAATACGTTTTAATATACTAAAAACACCATACTTAGAAAGTACTTTAAATGTTGTCAAAAATTTTACACAAGAATTAAATCTATTAGGAAATATTTAAGAATATATAAAAATATTTTACTTTTTAACTACTTAGAACTTAAAAAATAAACTACTTGTAAGGAATAACTTGGTTTAAAAATATCTTTATAATAAACAACAAGAAATACAAATGTCTTCATGTTAGCAGCAGCAAGGCTTGAAAGCTTGCACTGCCCAAACTCAATATACATAAGGCTTAAGAAATACATCATCAGATTATTTTAAGTTTTTTCAAAATAATAAAGTATTCAACTAAATTAAGTGCAACTGGTGTTCCATTACACTTCTTACTTTGTGTAGGTGTTACTTAAATAATAAACTTACTAGGTCACTTGAATGTTTACAATATATAATTTACTTACACAAATAACCACAACTAAGTCTTAACTTAACCTATACTAAATGCTAACATTAGGTGAACCTTTGTTGGAACATTAAGGCTTTGTTAAGTATATAAACTATATTTTTTAAATTAAAAGAAAACTAATGAAAACTGGTGAAAAATTTAAAGTATACTATAACATAACTTTTAGGGTCATAAGGTGATCCAACACTTTTTTATAACTAAAGTTTGTTCTTATGAAAGCAATTAAGTTTATACAACTACTTTAAGAACAAAAATAACAAATACCTCTACACAAGAATTTAAAAAAAAATATCCCATTCAACATATGAAATTAAAGTTTTTTATGACCAATTTTCTTAGAGTTCTGACAAGTTTATTAATATATACCTTCTTCATTAAAAAAAATAAACTTAAAATTTTGTAATAAAAGAATTGTAGTTTTAAATAATACATACAACTTACTTTATGAAATTTTTTTTCTTATTCATTCTTTTTCATACTGTAATAAGTAAACTATGACAGATATGAGAATTTTGTAATTAAATAAAACAAAGTAATACAAACTCTAAGAAACTTTAAAAATTCAAAAGTTAAATGGCATATAATTAGCTTTACCCACAATTTACTAAACAGTCTTTAAATCTTAATTAAACATTGCCACTGAGTTTTAGTTTTAGTTACTTTTTAGTTTTATCAAATCATTTTTTTTATACACTATACATCAAGTCTATAACAGAATATCAGTTGCAACCATTCCAAGTGCTTCCACCACTTTCTGTGGTTAGATTATATACAGGGTTATAATTTTATTCTATGGTTTTATACAAACTTATTAGCTTATAACAGTTAATTAAGTACAAAGATGACAAATTAGGGACACATACTATTCACTATTTAGTTTTGAGAAACAGATACTAAAGCAAGGATGTTTGTAAAGTGCTCTTTAGTACTTCTGTTCTTATACTTTTAGATTTCCTTTTGTATGGATATTTTAAGTATGCATTGTATTTATACTTTAATAACAGGTGTTTACATAGTAAGTAAACAATTTTCATAGTCAATTCTGTTTTAAATTTTACTTACTTGTTAACAACTTCGACTTTGTTCAACCTTTTGAACAAACCACTTACAAGCATAAATTAACAATAAGATTAAAAATAAATGAAACTTACTATTAAATACTGTTATTCAATTTCATTGCAGAACTTATAACAATGTGATAAAACTCTACTACTCATGTTTTACATAACTAATTATTATTTATTAATTTATCATTATTATTAGTAAATATGTACCAATTTGACAACTGTATTTTTTTTAGTAAAGTTTAAAAATACTAAAGAATCAGATTTTAAAACATCTCACTTCTTGGTTAACATTTTTATAACCTCATTTATACATTTATTTTTCAAGTACTTGTTTAAAATGCCTATGATTGACTACAATTAAACCATTAAGTATGTCTACTTCTAAAAATTCTATAAAATAAAAATAAACTTTGATGCCAATATGTTCTCCATCCCATATAACAGGATTGTACTTGATTATAGTTTAAATTTGATTGAAAGTTTTGAGCTATAATCACTGTTCATTCAAGCGTTTAAGAGAAAGCTCACAAGGTTATGTGATATACTGATGCAATATAATTGCAGTCAAAATAAGGAGAAAAAAAGAGTGAATACAAGAATTTACTAACATAATGTAGCATAAATTTAAGAACGTAGCTATATAAACTAGCCACAGAAATTGGTAGAATATTCTAGCCATAGCCTGCTGCAGTAGACATGATATTCAAGAATAGACATCTATATTGTTTGGTTGTTTTGTATTAACTTTTAAGTTAACAATGTTTTTATCTAATAAACATGTTTTTAATCTTAGTTTTAAGCAGGTAATTCTCATATTAATTTAAGCATTCTCAATGTATTAACGTTAGATTTAACTCTTCTGTAAAAGTTTTGTCCGAATTTAAAGAATTTTTTAAACTTGATTTTTTTAATATTTGTTAGTGTTTGCAATTTTTCTTAAAATCAACAGTTCATTCATTGTCATGCCTAGTTTTTTATAGAGTAGCCCGAAGTATTATTTAATATCAGCATTAAGTATATGTTAAGTTTTTATTTAAGTTATAAACATTCATAGACTACAATAGGTTACATAACACATTTATAATAAAATTAATATAAAGACCTTACCTTTAAAACAGCTTTTTTCCAAAGTTATCCAAAGAATACCATAAATTGAAACTCACACTAGGTATTCTAGAGCTGATAGTGAAGAGCAAAAATAATAATGAGGGGTATTTTAAGAAATTACACTACATATTTAGAACATGTTTTTAAAGTTTATGGGGTCACAAGCTGAAACAATAGAAAGCCACGAAGCCTTACTTTCAGTAGATGGTGAAAAAAGTAGAACAAAAGTTTTTGGTATATTTAAGAGAAGTTTTCAAGAAATCTTGTTGGAGGTGGCCATAGCTTTTCAGTTTTTTAAATGGGGGCCTTATAAAAAAAGGTTTGGGAAGTCCTCATCTAATGTATGTAAACTTGTTAATTAAATTAAAAAACGATTTGTATAAGGATACTCTTTTGCAAATTAAATACTGAGAGAAGTTCCTTCATAAAACGTGCTTCTATATTCAAAAAACTTCTGTAAACGGGGGTTTTCCTTTGAGCGAAAAACTAGACCAGGGATGTTTTGTTTGCTTCACAATTCGTACAACAACTTTTGTGGAAGATCACCGACAGCAATCAAAGTAACGGAAAATATTTTGCAAAAATTTAGTCAAAATGATGGAAGTTTAAATTTTACCCTGAAACAATTGAACTTATACAAAAACTTTTTGTTAACAAAGGTATTAATTACAGTAACCTCTTGCATCTTTACGCACTCGTGAAAAAAAAAAAATCTTTTAAATTGCACAAATTAGGTTTATTGTATTTTTTAATTTAAAATATGTTTTCAAATGCTAACTTACCTTTCTATATATTTAGACTATTTGAAAAACATTTAGTTATATCTTAATATACCAGAAGTTTTATTAATAATAAGAGATTAAATTAAAATTCTGAAAGAAATATGACTGTGTTAAATGATAAAAGTATAATGAAATAATGAGAGTTAAAACCGGATAAATAATACAGCACTATTGTCCTATATATGAAAAAAATCTAAAAAAGAAATCTAATGAAACTTCCTAGCAAAAAATAGCAGTGATACTTAATAAATATAGAGCTTACAACTTAGCACAAATATAAATTGTTTTTTTTTTAGGAAACATATCACTAGTTAGAAGATTAGAATATGAATGTTAAGTACCAAATAAGTCATATATAAATAAAGATAAAGATGAAATTAATTTATCTAAATATCGTAAAAATTTTTTTCAAGTACTATTATATTATATAAGTTTTTAATATTTTTTTTTAATATTTGAATAGTTTTATCTTTTGTTTTCATATATATAAATAGAAAAAACAAATTGTTAAAAGTGGGGAAGTCTCCAGTCTGCTTTTAATTAGAAGCAACATAAAAAAAAACAGTCATAATAGTAGGTATATTTGGTACCTCTCGTATCTTTACGCATTTTTCTGTGGACACAATGTGCGTTAATAAGCGAGAGGTTACTGTACAGTTAATTATTTATACAGATAGGTTACTGATATTTAGATAAGTTAATTTTGTCTTTATCTTTATTTATAAATGACTCATTTGGTACTTAATATTTACATTATATTTTTCTAACTAGCGATATGTTTGCTAAAAAAAAAAACAATTGAGATTTGTGTTAAGTGTAAAGTCTATATTTATTAAGTATCACTTCTAAATTTTGCTAGGAAGTTTCATTAGATTTCTCTTTTAGATTTTATTCATATATAGAACAAAAGTGCTGTAACATTTATTTATTTGTGTTTTAACTCTCATAATTTCATTATACTTTAATCATTTAACACAGTCATATTTCTTTCAGAATTTTAATTTAATCTTTTATTGTTAACAAAACTTCTGGTATACTGAGATATAACTAAATGTTTATCAGTTAGTCTAAAGATATAGAAAGCTAAGTAAGCATATAAAAACATATTTTAAATTAAAAAATACAATAAACCTAATTTGTGCAATTTAAAAGAAAATATTTTTTTATTTTTTCTATTGTTTTAGAATTCTAAAATGCGTAACTAAACGAGAATGCGTAACGTCACGAGTGCATAAAGATGCGAGAGGTTACTGTAATTAATATCTTTGTTAACAAAAAGTTTTTGTATAAATTCAATTGTTTCAGGGTAAAACTTAAACATCCATCATTTTGACTAATTTTTTGCCAAAATCTTTTCCGTTACTTTGATTGCTGTCGGTGATGTTCCACAAAAGTTGTTGTACGAATTGTGAAGCAAACAAAACATCCCTGGTCTAGTTTTTCGCTCAAAGGAAAACCCCCGTTTACAGAAGTTTTTTGAATATAGAAGCACGTTTTATGAAGGAAGTTCTTTCAGTATTTCATTTGCAAAAGAGTATCCTTATACAAATTGTTTTTTAATTTAATTAATTAACAAATATACACACAGTAGACGAGGGCTTCCAAAGCCTTTTTTTATAAGGCCCGATTTAAAAAATAAAAAGCTATGGCCACCTCCAACAAGATTTATTTAAAAAAACTTCCTTTAAATATACCTAAAACCTTTTTTTTATTTTTCCATCATCTAGTGAAAGTAAGGCCTCATGGCTTCCTAATTTTTTCATCTTGTGACACCTTAAACTTTAAAAAAAATTCCAAAATATGTAGTGTAATTTTCTAAAATACTCTTAAATACCCCTAAATATTTTTTTTGCTCTTCACTAACAACTCCAGAATATTTAGTGTGAGTTTCAATTTATGGTCCCCCTTTGGCTAACTTTGGAAAACACTGTTTTAAAGGTAAGGTGTTTATATTAACTTTATTAGAAATGTCGATGTAACCTATTGAACCATTAATTGTAGTCTATGGATGTAGGTAACTTCAATAATAAACTTAACATATACTTAATGCCGATATTTAATAATACTTTGGGCTACTCTATATAAAACTAGGCATGACAAAGAATGAACTATTGTTTTAAAGAACAATTGCTAACACTATCAAATATTTAAAAAAAATCAAGTTTAAAAAATTCTTTAAATTTGTTCAAAACTTTTACACAAGAGTTAAATCTAACGTTAATTATATATGGAGAATATTTAAATTAAAATGATAATTAACTGCTTGAAACTAAGATTATAGACATGTTTATTAGATAAAAACATTGTTAAATTAAAAGTTAATATAAAACAACCAAACAATATAAATGTCTATTCTTGAATATCATGTCTACTGCAGCAGGATATGGCTAGAACATTCTACCAATTTTTGAGGCTAGTTAATATAGCTACGTTCTTAAATTTATGCTACATCATGTTAGTAAGTTCTTGTACTCACTCTTTTTTTTCTCCTTATTTTGACTGTAATAATATTGCATCAGTATATCACATGACCTTGTGAGCTTTCTCTTAAACGCTTGAATGAACAGTCATTATAGCTCAAAAATTTCCATCAAATTTAAATAATAATCAAGTACAATCCTGTTATATGGGATGGAGAATATATTGACATCAAAGTTTATTTTTATTTTATAGAATTGTTAGAAGTAGACATACTTAATGGTTTAATTGTAGTCAATCATAGGCATTTTAAACAAGTACTTGAAAAATAAATGTATAAATAAGGTTATAAAAATGTTAACCTAGAAGTGAGATGTTTTAAAATCTGATTCTTTAGTTTTTTAAACTTAACTTTAAAAAATTGCAGTTGTAAAATTGGTACATATTAACTAATTATAATGATAAATTAATAAATAACAATTAGTTATGTAAAACATAAGTAGTAGAGTTTTATCACATTGTTATAAGTTCTGCTATGAAATTTAATAACAGTATTTAATAGTAAGTTTTATTTATTTTTAATCTTATTGTTAACTTATGTTTGTAAGTGGATTGTTCAAAAGGTTGAACAAGGTGGAAATTGTTATCAAGTAAATAAAATTTAAAACAGAATTGACTATGAAAATTATTTACTTACTATGTAAATACCTGTTATTAGAGTATAAATACAATGCATACTTAAAACATCCATACAAAAGGAAATCTAAAAGTATAAGAACAGAAGTACTAAAGAGCACTTTACAAACATGTTTGCTTTAGTATTAGTCTCTCAAAACTAAATAGTGAATAGTATGTGTCCCTAATTTATCATCTTTGTACTCAATTAACTGTTATAAGCTTATAAGTTTGTATAAAACCATAATATGAAATTATAACCCTGTATATAAACTAACCACAGAAAGTGGTGGAAGCACTTGGAATGGTTGCACCTGATATTCTGTTATAGACTTAAAGTATAGTGTATAATAAATTTGATTTGATAAAACTAAAAAGTAACTAAAACTAAAACTCAGTGGCAATGTTTACTAAGATTTAAAGATTGTTTAGTAAACAGCACATTTTCTAAAATAATTGGTTAATTTTTTTATTTAAAAATAAGAAAATTAAAACTTTATGAAACATAATTGAACAAGTTTAGAAAGTTTAAATAGTTTTTATAAGAAGCCCAAATAAAAAGGCTAAAATGGTCTGTTTTTAAAATTTTATCTGTTTTTTCTGTTTTTGAGCTCATTGTATTAAAACTTGCTCAGTGTAGTAAGAATAAAATTTTTAACAATATGCAGAAAAAAGAATGAATAAAATAAACAAAAAATTTCATAAATTAAGTTTAAAAAAAATATATTTCCACAAACTGTTAGTATTATTTAAAAATACATTTCTTTTATTACAAAATTTGAAGTTTGTTTTTTTTTAATGAAGAAGTTATATTTCTAGTAAACTTGTCAGAACTCTATGAAAATTGGTCATAAAAAACTTTAATATCATATGGTTTAATGGAATATTAAATAAAAACATTTGTGTTGAGGCAATTGTTTTTTTTGTTCTAAAAATAGTAGTATACACTTACTTTAAGCTTTCATAAAAACAAGCTTTAGTTATAGTAAAAATTAGGATCACCCTATGACCCTTAAAGTTATGTTATAGTATACTTTAAGTGTTTTACCAATTTTCTTTATTTTTCTTCTTATTTAAAAATTATAGTGTTTATATATAAAAGATAACCCTTAATGTTACCATAAAAGATCTTTTAATATCAACATTTAGTATAAATAAAACTTAATTTTGGTTTATTTTGTAGGTGTGATATATATTGTTACCATTCAAGTAACCTTGTAAGTTTATTATTTAAGTAACATCTACACCAAGTACTTGATTTTTTGGAACAAAGTTAAAGTTTGGATAAAATAAATCTGATGAAATATATCTTAATCTATAGCCTTATGTATAATGAGTTTTGGCAGTGCAAGCTTTCAAGCCTTGCTGCTGCTAACATGAAGACTTTTGTATTTTTTGTTGTTTATTGTAAAGATAATTTTAATTTATTACTTTTATTTTGTTACTCATAAGTAGTTAGAAAGTATAATATTATTTTACATATTCTTAAAACATATTCCTGTTAGATTTAATTTTTGTGTAAAAGTTTTGACCACATTTAAAGTGGTGTTTTTTGTATGTTTGTTAGTATTTGCAACTGTTTTTTAATATAAGATACGTTCATTCATTATTATGCCTAGTTTTATAAAGTTTAGCCACAAGTATTATTTACAAGGCTGTCAAAAAACCTGAAAATTTGGGAAAAACTGGAATCTGACAATTTAGGCTAAAAATCTGGAAAAACATCGAATTTGAGAAACTTTATAAATAAAACTGGAAAATTCTGGAATTTGAAAAAAAATCTTGAAGAACCTGAAAATTTTAACAATTTAAACATGTTAAGTAGTATAATTTTGATACAACTCAAAAATCTATCCTAAGGATAATATTTTTTGTCATTAACAAATATTTTTTTGTTTAAAAACAAATTTGAAGAAGCTTAACAGTATCTTTTCAATTTTTTCCTAAACTATTTAACACAGGTTTTTACCTTGAACTTAACTTTAAATTAAAAAAAATAACCCAAAAAGGTACGTTTAAAAACCTGAAGGAAATTTTAAAAACCTGGGAAAAGTTTGCAAAAAATGTTTAGTAATCATATATTTAATACCTATATTATTTAAAGGTGATTCTTAGTGCTTATTAGTATGGTTGTCTAACATACAATAACCATTATAAGTTATTAACCAATATTTATAGCTTATAGTGTATTGAGGTATATATCTTATAAATATAAGTGTCTGATTTTATACTTCAATACTAACAAATGTATGTTATGTATTATTATTATTTATAGTAATGTAATGCCAATATATTTGAATAATAGTATATTTATTTAATAATTTTTTTATATAAACTATTATCAGATATTTTTTTATTCAAACATTTAAGCTTTCTAGTGATAATATGTTATGTTTTTTGCACTTAACCATATATCAAAAGTACATTACAATATTTTTTTAGTTTGTCTTACAACATCTAAACTTTTAATTAATAACCATAGTTATATTTATATATTGTAAGGTAACCCTGGAACTTTTAGGCACTTTTGGAGCTTACAGGCATATATTATTATTATATTAATTATATTTAGTTTTAATACAAAAAAAAGATGCCAAGCTGTATAAAATGTCTGCTTTGAGTTTAATAGTCACAATAACTAGCTATGTGCCTAATTAGTTTACACACTTCTGAGTTCCATTATCTAATATTTTCATACTTACATACAGACCTCGTTAAACAATTAAATATCACTTAATTGAGCAAAAAAAATTAATAAAAACTGACAAACCTAATATTTTGTTAATTATCGACAGCTATCATTGTAAAGTAAACAAACAAAATGCTTGGATGTAGACCAGCGAACTCTTATGAAAAAATTGAGAAGATCGGACAAGGCACTTTTGGGTTAGTTAAAGTTCTTTTTCAAATTTCAGGCGTTTCTTTACACTGGTTGTATATCATACTAGAAATTGAAATTGATTTTCTTATTTGCAGTTCTAAAGTAACATCATATTTCTTTCGGTATTTAATGATCATTTCAATGAGAGCAGAGTATAATTTTAAAAAATTATTCAAACCAACTTAACAACTTTCATAAGAAACTTGAACTTAAGTAATTTTGAAAAAAGCCTGGAAAAACAAGAAACTTTAGATATTTTTAAACGTATAGTGTAGAAACTTCTTTATGTACAAAATTTTATTATGAAAGAATAATATCAATTTTTTTTCAACACGTTTAAAGTAGCTTTGCAGTTTCTTTTCAACAATTTTTTTTACGTTAAATTTAATTATATACTGTAAACTAGAAAAATTGTTCTTAAATAAATGCGGAATATTTACTGTAAAAACCTTTGGCAATCCTATACATATATATATAGAATTAGAAAAGTTCAAGGCAAAGAAAGTATTTATTAAAAAATCATAACAATATACTTAACAGAAATTACGTTTGTTATTTTAAATAAACAGAGTAGTGTTCAAAGCAAGGGACAAAGCAACTAAAAATGTTGTAGCGTTGAAAAAAGTTGTCTTGGAAAATGAAAAAGAAGGGGTTTGTGATTAAAATACATTTACTATATTTAATAGTATTATAATTAGTTTTTTCATTATATGTTATTCTATGTTTACAATCTTATATTGTAGTTGGTATTATTATAATATTTTTATATTATTAGTTTAAGTTTTTTAACAGCTGGTTGCGTTTAAAAAAAAATATTGTGGATAAAAAAGGGGTGGTATGATTATTGAAAATAGTTTGTTTAGTTAAAATTTAATTAAAAAAAAGTAGTACAGATTAAAAAACAAACTGTTATGGTAAGGAATATTTTTAGTTTCAAACTAATTAAATTTTCTTTAAACCTAGGGTAAAATTTATTTTTACAAATGGTAAGGGTTAGTGATGTCGTAATAATTAAAGTATTTTTTATTTGTTAGTAATGTTATTCTACTAATAAAAAATTCGAAAACTATTTATTTTAAGTTTAATTTTAAATTACTTTTAAAAGTAACAAAACAGTAAAATAATTTAGCAGATAGTGTTGTAGCTTTAGATTATTCAACTCACTCATAAAATAAACCTGTATTAAAATAAAGGTGTTAATTTTATTATTTAAAAAAATCATATAAAGCTACAAAAGCTATTAGTGAGTCAAAACTATTTTACTGTAGTCAATTTTTTTTTTTGTTAAAATGCTATGTAAAATATGTAAGCATTATTTTATAAACCTATCAAATCATCAGTTTTTATAATCGCTTCGAAAGGTATTAGTTAAACTATAACAGGAATTAGAATCCTGAAAAACAAGTTTGACAATTTAGGCTAAAAACAACTGGAATTTAAAAAATTAGAAAATAAAAAGGAATATTGAACCAAATCACTAAAAAAGCTGAAACTTTAAAGAAAAGTCACATAAAAACCTGGAATTTTAAACAAAATATTAAAAAGGCTGGAATGGCCTGAAATAATAAATAGTTTTTACATTTTAATCAGTAAAACTTTAATTTAACACGAAAAATCTATCATGTAGATATTTTTTGTCATTATCACATTTTTTTTTTGTTAATAACACATTTAAATTAGCTTTACAGTGTCATTAAAAAATTGTTATACTATTTAACAGAGCATTTTACGTTAAATGTAACTTTAAATTAAAAACAGAGCTAGAAACAAGTACTTTCAAAAACCTGAAAAAAGCTTAGAAAACGTTAAAGAAATTTCTACAAAACACTTAGCAACCCTGTCTAGATTTATTTAATAATTTTAACGAAGCATAAGATTTTTAAATTTTATAATTTTTGTTACTAATTATGATTTACATAATTTTTTTTTTTAATTAGTTTTTTATAGTTCTTAACTATTAATTTGAAAAGTAATTGAGTGTTGTGATGACTTAACCTAGTATTCACACAACTAAGATTAGTACTTTATTTTTATTTTATCAAACTGACAGTCTCATTATTCCGCTGAAAGCTGTCAAAATCTTACAAGAATGTATTTCTGGGTTTTAAAAAGCAAACCTTAAAGTTTCAAATATCAGAAAATACAATTTTGTATACTATTTTTTTTGTTTATCAGTTTCTAATTACTGCTCTGAGAAAGATCAAAGTCATGCAATTGTCTATCTTTCTCTAAGAATAGACAACTTTTTATGTTTTTTTATATAAATCTATAAGGAAAACATAATTTATTGATTTTTTTCACAACAGTTTCCAATTACTGCTCTGAGGGAGATAAAAATCTTGCGAGCTCTCCATCATAAGAATGTGGTGGATTTGATTGAAGTTGTCAGATCTAAACCTACAACCCTAAACAAGTATGTTTATGTAGTTTTGTTGACTATCAATAAATTGTTAACATTTGTAAATTTTGTGCAATTTTATACGCTTGTGCAAATTAGACAGCTAACCTATGTCACTTATATAAAAAATTTTGTATTCTGCGAAATTTGTTAATAAAATTTTTTGTATAAACCTAAAAAGTAACGATTTAATGAAAATTGGTGTATTGTTATTATAGTAGTGTGTAGTACAAACCACATTAAATATTAAAGAGTGCAAAAAAAAAAACATGGAATCCTAGAAAAGCCTGGAATTGATAGTATTTGCTAAAAAACCTAGAAAACATAAAATTAAAAAAATTTAAACTAACAACCTGGAAATTCGAACAAATTTCACTAAAACCTGGAAAAAGTTGGAATTATAAGCAACTTTTAAATTTTAAGTAGTTAAATTTTAATTTGACACATATAATCGATCGTAAAGATAAAAAAAAAGTTAGAATCAAAGTTCCTTTTAATAAAAACACATTTAAAGAAGCTTTAAAATATTCATTTAATGAATATTGATAAAATATAATTTTAGTGACAAACTACTTATACTGTTGTATTTTTAGTATCAACAATACGTTTTTCGTTCAGATTCGGAAGCGTTTATTTGGTGTTGGAATTTTGCCAACACGATTTGGCCGGTCTTCTTTGCAATAAAAATATAACGTTTTCACTCGGAGAAATTAAAAAGGTTAGTATATTTACAAGTTTTCACTTGATAATATAAACAGATTTGTTAAATTATAAATTATGTATGTAGAATTGCAGAAAGTCATGAAATTCGGCAATTTAAGCAAATAAATACCTAAAAAAACTAAGAACCTAAAAACATTGAAAATAACTGAAAAAAAATGAATTTTAAACAAAAGTCAATAAAATACGTGGTAACCCTAGATTTTTAAACTATTTTTACATGTTAAGTAACGAAATTTCCACAAAGTCAAAAGAAATCATCATAAACATTAAAATTTTTGTGTCACTTAAAACTTTCTTTTAGTAAAAATACCTTTTAAGTAACTTTACAGTATCTTTTCTTTGCTGCTATACTATTTAAGACTACTTTTTTAACTAAAGATAACTTTATAAGAAAAATCGACCAAAAACCTGTATTTTATAAACTTATAAGAAAATCAAAAAACCTTTTGCACCCCATGTGAAAAAGCATGCATTATTTGGCGTTCTAAACTATTTATTATAAATTATATGACTAATTTTAACTGATATACAGCTAGTAGCTTGTAAAATGACAGTAATATACTTGAATTTATAAAATTATTTTTAAAGCAACAGAAATAAGTAAAAATAAAGTAGTTTAAAACTTTATTTTTAAAATTATTTCAAGTTTGCTAATAATTTAGGAATTAACATCAATTTTAGTTAAACATCTTGTGTAGACACACTAATTACTGGCACTACAAAACTTTAGTTGTAACTATTTAGTTTAATAAGGAACTCTAGAAAAGTGTTATAATAATAAGTTATAATATTTACTATCATGTATTTGTATATGTAAAATAAATAATGTAACAAAGTTATCATTCTAATTATTCTAAAATAATAGATTAATAACATAAAATAATAGTATTCTAATGTTTATAGATAAATGTACAATAATCATAAACATAACTCTTATTTTATACATAAACAAGTAATGTACCAACTATTAGAAGGATTATTCTATTCTACATGCTTGTTTATAAACAATTTGAATAATGTTTAATACAGATGAACTTCTTAATTAAATTACATAAACAAATAATGTACTAATACTAGAAGGAGTTTTTTACTTGCATTATAACGATTATAGGTAAAAGAATGATATAAACATATAGTTTTTGTTATTTAAACAGATAATGTACCAACTATTTGAAGGATTATTTTACATGCATCGCAATAAAGTGATACATCGAGATATGAAAGCAGCCAATGTTCTCATTACAAAAGATGGAACACTCAAACTTGCTGATTTCGGATTAGCTAGGTTAGGAAAAAAATAATAATATAAAAATGAGTTATTGGTCATTACAAAAGACGGAATACTGAATTTCGCTGATTTTTTTAAGCTAGGTTAGGAAAAAGTAAAAAAAAAAAAAAGTTGTTGGTCATTACAATATAATGATTTCGACTTGCTAGGTTATAATTAGTTGTTCATTTACAAGTAAGATGATTTTTACAAAACATGGCTCAATAAAACTTGCTATTTTTGGATTAGCTAGGTTATTATTAGTCGATTTTGTTTTGTTAGAATATTACAGAGTAGCTTGTTTAATTTTAAACTATTAATACTTTTACACATATTTTTAGAAGGTTATAGCTACGAAAATAAATTTAAATTGATTTTCAAATTGTATGTTTGGTTGGCTAGGTTAATATTTATACTTATCAGCCTAACTTTAGAGTTGATAAAGTTAACTCTTTTAGGAGGGTATAGCTATAAAAATAATTATGATATAAAACTTAAAATAAACTTAAGTTGTTAGCGTCAGATGAGTTTTTTATTTTTGATTCAGCCATCTAGTTAAACCCCAAAAAAACTTATTTTATAATCTTGATACCATTATTAAAAGCTATTTCTTTTCAAAAATTGTTATATGATTAATCAATTAGCCTTAAAGACTGCCTAATTCAGGCTAGTCTGAATTTTAAGTAGCATCTCAGCCTTGTTTTAAGTTTTTTGCAAATCTCAGGAAATTTCTGATGTGTTTCCTAAATCTGTGGTTGATTTCTGTTAGGTTTTTCTGTTATTATTGTAATATTTTAAGTGTTGAAGTTTTTTAAACTGTTATTTTTTTGAATTTTGTTCTTGTTACATTTAAAATTTTTTTAAATAAACAAATCTGACTCAGACTAGTTATTTTACTTAAAAACAACTTGCTAAATGTTTATTGCTATTTTTTACCTGAAAATTGTTAACAGTTAATCGTTTTATATTAAAAGCTGTAATAATACCTTTAAAAAATCTAATTATAATTTATTTTAAACCCTAATCCAATACTTGAATTTTTTTTTATCAATTTTTAAATATTTAAATCTATATAAAAAAAAATGGAAACTAATAAGAAAAATTAAAAAAACAATTAATTAAAATTTCTATATATATTTATTACAATCAGACATGTTTAAATCAATTGAATTAAATAAAGTGCTTTTTGGATATTTCTTTAACTTTTTGTGAAAATTTTACAAATCTGTGAAAAAAAAACACGAAAAATATTCAAAAAACTTCTTACATCGAGAAAGCAAGTAACAACATTGTCAATAATTACAAAAAATATATATTTGTTATATTTGTTTTATAACAGTTATAATGAATAATAAGTAATGAGTTAAAAAATTCTGTAAGAAAAGAAAGTTTATCAGGTTGTTTTATTTTAGATTTATATAGTTTGTAAAAGTAAGTAAAATATTCATAAGAGTAATAAACTTTGAGTAGATGACTTAAAAACTATTTGTAGTAGTTTTAATAAAGAAAAACCAGTACAAATTGACAAAACTAAAGTTATATTTTTCATAGGTATGGCCTTTTGTTAAAAATTTTAAATGAATTAAATATTTAATATGAACAGAGATAAAAATAAATACAGTTATGGATTCACCTTTAACTAGTTATTTAGATTTAAAAAACATTTTATAATCAGTTTAATTCAATTTTGTCCTTCAGTTATTAACCAAGATATTTAAATTTAGTTTGTTTAATAGTGTTACTCCAATCTCAGTCCCTATAATATATAAAACTGTTACTAGTTCATTTCTTCTGATATAAAAAATAATAATATAAATTTACTAACACCTATGTAGTGCACATAAAACAACTAGAACAATTATTTTTTACTAAAACCGACAAATATAACCAGCAAAACTTAAGTTGTTATATTAAGTAAGTGCTGTATACACGACTATTTAGCAGAATTTGCAAATTAAACATACGAACTGATTATGATTAATAAATATTTTTTTTCTGAAATGACGTAGTGTTTTAAAATATATTTTTCAAATATTGTAGTTCAAAAGAGCTAACATTACCATTTAGACATTTATGTATTATATTTATTAATATTAATATAACTTATAACAGCATAATACACAATTAAAAAAAAGTAAAATAAGTAAAGTAAACAAGCATATTTGAAATGCGTATAAATAATATTTATTCCAGAGCGTTCACAGTTCGCAATAATGGAGTATCGAACAAATATACAAATAGAGTGGTCACTTTGTGGTATAGACCCCCTGAATTATTACTTGGTGAGAATTTTTATCAATTATTTAGAATATGTAGACAAATGTTGTTTTGCATTTATATTTTATATCTGATGGTTGAATAGGTTAGGTAAATTGCTTTTATTTAAGAAAGTTTTCTTGTTTGTGTTTATGTCTTATATACCTTAACTCTTACTTGGTGAGTAATTATATACTTTGTTTAAAACTCTTTAGTATTTTTGTTACATCTTAATTACTGTTTAAAGGTTAAAAAAAATCTTTGTTTTTTGTCTAGAAATTATATTAATTGTAATTATAATATAGTAATGAACATAAATAGTTTAGAAGTAATAAAAATTACTGTTTTTATCATTACACTGTTTATTTTTATTTACTTTAATTATAAAAGGCGAAAGAAACTACGGGCCACCAATTGATCTTTGGGGTGCCGGATGTATTATGAGTGAATTGTGGACCAGAGTGCCTTTGATGCAGGTTTGTATTTAATCAATTAGTAGGTAAAAAGTATATAGTGTTTTTTTTGCCTTAATGCAGGTTTGGTTAGTTTATTATTATTTTAATTTTAATTACATTGTTAAAAATTAAACGTGTTTTTATAGTTCTTCTAGTTACGTTTAATATTTTGTAAATTTAAAAAAAACACTGGTGCAGGTTAATATATCAGGGTTGCAAAATAACCTGGAATCCTGCAAAACCTAGAACTTGAGAAGTTAAAAAGAACTTGAAATTGTTAACAAAATTCACTAAAAAACCTGGAATTTTTAACAACTTTTTCATGTTAAGCAGTGAAATTTCGATTTGACACAAAAATTTTGTCATATAGATAAATGATTTTTGTCATCAAAAGTTTTTTGATTAAAAAACACATCAAAGAGGCTTTATAATATCTTTTTAATGTCGTTTTACTATTTAACAAAGTTTTTTACCTTAAACTTAAATTTAAACTAAACAGACCTCGAAACGTATACTTTTTAAAACACGGAAAAATTCAGAAATTCTGGATAAAATAACTTAATACAAGTGGCAACCCTGCCAATTTGACAAAATTTCTAACTAATACCAACCTAATACTTGAGGATAGTTTCAAAGTGGTAATTGAATAATAAAAGTCTACAAGTTCAAAAACAAATATTAAAAAAATACATACTCATAAGAAACGGTTTCAATGGTCTTTTATTTAAAATATACTAAATTATATGAATGTTTCCCTAGCGTGTAAAAAATTTATAGTTAAACTTAAATCTATAACAATTATATATTTATATATCTATTACTATTTTAATTACTACTAAATATAATTATTACTTCATCAGGGAAATGTTGAAAAGAACCAACTCGATCTTATAACCAACTTATGTGGATCAATCACCCCAGGAAATTGGCCTGGAGTTCAAAAATTACAACATTACCAATGTTTAATTGTAAATGATAAAAAACAACATAACAGGTTATTTATTAAAAATAAATACGTTTATTTGGCGTTGAAAAATTGCAATATTATTAAGTTAATATTGTGAATGATAAAGAACTAAATAACAGGTTATTTTACTAATGATAAGTATATATACTTTTTGTTAAAAAATTAAAACAATCTCCAGATTATATTTTTAGAAACAACACAGTAGGTTATTTCCTATTTTTTATTATTTGGAGTTGAAAGTTCGCAACATCATTAAGATTATATTATAAATAATAGAAAAACAACATAACAGGTTATTTATAACTTTATCTCAATATAGAGGTTCTTATAGGGTTTTAGGGAATAGTAAATTATAGAAGATTATTGCAACAAGCGAAACAAAACTTATCTAACTAAAAAACAAAGTTAAAAAAATACAAAGATACATTATAACTGCATCACACTAAACTAAAACTACAAGTAAACAAAAATAATTATACTAATAAGTAACTTAGAAATTAAGTAGAAAGCATTAGTTCTTAAATCTAATTGTTTAAAACATAACTTAAGCACACCAATTACTTCCGAATGCCCTACCGAATGCTCATAACTTTCAAATTTTTTTTGGTTTTATATCAAAAGCAAAGAAAACTTCTTTGTTCTTACGTATTCATTGAAAAAAAATTAATTTCTTCGAATAAACAATTTTGTTTTGAGAAACTGAGAAAGTTGTTTTAAGAAAGCTTATCAAACGTTTTTACTGTGACAAATAACTCCATACTTATTCACATGCTTTTAAATTATAGAGTTAAGTGTTGATTTCATAACGACTTGTTAACAGTTGATAATAAGTCAATTTTGTTGATAATTTTTGTTTTTGAGAAATTTGATTAATGAAATAGATGAGTCTCAATGAAACTAAATACCATAAAATGTTGCTTACTTTTAATAAAAGTTGTGTGCAGTTAGGTAAATGTTTTTTTATTTAACTTAATCAAGAAAAGACAACTTAAAAGTTCTTACTATTAGTTTATTACAAAATAAAGTTTTTTGATAAATTTTTATGGTTTAAACAGGTATTAGCACATTTACATTTTAAACAAAACAGACAATAAATAGAATGTGTTTCAGTGCTTTATGCACAAAAATTTTCTTCAGGGTCTATTTTCCACAACAAATACTTTGCTCTAACTTGCTTATAAAGTGCACAGAGCTATGTTCCAGCTTTGAAATAAAACAACATATCTTATAAATACCAGCTCATATGTTTTTATCTAACTATACTAAATTGTAAGAATTGAACATGGTACCTTCTTTACTAGTGTGACATAATCAGTTTTCCTCACACATAATTTCTTTATTTTTTAATAATAATTATTTATTTTAAAACAGGAAAAGGATACTGAAAGATAGACTGATGTATAAAATTAGAAATAGGGACGGAGTTGATTTGATCGACAAATTGCTGTGTTTAGATCCTAAAAAGGTTATATATATGTATAAAAAAATTACTAATAGTTCTAATTACAATATATTAATATGAAAAATCGAGCTCTTGCTTAAGTTTGTTAAACGAAATTCACATAGCTTCTTGTTTTCTGTTTGGTAGGTATCTTTATGCTTAGTATATTAATTAAGTGAACTTGTTTTATTACTGATTTTTACAACGACATGTTTCTTGCTTTTAAAATATTTCAATAAACACTGTTATATATATAAAATTAGTAAAAATTAACAACTTACACAAAACTTAACAGAGGATTGACGCCGACAACGCGTTGAACCACGATTTTTTCTGGAAAGACCCTCTGCCTTCTGATTCGCTGAAATGTTTGGAAAACTTGAAGGAGAACAACTTCGAATTTACCAAACGTATGCAAAAGGTCTTTGAATGTTAAGATATTTTTTTGTATCTTATAACAGTTTTGAATATCTGCCACAAAATCATCAGAAGCTAATGTATTTGTTTGATAAAAACAAAAAAAAAAACGTTTCATTAAAAACTTGAGAATCTCCAGTGATTATAACGATATCTGATTAAAAGTTTTATTGTAATAATTATTTTATTTAAACTTCAAACATCTGCAACAAAATCATCGAAAACGAAAGGCTCTAAGTTTTTAACTTAAATAAATGTTAAACAACATTTAAAATATCTGCAGCGAGTTAATTAAAAACCTTAATTTTTTGTTTCTACATCAGCGTCGTGACAAACTTGAAAAAAAGTTCTACAAAGAAGCGGTATTTTGTAGTCTTGCATTATAAATAAACTAAATTAGTTTTTCTTAACAGTTTTGAGTATGTGCAAAAACATTATCAGAAACAAAAGGTTTTGAATGACTCACATAAATTTATTTTTAATCAGTTTGTGTATTTTCAACAAAAGATGTAAACATATAAGTTTTTTGTTAACAATTTCGAGTATATGCGACAAATTCACTAGTAAAAAAGATAACTGTTTAATGATGTTCTATTTTTGTTTCTATTAGCGACGTGCAATTAATGGACCAAAGTCACCAAAAAAGACAGAAAAAAGTTGGTACTTTAATATATATACGTTTTTAGTTGTATTGAGTTAGTTTTTGTTAATAAAGTTTTGAACACCTTTCGTTTATTTTCATCCAAATTTCGAAATATTGTTCTCGAGGAATGAAAAATATCTGAAGTTTTGCAAATTCCTTTATTCAAATTTTATATTACATAAGTATACCGAAAAAACTACCATAAAATAAATTTTCACTCATAATCAATGCTAATCTAACTACTTGTTATAAAATTTTTCTGCCGCTTACATTTTTTATACGACTTAAATTAATATGTTTTGAATAACAGGAATACAAATTTGTATTTTATAAATTTTGCTTTGTTATACGTTCAAAAACTCACACGCACCAACAAAACTTTTTTGTTTTTTACTCTAACACTTTTTTATTGACCTGCAGTTAAGAAATCACTCCTTGATAAAAAAGTATGTAAGAAATAGCATGAAATAGATTATTTACTCATAGAGTTTATTATGGCTTTTTATCATTATTACTTCGCAAAGCAACATAAACGTGACAACAGAGCTCACCTCTAAACTATATTATTAGTAAAAACATTTTCAAAATATGCCTAAACTAGTTTAGTATCACAAATGCTATCACAAATGTTTTTTTAATGTTATAATAACTGATAAGGCCGCAAAACAGTATCAGCATAGTAATTGAAACCGTCCATATGATTAAATATTTTTGATATTTTAAGTATTTAATTTTACATAATCTTAGCTATTAACTTTAGTTACTTTTTTATTATTAACTAATTTCAGGCAGCGAAACAACACCAACACAACAACAGAAACCACCCTTACAATTATCTCCAGAGAAATAATAAAAAACAGAAAAAAGAAAATTCTTCAAAGCAGTATGAAGAGAGAACTTACTAGAATATATAACATTAACATTGTACTTGTGATTGCCTTAAAATAGCTGATTTTGTGCAGATACGTTTTTAATGGCATTTTTTTTTGACTGTAGAGATTAACATTTTCTTTTATATTGTATTGTTTACTATACAAACACTTGGTATCTTTTATCTTGTGAATGTGCTAGATATCGATTTAATTTTGTTATTATTCTAAATTGTTTTCTTTATACGGTGTTAGGGCTTATACTGACTTTTGTGTACTTTGAGTTATAGCAAATTTTGAACTTATAAGATTAATTTAATTTGATTTTTGAATTTTTTTTTTATTGACTGTAAAGCTGATTTTTAGGACGAATGCTTTTTATTTTAATATTCAGCATCTTTATATAAAAATGTTGATGAAGTTTTGTATAATAAACTTATAGTTTATATAGTATATATATTAATCTTTTTTAGACTTGATACAAAATATATACATATTGAAGTCTTTTGTAACAAAAATTTAGTTATTAGTACATAACTAGATTAAAAATTTTGTATTTTATTGTAGATTTGTTGTTAACTGCTTTTACGGTTATGTGTGTTTTTAAATTAGTTTTTTTAAGTGAAGTGTTTTTTACACTTTTATAGATAAACAAAAAAAAGTAAGGAAGCTTAAATATTTAAAGTCCTTTGATTAGTTTTAAAATATTTGGCTACCTTTAAGATTCTTAAAATGAATACAATTTTCAAAAAACAGTAAATAATTCTGAAATTTTGTCTTTACTTATAGTTTTTCAATGCTGCTTTTGTTTATATGTGATAAATGATGTTATTGTTGTTTTCAAAAAAAAAAACTAAGTAGAAATTGTGGAAGTTTATTGTAAACTATAACTATATGGTTTAAAATTAAATAGTTTTAAAGTTCAAAAATTGAAAATTAAGTTATTATACTTAACTTAAGTAAAAATTTAAAGTTAAATAGTAAATTATTTTTTACTGCTCTTATGACTATGCGTTTTGTTAGGTTTGATGAAGTGCTGTTTTTTTTTGAATCATTTGATACAAAAAAGTATGTGTATTTGTAAGGTAAAATGTTTGAAGTCTTATGTAATATTTGCAATCGTTATTTTATTTAGGATGAATAGTTCTTATTTTCTTACAACATTATGTCCTTTTAAATTATGAATAAATTATTTTGAGACTATAAAACAACTGCTAGAAGTAATAAGATTTAATATTTGTTCTATTGTGAAATTAGGAGTTTTTAATAGTCCAGGAAACTAAATTGTTTTTAAAATAATAACTTTTCGCTTATAAACAAGCATGATCTAAAAGCTAACTAAGAAATAATTTACTAGCTTGTTCAATTTGTTATAAATTCATAATGCTTAAAAAATTACTATTCTTTAACTGCTTTTTGCTATTATCGAAAATGTTGAAAGATTTCTCATATTATGATTTATGTAAACTTTTTTAATTTACTTTTCCAAATGTAGCAAACACAGCCTAATAAGTTTGTTATGTTAATTATCTTTCTTTTGAATACAAGAGTTATCTAAGATACTGTTTGTAATAACAATAAACTTTTAATAAATTCTTTTTTTTGTTATATTACAGTTAGTTCAACTTTTTAATGTTTAATATTGAGTTACTTATATGTTTATCACATGGTAGTTTTATGTTAGTTTTATTTTTAACTACCCCATCTTGAATTTTGTTTTGAATTTTTTTTTCATGTGCTGTATTTAATGAATTCTTAAAATTTAGTAGCTTTACAAGAAAAGAACTAATAATAGTAAAATTTAAAAAAAAACAATTAAACTTATTTACTGTTTTGTTTAATGATTCCTTTTTTTTAGTTCTGATTTTCAAAACATATCAGCTTTATATTTTTAAACACAGCTAATTAAGTATTTTGGTAAGTAGTTAATTGCGAATACTTATTTCCAACTAAATTAGGGGATATGTTTAGAAGTTTTCTTAACTGTGTAATTATTTATTAGTTTTGATTTGTTTTTTTTCATGCTAAATAAATTTTGTATGCTTCCAATATATATTGTTTATTTTATACACAAAATTATACTGTATTATTTTGTTGAACAACGTCAAAAAAATAAAATACTATTTCTGGTGAAAAAAATCTCAATAAAAACAAGTTTTACTTTTTCATTTAAACTCAAAATTTTCTACTCTGTAGTTTTATCAAATATAACTCAATTAAAATTAAATTAGAAGTATCTTGTTTTTTATTTTTTAGTGCTCATTATTTTTGTTTTTAAGATTTTAGCTAGTACTTAAAAGCTGAATGCTAAATTTAAAAACTTAAAACTAGAAATAAAGTCTTGGTCAAAAAGTTTATATAAATCACGCTGTATAAAATCTCGATAGTAGTTTTGTTCTTTTTAACAGTCCTAAATTGAATATTGCTCAATGAGTATTGTTGCTGAAAATTTAAATTTTATTAAAAGTTTAAACCTTCAAGACCTGGTTTCGACAGTTAAATCTTGATAGTTTTTTTTCTAAACTGACAATATAAATAGTTATAAGTTCTGTCAATCACTAAACACTTATGCTTGTATAATTAATTTAGCTAGTTACTAAGAGTCAAAAATGTTTTGAAAGTTGAAAATACCTGCAATAAGAAAAACCTTATACAGTTTATAGAATTTGTATTTAAAGTTTTGTTCTATGTCTTGAAAAATAACTTCTAAATTCCCTGCTTGTAAATATTTTATATTTAAAATTACATTATTTGAAGTAGAAAAAATAATCAGATCAATATGTTTACAAGCTTGAAGTGTAGGATGGATATCTAAAGCTTTCCCCCATTACTTTTATTTAGAATTTGAGAGGACTGGTAAATTTTTATCTTTAAAGAAATTCATAATCGTCTTAAGTGAATTTTTTGAAGTTTGATATAAACTAGTACAAGTGCATTTTTATATAAAAAACTAAATTATTATTTTGTAGTTTAAGTTTTCATTTAACAACAAACTTTTGACCTGACTATTAATCAAACGATATGTTTCGCAAATTTGTCGCCGAACTTATGTACACAACTACTTTTAACAAAAATTTATGTAAAATTTAACACTTTTGAAGATTGTAGTGACGTAGCAGTTGTTTTAAAAAATAAAATGTTTTATCAACCAAAACAAATACAAGGAGTTTTAAAAGTATAACTGCTACTTCAGTTTTGAATTGTTAATTTGGAGCTGGTATAAACCAGCTTGAAGTTAGTGAACCGGAAAAACGTTAATGAATTAACAATATACGCTCTCATTGCTAATTAATATTATAGCGTAGAAAATTAAACAAATAACGTAAACTAGAAAAATTCTAATTTAATAAATCTAAACTAGCATTATGGGTTATTCATTTAAACTAATTGCGTTTTCGTAAATATTTTGCAAATAAATAAGTAACGGTTGTTTTACACAAATAGATATTTAACTAAGTTCTGTAAACCAACGTTAGTAGTTTTCCAATTATCTTATAGGTAATATTGAATTATTAGGATAATCAAAAGTCCCTTTTTGATGTACTAAATTTATTTAAATGTAATTTAAATAACTGAAGAATTTAAGTCTATAAAAAAAGCTAAATTTTGCTTTTTGCCTATCAAGAAATTTGCTAGAAGAACTATAAAAGACTGGTTGGAATATATAAGCAACAAGAACTTAACAAATCATTAGTTGTTAGTGACGTATCAAACATTAAATATAAAAACTTTATATAAAAAAAAAACAAAAAGTATTTTTTTTATTTACGTTGACAATACGCTTCGGGTGTAAAACAGAAGACATTTGACTATAAAATTAAGATATACTATAACATTTTAACAAGCTGTTGTAAAGCAAAAGTAATATCTAGTTTGTGATAAAAATTGGTGTATTCTTTAATATTTTAATATACTTTGATAGTATATTTAAGCTAAATTAGTCCTTAATCTTTTATTAAAATTAATGTTGTTGTATTCATTTTGAAAAAAAAAATTAAAACTACGAAATTGTATATAGTTTTCTTTTTCCTTAAAAAGTAAAAATAGATATAAAAGTAAAAGCTTTCGTAAAAGATTTCGTTTTCATTGCGTGTTATTTTTGAATTGAGTTTTGTTATTATAGCTTTTAACTTCAACATAAAAAATAAGATATTTCTTTTAGATATGTTCAGATTCAAACTTTTCAATTGTTTTAAAAAAATAGTTGACATTATATGAAAAATATACTGTATTTTTAATGACAAAAATGCTTTAATGTAATCTTACTTAAACTATATTAAGTTACCACTACGAAAAGAAAATTATTTATTTACATTACAAAATCAACAAAACTAATATTGTATTAAGGCCTAGACTTTATTCTGAAAAACCAAGTTTTATAGCCTTTTATGTTAACTATTAATCCAACAGTAAAATCATACAATTTATTTCGGAAAAAGAGAACTTTTTTAAATAAAACTTTGCAAAAAATATCATACACTAAAAGTTTGTGTTGACGTAAAACAAACACTATAGAATTTGTTTTAATAAATAATTAATTTTTTCAATTGTGGTTGTTTTGCGCAAATTACTTTTTTAAAACAAGAGTCACAGTCAAGTATGCAACACATTAGTTTGTCAAGCATTAGCTATAATCAATATTCTTTTATAATAATGTAAAAAAAGCTTTATTTTAATGTTATTTAGTTAACACTAAAACTGTATACGACACTCGTTTAATAAGTAGAGACATAGTTAGATAAGATAAATTTTGATTTATTTTCTAGTTTTGAAATGTTTTTAAAATATTTAATAAAGTTTTCAAACAGTATTTACAATGTATTAAAATATTTACTTTGGTTTTATTTTACATAAACTGAACTCTGTTAATGTTTTGTGAACAAATCATAAAAGTACAAAATGTTTTACTAAAGCAGCTAGGGTTATTTCTAAAAACAAGCTTAATCTAGGCTAATATGTTAGAGTGTAAGTTAATAGAAGCAATTTACAAGTTTGTATAGTGTTTAGATGTACAATTTTAAATGTAAATATCAGTATTAGTATGTATTAAAACACTTTTATTAAACTCTATTTAGTATATATGTTAATTATTGGATACCTTTTTTTAATGTCATTAGTAATTAAGCTGCTATATGTTTTTATCAGTAATGTAAAGATAATTGAACCATTTGATGTTAATTAAATAAAATAATTAAAATATATGTAATTTAGTTTAGTATTAAAACTAAAAACAAAACTTAAACTGAAATATTGAACGAAAAAGCTTTCAAAAGATGACTTTCAGTTTTTTAGAATGATGTGGTTAGATATACAATAGAAATCTAAAAAGTAACTATACTTTTAGTAATAAAATAGTGATATATTTTAAGATCAAATATTAAGAGAACTCTATTATAAAAGTTTACGACTCAATTTAACATTTCAGTTTTTGCATTAAACGCTTTAAATTGTTTTTAAATGCTTTTATTTTTATCTAGTCAGCACATTTATTTTAGTTTTATCCGCAAATTAATATAGTATACTAATTTTATACATACAATTAACTAGTATATGAGTTTAATCTTGGATAAAACAGCAGTTTCTAGTTTTATTGCCAAGCCTATTTGTTTTAAACATCTTTACTAAAGTTAGATTATAAATTCCGGTTGGGCGACGTATGACTTTTACAAAAACTTTTTATGTGCCAAAGATCTTTTTCGTTAAAGTATCTCGTGGTGGTTTTATTAATCTTGAGCTTTAGATAATGAAAACACTTAGATATGTACTTTTCGTTTAATTTTTATTACACACTGGCACTTATTTTACTGTTTGTCCGTTACAAACTTGCTTTTAATGAGTTTCTACAAGTTTTGTCTTAAAATATACAAAATTAAGTGACCTGTAACTTTTTTTAACAATCCAATATGCGAAAGATTTCTTCTAATAGTTTCCCTACCCGCAAAGTATTGCCTATCACTGTTATAATTTTTTTTGAACATCAGCAAGCTAAATCATAGTATTATAATATATTATAAATGTTATGAAGGTAGTAAGTACAAAGGTTATGTTACATGTAGATTTACTCTAATTGTGTGTTAGCTTAAAAAAGAATTAATATAATACATACAAACTAGTCAATTAGTTTATAAAAAACTGTGTAAAGAAATGTTGAAAACAGTTCATGGTTGAGTTACTAAACATCTTTTTTTATGTAAAAATTTTAAAGCCTCACACATAAAATAGCCTACAAACATTTGAGATTTTTAATATTCATACTCTCACAGCAAAAATTGTAAAGTTCACCAAATATTAATCTTTATCAAACTAGTACAACTAAGGTAAAAAAGAAAGAAAGTTGTTCATAAATATATTGTTTTAATCAGCATAGCACCTTAATCGTTATCACTAATTAGAGGTTCTCAATAACTTCAATGTTTAGTCACTAGCTTTAAGAGAACACAAATAGAGTATAAAAAATAAATTTAAATCCAAGAGCCTTTGGAAGTAATTCAGTTGTATAAGTATTTCATCCTTTAAATTAAATGCTTTATTTTTTAACTATTTTGTTTAAAAATAAATTATTTTGAGTTCATAATACATTTTCACTAAAGTTAGTTCAGGTAGCTTCGCAACTTTGATCATTACGGTTGAAGAAAACTTATAAAAATACTACAGAATATAAATGACAAGCATTCATAATTCAGATACTCAAAAAGGAAAAATGCTACAAAGATATAACAAATAGTTCGGTTTTGTAGATGTTGGAATTAAATTGTAATGTTTTATACAAATCAGATGAATCGCTTGCGATTTGCTAATACTTTTCTAATAACTATTATAAAATGTAAATTTCTAAATAAAGTTAAATTTCAATAAATTTTACTATTTTATTATAAAGAAGTTTACTTCCTCAAACTTATTTAATCTAACACTTTTAAACTTAAGTATGTTCAGAATTTGTACATAATCTATGAAATTACATAATTTAATTTTGTTTTAATATGTTTTTATACAGCTACATACAAATATTTTTATTTTTGATACTTTGTTCTTTGATTTTGAATCTTAACTAAAAAATTTAAAATTTGTCTCAAATTCATTCTTTAATTTTAATTCAACTTGTTTTGTTTTTAGGTAAAGTTTTATTTAACTATACGTTTTTATATAAAGCTTTTGGGCGGGATTTCAAACTTAGATAATTATTACAAGCACAAAATTGTTAAAGTTTTTAATAGTTACGTCATGATTAAAATAAGCTACCTTAAAATGCACCTTAATTTTTAGCTCACTTTATTAACTACATTATTGCTAAGCAATGTTTTTTTGAAAATTAAGTAGATGAAAAATTAAAGCTACATACAGCCTTAATTAATATTATTGTTGTTATATTGATTTTAAAACTTAACTAAAGTTTTACTTTGAGAAAAATTAGTTTTTTATTTTAATTTAATTGTTTAAATGTTATTTTCCATGACTGTCACATATATTTTTTGATTTATTTAAGCACTGACGAGGTCTTTGACAGAAACTTAGTTTGTAAAATAAATTCTTGAAAGAATAAATTCATACTTTTGTCTAGTTTAAACTAAAAATTGTTAATAATTTACAATTTTAAATCAGTTATAAAAAAACAAAAATTTGTAATTAGCTAACTTTATTTCTTTACTGTAATATGCTTTAAAGTTCTCTAAAAAATTAAAAATATAGAGTAAAATTTTTAAAACAACAAAATGTTTAGAATTTGTTGTTTTAAGACTAGAATAAACTGTTCTAAGAAAATACGTTAAAAAAGCTAGTTATTTATTTTTAGCTGTACCATATGTTGGAAATTTAAATAACACTAATGGAAGTGCAAAAACTGTTGAAGGTTTAGTAGTTCATTATTTAAAATATCTGAAATTATTTAAGAAATGATGTGTTTAAAAATTTATAACATATAATCTGAGCTTTATAAACTATTAAAACTTTATTTACAATCAGTTAATCTTTAACAATTAGTCCTACTTGTACAAAACAGTAATTTTTCTACTCCTCATCACCTTCATGCTTCATATTTTTAATTACGTCATCAACACCCTCAAGCGACTTTCTCTCAAGCTTTCTTTTCCTACGAGAAGGTTGCTTGAAAGGTGGAGTAACCTGATGCTTTTTAGGAGTTTTGGTAGCATCAGCTTGTTCATCTTTATTGATTTCATCATCATTTTCTTCACTTGCTTCATCAAAGTTAAGCCTCTTTTTTACGTCGTCAAGAGAATTCCTATCATACTTTTGCGTTCTGATGGCTGATTTTCTTGTTGATGATTTAGTGGTTCGAGCCATCTTTGGAGTATTGAACAGATCTACCGGTATGTCATTGCTCTCTCCACTGACAGCTTCGGTTTTGTCAGTGTTTCCTGGAGTAGAGAGCTTTGATGCTTGATTTTGTGAAGTTGAGTCTGCAGAATTGATAGCATTTTTGTTTAATTTTTTGTTATTATTCTGCTGAGCCAAATGTACCTTTTTACTTTGAGTCTTTTCATCAGGTTGTAGAGCGTTTTCGCCTGTTTCTTTTTCAACAATACCAGCAGCAACTGCACCAAGTGAAACCATATTATCTTGAAAAACTGATTTTTCAACTGAAGTAGTCTCAACAGTTTCTGCATTGGCCGATCTGTTAACTGTATCAGTTTGGGGACTGGCTGAAGACATGGTTTTGAGCTTTACTAACAAGTTTAAGTATTTTGTATATGCTGAAAAAATTACTTGATAGTATAGTTTATTTTTTTTTAGTAGCTTAAAAGTTAATGCTTATAAAAGTAGGTGACCAACAATAAATAAGATTAAAACAAATAAATAAAGATAAAACTTTGAGCTACAGATTTATAGTCATTTTAAAGACTATCAATTAAGCATGTTATTTAAATATGCGCTAAGGAGAAAATAAACAAGTAAAAAACTAAGTTCAAAGACTATTTATATGAAGTTTTAGTTAGCCTGTTTTAGATAACTAAAAGTTTAAAAAGCGAGGTTAAAAAAACTTATAGTAAATTAACTTTAAACAATTTTTTTTTTCTAAATCTCAAGTTTTAAACTTTCACAATATCTAAGCTTAAACACAAGCTACGTTACCGTCTTTAATTTTTTATTAACTTTCTGATTTAATTTATTTTATATAAATTATAATTATTAAAGAAGAAAACGTACTTGAATATTAAAAACTACTACATCTTAGCGCAGTTTAACCACAATTATTATCAAAAGTTTTAAAAACTAACAGATTGTTACTGAGAAATATAAAGCAATAGTTTATATTAAGTTAGTGTTAAAACCTAGTTTTTATTAACTATTAAAATTAGAAGTTAAACTTTGGGTCCTAAAATGCATAAATTGTTAAAAAAAAATATAAAACTAAAATATCCTGTAACAAAGAAAGCTTGCAGCCAAAACAAAATTTGATACTAAGCCTAAATTCAAGTACAAAAAATTTCAATAGTTTGTTACAAAAATTAATATATCGCTTAATAACTGTTTTAATCTAGTATCAAGAAATAGAAAACTTAAATCTACTTAAACACGTACACTTGTATACTTCTCTTAGCTACTTAGAGTGTAAAAAATCAATTAGTTTTGCTTTATCTAAATTTAATAAATTTTAAATTTATTTTAAATATTTTTTGCAATTTTTTTTAATAACAATCAAATTTAACTAATAAAACTTAATTTTGAAAATATATTTCTTTTTTTATTAAAATATATACACCAGTACATAAACAATGCAAAACAAAGTAGTTTTTAATTCCAAAGCGTAGTTTAAATCTTTGGTGCAAATAATAAAGCTTACACAAGTAGTTTTTATATAGTTGATCAAAGTAAGTATGAAATGAAAAAAATATATATAAAAAAGCTTTGTAGAAATGATTACAAAAATTAATAAAAACATAAAATAAACACATATATATAATTGATAACAAAAAAAATTTACATTGGAAAGCGCTAAAAGAAACTGAAATAAAACAATGTAGTACTTTGTATATTAAGTACATGAGGTTATTTACAAAAGATTAAAACAATAAAAAGTTTAATAAATTTAATAAATACTAGTATTAAAATATTTTAAATAATTTTTTTTACTAGTTGTGAAAAGCTGAACAGCTTCATTTCAAAACTTTATTATTTTCAAAAATAAAATCTTAACATAACTGTAAAAAATTTATCTTTAAAAACCTAAAAAATAATTTCCATAGCTTTTACTATAAAAGAGGTAAGTTTAGCTGATCACCTTAAAAAGTACAAAGCTTTTTTTTAACAATTCAACTTCTGCTGTGCTTATTTTAAGCTTTTAAACTAAAAATTGCTAATTCTTTGTCAATAAGCTTTAATGTAAGCTATACAAAAGCAACTTAGCATGTTAATATGTTTTTATAAAACTTAGCAGTTATGTATTACAAGTTGTGTAATATAAATAGTTGTACACTTCGTTTATCACCGTAAACAATTGAATTGTATCTAGATAAGTAAACTTGTAACATAAACTCTATTTATTTATAAGCGCGCTATTATGTTGTATTGTTCTTATGCAAAGCTTATTTTGTTCTATTAAAAATAAACAACTAGTTTATAGATTATTAATCAAGCATAAGTGAAACTTAAACTTTAAGTTAACTGATTTTAATTAGATTGATATAAAGTTTGCTAAAACTCTAAATAAGTAACAGTTTAAAAGTTCTTAAAAAAAGTTTCCAAAAACTTTGATTTTAGAAATTTATCAACTTAAAAATAAGTAACAACTTGCTTTATGCCTAATATTATTTAAATTTAACTTGTATTTTGTTATCTACTATATAAAGCTACTTATCAGAAATATTTCAGGAAAAAAAAAGATTTGTCAACTAAAGTAATATTAGTCTCATCAATTTCTACACTGATCGATCTATCAACCGTATCAGTTTGGGGACTTTTCTCAGAATTGGTTGTAGACATGGGTTAGAGGTTTGCTAACAAGTTCAAGTACTTTATTATGCTGGAAAAAGTATTAATTGCATAGTTTATAATTTAAAGGAGATAAAAGTTCAAATTATCAAAACTGGTAACGGTCAAAACTGCACGAAGACAAAATTGCACGAGTGCACAAAATTGTACGAAGATACTTTTGCATGAACATATAATTGCCAGAGGGAACACAAAATTGCACGAGGGAACAAAATTGCACGAAGATATTTTGCACCAAGGGTTAATTTTGCATGAGTAAAAATTTTTACGGAGTGTGATTTTTGCACGAGAGTTAAAAAAAAAAAACGGAAAAGAAGTATATATAAAAATCTAAAAGATAAAAAGATAAAAAAAAAGTTACTGACCGAGGGTAAGGGTTAGGGGTAACAGTCATAGTAACAAAAAAATAAAAAAACTAACTAACAAAAAATTATTATTTAAAAAAATATGAATAAATAAAAAATAAGCTACTGACCAAGTTTAAAGGTTAGGGGTAACATTGATACTAAAAAAAGAAAAAATAATAATAAAACTATTAAAAAAAAGTTGCAAAAATGTCTCCGTGCAAAATTTTCTGCTAGTGCAATAGTGTCTCTGTGCAATTTTGTACGCTCCTGCAAGTTTGACTGCTACCCATTAAAACCGGTTGTCCAAGACTAAATTATATTTGAGTTAAGTCAGCCAAATAAGAAACAGTTAAAGATTTATAAACTTTTTTTTAATTATTAATCAAGCATAATATTAAACTTTGCGGCAAGGAGAAAATTAAAATAAAAACATAAATTTATTAACATACAAGTTTGTATAAAACGTTGTTAGTTAGTTTTGTTAACTGTAATATACAATCAAAATAAAAACTATAGTTAAAAGTAAACTTATATATACTAACACCTAACATTTAATAATACCTAGGGCTACTTTATATAAAATTATGCATGACAATAAATAAATATGCTGTATTAAAGAACAATTGCAAACACTAAAAACATAAAAAGAACATCAAATTTAGAAAATACTTTAGATTTGGTCAAATATTTTCATCAAGAATTAAATTTAGTAGTAACTATTCTTTGGGAATTTTTAAATAAAAATAAGAAGTAACTGCTTGAAACTAAAATTAAAAAATATAAAAAAAAATCACACTGTTAAATAAAAACTTAAAACAAAACCATCAAATAATATAAATGTCTACTTTTGAATAACATGTATACTGCAGCAAGCTGTGGCTAGAATGCCCCGCCACTCTCTGTGGCTGATTTACATAGCAATGTTCTTAACTTGATTAAACATTTCATCAGGATTTTCTTATCTGCTCTTTATTTTTCATTAACTTTAGTTGCATCAGTATAACACTTGACCTTGCGAGCTTTCTCTTAAACGCTTTGATGAATAAGGAAATTAGTTTAAAACTTTCCATATAATTTAAACAGTTATTAAATGCAATTTGATATCCTGTTACCATAACTTAACTATTGTGTCGCTTTTGTTTGACAAACGCATTATAAAAGCATGATTGCGATAAACTTATAGTATCAGTTTAAATAAGTATTAATAACAAAAAACAAACTAACAAGAAAAAGAAACTTTTATAAATTGAAATAACAGACTTCTAAGCTGGTTGTAAAATAAACAAAATTAATTTAGTTAAATAAGCCACATTAATCCTCAATCTTTAAACAACAAAAAAAGTGAACAGTATTTTATGTTTGCTTATAAAATTTTTGATTAAATAGATAAACACATTTGTAGTTCATTTAACATAAGCACTTGTATTGTTTTTTTTTTGTTTTTAACTGGATTTTTAAAGTAAGTTTAGTATTTTTTGTATTCTTTTTTATTGTCTTATAATAAGCTCCTAATGTAAGTTAAACTGTAAATATTGTAAAAAAAACTGTTTTTTTTATATTCTACTTATAGTAGGTGCTCCATTACTTACTAATTATCACCCGTAAATTATTTGAACTTCTTAAATGAATAAAAGCTTTTACACGACCGCTCTTCTATAAACAAATCTGATATATCACTTACTTTTTAGCAACATTTTTAAACTTCTTATAGGTGTAAGATTGTTTGGAGTTTACTGAAAAAAATATAAAAAGTTATTTAATAAAATTTACAAGCTTTAGCCATTAGACTTTTAGACTGTAAAATGTTTCTAATTTTTTGAAATGATAAGTTTTTAGAAGTACAATCGATTTTTTAAGTTGACTTTAATTTAGTTATTATTTACTCGAAGTATACATACTTTTCAAATCTCATTAAACTTTAAATTCATTTTTCATATTGTTTTATATAACTTAAAAACTAAGCTAATCTTACAAATACTGGTTATTTTAAAATAACTAGTTTTTAACTTTGATTTAGCATTTTAGCAAATAAAATGAGAACCGTTCGAAATTAAACACCAAATAAAATCTTACTCTATTAACAACATATATTATATTATACGTTTATATGGTATTTGTGTTCTTTTAATTTTCCTTCAATTTAGCAATATTAATCAGTAATTTTAAGAAAAAGTATGTTGTATATAAGCTGTATTTTTGACCAAACTTTCTTAAACATAAAAATGATACTTAAACTATGCGAAGTATACTTAAGTGTTCTTATAATTAAAATAAAATATATATACTTATAGACATAACAAAGCAATCAGTATTTTAGCTTAATTCAGGTAAACATAAAAACTATTTTTGCTGGTAATGGACACATCATTTAAATCTAATTTATACAACTTAATAAAATATTAGTGATTAGTTAAAATTTTTACAAAATATATTACTTTTAAATAAATTAGAAATTTTCCACAAAATTCAAAGCATTATTTTCAGAGTTAATTTGTTTTTATAATATTCCTTAAGGAAAGTTTCCGTCAAATTTTCATACAACTGAAGTTTGTAGTGACGTAACTAACAATAAAACAGTAATTTTTTTTTGAAATTAAAGTAAATTATACTAAATACTAATAAAATAAATATAAATAAATAGTTTTTATACTAAATACCTTATCCTTACTAAGTTTTTTTTTATCTGGCAAAAAGTCAGCATAAGCTCGATTCTTCAACAATTTCGGTTACAATATAAATAATTTCAACAAGAATTTAGTTTACAATAAATCTGTGTGTGTTAATATTAAAAATATTTAAAACATTTAATGAAACTTATGTTTTACCTTATACGTTATGATTTTAAAGCATTATGTAAAAAAAAATTCAATTATTTTTTTAAGATTTTGTATATACACTGAATTATGTTTTTGGTGAACATATAAGAAAAAAAAAATTTAACAAAAAATTTCGCTTAAGCAACAGCTATAGAAATTATGAAAGCAAACTTAGACTAGGCTTAGATCTAAATTTTAGATTTATAAAAGCAATTCATGAGTTAATGTATTTATATTTACAATGTAGTTTGAATTATATACTTTAGTTAATATACTTTTTAAAACAATATGTTGTAGTTACCGTTTGGTAGTTGTAATTTAACTGTTTGGTAGTGTAGAGATATTAAAACCATTAGATTTTAGATATTCCAGACATATCAGTAATTTGATTTGTATATCAAAATGATAAGAAAGTAAACTACAATTCTTATATCAATAAATTTTAAGAATATGGCTCATAGTTTGTAAGTCATATGATGATGAAATATATCTTTATCCAATTATAGACTAAAAAAATAAGTTATTTTTAGTAAAACAAACAACATTCAATAACAGTTATAAGTTTTATAGAAGTTAAAAGTAAAAATATATAACATAATTTATTGTTTAATTTTTGCACTAAAAGTGACCAAAATTCTTTAACTTTAAGCTTTATTTACTTAGCTAGCACTACTTTTTATATCAATTATCTGATACTTATTCAGCCTAAAATCTAAGGGAATTGAATTATTAGCAACATAATTTTAACCTATTGTTAAACACAAAGAACTTTTTTGTTTTTTTAACCAATCTTATGGTTGCTGTTCAACATAACTAGCAAAAACTGGTTGTAAATTAGTTTTCAACTTCACTTACAGTTACCTCTAATTTGCGGAAAATATATCATCACTTAAAAATATTTTGTAAATTAAATGAATTTTAACTTTAGATAAAAAACTCTGAAACTTTTGTTACTATCTCTAATAAAAAACTAAATTAAAGTGTGCGCATTATATAAATTAAAGTTTTTAATAAAAAATATATTACTTAACGTTTAAATAATAAAACTAGTTTAAACACTATCTAAAAAATCATGTTAGAAGTTATGTTTAAAACACTTTTTTGACTTTATACTTCGAACAAAGAACAATTAAGTACAATATAACTAATATTTTTATTCCAGTTGAAGTTTTCTTTTAAGAATTAAATTTTTTAACTTATTAGTCTTAAACATCTTAAACAAAATAAATATATTATTTACATAAAATATATGGATTAATATCATAAAATATTAAAATCTAAAAATATATCTTTAAAGTTATAAAATACTGTAACATTACAAAACTAATATTTGTAAACAGTAAAAAGTTTAATCAAAAATTTGCATTGTGTTGGAATTACCAGTTTAATCATTATTTTTAATATTTAAAATTATTAATAAAATAAATGTAATTAGCGTTACCAATGCAGTTTAAAGTATTATTTCTAAAGTTATTTGAAAGAATAAGTATTTCAAAATTAGTTTATAAATTATTTATGAGTAAAAGCAGATTTAAAACTTAAAAGTGTAAAGTGGTTAGTTTTACGACTCTAAATTTTTGCGAATTTCTTACGAAAAAGTTATAACTCATTTGTTCAGGAATTCGCATAAAAACTTGTTAAAAATAAAAATTGCAGTGACGTAACATTAAAAAAAAGTATAATTTTCTGCTAAAATGGAAATAAATTCGTGATGTTTTAATTCTGGATAAGAATAATTATGGTCTTTAATTTAAACTGGTGAAATGCCAGTACTAATATTTAAAAAGTTGTTAGGTTATCTATGTATACATTCTAAAAACTTTTTTTTAATAAATATTTTATTTTCTATTTTATACTAATAAACAACGACGCAGTAGTTAATATGTTGAAACTATATTGAGTTTATTACAGTGATATAAATAACTGATGATAAATTTATAAGCAAGATATAGAAACCAATATTTTATAATATTAACCAATACAGATAATACCTTCTAATTAATTTTGATGCTATAATTGCAATATAAGCAATTTTAACGTAAAAAATTTACAACACTACATTAAGAAAGCTAAAAAAATCTTACATGCCATGTTTGTTTTACTTCTTTTTGAACTTCATTGAAATATTTTAATAAGAAAATATTTTATACTTGAGTTTTAAAGGCTGATGTATATATAAATAAAATACAAAATTAATGTTTTAAAAAGAAGCTGGTACTTTTCTTAGATTAATTTTATATAAAATTAAAAAATACAATTTAAATACAGAACTACTTTTAACCAGTGAATATTAACTACGTCTTGATAATATATAGTCTTATAAAAAGTTTCATACGTAGTTAAAACTATATATTGGTATTTTAATTTTATAACTATAAAAGCCAAACTTCAGTTACAAAACAAGTGTTCATTTTTTATTGCTTCAACATTTTTTTATTAATTTTTGTATTCCACTATTAGCTTACTTATTTTCAGTAATATACTAAAACTTTTTTATAAGTCTAGAAGTCTTTGAAGTTTAAGTTATTAAGTTACTCATTGTGTGAAGAAAAAATAAGTAAAAATTTAGTTATTTTATTTTTGTCAAAAAAAAAACCGATTAATTTCAATAACAAAGTGTACAAAGAAAAATTAAATAAAATGTAACCTGTACTTTAGTAAACAAAAAAATCTGTTTTATTAGACTTACTTTACATTTTTGATATTCATATTATATTAAACTTTATAACACATAGTTCAACTACGAAACTACATTTAGACAATAAAAATTAACTACATCTAGATAACTTATATAATTTAAAAAAAAAAGTATTTAAAGTTTTTAACATATACTGTATTTTACTTTTTTAAGTATAAAAGCTAAGCTTCAGTTAATAATTTGGTTGTTAGCCGTTTATAAACGACTTATAAAATTTAGAAAAGCATTTTTTGTGCGAAAAATGTAACTAACATGTTATTTAGCTTGTATATATAGTTATAACAATTCTAAAAAAGCCCTCTTAATACAATTTTTACGTCACTAGGGGCATTAAAAACAAATAAAAAGAAGTTTAAAAATAATATTAAAATTAGAAATAAAAATAATGTTTATAGCTTTTTTACATTTATTTTCAAGTAATACTTTGAAATATAATCAATATTTTAATTCAAAACATATACATATATATATATGTATTTTTAGAATACTAACTGATTGTTTTATGTTCTTATGAAATATTTTTCGAATAAATTAAAAAAAAAAAATTAAAATTTTTATACCAAACTATAACTTTTTTTATTAAACACATTAATACTTAACATCAACTTATCTTTTAGTTTTTAGTGTAAAAAATAAAATTGTTAACAATAAAAATAAAAAAATTTAATAGAACAATAACTTTTAGATTGCTTTTATGAATAACTCTTAAAATGTATACTTTAGTGATCAGCTTTTGGTTACTTAAGTTAACATAAAAAAAATACAATTAGACTTTGTATTTATTATCTTTTGTATGTTGTTTAAAGTTAATTTTGATTTTAGTTATTTGCATTGTTTAAGTTTTTAGTTTAAAGTTTAAAACATTTCAGTTTTAGTTTTATTACGTAAGAAGCTTAGTAACACTATATTTTTTTGGTTAATACTTAATCATTGTTGAATGTATGTTATATTTGGTTTTATAAATTAAAAACTGCAACTAAAAAGTTTTTGTTTCATTTTTAAACTATAAAGTTTATTAAACTGATTAGTCATATATATAATAGACAGAAGTATCTATTTAAATAAAAAAGTTTTACAAGTTATTTTAAATATAATAGTTTAATACATAAAGTTTGACAACTAGATTGTATACTTAATAATAAACTTGATAAAACTAAAACGTGTTTACTAAGTTTTGTTTTCTGTTTTAAATTTACTTCCTGTTGAACTTGAAGTATTTTACTAACAAAATATTTCATATTTGAGTTTAAAAGGCTGATGTATATATAACAAAAGATAAAAACAACAAGCTGTTACTTTTTTACTACTCCTTTTATATAAAACTAAAACATATAATTTATCAACAGAAATACTTTCAGACAATGAATATTAACTACGTCTTGATAAAACATGGTCTCGCAAAAAGTTTAATATGAAGTTAAAACTATTTATTACTATTAAAATTTATAACTATAAAAGCCGAACTTTAGTTAAAGAACAAGTTTTCTGCCGTTTATAAACGAAGTTTAAAGATTAAAAAACATATTTTGTAGTAAATGCGATAATATTTTATTTAGGTTGTTTATTTATTTACTTATTAGATTTTTAAAAGGTCACTTAACTAATGTTCTCGGCACTAGTAATTTTTGTAGCAAAAAAAACATAAGCTTAAAACTAAAACTTTATATAAAAACAAAAAATATTGAGAGCTTTTATACATTTTTCTCTAATGATATTTAATTTATAATCAATGTGCTTTTATAAATTTTTAATAATTTTTTTTTAATTTAAACTAATTGTGTTTTGTTTCTAAAAATATATTTGAAAATAAAGTAAAAAATCATAATATAAAGTTCTTTATATTGATCTTAAACATTTTTAACAATTTGAATACAATATACTAAACATTAAATTATCTTTTAGCTCGTAGTAAAATATGATCAGATACGAACATATATAAGAAAATTTTTAAAATTTAGTAATGGCATTTAATATTAAAACTTAAATAGTCAGCAGTTATATAAAGAGAGTCAAATTGAAACAAACCATTATTTGACTAAATTTTAAAGTACACAAATGCTGGCTAAAACTAAAATGTTTTTATGATGACTATAAGAGAATACATAACTTTACTAAAATAAAAAGATCAGTAGCTTTATTTCTTATTTGCATTTTATTTTAACTTTTTATTTTTAATAATGGTTCACACAATATCTTGAAAGAATGGTGGTTTTTAAAAGTAAGGTTAGAAACTTTTAAAAAATTAATTATATATAGTTGTTTTATAATAAACAAAAAAAATCACTTTTTTAATGAAAAAAAGACAGTTGTTTATTATAGATATATATTAAAGTTAAACTAAAACAAAAAGTAAGATTTGTTAGTGTCGTAATAAATGATGTACTCAATTTAACTTTTTTTTTATATTTTTAAGAACTCAACGCATTTTAAGTTTTTATAAAAGTATATGTTAAGTTTTACTAACGTCATACAAAATGCCACAAACTTTGGAACATTTAGTATGAATATATATAAGATAAACGTTAGTTACACATTTAAATCAGTAATATTTACATTCTGCAATTTAAAAGTTGTTTTATATACAAGCTAACAAATATAATATACTCTAAGTTTTAAAGCAGAAAAAAATTGAATTTCTTTTTTAGTTTTAGAATATTTTAGTTCTAATGCGTAAGGTTTTGTTCTGCTAAATATTTTTTTAAAGTATGTTACATACTTAAAACACTTTGTTTTCAATACTAAATAATCTTTTAATCAATTATCACACATTTATGTAAAATAATCTGTCTCTAGAACAAAAATATATTATATAAGCAAATAATTTTTTTTAAATGTTATTTTGACTTATAGGTTTTATCTAGCTCAGGGATCGGCAAACTGCGGCCCGCGGGCCATTTGCGGCCCGCGAAGGGTAAATCTGCGGCCCGCGAGCACGTTATTTTTTTAAATGTAATGCGGCCCGCGAATGAAAATTTTGTGGCCTGCGAGTATATAAATGTGGCCCGCTGAGCAAAAATATATTTTAACTTAAATTTTTTCGGTAGTTCGATTTAATTTGATTAGTTTGGTTTTAAGTCTCTGTATAATATTTAAAAAGTAATAGTAAGAAATTACTGCTTTATTTAAAAAATGTGAAGAATACAGATTAGCATTCTAATAGGATATTTTTCTCAGTTTCATAATAACTTCTTTTTTACAACAGCAAGTAAATATCTGAAAAAAGAGTGTAAAGAGTGCTTGGATTTAATAAGTTAGATTTATAATACCTATTTATTAAATAAAACAAATGCAAATGTTTTCTATTTTGTACAAATTAATGCACAGTAATTAACTAAAGTGTCATTTCTTTATAGATTAGATATTCTTTTTCAATATTTTTTATACCTAAGTTTCCTTTAAAGATTTTTTTTTTGTAAATTTAACATTTTAGTGTAAAAAAATTTAACATAACATAGCTATAAGAAATAAGGTTTATATGATTATTGTTTTGCCACATTTTAATTTTTTAAAACTTATCTTTGCACTTTAAATTAATTTCTATGCACACCAACTTAAAAAGATGCTCATATGTTAAACCTCTTTTTATTTAACACTTTATTTAGTTAAAGTTTAGTTTATGCGTAAATTTATAACATTGTTGTTTCTACATGTAATATCTAAATTGTACACACACATTTAAAACAATATAAATGACATTATTTAATATAGTTTTTGTTAGGTATACATTTTCATTTTTTAAACATTGTTTTTGTCAAACTAAGTTAACTTTTATGCCTTGCATATCAATACACACATTTGCTTTTTTTTGGAGCTACCTATTTAATATAAACTAGATTTAGGGATGGTAAGTTTATTAAATTTGTACATTGTTAATCAAAGTAGGTCAAATTCAAGCAAACAAACAACTAAACATTGCCACACACTCAGACTATCACTATTTGAAGACTTTAAATCTCAGGCCAACTAAGTCATTTTTTATGTTTTTGGCTAATATTGCTTTTTGGATACAAAAGTATCAGGAATTTTTTTGCTGACTCAGGCTGGCTTTTTTGCTTGAAAGAGTGGCAAATTAAACTTATGATGTATGTTTTACTCAACCAACAATTTTTAAATTTTAAGTCTTGCAGCTAATATAATTCAAAATGTTATTTATATTATTGTGTACATTTAAGTGTGAACAATCAGTGCTTCCAAAAAACTTGAATCCAGGAAAAGCTTTGAATTTGAAAATTTTTGCTAAAAAATTCTGGAGAAAAGCTTGAATTTGAGAATTTTTGAAAAAACCTGAAATTTCAAACAATTTTTACATGTAAAATAATAAAATTTCAATATGACACAAAAAACTTACCAAATAAACATTTTTCAATTAAATAATATATTGAAATAGTAAACAGTATTTTTAATATTGATATACTTGTTGAGACATTTTTTATAAATTTAATTAAACTTTATACTAAAAATAAAATAAGGAATTGTACTTCCAAAAAATTTGTTTTGGTGCATTGCACCTTTAATTGTAAAATTTCACCGATTGTTTTGCTTTGCTTTGAAACTAAACCAAGAAATTTTAATAAAATGTCAAAATTAGTAAAAACATCTTTAATAAAAATTCGCAGATGAGCAATAGTTTTTTTTATCAGTGCTCTCATGTTAATAGATTGATTAAAGTCCTAGTTTGATTTATGCGACTATAACCTTAATGCATTTCCTAAACACGACTTCTAGTTGTCATCGAAGAAATAAACAAAATCTTTTCATTACCGCCAACATAAATTCTTTAGAAAAGTTTTCAATTATAAATGGTATTTCATTTTAAGTAATAAATTTTGTTACTTTATAACTTGCCTTAACAATGTTTTCTGATCATTCTATAGTTACTGAAGATAATCATGTGCTTTGTTGGAGAACTGACTTTGGTGATTTGTTTTTTATCGTTTCTCGCAATAACTCCTAACTAACAATTTTTTATTCTTTAAGCTCGACTTATATTTTACAAATTTTAAAATTACTATTTTAAAATGCAATATTCTTATTTCAAATGAAGAATTGCTAAAATGCTTAATAAAAAATAAGTTTTTCTACTTCGCTAATGACTCAATAGAATTTTATACTTTTGTTTAGTTTGTTTAAGAATCTTAATTGTCCATTCCAGCTGACTTATACTTTTTTAGCATGTAATTTATTTACTGTTAATAACCTTCGTAATTTCTTTATGTTGCGAACTTTATTTTAACTGGGTTGCTACACAAACAGGCTATTTTTAAAGCTTGAAAACTGAGATGTGTGTGAAACTTTTATTTCAAACACTTTAAATAAACTTAGAATTCCCAGAATAGTTTTTATGACTGTAGTGTAGTTTACTAATTGTAGTTTTTTCTTGTTTTTTTTTACATTTTGTGTACTTTTTGACAATGATGATATTTTAACTAGGTACTTAAGATTAATTGAAAACTATTTATTAGCTCTTTTAACTTTTGATAAACTTAGGCTGGTTTGATACAACTCAGAAATTTTCGCTTTTTAAGTGGCAACCATGTAAAATACTAATTACTAATAAGATATTTTATATAAATTTTCGAGAATAAATTATGTTAAAGAATTTGTTTTAGCTTTTTGGAATACAAACAGGTTTTAATTTTATTAAGTTATTTAACCAATAAATTTATTAATGAGTGTAAATTATTTAATAAGCAAAAACTTTTTTTAAGTAAATATTCTTAGAAATATGAAAAAAGGGTTGATAATATAACAAATGTATAAAAGTAACACATAAACTGTTTTTCAAGTTCGGTTTTTATAGATAGTTCGGTTGTAAGTAAAATTACAAAAGTATTAAGTTTAACTCATTAAGTGCTTATGAAAGTACATAGCTAATTAACACTTAAGTATACTCGATGTAAATTCTATTCTTTTAAATATTAATTTAGATAGGCATTCTATGTATAGATAAAAGTCATTTAAAATAATAAGGTGAATAAAAGTAAAACCTTTCTTTAGTGTGACTAAAACTAAAATCAAAATATTGTTCAAATGTCGCTAAAGTAAAACTGCGGCCCGCGAAGACTTTGGAAACTTGAAGTTTTGCTCGCGACCACCAACTGCCTGCCGACCCCTGATCTAGCTATATAGCTGTTTTTAAAGATAGTTAGTCACAAACTGTAAGTTCTACGTCGTACCATAAGACATAACATATTAAAACTTGTGTTTAGTTTCAAAAGCTGCTTGTGAGTTTTAAATCTAAAAAAAAAAAATAGTTAAAATTCGCATAATTCGTAATGATAAAATATGATTTTTATTAATATACTGTTTTCCATAAACTTATTTTAAGCCAAAAGGTTTAGATTTTTTATTATTTCTTACCGAAAGCAGCAATTTAAAGTAATTATTTTTTATACTTATATGTGTAAAAACTAGTTAAGCACCTTCTGTAAGTCAGAAAGAAAACAAAACTTTTAACTTTTTTAATGAACAGCGTTTTATGTTTTATAAAACTTTAAAATCAATCTATTTTCTAAAAAAGGTTCACTGTTTTAACTCAAACTTTCAACAAATTAAGATTTATTTACAATAGTTTTTTGAACAACATTTTCTTATCAGCTGAGTCATAATCAGCTGAGTAAAGTTATGTTGATATTTTTTGTTTTCTATAAGTTAAACAAAAAAGGTGTAGACAAACTTTTAAAAATAAACTTTTAATCTTTTTTTATAGTAGTCTTGTAAAAAATTTTGCAATTAAATCAACAGCAATTTAGAACTTTTCTGTAAAAATAAAAACTTGAAAAATTGTGTAAAATGAAAACAAAACACTTTTTGTTATGGTTTTTTTAAAACTTTTGTATATCTCAAGTTTGTAGTGACGTAGCGATTTAAAAAAAAATAAAATGTTCTTATAAAAAAACTATATTTAAATAACAATCAAAATTAAAAATAATGCAAAAAGTTAAAGATTTGCACTTATAGTGACATAACTCTTATTTTATAAGTTTTTTTATGTACATTAAGAAAATAAATAAAAGAGAGTTGTTTTAACAGATGATAGTCATAAAGGTTTTAAAGTTTAAACTGATAGAAAATGAAGCTATTTTAATTTAAATACTTTATTTTTTAGGCTTATTTTGCCAACCCAACTAAAAGTTATAATAATGCCTATTAATAATTTACTATAATACCATAGTGTTATTTTAAACTGGTAAAAACAATACATGCTAAATTCAAAGTCTATAAAAGATTTCCATTTATGTTAAAGATACATGCATATTAAATGGTTCAATGTCCAATGTTAGAATAATTAAAACTTACTTATTTAAAGGGAAATGTTTTTAAATTTGTTATACAACGTTTTTATACAATTATTACAACACTAAAGGCAAAACAATGTTTGAATTAAAAAAAATGGTAATTAAATAATGAAAATGTTTAACGTTCACTTGAAACTGACTTTCTGCGAACTTTGTAAAATTACCGAGGATTACAAATATTCATTCGTAAAACACGGTAGTTTTACAAGTTACGCTTAAAAATAAACAATTTATTTTTATACTTTTCGATTAAATGCTGTTTTTAAACGTTTTAACAAACAATTTTTAATTTAACCCTACTATTGGTAGTCTTATAAGATGAATATACCTTAGGTTTTAGAGATTTGGTTTACATATTTAAGTTTTTGTTACTGAGTAGTTTTACGTGTAAAACAGCAACATTAGTGATTTTTACATATAAATTAACTTAACTAAAGTTAAAAGTTTCTAAAATTTTTATTGGCGTGAGGATTTATATAAAGTAGTATTTCATACATAAAATTTAAATATAATAAAGCAATCTCGGTTAGTAAATATTGTGATGGTTAAGTTAACTTTGAACTGGTGTAAACCAGTATGTATTATACCAGAAGTTTAAAACAATCTTTTCAGCGGGTAGTACTGTAATTAAAGATTTTATACATAGAATGATATTATCGTCAAAAAATCGTAGCTAATAGAAAGCTGAAAGCGACACTAAAGTTTAAACTGGTGTGCAACAAAACTTTATGCAGAAGTGTTTTTAAATAGTCAGCCTTTCTTACTTTTTAAAGACTAGTATAACAACTTAAGATGTTTTTGTTTTTGTGGTTGAAGCGCTTTAGCAAAACCAGGTGCTTAAAAACAAAAATTGTAATAAAAATTCTTTTTAATTTAAACAATTAAAGCTTAATTTAAACTTCTTTATAAACGTCATCTATTAGCTTTACAAAACTTCTGTTAGTATGTATTTTTTTTGGTTGTGAACAATATATGTACGGAACATAAAATATACAATGCTAAACTTTAAAGCAAAAAACGACTAAATTGACACAGTTTAAACACTCAAATTAACTTTAAAAAAAAGTATAATTAACTCATGAAGTATAAAAAAATCCTTATCAATTTTCATTTAAGTTTTAAAAATAGCACAATATACATTTTAACTTTAAAGTTTATAATAACAAGTACTATTTTTAAATTATTTCAGAAAATCATTTATCATGTTCAGTTTCTATCAAACTATAACACTTCTTCAGACATTTAAGTTAGTTTTATCTATCTACTGAGCTAGTTTACTTTAATCAGACTAGAATTTTACCTTTAAGGACTATTTAATGTGTTTAAGTCTTCTTCAGCTTCTTAGGCTAATAGCGTAGAAGGTTTATTACAAGTTTTAATACATTTTAAATAATACGATACTAAATAAGAATCTATATTGATGATATAACATAAACATATATGATTTTGACACTATTAAAGCTTATCTAGTAATAAAATAAAAATAAACTGGTATGTGCAAGTTCGAAACAAAAATAAATTGTAGAGATGTTGTAAAAGTTAGGAGCGAAACATGTTCATTTTAAAATATTGAGTCAAACAGTTTTACTCTTTAAAAGTTAATTACGTCGTTAAAACCTTAAATTTATAGAACTCAAATGTTTTCTGAAATTTTTTTGTTTTGTTAATAAAATTTTCATTAATTCACAGTTGGATTAACAATTAGCTAAATAAATTTTAAAAATATTGTTCTAAAGTAGTGCTTAAAATTGATTTTGTAGTTTTTTTAAGTAATAGTATGACATAGTAAGTTAAGTATAAACTTTAAAAAATAATTGAAAAGTTGCCTTAAAACTGCTATACGGTTAATACTATACTGTTACAAGTTTAAAATAAAGAAAGCTTAGAAAATACAAAAGGCTTTTTTTTTTATTAAAGGTCTATTTTTATTAAGTTGTATTATTTTGGTCAGTTGAGCGGTTTAAGTAAATTTGTTAAAATAATTCAAAAAAAACTTTGTTTTGTATTTTGATCACAATTATTAAATACAATTTTAACTTATAGTGAAAATAAATCAGCAAAGTAAGGTTCAAAATTATGACTAAAACCGATAACTTAAACTTAATAAAAATAGCTTTTATGCATTTTTTTTGTTATTGTAAAGGTACGAACTTAACATACTTTTCAAAAACCATTAACTTCTTTAACTTGTTAGACAATTTTAGTTTATAAATTACTTTCAAGTCTTTTAATACCAACGTATTTTTTACAAATTTATAATAAAAATAAATTTAACAGTAATGAGAATATTACTTTTTTTTAACTATATTAAATTATTTCATGGCTTAACAAATAATGTCTAGTAGTTTGGATAATTTGATTTAAAAAAAAAAATTCCTTAGTAACAAATTATTATTTTTAAGTTAAATCTTTAAAACTACGGCGGCCTTATATTATTTATTTTAAAATATATTATTTAAACAAATTTGTTTGACATGTTTGTTTGTCAACCTTTTTTTATTTAAAAGATTATATAGGTTAAAAGGCTTTCTACAAAAGTATATTTTTTCTGTTATAAAAATATGATTTATCAATAAACCAAAACTTAACTTAGTTAAGTAAATTTACAAACATACTCTTAAGTAAAATGATTAAGGGCATAAGTGTTATTTTATACTTTGTCATAACATAATTTTACATAATTCTTCTTTTAAACTTTAAAGTTGCACTCGGTATTACTTATTTAGTGCTTTACATTTAAAACGCTACTAACAGCTGGGTAAACATAAAGATTATATATTAATATTGTTGTTATAATTAAACAAAATAAAATAATTATTTCACAAACTTAAACGCATATCGGTAATACAAACCCTAATTGTATGTTATCTAACACTATAATGGCATACGTAATCCAAGCACTTTAAAGCTTAATAATTTTTTGGATCGTTATACTGGCCTTTCACCAGTTCAAATTAAACGCTTTCCAAATTCGTTATTGAAAGTTAAAAAAGCTCTCAATTTATTTTTGTTTTATAAGAAAATTCTACTTTTTGTTAATCTTTATGTCACTACAAATTTTATGTGTAACAAATTTTGTTCCGAATTTTTATAAAATATTTGTAAATTTTTAGTAAAAAATTTGCATAGTAACTAAAATAATCACTAAAGTAAAAGTTTTACTCAAAATTATTTTTTAACTTTTTTTTTTCTGAAAAAACTTAGAGTTGAATTAATTAAAAAACAAAAGCAAATCAAACTATGCACAAACTAGGCTAAAACAAATCTATGATATCTAAGTTTTTTTTTTCTTTAAACACTACCAATAGTCGAGTTAAACTAAAGATTGTTTATTAAAACGTTTAAAAACAGCAACTTTTTGTAAAAAAATAACAAGAAATTGTTTATTTTTATTAGACAGCCAAGTTAAGGTAAAAGTTTATTAGTATTATTATTTTGTTTAACTTAAAATTATTTCACTTTTAGTATTGTAACAATTGCATAAAATTTGTATAACCAATTTCTAAGTATTACGATTTAAATAGAAAGGAATTTAACTTTAGTATTTCGAATCTTGTCACTTTCATTAACTCTTTTTATAATATTTTAACACATAATGTCTCTAAAATTTCTGAATTTGAAAAACTGTAGAGTATTATATATATGTTTATATATATCTTATTATAAAAATTCAATTAAGCTCTTAAAAGTTCTCTTTAAAATAACATTCGACAAAATATTTCGAAATTAGTTTTTAACAAAAGGAAATACTTTAAAACAATAACAATTTAAAAAATAATTCTAAACTTATTAACATCAGTAAATAGAAAGTTTACTCATTAAAATATTCACTATGACGTTTCTTTTTAGATTTTATATCTTTTGTAGTTCTTTTTATTTTATTAAGACACTTCTGTAATAAAACAATTTAAAAACATTTTTTACAACTTTACATAGCTATGTAAACTTTGAAACAATAATTATTTTGAATAAATGTCTTTTTTAGCTTCATGGCGTAACTTTATCCTAACACAAGCTATGAAAAAGCTAGAATGTAAAAATAGAAGTATATATATCTTTAGCAGTCTAGAATCTTACCTATAAAATTTTCAAAGTTAAGGTATAAAACATTTAGCTTACCTTTTTAACTGCTACATTACCGTTAACATAGATTGGATTTAGTTATTTAATATATACTATTTTGTACCAGTCGAAATTTAGCTGTGAAATTCATAGTATTTATCTGACAAAACTGCTTTATATTATACTTGATTTTTAAGAAAATTTAGCTTTTTATTATATATTACATCAATGCAAACTTTAGATGATCGAAATTTTTAAAATTTTTTTAATAATTTTGAATTTTTGTATACCAATTAAAAACAACATGCTTTATTGTTTTGCAAAAATAAATAAATCTTTAATGCAAACGACAGCTTTAAACAAAGTTTTAACTTTTAATTGTTTTTAAAAATCAAAGTTTGATTTTTGCCTAAAAATGTTAACATGGTTTTACAAAAGTTCAAAGTAAAATTAACGTATAACAAATTACTTTTTTTTTTATTACAAGTTAAATTTGAACTGGGTTAAAGTTTTTTTATTTACTTTATTTATATTAAAACATACAAAAAAGCAGTAAAATGAGTATACAATTGTACCGGTTTAACTTTTATTAAATAATAGTTACACTTTTTTCTTAGAATTTAATGATTCAAGGTGTTGCGTATTTAAAGTAATTTATTAACTAATACATTTTTGCCGCTAGTTCAGTTAGAATAAATATTATGTATTGTTGTTGAAACAAGTTTTAGTTTTGTTGAACGAGCGTAATTAAATGAATCTTACATTTTAAATACATTTAGTTATAATACATACTACAAAGTATACTAAAAAACAATATCCTTGCATATAGTAACAAATTAACAAAATTTTTGTAGTATAGGTGTTGACTTGTGTTAAATAAAACAAGTTTCATTATAACGTGTTTTAGTATTGTAATCGAATTACAATACTAAAACGTTTTTACAAGGTTATAAAAAAATTTAAACACAAAGGATCTTTTACTTGTCCCAGTCAAAATAAAATTAACTATGTATAATGTAGGCAAAAAGAACCTGAAAAAGTTTTAGAATTTAATATAGAGTAACTTAACTGAAAAACATAATGTTATAGCTTATAAAAGTTTCTAAATAATAATTTTACTATTAGTAAATATTGGTATTGGTTCAATATAAAAAAGTAAAAAGTTTATGATTACTTTTTTCTTTTAACGATTAACTATTTAATTATAACATACAAAGCTACGTTGGCCTGCAATGTTTGTTATAAAAGTTATAATGACTGAAGATACCTGTCTAAAATAATTATTGTGATCGACACCCTATACTGTTTTTCTTTAAGTTTGTTAACTTAAAATGCTAAAGTAACAAGCTATGCTTTAACTTTACAAACAGTTAAATAATACTCGGGTACAACAAAACTTATATTTCATTCAATATATTTTTTTCTGGTTTCTTATGACAACTAACGACTGTATCAAGATTGTAAATAAATTATTTTATTTTTATTTTATGCGTAAATTTTTATTTTTAATACTCGTTACGTCAATAGATAAATCAATTAGGGTACCATAAAGCTTATTATTAAGCAATGTAATTTTTATAAATTTATGTAGTTTTTATCACTTTTTGTAAGTTTTCTTGAATTTTCAGTGTTTTTAACAAGATTTATTAACAAGTTATATACTTAATATAAATAAATATCAGTAATAATTTAAAACGAAGAAGTTACTTATACTAAATTATGAAGGTATAAAATAAGACACTTTTGTAGCGGTATTAGTTGTACAGTAAAATTATACTAGTTTTTCACAAGTTTAAAATAAAGAAGTTATTCTCTAAACCCTCCATATTATTTTTAAAAATATAGTTATAATTTTAGTGTAAAATTATAACTTTACACCAGTTCAAATTTTAGAGAATGTAACAAGGACAATTATTTACCTACATTTGTTTTTTTGTTTTATATAACAAAATTACTTTGTTTTAATTGTTATGTCAATACAAATTTAAAATGAATCAACTTCGTGGTTTTTTTATTTTAGTGATGTTAAATTTGTATTAGAAAGATGTATAATTTGATTTTTTAATAGAAATACTAATTAGAAGGTTTTATAATACCAAAAAATTTTAGTTGGGTAGTTATCTTGTTTTGTTGTTTTTTTTTATAAATTTAATATTCGATTTTAGTCACCTAATGCGAATCTATGCACTTGTTTGAAAAAATTGAACAATTTTTGTTTGAAAAAATCGAAACATTTTTTCAAAGTAGTTTAAAAACATTTCACATTCATTTATGTTTCACATCCATTTGAAAATTTTTACAAACACAATCTTAATCTAACTGTAAGACAACATTAGTGCAAGTTTAAAACATTTTATTTCATATACTTACATAACTGTTTTAAATATAAACTTTAAACTTGAACTCGCGAGAGACTATATATTAGTTAGTTCTTTCATTTCAAAATGATTTTATTGTCTGGATAAGGTTGAAGATTGTCTTATAAAAATTTTTTGTTTTTACTTTTCTTATGGATAAATAAAATAAATAGATTGTAACATAAACTTAAACGCATTCTAGTAAAACATATTAAATAGTGCAGTTTACTCAAACAACATAAAGTAAGTATATTAGTAAAGTACCTAACAAAGTTAATTTATTGTATATAAAACTTTTACTGGTATTTCACCAGTTCAAAATGAAAGTTACAAACTTTTTAGTTTAAAATAAAAATCTTTTAATTTATAAATATTTTATAAGAAGGTGTTATTTTTTAATAATCTTTACGTCACTAAAATATTAGATTATAAATTTTTTATTCAAAATTTCATTTGTATAGTATTGTTTTAATTACTAATTACATATTTAAGAAAAATAATTTTACAACAAAATTAATAAGTATAATTTTTGAACAAAAAATAAAGTTAAATTACATTTTGTGTTTACTTGTTTTTATCAAACTGTAAGAAATATATAAAGCTTAATACTTATATAAAAGACTAATGTTTTTCTATAATCTAGACACAATAAACCAAAAAAATAAACTTTAATATACTTTAATTGTTTTAATTACTTTCATTAATTTTGTTTGAAATACAAGATTTTTTTTTTTAAATCAATAATAAAACAAGCATACTTAACCATTACTCTAAGTACATAAAAATATTTACCAAACAAGAAATCTATGTGAATTAAACTATGTGAATTTGTTTTTAACAATCTTAAGCAAAAGCTTGATCTTTTATATTAACATAATCTAATTAGAACTATTTGTTCTTTTTTTATAAATATATGGTTTGTTAACCTTTTAAGGATTTAAACACAACAATTTGACATTAAAATTTTGTTTACAAACGTTTCACTTGATGAAGTGTTGAATATTTGTTTAGATCAGTTGTACAACTCTGACTTACTTCCGCCTCCTTTCCCAAGGTCTGTTTGCAATGTTATGTATGGCCACGAAGAACGTACAATTTAGTTTTAATAATCTCATGTTTCGTCAAATTGACGGCGTAGTGATGGGAAGCCCTTTAAGCCCTATTCTTGCTACATTTTTGTTGGTCATTAGGAAATCAATCTTCTATCGTTAGATAACAGTAAGCCACTTGTGTATTAGCAGAAAAGTAAGTCTAGTAAATATATGGTTCTAGAAAAGTTATAAAAATAGGCAATGTTTTATGAATTAATAAAAATATATAACAATTACAAAAACTGTTTTTATGTTTAAACCTAAAATGCTTTATAAACAAAAGTAAAACACTTACTTAAATTTGAAAGCTAAATATTTCAGAAAAATTCTACATACTTTATTAAGGTCAAATATGATTTCAAATTAAAACCTTGTTTTAAAAACATATTTTATAACTTTTTCACTAGCTTTCATTATCTATAAATTTATACTAAATCTTTGTTTTATCTTCAAATCTACTTAGTTTCAATGTTTTTACTAAATTTGTGTCATACAAAAAGTTCTTTTTACTCTAACATTAAATTTTTACTTATTAAGTGTCATCGACAAAGTACATCTTTTGTGTAACTCTAATAAAAAAATAACTAAGATCTAAAATTTTGGTTATAAATAACAAATGACACAGTTTTGTTTTTCTTGATTAAAATCAAGTATTTTCATATACTAGTATTTTATTTAGTTAAGTTAAAAATATATTATTTAATAAAAATTTTTGAAAGGTTATTAAACACACAATAACTAAGTTTGTGTTTTAAAATAATGTATATTTATAGTTTTTCTACTGAACTTGATTACTTGCAATTCAAAAGTATTTAAAAAAAAAATCTAAATTTAGTTCATCTTATCAATTTCACAAACATAATCTTAATTTAACTGTAAAATAACATTAGTAATATGTAACTTTTTCTTATATAATATTTTAATTTGAGTATCAACCGTACAATTTTTGAAATTAAGCATGCCGGCAGAGAAGTTGCAAACTATTTACCTTCTACATTCTACTTAAAGTTAGTTAATCAAAATAGCATTATCTGCTTATAACTTGTTAAGTTTTTAAAAATTTTAAAAATTATTAAATATCTTTGGCAATTTGCGTTGCCTGTGTAAAAAAAATTGCTTTGTTTATAAAAACTATTTGAATAATTTTCGATGTAAGTTAGAGTTTGTAGAAGGTTTTAAACAAAGCTAAGAGAAAGAAGGTATTTAGTGTTTAAAAATTATAAAAAGTTAGATGTATAACAAAAATTTGTGCAAAACAATACAAAATTCAAAAATAATGTGGATAAAAAAAAAGAATATTAAATGTAGTAAAATTTAACTAGAACCATATGAATTTTTTTAGTATTTGACTATCTTCTTCTTCTTCTTCCTCTTTATCACCTTCACCTTCAAAAAGGACCCTCTTGAGATCTATGGAGGGAATTTCCCGCTCTTGTTTTTTATAGGCTTTTTGTTTCCAAAGTACCTCAGTACTGTTTCTTACACAAACGGCTCCGAAGAGAAGAAATAATGTTTTGCTCATGTGTCGCTGTCTTGCATGTTTTTTGTTAAAAAAGTCGAAGTTTAAAGTTTCTTTTTAATGCCTTTGATATGATAATTCTTTTTTTTTTAAATTAAGCTTGTTTTACTATTGATTTTGTTACAGTTTTTTTAATGATTACCTTTCTTTGTTTTTTTTTACTGCATAATGCTTGCATTTGTTGTTTGCAAGTGAAGTCAATAAAGTAATCTGGGCTAAAAGATTATTTGTTTTGTATAATTAAATTCAATTACTGAAGTTTAATTATTTGCTAAACTTTGGGAAACCCAGATCTACAGTTTTACTGTAAAGTAAATAATACTAAATACAATTTTTAAAGTTTTCACGAAACAATTGATCAAAATTAGTACCTGTCGAACTTAGACAGTTGCCTTTTAGACTATAACACTTTTTTAAACAGTAAATTCAATTTTAAGTTAACAGTAGAGCTAGATCAGACTAGTATTTTTCCTTTAAGTATTGTTTATCGTTTATAAGTCTTCTTAAGCTGTCTATGTTAATAGCGTAGATAGGATTTACTACAAGTTTGAATACAGCTTGATATAGTATGTGACCAAAGTTTAAATTTATTACAAACTAAAACAAACAAATTGCTAATGTAAACATATACTTGCATGAGATAATAATAAAATAAAACATTCATGTTAGTAAAAATATATACTATTTTTATAAAAGTTCAAAATATCAATCTTATATTGTAGTTAATTTGATATCAAAATTGTTTAACTATATTTCGTTTTATTTTAAAATTCTACTTTCTAAAAATCGTTGCGTCACCACATAATTCAGCTGTTTTAGTTTTTAAAGTCAACTTTAAAAGTCAAAGATCTAAATCGTTTTTATTATTCAAATTAATTTATTTTAGAAAATTACCATTACTCTAAGTTCAGCATCTGTTTAAGCGAGTAATCTTTAACTTTTCTGTTTTATAGAATTTAAAAAAAAACTAAGCTTTTAATTTCTTTTAATAATAAATGTCATGATATTTTGTTTTCTTTTTTAATAAGCATAATATTTAAATTATCATTTTTTGTTGAAAAAAAAATTAAAATAGTTTAATCAAACAAATTTGTTTCACAGGTTTTTTTAACAACCTCTTTTTCTAACTAAATTTTTGTAGGTTAAAAAGCTTTCTACAAAGATATATTTTTTCTCTTATAAAGTTATAAATTATTTATAAACCAAAAGTTAACTTATTTAAGTAATTTTACAAACAAACTCTTACGTAAACTGATAAAGTGTTATTTCATACTTTGTCATAACATAGTTTTACATTATTCTTCTTAATTATAAACTTTAAAGCAGCACTCGCTATCACTTATTTAGTGCTTTAAATTTAAAACGCTACTAACAGCTGGGTAAAAATAAAGACTATATATAAATATTTTTTTGTTATAATTAAACATAACAAAATAATTATTTTACAAACCTAAACGCAAATCTTTAATACAAACCGAAATTATAAGTTATTCAGCCTATATGGCAAATGTAATCAAAGCATTCTGAAACTTAATTACATTTTAAATTTTTTTACTGGCCTCACACCAGTTTAAATTAAACACTAACCAAATCTGGTATTAATAGTTAAAACAGCTATCAGTTTATTTCTGTTTTATAAGAAATTTCTACTTATTGTTAATCGTTACGTCACCAGAAATATTAGGTTTAACAAATTTTTATGCGAATTTTTATAAAAAATAGTTGTCAATTTTTAGAAAGAAATTTACATAAATTTACAGTAGCTAAACTAATCACAAAAGTAAAAGTTTTAATCCAAACTCTTTTTTAAGCTGCATTTGAAGTAATTATTGAACTATATTTTATTCGTTTTAAAACTAAAGCTAATTTAATTAAAAGACAAAATCAAATCGAACGCCATAGTACAAAATAGCCTAAAAAAAACTATAAAATTTAAGTTTTTCTTTTCATTTTAAAGACTACCAATAGTCGGGTTAAACTAATGTTTGTTTATTAATACGTTTAAAAACAGCAATTTTTTGCAAAAGGTGACAATAAATTGTTATTTTTAAGCATAAATTTTAAAACTGCCTAGTTTGCTTACAGTCTTCAATTATTTTAAAAATTCTTTAGATAGCCAGGTTGAAGTAAAAAGTCCTTATCATTATATTATATAACTTGAAATTGTTTCAGCTTTAGTGTTGTAACAATTGCATAAAAATTTGTATAAAAAATTTAAAAAAATACGATTAAAATAAGAAAGATTTTAACTTTAGTGTTTTAAATACATCTAAACAACTTTACAAAATCACGTGTCTATAACATGATTGAAAATCTTTTATAGATTTAGAATTTAGGATATACAGTTTTTTTTAACAATTTAACTATCAAAGCAACAATTTTAATTTTTTAATAATCGTCACGTCAACGAAAACTTAAAAATGTATAAATATTTAAGCAAAGTTTTGATCAATTGTTATTAAATTTCTCAACACTAAATTTGCAGAAAATTACCGTAGAAAACATAAACTGTAAGAATAAAACACTTATTAGGTTAAAACTGTAAGATTAAATAAACTGAAAATATCATATTAACTTAAATAAATCTGGTTAGTTATATAATTGTTACAAACAAATAATAGTTTTGAGTTTTTTTTATTAATGGCTAAACATTAAACCTATTAACAGCTAAAAATAGCGGGTGTTTATTTAAATGTTAAAATCAAATAATAACTGTTTAAATAATTAAGAACATTACCTAATTAAATTTTTAACAGTTAAACATATGTGTCTTATAACGAAGTTTGTTTTTATAACCAAATTATTATATACAAATTACGTACATATTACTAACAAATTAATATGTTTATTTTACCTTTATAATATAGTTAATAATGGTTAATGCCAGTTAGAGTTTCAATATAATAATAAAAATCTTACTGTTAGAATATATGTTCATACGATTATTTAATCAAGAAAGACATCTAATATTTTTGAAACATTAGACGTTAAACAACATTATTTTAACACATAATATTATCTACCAAATACAGTTTATTAAAAGTATTAAATTGTACTTAAATTTATTTATCATGTGTTTATAGGTTAAAATACGTCGCTCAATTAAATACACAAAATTTTAAATATAGTTACACTCATAAAGCCTATTCTAAGCTTGTTTGAAAAAACGTCCTTAGCTCCATTTCAAAACTTCTTCTTAATATATTTTGTGATTTAATCACAACAACTTTACTTATTATAAATATTATAAATAACAACTAAAGTATTTGATTACATTACTTTAATAAAATTAGTTTAACATTTTTAAATACCATCTTGAACCTATAAAGTAAAACTACTTTTTTCTGTCAAAAATTACTTCAAGTTTTTTAAACAGTATCGTGTAGAGTTTTATTTAATAAAATATTTTAGAAACAAATATATTTTTACATTAATTCACAACATTATTGATCTAATCTAGTTCCTGTCAAACTATTTTTGTCTTATTTTGACTGTGATACTTATTCTTTTTAAATGTTCAGTGAAAAACAACAAGTTGTGGCTCACCGACAATCCTATTTAAAGTTTTTCAAATCACAATTAAGCATTGTTTATCATTTACAAGTGTTCTACAGCTGTCTAAGCTAATGACATAAATTATTTCTACTATATGTTAAAATTATTTCAATTTTTTTTTTATAAATATAAGTTACTCCATTTACATAATAAAAGCTCATAATGTTTTAATTTTTCAGTCAAATAAAAGGAATGTATAGTATACCATTTTAAAATAGAACAATATTACAGGAATTTGTTAATATCTTGTTAGATAATTCCGTCTATTTATGAAGTTATATAAAAATGTTGAACTATATTTTGATAATTACGTCACCTCAAACTTTAAATGCATAAAAAAAAAATTTACTGAAAAAAAGTTGTTTTGTACATGAAATTTACATGTTTACTGGTGATTTAATAATCAGCGAGTAAGTTTAAAAGTTTATGATTAGAAAAATAACTTAAACTACAATAAATATATTAGTTTTCTTGTATTTGTAAAGTAAATGTAGTTTTTTATCGAAGAAAATGCTAAATATAGTTTTAGTACCTAAGAAAAAGCTCGATAAACTTAAGTCTAAAAACTACTGGAAGTTTGGTTATTAATACTAACAAGGTTTTTATAAGGTTTAAATGAAATATGTTTAAACAATTACACAGAATCTTTTTATTTTTCTGACGTTTTCAAATTAATTTAGTACTAATTTTGCGAACCAAGCTAAAGTTTAAGTATTTAATTCAAATTAACTTAAGAAAATATACTAAATCTTGTAGTTTTTGAAATATTTATCATTAGGTTTAATAATGGTTAAGTAAAGATTTTACTTCCAAAACTAATTTTTATTAATAAGCAGTTTTAAAAATTTCACTACAGTTATCTCTCGCGAATCTACGCACTTTGTTGAACACGTATAATTAAATTTCAATATTTACGATATAAAAAATAAAGTTTGTTTTTATAACCGCCGCAAACTCATTAAAAAGGGTTATTTATACTGGTTTATACCTGTTTAAATTTTAACGCAAAGCAATGTTTTTATACATCATTATGATATTAGGTATATTTATTTATTTAGTATTTACTTTATAAAAAAATTTAACTTTTCAATACTAGTTATGTCATAAAAACGTCATAAATAGTATGCAAACTAAAGTTTGTGTGTAAATTTTATAAGCTTGGCTGAATAAAATAAAAAGGACGACTAAAGTAGTCATACATATATTTTTATTGTTTCTGCTGTATAATTATTGTTACACTCATTATATCTTTTTTTAGCTTTATGACGTAACTTTAACCTATCACAAGCTATAACAAAGCTAGAATGTAAAAATAGAAACATATATATCTTTAACAGTCTAGAATCTTACCTAATAAAATATTAAAAGTTAATGTATAAAACATTAAGTTTATTTTTTGAACTGCTACATTACCGTTAACAGAGATTGATTTTAAGTTTTATATTTTATACTGGATTATACCAGTTAAAATTTAGCTCTAAGGCAAGTGGCATTTAGTTGACAAAACTGCTTTATTTTATACTTAGTTTATAAGAAAGTTAAACTTTTTATTATAAGTTACGTCACTGCAAACTTAAGATGAATAGAGTTTTGAGAATTATTTTATATTTTTGAACTTTTGTAAACCAATTATAATAACATCATTGAGTTTTTTAATAAAGAAACGTTTAATGCAAACGACGGATTTTAACAAAGTTTTAACTTTCAATTGTTATTAAAAATCAAAGTTTGATTTTTGCCTAAAAATGCTAACATGGTTTTACTAAAATTTAAAGTAAAGTTAAGTATTAACAAATGACTTCTTTTTCTATTTATTACAAATTAAATATGAACTGGGTTAAAGTTTTTTATTTAGTATATTTATACAAAAAACATACAAAAAGCAGTAAAATGAGTACAATTTTGTACTCAATTAACTCTTATTAAATAGTAGCTACACTTTTATTTATTTAGAGTTTAATAATTTAAGGTGTTGTGTGTTTAAGGCTATTTCTTAACTAATTCGTTACTGCTGCTTGTTCGGTTAGAATAAATATTATGTGTTATTGTTAAAACAAGTTTTAGTTTTGTTAAACCAGCGTAATTATATGTATCTTACATTTTAAATACAATTAGTGATAAAACATACTACAAAGTACTAAAAAACAATATCCTTGCATATAGTTGAAATATAATAACATAAAATTTTTCTAGCTCTATGAAATATATACTCGCTTTTTACTAAAGAAAGACTTTATTATGTTATACTATATTTGCTTCAATTATGTTTATTTTGTAAAAAACTAAAATTTTTACTTATCATTCATCCCTTTTAAAAATTTAATTTTTTAAGCATTAATTATCTGATGAAATTTGTTATTTTTGTACAGGAAATTCACTTGAATTTACTTGAATTATAATTTTAACAAGTGGAGAGTAAGTGTAAAAGTAGTATTCAAAAAATGTTAGTTTTGTTGCGCTTGTATTATAGTTATGTAACTTTATATTAGTGAAAATTAGCAAAGTTGTAGTAGTATAGGTGTTGTCTTGTTTAAAAAAAAAAAACAAGTTTAAACATAACTTTGTAATTGAGTTACAAAACTAACACGTATTTAAATATTTAAAAAAAAATTAACAAGAAGCGTCTTTTACTTGTCCTTGTATAATTGGAATTTTATAAGATAGACAAGATAAACCTAAAAAGTTTAAGCATTTGGTATACTGTAAATAAAATGAAAAACTAAATCATATAGCTTATAAACGTATATTAATATTACTTCTAGTAAAGATTGGTTCTAGTTTGATAAAAAAAGTTTAAAATTTTTAAATTGCTTCTCTCTTTTAACAATTTCACATTCTATAAGTAAAAAACTACGGTGGCCTGCAATGTTTGTTTTATTTCGACTCTTTAGTTATAAATTACTACATACACCTAGCAAAGTTATTGACACTCTCTACTTTTTTTTAAGTTTGTTAACTTAAAAAGCTAAAGTATCAAGCTATGCTTCAATATATTTTCTTGTTTTGAATATTAACTCACTAAAATGTTATACGAAAAATGACAGCTTACACGTAAATTGAATTAATGTTAAATGCAACAACGATTTTACTCAATAAAATAAATGAAAAGTTTTACACATAGATAACTTATAATCGGGTTCAATAGAGCTTATGATTTATATTATATAACTTAATTTGTTTTTACCAGTTCAAAATGACAACTAAACTGCTATACCTATACTATTAATAAATTATTGTAATTAACTTTTATTTTAAGCACAAGTTTTACTTTTCAATACTCATTTACGTCAGTAGATAAATCAAACTAAGCTTCTATAAATCTTATTGTGCATTAAATAATATATTTTTCAAAAATTTATGTAATTTCTATCACTTTTTCTAAGTTTTCTAGATTTCCAGGATTTTTTTACAAAAAACAAGAAATGCTACCATAAGTTTTTCTTTATTTTTTTTTAATTTTTCATAATGTGTTTGCGTGAAAATTAACCACATGTAATAAAAATTAGCTTAAAACACCAAGGTCGATTTTTATTGATCTCATACAATTTGCCATGGGGTAGTTTTTTAAATTGATTTAGCCGAGGTGAAAGCTTTTTTAATGATCATAAATTTTGCACAGGTTGTTTTTTTGATATTTCCTAAACACTTTTTTTTAAGTCATAAAAAAGTAGCTGAAAAAAAAGCACCTTTGTATTTCAAGTACTATTGAGCCTATTAATATTCAGGCTTCTGACAAATATCTTTTAAAAAGAATCTAACAAAAACTTTAAGATCAAAAAGTATATAGTCAGTTTAAACATGCAACAAATATTAGATTTTACAAAATTAAATATTATATTAGTCATTTAAGTTTTAAAGTTTTCACAAAAACTATTTATAAAAAAACAAGAATTTACAAGAACAAAGAAAACCAGATACTTATAAATGTAAAAATTTAAATGATAAAAGATGATCTAAAATAACTAAAACTTACAATTAGGACAACTTTAACTTATCTATTATTTAATCATGTAGAAAGTGCATAAATTATAAAGTCGATTGCAAAAACTTTGTTTACTTTTATTGATTCATTTAAAAACCTATTATGAGCTCATAGTACAAATTTAATTAACAAATCTTAACACTTAAAACCTCTTTATAAAAAGTGTGATAAATTTTGCTTACATGAGTCAAAAATTAAAGTAATAAAAATAATTAAAAATGTATGAGTAAGAACATAAGTTAAACAATATTTGAAAACGTATAATAAAGATCAAAGTAATATAGTTCAAAAAATTTATAATACTACTAAAATTTATTTCTAATTTAAAGAAATCAGTCAAAAGTTTTATAACGTATACCAAGTTTAGTTTTTAGTTAGTTCTAGTTAATTAGCTAAATATCCTTTAAAAAGGACATATTAGTTTTAGGTATAATACATACTGGCATATACCAGTTAAAATTTTCACAGAGAAAAAATGACAGTTTGTTTGCTGAAAATACTTTAATTTATGATTAGTTTAAAAGAAAGTTTAATTTTCTAGGAATAGTTACGTCAATGCAAACTTTAGAAGAAAAACAATTATAAAATTACACCTTGTTTTTTAACGAACTGTTTACTAACTAACATAACCGAGCTTGTTTTCTTCTTTAAAAATAAATTTTTAAATCAAACAAAAGCTTCAGATTTGATTTTGTTTAGACTTGTTTTTTTAAAAAAGAATTTACCTATCCCTTAAATCCTAAAATGCTTTGAATATAGTTAAATAAAACTAAGACAAAAAAAGGAACTTATGTTCGCCTGGTGACAAAAAAACTTAGCATCGTATTTAAAATATTTATTTAAAAGATAGAAATTAAAAGTATTTTTACAAAAAGTACAAAAATTGTCTCAATTTGACTGTGAGTAAATAATGGTGCTGTTTTGATTTTATTTAGTAATAATTTTCTTCTTCTTTTTTGGCATAACCTTTTTAGCATGGCTCGAAAAAAATTTTTCTTATTAATTCCGGTCCTTTACTTAAAAAAAAGCTTTAATAAAGTTTAGATTATTTGTTATCAATATACATGTTTTTACTTTTATTGTGTTCATAATAGTATGAACAAATTGAATAGTTAATGTAAATAAATTTAGTTGTCAAGTAAAGAGAATAAGTTTTTGAGTATATAATAAATAAGAATAAAGTGGTAATTATTATCATTGATTACAGTTCTAAAATGTGAAACCAGCATAATTAGATATATCACACAATCTAAATTATTTTTGAATTAATACAAACTACAAAGTACTAAAACATCAGTATACATGCATATTGTAATAAATAACTTTAAATAAAAATTATTTTAATCATAGTTGTTTTGAAAAATTTTACATCAAAACTATTTAAACATGATTAAAGAAAAACTATTTAATGCTATTATACTAATCTTTAAAATTAAAAAAAAAGCTGATTAAAAAAAAAAACTTTCTGTATAAGTTCTTGTTTTACACCAGTTCAAACTACAGCGTTGCTTTCACCTATCTTTAGTTAAGATTTATTTAATATATCTTTCTTCTACGTATAACATCTTACTTTATTTTAATCGTCACGTCAATACAAACTTAAGATGTAAGAATTTTTTTAAACTTATTGTACAAGTGTTGTGTTTTAATATATAAACTCGTTTTATTTGCTGTTGTAAAGGCAAAAATAATTGAATGGTTTTATGTAAAACAAAACTTATGCAAGTGTTGATATTGTTATGCTGTAATTTATTTTTTGTTTAAAAGAAAATACGACATATTTCTTAAATCTACTAATTTATAAAATTCAATTTTGTTAATCATAAAATATACAAATAAAATAGATAATAACTATTTGAAAGGTAATTAAATACTAAGCAAATTAAAACATGGTTCAACTTAAGTGTTGAAACTAGAAAAATAAAATCTAAAATTGTTAAACTAATCTTTTAAATTAAAAAAAGGCTAACTTTCAAAATAAACAAATAAATTATTTCGTTTGTTTAGTTTTACGACTGATCATTAAATCTATAATCATTAAGCTTACAAAATAAAGTTTGAATAACAATAACTTGCTTTAAGAACAAATAATCTTAAATAATTAATAATTTAGAAGTTATGATACAAAACACAGACCGCTACAAAGACTATTGTTGTTTTCATAGTAAAATTTATACCAGTTAAACCAGTTCAAATTTAAAAACAACATTCCCACTACTCTTCGCCAAGATTGTTTTGATTTATTTTTGTTTTTTGTATAACATCTTACTTTGTTTTCGTTGTTGCGTCAATATTAGTTTAATAAACAATCCAATAAAAGAATACGTATAAAAAGGAAAGAAACAATTTATTAATTTGTCTATTTTAATTTTGTACTTTACTTAAAAATACGTACAAATCAATGAAACTAATAAAAAAGTTAAATCTAAATATATTAAAAAATTTTAACTGTAGATAAAAACTGATTCTTGAAAATGAAACAAATCAAGAAAGAGAAACTTATTTTTATCATACAATAATGTATCTTAATTAAATCTAGTAATATAAAACTAACATTTTTAACTGAAATTAGTTTTAGGTAACGATAGGTTATGAAGGATATATCATTTTATAAACTTTTAAAAATGTGCTTTTTTTTTAACTGACTTTAAAAAATTTCTATACGGTTTGTCACAGATTTCTGATCATTTTTATTAATAAAATAGACAAAGTTTCTATTTTGAATTCCCTAATACAAACATTTTAAAAGTAAGAAAATGCAACAGAAACTGTTCTGAAGTAATTATCAAACTTTTATTTAAGAATATATTTTTAAGTTTCTACCATTTACTTTGAAAATATTTAAATAACTAGGTATAAACTATAATTCATACTATCAAAAAAGTCTTGATTGATTTTATTAAACAAGTTGTGCTTGAAGTATTTATTTTTTTATAAACATGTAATACTTATGTACAATGCAAATATATTAAATACTAGTTTCACAAACAAAAGCTTACTATAGTTTTTTTACCTATACAAATAACAATCCTATGTTGTTCGTTTTGTTTTGTTAAACCGACAGAGAAACAGCTGCCGACACCTAAGTTTTAAGTAAAAATAATTATTTAAACACATTTCAAGCCTTAAGTATTTGAATGTGTAAATAAAATAACGAGCTGTATTATTAAAGCTTCCACTAGGATAAAATAAAAACTATTTTATAAAACTATTTATGTAAAAATTTATAAAATAAAGTTTACATATAAAAGTTTTTCCTTTATAGCTGAATTTAAGCCTATTACAAGTTTAAAAAAGCTAAGGTTTGTATAAATATTAGTTTCGAATAATAAATATTAAAAATTCAAAAAACTTAAAAATTCAGAAGTTTAACTACGCTAAAATACATTAAGGCTGATTTTAAAATAATACAAAGCTCTTAAAAAAGGATTATTCTAGTTTTAAAGTAAAAGTTGTACTGATTTAAACCAGTTAAAATTTTATACAAAAGTGAAAAATCTATTTGTATGTCATATTTGCTTCACTTTAAAGTTTGTTTATAAGAAAATATAACTTTTTACTATAAGATACGTCACTGCAAACTTTGCATTAATTAAATTTTAGAAAATGTTTTATTATTTAAAACTTTTTTATACCAACAGCTTTAAGTAAAATTTAAGTATTTACTTGCTACTTTCAAATCAAAATCTGATCTCTGCTTTAGAATAATCACATTAATTTCCTTAACGTTTTAAATAAAATCAACATTCTAAAATGGATTTTTATTGTGCTTAGTAACAAATTAAACTTGCACTGCTTTAAGCATTTGTTTAGAAAATAAAAACTAAACTTACAAAAACTAACATAAATGCTGTTATTATTGTGAACAATCAATGGTACACGTTTGATTTTTATTGAATAAAAATATTATGTTGTTCCTTTAAAGTTTTTTGTTCTAACTAAACTTTTTTTTTTGCGTTGTTTTTCAAAAAATACCAAACCGTCCAGTTAAAGTGAAGATTATCATTGAAACATAATTGTAAAATGTGAATTTAGCATAATTAAATATATCTCACAATCTAATTAAGTTTCGAATTAATACAAACTACAAAGTACTAAAGTATCAGCAAACATAAATAAATTAATAAAATACTTATAAAAAATATATGCAATTATATAAAAGTTATACTAGCTTTTGGTCATTTTAAAATGTACACTTCTATTTGCTGATAATTCTGATAATTAATTACTTCAATTTATTTTTATTTTATAAATAACTTCAATATTTCAAAAAGTGTTACGTCATTACATATTTTGAAATAATTCATTGCAAAAGGTAAATGGACGATCAAAATGTTAGCCCAAAGACCTTGTGCATGAGAACATTTCGGTTATCTTATTGCAAACCACATATACCTTTTAATGACTTGTTCTTGATATTTATATTATAAGTAAAGTTAAACTATTTATCTGATTAATAATAAGCAAACAGCTTTAAAACATATTTAATAAAAGAAAAATTACGCCACAACATGCAGATTAAATTTATTGATTTTTTATTGTACTTGTTTAGTTTTAAGTCGAAGTACAAAACTAACACAATTTTTATAGCATTAAATTTAGCTTTTTTTATACGGTTTAAAAAATTTTGTAAAGTTGCTTCACAGTTATAAACTTTTTATATAAAAGTAGAAACTTATTATAGTTTGAGTAGAATAAGTACTAACTAGCTTTTCAGTTAAAAAATTGCTTTAAAAATACTTTATAATACTAGTATATTTTTACAAAGTTTACAGTAAAAGTTAACTTAACAAATAATTAAACTACTTCTACTTTTCCGAGTCTATATTATGAAACTTCTTTTACTAAATAAAATGTGTTTTACAAAAAGATAAATAAGACTCAAATACTATTAAGTTGGTAAAAACTTCATTGTATAATTATATTGAATTTTTACCAGTTAAAAATGAAATGAAAAGTGCTCTGCAAAAATTTTCAATAAAATGTTTTAAATTAGTTTTTCTTTAATTACTTTTTAGTCATCGTTATGTCATTATCAAAGTTAGATGTAGAACATTTTAAGCAGCATTATTAATAAAATTTTTCATCAAAAATTTTATTTTGATTTTGTTCATGAAAAGTGCTTAAACTACTGATATTCAATTAAAGACATAACTAGTTAAATTAGATCTAATAAAAAAAACATAAACTATTCGTTCTTTTTTGTCTCTAGTTTTTCGATTTATCTTAAAACTTCGTTACCAAGTTGAAATTAAACTTTATGCTCAAAATATTAATTTACTTAATTTTAAGACGTTTATCGTTTTTAAATTAGTAAGAAAATTTTTAATATCTTATTATATACCACTCTAGCTTCTTATTTTTACTAATCTATTTTAAAACATTTTAAAAAGAGTATTATTAGCATTATAAAACCTAATAAATAGTTTAATTTTTAAAACTTGTTACTGTTAAAACAATCCAACAAAAAGTTACTTAGACATAAAATATTCCATTTAGTTTGAACACTCGATCCGTATAAGAACTTAATAATATTTATTTCAGAAAATAAAAAAACTTTTTTTTGGGGCAGTAAAGTTTCAAAAAGTTGTACAAAAATAATAAGTTAAGAAGCAGAATTTTAAAAATTGTTTACCTCATCAAATAAAAACAATAAAAATTATTGTTTATAACTATAACTTACATTTAAAACGATAATCATGTAGATAGTTCACATATTTTAAAGTCAATTACATATACTTTGTTTAGTTCTGTTCAGGTATTTTGCTTAACTTCAAACCTATCATCAGCTTACAAAGCTAAATTTGTATTTTTAAAACGTAAGCATATAAAACCTTCACTAATGAGTGTAATAAAAAATGCTAACTCAAGAGAAACTTTAATTTGAGTAAATATAATGAAAAAAACTGGTATTAAAAAATTAAAGAGTATGTCTTTACAAAACCGTTGCTCTTCAAAAACTTAACGTTAAAAGTGTAAATTGTTGTTTATCAATAAAATATTATTTTGCCTTAAATAATTTAATATCAGCATAATGAACTATATGACATTATTTGAATGAAATTTTAATATAATTTTAACTAAAAAGTTAAGGTTACTTAAATAACAGGCACAGACATTTAATAGTGATTCGTAAATAAAAAGCTAAGTTGCTAAAAGTTTAAACTGGCTTTTCACCAGTCATAAATAATAATCATATTGTTGTAACAATTTTAATGCAAAAATTCTTCTATTTATATATTTTTTTAAACTAAAACCTATTGTTTTATTATCGTTACGTCACTAAAATTTCAAGAATTATAAAATCATAGAAATTTTTTTTTCTATTATAAATTTACAAAAATTAACTGTTAAATAAATTCTTAGCAATCAAGTTTAAAAAATAGAGCATATGCCATAATAAACAAATTTATTGTGTTTAATTGTACTTGTATTTTAGTATATCGAAGTGAAACCTTAACAAAGCTTTAGAGGCATAAGTATGTACCTGTATAAAAAAATCCGTTTAAATTATTATTTATACATTACAAGCTCGATTTTTATGAGTATTTTTAATTTGTTTGTTAAAGTTTATAAAATTAAGCGACCTGCAGCCATTTTAAACAATCCAGCGAAATATTTCTTATAAAAAATTTCTTACCGACAAAAGTATTGCCTACCAATGTTATAACTTTTTTTTCGAACATCAGCAAGCTGAATCATAGTAATTTAATATATTGTATATAATATTGTAGTTTATTTTACATAAGCACTTGTATTGTTTTTTTGTTTTTAACTGGATTTTTAAATTAAGTTTCGTATTTTATGTATTCTTTTTTATTGTCTTATAATACGCTCCTAATGTAAGTTAAACTGTAAATATTGTAAGAAAAACTGTTTTTTTATATATTCTACTTATACTAGGTGCTCCATAACTTACTAAAACAAGTAGTTTGCATATAATTTATCATCCGTAAATTATTTGAACTTTTTAAATAAATAGTAGCTTTTACACGACCGCTCTTCTATAAACAAATCTAATATATCAATTACTTTTTAGCAACATTTTTTAACCTCTAATAGGTGTAAGATTGTTTGGAGTTTTATGAATAAAATATGAACAGTTATTTAATAAAATTTACAAGCTTTAGTCATTAGACTTTTTGACTGTAAAATGTTTCTAATTTTTTAAAATGATAAGTTTTAAGAAGTACAATCAATTTTTTTAAGTTGACTTTAATTTAGTTACTACCTACTCGAAGTATTCATACTTTTTAAATCTCATTAAACTATAAAATCAGTTTTCATACTGTTTTATATAAGTTAAAAAACTCAGCTAATCTTACAAATACCGGTTATTTTAAATCAATAAGTTTATAACTTTGATTTACATTTTAGTAAATAAAATGAGAACCGTTCGAAATTAAACATCAAACAAAATCTTATTTTATTAACAACATACATTACATTATAAGTTTTTATGGTCTTTGTAATCTTTTAATTCTCTACAATTTTGCAATATTAATCAGAAAGTTTAACAAAAAATATGTTGTACCTAAACTGTTTTTTTGACAAAACTTTCTTAAACATAAAAATGATACTTAAACTATGCAAAGTATATTTAAGTATTCTTATGAATTGAATCAATTATTTATACTTATAGACATAACAAAGCAATCAGTACTTAGCTTAATTCTCAGGTAAACATAAAAACTATTTTTGCTGGTAATAGACACATCGCTTAAAGCTAATTTATACAACTTAACAAAATATTAATGATTAGTTAAATTTTTTAAATAATATATTACTTTTAAATAAATTTGAAGTTTTCCACAAAATTCAAAGTATTATTTTCAGAGGCAATTTGTTTTTATAATATTCCTTGAGAAAAGTTTACGCCAAATTTTCATGCATCTGAAGTTTGTAGTGACGTAACTAACAATAAAATGGTAAATTTTCATTTAAAATTAAAATAAATTGAAGTAGTCTTTATACTAATTACCTTATCCTGATTTAGTTCATTTTTATCTGGCAAAAGATCAGTAAAAGCTCTGTTCTTTAACAATTTAGTTTACAATATCAATAATTTTAACAAGAATTTAATTTACAATAAATCTGTGTGTGTGAATAATTAAAATATTTAAAACATTTAATGAAACTTATGTTTTACCTTGAACGTTATGGTATTTAAGCATTATGTAAAACAAAAAAATCAAATATTTTATTCAGATTTTGTAAATACACTGAATTCTGTTTTTGGTGAACAAATAAGAAAAAAAACATTTTAACAAAATGTTTCGCTAAAGCAACAGCTAGAGAAATTTTTAAAGCAAACTTAAACTAGGCTTAGATCTAAATTTTAGATTTATAGAAACAATTCATAAGTTAATATATTTATATTTGCAATGTAGTTTGAAATTTATACCTTAGTTAATATACTTTTTAAAACAATATGTTGTAGGTACTGTTTATAGTTGTAATTTAACTGTTTGGTAGTGTAGAGATATTAGAACCATTAGATTTTAGATATTACAGACATATCAGTAATTTAATTTGAAAATAAATAAGAAAATTAAACTACAATACGTTTATCAATAAACTTTAAGAACATGGCTCATAGTTTGTAAGTAATATGATGATGAGATATATCTTTATCCAATTATAGACTAAAAAATAAGTTATGTTTAGTAAAACAAACAACATTCAATAACAGTTATGAGTTTTACAGAAGTTAAAAGTAAAATTATATAACATAATTTATTGTTTAATTTTACACTAATAGTGTCCAAATTTTTCAACTTAAAGTTTTAATTACTTAGCTAGCACAACTTTTTATATCAATTATCTCATACTTATTCAGCCTAAAATTTAACGGAATTGAATTAGTAGCAACACAAAGCACTTTTTTGTTTTTTTAACCAATCTTATGGTTGCTGTTCAACATAACTAGCAAAAAATGGTTGTAAATTAGTTTTCGGCTTCACTTACAATTACCTCTGATTTGCGGAAAATATACCACCACTTGAATATCTTTTGTAAATTAAATGAATTTTAACTTTAGATAAAAATGTCTGAAACTTTTGTTACTATATCTAACCAAAAACGAAATAAAAAAAGTTAGCATTATATAAATTAAGGTTTTCATTAAAAAGTATATTACTTAACGTTTAAATAATAAAACTAGTTTAAACACTATCTAAAAAATCATGTTAGAAGTTATGTTGAAAACACTTTTTTGAATTTATACTTCGAACAAAGAACAATTAAGTACAATATAACTAATATTTTTGTTCCAGTTGAAGTTTTCTTTTAAGAATTAAATTTTTTAACTTATTAGTCTTAAACATCTTAAACATCTTAAACAAAATAAATATATTGTTTACATAAAATATATGGATTAATATCATAAAATATTAAAATCTAAAAATATATCTTTAAAGTTATAAAATACTGTAACATTACAAAATTAATATTTGTAAACAGTAAAAAGTTTAATCAAAAATTTGTATTGTGTTGGAATTACCCAGTTTAATCATTCTTTTTAATATTTAATATTATTAATAGAATAAATGTAATTAGCGTTTCCAATTCAGTTTAATGTATTATTTCTAAAGTTATTTGAAATTATAAGTATTTCAAAATTAGTTTATAAATTATTTATGAGTAAAAGCAGATTTAAAACTTAAAAGTGTAAAGTGGTTAGTTTTACGACTCTAAATTTTTGCGAATTTCTTACGAAAAAGTTATAACTCATTTGTTCAGGAATTCGCATAAAAACTTGTTAAACATAAAAATTGCAGTGACGTAACATTAAAAAAAAGTATAATTTTCTGCTAAAATGGAAATAAATTCGAGATGTTTTAATTCTGGATAAGAAATCATTATGGTCTTTAATTAAAACTGGTGAAATGCCAGAACAAATATTTAAAAAGTTGTTAGGTTATCTATATATACATTCTAAAAACTTTTTTTTAATAAATATTTTATTTTCTTACTAATAAACAACGACGCAGTAGTTAGTAATATTGAAACTATATTGAGTTTATTACAGTGATATAAAAAACTGATAAAAAATTTACAAGCTAGATACAGAAACCAATATTTTATAATATTAACCAATACAGATAATACCTTCTAATTAATTTTGATGCTATTATTGCAATATAAGCAATTTTAACGTAAAATATTTACAACACTACACCAAGAAAACTAAAAAAATCTTACATGCCAAGTTTGTTTTACTTCCTTTTGAACTTCATTGAAATATTTTAATAAGAAAATATTTTATGTTTAAGTTTTAAAGGCTGTGTATATATATAAATAAAATACAAAATTAATGTTTTAAAAAGAAGCTGGTACTTTTCTGAGATTCATTTTATATAAAACTAAAAAATATAATTTAAATACAGAATATATCTTCATAATATTAACCATTACAGATAATACCTTCTAATTAATGTTGATGCTATTATTGCAATATAAGCAATTTTAACGTAAAATATTTACAACACTACATCAAGAAAACTAAAAAAATCTTACATTCCAAGTTTGTTTTACTTCCTTTTGAACTTCATTGAAATATTTTAATAAGAAAATTTTTTATATTTAAGTTTTAAAGGCTGTTCTATATATATAAATAAAATACAAAATTAATGTTTTAAAATGAAGCTGGTACTTTTCTGAGATTCATTTTATATAAAACTAAAAAATATAATTTAAATACAGAACTACCCTTAACCAGTGAATATTAACTACGTCTAGATAATATATGGTCTTATAAAAAGTTTCATACGTAGTTAAAACTATATATTGGTATTTTAATTTTATAACTATATAAGCCAAACTTCAGTTACTAAACAAGTTTTCTTTTTTTATTACTTCCACATTTTTTTATTAATTTTTGTATTACACTATTAGCTTACTTATTTTCAGTAATATACTAAAACTTTTTGATAAGCCTAGAAGTATTTGAAGTTTAAGTTATTAAGTTACTCATTGTGTGAAAAAAAAATCAGTAAAAATTTAGTTATTTTATTTTTGTCAATAAAAAAACCGATTATTTTCAATAACAAAGTGTACAAAGAAAAATTAAATAAAATTTAACCTGTACTTTAGTAAACAAAAAAATCTATTTTTTTAGACTTACTTTACATTTTTGATATTCATATTATATTAAACTTTATAACACATAGTTCAACTACGAAACTACATTTAGACAATAATATTAACTACATCTAGATAACTTATATATTTGTAAAAAAAAGTTTTTAAAGTTTTTAAACATATATTGTATTTTACTTTTTTAAGTATAAAAGATAAGCTTCAGTTAATAATTTGGTTGTTAGCCGTTTATAAACGACTTATAAAATTTAGAAAAGCATTTTTTGTGCGAAAAATGTAACTAACATGTTATTTAGCTTGTATATATACTTATAACAATTTTATAAAAGCACTCTTAATACAATTTTTACGTCACTAGGGGCTTTTAAAACAAATAAAAAGAAGTTTAAAACTAATATTAAAATTAGAAATAAAAATATTGTTTATAGCTTTTTTACATTTATTTCCAAGTAATACTTTGAAATATAATCAATATATTAATTCAAAACATATACATATATATATGTATTTTTAGAATACTAACTGATGGTTTTATGTTCTTATGAAATATATTCCGAATAAATTAAAAAAAAATTAAAATTTTTATACCAAACTATAACTTTTTTTTATTAAAAACACTAATACTTAACATCAACTTATCTTTTAGTTTTTAGTATAAAAAATAAAATTGTTACCAATAAAAATAAAAAAACTTAATAGAACAATAATTCTTAGATTGCTTTTATGAATAACTCTTAAAATGTATACTTTAATGATCAGCTTTTGGTTACTTAAGTTAACATAAAAAAGTACAATTAGATTTTGCATTTAGTATCTTTGATATGTTGTTTAAAGTTAATTTCAATTTTAGTTATTTGCATTGTTTAAGTTTTTAGTTTAAAGTGTAAAACATTTCAGTTTTAGTTTTATTACGTAAGAAGCTTAGTAACACTATATTTTTTTACCATGGTTAATACTTAATCATTGTTGAATGTTTGTTATATTCGGTTTTATAAGTTAAAAACAGCAACTAAAAAGTTTTTGTTTCATTTTTAAACTATAAAGTTTATTAAACTGATTAGTCATATATATATTAGACAGAAGTATCTATTTAAATAAAAAAGTTGTACAAGTTATTTTAAATATAATAGTTTAATACATAAAGTTTGACAACTAGATTGTATACTTAATAATAAACTGGATAAAAATATATAATTTGTTCGCTAAGTTTTGTTTTCTGTTTGAAATTTACTTCCTGTTGAAGTATTTTACTTCAAGTATTTTACTAACAAAATCTTTTATATTTGAGTTTTAAAGGCTGATGTATATATAACAAAAGATAAAAACAACAAGCTGTTACTTTTTTACTACTCCTTTTATATATGACTAAAACATGTAATTTATCAACAGAAATACTTTCAGACAATGAATATTAACTACGTCTAGATAAAACATGGTCTTGTAAAAAATTTATTACGAAGTTAAAACTATTTATTACTATTTTAATTTATAACTATAAAAGCCGAACTTTAGTTAAAGAACAAGTTTTCTGCCGTTTATAAACGAAGTTTAAAGATTAAAAAACATATTTTGTAGTAAATGCGATAATATTTTATTTAGGTTGTTTATTTATTTACTTATAAGATTTTTAAAAGGTCACTTAACTAATGTTCTCGGCACTAGTAATTTTTGTAGCAAAAAAACATAAGCTTAAAATTAAAACTTTATATAAAAACAAAAATTATTGAGAGCTTTTATACATTTTTCTCTAATGATATTTAATTTATAATCAATATGCTTTTATAAATTTTTAATAATTTTTCTTTAAATTTAAACTAATTGTGTTTTGTTTGAAAAATATATTTGAAAATAAAGTAAAAAATCAAAATATAAAGTACTTTATATTGATTTTTAACATTTTTGACAATTTGAATACAAGGTTACTAAACATTAAATTATCTTTTAGCTCGTAGTAAAATATAATCAGATACAAACTAATATAAGAAAATTTTTAAAATTTAGTAATGGCTTTTAATATTTAAACTTAAATAGTCAGCAGTTGTATAAAGAGAGTCAAATTGAATCAAATCATTATTTGACTAAATTTTAAGTACACAAATGCTGGCTAAAACTAAAATGTTTTTATGATGACTATTAGAGAATACATAACTTTACTAAAATAAAAAGATCAGTAGCTTTATTTCTTATTTGCATTTTATTTTAACTTTTTATTTTTAATAATGGTTCATACAATATCTTGAAAGGATGGTGGTTTTTCAAAGTAAGGTTAGAAACTTTTAAAAAATTAATAATATATAGTTGTTTTATTATAAACTAAAAAAATCACTTTTTAAACGAAAAAAAGACAGTTGTTTATTATAGATATATATTAAAGTTAAACTAAAACAAAAAGTAAGATTTGTTGGTGTCGTAATAAATGATGAACTCAATTTAATTTTTTTTTTATATTTTTAAGAACTCAACGCATTTTAAGTTTTTATAAAAGTATCTGTTAAGTTTTACTAACGTCATACAAAATGCCACACACTTTGGAACATTTAGTATGAATATATATAAGATAAACGTTAGTTACACATTTAATTCAGTAATATTTACATACTACAATTTAAAAGTTGTATTATATACAGGCTAACAAATATTATATACTCTAAGTTTTAAAGCAGAAAAAAATTGAATTTCTCTTTTAGTTTTAGAGTATTTTAGTTCTAATGCGTAAGGTTTTGTTCTGCTAAATGTTTTTTTAAAGTATGTTACATACTTAAAACACTTTGATTTCAACACTAAATAATCTTTTAATAAATTATCACACATTTATGTAAAATAATCTACCTCTAGAACAAAAATATATTATATAAGCAAATAATTTTTTTCAAATTTTATTATGACTTATAGGTTTTATCTAGCTATATAGCTGTTTTAAAGATAGTTAGTCACAAACTGTAAGTTCTACGTCGTACCATAAGGCATAACAAATTAAAACTTTTGTTTAATTTCAAAAGCTGCTTGTGAGTTTTAAATCTAAAAAAAAATTAGTTAAAATTTGCATAATTCGTAGTGATAAAATATGATTTTTATTAATATACTGTTTTCCATAAACTTATTTTAAGCAAAAAGGTTTAGATCTTTTATTATTTCACAAATTTTAAAATACCGAAAGCAGCAATTTAAAGTAATTACTTTTTATACTTATATGTGTAAAATTTAGCTTTTTAGTGAACTAGTTAAGCACCTTCTGTAAGTCAGAAAGAAAACAAAAGTTTTATCTTTTTTAATGAACAGCGTTTTATGTTTTTTAAAACTTTAAAATCAATTTATTTTCCAAAAAAGGTTCACTGTTTTAACTTAAACTTTCAACAAATTAAGATTTATTTACAATAGTTTTTTGAACAACATTTTCTTATCAGCTGAGTCATAATCAGTTGAGTAAAGTTATGTTGATATTTTTTTTGTTTTATATGAGTTAAACAAAAAAGGTGTAGACAATCTCAACGTAAAAAATAAACTTCTAATCTCTTTATAAAGTAATCTTGTAAAAAATTTTGCAACTAATTAAATCAACAGCAATTTAGAACTTTTCTGTAAAAATAAAAACTTGAAAAATTGTGTAAAATAAAAGCAAAACACTTTTTATGATGGTTTTTTTAAAACTTTTGTATATCTTAAGTTTGTAGTGACGTAGCGATTTAAAATAAATAAAATGTTTTTATAAAAAAACTATATTTAAATAACAATCAAAATTAAAAATAATGGAAACAGTTAAAGATCTGCACTTATAGTGACACAACTCTTATTTTATAAGTTTTTTATGTACATTAAGAAAATAAATAAAATAGAGTTGTTTTAGCAGGTGATAGTCATAAAGGTTTTAAAGTTTAAACTGATAGAAAATGAAGCTACTTTAATTTAAATACTTTATTTTGTAGGCTTATTTTGCCAACCCAACTAAAAGTTATAATAATGCCTATTAATAATTTACTATAATACCATAGTGTTATTTTAAACTGGTAAAAACAATACATGCTAAATTCAAAGTCTATAAAAGATTTCCATTTATGTTAAAGATACATGCATATATAATGGTTCAATGTCCAATGTTAAAATAATTAATACTTACTTGTTAAATCGAAATGTTTTCAAATTTATTATACAACGTTTTCATACAATTATTACAACACTAAAGGTAAAACGATGTTTGAATTAGAAAAAATGGTAATCAAATTATGAAAATGTTTAACGTTCACTTGAAACTGACTTTCTGCGAACTTTGTAAAATTACTGACGATTATGAAGATTCATTCGTAAAACACGGTAGTTTTAAAAGTTTAGCTTAAAAGTAACAATTTATTGTTATATATATCGATTAAATGCTGTTTTTAAACGTTTTAACAAACAATTTTTAATTTAACCCAACTATTGGTAGTCTTATAAGATGAATATACCTTAGGTTTTAGAGATTTGGTTTACATATTTAAGATTTTATTACTGAGTAGTTTTACGTGTAAAACAGCAACTTAAGTGATTTTTACATATAAATTAACTTAACTAAAGTTAAAAGTTTCTAAAATTTTTATTGGCGTGATGATTTATATAAAATAATATTTTACACATAAAATTTAAATATAGTAAAGCAATCTCGGTTAGTAAATATTGTGATGGTTAAGTTAACTTTGAACTGGTGTAAACCAGTATGTATTATACCAGAAGTTTTAAACAATCTTTACAGTGGGTTATACTGTAATTATTGATTTTATACATAGAACGATACTATCGTAAAAAAATTGTAGCTAATAGAAAGCTGAAAGCGACACTAAAGTTTAAACTGGTGTGCACCAAAACTTTATGCAGAAGTGTTTTTAAATAGTCAGTCTTTCTTACTTATAAAAGTTTAGTATAACAATTTAAGATGTTTTTGTTATTGTGGTTGAAGCGCTTTAGCAAAACCAGGTGCTTAAAAACAAAATTGTAATAAAAATTTTTTTAATTTAAACATCTAAAGCTTAATTTAAACTTCTTTATAAAAGTCATCTATTAGCTTTACAAAACTTCTGTTAGTATGTTTTTTTTTTTTGGTTGTGAACAATATATGTACGGAACACAAAATATACAATGCTAAACTTTAAAGCAAAAAACGACTAAATTTTTGACACAGTTTAAACAATTAAATTAACTTTAAAAAAAAGGATAATTAACTCATGAAGTATAAAAAAATCCTTATCAACTTTCATTCAAGTTTTAAAAATAGCACAATATACATTTTAACTTTAAAGTTAATTTTAACAAGTACTATTTTTATATTCTTTCAGAAAATCATTTATCAAGTTCAGTTTCTATAAAACTATAACACTTCTTCAGACATTTAAGTTAGTTTTATCTATCTACTGAGCTAGTTTACTTTAACCAGACTAGAATTTTACCTTTAAGCACTATTTAACGTGTTTAAGTCTTCTTCAGCTTCTTGAGCTAATAGCGTAGATATGGTTAATTACAAGTTTTAATACATTTTAAATAATCCGATACTAAATAAGAATCTATACTGATGATATAACATAAACATATATGATTTTGACACTATTAAAGCTTATCTAGTAATAAAATAAAAATAAACTGGTATGTGCAAGTTCGAAACAAAAATAAATTGTAGAGATGTTGTAATAGTTAGGAGCGAAACATGTTCTTTTAAATTATTGAGTCATACAGTTTTACTCTTTAATAGTTAATTACGTTGTTAAAACCTTAAATTTATAGAACTCAAATGTTTTCTGAATTTTTTTCATTTTGTTAATAAAAATTTCATTAATTCACAGTTGGATTAACAATTAGCTAAATAGTTTTTAAAAATATTGTTCTAAAGTAGTGCTTAAAATTGATTTTGTAGTTTTTTTAAGTAATACTATGACATAGTTAGTTAAGTATAAACTTTAAAAAATAATTGAAAAGTTGCCTTAAAACTGCTATACGGTTAATACTATACTGTTGCAAGTTTAAAATAACAGAAAGCTTAGTAAATACAAAAAGCTTTTTTTTTTATTAAAGGTCTATTTTTTTTAAGTTGGTATTATTTTGGTAAATTGAGCGGTTTAAGTAAATTGGTTAAAATAATTCATAAAAAAACTTTGTTTTGTATTTTGTTCACAATTATTAAATACAATTTTAACTTATGGTGAAAATAAATCAGCAAAGGACTGTTCAAAATTATGACTAAAAAAGATAACTTAAACTTAATAAAAATAGCTTTTATGCATTTTTTTGTTATTGTAAAGGTACGAACTAACATACATTAAAAATCATTAACTTCTTTAACTTGTTAGACAATTTTAGATTATAAATTACTTTCAAGTCTTTTAATACCAACGTATTTTTTACAAATTTATAATAAAAATAAATTTAACAGTAATGAGATTTTTACTTTTTCTGAACTATATTAAATTATTTCATGGCTTAACAAATAATGTCTAGTAGTTTGGATAATTTGATTTAAAAAAAGAAAAATTCCTTAGTAACAAAAAATTTTTTTTAAGTTAAAACTTTAAAACAACGGCAGCCTTATATTATTTATTTTAAAATATATTATTTAAACAAATTTTTTTGACATGTTTGTTTGTCAACCTCTTTTTATTTAAAAGATTATATAGGTTAAAAAGCTTTCTACAAAAGTATATTTTTCTGTTATAAAAATATAAATTATCAATAAACCAAAACTTAACTTAGTTAAGTAAATTTACAAACATACTCTTAAGTAAACTGATAAAGGACATAATTGTTATTTTATACTTTGTCATAAGATAATTTTACATTATTCTTCTTTAAAACTTTAAAGCTGCACTCGGTATTACTTATTTAGAGCTTTACATTTAAAACGCTACTAACAGCTGGGTAAACATAAGGATTATATATTAATATTGTTGTTATAATTAAACAAAATAAAATGATTATTTCACAAACTTAAACGCATATCGGTAATACAAACCCTAATTGTATGTTATTCAACACTATAATGGCATACGTAATCTAAGCACTTCAAAGCTTATTAATTTTTTGGATCTTTATACTGGCCTTTCACCAGTTCAAATTAAACGCTTTAAAAATTCGATAATGAAAGTTAAAAAAGCTCTCAACTTATTTCTATTTTATAAGAAAATTCTACTTTTTTTTAATCGTTATGTCAATCCAAATTTTAAGTGTAACAAATTTTGTTCCGAATTTTTATAAAATATTTGTAAATTTTTAGTAAAAAATTTGCATAGTAACTAAAATAATCACTGAAGTAAAAGTTTTACTCAAAATTATTTTTTAAGTTGCATTTGAAATAATGATTCAACTTTTTTTTTCTGTTAAAACTTTGAGTTGAATTAATTAAAAAACAAAAGCAAATCAAACTATGCACAAACTAGGCTAAAACAAATCTATGATATCTAAGTTTTTTTTTCTTTAAACACTACCAATAGTCGGGTTAAACTAAAGATTGTTTATTAAAACGTTTAAAAACAGCAACTTTTTGTAAAAAAATAACAAGAAACTGTTTATTTTTGTTAGACAGCCAAGTTAAAGTAAAAGTTTATTAGTATCATTATTTATTTCACTTTTAGTATTGTAACAATTGCATAAAATTTGTATAACAAATTTCTAAGTATTACGATTTAAATAAGAAGGAATTTAACTTTAGTTTTTCAAATCTTGTCACTTTCATTAATTCTTTTTATAAAATTTTAAAACATAATGTCTCTAAAATTTCTGAATTTGAAAAACTGTGTAGTATTATATATATGTTTACATATATCTTATTATAAAAATTCAATTAAGCTCTTAAAAGTTCTCTTTAAAATAACCTTCGACAAATTTTTTCGAAATTAGTTTTTAATAAAAGGAAATACTTTAAAACAATAACAATTTAAAAAATATTTCTAAACTTATTAACAGCAGTAAATAGAAAGTTTGCTCATTAAAATATTCACTGTGACGTTTGTTTTTAGATTTTATATCTTTTGTAGTTCTTTTTATTTTATTAAGACACTTCTGTAATAAAACAATTTAAAAACATTTTTTACAACTTTACATAGCTATGTAAACTTTGAAACAATAATTATTTTGAATAAATGTCTTTTTTAGCTTCATGGCGTAACTTTATCCTAACACAAGCAATGAAAAAGCTAGAATGTAAAAATAGAAGTATATATATCTTTAGCAGTCTAGAATCTTACCTATAAAAAATATAAAGTTAAGGTATAAAACATTTAGCTTACCTTTTTAACTGCTACATTACCGTTAACATAGATTGGATTTAGTTATTTAATATATACTAGTTTTAAGTAATTTCTAAAATTTCAGCATATTCACCTCTCGTTTGATTACGTACTCGTTTGATTACGTATATTTAAAAGTCATATCTAACATAAATTCCATTGTTTACGGTATAAAATATAAAGTTTGTTTATATAACCCCCACATATTCATTAAAAATGCTTATTTATGCTGGTTAATACCAGTTAAAATCTAAACGCAAAGCAATTTTTTATATAAAAGATTTATTTATTTTATATTTGTTTTATAAGAAACTTTCACTGGTTAATATTAGTTACGTCACCTAAAATTTTTACAACACGTTTTATTCTTAAAGACGTTTGTAGAAAAAATGTACAAAAATGCCTTTTTATAAAGAAATATATTTATTCAATGCAATTGACAGGTCTTCATGTTAATTTAATTTTAACTTGAATCAAAAAAACTCAAAGTACTTGAATTTTTTTTATAAAGATATCAGAATACAAATTTATATGAAAAAATTACCTTAAACCTTTCTTTATAAAGATTTAAAGTAAATTTAAGATGTAAAAAAGGACTTTTGTTTTCCCTTGTAACAAATAAACTTTAAACTAGGTTAGATATTTATTTGAAAAACTAAAAGTTAACTTATAAATAGAAAAGCTTACAAAAATTCACTCAATTTACTGAGTAAGTCATTATACTAGTTTAAATTTATTGAATGATAATTTTACCCTACTATTTTCAATTTCAATGAATTTCGGTATTTTTTTAGAATTATTGTTTTAATAACACTTTTTAAAGACTGCCGATTACCCAGTCAAAGTAAGGTTTTTTAATTAATAGTTTGTCAAATAAAATGGCAAAATTAATTGTATAACAAAACTTAAATGCGTTTTAAATAGTAGAAACTAAAAGTACAAGTATCTTGAATGAAAGGTACATATATTTAAAAGTAATTATTATAAAAATAGATTAGTTTTACAAAATAAATGATGGCTGTTTACCACTTCAAAATGAAAAACTTTAGAACTTAATTTATTCAAATAATGGAACTGCTTTAATTTATTTTTATTCAGTAAATAAATTATGCTTTTCAATAATTGTTACGTTATTAGAAAATTCTGAATAATAAAACTTAAAGAATTTTTTTTATTTTACAAAAATACGTGTAAATTTACTATTAGATTAATAATGATCGAGTAAGATCCAAAGTTGCATTATCAATACAAAACTCAAGCTAAAGTAGAATAAATTATTTTGTCGTGTTCGTATTTGCATACTTAGCATTGAAGTAACAATCTAGCGTAGTTTTGGTAGCAAAAGTATAAACCTTTTTATGCAATTCGATTAGTTGATAAATAAGAAAGTCACTTTTATTTTTCATGTCTATATTTACTAACTTATTATTTGGCTGTAAAACTAATCTTAAAAAATTAAAATATTTAATTTAATATACTCTTTTCTAATTGTCTTATAAGACTTTGAAAATACATAATTATTGACTATTAATAAAAATTAATGCTACTTTAGTTTTAAAATTGGAAACAGTTTAGAACAATTTCATTAAACTGTCCATATTTTCAATATAATATTTAGAATTACGTTGGCTTTTGTTTGTTTTAAACCCGGCTCTTTACTTACAAAAGACAGCCGAACTTATAAACAAAACTTACCAACATAGCTTTAGTATCATCGATTACTATAGAGCTGTTTGAATGTAAATGTAATTTTGGTCAGAAATTAAATACAGAATACTTTATTACAAAAAAAAAGTTATCACAAAAAAGTTTTTTTTTTAAATATATATTATTACAAAAGCACTATAAAAATTTTTAATCTGAACAGTTTAAAAAATGTAAATAGCCTGCTATACTTTTATCTAGCAATGTTTGCATGCCTTTAAAAAAACTTATGCAAACCACTTCTTGAGCTTATTGAAATGTTTGATATGGTCAATAGTGTCAAACTTTACAATTTTGTTTAGAAAAAAAATTAAACTTTTATAGTTGCTTTCTAAGATTAACTTTTTATAAGTTTACAATAAAAGTAAATTCAACAAAACAAGTCTTTGCTTTAGCCGATGTTTACAAATTGTTTGTTAATAAAAAAAAATGTTCATAGTCGGTTATAAGTTTTACTTTAAAATCCTATACAAGGAAAACAAGTTTAAATGAAACTTTGTACATGTGCTCTAACTTTTTTTTTTGTGAATAAACAGCAGTACTAGTTTAATTAACATTATATTCTGCTTTTTTAGATACCGTGGCTTTAAAATACCTTTTATTAAACCAGGATTCGTGACTTTTGAAAAGCTGTTGACGATTAAGTTATTCTGACAATTGATTATTATCATTATTGTACTGTTTTGCTTTTATTATTATGATAATAGCATAAGCAAATTGTGAAACAACCGTACATGTACTTTGAGATAACACAAACTAGAAAGCATGATTCACTCACAAATTTTAACCAAGGGTTATGTTAATGTACGAACTATTTTTGAATAACTAATTCTAAGGTTTAACTAAAAACAAAAAATTGTTTAAAACTTCTGGGTTTTTCACCAGTTGAAATTAAGCTAGTTTTACTCAATATTTCAATAACGAAAACTACTTGATTTTGTAACATATAAATAAAAAGATTCTACTTTTCAGTAATCGTTACGTCACTTCCAACTTTAGATGTTTTATTTTTATTTTTTGAAAATGTAATGATTTTGAGCAATAATTTTGCATAACTAACTTAATTATTATTCAGCGAAACAAGTTTCATTTACAAAACACAACTTACACTACAATAAAAATTTTAGTTTTGTTGTATTTATATTTGAATTGTATTGTTTTTTTCGAAATAATAATTTCACATAGTTTTAGTTACACAATTTTAAATTTAGATATGAATAATTTAAAAATTTTTTTATTCTAAATACTACACAAGGTTTGTAGTAAAAGTAAACAAGTTACTTGAGGATGTGATTTTACTAGTATAATTTATGTAACTTTGAAATAGGTTGACAACTAAGCCGAAAGGATAAAACTATCAGTTTTAAAACAAAGATTATATAAAAAAACAGAAACTTAAGTTTAACTACTAGTAAAGATGGGTTTTAGTTTAGTAGAAAATAAAAGAAAAAGTTTTAGTGTAATATATTCTTTTGAATCATTTTACTATATAAGTATAAATTCCACAAAGTTAGAGTTATAAGCATTTTTATTTTTCTAATTCCGGTCATTAACTTATTGAAAACTGGCAACACCCAAATTAAATCATATATTATTTATCTACATTTGCGTTGATTTAAGTTTGTGAATTTTTTATACTAAATTAACATACTATGCTATAGCTAAACTTCTTGTTTTAATTATTAACTCAATAGTATACTAAACAAAAGAAGACATTATATACATATAAATTGTTTAGTACAAAATTAAATGTTTTAATAAGTATAAGTAGCTATAAATCTAAAGATATTCTCATAAATTTCAATGTATCGTAAAACCTGTTCTGACTAATACCAATTCAAAACATAGAAGAAAAATGTTACAATCATTGTTACCAAAATTATTTTAATTTCTTTGAATTTTGAACGTTTTAATTTCTAATAGTCGTTACGTCATCACAAACTTTACTTGTTCCGAGACTTAAGCAAAGTTTTACGAAAAAAAATAGCTAATATTAGTACATGAGTACTGAATAAACTACTGTTGTATCAATTATTAGCAATTTAACTAGAAGGTTTTTCTAAAACAATTGCAATATTGAATTCTTAAATAGTGCTTGGTTTATTTTTATCTTTATTTTATAAGAAAACTGTGATATACTCAGTACAGTTTTAGTATTATTGATTGCTTTATAGCTGTTTAGTTTTGAAAGAAAGTTGGTCAAATAGTTGGTTTTAATAAGAATTGGTTTATTTAATGTATTCAGTTAAACAGTGCACATTTAAAAAGAATACATATTTTTACTAAATTTTGCTTGTTTATTTCTGTGTATAAGAAAATACATAATAATATTTATATCTACTTATAATTAAAAAGTAAGTTTTGTTAGTTATGAAAGCTTTAAAAAATTGAAGATAAAAACTATTTGCAAGGTAGTTAAACAAAAAGTATTTAAATTGATATACTTATCTTTTAAATTTAAGAAAGGTTTATTATAAAAAAAGCTTCAGCATAAACTCTTGATTTACACCAGTTCAAATTCTAGCGTTGCTTCCACCTATCTTTTAGCAAAGATTGCTTTACTATATATTTTATGTAGAAAAGTACTTTAGTGCATACCGGTAATATAAATCGAAAACATAAATTACTTAACATTTTACAGACATTATCATTATATTAGATGTAGTCAATGCAATTTAATAACTTAACAGATCTTATAATATTTTTGCTGGCTTATTTAACATTTAATTTGCATAATTTACACTCAAAAAACTAATCTCAGAGTAAAAATTTTACTCAAATATGATTTCTAAACTGCGTAAATAATAATTAATGCACATTATTCTATTAAACTAAAACACATGATTTATTAGTTAGACTAAAGAGAATTAAACATCATTTTTAGTAAAAACTGGCCTAACGAATAACCAGATTAAACCAATAATCTGATTAAATTATAGATTGTTTTTTTAATTAATTAATACAGCAAACTTTTTTCAAAAGATAACAATATAATGTTCTTTTTAAGTATAACCTTTAAAGGTACTGTTTTTTGCGAAAGACTCTTCATAATATTTCAAAAATTTTTCCGACAGGTTAAAATCAAGTTATTTTACTATGCCTTTTTTATATAACCAAAAATTTGTTTTATCGTTAGTGTTATAAAATTTACTTAATTTACATTTATACTAAATTCTAAGAAATTTCGAATTAAATACAAAAGTATGAGTGATTTTGACTTTAGTAATTTAAATACATTAAAACAAAATTATATTAGCATGTATCTTCAACATATATTTGTTTTACAACAACATTTATCCAATGCAAACGACAGCTTTTAGTAATGCCTTAATTTTTTTTTTTTGCTGTTTTATAACTATAACTTGATTTCTGCCTTAAATACTTAATTGTTTATATAAAAAACTAAATAAAATTCTCATAAATGAAAGTGTTTTTATATTGCATGGTATCAAATAAAATTTTTACTGGGATAATGTTTCTATTTGAAAAACCGTTTATTTAAAAAGATAAGATAAACTTAAATAAGGTAAACTAAATGGTACATAAGACTAAATCTTGTCACTTTCATTGGTTCTATTTAAAATATTTCGACACAGAATGTCTTTAAAACTGTGTAGTTTTCAATATATATCTAATTATCAAAATTAATCAAGCTGTTAAATATTCGCTTTAAAATAACATAATACGTAGTATTTAACAAATTAATCATTCATAAAAGTAAATATATTACAACGATACAAGTTTCGAAAATTGGTAAAACAAAAAAAAATTAAAGCTTATTAATGAGCATTAAAACATTAACTGTCATTTTTTTTTTCTAAACTGTACATTTTTGTAATTCATGGTTTTATAAAGCAACTTCTGCATTAAAACAAACGAAAACTACCTTACATAACTCTAATAAGTTATGTAAACGTTGCAAGTAAATATTTTTTTTCAATATAGCTTTTAGCTATTTTTTGGCTTCATGGCGTAACTTTAACTTTTCACCAGTTATAACAAAGCTAAACTTTGAAGTTATAAAAAAATATACTTCTTTAGCAGTCTAGAATCTTACGTAGTAAAGTTTTAATAGTTACGGTGTAGATAATAACATCTATTTTTTTATCTGCAACATAGAAATAAAATTAGATTATTTTAAATTATATAACTTATACTGGTTTGTATCAGTTAAAATTACAATGAGAAAATTATTTTACTTGTTTGACTATATTACCTTAACTTATATTAAGTGTATAAGATATCATAACTTTTTATTATTAGTTACGTCACTGCAAACTTTAGATGCATGAAGTTTTGTTTTTTTATTTTTTAAACTTTTGTATACCAATTCAACACAAAATACTTTATTGTTTTACAAAAAAAAAATTAATGCAAACAACAGCTTTTTATTAATTTATGAATTTTGTTTGTTATTAAAAACCAAAGTTTATTTTTGGAAAAAAGTACTCACATAGTTTTACAAAATTTTGAAGTAACACTAAGATACATTAAATGAATTGTGTTTGTTGACAAACTAAATTGCATTGGGTTAGAGTTTACGTGTTTAAAAAAACGGAACTTAATATGTTCATTAAAAACTATCGAAAATTATTAGTCAACAATCGTACTAGTTTGACTTTAATTGTGTAATAATATTACATTTTTTTTTATATATGACAATTTAAAGTGTCTCGCTTAAGACATTTAACAATCCGATAATTTTCAATGACTGCTGGTAATTAAGATAACTTAACATCCTTTAAAATTGATTTTGTAATTATTTTGTATTTATACTGGCTCTTCACCAGTCCAAAATGCATGCCCGATTATAATGACTTCTTGGTTGCAACATTTTTTCTACTTAATTTTTTTGTAAAGTAAATTATGTTCTTTATTAACTTTTACGTCATTATAAACTTAATGAAAATAAAATTTTATCCAAACTTTTATTCAAAAAAATAATGTTTTATTTACATGAGATTTGTATGAGTTTACTTTAAAAAATCAAAGAGTAAATTCTATAGATGTTTTCTAAAAACAAAACTAAAAATATATAAGAATTGTTTTTTTTGTATTATAGTTGTATGAATTTGTTTTAAAATTATCACTCATCAAATTTTAGTAACACTAATGTCACCTTTTTTTAAATAAAATCAGTTTAATTATAACTTTCAAATAATTTAAAATACATTTTTGTAAATTTTATAAAATTTAAAACATACAAAAAAACTTATATTTTTTCTATCGAAAAAAAGTATTAAACTAACCTTGTAATGAGTTCGCAACATAGACCGAAACGGTTTAAGTGTTTAATATAAAAAAGCTTAAACAACTGAATCTCACTGTTTTATAACAATTTATGAATAGAAATATAATTACTAGTAAATCTGTTCTAGTAAAGTAAGAAAAAGTGGGAAATTTTAGTAGAAATTATTCTGCGTTAACGGTAAAATTCAACCTTTCAAGCTACGCTGGCCTTCAAAAGTGCTTATCAGTAGAGTTAATTATTATTTTAATTAATCATTCATACAAACACTAGTTTCAATTTAGCTTATAAAATGTTTAACGATAACATGTTTAATTGCAACCTTTACGAAACTAACTAGAGTCCATGTTAAACTACATTAAAGTAAAAAATAACAGTTATAAAAAATAGTTTTTTTTTTGCTAAGTGCAAATCTTTTTTCTAATAGATACATTTAAAATAAGTTGTATGACAATGGATGTTTAACTCTAGTTAACGTTTTTGTAACGGTAAATGTTTTATTTAGAACTTTTTAATTTTTTGTAAAGTAATATGTTTTAAATATGTTTTTGTTTTACTACCTTTTTTAAAACCTTTTTCTTTATAAAAAAAAATTATATAAATAAAAATGTAAAAGAATCACTTCGTATTTTCTTTAAAGAGAGTTTTAAAAAGCTTAGTTGCTTTTTTAAAATATAGAATTATATTGAAAAATACATTTTGAAAAATAAAATTACTGTAATGCTATATTACATTACAATCACTGACAAAATGATAGTAACTGCCTTGTTATACTTTTAACAGGTTAATACCGATGATAAAGTTCCTTAAGTTCAATTGAATTGTCGGCTTGTAAAATTATAGTAGTTTAAATTTTTCGTAAGACTTCACAAGTACATTTAAAACAGCGATCCATTTTTTTATATTTTGTCACCTAAGATAAATGTTTATAAATTTGTAATTTTTTATACATAAAACGTATATTCAGTAATAACACAGCTTGTTACTTCAGTTCTAACTTTCACACACTTAAGGCTAAAAATTATATGTGTGTCTATAATTATAATTTACTTTAAACTTAGGTGTTGGTTTAACAAAAAAGTAAGTTTTTTTTTCAGGCCTAGGTATGTTGTTTAAGGTTTTTTAATGTATTTTACTGTACTTTACTTACTTTATGCGGTAAGTGTTGGTTTTGTCCCTAATACCATACTAAGTTGTAAAATGGATAAATAACTTTTAACACAATATTTTAGTTGTAAATGTACACTACGACCCGTAAAATACGTTGAGTTATAATTTTTTACCTTTTTCAAAATTATCTTTACATGCATAGTAGAACAAAATAAATTAATTTTTATAGTTCAAAACAATATTTTTCTAAACTTACTTTGATGAACATTACATCGTAGGAAGTCTATGCAAAATTTTTTATGCATCTGAACTTTTAGTGACGTTACGATTGTCAAAAACATAAATTTACTTATAAAATTAAAATAAATTGAAGCAGTTTTGGCAACAATTGTTAATGTTGTGCTTGCTAATTTTTTTAGCTAGTGGAATCCCAGCATATACTTCATTAAACAACTAGTAAACTGTTTAATGCGTCAAAATAAAGATCATAAAAAAATGTATAAAAGTTAGTCTTAGGCAGGTGTCAGGCAAACTGCGGCCTGCGAGCATGTAAATGTGGCCCCCAAACAAAATTATATTTTAAATAGACTTTTTTATTAGGTTTTTTATATTTTCTTTGATATCATTTCAAAACCATTTACTATATTACTGCTTGAGCTTAAATTAATTAATAAAGACAGATACTAGTTCTAAAAGTTTTTCTTTAAACAAAAATACGAACGACAAAATTAAAGCAACATTTTATAGGTAATATAGTTCAAAAACTTTATAGTAATATGAAAATTATTACTAATTCAAAGAAATCAGTCAAAAGTTTTATAGCTATTTTAAGCACTTTAGTTTTTAGTTAATTTTAGTTAGTTAGCTACACACCCTTTTGAAAAAATAGCTTAGTTTTAAAGTACAACTTGAGCTGGTTTATAATGAACCAGTTAAAATTTCTGCATAGTGACTTTGACTATTATTTGTTAAAACGACTTTAATTTATATTGTGTTCATAAGAAGATTTATGTTTTTAATATTAGTTACGTCACTGCAAACTTAAGAAAATATAATTTAAAAAACACACTTTGTTCTTAAAAGAATTGTTTACCAACTAACGCAACATGCTTTTTTGTTCACCAAAAACAAATGTTTAAATCAAAAAGCAGTTTTTAGAAGTGATTTAATTTTGACATACTTTTAAAACTTCATAAACATCTCCATTAAAAACCTCAAACTTTTATACCCTCATGATTTTTTAAAGTAATTCTTCTCTCAAATACGCACTTTTTAGCCAATAAATTTGTTTTCGAAATATAATTTAGTGTCGTACTTCTTATGCACGCACTATTTGAATGTGTTCAAAGTAATTTACAAGGCTTGGGAAAACAATTTACAGATATTTTCTTATGATCTCAGTAAAGTGTATTAAAATGCTTTATTATTAAAAAGCCTAAAGTAATCTGTAATCTATTCTGTTTGAATATGAATTGTTTTAAAACTAATGAAACCTTTTGCTGGACAACTTTTGTAATCAGCAAGTAATATTTACTTAAAAATCTGCATCTTTTCTAGTGTCGTCTTGTTAAAAAATGTACTTATGGGCTGCATAATTCAAAAAGCTAACATATAAGCAAATAAAAAAACTTGAGCAAAATTGCAATAAAATGATTTAGTAGTATTGTGATCTAGGAAGTATTATAATAACTACAAACCAAATTGAAAGTGTACATCAAAATATTAAGTACCTAAAAGCTAAAATTTATTTATTTTGCACAAGTAGTTTTCAACTTACTTAGCGGACAGTTTATTTGACTTGGTCTAGACCGTTTGTTACCTATCTTAATCTTGAGTGAAACCTGGCATTACAATAATCTCTCATTAGAACTTTAGACATTTAGAAGTTATTGCTAAATAACTTATTTAAGCTGCACAATATACTTGAATTAGGTAGCTGTCAAAATTGCACGAGGGGACAAAATTGCATTGGTGCGCAAAAATGCACAGAGATACTTTTACACGAGTATACAAAGTATACAAAAGTGCTGGAAGATACTTTTGCACGAAAAGACATTTATGCACAAAGACACTTTTGCACATCAGACATTTTTGCACGGGTTAAGTTTATTTATTAATTTTTTTTTTTTTTTATATAATTATTTTTTTTTACTTTTACTGTTACCTCTAACCCTTACCTTTGTTCGGTAATTTATTTTTTTTTTAAATTTTGTTTTATTTTTAATTTTTTCAATATTTTTCTTTTTCTTTTTTACTGTCACTGTTACCCCTAACCCTTACCCTCAGTTGGTAGCTTTTTTCAAATATTACATTTTTTTTCTGTCACTGTTATCCCTAACCCTTTTCCTTGTTCAGTAGCTTTTTTTTAATTTTGTTTTTATTCTAAAACTTATGTTAGTTATTTTTTTTATCACTGTTATCCCTAACTTTTTACCTTAGTCAGTAACTTTTTTTTATTAATTATTTTCTATCATTTTTTTTTCTTTATTTTCTCTTTAAATTTTTTCTGTATTTTTTACTCTCGTGCAAAATTGACCTTTGGTGCAAAATCGTCTTCGTGCTATTTTGTTCTCTCGTGAAAGTTTGGCTTCGAGCAATTTTATGCCGTTCCCACTTTTTTAATTTTATAAATAGTCATATTTATATATACATTGTCTTTAACATTAAGCTGGTTTTATTGCAATTGTAAATATTCAATAAAAAAATTATTGATTATACTATTGTAATTTTTATTTTAAATTGAACCAACAAAAGATTAAAGACAATCTTTTTTCGTCTTTATGAAACATATGTTTTGGAATCTTTAAATTTGCATTTTTCTTATAAATTATTTATAAGCCATCAAGTCGGTTCTGTAGAAAGTGATTAAGTTTAAATAATCTCCTTATTTTCTATGTATATAAATATACAAAAAGTTTATAAAATAAAACAGGACTGTTTTTTTATTTTAGTACAAAATAAATATTTGCATAACTTTTATGTTACATTGTAATACACTAATTTTAACAACTTTAAAGTTACTAATAAAAGCATTACTATTATCAATCAGGGCAAATTTCTAAAACTAACTAACTTTTTAGTTGTAGAAAAAGAGACTGAATATTTATTAGCTTAACTATGAAGACAAAAATAAGTCCTAATTGCTTTTCTATAAATTAAGCTGAATTATTAATTTGATATAACGCCAGAATTGGAAAAGATAATAGTATTGTTTTAAGTATTATTTCACAGTTTAATAGGGTTGCTACTATTTGTGGCAATAAAACTAGCCTCAGTGGTCAAGTAATGAGTTCAATCTAGCTTGAGCTGGTCTTAGTTAATTTTAAGGCTTGACTTCAATAGAAAGTTTAAATATTAGTTTAACTTTGTTTTGTTCTTTCTTAATACTTTCAATTAAATTTATCGGAAAACTACAATTTACTCAACGTAGTTTTAATATCTTTGATAACTAAACAGTTGTATATATGTAAGAAAAGAACTTGGTCAAATACACTAACTTTATAAAAACTTAATTCACTCAAATAGTGCTTATTTTAGAAAGATAAATGGTTACGAACGCAGTTCAAAGACTTAATGTAATAAATATAGTCATATAAAAGTGGTTTCATTAGGTTATTGACGTTTAAATGGTGCTGAATTAAATTATTAAAAAGCTAAGTCAGATTTACTAGCATGCATGTTTGAATAACATTTTATTTGAATGAAAACACATAAACTGTATCATTTCAAAATGGTTTCATTAAGACTATTACAAATCTAAGTTAACAATAATAATTTTCATTCTAATTTTTTTTTTTAACTTCTAATATTAACTTGAATGGTTTTATTTTTCAAATCGATTGACTTTCAAAACTTTAAATAGCCTTTCTTTTTCTTATATTCAGCAATATTCAGTTTTTATTTTGAAACCTAGTTAAACCGGTTTGGTACTTTGTATTACAATAATTGTATTTAAATTTTAATGCAATCTAGCGTAAAGTTTGTACATGAAAGTTAAGATCAAAATTTGATTTTTACTTCATTGTTTTTTCTTATATAAGATTTAGCGTAAAAAAAATTCGAGAAAAAAGAAAAAGAAAAAAAGCCATCCCATGAACTAATACTTTCAAACTAACTACGTATTACTCTAACAAACAATTTATCATAGATTATCTACTTGAATAAAAAAATTGTTAACAAAGGAACTAAATCTTATTTTATTTAAATAACAATTAACACAAACTCTTTGAATGTGTTTGTGACTTATGGTGCTGTTTTAATATCTAATATATTACATTTTTGTCAATTCTTTTACATAATAGTCTTTGGAGCTAATGAGCTTAAAAAGACTTTTTTTTTACAAAGATCCGTTATTTCAAAAGCCAACTTATTATGACAAAGATTTTTTTTTGGATTTACTATTGTGATAATATCAAACGTATGCTGTATAACAAGCTTGCTTTTATTTTGAGAAGTATGATTAACTCATACGTTATAAATAAGGCATTAATATAGGATTTAATTTATTATCACTTTCCAGTAAAAATAAAAATTTCACTGGTTATAGACTAGTTTAACTTTTAGTATGATAAAACCAATATAATCTACTAAAATTGCTTAGATTTAAATTTTCGTTTTAAAAATAGTTCTGAATTTATTTAACCATTAAGTCACACTATTCTTTAGAATTCTGGAACTTATACAAATTTTGATAAAAAATAGTTTTGATTTCTGTGCTTTAAATTTACTATCCGATTAGCAATCAGCAAAATTGTAATTAAATTTTAAAACAAATCTTTAACTGCAATAAAAGTGTTAGCATTGTTGATTTTTTTTTTTATTTATAGTTTTGTTTTAAAGTACTAGTTTAATACAGTTTAACTATACAATACATATTTTCCTATTGACTTTTTAAGTAACTTGTCTTAAAAGTAAAAATTAAAACTTTGTGCTACATTAGAACATAAAATTAATAAAAAAAATATATTTTGATTAGTTTGATTTAAAACTGTTCAAACAAAAAGTTCTTTAAACTCTTACACATTATACAATTTCAAGTGTATAAGTTGTAACTGTATATTATAGAACTAAAAAAGCTCTTAAGCTTCTGTATAAAATAACATACGGCTTAGTATTTGTATATTATTGTTTATAAAAAGTTTTAATTATCATAAAAGCTCTAAAAATAAAAATAAAAAACTTTTTAATAGTTAGCTAAATAGAAAAAAATTAATCAAAAATTTAATAATCAAACATTTTTTGGTTTAAAAACTTTATCTACAGTTACAATTCTACTAATGTTTTACAAATTTGTTTTTCAAAGCACCTGGTTTAGCTAAATCTTTTTAACTAGAAAATCAAAAAGTAATTTAAATTGTTATACTTAACGTAAAACTTTCAAAAAGGATGACTATAAAAATAGTATTAGTATAATTTTTTTAGTTTAGCTTTATAAAAACATAAAATATACAGCCATCCAGTTTTCAAAACTAATTCTGAATAACGGTAATTAGCATCAAGAATAATAAACTTTACAAAGTCAAATATAAACAAATATAGTACAAAACACAACATGCTACAAAAATAATTGTAATTTTCGTAGTAAAATTTATACTGGTTTACAACAGTTCAAACTCAACCGTTACATTCTATATGTTTATTAGCCAAAATTGCTTTATTATATTTTTTTTCTATGTATAAAAGCTTACTTTATTTTAATCGTTACGTTTATACAAACTTTAGATCTAAGAAACATTGTGAATTTTTTGTTAAACTGTTGTGTTTTTATACGTAAAATCGTAATTTTTGATTTTGTCAAAGCATAACTAATTAATTAGATTTGTTATAAAAAAAATGATAAGTATTGATTTTGTTTTGCCGTATGTTGATTTCTGTATAAAATTATATACGGCATAATACTTATGTATACTCATTTGTAAAAAATAAATTTCATAATCATAAAAAAAAAACTATTTGAAAAGTAATTCAACAAAAAAATATCTAATGTTATTATACTAATCTTTTAAAGTTAAGAAATGCTAATTAAAAGAAAAAAAAAATTCTGAATAAAATCATGGTTTACACCAGTTCAAATTACAGCGTTGTTACCATCTATCTTTTAGCTAAGATAGATTTTTTATATTTCTAATCTATGTATAAAATCTTTCTTTATTTTAATCGTCACGTCAATACAAACTTAAGATGCAAGAAGATCTTTTAACTGTTTGTTGAAGTGTTGTGTTCTAATACGTAAACTCATTTATTTTGCTGTTGAAAAGAAAAAATTAATTAAATGGTTTTAAAATTATTTTAGGTATTGATATTTTTTGCTGTAATTTGATATCTATTTAAAAGAAAATATGGCATAATTCTTATATCTACTAATTTATGAAATCCAGTTTTGTGGATCGTAATATTTATAAAAAAGTTAGATAAAAACTGTTTGTAAGGTAGATAAACACAAAGTAAATTAAAACCTGGTTTAGCTAAAGTGTTTAAACTAAAAAAACAAAATGTATCTAAAATTATTACACTATTTTTTTTATCAAAGAAAAGCTGACTTTAAAAATAAACTTCTGCGTAATTTGTTTAGTTTAATGACTGATCATTAAACCTATAGTCATCAAGCTTACAAAAACAAGTTTGAAGTAATTTGGTTTAAGAATCAAGAATCTTACCTAAATGAAAATCTAATAGTTATGATACGAAACATAAACGGTTACAAAATCTAACCTTGTTTTCATAGTAAAATTTATACCGGTTTAAAGCAGTTCAAGTTTTTGAATTGCCTTCCCACTAATAATCCCCAAAATTTTTGTTTTTATTTATTGTTTAAAATAGTACATTATTATTTATTAAATTGTTTATTATTATCTATTTATTTATGTATAACATCTTACTTTGTTATCGTTGTTGTGTTAATATAAACTTTAGGTTAAAGAAACTTTGTAATATTTTTTTCTAGAGTTGTGAATTTTGTACGTAAAAATTGCATATTTTGCTGTGGCAATATTAATTATAAGGTTTTGTCTTAAAAAATTAAAAATGATTTTTTCTTATAAAATTATTCTTTACAAAGCTATAATTAATTTCAGTTTTACCATATGCTCTTAGCTGTTTATTACTTTTTATTAAAAAATTTATTAAGTAAAGCTATTATTTTTAAAAAGGTGAAAATTTTTGCAATGTTTTATAAATATAAACATAACCAAGTAAAAAGATTGTATATGTATATATATATATGTATATATATATATATATATACATAAATATACTAGTAAAGTGTACTTTAACATAAATAAATATGCAATTTTTGAGTAAAAAGTTAAATATCTAATGCAATAAAAGAATAAATACAATTGAGAAAACAAATAATTGGTTTGTTCTAATTTTGTACTGAACTTAAAAACTACTTACAAATCTTTAAATTTAATAAAACATTTAAATTTAAAAAAATATTTAATAAATTCCAACTGTAGATAAAAACATATTCTTAAAATAGAAAAAAGTTAAAACAGAAAAAACTTATTTTATCATACAATAATGTATCTTAATTAGTTTTAGTGGGTTTTAATCTAACAGTCTGAACTCAAAGTAGCTTAGGTAACGATAGGCTTTGTAGGGTATATTATTTTAAAAAATTTTAAAAATCTGTTTTATTTTAAACTGACTTTAACAAATTTTTTCATGGTAAGTCACAGATTTCTGATAGTTTTTTATTTATAAAAGAAACAAAGTTTTATATAAAATGCACTAATACTAACATATTAAAAGTAAAAAATGCAACAGAAATGGTTCAGAAGTAATTGTCAAACTTTTAATTAAGAATCTACTTTTAAACTTCTACTCTACACTTTAAAATAGTTAAATGACTTAGTACAAACTATAATTCATACTATCACAAAAAAAATCTTAATTGATTTTATTACACAAATTTGTGCTTGAAGTATTCAATTTTGCATAAACATGTAATATTTATGTACTATGCATGTATAGTAAAATTTTATTTTCACAAACATAAGTTTACTATAGACTTTTAATTATATAAATAATATTCCAATGCTTTTCGTTTTACTTCGTTAAACCGACAAAGAAAAGGCTGCCGACACCTGAGTTTCAAATAAAGAACAATTATTTAAATACATTTTCAGCCTTAAGTATTTGAAAGTTATAAATATAACAACAAGCTGTGTTATTAAAGCTTCTACTACAATAAAAAAAAAACTATCTTATAAAAGTTTTAAAAATTTAAGTTTACATATATAAGTTTTTTTTTTATAGCTGAACTTTAAGCCTATCACAAGCTAAAAAAAGCTGAAGTTTTTTTTAAATACTAAATTAGAATAATACATATTTAAAATTTAAAAAAACTAAAAAACTCAGAAATTTAACTACGGTAAAGATCAAAAAATTTGAATTTATAACCACTAAAAACCATTAAAAATTATTATTCTAGTTTTATCGTAAAAGTTATATTGGTTTATACCAGTTAAAATTTAAGACTGAATGGTAAAATCTACTTGTATGTCAAAATTGTTTTACTTAAAGTTTGTTTATAAGAAAATATAACATTTTACTATTAGTTACGTCACTGCAAACTTTATAAGAACTTAATTTGAGAAAATTTTGTATTATTTAAAATTTTTTTATACCATCTGCTTTAAGTGATACTTTAATTTATACTTCCTAATTTAAAATAAAGTCTGTCTCTGCTTTGAAGTACTCACATGTATTATTAAAACGTTTAAAACCAAATCAACTTTTAAAAATGAATCCTTTTTCTTTACCCGATAATTAAATGTTATTGATAGAAGTCAACAAACTTCGAATAGACTTTTTAAAACTTTAGGTTTGCAGTATTATAACTTGTTTTGTAAAGAACGAACTGTTTTGAGAAATTTGTAGAAAACTTTGTGTTATCTAGATTTTTTTTTTCTTGTTGATTCCAATTGAAGTAGTTTATGTAAAAAGTCTTTTATTATACTTAGACTTACAGTACAGTGTAGTTTTTAACATTTTTCTTTTATACTAAGTCTACCAGAAAAACAACTAATATTTAAAAATTTCTTTCAAAATAGCTTACTGTGATGTTTTTAGATTCCTTGTAATCATTTATTTAAGAAAACAAACGAAAACTCTCTTATATAAATCTAATTAGTTATGTAAACATTAAAATAAAAATAGTTTTGTAAAAGTAATTTTAGCCTATTGCTAAATTTCAAACTTATTACCAGCTAAAACAAATATGTTGTTTCTTTAAATGTTTAGCTAGATTAATTTATGGTTTTTAAAATTTTAAACTTGACCAAATAAAGATTTAACAATTACAGTATAAAAACATGAAACATTAAAAATTCTTATTACTTTTAAAGTATAATTTACACGGGTTTGTACCAGTTAAAAATTTGTCTTAACTATAGAGTTTAGAACATATAAATAGGACACAGTAATCTATCCACTAATAGGAGATTGATAATTATTCTATTTGAATAAGATTTAAAATTTGAAAATCCGCTCTGCGGTGAAACTGAGTAATTGATTATTCTCAAAAATAATAAATTATTAAAAATTTGTTTTGACAACAAGCTACGTTAATTTATCAAACTTGCTTTAATATATATGTAGTTTGTAATAAAAGTTAAGTTTTATTTATATTTACGTCACTGCAATTTTTAATTGTTTAAAGTTTTGAGAAAACATTTTATTCTAAAAAACTGTTGTAAAACAATTGAACACAACGTTGCTGTTCTACAAAAATGAATATTTAATGCAAATGACAGCTTTAAATAATGTTTTAACTTTTACTTACAATAAAAAACATAACTTTATATCTGCCTAAAAAAACTACAAAATACTCTTAATCTAACTGTTAAAGAAGGTTTAGCTTATCTAAGTTAAGATGTAAAAACGGACTTTCGTTTCGTCTATTAATTTTGCATTTGGTTAGAGGGTTTATAAAAAAAAAACAGAAGCGTTATTTACTTGTTTAATACATTGCAAAATTATCTTAATATTGTCAATAAAAAATAGTACTAGCTAAGCTTTTATTGCATAACAATCTGAGTAATTTTTTAAAAGTTCCATAAATAAATAATTGTAAATTTTCAAAACAAATTTGTTATTTTTTTTTAAAGTCTCTGATAAATATTGACCATTCCTAAAAAAATTAATTATTACAAAAACCATATAAACGTTAAATATAATGTATGTTGTAATAAAAAAAGCGGTTAGATTGCTGTTGTATTGCATAACTAGAAAAAGTTAAACTCTTTAATTAAAAACGATGAAAAAGCTTTAGACTCAACTAACTAGTCATAAATAATATGCAAATAAAACTTAGTATATAAAAAATAAAAACCTTAGCTAGTTAAAACAAAAAGGCCGACTAAAGTAGTTATACATTTTTTGTTTTATTCATTGCTTCAATATCTTCTTCATTGCTTTATTATCTTTTACACTTCAATAATCAGTAAATTTAAATACAAGCCATTTATAAGTGAACTGCTTAACTACTCAAAGCCAAACATACAACTTATGGTCTAATAAGCAGTGAATTGACTGCGTACCATGTATAAAAATGATTTTATCTAACTAAGTTACATCAGGAACAATGTGTTTTATACGAAATTATAAGTGAATTGAAATTCGCAAGTTTTATAATTAATGATTCGGCCGTTCAGTTTTATTTTGATATTAAAAAAACTATTTATTATCAGGAATGCATTAGTAATTCTTTTCTCTGTAAACTAACGTTGAACATGACCTAAACCAAAATATTGTTTTTTCTTATTAAAGAATATTTATGGCTTATGGAACGAAGTATTTTTAGTGAATTTATTAAATATTTTGATAAAATAAAGTCTTAGATGTTTGATAAAGTAGTTAAAACTGAAATTTAAAACAGTTCAAATCCGTGTTTTGGCTTTTATGGAAGTGATAACCCTTTTATTTTACAAAAATATGCTCATAAATATCATTTAAGTAAGTGTTGTAGGTTGACAGGTGTGCTTAGTTATTTTATAATAAGAGGAAGTTTGCACTTCTAGTTTAATTGTAGATTGTTTGCCATCTTATTCCATAATATGTGTCTATAACACAACACACTAGGGCTTTTCTATAAACAAGGTGCAGTATATAACTAATGCTTTGATTCAGACGGTTTGTTTATATTGCATGAAAAAATTTTACTGTTTGTTGTGTTTGTTCTGATTTAAACTAAAATGAGAGACTTAAGTACTCATGCATATAGATATGAGATAGATTTTGTTTACTAATGGCCATTTTAGATTCTTAGTTAATATAAAGATTGTGTAAGTCTGTTAATATATAATTCAGCTAAATTTGTCAATAATTAGCTCTTTAACTCTTTATTTTGATATAAATTAAAACTGAAGTTCTATCTTAGATTGTTTCGTCTATTCTCTAAAAAATTGTTTTATTTTATTTATTAAGCAGCTAAATTAGGTTTACCAACTTTTGGTATAAAGAAATTCTAGGCAAAAGTTTCAAAGTAGTCAAGTTTTCACTGACTTCTAAAGCTTCATAATAAGCAGAGTCTTGTACTTGACGTTTAATTTTTATACTTGATACTTGGAGGTTCTGCTAATTTTTGAATACTGTTTTGTTCCTACACTGCATCTGAAACTATTTTTAAAAATAGGTTACCTCTTTTTGCTTAATGTTGAACTAAGATGCTTGCCAAATACTTGTGCTTGGTAATCACTATTTTGTAGCCTTAAGGCTTTACTCGACGTCAAACTAATATGTTTTTATTGTGCGAATGTTGGATTCGGGCATTAATACCTGAGCCGCTTAAACAATACACACGAAAAAAGAAACAAACAAATTGCTTTAATGAAAATTAAAGAACTATAAATAACATAGTAAAAATTGTACATAAAAATTATCTAAACTTATGGTGCTAAATAGTGAACAGATTAGTTATAAGGTTTGTAGTAGTGAGAAACTTAAACTATTAATTTGGTTTTATCTTATTATGTCTATAAATTTTTGAACTTATTAAATTCGTTGAACTAATATCAGGCACAAATTTTTAAATTAATAATCAGCAAAAATAAAGTTTGAAATTTAACTTATATAGTGGAAATGCAATCAACGTAATTAATAATAATAAAGCAAAGAGTAATTAACAATACATAAGTACTTATAATTACAATGCAACTAAAAAAATAATAATAAAACAGAGCAAAGCAACAACTTATAAAACAATTTAAGAAAACAACGAAACAGTATAACAAAATCTTTATGTTTTTATAACTTAGGTTTTCTTAATAAAATACAAATAGCCTCAAGTTTAATTAAATCCGAAATGTGAAAACATTTTTTAACAATTTTAAATCTTTTTAAATTGTAAATACTAGCACAATCAAGGTTATTTACTAAGTGTTCAGAAATAGCAGATCTTTTTGAAGCAATATTACTCTAATAGATTTAATTTTCTCATTACTCTTACAAAATTCGTCAATACTTTTTGGAATATGTTCTTTTATTCTTTTGCCAAATTGTCTTGAGGTCATCCCGACATAACTGGCTTCACAGAAGCAGTTAAACTGGTAAACTACCATACTTTGTTTAAATTCTGCTATCGGATCTTTTCCTCCAGGTCTGAACATTGGTTTCGATATAAAAATAACAATTGGCTTAGCCGAATTATACGTCCTACTTACTAATTTACAAATCTCTCTTTCTAACACTCCTGAGTTCTTATTGACATAAGGCAATACTAAAGGAATCAAGCATTTCTCAGGCCCTACTGGCTTTATTTTGTTTAAACTATTAAGATGTAAATTTATAGTTTTATTAACAAGTTCTTGTGGATAACCATTTTTATTTAATATCAACTTTATCTGTTTTATTTCATCATCAATTAATTCTCTTGAACAGATCTTATGTGCTCGATGGCAAAGTGTTCTTATTAAATTTGTTTTTCTCTTCATGCTACAGAATGAATGGAAGCTTAAGTAGTTACCAGTAAAAGTTTTCTTTCTAAAAACGGTTGTCAAAAATTGATTCTTGTTTCGTTTTACTAAAACATCAAGAAAAGCTAGGTCATCATTGTTTTCCTTTTCTGAAGTAAATTTTATTGAAGAATGTGCTTTGTTCAACACATCAAAAAGTTCATCTATGTCTTTCTCGTCTTTTCCAAGTACAAAACAATCGTCGACATATCTATAATAAGTTTTTTTTGTATTTAGAGACCACCTTTCTTTCTATAAAGCCCATAAATATGTTTGCCAAAGTTGGCCCTAACGGGGAGCCCATGGCTATTCCATCATGTTGGGAATACATTTGTGAATTAAATGTAAATTGTACACCACTAGTGGATAACTTTAAAAGTTCACGAAAATTGTTTTTGCTTATTCTGGGTGTCTCAAGTCTATACAAAGTGTCAACACAAATATCCAATACTTCATCTAGCGGTACATTTGTGAATAAGCTCTTGACATCAAAGGATGCCATTCTAAATACAAAGTAACTTATTATAGATATGTCGACGATTGTTTTGTACTTGGAAAAGACGAGAAAGACATAGATGAACTTTTTGATGTGTTGAACAAAGCACATTCTTCAATAAAATTTACTTCAGAAAAGGAAAACAATGATGACCTAGCTTTTCTTGATGTTTTAGTAAAACGAAACAAGAATCAATTTTTGACAACCGTTTTTAGAAAGAAAACTTTTACTGGTAACTACTTAAGCTTCCATTCATTCTGTAGCATGAAGAGAAAAACAAATTTAATAAGAACACTTTGCCATCGAGCACATAAGATCTGTTCAAGAGAATTAATTGATGATGAAATAAAACAGATAAAGTTGATATTAAATAAAAATGGTTATCCACAAGAACTTGTTAATAAAACTATAAATTTACATCTTAATAGTTTAAACAAAATAAAGCCAGTAGGACCTGAGAAATGCTTGATTCCTTTAGTATTGCCTTATGTCAATAAGAACTCAGGAGTGTTAGAAAGAGAGATTTGTAAATTAGTAAGTAGGACGTTATATTCGGCTAAGCCAATTGTTATTTTTATATCGAAACCAATGTTCAGACCTGGAGGAAAAGATCCGATAGCAGAATTTAAACAAAGTATGGTAGTTTACCAGTTTAACTGCTTCTGTTAAGCCAGTTATGTCGGGATGACCTCAAGACAATTTGGCAAAAGAATAAAAGAACATATTCCAAAAAGTATTGACGAATTTTGTAAGAGTAATGAGAAAATTAAATCTATTAGAGTAATAAATGCTTCAAAAAGATCTGCTATTTCTGAACACTTAGTAAATAACCTTGATTGTGCTAGTAATTATAATTTAAAAAGATTTAAAATTGTTAAAAAATGTTTTCACATTTCGGATTTAATTAAACTTGAGGCTATTTGTATTTTATTGAGAAAACCTAAGTTATAAAAACATAAAGATTCTGATTATACTGTTTCGTTGTTTTCTTAAATTGTTTTATAAGTTGTTGCTTTGCTCTGTTTTATTATTATTTTTTTAGTTGCATTGTAATTATAAGTACTTATGTATTGTTAATTACTCTTTGCTTTATTATTATTAATTACGTTGATTGCATTTCCACTATATAAGTTAAATTTCAAACTTTATTTTTATTGCTTAGTATTCAACTGATGAAAGAAGCATGAAATATATCTTGTTCTAAAAATTGAGTCTCATTTATATAGTTTAAAAGAAATTATTCTAATGTCAAATAATGTTTAATCAGCAAAAAAACACAATTTTGTTTAAAAAAATCTGTTGAAACTTTTTGTTATAAATTTTATAAGATATAAAAGTTATGAATCAAAAATACAGCAAAAATAAATTGCCTTAAAAGTTTTAGTGTATTTAATAACATAAGCAAATAAGTATAAATAAATGTCAACATTTGCTAGTAAAATGGCTCAGGTAACATTATAGGCATATATATAATATATTTAGTCACATTAATATCTTAGCTTTATCACAAGTTTAAACTGGTTTTTTACCTGCTAAAATTTGAAGTTTAAATTTATTTGGAAAAGTTATTAACTTCAAATTGTTTTATAAACAATCATTACGTCACTACTTATGAAAATTACAAAGTTTTGTTTACAGTCCCAAATAGCAGATTTGTGCTTTGAAAATTGCAGTTAAACAGCAAAATAGGTTTTATGTTGGTTCAGTTTTTAATTCATCACTGATTTCAGTCTTACAATAATCTATATTTATTCGGTATCTTTAAAGCTAGCCTAGCCTAAAAAACCGTGTTTTTTTATGTAACGAAAAAGAAAAGGCTACTGACACCATAGTTTTCAAGTAAAGGATAAACATTTGCACACATAATATTTTTAGCGTTAAGTAAGTGAAAGTCATTATTAAATTAGCAAACTGTGTTTTAAAAAATAATACTATAATAAAAATGTTAAACTAACTAAACGAAAACTATCTTACATAACTAGTTATGTCAAAAGTTGTGAAAAAATAAAATTTACACATAAAAATCTTTCTTGAAATAGCTAAATGTTAGATTTACCACCGGCTAAAAAAAGCTGACGATTGTTTGAATGTAAGTTTAGAATAATAAATTGAATTAAAAAAAATTAAACGAATTTAAATTTTAATAACTACAGTAAAGAACTTAAAGCTTGTTCTTATAACCGCTACTTAACACCTTATTATAAAGGCATACTAAAAATCATTTTAGTTTCAAATTATAAGTTGTATCGGTTTATACTAGTTAAAATTTTAAGGAGAACATAATAACCATAAACATGTCCAGTTTGTTTTAATCTATTTTTCTTTTAAAAGAAAATTTTACTTTTTAACAGTTGTTACGTCACTGCTACTTTAAATACAATAAATTTCATAATCTTATCAACTACTTTATAGTTGTTTATTTAATGTAGAAAAGCTATACGAACAATCATCAAGTAAGAGTATGACTAAAAAAATCGAATCTTTTCTGATTTCTTCACAACACGTTTGCATATAAAAATACTATAAACTATTACACAAGTAAATGACTATATTGAAAATACCATTAAAGAGTAATCAAATTTTTTTAAAATCATCTTTAAACCTATGAAGTCACAAAAACTTTTAAAGTGTAATTGTACTTTTAGTTTTTGAAATAGTGTTTTGAAAAAAGTTTTGATGACTAAACAATACCAAAATAAAACTATTTTACATTGTTTTAAAAGATCATTGATTTATCTATTTACTGGGAAGCTATTGTGATGTCTAATTTTGATTGTGACACTTATTTTTTTGTTATTATGTACCAAAAAAACAAAGTTACTTCAGTTTTAAGCTACCAATATCCTTAATTTAATTTTGTCAAAATAGAAATTTACACTAAAGTATTGTAATCATTTAAAAGTGATCAACAGCTGTATAAGCTAATTATTTAAGTTAAATCTATTACAAGGTAAAATAACTTCAAAATATGTTGTTACAAATAAAAGCTACTCCGAATATAGCTCGTATTAATCAAACTTTTCGAAAAGTTCAGTGAATAAAACACTGGTTTTTTCTTGAAATATATCCCGGGAATGTTTAATTTTTTTTTTGAAAACTTCTTTAATTTATTTAAATGAGTCAACTCTGTGTTTTGTAAAATTTAAGACCAAAAAATTTTATTTTTGTTAATACTACATAAGACACTTAACACATAGTATCCCTAAAACTTAAAATTTGTAAGACTGTAAAGTATTATATATTTATGTTTAACTTTTAGTCTATCAGACGAACAACTAAGCTCTTAAAATTACTTTCCATTTAAAATAAGATGTGACATTAAATTTCTACACAACAAAAGCAAATGTTTTGTAACGTTAATTTTTTTTTTTGGACATGTAATTAATTTTAGACAAGCCTGTAACTAAACAACAAAGCAAAAAAGTACTCATAGAATACTCAATTTTTAAAAACTTAACTTAAATTCAAAAAAATTGAGTTGTAAAGCATTTAGTTTAACAACATTTTTAACTGCATAAACAAAAACATTATTTTATGATTCTCTATGGTCATTTGTTAGTTTCATGGTTAACATTTAGTCTGACAGTAACCAGCCAACATAAGTTTAAATAATAAACACTTATATCAACAATCATAACTAACAAATATCTAATAATCATACTAATTTATACCAGTTTAAATTTTAACGTTTATCTAAATTATTGTCATTTTAAATGAAAAACTTTTTTTATAAATGGCTACGTCATTACAAACTTTAGATGTAAGAAACTTTGTGGATTTCTTATATAAAAGTTGTTTATTTTGTACGATATGACGAAGGTAGGGTCGACGAGCCGTCACATTGAAATAAACTCTAAACCTGTTAAATTTATCACTTTGAAATGTTTTTGAAAGTTTTAAAATCCTGTATTAGATAAAAAAAAAGAAATTCAAAACAGTTTTAAAATTAAAACTTTTAGTAATGGAAATTTTAGTAAAAAGGTGCTTTTAATGCATCATACTTTATTTTACGTAAATATTACAAGCTTATTTGTAAAAATTCTTTAATAAATTTGACCATTAAAATTTTAGTAAAACTGTATAATAGGTATGTGTTTATAGTTAATTTGTGTTATAAAAAAATTATTTTCTTTAACTGTGAAATAAATTATGGTAAAAAAATATACATTTTTCATTGAGATTACAATTAAGTTCTTCATACACCTTGAGAATCAGAAGCAGGTATCAAACTTTAATTTTAGAACCTAATTTTAAATTTCTACCATATACCTTAATAATAATTAAATGACTAAGTATAAACTATAAGTCATACTATCAAAAAATAAATCTTGATTGATTTTATTACACAAATTTGTGCTTGAAATTCAATTTTGTATAAATATGTAACATTTATGTACAATGCATATATAGTAAAAATTTAAATTACAAACATAAGTCTGTTATAGTTTTTTACCTATACAAATAACAATCCAATGTTTTTCGTTTTGTTAAACCGACAAAAGAAAGGCTGCCACAACCTAAGTTTGAAGTAAAGAACAATTATTTAAACACATTTTCAACTTTAGGTATTTGAAATGTATAAATAAAATAACGAACTGTATTATTTAAGCTTCTACTACAATAAAAAAAACTATCTTTTAAAAATATTTATGTAAAAATTAATAAAAATAAAGTTTACATATAAGAGTCTTTCTTTTTATATCTGAATTTTAAGCATATCACAAGCTAAAAAAAGCTCAAGTTTGTTTAAATACTAATTTAGAAAAATAAATAATTAAATTTAAAAAAACTTAAAATCTAATTAAGTTTAACTACGGTAAAAAACATTTAGGTTCATTATAAATCCACCACAAACCCCTTAAAAAGGATTATTCTAGTTTTATAGTAAAAGATATACTTGTGTATACCAGTTAAAATTTTAGATGGAAGAGTAAAAACTATTTGTTTGTCAAAATTGATTTAATATAAAGTTTGTTTATAAGAAAATACAACTTCTTACTATAATCTACGTCACTAAAAACTTTATATGAATTAATATTTGCGATTTTTGTTTATTATTTAAAACGCTTTTATACCAACTGCTTTAAGTAATATTTTAGTTTCTACTTGCTAATTTAAAATCAAGTCTACTCTGCTTTGAAATACTCACATTTATATCTAAAACGTTAAAAACCAAATCAACATTTTAAAATTAATTCTTTTCCATAACATAAAATTAGTGTTATTGATAGAAGTCAACAAACTTCGAATGAATTTTCATAACTTTAGGTTTGCAATATTTTAACTTGTTTTGTAAAGAACCAACTGTTTTAAAAAAGTTGTATAAAACTTTGTGTTGTCTGGATTTTTTTCATTGATTCCAATTAAGGTAATCTATAAAAAAGTCTCTTGATATACTTAAACTTGCAGTACAGGGTAGTTTTTAACATTTATCTTTTATACATAGTCAACAATAAAAACAACTAATCTTTTAAAATTCCTTTTAAAGTTACCTACAATCTGATGGTTTTAGATTCCTAGAAAAACATTTGTTTTACAAAACAAACGAAAACTACCTTATATAGTTCTAATTAGTTATGGCAACGTTGCGGCAAAAATATTTTTGTAAAATTTATTTTAGTTTTATGGGTAAACTTCAAACTTATCACCAGCTAAAACAAATATGTTGTTTGTTTAAATTTTAATTAAGATTGATTAATTGCTTTCAAAGTCTTAAACTTTACCTTATAAAATTTCAACAATCACATTATAAAAATATGTAACCTGTTCCCCTATTAAAACATTTTTTTTACTTATTCAGTATAACTTACACTGGTTTATACCAGTTGAAAATTTAACTTGACAGCAAACCACATTATTTTGTCAAACTTTCTTTTATTTATGTAGTTTGTAATAAAATTTAAATTTTATTTATTGTTATCTCACAGCAACTTTAAATTGTTAAAAGTTTTGAGAAAACGTTTTATTCTAAAAAAATGTTGTAAAACAATTGAACACAACGTGCTTGTTCTACAAAAATGAATATTTAATGCAAATGACAGCTTTAAATAGTGTTTTACCTTTTACTTAAAATAAAAAACATAACTTTATATATGCCTAAAAAAAAACTATAATATACTCTTAATCTAACTGTTTAATAAGGTTTAGTTTATATAAGTTAAGATGTAAGAATGGACTTTCGTTTATATATTTCTATTAACTTTGCATTCGGTTGGAGGGTTTATTAAAAAGATACAGAAGCTTTATTTACTTATTTAATAAGTTGCAAAATTATCTTAATATTGTAGATAAAAAGTGATACTAGTTTAGCTTTTATTGCATAACAATCTTAGTAATTCTTTAAAAGTTCCATAAATCAATAATTTTACATTTCCAAAACAAATCTGTTATTTTTCAAACCTAGTTCTCAAATTCTAGTTAAAATTATTTATTTAAATAAAATTGAAAACAATTATAACTTTTATCTTATAAATTTAGTTGAACTTTTAATTTGATTAATGATCAGCGAAATGAATTTAATTAGTTCTTAAAATAGAACTTAAGCTTCAATAGTAGATTTTTTTATGTATGATTGAGTAAAAGTTAACACTGATTAGCACAAATATTAACTTGTTTAAGAAACTCGATTAAAGTATTATTTTAAAATTGTTTCATAATTTTAACACAATTTTACATGGTTTAAAGTAAAAATAAAAAAGTGTATAATTAAACGCTTACTTTTTCAAATTACTTTCTCTAAATTTATACATATTTTGTAATAAAATTGATTTGGAAAACGTTTAATATAATAAAGCTTATCGGATTTATAAGATTACATACCTTATTTAACTTTCAATATTTACACTATAAAACACTCTTGTATACCATTTGAATACAACCTAACTTTTTTTTTATTATACAAATATATTTTTTCAGTTTAACTGACAGCTTTTAGTACTGTTTAATTTTATTTTGCTAATGACAAACAACACTTTATTTTTGCTGCAAAATAGTAACATGATGTAACAAAGAATTAAAATGAAACTAAGTTATATCAAGGATTTTTTTTCGTCAAACAAAAAACTTAAAAAAAAATAAATATTGCACCGGGTTAAAAACTTATTTAAAAACTAAAACCTAATTCATTTATGTATAAACTAACATAAATGATCTTAACTTAATTGTTAGTAAAAGCTTGTATCATTTTGGTTTTACTATGTAATAAATACTAATTATATAACTCATTTAAGCACAGCTCATCAATACTTCTCCTATGAAATCCGGTTATTTATACATAAAAAAAGCTTTAATTATGTAATATAGTAACGATTAGTTATTACCAGTTTCAATTTTATTTTTAGTGTCATCATAACAGTATAAAAATTTTTTATAGTGAGTATAAGTTGAATATAAAAAAAAAACTAAAAAGTACTTTAACGCATAGAATATTAGTTATAATATCAAATCATGTTGAAAATAAAGAAGTTCTATTCAGGGTCAGCTAAAAATCAAAATTACTTGCGACTTGTTTTCGTTTAAATACTTTTAACTTATAAATAATCGTTACGTTACTACAAACTTTGGTAGTATAAATTAAAAAAATATATATTGAAAAATATTCATATTCATTACGCAAAGATAACATGGATATAAAATTTAGTACTATTATACAATTTATAAATAAAAATTGTTATTTTCATTGGAGTTTTTTACTTCCAATTTATAAAAACTCTTAAAAATATGCAACAGTTCAATTTATACTTATCACTTTACATACTAAACAAACAAAATGAAAGTTCTAAAAATTGGTCCAAGAACCAGGGTGCACGAAAGAACCTGTCATCAGGTCGCACATCCAATTTACATTAAAACTTTAATGAGCTTACAAAAGATAAAATGAAAAAGGTATAATCTTGAACTTCTAAATCTAAAAAAAATGTTGTTATATACCCAATATAAAAAATACCGAGCATCTTGATGATTTTAATAATGTAAAAATACAATAAAGTACTATTGATATATTTTATGGTTTTTTTATTATTAGTCATAAAAGTTTTATATTTTAGAAAAATTTGCACTAAGTAAATAAAAATTTGTTTAAAGAACGAATAAAACCTTTCTTTAAATTTTAAAATGTTTTATTAAACATTTTAATTTTCTTAAGATTCTAGTGTACAAAAAACATATAACTAAGAAAACTGAAACATATTTTAAAATTATACTACGCTTGTAATTACTGTAATCGTATTTATTACAAACCAAAAAAAAAAAGCCAAGTGCTTGGCTTTCTAACTTATAAACTGTATTAATATGTAAACATTATTGTTAAAGCTTTTTGTCACAAACACCTTTTTTTTTTCTATACCAGAACTAAATGTCGCAGCAACATTTAAACTACCAAATAATAATAATTTTATAAGTAAATCCTGCAACGGCGTTCATTCATTAACATAATATTAATACCAACTATTTAGTTCAGTTTTTAACATACTGATACAAAACTATATTTACAAATAACAGTTATTAAACCAAGTATTCATTGTCATCTCGTATATAAAAGTTCTTTTAACAAATGTACATTATTAAACACTTTTTGATAAAGGTTTTATTATCCTTGTTCATGTTACTCTAGGAATTTATTGTAATTAAACACATCTAAAACTTATAGTATCCATCCTATAACATATGTAACATAATAGATTATTAAACTCAAAATAAACAAAATTGTATAAACTACTTTAATTTTTTTATTTTTCACTTATAAGGTATTCAAACTGAACCAAAACTCGTATATTAAAATTAGAACAGAGCAAAAAAATACAATTTATCTCAATTTTTCTAGCTAAAATAATCATTTTAATTTATTAAACATTATTGATGATGTTCTTAATTTGTTAGTTTTATTAGAATATTTTAAAAATAAAAACAAATTATATCACAAGTTTTAATACATTTATATAGCCAATAAGTATATATTGTGCTAATTTTTTTACTGAAAATGACTTAAACGGCATTATATACAGTATTTCTATAACAGCCGAAAGTCTTTTTTTGTTGAAGATCAGAGCTTATGCTGACTTTTTGCCAGTTAATAATGAGTGTAATAACTTTTAGGTAATTAGTAACAAAGCTACTACAATTTATAATAACTTCAAAATAAAACTTACCATATTGCTGTTAATTGCGTCACTACAAACTTTAGATGAATTAAAATTTGGCGAAAACTTTCTTAAATGAATATCATAAAAAGTAATTAAGTTTAAAAATAATGATTAACATTTTTCTGGAAAAATTAAAACTTATTAAAAACTACAATATTTTGTAAAAACAAAAAATTAATCACTAAATATTAAGTTGTATAAACATGATTTAATGATGTATCCATTATCAGCAAAATAAGTTTTAAAGTTTATTTGAAGAATAAAACTAAAATACTGTTTGCTTTGTTATGTATAAAAATGTAAAAAATTTGATTCAATTTCTAAGAATACTAAAAAATACTTTGCAGAGTTTTATTAACATTAAAACAATATAGCCGCTTTTATATTAAAAAAAGTTTTGTAAAAAAAATAAAAAACTAAAGTCTAACTTATTATACTTAAAATTTTCTGACAAATAGTGCAAATGATTAGAAAAATAAATGGTTACAAAACCATTTAAAAGTTTAATGTAATGCATGTTGTTAATTAATTAAGATTTTATTATTTTTTTGAATTGCGCACGGTTCTTAATTTATTTACTAAAAAGATAAGCCACAGTAAAAAACTCATTGCTTTAAATAACTGGTATCGGTAAAACTAGATATCATTTCCTAAGTATTGTAAAACAGTAAAAAAACTAAACATTAAGTTTAATGAGTTATAAAAAGTTTATATGCTTCGATTATGTTGTAACTAGGTTAAAGTCAGCTATAAAAATCTATTGTGTATCTTAAAACTTATCATTTTGATGCCATCTAAAATGTTTAATTACTAAAGTTTGTTAACTTTATTAATCTCATCATACATAGCTTATTCACACTCAAAATAATTTTACATCTATAAAACAATGCAGTTTCTAAATTTATAACTTTTAGTAAAAATGTAACTCAAATTTAATAAAATATTTTAATGCTTCATGAGCACTTTTTTATTTATCATAAAAGTTTTGAAGATAGAATACTTTTATCTAAATGTAAAAAATAGACAGAAAATTTAAAGAATTTTCATAAAAAATATGGTATTTTGAAATGTTTTTCTAGAAGAGAATTTATCTGTTTATTGTTTTTTTCAAAAAACCTTTACTATAACAAAAATTTTGAGTAGAATAGAAATACAATAAAACCTTTTGAATAAATATAATTACTAAATTGCACAAAGTGTCAGTTTTGCACGAGTTAAATTTTTGACGATAGTAAAAAAATACAAAAAAAAAACAAAAAAAAAAAAAAAAAATATATAAAAATTTAAAAAAAAAAGAAAAAAAAAAAGCTACCTGTCGAGGGTAGGGGTTAGGGGAATAGTGAAAGTAAAACGATAAAAAAAATAAATTTAATTAAAAAGAATGAACATGAACATAATTTTCTCCATGTGAAAATGTCTACTCGTGCAAAAATGTCTTCGTGCAAAAGTGACCAATTTTATCCCCTCCTGCAAAAGTATCTTCGTTCAACTTCGTTCACTCGTGCAGTTTTGTCCCCTCGTACAATTTTGTGCGCAATTTAGACAGCTCTCCTTAATTTAAAGCAATAAACACAATATGCTTTTATTTTTTTTGTTGAAAAAATGTTCAAAGCAATTAACAGCTCTTAAATTCAATTCTGTTTTTATTTGCTAATGAAAACCATAAATTTATTTCTGCCTCAAAAAACTAAAATGCAAATATTTAAAATATAACTAACTCAAAAAAGCTCGTGAAATAAGATGTATTAGTTAAAAACTTATACATGTTTGCCCAGATTTAGTTTGCAGTAGTTTACGTGAAATAAACAATTTTTTTCTATATATTTACATTTTTTAATTAAATTTCAATAAAGTTTTAAGCCAGTTTAGATATCTAGATTTGTTTAAAAAACATTTTTTTCTTTATAGTACAATCTTAATAACTTCGATGGACTGCAAAGTTCTTTTCTGTGTAAGTACTTATAATAAAACAAATGGTTAAAAACTTATAAAGGAATAATTATACGGCAGTTGTATTATATAGCTATAACTATAATGAATAAGGTTAAACTTCTTTATAAAAAAATATTTTTTTTTGTTTTAAAAAAGAATAAATTAAATAGTTTTAAATAATGTGCAAACTAAATTTAGTGTATAAAGTTTATAAGTTTAGTTAAATAAAGTAAAAAAGCGGATTAAGTAAACGTAAATTACTCATTTTAAAGCTTTAAAATCGATTGTGCTGTATAACTGATATAACACTCTTGACATTTTCAATTTAAAGCTAATGTGAATGTTAAGACAAAGTAACAAGCTATGTTGTTAATCAAATATATTTTTGAACAAGAATTGACAAACTAACGTCTATAATTTACTTTAATATGTTAATTTTAGTTAAAATTTTAATTTTTAATCGTCACTGACGATCTCTTAGAGCGAAACTTGTTTGCCAAACTAACTTAATATAACTATATATATATTTTTTTTTTAATTTTTCAAAATAGATAACTTTAATAACTTTTTTAATAAATTTTTCAAAATAGATAACTTTAATAACTTTTTTAACAGTTAAGCATCTCATAATAATACAAATTATAATACTGACAGCATATATAAGTTTTGTACAACATTAAACGCATTTTGACTAAAAAATTAAAAATACTTTAAAAGAATGACCTTGTTTATTCCTTTAGTACAAGGCTTAATTTAGTTTTGCAAAATTGTCATACCAATTCAAATTTCAGAGACGCTATCTCAATAACTTTTGTCTAAGATTTTTAATTTTTATTTTGTTTTATTTACAAAACTTGTTACACATTTGTCGTTACATAAATACAAGATTTAAAAAATAATAATATATAATTATAAATAAAAATATAAGAAAATTTGTAATTTTTTATCTTAATATTGTTAATTTCCTACGAGAAAGGTGTATATTTTGATTTTATATCAGAAACATTAGTTAGAAGGTTTTATGTAAAAAATATAAATCCAAGTCAAGTACTGATTTTTTTATAACTTTTATATTTTATTTACAATGCTTTTTTTAATTTTATCAACTACTTCATAGTTGTTTACAATATAAGAAAGTTTTTTAAATAAAGTTATTAAAGTAAAACTAATAATATTTAATACAGTTATAAAAGCTATGTAACTTTTTTAAAAACTAATAATAACTTTTAATAACTTGTAATTTTTTAATTATCAAGTACATGTACCGTAGATATGTATTAGTCTAGTTTACTTTATCTATATTAGAAACTAAATTTTCTATTTTTTATTAATATTAATAATTAATCATTATTAATTCAGATTTCAAAGCTAAACATTTAATTAAAGTCCTGCATACTTTCTTAAGATCAAAACTAAGTTCAAGTAATAAAATACATACTGTTAAGCTCTCAAATAATGTTTTTTTTATCTTCGAAACTATGTAATGTATATAATATTTATATTTCTTGTTTTATTTTATTTTTTAATTGTAGTTACACTGACTAAGTCTATTAAAAGCAAAAAAAATCAAAGAAAATAAATTAAAGTTATTTATTAAGTAAAGATATAAGAAATCTTATATTTAAACCTTTAAAGTTTGAACTAATTGAAATAAGTCTACTTGCTCAATATATAGTAAACTTTATTTTGTAATAATGTTATCGATATAAATAAAAATTGATGCTACTTAAATAATTTTCTTTTAATATTAATTATCAGCGAAATGATGCTTAAATTTACTTAATTGGATAAAAATAATTCAATTCTAAAATTGGTTTTACTTTTTTAACTAATGAATTACGTCACTTTTGCATAGGGGTTTTTGCATAGGTTCTTATTAACTTTAATCACTTTTTTTGCTTTCACTAATACCCCTAACCCTCGGTCGGTAAATATTTTATTATTTTGTATTTTATAAGTTGTTTTTTTTTTTATTGTCCTGTGATTTTTTAATTAGAAATTATTAGCTTTATCCTTTTTTCTATCACTGTTACCCTGTTACCCCTTACCTTTAACCTCACTATTGATTCTGACTTTAAACATTCACATTAGCTTTAAATTAAAAATGTCAAGAGTGTTATATCAGTTATACAGCACAATCGATTTTAAAGCTTTAAAATGAGTTATTTATCTTTACTTAATCCGCCTTTTTACTTTATTTAACTAAACTTATAAATTTTATACACTAAATTTAGTTTGCCCATTATTTAAAACTATATCATTTATTTTTTTTTAAACAAAAAATGTTATTTTTTGATAAAGAAGTTTAACCTTATTCATTATAGTTATAGCTATATAATACAACTGCCGTATAATTATACCTTTATTAGTTTTTATTTTTACTTAAATTTTGAGAACCATTTGTTTTATTATAAGTACTTACACAGAAAAGAACTTTGCAGTCCATCGAAGTTATTAAGATTGTACTATAAAGAAAAAAATGTTTTTTAAACAAAACTAGATATCTAAACTGGCATTAAGCTTTATTGAAATTTAATTAAAAATTGTAAATATATATACAAAAAATTTTTGATTCACGTAAACTACTGCAAACTAAATCCGGGCAATCATGTATAAGTTTTTTACTAATACATCTTATTTTACGAACTTTTTTGAGTTAGTTATATATTTAATATTTGCATTTTAGTGTTTTGAGGCAGAAATAAATTTATGGATTTTATTATCAAATGAAAACAGAATTGCTTTTAAGAGCTATTGCTTGCTTTAAGCATTTTTTAAACAAAAAATATATAAAAGCATAATCTGTTTATTGCTATAAATTGAGGAGAGCTGTCTGAATTGCACGAGCGTACAAAATTGTACAAGGGGACAAAACTGCACGAGTGCACGAAGTTGCACAAAGATACTTTTGCACGAGGGGATAAAATTGGTCACTTTTGCACGAGTAGACATTTTCCATGGAGAAATTTTTGTACATGTGAATTCTTTTCAATTAACTTTATTGTTTTTTTTATTTAATTTTTTATCGTTTTACTTTCACTATTCCCCTAATCCCTACCATCGACAGGTAGCTTTTGTTTTTCTTTTTTTTTTATACATTTTTATATTTTTATTTTTTCCGTATGTTTTTTTTTTGTATTTTTGTAATAAAACTTCAAACAAACTTAATTCATCCTGAATATTTTGAAAACTATCTGAAGTGCGGCAAAACTGCAAGATCTTTACAGTTAAACTTTTTAGTATTTTATCTTATATCGGTTTATAAAACTTTTATCATGATTTTTTTTCTATGGTCTATGGTGAACGCTTGCATAACTTTTCGTTATTTTTCTCGCGAAGATATTTTATTAAGTCACCTAACCATGTTTTTTTTTGGTATTTTGAACATTTAGTTTCTTCCGTATTACACCTGATTTTCAAATTATTTTATCTCACTTTTTTCTTTATTTTTTATGTAACATTTATTTCAAATTAAGGAAATTCAAAAAATATTAAAGAAATGTATTTAGTTGTTATATTTTACTGAAAAAAAAAAACAAGTTTAAGTCAAGCATTAAGTGAGTAATTTAAGTTTTAGAAACATTTTAAGTTAAATAGTGTTATTATGTTACAGAAATTATTTTAAAAATATAACTAAAAATATTTTTCTCAATTTGTAATAGTTACTTAATTTTACCTGTTTATAGAGATTTAAACTTTTAACAATAGTATTACTGAAACGCATTCTTAATATTATTTTTAAAGTCTTATATTAAAAATAAACATCTCTTTAGTCTGTGTAGTATGTATTTTTTACGTAAAAAAGGCTACTCTGTTGTTGAGTAATGACATGGCTCAGCAAATGTAAGGGAAAACACCTTAAATAAAAATACTTTGGATTATGAATAAATGTATATACGTTTTGGAAAAGCCTCCTAGAATTTTTTTCAAATTTCAAAGACTTATATATGGAAAAGGTTAGTAAATAATTTGTAACACCTTAATCATATATTCTAGTTTAAACATTGTGGTACAATAAAAATTACTATATACTATTATGATGAAGTTTATAATATATTAAAAGTAATTCAAAAATACTTTAACATATAAACCATTTAAAAAATAAAAATTATTTGTACTTATGAAAAGTTTAAACTATAAAGTTAATAATACTATCTGAGTTTTCCTATGTTCAGGTCTCTCAGGTTAATCAGATTAGTCTTAATTTTTTAAGGTTGCCACTTTTTCAGAATACCAGGGTTACAAAAATCTGAATTCCTGTTAAAATCTGGAGTTTGACTACTTAGGCTAAAAACATAAAAATATCCTAGTTTTAAGAAATTTAGAAAAAACCTGGAATTTTGAACAAAAATCACAAAAAAAGATATAGTTTTAAAAAATTTTATATGTTAAGGCATAAGTTTCAATTTGACACAAAAAATATACCATTGTCAAAATATCTTTAATTCAAAAACACACTTAAAGCAGCTTTATAGTAGTTTAATGTTATTTCACTACTTGGCACTTCAAAATTCTTGAAGAAATTTCCTAAAATACATTTGGCAATCTTTAGACTTTTGATAAACTCAGAATAATTCAAAATTTGAAAATTTTGAAAATATCACTTTAACTTTGGCCAGTGTAATTTTTCTTTTATTCAGGGTAATTTATTTAGAACTTTTCAAAACCCATTAATTTAAATTTTAAATGAGATTTAGCCATTCAAGTTTCAATACATGAATACTATGTAACCAATATTTATGAAAAACTTTTTTTTTTTTTGAAAATTCTATATAGTACATTTGTTAATTTTTTTAAGATTTTATGAAAAGAATTTTTAAAAGAAACAAAAAATGTCAATCCTGAATTTTTAAAATTTCAGGTCAACTTAAGCTCATGTTTGCCTTCTCAGGATAGTCCGAATAATTATAAATTTTAAAATTCTCAGGATGAATTAGTATGATTATAGTTATTTGAATACGTTTTTCAAAATCAGGATAGTCTTGATTTTTTCAAAAAATTCAGGATAGCTTTTAGACTTTTGAATGTCTCAGGTTTTTATTTAAGAGTTTGAAAAAAATTTAGTTTCAGTATTATGTTATTTTATAAAAAAAAACTATTATATAAATATATTATATTTTATTGTTATTTTATATAAAATTTATCAATTTTTAGAAGCTTTTAACTTATTATTGAAAAAAAAACAATGACTTAAGATATTTTAAGATCACTCGAGCAATATTTTTTATTTAGGCTTATAAAGACATTTTTCTATTTAACACTATTTTTATTCATTTTTTATCTTAGTTCTCTTTTTAGTAAAATATTTCTGACTAAACGATTTTACAGAGTTCATTGTTTATACTTAATGACAAACCATGGTCAAAATTTCCACATCTACTCTAAAAGTTCTACAGGAGATCAGAATGCCCGACAACTCAGTAGGATAAGACGGACTTCTGCTGAGAAATTCCCTTCAATGAATAGAAAAGTAATATCTGATGCAAGTCACTTGCTCAAATATAAGGTAAATTTTCCTTTTAAATAAATTAAAAAGTGTCAGTTATTGTAGAAATTTTAATTTTGTAATCAAAGTGTTGTTAATTATAAATAATACTTTAAATTTACAAAATTTAATGTCTTTTTGGGAAACTTAGACTAGTATTAAACTTTTAAAAACCTAGGCCATTAATACTAGTTTATATGCTACAAAAGTTCACCTTGAATTAGACTGTTTTTTATTAATAAAAGTTAGGATTGTTTAAAATATCTGGCTTTTTATGCGTTAGTAAAATAGGAATCTCTTTATTTGATACTCTTTTATTAAGTCATTATGATACTATTTATATCTCTTTTGCTATTTTAGGTAGCATTATTGCGAACTAGCAAATATTAGTTGTATTTTTCAACTTCTTTATAGATTAAAAGTCATTTCAAGGCTGCCTTGATTAACTCAGTATCGTATGTAGTCACCCAGGCTAGCTATTTTTTTCAAAGATTGGCAACCCCTGTAGTTTTATCTAATTTAAAACAACAAGTTTCAATTAACAATTTCATGATTAAACAATAAAATAGCCTTTTCTAAGTATTGAAAATACACAGACTACATAGATATTATATTCTATAAAAAGCTTAAAAAAAGTAATAACGATTGCTAAAAGCTGAAATCTATATATATATATATATATATATATATATATATATATATATATATAGATGTAGGTAAAATTAAGTAATCATTTTTAATTGAATAGTTTGTATAAATTAACTCTTGAAAAATCTTTTCTGTAACATAGTGACAGAATTTAACTTGAAATAGTTTTAAATTATTTTACTCACATAATGTTTGACACAAATTTAGTTTTTCTTAGAAAGATAACACTACAAACTTTTATTTAAATATATTTGAATTTTGTTCATTTGAAACTATTGTTACATGAAAAATTAAGGAAAAGTTAAATGAATTACTTGACACAGTTTCGCCACACTTATGGTAGTTTGTATCAAATATAGTTTGTATCAAATGCTCAGGTTGAGTCAAGTTTGTTTCGAGTTACAAAACTCAAGATTTAAATGTCATGAGCTTTAACTTAGCTGGATTAGCATTTTTTTGGAGTTTTTAAAAAATGTCTAAACTTTAGATCCAATTATTTTCCTTATCTTTAAAGCTGACTATTTTTTTATTTCTAAAGAACGCTCCTTTGCCTTTAATTTAAAAAATATCAATTTGATCTGGGTTTGAATTTTTGAGAGGAATTTCTTAGCAAAAATTTTTTTAGATTATTGTATTAAAACCAATATTTGGTCAGAAAAAACTTTTTTTTTTGAATATGTTTGTTTTGCTGTGTTTTCAAGCGTGGGTATATTTTTTTAATTTCAAATTTTTAAATTGTTTTACCGATATGCCCGATTTTAAACTCAAAAGATCCTCAATATTTTAACGGTCACTGTGGCAAAAAATGAAAAAACTACCTTTTTTTTATTACACTTAACTATGACTATTTTAAACAGTGCACGCTTGTTAAGCCTTCTTATACTATTTTGAAAGTAGTGCTTCATAAAAGTAGTAGCACACAAAATTATTGAAGTACCTGTTAAATATATCAAAAGTTTTATAAATATATTGATTTTACTAATAATCTTTTCCATACAAATACTTAAAATAAGTTTAATTTAAAAGTGTATCATTAATCATTTTAAACTTATTACTTTATAAAAAGAAATAAATTTAACACCTAACATTTAGGATACGGATTGAGAAGTACCATATCAGCACATCATCAACTAAACAGACCAGAGCAGTTGACACAAATTTGGTGAAAAGTTGACCAGAAAAAACAGCTTTCGATGGACTCAACAACTGAAAGGTCCCTTTGTACACCAGGTCTTTAGACCAAATTTTTTGAGCGCTTTTGTTTTATCGTTCAATAAACAATGTTCAAATTTTAATTGCTTTTTTTGTTTGTTAATTCCACTTTTTTGTTCAAATTAAATAACAATAAACAAAAAAAAGTAACTACAAATTAAATTATTTGTAGTAGCTAGTTAATTATGCATACTAAGATGAATAAGTATCGTTTTAGTCGTTTTAATGATTTTGCTTAATTGATATTTAAGGTAATCGTGTACAATGTGCATTGCTCTCATTCAGTGGGCCAGATGTAGAAAAGTTTAGATATTGGCAAACAAGAATATATTAATTTTATTTGATACATGAAAATAACATTATTATATTTTTCAAAAATGCTAATGCTTAATGACCTTTTTTTAATGATGAAGTTTCATATTTCTTTAATGTTAAAGCTAGTCTTTTTTCAATGCATTTAAATTCCTAGAATATATAAAATCCTTTACATCTCGTGGGCCGTTTTCCACTTAAAATATGTAATGATTTTAGAATGGTCATTTTATATCCTTGGGCTTTAAAACAAGAATTGAGCGATACAAGTAGAATATTATTATTAAAATAAAATTGTTTAAACTGTTCCGATGGCATATGATTTTTTGAAATAATCTATGTTAATACAATACAATAAACTACAACGCTTATAAAACCCTTATTTTCCACGATAACAATTAATATTCGAGGAAGTTAGTTTATTTTCAATGCGTATATATAGGCTGTTGCTTTTCAAATAGCGTTACTCTTCAAAAATTATTGGTGGCTATACGATATTTGCTAAGGCTGATTCAATTCGGTGATTTGTTCCGTTCGTTTTAGTTTATTAGTTTCCGTTAGTGAGCGAAATTGGAAAAAGTTATTCTCTGAAAGTAAGTGACGCGAAAATCACTTTAACTACGGAAAAATATAAATTATCGAAGCTTGACACGTGTTCGAGCAGGTTTAGAAAAAGATGTTTCAATAGAGAACTGTTAGTGTATATATATTGTATATTTGTTGTTGTCACTTTCATTTATTGTAAAATAAATTCTGTGCACTTTCTCCACTATTAAGAATTTATTTAATCATTTAAACCAGGAGTTTAAGAAACAGTTAATAAATATTAAATGCCCAGTTCCGGCCTTCGCAATAAATTCACTAATTCAAAAACGAAGTTGTTTGTACAGGAAACCGTCACTTGGGCAACAAGTAAGGAAAAAGACAACTCGAAACCAGTTGTACTTCAACACAGGTAATAATGAAGACCAAACATTTTCCGTTAAAGCACCGGAATTTTCGCAGCATTACTAATTAACAAACACTAAAAACTTAATAGAAGAAATTTTCGCTAAATTTAGCTTTAATCTTAATACTTCCGATTCAAAAAAGGTTATAAACGAGGGGAAAACCTTTAATTAATTCCCAAGATTATCTTGCGCTAACATGATCATTGTACAGCCAAAAACTAAGAGAAGTTACAAAACTAGAAGCGCAAGAGGAATAAGTAAGATAGTAAAACGAAATTGAAAAAGAGATATTAGATAAAATCAAAACAAAATACAACAGTTACTAGAGCATTACTATAGCGAAATGCCACCAAAAAGCGAACATTTTTTTGAAAATTAAGAAAACAGCCGAAATAGTATCAATAATAGTTATAACGATACACTTAGAGCACAAAGGTAAAGTAAAAATTTAAAACATTAGATATTGTGAGAAACCCTTGAAATACCTTCAACTACTTGAGCTTTACAACGAAAACGTTATAAGTGATTGATAAAAATACAATTATTTGATAGGTTTTTGACCGAAGAGAAGATACTTCAGCAGAGTACTACAAGGTTATAGAAAAAGGTGAAAGAAATTATAGCTCGCTTAAAAACTTCAGTTTACACCGCGATAACAAACTTACAGAAGTTTTAGATAGAGTTTCGACCTGGAAAACCAAAACTACTTTTAATCAAATCTCTTCGACTGCGACCAAATGTCCAGAAGATGACAGAACTTGCGTATTTAATGCCCTCCTCAATAAAAAGTAAAATTAAAGAGTATTACGACGTTTTCAGGCGTAAAAGTCAAGCTATACGGAACGCTCACGAAGAAAACAAACAACAGACTAGGAAGTAAATTACAATAGATTACACAGATCTGATCAAAAGCATTATATCTCCAGAACAAATTAATAAGGTAAATATTGCTCTCAGCCCTAACAAGAATCTTATCAACGAAATAATAATTTAAACAGTTATTATGGCTACCAATATCAAAATAAAAACTATGTTAAGAACAACAACTCAAACCCATACTTTTTAAGGTACCGCGAGAATGAAAAGAGAGGCTACAATTATTCAAATTCATATTCACTTTCTTATGCTCATACAAGCTATAAAAATCGAAGAAGAGGAAAACGGTTCCCCATCGTCCCGACAGTAAGAGGAAGAGAGGATAGATACAAGAACAATACTGTTAATAATACTCTGAATATTAATGCGCTAATGTATCTCATCGCAAAACCCACAACCAACTTACAAAAAAAAACAATAATCCTATGTGTAAATCTAATTTTGATAATTTTAAAAACTTTATAAAAAAAACCTAAACTTGTTGAAAGTAAACAAAAGAATTCTTTTGTAAATACTAAATTAGTAAACAGTAACACTTTAAGTACTAATAGTTTGAAAAACGAAAATGTCTTGAAATTTGAAATAAAAAAAAACTTCACCAACTTTTTTTTAAATTTAACCACAAATCTTGCTATTTATATTGGATAATAGTTCTGAAGCATTATTTTTATTTGACACAGAGTGCAAAATTTTTGTTTTCCCTAAAAACCTAACAAATGATATTAGTCACTGTTTTCGACAACAAAGTAAAACCATACAGGGAGTAAGTAGTATTTCTAAATATTCGATAGAGAGTGCTGATGTCGTCTTTTAGTTTGGTAATTTAAAAGATATTGAACCCAATGTTTGGATCACACAAGAGTATAGAGACTACGGAATTATTGGTTAGATTTTTTAAAATATTTCGAACTGTCTATTTCTTTAGAAAACTTAAAGTTTTTTCAACATATGACCATTCGTTTAGTTGAATTGTAAACGGCTAACGAACTGCCAAAATCGGTTGTAGTTACTTCACACTATTTAGAGATAATCAATAAAATATTTATTTCACACTTTGAGGAAATGTGTAGAAATTTACTTAATGAATTTCCAGAACTTACAGAAACTCTTGATTACACTCGACCAGTAAACACGGGCATTTTTTAGAAATAATAGTTGAAAATTTTAATCCTAAAATAGTCAAAACACATAGATGCAATTGCATAAGATGAAGAATTGTTAAAGAAACTTTATATGGCGTTATAAGAAAGGGCAGCAATGTCACGCGGTACGGCAGACATGTGCGCATCACTTATTAAAACAGTTCCAAAGAAAGACGTATGTGTAGATTAAAAATGTTCAAATTCTATACGCGTATGTGTAGATTATACAGTGCTTAATGCACACACACGTCCAATGTCTTACCATTTGCCCAGGATTGATGAACTTGCAGAAATAATTCCGGAAGGAACTCAGTATTTTTCTTGACTATATCTTAAAGAAGCTCATCATAGCTTACCTATTAAGCCTGGCTCTCGAAAATGTGCTGCAATTATAGCACATCATGGGATTTACATACTTCATCGCACAACATTTGGGTTGAAAATGCAATGTAACAAATAATGCAAAGCGTACTTGCGGATTGCTTTGAGATACTTTCGTTTACTTAGAAAATATCCTTATTTTCAGTAAATCCGAAAATGATTATTTAAATCACCTCAGGGAAGTTTTTCTGACTCTGTACAATAACAGTTTCTATCTAAATATAGAAAAATGTGTTTTTGCTCAAAATAAACATCATTTTCTTGTTCAGTCAGTAGGAATTAATGGGGTTGATGTCTTAGAGAATAAAATAGAAGCAACTAAAAAAATTACTCAAACCTACAAACCACAAAGAATTAAAACGTTTCTTGGGTCTGTACAACTATTACTATAGGCACATTCCAAAACTAGCAAAAAATATCGACCCTATTTAATGAAATATCAGAGGGTCCTAAATCTACTGATAGAACACCTTTACATTAAAATAAAACCCAAATTAAGTCTTATAACGATATGTTGGATATCTTGTCAAACGCAACAACTTTTGATTTTGAAGACCATGAGACGCCGTTAATTGTTTATTCAAATGCATCCAATAGTCATATCGGGCAGTTTTAGAACAGGATGGTAATAATGGTGAAAAGCGTCTACTTGCATTTGTTTCTAAATAACTGTCAGATCGACATTTTTTAAAGAGTGCTTTATACTCGTGTTTAAAAAATTTCCAAAGTTGCATTATAAGACGAAAACTATTTGTCAGAACTAGAAGTCTATCTATGACAAACGCTAATAATAACAGCATTGGAAAACAGTCCTCAAAAATGGAAAAACGCTCTCAAGCAATTTTGTTCTCGTGCAATTTTTCCCCCGTTCAATTTTGACCCGTTCCCAGGTAGTGTATATGTAAATTACTTATTATTATAAGTTTTTGATAATCACAATAGTTCAAGTATTTTGTGCGGCTTATATAAGTTACTTAGCATTAACTACTAAATTTTCGAAAATCGTTATAGCAGAGATTATTATATTAAATTAAAATTTCAGATGGGTAATGTACGATCCAAATCCAGTTAAATTTCGGCCCGCTAAGTAATATGAAAACTATTTGTGCAAATCAAATCAGATTTAGTTTTTTGATACTTAAAATTTTGAAATACGCTTTCAATTTGTTTTTTTAGTTCGAACCAGCACTTCCTAGATCACAATAGTACTAGATCATTTAACTACAATTTCACTCGAGTTTTCTAAATTTTTTATATGTTAGTTTTTTTCAATAACACAGCCCGCAAGTACATTTTTTTAAGAAGTCGACACGGTATAAGATTTTTTAGCAAATATGACCTGCTGACTAAAAAAGCTGTCCATCACCAACTTAAAAGGTTCATTAGTTTCAAAACAATTCATATTTGAACAGAATTGATTACATAATACATAGGGCTTTTTAATAATTAAATGTTTTAAAACACGTTTCCAGGCTTATAATAAAATAACTGGTAACAAGCCCTGTAAATTACTTTAAGCACAGCCCAAAAGTGCGTTGCTAAGAAGAACTAGTCTAAATTACATTTCTTACAAAACTTTTTTGGCTCAAAAGTCATATACGAAAGAAAAATTACTGTATAAAATAACGCGGGGCAACTTTTTTTCAAGTTTCTTAAAAGGGGGTAATTTAGTAAATGAGTCGGGGAAACCCTGTTTTGGTAAGTTAGATCCAAAACTGCCAAAAGTTGTTAGACAAAATATTCAAAACACACAACTAAAAATACAAAAAAATAGAGACAAAAAATAAAATTAATAATAAAACTAAAAATACAATAATATTAGATAAATTATAAAGTTAAAAATGTTAAATAAAAGTTTAACTTTTAAATTTTAAGCGTCATTTAGTAGTTTTAATACTATTCAAGATTAATCAAAACTTCTGTTGTTATTATATTGACAACCTTTTTAAAAGGTAAGTTAATTATGTAAGGAAAAAATGAAACTTTTTTTGTATTGTTTACATTTGAAACTAAATAAATTTTGAGCTGTCTTTTAAGCAGATATATTTGAATACTACCAAAAGTCATTGCCTTTTTAAGATTATTTTAGTTTTTGCCCTGATCCATATTATTCAGCTTCCACTTTAACGTTAAGTTCGTATTAAAAAAAAATGTTAATATTAATTTTTGTCGAAAATCTCTCATAGATTACTTTAATTTTGCAGGTACATATAATGTAAATTTGAGTCTAATGTATATTATTTTTGTTTATTTACAGATAAATAAATCAAAAATTTGGTTTATATTTCTACAATGGCACAAAGCTTTATTACGTATTTTAACAGTAAATGTATTTGTTTAAAACATTTAGAAGTATATAGATTTTTTTGTAAAGTTGTCAAACTTAGAAAAGCTAAGGTGAAATGTATACTTCTTTTAAACTTTTGTATAACATTTATAGTCTCGTTGTTTTGTAATAAGTTATTTAAGTTTGTATTATATATAAAAACTTTAATTTTTTAACATAGTTTACAATTAAATTTTACAAAGTTAAATATGTTAGCGAAATTTTCAATTTACCACTATCAATTACAAGTTAAGAAAAGGAATTTTATTGTTCTTTATTTATTAAGGTAGTTTGGTAAAGACATACTTAAATTATTTTGTTTACAAATTAATAACTTAAAAGTTGATAGAGTACACAAAAAATACAGATGTTTTCAAGTTTTAGTTTATCGACTTAAGTCTTATAGAACTACTACAATAAGTACAAAAATAAAAATAAAAACTACATTGAGAAAAAAAAAATTTGTATTACTAAAGTATAATGTTTGAATGTACAATTAAAATTTAGACAACTCAAATTTCGAAAACTCAAATTTAAAGAAAAAAAGTTAAAGAGACCATACCTCAAAAAGTAGTTTAGATTTAAAGAAATAAAAAGTACGTAGGTAGTTTTCATTAATATCTACAAGTTAACGTGGTGGTAGATATGATTTTAAAGATCAGATAAAATATTTCTAAAAACTACTACACTTTCAATTTAACTATGGACATTTCTCAAAAAACAACTAAAATAGCAAAAAGTAGTTTACTGCAGGTATTAATTAGACCTACTTACGTTTTTTTTTATATACATTACTTTTTGAGTTGTGGTCTTTAAAAGAGTTTTTTAACAATTTAAACTATTAGAACTTGAACTGTACAAATTTAAATAACTGTGCTCCTAAGTTTTATGCTCGTAAAAATAAAACCTAGAAAAATATGTCATTTTATATTGTAACAACTGGTAGTTTCAAGTGTTATTGTACATAATTTTAAAATTTTATAAATTGTAGTTTCAGTTGAAGATACTTTTTGTGTTTTAGGCAATAGATTAATTGTTATAAAAAATTGTTACAAAATTAATTGTTATTAGTATTAATTCCTTATATATCTTTAAAGTCTGTTGTCTTTTGTTTAAAAAAAAATCTAATACAAGTACTATATTTACAAATAGTTTCAAACAAAACATGAAATTTTTACAAAGTATATTCATTTCTAGGTGTATTTTGTGCTTATTAAATTACTTGAATTCTTCATTGCATACAACGATCGTTGTGTTAACACCAAAAACATTTTTTAAAACTTAATACCCATAAATAAATTAACAGTATTTAAAAGTTAGTAATTTGTTTTACAAATAGAACTTATTAAGAATTTCAAAGCAAAACACATTAATGTTTTTGTACTTACGACATAAAGTTTATTCACAATTATTAAAAGACAAAATATACATAAACACATTTAAGATACTTGTAGAACATAAAAAGCATTTAATATAGTTTATAACAGGTTTTCTAAATTTATCTTGTAATCTACATTGTCAAAGCTAGCAAAACTGGTTTAAATGAAACACGTTTAATTTTTTTATAACATATGTTTTATATATAAGTTCAAAATTAATCAAACATTAAACAGCCTGTCTACACTTCAATGCATGTACAGATGCTTTGAACTTGCTCTTTAAAGTTTGAAATATTTGTACTTTTTTTAGCCTAGTTTAAAGATGTTAATTTATAAAAGACAACTTAGGTAATACCACTCGTATAAGCAAAAAATAATACAAACTCTGTGTAAAATTAAACGTGAAGTTTAAAGATAAAACTTATGGTTTCCATACTTAATTTGAAATAAAACTTTGCAAAGTATTTTTAAAGATATATTCTTTTAAATAGTTTTTTTCGTGTAAATGATGACAGTTTTATATCGCTTATTGAACGGCTTAGTTCACAAGAACCTAGTACAACTTATCTCCTATTGCTTATTTTAGTAAAAGTACACAATAGATATGATCATGTTTATTCAAAAAACTGTGAGTTTTAACATTATTTTATTAAACAGGTTCGAAGTCAGAACAAAAAAGATTTGTAAGTTTTTAAAACTGCTTCAAAACAAACAAAAGTTTAATAATGGAATTTAAATGAATTTTTTTATAATGTTACTGCAGTTATAATGTTACAGTTAATACTGTTACTGCTGAAATATAAAAAACCTTGTAGTATATTATCATCATTTTTATTATTATGAAAAAACTAATTATAATTGAAATTTATTAAGGCTATTTTCTATTTTGTTCACATTTTTCTTACCTGTATGTTTAAAAAGTATCTTAAATCAATAGCCTTCTTTGTGTCAATGGTCATTTGTTTGATTCACTTTATATTCATACATTCACTGAAAAGTCTTATGCTGAGCAGAAACAAATTGGGCATTTTTATTCAAATGCTTTAGCAATCATCTTTCTAGTTTCTAACCAATCCTTAATACTACTAAGCATTTTGTTGGACATATCAAGTCAATTAGTTAATTTTTAATATCTTTTAAACTATTTAGCTAAAAGTTTTAACTAAGCAAAAAGTTTAATGATATTTAATAAAGTTTAAATAAACTTTACGCATGTTTTGTAATTAAAGATAACATTATGTATTAATCTGAATAAGTTATTGTGTTTTCCAATGGTTTTGCAATTTTAATTAAAATTTAACTGTAAAAACACAAACTTTTGAGCTAGGTATACTTGAAATACTGAAATAGATTGTTCTTAATGTTTTATTCCAGCTGAGTTTTTGAAAAACAAGAGATTTTTTATAGGGTACTTTGTTTAGTGTATATTTTTATCACTAAATTTTTTTCTAAAAAAATAAAATTAAAAAATTTTCAAAAATTTTTAATTTAATACCTTAAGAAAATGTACTTCTTATGTTTTATTATGTTATTAGAGTTATAGTTTTATCACTCACTGATTTATCACATTTTTGTAACAATCAAAACATTTAGATAAAGTATTTTTTTTAAGTATAAATGTATTTAAAATATCCTGCAGAAGATGTTTTAAATGTTATCATTTATTATTTTAATTTTTTAATTCAAGATGTTATGTGCACAATAAATTGTTTAAACACTGATGCAGGGGCGTGTCTAGACTTTTTTTAAAAGTGGTTCACATTTTTTTTAGTTCTTAATTTCCCGCTTAAGTACGCATTTTTTAGGTATGCACTGCCAGTTAAGTACGCAATATTTAGCCGAAAAAGTGTTTGTTTAAAATGCTTTTTTCTGCTTAGAAATAAAAAAAATATAAGTAGTAATGGGAAATATTATATATTTTTATTTTATATACTGTACTAAATTTAGATAAATTAAAGCTAAAAGAGCCGGAAAAAATATATTTATAATAAAAAAAAAAATTCCAAGTAATTAAAACAATAAATATTTAAATTTTACCAAAAAAATGGTTAATTACCTAGAATGATGTCGCAATATCAAGCTGAATTTATATTAAGTTCAATGTTGTTTTTTACCATAATTTTAGGCTTAAAACTTATATTTTATAAATACATAACTAAAACTTATTTATTATAAAACAATAAAACTTAAATATTTAACTCTTTTTTATTTAAAAAAAAAGCAAAGGATACATAACTTATACACATTACTATACTGTAAAATAAAATCAATAAAGAATTTTAGTTTATAACAAATGACTTTAATTCTAACTATGTATTTATATAGCTTGTTTAAAACGAAGTATAATTTTAGATCAAACATACAATCAATATTTTAAGCCTAAAATCATGGTTTAAAAAGATATCAAACACAATATAATTTCAGCTTGATATTGGTGCGACATCATCCTAGGTAATTACAAAAAATTTTTGGACTTTTACAACTAAAATAAAAAATCTTTAAACTATAATTAAATGTTTGCCTGATGGTGCAGGAATTCTAATAATGATTTTAAAATCTCTCTGAGTTGAAAATTTCAAAAAATCAAAAACAAAATTTGTGGCTAACACATATACAAAAATAAAACAACTTAAATAAAAAAATATTAAAATAGCAATAAATTATAAAAGAATAAGTTGGCAGGTCTAAAGATAATTTTTAAAACTCTATAAATTGAACTTTTCAAGGTTTAAACCCAGTTGGTTGAACATAAACAAAAATATAATTTTTAAAGTACAAAAGCTTCACACAACATTATTATATACAACCAAATAAGTAAAATAAAATTTTAGTGTTCATATTAGACATTTTAAAAGTAAAATTGTACTTACTAGTTAAAAAACAATACTGTATTAAAAATTGTTTAGACTAATTAAAAATTTTTAGTGGGAACTAAGAGCATCATAGTAAAAAGATTCCTAGAAACAAATGCTACTTTAAAACTTTTACCTATTATGACGTCACAATTAAAATTTTATTTAAAATCTATTTTAGCTGGGCAAAAAAGAGCCTTTTTTGTTAAGGGAACTTTTTTATCTTTCAGTTTTATAAATTCAACATTCATTATTCAAAGTTTATCAAATAACCAAAACAAAGTCAATAAACAACGTTTTAAATGATATTCTAAGATTTATTTTTCTTTTTTCTTTTCTTTTTTTTCATGGGGTTCACAGGAAACAGGAAACCAGTCAAAACACGCCCCTGCACTGATGCATGTTTTATTATGTATAAAACTTATTGATGTGTACTGTGTAGTATAAAAAGTAGTATTAAACACTTAAAATAATACTTTATGGTTATGTAGTACTCACTTTCTGCCTAACATATATAAACTTTTGAACACAATACTTATTTTACTTCCTTCAATTAAAAAAATCAAATAAATCTAAATTGGTAATGATCAACTAAAAATAATAGAAATGGTTAATTTAGATTTTGAAACATGTGACTTAGGCCATAGGTGGTTAAGCCGATGAAAATCTATGCACACTGCAAAAAATAATTTCTGTGCACCCTTAGTTGTGTTACACTGCGCCGCTAGTGGTAAAAAACATGTAAATAACTGTAATCGATTTTAAAAGGAAGCTGCAAATTTTGATAAGCTTTGTTGATTTATCTTAGCTTATTTGTAATTATAAACATATTAAACGTAATAGTTTTTTCACTATTGAATTTTGAAATTTTTTTTAATTAAAAGTACGTTCTTTTTTATTATTTATGTTGAAATTTACGTTAGTTTGTTTTTTTATTAGTGGTTATTGAAAAATAAATCATTAATACTTAGCGGTTTATATTTAAAAAACAAATAAATAAAGAACTAATGAAATTATAAAAATAAAATTGTTAAATGTAATTTAAGTTATTTTAAAGTAATATTATTTTTGGGTAGCTGTCGAAATTGCACGAGCGTACAGAATTGCACCAGGGGAAAAATTTCACGAGTGCACTAAACTACACGAGCGTACAAAACTGCACGAAGGGACAAAATTGCACGAGTGCACAAATGGGATAAATTTGAACTAAAATACTTTTGCACAAAGGGCCACTTTTGCACGACGACAATTTTGCACAGAGACAATTTTGCACGGATTTATTTTTCAATCACTGTTATCCCTAACCCTTACCCTCGGTTGGTAAGTTACTTTATTTATTTGATTTTTTTTTTAATATTCAATATTTCTATTTTTTTAATCTTTTTTTTACTATTACTGTTACCCCTAACACGTACTCTCGGTCGGTAGCTTTTTTTTATTGTAGTTTTTTTTAATTATTATTATGTTTATAAGTTATATATTTTTTTACTATTACTGTTACCCTTAACCCTTACCTTCGGTCAGTAACTTTTTAACTAAAAAAAGTACAAAATGTATATATTTTCCTGAAAATTTTCATAATATTGTTTATATTAAAACTTTATAAACATTAATTTGCATTTTAATTTTAACTTACTTTAGTAATAAACTGCCTTTTTAACAGCAAGATTACTGTACTATAAAAAAATATGATTTTTTGTTGTTTTTATCCACAGTTTACGCTTAAAATTATTTATAAGTAAAATTATCATGATGATCGTTGTTAAAAAAAATGATTCAGTCAATTTAAGAACTTAATGCTATATTTTTTGAGCTTTTCCAGATTGAACCAAAAATGTAAAAAAAGTATTTTGTGTATAATATTAAATAAAAAATTCCATTGTTTTATAAAAACTTTTAAGTATTCAAAATAAGTAGCAAAGAATCTAAATTTAAAACAGTCAGTGAATGCATAAAAGTTGATGACATGGGTAATACTAAACCTATACAATATAGCTCTTGTAATGCAATAAAAAAAAAGATTGAAATAGTTATCAATTGTAAAAAATTTCAAAGAGTGTTGATGAAAACATTAAGAAAAATCTGACGAAATCACTGAAAAGATTACTATTTTTAACTGTTTTTCACTACTCTAAAACTATTTTTGAAAAACTATAAAAATTAATTAAAATATATAATTTTCAAAATGTTCTACTAGTAACTATAATAGTTAAAACATACAGCTAAACACAATGAAATTAATTTTTATTGCTGGTCATTTTGTTACGTAGATTGACTTTAATTAAGTACCTAATAAAACAAGTTTCAAATTATAAATATTTGTTAAACACTTAAAATATTAGTTTTAGGTTTCCTTGTATTTATATGTTTCCAACAATGTATAATATATTTTAAGTGTACATAAATATGTTGTTAATATATTTATAACTACTTTTAATCAATCAGTTATGATAAAACTGATAAGTTTGCGCCTACATGCTTATTACACAAGAAAAAAACAATTTGTGAAATCAACAATTAAATAAGCTGTTAAACAGTATAAAAAGTAATAGCTGATAGAATGATAAGCTATATGCTCGTGATTTTAGTATAACAAAACTAAGTTAATATATAACAAATTTCAAGTTTTTGATAGTTTGAAATAAAAAAATCCTTCTTAAAATTTGATTCTAAATTTGTTTTCATTTATTTTTTACAATAGCTTGTGGAATGATAATTAAGCCTGTACTGCTTTAGAGAATATTCAACTTAGCTTATTTACCGCAAGGTATTGATTTTGCGATAATTCTTGAAGAAATTTTGCTTTTATGAGTTCATTTGTGGCAGTCAGCTAAGAATTTGCGGCAGTGTAGTGAGCAAAATGGTTGTTGTCTTAATTGGAGTTTTATAAGAGATTCTGTTCTAAAAAATGACGAAAACGATATAGATACTTAACTTTTTCTTACAAAGTTTTAAGGTGGTGCAATTGCAGCAGTGCAACACACGACGCCCCTGCTTTATACTATTTTTATATGAGACAAATCATTAAAAAACATAAGGAAAATTTTAAGTAATATACTGTTCATTGTAAATGAAATGTACACATATATTATTTTCTAATACTCTAAGGTGAGTAGCTTTTGTAAATTTAGCGAGCTGTTTCTTAAGTAGGATATCATACGTGCTTTTAAATAAAACTAAATAACTTGAATTAAAAAACAAACAAATTAAGCAACCCGACTTTATTGTCGAGAAGCTTCACTGGTTTGCACCTACGTACTTATTACACAACAAGCAGTAATTTTTAATTAAGTAACAGTTATTAAAAAGTTTTATAACTCTACAATATTTAAGCGAATTCAACTTATAGTGTGACTAACTTTATGCTTGTTATTTTAGTATGATAAAATCAAATCACTCTAAAAGGATTTCAAGTTTTTGAATTATTAAGATTAATAGCTTTTTACTTAAACTGAGTTAAGAGTCTTAAATATTAACAAAAAACAATGTTTGACTAAGCCGCATGTTACAATATCTAAATAAAACAATTTCTATAATTTTTATTGATCAGTTCAAACTCAAACTAAAAATTAATGGCTTTTTTTTTTAAAGCAAGTCAAATAAGTATTGTGCTTAATAGTATATACATTCTAGACTGAGAGTGAGTACTACAGAATCATAAGAAATTACCTCAAGTACTTTATACTACTTTTATATACTACAAAGTACCATTCAATTAATTTAAAACATAATAAAGCTAGCAACAGTATTCAAACAGTTTATCGTAAACAATCTACTGTGGAAATAAAATATTTATTAACAGTCTACTTTTAAAATTTGGCGAGCCGCTGCTTTAGCAGAGCATCATATGTGCTTTGAAAATAAAACTAAATGAAACTTATTATAAAAATAAACAAAGTAAACAAAATGAGCTTATTGCTAAGAAGCTTGATAAGCTTGCGCACACATGCTTATTAGACAACAAGCAATGAACAGCTATTTTTTATGAAGTCAACAATTAATTAAGCAGTCAGATCAGTTATATCGACTATTAATTATACAGTTATTAACTATATACTCTTTATTTTAATATAACTAAGCTGATTTACTCTGAAAAAATTTGAAAATTTTTAATTTTTTAAGAAAAAAAGTACTACTTTAAAACGAGCTGGTCAAAATTATTAACAATCAACAAAATATAAATCAAAGTTTGCCTAAGCCACATGATTTAAAGTTAAAATCAAACAAATTTTGCAACTCTTAATTGAAAAAACAATTTTCTTTGTGTTAAAACCTATCGGGTTAGACTTGTTTTAGCAAGTCAAATCAGTATAGTGCGAATTAAAGTTTGAATAGTACAGAATCAAAAAGTATTATTTTATTTAAATTTCGTTTACTACACATCAATAAATTTCAAACATAATTAAACTGTTCATCGTAAACAATGTAGTGTGCACGGAAATTCTTTTAAGTAGTCTACTGAGCGTAGCATTTAAAAATTTAGTGAGCAACTGCTTTGATAGAGTATCATATGTGCATTGAAAATCAAACTAATTTTTAAAATTTAAAACCAACAAAATAAGCAAGCTGCGCTTATTGTTAAGAAGCTAGACTAGCTTGCGCCTACATACTTATTACACAAGCAATAAACAGGAAGTTTTTATAAAGTCAATACTTAGTTAAGCAGTCAGCTAAGTTTTAGCAATTAAAACTTATAGAGTGAATAACTATATACTTGTTATTTAATTCAACAAAGCTAATTTAAGTTAAAACAACTTTTAAATTTTTGAATGTTTAAGAAGAAAAATTAAATAATCTAACGTGCCGGTCAAAAGTATTAACAATCAACAAACATAGCTCAAAGTTTGCCTAAGCCACTTGTTAACTCAATATTTAACAATTTTTACAATTTTTTTGAGATTAAATAGTTTTCTAGAAGTTAAAACTTACTGGATATTTCTTGTTATAGCAAGTATAGTGGCGTTAAAACGTTGTATAGTTTCGGCAGAGACTGAGTATAACAAAAGTATAAAATATTATTTCAGATTCTTTATACTACTTTCATCAACTACATATCAACAATTTTCAAACAATATAAAATATACATCAGTAATTAAACCGTTTTTTGTAAACAATCTCGCGTGCACAAAAGTTATTTTTAAGTAGTCTACTGAGCGTAGCATTTGGAAATTTAGTGAGCCGCTGCTTTGATAGAGTATCATATGTGCATTGAGTATCAACTCAAACTACTTAAATTATTCAACAAATAAGTGAGCAAGCAGCACTTGTTTTTAAGACGCTTAATAAGCTTTGCGCCTACATGCTTATTACCAAAAAAAAAAAATCATGAAGTCAACAGTTAATTAAGCAGTTGAATCAGTTCAAGCAATAATAATAATTTACAGAGTGATTAACTATATTATCGTTATTTCAGTATAACAAAACTAAATTCGTCTGTAACAAGTTTCAAGTTTTCGATATTTACGAAAAAAAATGCCACTTAAGATTGCCATCGTAAATTGCTACGTAAAAATGGCTTCCCAAAAGTTACAACAATTATTAAATCAATGTTAACCTAAGTCACGTGTTTTAAAGCTGAAAGTAAAATAAGTTTAACTATTCATAACCGATCATGCAATTTTCAATAATTAAAAACTTAATTACATATTTTTATTTAAGCAAGTCAAATAAGTCATGCACTGTTAAAAGTAAGCATATTTTAGGCAGAAAGTGAGTTCTACAGAACCATAAAGTACTATTTCAAGTACTTAATATTACTTTCATATATTACACATCATTAAAAGTACATAACAAGAGTTGGCAGTACCTATGCTGTTCATCGTAAATAATCTAGTGTGGACAGATATTCAATTTAAATAGTCTAATATGAGTACCGTTAAAAGCCGCATTTTAGTTAGCGAGCCGCTTTTTTAGAATTGTTTCATGTATGCATAAAATTAACTAAATAAATTAAATTATAACCAAACAAAGAAGCAAGCCGCATTTTTTGTTAAGAAGCTTTATTACTTTCCGCCTATGTACTTACTACACAATAATCAGTAAGCTTTGATTAAGTAACAATTACTAATTAGTTAGAAAATTCTATAAAAGTGAAGTAGAAATAAGCAAAGTTAATTTAAAGTGTGGGTAATTTTATCGTTGTTATTTCAGTACGTAAAAACTAAATCGCTCTAAAATAGTGTTAAAATTTATCAAATTTTAAATTGAAAAGTTCTTACTTAAAATGAGGTAGTTAACAGTTTTAAATATTAACAAAAAACAATGTTTGACTAAGCCACATGTTTCAAAATTAAAATTAAACAATTTCAATAATTTTTAATTGCTTATATGTTTTTCAATAGATTTGAATTTTTAAGTATACTTTTATTTTAGAAATTTTAATAAGTGTTGCGCTGTTAAAAGTAAATATATTTTAGGCAGAGACTTAGTACTACAGAATCGTAAAGTTTTATTTTAAGTACTTAATACTACTATCATATACTACACAATAATAAATTTTAAACATAATAAGATATGCATCAGTATTTAAACTGTTCATTGTAAACAATCTAATGTGCACATAAAATATTTATTAATAGTCTACGTTTTAAATATGGCTAGGTGCTGTTTTGTAGAGTATCAAATGTCCTTACAAAAAAAATGAAAATAAACAAAGTAAGCAAGACGAGCTTATTGTTGGAAAGCTTGATAAGCTTGCGCATACATGCTTATTACACGTTAAGCAAAAAACATGAAATTTTTATAAAGTCAACAATTTATTGAGCAGTCAGATAAGTTGCATCGATTTAGACTTCTACAATAGTTAACAATATGCTTGTTATTTAAGTATAACAAACCAAATTTACTCTGAAACAACTTAAAATTTTTAGTTGTTTGAGATAAAAAAGTACTGTTTTAAAACGAGCTGGTCAAAATTATTAACAATCAACAAAATATAAATCAAAATTTACCTAAACCACATGCTTTAAAGTTAAAATCGAACAAGATTTGCAACTCTTAATTGAAAAAACAATTTTCTTTATGTTATAACTTATCGGGTTATTCTTGTTTTAGCAAGTCAAATCAGTAGAGTGCAAATTAAAGTTTGAATAGTACAGAATCATAAAGTATTATTTTAATTAATTTATACTACTTCGTTTACTACACATCAATAAAATTCAAACATAATTAAACTGTTCATCGTAAAGAATGTAGTGTGCACGGAAATTCTTTTAAGTAGTCTACTGAGCGTAGCATTTAAAAATTTAGTGAGCAACTGCTTTGATAAAGTATCATATGTGCATTGAAAATCAAACTAATTTTTAAAATTTAAATCAACAAAATAAGCAAGCTGCGCTTATTGTTAAGAAGCTAGATAAGCTTGCGCCTACATGCTTATTACACATGCAATAAACAGGAAGTTTTTATAAAGTCAATACTTAGTTAAGCAGTCAGCTAAGTTTTAGCAATTTAAACTTATAGAGCTAATAACTATATACTCTTTATTTAATTTAACAAAGCTAATTTAAGTTAAAACAACTTTTAAATTTTTGAATGTTTAAGAAGAAAAATTAAATAATCTAACGTGCCGGTCAAAAGTATTAACAATCAACAAAACATAGCTCAAAGTTTGCCTAAGCCACTTGTTAAGTCAAAATTTAACAATTTTTACAATTTTTTTTAAGATTAAATAGTTTTCTAGAAGTTAAAACTTACTGGATATTTCTTGTTATAGCAAGTATAGTGGCGTTAAAACGTTATATAGTTTCGGCAGAGACTGAGTATAAAAAAGTACAACAAGTTATTTCAGGTTATTTATACTACTTTCATCAACTACATATCAACAATTTTCAAACATTATAAAATATACATCAGTAATTAAACTGTTTTTTGTAAACAAGCTCGCGTGCACAAAAGTTATCTTTAAAGTAGTCTACTGAGCGTAGCATTTGGAAATTTAGTGAGCCGCTGCTTTGATAGAGTATCATATGTGCATTGAGTATCAACTCAAACTACTTAAATTATTCAACAAATAAGTGAGCAAGCAGCACTTGTTTTTAAGACGCTCAATAAGCTTTGCGCCTAGATGTTTATTACCCAAGAAAAAATAAAAAAATTTCATGAAGTCAACAGTTAATTAAGCAGTTGAATCAGTTCAAGCAATAATAATAATTTACAGAGTGATTAACTATATTATCGTTATTTCAGTATAACAAAACTAAATTCGTCTGTAACAAGTTTCAAGTTTTCGATATTTACGAAAAAAAATGCCACTTAAGATTGCCTTCGTAAATTGCTACGTAAAAATGGCTTCCCAAAACTTATAGCAATTATTAAATCAATGTTAACCTAAGTCACGTGTTTTAAAGCTGAAAGTAAAATAAGTTTAACTATTCATAACCGATCATGCAATTTTCAATAATTAAAAACTTAATTACATATTTTTATTTAAGCAAGTCAAATAAGTCATGCACTGTTAAAAGTAAGCATATTTTAGGCAGAAAGTGAGTTCTACAGAACCATAAAGTACTATTTCAAGTACTTAATACTACTTTCATATATTACACATCATTAAAAGTACATAACAAGAGTTGGCAGTACCTATGCTGTTCATCGTAAATAATCTAGTGTGGACAGATATTCAATTTAAATAGTCTAATATGAGTACCGTTAAAAGCCGCATTTTAGTTAGCGAGCCGCTTTTTTAGAATTGTTTCATGTATGCATAAAATTAACTAAATAAATTAAATTATAACCAAACAAAGAAGCAAGCCGCATTTTTTGTTAAGAAGCTTTATTACTTTCCGCCTATGTACTTATTACACAATAACCAGTAAGCTTTGATTAAGTAACAATTACTAATTAGTTAGAAAATTCTACAAAAGTGAAGTAGAAATAAGCAAAGTTAATTTAAAGTCTGGGTAATTTTATCGTTGTTATTTCAGTACATAAAAACTAAATCGCTCTAAAATAGTGTTAAAATTTATCAAATTTTAATATTGAAAAGTTCTTACTTAAAATGAGCTAGTTAAAAGTTTCAAAAATTAACAAAAAACAATGTTTGACTAAGCCACATGTTTCAAAATTAAAATTAAACAATTTCAATAATTTTTAATTGCTTATATGTTTTTCAATAGATTTGAATTTTTAAGTATACTTTTATTTTAGAAATTTAAATAAGTGTTGCGCTGTTAAAAGTAAACATATTTTAGGCAGAGACTTAGTACTACAGAATCGTAAAGTATTTTTGTTAATACTTGCTACTATCATATACTACACAGTAATGAATTTTAAACATAAAAAGATATGCATCAGTTATTAAACTGTTCATTGTAAACAATCTAATGTGCACATAAAATATTTATTAACAGTCTACGTTTTAAATTTGGCTAGGTGCTGTTTTGTAGAGTATCAAATGTGCTTACAAAAAAAATGAAAATAAACAAAGTAAGTAAGACGAGCTTATTGTTGGAAAGCTTGATAAGCTTGCGCATACATGCTTATTACACGTTAAGCAAAAAACATGAAATTTTTATAAAGTCAACAATTTATTGAGCAGTCAGATAAGTTGCATCGATTTAGACTTCTACAATAGTTAACAATATGCTTGTTATTTAAGTATAACAAACCAAATTTACTCTGAAACAACTTAAAATTTTTAGTTGTTTGAGATAAAAAAGTACTGTTTTAAAACGAGCTGGTCAAAATTATTAACAATCAACAAAATATAAATCAAAATATACCTAAACCACATGCTTTAAAGTTAAAATCGAACAAGATTTGCAATTCTTAATTGAAAAAAACAATTTTCTTTATGTTATAACTTATCGGGTTATTCTTGTTTTAGCAAGTCAAATCAGTAGAGTGCAAATTAAAGTTTGAATAGTACAGAATCATAAAGTATTATTTTAATTAATTTATACTACTTCGTTTACTACACATCAATAAATTTCAAACATAAATAAACTGTTCATCGTAAACAATGTAGTGTGCACGGAAATTCTTTTAAGTAGTCTACTGAGCGTAGCATTTAAAAATTTAGTGAGCAACTGCTTTGATAGAATATCATATGTGCATTGAAAATCAAACTAATTTTTAAAATTTAAATCAACAAAATAAGCAAGCTGCGCTTATTGTTAAGAAGCTAGATAAGCTTGCGCCTACATGCTTATTACACATGCAATAAACAGGAAGTTTTTATAAAGTCAATACTTAGTTAAGCAGTCAGCTAAGTTTTAGCAATTTAAACTTATAGAGCTAATAACTATATACTCTTTATTTAATTTAACAAAGCTAATTTAAGTTAAAACAACTTTTAAATTTTTGAATGTTGAAGAAGAAAAATTAAATAATCTAACGTGCCGGTCAAAAGTATTAACAATCAACAAAACATAGCTCAAAGTTTGCCTAAGCCACTTGTTAAGTCAAAATTTAACAATTTTTACAATTTTTTTTAAGATTAAATAGTTTTCTAGAAGTTAAAACTTACTGGATATTTCTTGTTATAGCAAGTATAGTGGCGTTAAAACGTTGTATAGTTTCGGCAGAGACTGAGTATAAAAAAGTACAACAAGTTATTTCAGGTTATTTATACTACTTTCATCAACTACATATCAACAATTTTCAAACAATATAAAATATACATCAGTAATTAAACTGTTTTTTGTAAACAATCTCGCGTGCACAAAAGTTATCTTTAAAGTAGTCTACTGAGCGTAGCATTTGGAAATTTAGCGAGCCGCTGCTTTGATAGAGTATCATATGTGCATTGAGTATCAACTCAAACTACTTAAATTATTCAACAAATAAGTGAGCAAGCAGCACTTGTTTTTAAGACGCTTAATAAGCTTTGCGCCTACATGCTTATTACCAAAAAAAAAATCATGAAGTCAACAGTTAATTAAGCAGTTAAATCAGTTCAAGCAATAATGATAATTTACAGAGTGATTAACTATATTATCGTTATTTCAGTATAACAAAACTAAATTCGTCTGTAACAAGTTTCAAGTTTTCGATATTTACGAAAAAAAATGCCACTTAAGATTGCCATCGTAAATTGCTACGTAAAAATGGCTTCCCAAAAGTTACAACAATTATTAAATCAATGTTAACCTAAGTCACGTCTTTTAAAGCTGAAAGTAAAATAAGTTTAACTACTCATAACCGAACATGCAATTTTCAATAATTTAAAACTTATTTACTTATTTTTTTTAAGCAAGTCAAATAAGTCATGCACTGTTAAAAGTAAACATATTTTAGGCAGAAAGTGAGTTCTACAGAACCATAAAGTACTATTTCAAGTACTTAATACTACTTTCATATATTACACATCATTAAAAGTACATAACAAGAGTTGGCAGTACCTATGCTGTTCATCGTAAATAATCTAGTGTGGACAGATATTCAATTTAAATAGTCTAATATGAGTATCGTTAAAACATTTAGCGAGCCGCTTCTTTAGAAGCGTTTCATGTATGCTTAAAAAAAACTAAATAAATTAAATTATAACCAAACAAAGAAGCAAGCCGCATTTTTTGTTAAGAAGCTTTATTACTTTCCGCCTACGTACTTATTACACAATAATCAGTAAGCTTTGATTAAGTAACAATTACTAATTAGTTAGAAAATTCTATAAAAGTGAAGTAGAAATAAGCAAAGTTAATTTAAAGTCTGGGTAATTTTATCGTTGTTATTTCAGTACGTAAAAACTAAATCGCTCTAAAATAGTGTTAAAATTTATCAAATTTAAAATTTAAAAAGTTCTTACTTAAAATGAGGTAGTTAACAGTTTTAAATGTTAACAAAAAACAATGTTTGACTAAGCCACATGTTTCAAAATAAAAATTAAACAATTTCAATATTTTTTAATTGCTTATATGTTTTTCCATAGATTTGAATTTTTAAGTATACTTTTATTTTAGAAATTTAAATTAGTGTTCCGCTGTTAAAAGTAAATATATTTTAGGCAGAGACTTAGTACTACAGAATCGTAAAGTTTTATTTTAAGTACTTAATACTACTATCATATACTACACAATAATAAATTTTAAACATAATAAGATATGCATCAGTATTTAAACTGTTCATTGTAAACAATCTAATGTGCACATAAAATATTTATTAATAGTCTACGTTTTAAATATGGCTAGGTGCTGTTTTGTAGAGTATCAAATGTCCTTACAAAAAAAATGAAAATAAACAAAGTAAGCAAGACGAGCTTATTGTTGGAAAGCTTGATAAGCTTGCGCATACATGCTTATTACACGTTAAGCAAAAAACATGAAATTTTTATAAAGTCAACAATTTATTGAGCAGTCAGATAAGTTGCATCGATTTAGACTTGTACAATAATTAACAAAATGCTTGTTATTTAAGTATAACAAACCAAAATTACTCTGAAACAAGTTAAAATTTTTAGTTGTTCAAGATAAAAAAATACTGTTTTAAAACGAGCTGGTCAAAATTATTAATAATCAACAAAATATAAATCAAAATTTACCTAAACCACATGCTTTAAAGTTAAAATCGAACAAGATTTGCAACTCTTAATTAAAAAAAACAATTTTCATTTTGTTATAACTTATCGGGTTATTCTTGTTTTAGCAAGTCAAATCAGTAGAGTGCAAATTAAAGTTTGAATAGTACAGAATCATAAAGTATTATTTTAATTATTATATTTATATAATATTAACTATATTTATACTACTTCGTTTACTAAACATAAATATATTTCAAACATAATTAAACTGTTCATCGTAAACAATGTAGTGTGCACGGAAATTCTTTGGAGTAGTCTACTGAGCGTAGCATTTAAAAATTTAGTGAGCAACTGCTTTGATAAAGTATCATATGTGCATTGAAAATCAAACTAATTATTAAAATTTAAAACCAACAAAATAAGCAAGCTGCGCTTATTGTTAAGAAGCTAGATAAGCTTGCGTTTTCATGCTTATTACACATGCAATAAACAGGAAGTTTTTTATGAAGTCAATACTTAGTTAAGCAGTCAGCTAAGTTTTAGCAATTTAAACTTATAGAGCTAATAACTATATACTCGTTATTTAATTTACCAAAACTAATTTTTATTAAAACAGCTTTAAATTTTTTGTATGTTTAAGAAGAAAAATTAAATAATCTAACGTGCCGGTCAAAAGTATCAATATTCAACAAAACATAGCTCAAAGTTTGCCTAAGCCACTTGTTAAGTCAAAACTTAACAATTTTTACAATTCTTTTGAGATTAAATAGTTTTCTAGTAGCTATAACGTACTGGAATTTTCTTGTTATAGCAAGTATAGTGGCGTTAAAACGTTATATAGTTTCGGCAGAGACTGAGTATAAAAAAGTACAACAAGTTATTTCAGGTTATTTATACTACTTTCATCAACTACATATCAACAATTTTCAAACATTATAAAATATACATAAGTAATTAAACCGTTTTTTGTAAACAATCTCGCGTGCACAAAAGTTATTTCTAAGTAGTCTACTGAGCGTAGCATTTGGAAATTTAGCGAGCCGCTGCTTTGATAGAGTATCATATGTGCATTGAGTATCAACTCAAACTACTTAAATTATTCAACAAATAAGTGAGCAAGCAGCACTTGTTTTTAAGACGCTTAATAAGCTTTGCGCCTACATGCTTATTACCAAAAAAAAAAATCATGAAGTCAACAGTTAATTAAGCAGTTGAATCAGTTCAAGCAATAATAATAATTTACAGAGTGATTAACTATATTATCGTTATTTCAGTATAACAAAACTAAATTCGTCTGTAACAAGTTTCAAGTTTTCGATATTTACGAAAAAAAATGCCACTTAAGATTGCCATCGTAAATTGCTACGTAAAAATGGCTTCCCAAAAGTTACAACAATTATTAAATCAATGTTAACCTAAGTCACGTCTTTTAAAGCTGAAAGTAAAATAAGTTTAACTACTCATAACCGAACATGCAATTTTCAATAATTTAAAACTTATTTACTTATTTTTTTTAAGCAAGTCAAATAAGTCATGCACTGTTAAAAGTAAACATATTTAAGGCAGAAAGTGAGTTCTACAGAACCATAAAGTACTATTTTAAGTACTTAATACTACTTTCATATATTACACATCAATAAAAGTACATAATAAGAGTTGGCAGTACCTATGCTGTTCATCGTAAATAATCTAGTGTGGACAGATATTCAATTTAAATAGTCTAATATGAGTATCGTTAAAACATTTAGCGAGCCGCTTCTTTAGAAGCGTTTCATGTATGCTTAAAAAAAACTAAATAAATTAAATTATAACCAAACAAAGAAGCAAGCCGCATTTTTTGTTAAGAAGCTTTATTACTTTCCGCCTACGTACTTATTACACAATAATCAGTAAGCTTTGATTAAGTAACAATTACTAATTAGTTAGAAAATTCTACAAAAGTGAAGTAGAAATAAGCAAAGTTAACTTAAAGTGTGGGTAATTTCTTCGTTGTTATTCCAGTATGTAAAAACTAAATCGCTCTAAAATAGTATTAAAATTTATCAAATTTAAAATTTAAAAAGTTCTTACTTAAAATGAGCTAGTTAACAGTTTTAAATGTTAACAAAAAACAATCTGTGACTAAGCCACATGTTTCAAAATAAAAATTAAACAATTTCAATATTTTTTAATTGCTTATATGTTTTTCCATAAATTTGAATTTTTAAGTATACTTTTATTTTAGAAATTTAAATTAGTGTTCCGCTGTTAAAAGTAAACATATTTTAGGCAGAGACTTAGTACTACAGAATCGTAAAGTATTTTTGTTAATACTTGCTACTATCATATACTACACAGTAATGAATTTTAAACATAAAAAGATATGCATCAGTTATTAAACTGTTCATTGTAAACAATCTAATGTGCACATAAAATATTTATTAACAGTCTACGTTTTAAATTTGGCTAGGTGCTGTTTTGTAGAGTATCAAATGTGCTTACAAAAAAAATGAAAATAAACAAAGTAAGTAAGACGAGCTTATTGTTGGAAAGCTTGATAAGCTTGCGCATACATGCTTATTACACGTTAAGCAAAAAACATGAAATTTTTATAAAGTCAACAATTTATTGAGCAGTCAGATAAGTTGCATCGATTTAGACTTCTACAATAGTTAACAATATGCTTGTTATTTAAGTATAACAAACCAAATTTACTCTGAAACAACTTAAAATTTTTAGTTGTTTGAGATAAAAAAGTACTGTTTTAAAACGAGCTGGTCAAAATTATTAACAATCAACAAAATATAAATCAAAATATACCTAAACCACATGCTTTAAAGTTAAAATCGAACAAGATTTGCAACTCTTAATTGAAAAAACAATTTTCTTTATGTTATAACTTATCGGGTTATTCTTGTTTTAGCAAGTCAAATCAGTAGAGTGCAAATTAAAGTTTGAATAGTACAGAATCATAAAGTATTATTTTAATTAATTTATACTACTTCGTTTACTACACATCAATAAAATTCAAACATAATTAAACTGTTCATCGTAAACAATGTAGTGTGCACGGAAATTCTTTTAAGTAGTCTACTGAGCGTAGCATTTAAAAATTTAGTGAGCAACTGCTTTGATAGAATATCATATGTGCATTGAAAATCAAACTAATTTTTAAAATTTAAATCAACAAAATAAGCAAGCTGCGCTTATTGTTAAGAAGCTAGATAAGCTTGCGCCTACATGCTTATTACACATGCAATAAACAGGAAGTTTTTATAAAGTCAATACTTAGTTAAGCAGTCAGCTAAGTTTTAGCAATTTAAACTTATAGAGCTAATAACTATATACTCTTTATTTAATTTAACAAAGCTAATTTAAGTTAAAACAACTTTTAAATTTTTGAATGTTTAAGAAGAAAAATTAAATAATCTAACGTGCCGGTCAAAAGTATTAACAATCAACAAAACATAGCTCAAAGTTTGCCTAAGCCACTTGTTAAGTCAAAATTTAACAATTTTTACAATTTTTTTTAAGATTAAATAGTTTTCTAGAAGTTAAAACTTACTGGATATTTCTTGTTATAGCAAGTATAGTGGCGTTAAAACGTTGTATAGTTTCGGCAGAGACTGAGTATAACAAAAGTATAAAATATTATTTCAGATTCTTTATACTACTTTCATCAACTACATATCAACAATTTTCAAACAATATAAAATATACATCAGTAATTAAACTGTTTTTTGTAAACAATCTCGCGTGCACAAAAGTTATCTTTAAAGTAGTCTACTGAGCGTAGCATTTGGAAATTTAGCGAGCCGCTGCTTTGATAGAGTATCATATGTGCATTGAGTATCAACTCAAACTACTTAAATTATTCAACAAATAAGTGAGCAAGCAGCACTTGTTTTTAAGACGCTTAATAAGCTTTGCGCCTACATGCTTATTACCAAAAAAAAAAAATCATGAAGTCAACAGTTAATTAAGCAGTTGAATCAGTTCAAGCAATAATAATAATTTACAGAGTGATTAACTATATTATCGTTATTTCAGTATAACAAAACTAAATTCGTCTGTAACAAGTTTCAAGTTTTCGATATTTACGAAAAAAAATGCCACTTAAGATTGCCATCGTAAATTGCTACGTAAAAATGGCTTCCCAAAAGTTACAACAATTATTAAATCAATGTTAACCTAAGTCACGTCTTTTAAAGCTGAAAGTAAAATAAGTTTAACTACTCATAACCGAACATGCAATTTTCAATAATTTAAAACTTATTTACTTATTTTTTTTAAGCAAGTCAAATAAGTCATGCACTGTTAAAAGTAAACATATTTTAGGCAGAAAGTGAGTTCTACAGAACCATAAAGTACTATTTCAAGTACTTAATACTACTTTCATATATTACACATCATTAAAAGTACATAACAAGAGTTGGCAGTACCTATGCTGTTCATCGTAAATAATCTAGTGTGGACAGATATTCAATTTAAATAGTCTAATATGAGTATCGTTAAAACATTTAGCGAGCCGCTTCTTTAGAAGCGTTTCATGTATGCTTAAAAAAAACTAAATAAATTAAATTATAACCAAACAAAGAAGCAAGCCGCATTTTTTGTTAAGAAGCTTTATTACTTTCCGCCTACGTACTTATTACACAATAATCAGTAAGCTTTGATTAAGTAACAATTACTAATTAGTTAGAAAATTCTATAAAAGTGAAGTAGAAATAAGCAAAGTTAATTTAAAGTCTGGGTAATTTTATCGTTGTTATTTCAGTACGTAAAAACTAAATCGCTCTAAAATAGTGTTAAAATTTATCAAATTTAAAATTTAAAAAGTTCTTACTTAAAATGAGGTAGTTAACAGTTTTAAATGTTAACAAAAAACAATGTTTGACTAAGCCACATGTTTCAAAATAAAAATTAAACAATTTCAATATTTTTTAATTGCTTATATGTTTTTCCATAGATTTGAATTTTTAAGTATACTTTTATTTTAGAAATTTAAATTAGTGTTCCGCTGTTAAAAGTAAATATATTTTAGGCAGAGACTTAGTACTACAGAATCGTAAAGTTTTATTTTAAGTACTTAATACTACTATCATATACTACACAATAATAAATTTTAAACATAATAAGATATGCATCAGTATTTAAACTGTTCATTGTAAACAATCTAATGTGCACATAAAATATTTATTAATAGTCTACGTTTTAAATATGGCTAGGTGCTGTTTTGTAGAGTATCAAATGTCCTTACAAAAAAAATGAAAATAAACAAAGTAAGCAAGACGAGCTTATTGTTGGAAAGCTTGATAAGCTTGCGCATACATGCTTATTACACGTTAAGCAAAAAACATGAAATTTTTATAAAGTCAACAATTTATTGAGCAGTCAGATAAGTTGCATCGATTTAGACTTGTACAATAATTAACAAAATGCTTGTTATTTAAGTATAACAAACCAAAATTACTCTGAAACAAGTTAAAATTTTTAGTTGTTCAAGATAAAAAAATACTGTTTTAAAACGAGCTGGTCAAAATTATTAATAATCAACAAAATATAAATCAAAATTTACCTAAACCACATGCTTTAAAGTTAAAATCGAACAAGATTTGCAACTCTTAATTAAAAAAAACAATTTTCATTTTGTTATAACTTATCGGGTTATTCTTGTTTTAGCAAGTCAAATCAGTAGAGTGCAAATTAAAGTTTGAATAGTACAGAATCATAAAGTATTATTTTAATTATTATATTTATATAATATTAACTATATTTATACTACTTCGTTTACTAAACATAAATATATTTCAAACATAATTAAACTGTTCATCGTAAACAATGTAGTGTGCACGGAAATTCTTTGGAGTAGTCTACTGAGCGTAGCATTTAAAAATTTAGTGAGCAACTGCTTTGATAGAATATCATATGTGCATTGAAAATCAAACTAATTATTAAAATTTAATACAAACAAAATAAGCAAGCTGCGCTTATTGTTAAGAAGCTAGATAAGCTTGCGCCTTCATGCTTATTACACAAGCAATAAACAGGAAGCTTTTTATGAAGTCAATACTTAGTTAAGCAGTCAGCTAAGTTTTAGCAATTTAAACTTATAGAGCTAATAACTATATACTCGTTATTTAATTTACCAAAACTAATTTTTATTAAAACAGCTTTAAATTTTTTGTATGTTTAAGAAGAAAAATTAAATAATCTAACGTGCCGGTCAAAAGTATCAATATTCAACAAAACATAGCTCAAAGTTTGCCTAAGCCACTTGTTAAGTCAAAACTTAACAATTTTTACAATTCTTTTGAGATTAAATAGTTTTCTAGTAGCTATAACGTACTGGAATTTTCTTGTTATAGCAAGTATAGTGGCGTTAAAACGTTATATAGTTTCGGCAGAGACTGAGTATAAAAAAGTACAACAAGTTATTTCAGGTTATTTATACTACTTTCATCAACTACATATCAACAATTTTCAAACATTATAAAATATACATAAGTAATTAAACCGTTTTTTGTAAACAATCTCGCGTGCACAAAAGTTATTTCTAAGTAGTCTACTGAGCGTAGCATTTGGAAATTTAGCGAGCCGCTGCTTTGATAGAGTATCATATGTGCATTGAGTATCAACTCAAACTACTTAAATTATTCAACAAATAAGTGAGCAAGCAGCACTTGTTTTTAAGACGCTTAATAAGCTTTGCGCCTACATGCTTATTACCAAAAAAAAAAAATCATGAAGTCAACAGTTAATTAAGCAGTTGAATCAGTTCAAGCAATAATAATAATTTACAGAGTGATTAACTATATTATCGTTATTTCAGTATAACAAAACTAAATTCGTCTGTAACAAGTTTCAAGTTTTCGATATTTACGAAAAAAAATGCCACTTAAGATTGCCATCGTAAATTGCTACGTAAAAATGGCTTCCCAAAAGTTACAACAATTATTAAATCAATGTTAACCTAAGTCACGTCTTTTAAAGCTGAAAGTAAAATAAGTTTAACTACTCATAACCGAACATGCAATTTTCAATAATTTAAAACTTATTTACTTATTTTTTTTAAGCAAGTCAAATAAGTCATGCACTGTTAAAAGTAAACATATTTAAGGCAGAAAGTGAGTTCTACAGAACCATAAAGTACTATTTTAAGTACTTAATACTACTTTCATATATTACACATCAATAAAAGTACATAATAAGAGTTGGCAGTACCTATGCTGTTCATCGTAAATAATCTAGTGTGGACAGATATTCAATTTAAATAGTCTAATATGAGTATCGTTAAAACATTTAGCGAGCCGCTTCTTTAGAAGCGTTTCATGTATGCTTAAAAAAAACTAAATAAATTAAATTATAACCAAACAAAGAAGCAAGCCGCATTTTTTGTTAAGAAGCTTTATTACTTTCCGCCTACGTACTTATTACACAATAATCAGTAAGCTTTGATTAAGTAACAATTACTAATTAGTTAGAAAATTCTACAAAAGTGAAGTAGAAATAAGCAAAGTTAACTTAAAGTGTGGGTAATTTCTTCGTTGTTATTCCAGTATGTAAAAACTAAATCGCTCTAAAATAGTATTAAAATTTATCAAATTTAAAATTTAAAAAGTTCTTACTTAAAATGAGCTAGTTAACAGTTTTAAATGTTAACAAAAAACAATCTGTGACTAAGCCACATGTTTCAAAATAAAAATTAAACAATTTCAATATTTTTTAATTGCTTATATGTTTTTCCATAAATTTGAATTTTTAAGTATACTTTTATTTTAGAAATTTAAATTAGTGTTCCGCTGTTAAAAGTAAACATATTTTAGGCAGAGACTTAGTACTACAGAATCGTAAAGTATTTTTGTTAATACTTGCTACTATCATATACTACACAGTAATGAATTTTAAACATAAAAAGATATGCATCAGTTATTAAACTGTTCATTGTAAACAATCTAATGTGCACATAAAATATTTATTAACAGTCTACGTTTTAAATTTGGCTAGGTGCTGTTTTGTAGAGTATCAAATGTGCTTACAAAAAAAATGAAAATAAACAAAGTAAGTAAGACGAGCTTATTGTTGGAAAGCTTGATAAGCTTGCGCATACATGCTTATTACACGTTAAGCAAAAAACATGAAATTTTTATAAAGTCAACAATTTATTGAGCAGTCAGATAAGTTGCATCGATTTAGACTTCTACAATAGTTAACAATATGCTTGTTATTTAAGTATAACAAACCAAATTTACTCTGAAACAACTTAAAATTTTTAGTTGTTTGAGATAAAAAAGTACTGTTTTAAAACGAGCTGGTCAAAATTATTAACAATCAACAAAATATAAATCAAAATATACCTAAACCACATGCTTTAAAGTTAAAATCGAACAAGATTTGCAACTCTTAATTGAAAAAACAATTTTCTTTATGTTATAACTTATCGGGTTATTCTTGTTTTAGCAAGTCAAATCAGTAGAGTGCAAATTAAAGTTTGAATAGTACAGAATCATAAAGTATTATTTTAATTAATTTATACTACTTCGTTTACTACACATCAATAAATTTCAAACATAAATAAACTGTTCATCGTAAACAATGTAGTGTGCACGGAAATTCTTTTAAGTAGTCTACTGAGCGTAGCATTTAAAAATTTAGTGAGCAACTGCTTTGATAGAATATCATATGTGCATTGAAAATCAAACTAATTTTTAAAATTTAAATCAACAAAATAAGCAAGCTGCGCTTATTGTTAAGAAGCTAGATAAGCTTGCGCCTACATGCTTATTACACATGCAATAAACAGGAAGTTTTTATAAAGTCAATACTTAGTTAAGCAGTCAGCTAAGTTTTAGCAATTTAAACTTATAGAGCTAATAACTATATACTCTTTATTTAATTTAACAAAGCTAATTTAAGTTAAAACAACTTTTAAATTTTTGAATGTTTAAGAAGAAAAATTAAATAATCTAACGTGCCGGTCAAAAGTATTAACAATCAACAAAACATAGCTCAAAGTTTGCCTAAGCCACTTGTTAAGTCAAAATTTAACAATTTTTACAATTTTTTTTAAGATTAAATAGTTTTCTAGAAGTTAAAACTTACTGGATATTTCTTGTTATAGCAAGTATAGTGGCGTTAAAACGTTGTATAGTTTCGGCAGAGACTGAGTATAACAAAAGTATAAAATATTATTTCAGATTCTTTATACTACTTTCATCAACTACATATCAACAATTTTCAAACAATATAAAATATACATCAGTAATTAAACCGTTTTTTGTAAACAATCTCGCGTGCACAAAAGTTATTTCTAAGTAGTCTACTGAGCGTAGCATTTGGAAATTTAGTGAGCCGCTGCTTTGATAGAGTATCATATGTGCATTGAGTATCAACTCAAACTACTTAAATTATTCAACAAATAAGTGAGCAAGCAGCACTTGCTTTTAAGACGCTTAATAAGCTTTGCGCCTACATGTTTATTACCCAAGAAAAAATAAAAAAAATTCATGAAGTCAACAGTTAATTAAGCAGTTAAATCAGTTCAAGCAATAATGATAATTTACAAAGTGATTAACTATATTATCGTTATTTCAGTATAACAAAACTAAATTCGTCTGTAACAAGTTTCAAGTTTTCGATATTTACGAAAAAAAATGCCACTTAAGATTGCCATCGTAAATTGCTACGTAAAAATGGCTTCCCAAAAGTTACAACAATTATTAAATCAATGTTAACCTAAGTCACGTCTTTTAAAGCTGAAAGTAAAATAAGTTTAACTACTCATAACCGAACATGCAATTTTCAATAATTTAAAACTTATTTACTTATTTTTTTTAAGCAAGTCAAATAAGTCATGCACTGTTAAAAGTAAACATATTTAAGGCAGAAAGTGAGTTCTACAGAACCATAAAGTACTATTTTAAGTACTTAATACTACTTTCATATATTACACATCAATAAAAGTACATAATAAGAGTTGGCAGTACCTATGCTGTTCATCGTAAATAATCTAGTGTGGACAGATATTCAATTTAAATAGTCTAATATGAGTATCGTTAAAACATTTAGCGAGCCGCTTCTTTAGAAGCGTTTCATGTATGCATAAAATTAACTAAATAAATTAAATTATAACCAAACAAAGAAGCAAGCCGCATTTTTTGTTAAGAAGCTTTATTACTTTCCGCCTATGTACTTATTACACAATAATCAGTAAGCTTTGATTAAGTAACAATTACTAATTAGTTAGAAAATTCTATAAAAGTGAAGTAGAAATAAGCAAAGTTAATTTAAAGTGTGGGTAATTTTATCGTTGTTATTTCAGTACGTAAAAACTAAATCGCTCTAAAATAGTGTTAAAATTTATCAAATTTAAAATTTAAAAAGTTCTTACTAAAAATGAGCTAGTTAACAGTTTTAAATATTAACAAAAAACAATCTTTGACTAAGCCACATGTTTCAAAATTAAAATTAAACAATTTCAATAATTTTTAATTGCTTATATGTTTTTCCATAAATTTGAATTTTTAAGTATACTTTTATTTTAGAAATTTAAATTAGTGTTCCGCTGTTAAAAGTAAATATATTTTAGGCAGAGACTTAGTACTACAGAATCGTAAAGTTTTATTTTAAGTACTTAATACTACTATCATATACTACACAATAATAAATTTTAAACATACTAAGATATGCATCAGTATTTAAACTGTTCATTGTAAACAATCTAATGTGCACATAAACTATTTATTAACAGTCTACGTTTTAAATTTGTCTAGGTGCTGTTTTGTAGAGTATCAAATGTGCTTACAAAAAAAATGAAAATAAACAAAGTAAGCAAGACGAGCTTATTGTTGGAAAGCTTGATAAGCTTGCGCATACATGCTTATTACACGTTAAGCAAAAAACATGAAATTTTTATAAAGTCAACAATTTATTGAGCAGTCAGATAAGTTGCATCGATTTAGACTTGTACAATAATTAACAAAATGCTTGTTATTTAAGTATAACAAACCAAAATTACTCTGAAACAAGTTAAAATTTTTAGTTGTTCAAGATAAAAAAATACTGTTTTAAAACGAGCTGGTCAAAATTATTAATAATCAACAAAATATAAATCAAAATTTACCTAAACCACATGCTTTAAAGTTAAAATCGAACAAGATTTGCAACTCTTAATTAAAAAAAACAATTTTCATTTTGTTATAACTTATCGGGTTATTCTTGTTTTAGCAAGTCAAATCAGTAGAGTGCAAATTAAAGTTTGAATAGTACAGAATCATAAAGTATTATTTTAATTAATTTATACTACTTCGTTTACTAAACATAAATATATTTCAAACATAATTAAACTGTTCATCGTAAACAATGTAGTGTGCACGGAAATTCTTTGGAGTAGTCTACTGAGCGTAGCATTTAAAAATTTAGTGAGCAACTGCTTTGATAAAGTATCATATGTGCATTGAAAATCAAACTAATTATTAAAATTTAAAACCAACAAAATAAGCAAGCTGCGCTTATTGTTAAGAAGCTAGATAAGCTTGCGCCTTCATGCTTATTACACAAGCAATAAACAGGAAGCTTTTTATGAAGTCAATACTTAGTTAAGCAGTCAGCTAAGTTTTAGCAATTTAAACTTATAGAGCTAATAACTATATACTCGTTATTTAATTTACCAAAACTAATTTTTATTAAAACAGCTTTAAATTTTTTGTATGTTTAAGAAGAAAAATTAAATAATCTAACGTGCCGGTCAAAAGTATCAATATTCAACAAAACATAGCTCAAAGATTGCCTAAGCCACTTGTTAAGTCAAAACTTAACAATTTTTACAATTCTTTTGAGATTAAATAGTTTTCTAGTAGCTATAACGTACTGGAATTTTCTTGTTATAGCAAGTATAGTGGCGTTAAAACGTTATATAGTTTCGGCAGAGACTGAGTATAAAAAAGTACAACAAGTTATTTCAGGTTATTTATACTACTTTCATCAACTACATATCAACAATTTTCAAACATTATAAAATTTACATCAGTAATTAAACTGTTTTTTGTAAACAAGCTCGCGTGCACAAAAGTTATCTTTAAAGTAGTCTACTGAGCGTAGCATTTAAAAGTTTAGCGAGCCGCTGCTTTGATAGAGTATCATATGTGCATTGAGTATCAACTCAAACTACTTAAATTATTCAACAAATAAGTGAGCAAGCAGCACTTGCTTTTAAGACGCTTAATAAGCTTTGCGCCTACATGCTTATTACCAAAAAAAAAATCATGAAGTCAACAGTTAATTAAGCAGTTAAATCAGTTCAAGCAATAATAATAATTTACAGAGTGATTAACTATATTATCGTTATTTCAGTATAACAAAACTAAATTCGTCTGTAACAAGTTTCAAGTTTTCGATATTTACGAAAAAAAATGCCACTTAAGATTGCCTTCGTAAATTGCTACGTAAAAATGGCTTCCCAAAAGTTATAGCAATTATTAAATCAATGTTAACCTAAGTCACGTGTTTTAAAGCTGAAAGTAAAATAAGTTTAACTATTCATAACTGATCATGCAATTTTCAATAATTAAAAACTTAATTACATATTTTTATTTAAGCAAGTCAAATAAGTCATGCACTGTTAAAAGTAAGCATATTTTAGGCAGAAAGTGAGTTCTACAGAACCATAAAGTACTATTTCAAGTACTTAATACTACTTTCATATATTACACATCATTAAAAGTACATAACAAGAGTTGGCAGTACCTATGCTGTTCATCGTAAATAATCTAGTGTGGACAGATATTCAATTTAAATAGTCTAATATGAGTATCGTTAAAACATTTAGCGAGCCGCTTCTTTAGAATTGTTTCATGTATGCTTAAAAAAAACTAAATAAATTAAATTATAACCAAACAAAGAAGCAAGCCGCATTTTTTGTTAAGAAGCTTTATTACTTTCCGCCTATGTACTTATTACACAATAATCAGTAAGCTTTGATTAAGTAACAATTACTAATTAGTTAGAAAATTCTACAAAAGTGAAGTAGAAATAAGCAAAGTTAATTTAAAGTGTGGGTAATTTTATCGTTGTTATTTCAGTACGTAAAAACTAAATCGCTCTAAAATAGTGTTAAAATTTATCAAATTTTAATATTGAAAAGTTCTTACTTAAAATGAGCTAGTTAAAAGTTTCAAAAATTAACAAAAAACAATGTTTGACTAAGCCACATGTTTCAAAATTAAAATTAAACAATTTCAATAATTTTTAATTGCTTATATGTTTTTCCATAGATTTGAATTTTTAAGTATACTTTTACTTTAGAAAATTAAATAAGTGTTGCGCTGTTAAAAGTAAACATATTTTAGGCAGAGACTTAGTACTACAGAATCGTAAAGTATTTTTGTTAATACTTGCTACTATCATATACTACACAGTAATGAATTTTAAACATAAAAAGATATGCATCAGTTATTAAACTGTTCATTGTAAACAATTTAATGTGCACATAAAATATTTATTAACAGTCTACGTTTTAAATTTGGCTAGGTGCTGTTTTGTAGAGTATCAAATGTGCTTACAAAATAAATAAAAATAAACAAAGTAAGCAAGACGAGCTTATTGTTGGAAAGCTTGATAAGCTTGCGCATACATGCTTATTACACGTTAAGCAAAAAACATGAAATTTTTATAAAGTCAACAATTTATTGAGCAGTCAGATAAGTTGCATCGATTTAGACTTCTACAATAGTTAACAATATGCTTGTTATTTAAGTATAACAAACCAAATTTACTCTGAAACAACTTAAAATTTTTAGTTGTTTGAGATAAAAAAGTACTGTTTTAAAACGAGCTGGTCAAAATTATTAACAATCAACAAAATATAAATCAAAATTTACCTAAACCACATGCTTTAAAGTTAAAATCGAACAAGATTTGCAACTCTTAATTGAAAAAACAATTTTCTTTATGTTATAACTTATCGGGTTATTCTTGTTTTAGCAAGTCAAATCAGTAGAGTGCAAATTAAAGTTTGAATAGTACAGAATCATAAAGTATTATTTTAATTAATTTATACTACTTCGTTTACTACACATCAATAAAATTCAAACATAATTAAACTGTTCATCGTAAAGAATGTAGTGTGCACGGAAATTCTTTTAAGTAGTCTACTGAGCGTAGCATTTAAAAATTTAGTGAGCAACTGCTTTGATAGAATATCATATGTGCATTGAAAATCAAACTAATTATTAAAATTTAATACAAACAAAATAAGCAAGCTGCGCTTATTGTTAAGAAGCTAGATAAGCTTGCGCCTTCATGCTTATTACACAAGCAATAAACAGGAAGCTTTTTATGAAGTCAATACTTAGTTAAGCAGTCAGCTAAGTTTTAGCAATTTAAACTTATAGAGCTAATAACTATATACTCGTTATTTAATTTACCAAAACTAATTTTTATTAAAACAGCTTTAAATTTTTTGTATGTTTAAGAAGAAAAATTAAATAATCTAACGTGCCGGTCAAAAGTATCAATATTCAACAAAACATAGCTCAAAGATTGCCTAAGCCACTTGTTAAGTCAAAACTTAACAATTTTTACAATTCTTTTGAGATTAAATAGTTTTCTAGTAGCTATAACGTACTGGAATTTTCTTGTTATAGCAAGTATAGTGGCGTTAAAACGTTATATAGTTTCGGCAGAGACTGAGTATAAAAAAGTACAACAAGTTATTTCAGGTTATTTATACTACTTTCATCAACTACATATCAACAATTTTCAAACATTATAAAATATACATCAGTAATTAAACTGTTTTTTGTAAACAAGCTCGCGTGCACAAAAGTTTTCTTTAAAGTAGTCTACTGAGCGTAGCATTTAAAAGTTTAGCGAGCCGCTGCTTTGATAGAGTATCATATGTGCATTGAGTATCAACTCAAACTACTTAAATTATTCAACAAATAAGTGAGCAAGCAGCACTTGTTTTTAAGACGCTCAATAAGCTTTGCGCCTACATGCTTATTACCCAAGAAAAAATAAAAAAATTTCATGAAGTCAACAGTTAATTAAGCAGTTAAATCAGTTCAAGCAATAATAATAATTTACAGAGTGATTAACTATATTATCGTTATTTCAGTATAACAAAACTAAATTCGTCTGTAACAAGTTTCAAGTTTTCGATATTTACGAAAAAAAATGCCACTTAAGATTGCCATCGTAAATTGCTACGTAAAAATGGCTTCCCAAAAGTTACAACAATTATTAAATCAATGTTAACCTAAGTCACGTGTTTTAAAGCTGAAAGTAAAATAAGTTTAACTACTCATAACCGATCATGCAATTTTCAATAATTAAAAACTTAATTACATTTTTTTATTTAAGCAAGTCAAATAAGTCATGCACTGTTAAAAGTAAGCATATTTTAGGCAGAAAGTGAGTTCTACAGAACCATAAAGTACTATTTCAAGTACTTAATACTACTTTCATATATTACACATCATTAAAAGTACATAACAAGAGTTGGCAGTACCTATGCTGTTCATCGTAAATAATCTAGTGTGGACAGATATTCAATTTAAATAGTCTAATATGAGTATCGTTAAAACATTTAGCGAGCCGCTTCTTTAGAATTGTTTCATGTATGCATAAAATTAACTAAATAAATTAAATTATAACCAAACAAAGAAGCAAGCCGCATTTTTTGTTAAGAAGCTTTATTACTTTCCGCCTATGTACTTATTACACAATAATCAGTAAGCTTTGATTAAGTAACAATTACTAATTAGTTAGAAAATTCTATAAAAGTGAAGTAGAAATAAGCAAAGTTAATTTAAAGTGTGGGTAATTTTATCGTTGTTATTTCAGTACGTAAAAACTAAATCGCTCTAAAATAGTGTTAAAATTTATCAAATTTTAATATTGAAAAGTTCTTACTTAAAATGAGCTAGTTAAAAGTTTCAAAAATTAACAAAAAACAATGTTTGACTAAGCCACATGTTTCAAAATTAAAATTAAACAATTTCAATAATTTTTAATTGCTTATATGTTTTTCCATAGATTTGAATTTTTAAGTATACTTTTACTTTAGAAAATTAAATAAGTGTTGCGCTGTTAAAAGTAAACATATTTTAGGCAGAGACTTAGTACTACAGAATCGTAAAGTATTTTTGTTAATACTTGCTACTATCATATACTACACAGTAATGAATTTTAAACATAAAAAGATATGCATCAGTTATTAAACTGTTCATTGTAAACAATTTAATGTGCACATAAAATATTTATTAACAGTCTACGTTTTAAATTTGGCTAGGTGCTGTTTTGTAGAGTATCAAATGTGCTTACAAAATAAATAAAAATAAACAAAGTAAGCAAGACGAGCTTATTGTTGGAAAGCTTGATAAGCTTGCGCATACATGCTTATTACACGTTAAGCAAAAAACATGAAATTTTTATAAAGTCAACAATTTATTGAGCAGTCAGATAAGTTGCATCGATTTAGACTTCTACAATAGTTAACAATATGCTTGTTATTTAAGTATAACAAACCAAATTTACTCTGAAACAACTTAAAATTTTTAGTTGTTTGAGATAAAAAAGTACTGTTTTAAAACGAGCTGGTCAAAATTATTAACAATCAACAAAATATAAATCAAAATTTACCTAAACCACATGCTTTAAAGTTAAAATCGAACAAGATTTGCAACTCTTAATTGAAAAAACAATTTTCTTTATGTTATAACTTATCGGGTTATTCTTGTTTTAGCAAGTCAAATCAGTAGAGTGCAAATTAAAGTTTGAATAGTACAGAATCATAAAGTATTATTTTAATTAATTTATACTACTTCGTTTACTACACATCAATAAAATTCAAACATAATTAAACTGTTCATCGTAAAGAATGTAGTGTGCACGGAAATTCTTTTAAGTAGTCTACTGAGCGTAGCATTTAAAAATTTAGTGAGCAACTGCTTTGATAAAGTATCATATGTGCATTGAAAATCAAACTAATTTTTAAAATTTAAATCAACAAAATAAGCAAGCTGCGCTTATTGTTAAGAAGCTAGACTAGCTTGCGCCTACATGCTTATTACACAAGCAATAAACAGGAAGTTTTTATAAAGTCAATACCTTAGTTAAGCAGTCAGCTAAGTTTTGGCAATTTAAACTTATAGAGTGAATAACTATATACTCGTTATTTAATTTACCAAGACTAATTTACATTAAAACAGCTTTTAATTTTTTGTATGTTCAAGAAGAAAAATTAAATAATCTAACGTGCCGGTCAAAAGTATTAACAATCAACAAAACATAGCTCAAAGTTTGCCTAAGCCACTTGTTAAGTCAAAACTTAACAATTTTTACAATTTTTTTGAGATTAAATAGTTTTCTAGAAGTTAAAACTTACTGGATTTTTCTTGTTATAGCAAGTATAGTGGCGTTAAAACGTTATATAGTTTCGGCAGAGACTGAGTATAACAAAAGTATAAAATATTATTTCAGGTACTTATTCACTACTTTTATTAACTACATATCAACAATTTTTAAAATATTCATCAGTAATTAAACTGTTTATTGTAAACATCCTAGTGTGCACAAAAGTTATTTCTAAGTAGTCTACTGAGCGTAGCATTTAAAAGTTTAGCGAGCCGCTGCTTTGATAGAGTATCATATGTGCATTGAGTATCAACTCAAACTACTTAAATTATTCAACAAATAAGTGAGCAAGCAGCACTTGTTTTTAGGACGCTCAATAAGCTTTGCGCCTACATGTTTATTACCTAAGAAAAAATAAGAAATTTTTTTGAAGTCAAAAGTTAATTAAGCAGTTTTATCAGTTTAAGCAATAATAATTTAAAGAATGAGTAACTATATGATCGTTGTTTTAAGATAAGAAAACTAAATTAATCCGTAACAAATTTAAAATGTTCAATAGTTTAGAATAAAAATTGCTACGTAAAAATGGCTTCCCAAAAGTTTTGATGATAAAAAATCAATTTTACCAAACTACATGTTTCAAAACTGCAAGTTAAACAAAATTAACTATTCGTTATTGACCATACAGTTTTCAATAAGTTAAAACTTATTGGCTTAGTTTTATTTAAGCAAGTTTAATATGTGAAGCATCGTTCAAAAATAGCTATATCAAACAGAAAGCGAGTACTACGAATTGAATAAAAATTGTTTTAATAACTTAATACTATTTTCATATAAGACACATCAATAAAAAATATCAAAATACAAAGTTTTAGTATACAAGCTGTTCATCGTAAATAATATACCGTAAATTGTATTCTTATACGCTAAGCTTTTGTGAATTTAGCGAGCCGCTTTATTAGTAGTGTATCAATTGTGCTTTAAAAATTATACAAAACAACTCAAGTTAAAACCAAACAAAGTAAGCAAGCCGCATTTTTTTGTTGAGAAGCTTTATTAGTGTGTGCCTACGTACTTATTACACAACAAGCAATAAACAGAAAGTTTTGATGAAGTAGCAATTACTCACGCTGCTCAACAGTTTATTAAGCAACTTGTAATAATAACAAGCTTCTTACTAATTTCTTACGTACATAGAGCTGATAAAGTTGCACGTGTTAATGTTTTCATCCAATCATAGTTGATGAAAACGCTTAGCTATGTTCAGCATAAATACGTTGGTGTGTTGTAGGCATTTACCATTTTAAAAGTTCTGTTAAGGCGAAACAATGTAGAACCATTATGAGCTATGTGCTGAGGTTCTTTAGAGCTTTTTATGTGTTTGTTATTTTAAGTTACATTGATAAAAGTATATTTAAACTGCTTTTTTAATCTTTTTTTTTGTTCTCCATACAAGCATTTCCTATTCGTTAATTTACAAATTGATAAAAACTTTAAAAAAAATAAAATTAACTTAAAAACTTTAAACAGTTCATTCTTTAGTTAAACAAATCAACAAAGACTTGCTTGACACAATGAAGATATTCTTTATAGCAACTGCCCTGCTATTTTACACACAGGCAATTGAAACAAGAAGTATGTTTTAGAAGTTTCTTTTATCTAGCAATAGCCTATGGTTATACATAATATTACTTTTTGTTTTATAGTTGAGATAATACTTACTGTTATAAACTTTTTACAAATCAGCTAACTTGTACAAGTGAATACAAATAAATAGCTGTGTAATCAGCTAAGAAAATTACTTTGTTTTCACAGTTTAAAGTGTTTAGTAACATTTTCAAAGAACAATAACGATTGAAAACAACTGTCTTTATTGTCTGAAATAAATCGGTCAACAACTTAGTTTTTCTTTAACTGTTTAAATTTCGCAAAAGAGGTTTTTAATTATAATTAATGTGCTTTTGCATATTTTCGTTGTATCAACACTAATTGTAAACCAGTTATACAATGTCTTTAAGTAAAGTTAGTACTTTCAATCAGTTGAGTCATTAAGCTCTGCTTTTGATTTGTACATTTTTCATAACCTTTATTTTGGTAAACTTTAAATATTTGTGCTCACCATAACGCTGTACTTTTTGGTGTTTTTATTTAAAAGATTAAAAATTTTTTACAGAGTGCAGCTACAACTACGTGGTAACCAATAAAACAATTCCATTTTTAAAAGCAAATGACGAATGTAATGCTATTGGAGGAGAAATAGCAACGGAAGAGCTCAAAGAAAGGTTGATTTCGAATTTATTTAAAGCTAACAAACTAAAGAATAAATTTACTATGTTATATATATTATTCTGTACTTTCTACTTTAATGATGAAAATCAATGTTCTCAACTTAAATATAAGGAGAATGATCAACTATAAATTTTAAATTTTATTAACAATTAAATTCTATTTGAACAAGATTTTATTCGCCTAATAATCTCGTTTGACTAGTCTAAGCGAGCGAAACGTTGTATTGTTAATAAAATTTATAATATATAATTTATACTTACTATGATTAAAAATCAGCTTTGAAAAACAAAATAACTGTAGTTGACAAATAAATCTATAAAGTACAAAGATACGAGTTTAGTTTATTTGGAAAATAAAAGATAACACTTATCGAAAATTAGTAGTAGCTTTTAAAATTAATATAAAAAAAAAAGTTTATTGGTTAAACTTTTATGGCATGTAAATAAAAATTTTTTTTTTAACCCTCAAAATACTGTGTCCAAAGACTTCGTGTACAAAAACAGTTTCGGTTATTTAGTCTGTAACAAATATATTTTGCTTTTAACTTTAGTTTGTAACGAACATTACATTATTAGCAGAGTGTTGTTTTTGAAAATATTTCTGACACTTGCTTTGAGAAGTCCTTTGATAATAAAAGATACTCTTTTTATCACTTATGTACCAAAATTAAATTAAGTTGACTAAAACAATATTTTACCTCAAATAACTAATTAATCGTTTAGTACGCGTTCTTCAGCCCTTTTTTTTTCAATAGAAAGCAATTTATAAGTAAAAGTATAAAATGTATAAAATTATATGTAGCATAATGATAGGAGAATAACTTAAATATGTAGCATAATAATGTAGCATAATGTTAAGATAAACATATATTTATTTAGTTTAAATATAGTTTTATAATGTAAAAGTTTTTTTTTTTTGTACTTATAAATAAACAAACAATCGAAACTAGACACTTGTAAAAAGTATATAGAATATTGTAACAAATTCGCCCTTTCTTAGTGCATAGTACTTAAATTTTTGATCATTTTTCTGTGTTGGCGCTTAATGTTTTGATTTTTTTTGAATTGTTGTTGGTCATAAGCTGTTTTTAGACTAAATTTTTATATATTGTTTATAAATTTATTTTTTTCAATGCTGTCATTATTTTATATTAAATATATTAAATATTTCTAACTCCATAGCTCTGGTATTTAATTCTACAAAAAGTAACTTGGCTTTATATATTGCTATTATTGAAGTTTATTGTCAAACGAAGGACCTAGGCATTAAAACCTAAGCCACTTAAACTGAAAGACACTAACATAAAAACAAAAAAAAAAAACAAATTACAGTGTTAAACCAAACATAAAACCCATACAAGGCACCAGGGACGTAGCTAGTTCAAAAAAGTTACGAATCTGCAAAAATTTAAACATCTGAAATAACTCGTGATAACTTCCTAGCGGGAACACAGCAATTTAAACTACCTCTAATGTTATTGAATTTAATCTGAAAAAATGCAGTTATGTTAATACATCAAAAATGGAATGTTGAGGTACGAGTGATAACTGTATACAAGGCAATTTAATTTGCTCCACAACCCCTATGACTCTTTATGTCTTGCCACTTGTGTAAACCAAGAAAACATTCATTAAACGGTAGGAATTTTCATAGGTAGTTTTAAATATTGGGTACTTTCAATTGCAGCAAATTTGCAAAAATAAAAGTACCAAATATTTTGATGACGTCATTAACTTTACTTTGGTTAGTTTTGAAGCTTAAACAAGTAAAAAAAGAAAAATTGCTGTCTAAGCTTACGACAAATTCACTTTTTTAATTTTCTAAAATATGAAAATAATCATATCTGAAATAAAACAATAGAATAATACTAAACATTTCCCTATGTTAACAAAATTATACAAATATTTTTTGTTAACATAAAGTTACAATTTTAAATTCAAACACAAATTTAAAAAAATGATTTTTAAATTTTTTCTTTTATAGTTTATTGATGAATTTAATTCATTAAAAATTTTGAACTAATTATACATTAGTGATGTGCTTCAACATGTGCTACATTTCTATAGTTTGAAATATAGTTAAAAGGGTAGCCATCAAACCTAAATGCTTATGGGAATCTTGGAATGTTATATAAAATTCTAGAATGACTTGAAATTCTGATCACTTATTTTGTCTAGAAAAGTAAATAAGACTTGAATTTAAAAAATATATTAAATTTTTTAAAATTGAAAGAAGATTCAAAAAACTTTAAGAGCCTCCTTGGGTACAAGGAGGGTATAGATTACTTTTATTACAAGTTGATGTCACTTTATGAAATTTAATCTAAACTACAAGTATCTTTATACAGATTTTTTATAGATAAGCAAATTTTTGATATAAAACATTAGAATAGGAGAGTACAGTAGGTTTTAATTGTCATTTATTGGAATTTTTTAAATATTGAAAGTAATACTTCCTTAAAATTTGAGCAGGGTTGTCAAGACACCTGGAATCCACGAACTTGACAGTTTAAACAAAAACTGGAAAAATCTTAATACTTGAAATTAAAAAGTTTGAAAAATCTAGTGTTTAAAAAAAATCATCATAAAATCTGTAATTTTTAAACTACTTTTACATTTAAAATGATGAAATTTTTATAAAATATGATAACTGAAAGTCATCAATAGTCTATAAAAGATAGATTTTTAAAGTCAATAGCTTAATTTGTGGTTGAATATAAAATTGTAACTTACAAAAAAAATATCAAAGTTGAAAATTATATTTCCTTAATTTTGTTAACATAGTGAAATGTTTAGTATTATTTTATTTCAGATACAATTATTTTTATATTTAGAAAAATAAACTAAGTGAATTTATCATAGGCCTAGACAGCAAATTTATTATTTTACAAAGTTTAATCTTAATAACTACCCAAAGTAGAGTTAATGACATCATCAAAGTATTGGGTACTTTTTTTTTTGCAAAATTGAGGCAATTAAAAATACTAAACACTTAAAACTACTTATAAAAAGTTAAAAAGTCCTACCCTTCATAAAAAATAAGTATAAAAAATCATCATTAAACTTAAAAATACTTATACTGTTTTCAAAATCTAACATTTAAAGTAGTCAATAGTAACAACATATTATGCAAATGTTTGAAACATAAAATTGTATGATTTTTATTTTTGAAACTACAGCTTCCTTTAGAATCAATTTTGCATTGCAGCTTTTTGATAAAATAAAGCTTTAACGCCCTAAATGTTACAATTTGGATGTAATTAATTCGTTCAATTTTTTTACTATACTAAAAATGCTAAAGAGTACATATATGTCAAAATTATCTTTCAGGATAGCTAAGCATAAATGAATACTAATCGCTAAGGCAGCAGAGTCTTTTCAAGCTGAAATAAAAGAAGTTTTTTCGCACATAAGTATACGTTTTTGTAGATTTGCAGAAACCTACCAAGCTACGTCCCTGCAAGGCACAATCTGAAAAAACTCAAACTTTCACAACCAAAATATTCAAAGATTCCAAAGACACCAATCTTAAAACATGAAATCTTTGAAACAAGCATCTCCTGTCAAAATTCTACAGTACCTGGCTCGAAATTCTAGGAACTATCTTGAAGACCACTCTTCATCAAACAAGAAATTTCAAAACGGCATTCATTTTCAACTTTAGAAAGAAATTTTCATCTTGCAAAACATTGATCTCAACAACTATTCGTCATTCATCATGTTTTCAAAGTTTCACCACGGCAAATTCTGTCAAAAATTACTTCAAACATGTGGCAGCAACAATTCACAAATCTAGATTACAAATTAACTGATAATCCAATAATTTTAAAATCTAAAGCCCCAAGCACATTAACAATAGACCAGTCAAAAATTCAAAACTAAAAAGTACTTAAAATCTATAAGGGGAAGGTATTGCTTACAAATCAAACTACCAATAAACTACATACCAGATACCAAATAAACGGTTAAAGTGATTAATAAAACTAATTACTTATAAATTTTGCTGGTAAATACTTTGTTTATTTATATCTTTTTTAACTTTAATCGAAAATGTTCAAGATTTTTGCAAGATCTATTTCATTTGAATGTTCGTTCCACATTTCTACCGAACGATAGAAAAAATAATTTTGCCAACCAAAATTGTTGAAATTATATTTGCATGTATATTTTCTATTATTATCTCTGAGTGAGTAAGTTTCTTATAGGTTTGAAGAAAGTTTGGGGATTAATAGTAGTTTCATTGTTAATTAGTTTATAAAAAAGTAATAAGATCAAATTCAAGTCTTCTGTACTCTAAAGTTTTTATATTAAGCTTAGTTAGTCTGTCTATGTAAGACGTATATGAAATGTTGCACCAATTAAAGATTGGTCTCGTAAATTTTCTTTGAATTAATTCTAGTTGGTTGATGTCTTTGAGACCATAAAGGTGTGTTGTATTCCATCTTAGGACTGATATACTAGGTACAAATTTTTAAGAATTTTCTAAATCTGTAGAAATAAAGCTTTCTAGAATTTGAAAAGATAAAATTGATGCAGTACGATAAATATAGTTATGAGATGTTTAAATTTTAAATTATTTGAAATAAAAATTCCAAGGTCTTTAAACACTTCAGTTTTAGGTAAGATCACATTGTTTATTTTAAAGTCAAACGTAGGAATAGGTGTACTTCTGTAAGTATTTTAAACATGACATTTGCTTGGATTTAGGTTTAATTTTCTTTCTTTTAATCAATGGTAGATTTTATCTAAATTTTTTTGTAAAACTAAGTTAGATTAGCTAAATGCTTTTGTGTCGTCTGCAAAAAGCTTAATGTTCTGAGATTATATCATTTATATAAATTATAAATAAATGTGGACCAATAACCCCTCCTTGAGGAACTCCACTAAAAATTGGTAAGGATTCTGAGAACGTGTTACCGATAACTACTCTTTGTGTTCTATCCTGAAGAAATTATTTAAAACATTCAACTAGATTTCTAATAATTTGTATTGAGATAAGGTTTTAATTAATTTAAAATAAGAGACAGAGTCAAATGCTTTCTAAATGTCTGTATAAATTACATTGATAGATTTATTGTTAAAAAAAAATAATAACCATAAACGAAAGCAATCCAATAGTTGAATACAGGAAGTTTGTTTAGGAAGAAAAAAGAAAAAATTCGGAGAAATAAGATTGTTTTAAAAAATATGATTAAGTGTTTTTAATAAAACTATGTGTTCAAAAGATCTGCAAAAGATACTTGTTAGTGAAATTGGTCTGTAGTTTAATGGATTATTTATGTTTCCGTTTTTGTATATTGGTATAATATAAGATATTTTCCATTGTTTTGGTATGAAAGAAATAGCTAAAGTAAAATTAAAAATTTACGAGATTGGAAAAATGAGAGAGCAAATAGTTCGTTTTAAAAAATATGAAGTTATACTTTCTGCTGTTCTGAGTATTTTATCTTCATAAACGATTTACAGATTCATTTATTACATTATTACTAACAAAAAAATCCTGCATTTCAAGACAATTTTTATCAATACGTTTAAAATGTTCGTCTTCATAATTTTTACTAAATACTTTTTAGAATGATTTGTTAAAACCAGAGGTTTTATCAAAGTCAGAAGTTAATGGTAAACTATTTTCATTAAGTAAAAGAGGAAAGGAAGGTGATAGATTTAGATTTGATTTTACAAAAGAGTATTTTTTTTAATTTGTATTATGACAAAAGCTTTTTTCATGTTGAATGTCGAATTTTTTTACAGCTTTTTCGTATGCTTTTGAAACTAGCTTGTATTTGTTAGTAATCTACTGATCTAACTTGCTTTTTTGTTTAGTTTTTGCCTTTCTTTTAGTAGCTTTTTTAAATTAGAAGGATATGTTTTTCTTTTTTTATTTTTCTTTATCAAAGGCACAATTTTTTTAAGTGCAAGAATAATAATGCTAACAAATTTATCATAAAACTCCTGTAAATTTTCTGATTTATTGTAAATTAATTTCCAATCTATAGTTGACAAATATTCGTTAATACACTAAAAATCCTCTATGGAATAAAATGGGTAAAGTGTCACAGTAGCTAAGTTTGTGCTCTTATTTACATTAATTCCAAATGATATAAGGTAATGGTCGTTAGTATTGAATAAGGGTAAATCCACTTAATGAAATTTAATTCTATCTAACTTCATGTAATAACAAAGCACTAAATTAAGAATACTTTATGATGTAGTTGTGTATACTGTATGTTGTCTTCATGTGTAGGTAAATCAATTGTTTAAGTTGAAAAAGTCTCTGAACAAACCTTAACAAAACTTTTATTACATTAATTAAAATTTGAGCTTGGAATACTCTAATCAATGTTTGGAAATTAAAGTCACCAATAAAATAAAAAGAAACAATTTTTAGTGTGAACTGTATAATTAGGTCACTCATGTTTGATACAATTTTTATAGATTTAGAAAGATTTGGAGGGATATAAATACGTAGAAATTTTAACTTTAATCCATTGAAAATTAAATCAAAGCATATCAATTCAACACCGTCAAAAGTAAAAAATTCACTTTTAATTTCAATATTTTTTTAACAATTTTTAATAAAAGCAACAACGCCTCCCCCTGTTCAGTCTATCATTGCGAATAACATTATACCCAGATGGACAAAAATTAAAATTTTTAATCTTAGAATTTAACGAAATTTCAGTTAAGAAAATAAACTTTTGTTTTTTGTATAAACTCAACAAAACTTCTTTTTATTTAAAATAGATATAATATTTGTATACGAAATTTTTACTAGAAAATTTTTACTAGACTTTGACCTATTGAGGAAGTTTGTGCTTAAGGCTTCAATACACTTAACTTTTAAAGAACTAACAGTACTAGTATTAAGAACAAAATCACTACAACTACAATCAGAATTAACAGATTGACCAAATTTATTAAATGTATGTAAGTTTTCAACAAAGTTGTTACAACTAACACTAACCCCAGAGTTCTAGGGTGGTGTAACGAAAGGGCTGCTGTATTTTTTTAACCATTTGTTATATCGTATTACGTATTGAACACTCAGATTTTTTCATCAGCTAGTTGTTGTTTTCTTTTTTAATTCTTAACGCAATTTCTTTTTAGCCAATTGCTCTGAAGCTGTTCTATCGGGATTAATATATACTGCGATTTCATTTCTTTTGCTATTAACTTTTAGATTTCTTAATTTTAAAAATCTCTGTTTTGCTTTCAAGTTGTTGAGCTTAATTATAATTGGTCTGCATCTATCCTTGATAACTTTTGCAATTCTGTACAATGAGTTGAATTTAGATTAAGTAATTTTGTTTACTCCCAAAACTTCTTGAATAGTTTTTAAATCTCTTTTCGATTTTTCAAGTGTGCTGTTAGAACTTTCTGATTCTGGAATATTGAAAACAATCACATTGAGTGCTTTCTTTTTTTTTAGTTTTTCATCACTTTGAGCTTTAATTTTTTGGTAACCGAATTCAATTTTGTACTTATATCTGTGAAAAACTCAGCTGGTTTGTTCAATTGAATTGCAATAGCGTAGGTCAGAAACTTTGTTTGGAACTTTTCGCACTTTGTAGAAAATTTTTGTTTAAACTGAAAGATAGATGTCTGTAGATCACTAATTTTTTGTTCGATTGCAGTATATTTTTTGTCAAGGCTAAGACTTTTTTCACATGTGCAATCATCACTTCTCAATTCAACCTAATGCTCCCGGTGTTACTAGCGTCCCCAGATTCCTCTGAAGCCAACCCTGTAACAGGTTCAGCAGCCACAACAGGAGCTAGATTCGCGGTAGTTCCAGGGCATTCTTCTGAAGTATTCTCGGTTTGCGATAGTACTTCGGTTCCGGATCGAGTTCTTGAGGGTTTAAGAACCTTTTTTAAGGTTCTTTCAATAGAGGACATTTAATTAGATTAGATACAATGGGTTTTTTATAGTTTCAGTTTATTATTTACAACAAAAAATACAAAAAAACAAGTAACACACAAATAACTGCAAAGTTCAGCTAAATTAGGAAAAGGAGCAGAAATATGCTTCCTGCTCTGTTTCACTGCGGTGTGACGAGTGGTTGTTTTGCTCAGACTCCGTTGATGGTTTACCTCGAAGGGTTGGGCTGGGCACGTTTTCTTGGTCGTGGTCGTTGAATTGTGATCGTGCGATAAGCGAAATAAAATTTTAATTTACACAAGAAATATTTACAAAATAAATGTACACTATTTTTAGTGTTGGGTTGCTGAACAAAGACTTAATCAGAGCAATACCACTCGCAATGGTTTCGTTAGGAATTATCTATCAAATGACTTAGCTATACGCTATAATTCTAAAGCACGTTACAAACTCAAGTCAAGTTTGACGCCCCGATATTTATAAGTTATGAAATTGAAGGCACGCAAACCTCAATTTGAGCTATGCGCCTCGTTGAAGTAATTAAATTAGAATCACTCAAAAAAGCGCTTTGAATGATTAATTTGAAGTGCTTGTGCGGTCACAATCACTGATTGTGACGTAATGAGATAAGATTTGAGATCTTCGATTGACGTTGTAATTTCAAAATGGCGACTGTCGCTTCGTACTGAAACTGGCGTAGTGGTGCTTCTTGCTAACGTTGAAATCCAAATGATCTGCCTTCTCGTTCGCTCGGCTCTTTTTATACGCTTTTCTTACATAACATCACCTGGTCAAGACATGATTGTATGATGTAACATGCTGATTAAGGCATGAAAACCCGGCGTGATCGGTGGTTGATTCTATATTGAGTTCAAAACGAAATGCGTCAACTAGCGGTTGTTTAATATCATAATTTAAAGTGGTTTTTAAAGGAATGAGTTTAGTGATTTAACAAAACAACGAAGTTTTTTAAAAAATAACTTTAAATGAGTTCAATTTTAAGGCAATCGACGTGAAAGTAATAAAACCTTCACGTTGATGTCCAACAAACCAACCTTTGTTCAAGACTCAAATTTTTCTCAGTATATACATTTTATAATTTGCAAACATCATTTTGCAGTGGATTAAACTCCATATCCTCTTGAATTCCAAATGCTATAAGTTTTTCTTTTTTAGTTGCTTTCCAATTTTGGAATTTTCAATCAGCAATTTGATTTCATTTTCATTAGACATTTAAATTTTCTTACTTAACATAAACCTCATTCAAAAATAAATAAAAAGTAATCCTTAAAAGTAATCCTTTAATACAGGCCGAGGGTTACAAGATATTTAGCAAATAAAACAATCGGCCTTTAAATAAGTCACAAGGAAAAGTAAATTCTAAATCAGTAAAATGAAATTGATAAAACTAAAAATATCAAAAAACAAGATTGCCCAAAACGGAAGTTCCTTTTAGGTTAATTTAGTCAATACCAAAGTCTTGCCAAGACAAGCTAGTAAGGTTTTATAAATTATTACTTGAGCCAGATCTAAATCATTATTCACGTTTTGTTTTTAAAGATTCTTTTTAAGTAATTAAGTGAATTTCTATTAAATAATTTATTAATACACAAAACACATTCTTATCCTCCTTTTTCAAATGTCCCATTGGATGAGGTTATACAAATTTGTTTTGTAGTATAAAGCTTAAGAAAACTGAGTATTTAAAAAAACTAGTTTTATAATATTAATGAAAATAGCAACAAGCCACGACAGTTTGGCTTTAATAACGAGATTAATCGTCAAATAATCGGATTAGCTATGGGGTCTCCTCTTGGGCCTACTCTTGCTAATATCTTTATGGAATATTTAGAACCTAAATTACTTGATGAATTATTATCACAAGCTCTTTACATAAGGTATATGGATGATTGTCTAGTTATTGCACAATCAGAGAAAGTTAAGGAGACTTTTTTTTTTAAGCTACACGTGTTACATGAAAAAATTTCATTCACCAAGAAAATAGAAATCAATAACCAAATTATTTTTCAAAATATATTAATTACAAAAAGTAAAGCTAAACTCCTTACCAGTGTGTACAGAAAGCTCTCTTTTACCGGCCAATATTTACACTTTTAATATTTTTTAGTGATGTACCCGACCCACAATTTCGGGTCCGGCCGGACCCGGATCCGGACTTTTTTTTCAAATTAGAATCCGGCCGGAACCGGATCCGGACTTCTTTTTCAAATTAGAGTCCGGCCGGAACCGGATCCGGACTTTTTTTTCAAATTAGAATCCGGCCGGATTCGGATATCAGACAAAAATGACAATATCCGGCCGGACCCGGATAGTGAGTCCGGTACATCACTAAAATAAACTAGCATGAGTCAGAATGAAGTTTTTAAAAACCAAAAAAAAAACTTTAATCTAATAATAAGTAGAACAGCTTGCCACAAGGTTTACAAATTTAGGTGTTATTTACAAATAAAAATCTGAAATTAAGTTCTTAAACAAAATACACTAGAAAATTACAAAACATTGAAAACTGGATCAGCTCAAACTCATTCAAAATCTAAAAGAAAACTAGCCTGAGTTTTTATAAAAAACTAAACTAGCCTGAGGCAGTCCAAGATTTTCTAAAATTCCAAAAAATTTTCAAACTAGCAGGGTTGCCACTGTTTAAGTTAATAAAACTAGCTAGAGTGAGTATAAACAAGTCTGACTCAGAATGAGGTTTTCAAAAACTGAAAAAAATACTTTAATCTAATAATCAGTAGAACAGCTAGCAAAGGTTGACAATTTGGTAGTAAAGTTGTGGACTGATTGTGGTACACTTAACTTATTAGTACTACCCATCATAATTAAATTCTACCTTATTAAATTAATATCTAACAAATACTAAATTCAGACTGAGACTACTTTCTATAATCAGACATGACAGTTTTGAGTGATGAATCTTTTATACAAAACACAACAATAAATACTAGCATATACAAAATTATTAATACTTTGGTAACACTTTAAAAACTGGAAGCTATTTAACTCTATATCAAAAGACTTAAAAAAAAACTAAAAATTAAATAAAACTTTTAGTAAACAAGAAACAGTAAAATTTTTAATAAACTATTAAACTATAAACCTGGCTTAGTATTTAAACCATTGAACACCTGTTGAAATATTCATTTTTAAAACAAAACACTACTTACAATAAGCATTCACAAATACGTTCAAGATATTTTGTTGCTTCAAGCTACACACCAAACTAACTAACTGCTTACATATAAACTGCCTGTCATGTTCTGATGTTTTGTTGTATCAGTATTTAGTTTAAAACATTTCGTCATATGATTCTCACTGGCTCGTACATTCAACCGTATTAATTCTAAATATTCTCTGAGCTCAACTTTAAACAATAAATAGTGCAAGTATTCATTCCAAAGCTTTCAATTTTACAACATATGTAAAGAGTTGCATTTCATGAAATGTTTATTTCATAGTTTAGATGTAAACAAATGTAAATTAGTCACGTGTACAAAATGAGCCAATCACTTTAGGTGTTTAATTTTCACTGACGAAAATGACTCATAGTGATTTACACAGGGTTTGTTTTTGAAAAAATACTTTTCAGTATGCTCTTTTTTACTAACTAGATCCGGGTCCGGCCGGATCTCTGTTAGGATCCGGCCGGACCCGGATCCGGACTTTTTTTTCAAATTAGAATCCGGCCGGAACCGGACCCGGACTTTTTTTCCAAATTAGAATCCGGCCGGAACCGGATCCGGACTTTTTTTTCAAATTAGAATCCGGCCGGATCCGGATATCAGACAAAAATGGCAATATCCGGCCGGACCCGAACCCGGATAGTGAGTCCGGTACATCACTTATATTTTTGTACCAAAAAAAAAACCTGATTAGAACCTTATACTACCAGGTATGTATGATTTGTTCTCCTGATACGCTTCATTCTGAAACAGATAAAATTAAAGAAGTTCTAGTGGGAAATGGTTATCCAAAAGATAAAAAACGAATCATAAAATCACACGATGACAACCGTAGGAAGCCTAAATTTTTTGGACCGAAAAAATTTTCTGCGGTTCTTAAACTATCATATTTGGGTAATGTATTACGTTTATTTGAGAAAAATTGCAAGAACTAACAGCTTCGACTTATAACCAAGTAGACCCTAGAGTAGTATTTTGTTTAAAACCAGTTCTTAGATTGAAACTCAAAAACCTAGCATCCTACCTTGATAAAAGTTATATTATTTGCAAATTTAATTTTTTATGCGAAATAAGTTATATTGCGTAAAATTCTAAACATCTAAAAACGACAGTGAATGCACATATACCTATGTGTATATTAAACTTTATGAAATAAAATACTAATAATAAGACGATGACTGTTATAAATTCGACAAAAATATCTTCGATAACACAACATCTGATTAATAAAGTCGATTGTGCAAACAGCTAAGATGTATCGAGATTTAAGTTTATCAATAATTGTACAAATTTGGTTGATTTGATTAGATTAGAAGCAATTAGATTTATTTATTTTAATAGCTTTTGGTTGTGTTATTTACTTAAACGTGTCTTTAATTGTTTCAACCATTTCGTTTTGTAATTTAAAGTGTTTATTTTTGTATTGATAACTATTTTACATAAATCTAGAAAAAAAATTAAAAATTGGCTTTTGTTGATTGTTTTTTTTACAGCAATCACTTCAGCAATTAATCACTTCAGTAGTTTTCCTAAGTTTATTATTTTTAGTTAAAAAAAGCTTTTGTTTTAAATCAAGTTTCTGCAGTAAGTCTTTGAAGAGTTACAGTAAAAATATATTAAAAATTTTATAAAAAAACATTTGATTGTTATTTAAACAAAGAAAAAACTATCGTAGGCTTTTGTTTTTGACATTAAAAATCGACTAATTTTTTTTTTACAGTGAAAACGCAATAAAAGCACAGCATGCGGTCAATACTTTTTTCAACACCACAAAGGCATATGGAATCTGGCTAGGAATCAGCGTCAAGAACTTGACAGAACCTGCCAACGAGAACGACAACAACTACGTCTTCTCAGACGGAACTAGTTTCAACGACACCGAATTCGTGTTTAAATGGGTTATAAATGAGCCCTATTTTAATGACTTCAAGTGCGCTTTCATAGACAGCGATGGAACGCTTATGTCTCAAAAATTAGGTATTAATATTAAAGAACTCGCTCTTTGTAAAGTTGATGAGGACTGTGAGGATGCGACCTCTAAATGTGAACGTTTCCGCGTAAACTTGTCGGTTTTCGCGCTTTTGATGGCTTGCACCTTCTTCAACACTTTCTTCGCGCTCGCCGGGTCTGTTTAAGCGTCTTCGTGGAAACTCTTCTTTAGAGTTTGCACCTCAAACACTTGGATATCATTTGAAAACTTAAAAAATAATTATCCATGAATAACATATTAGTTTTGTTAATTTCTTTTTTCTGTGAAATTTTGCTGCTTTGAAATGATAAATATATGAAACTTGGTTGTATTAAAAATAGTAAAAATTAATCGATTCACCATATAATTCAACTGTTTTAGATAATTTACATAAATAATTGTATTTGAAGCATTTTTTTAATTTCCACTAACTACAAAATAGTAATTTTGATTCAAAAATACTTAGATTTTTTAAAAATTTTATTAAACAAAAAAACAAACCATGCTTTTTTACCTTAAGCAAAAAAAACAAAGCTTTAGGATTTTTTAACGCAGGTTTAAAAAAAATTGTGTATTGATATATTACTAACGCTTAATTAAACTAAAACATTTTTTATTTTTAGTTGCTTAATAGCTTTATGATATTATGCTGTGTTAAAAAACATATGTTGTTAATTATGCGTATTGTTAGTTTTTCGTGTATTTTGTGAAAAAAAGTTTCAATAGTTCTTTACGTTAATAAACTAGAAACTCTATAGATACTTAAAACGTTTTTAAGTATGTTATTGTTATTATTATTACTGTAGTTATTAATATCATTTTTATTATCCTTTTAATTATTATTACTATCATTATGAGTTTTGTTTAACACATGTATCAAAATTTAGTACTTATTATTATAAAACTAGATGTATAATAAGCAATAAAAAAATAAAAGTACTGTTTTTATTGAATAACTGGAAATTTTCAGTGTTAATGAAGGTATTAACTAAAATCTTTGTGAGTATATATTTAAGAAAACATAGTTTGAGAGACTTGAATAAAATTCATAACTAAAAACCGTCCTTATTGCATTCTATAAAATGCAGTTCTAGTTAAAAATAACTTTTAAGTGTTTTATCAAAAGATTCAACACAACTTACAATGAGTTGCTCATCTTTTAAATACAAAAGCATATTGTTTCGGTATATGGTTAAAATTGTAAAGTATTGTGCAAAGTTTAATTTATTTTAGTATATAAGAAATTTTAAGAAATTTTATATAAGAAATATATAAGAAATTTAGTATATAAGAAATATTAAGAAACTGCTAGTATTTAGAATTTAAAAAAATATATTTAATGTCTGAAAAAGAACATCTAAAACAATTAAAACAAATATTTTACTAGTATCCAGTATTGTATATATTTGTTTTAAAGTTTTTTAACTTTCTTCTATCTAAAAAAAAAACATATATGGTTGTAGTCGTCATCAGCATTGTATTTTTTGAGAAATTCCTATTTAAAAATATTACTTTTAAGGAAAGTTTTAAATTTTATCACAGAGATTTATACCATATTTTACAAATTATTTTATAAATTAAAAGTGATTTAAGTTCCTGACAGACATTTAAAAATAACAATGACTGCCTTTTAGAATTTAAGGCATGTAATTTTATTGTTTCTTTAAAACATAAAAACTATTAAACATGTTGAAATACAAAACCAGTATTACAATTTTAATAATAGCTGTTTTTGGGTTTATAAAAACATTTAAGTTTTATATAAAAGAAATACAAATAAAACATTCATTAACACACACAACTTCGATTGCAAAATGTATTTAGCTTAAGTTAAAAAATCAATAAACATAATTTAAAATTCAAACTAAGCTAAATAACTGCTAGTATTTATAAAAATATAGGTTTATTTTGTTATAGTTTTAACGTTGTATTGGAATATCAGTTTCACTTCTGTTCCAATAAGTTGAACATCAAATAATACAAAATAAGTCAACCAATATGCAGGTTGATTTGATGCAACGTTTACATTTTAATTACATAACTTTAAAAACAAGTAATAGTAAGTGTGTGGGGATGTTTAAGTCAATACTTTTTAGGTGCAATTCCAGAATATAGCTTATTTATTATTAATTTTGATTACTTTAACTTCTTTTTTTAACAATTCTACTTATTAAAAGTGTTTTGTTGATATAAAGTTTTATTATTTAATTATCATTTTAAAGTAAACACATTTTAGTACATTTATTTCTAAAAAATAATTCATTAGTAAAAGTTTTTACTTTATTAAAAGTATTTTCTAAAGTATGATGTTTTTTCTATTAATGCTAGCTTGTGTATTTATGTTTTGATAGAAATTATAACAACTAACTATCTTACCTAGTTAACATAGAGTAGCATATAAAGTAGTATTTGGTACTATTGTAATAATATATTTAGGTTTAAGTTAAATAGATTTATTAACTTAAAAAACTTTTTAATTATTAATCACTAAAAAATCTTTTTATTAATTTTATAAATTTAAACAATAGTACAGTCAAAGTTATAAAGTAATTTTTATCAATTAGTTTTACTAATAAATATTCGGAAAGTTGAAATAATTCAAAATTTACTATGTTACTTTAATATTTTATGAAACTTGTCTACATTTATAAAATATATTTGTTACTTTTTGAACTAATGAACATAAACTAAGTTTCAACTTAGAAATGCTTAATGCAAGTATTATTTCATATGTTATACGAAAAACACTAATTTAAAAACATTAAAGAACTCTTTTTGCATTTTAAAGGTATAGTTACATTATGTTTAAATATATTAGTGGATAAAGATAAAACTTGTTCCTTTTTATTCCTTTATTCGTTTAGTGCAACAAGTGAGCTTGGTTTGTTTTTGTAAACAAGACTATACAATCAATATGATGAAAATAATCTTTTTTTATCTGAGATTTTCTTTTTATCTTTTTTATTAAAATGTATATTCTAGCCCAGACTTTAAGATATTCTAACCACTACAACAACTAAAAGGAGTTCACAGGTATTAAAATACTCACTAGTATGTTTAGTTTGTTCGAAATGGACAAGTTACTATTCTTTAGTTCTTGTTTTCACTTTGATCATACAAATCAAAACGGAATATATTTACTGTATTATAAAGTAGGGTTTTAAAACATTTATATATTAAAATACAACATTTTAATTTAAGAAAACTTGTTATTAAACAAAGTATGAATTGTGTTAAACAATATTTTAAACAAATACTTGTATTTATTGTTATAATAATATTTCTTAAATATTTACTATTTTTATTTTTGCTTATAATCTTATAAGCAAATTAAACTGTTTTAAATTAATTACTGTTGTAATGTATTATATGTGTCTGCGTTTTTGAGTTTACAAAGAAAAATTTTATCATTACTAGATTTTTACTGCTGTTTTAACTAAGTGCTGAAAAAGTGAGGTTTTTTTATATTTATTAATATTGAAACTTTTGAACAATAGTCTGCAAAATGTAGCCAACGATGCAATTTTTAGCAAAAAAGTACTAAAAATTTTTTTATCTTTTAAAAACTTAAACTGGTCTTTAAAATTAGCAAGTAGTAGTTAGTCTCGGTTTTTTATATCTGCACTTGTCATTATTTGGTTAAAAACATTATTTTTTACTAATTAACTGAACTGCTGCGATCTGCGGAGTATTTTTTACTACATAATGCAGCCCGAGAGCAACTTTTTTCGGAAAAAATGGCTAACAACAATTTCTTTTGAAAGGCTAACAACTCCTTTTATAGCTCTAAAACGTATAAAATATAATTTTTAAATAACAAATTATTCATTTCTTTTGAAAAAAATATGCCTCTTTTAAAAACTTTACAGCATTCTCTGATGTTTTCTCTTAATCATTAATCGTAAATACAAAACTATAAACAAAAATTATTAATCCTAAAAACCCAACATCTTCAGTTCTTGTACTACTTAAAGCCACTACTTGTTTGAGTTTTGCTATCTTGTACTTTAACGCTTAGAGCAGACCAGAGGCTGAAACTTTATACTTTTGTTTATGAACCTATGTTTTTATGACAATGTATTCTAATTCAGAAAGGAGATAGCAGAAAAAGCCACACAATTTGAAGCTTTAAACAAGATTCACGATTATGTTCCTAACAGCTGTAGTGTTGTAGTAGTATAAGACAACAATTCGTTGTATAGAGCATTTTTTCAAAAGTAAATACACAAATATGTACAGACTTAGTAACAAGTGATAAACTTTTGCTTTGAACAACCGTTTCAGCGTCTAAACGCTTCTTTATCTAGGTTTTTTGTTTTATAAAAAAGCAAAATTATAAGTAAAATCAAATTTAGCTTACTTCTTGTAAGCTATAAGTGCACTTAATAAAATGCATCGATCACGTTTTTAGGTATGCGTTTTTATTCACACCTCTCGAATTTTCGCTCCTTTTAGTTTAAACTCTTTTTGCCACCGTATCGGTTAAATAAAGCTGTAGTGCAGATAGTTGCTACTTCTTTTACTGCTTACTATACCTCTAGTATTGAAAAATAAATCTATATTAAGTTTTAATACACTTTTATAATACATAAACTTAATTTGAGAAATTAAGAAAACCTTCAGAAGTAAATTTTGTAATATATTTTTCTAATATATTATAGATTTTGCTAAGTTTTTTTTTATATTAGAATTTTAGTTCAATAATAAACAAGGTAGAATGTTATTAAAAGCTGAAAATAATTTTAGATGTATTTCAGAAATGAAAAGCTTGCCATATGTAAATTTTATAATAAACTGTTATTAATTACATTAAATCTATTTGGTCATTGTATTTTTATTTGTAGTAATAAACTTTTAAAATCTCAGAGCTGTTATTTATTAGAATAAAACTATCATGTCTGAAATAAAAACCGTTTCAAATGCAAACAAAATAATTAAACCAATGTGCGTTTGATGATTAGCAAATATTTTTTTGTTTTTTTGTTTTATAACTTTACTTGCTGCATAAATTACAATAAGACTTATGGGGATTAAATATACTACTTTATCTAAATTGTAGTTAACATTACGAAATCTTAAAACTTGTTTTATACTTTTACTATTCTGCAATAACTCTAATGTTTTTTTTTAAAGCTTAAAACAAATTAAGTTCTAATGCAACTAAAATGTCACAAAAATCAAATTAGTTTGAATTTTTATTTTTCAATTTTTCTGTCGTCTACTCAAAAACTGCTGGGTAAGAAGTTTGTCTTTTAACTAAAAGAAGTTTGTAACTTATCAGTTTCTGATTTAAATGTATTATTTGGCGGAATAAGAATTGTCAGATTTTGAATTTTTGAAAGTTAAACCCTCAGATTTCGGAATTTGAATTATTGTATTTTAAACTTCGAATTTAAATTGTCAGAGTTTGAGTTGTCCAAACTTTAATTGTCGTATTTAAGTTATCGAAATTCGAGTTGCCAAAATTATTAATTTTATTGTCGGAATTTAAGTTTCCTAGTTTAAACATTTGAATTTAAGTTTTTCAAACTCAATTGTCAGAATTTAAATTGTCTGAATTTAAGTTGATGTCGGAGTATAAATTGTCGGAGTTTGAATTGTCCTAATGTGAGTTTGGAGTTTAAGTTTTCAGAATTTAGTTAGTCACACATCTTTTATAAATCATTCCGTTTGAGTTGCTCACTTAGATATAAATAACTGAATTGGTTTTAATTTAAACAAGAGTACAAATATATATTGTTAATCAAAACAAATACACAAATCAGGTAGATATGAAGATTATTTTTTTAGAGCAAAAGTTCTAAATATAAAATTAGTTACAACAGCAGAAAACAGGTTATGTAGGTATATTTATAATTGAAAAATATCTATATGGTATCCATCTTGAAATCATTTAAAAAACGATAAAAAAGTATGAAATTAAAAAAATATGCCTATATAAATTAACTAGACATATTTTAAAGGTTTGTTCACCATACATTTATTTATTTTAACACAAAAAAAAATTCATACTAGAAGCTAATCAACTTTTAATAAGGTGTTCGAAAAATATCCAACTAAGTAAAGTAGTAGACAAAATGAAAAATTAGTTTTAATAAATACTGTGTATATCATGCAAGTTCATTTATTTTAATTTCTTTTCTTTTTCTTTTCCTCTTGTCGTTTTTTATTGAACCAACACTGTAAAAAAATTCTTCGTTAATCATTTATGTAAAAATATCAAACTATTTCTTTGAAAGGAGAAGAAAAAATACAACTTCATCATTATATTGAAAATTAAAGACAGTTAGTATTTATTTTAAATAATTGAAGTATAACTAGATAAAATACGCTTAGATGCTCTAAGTGTCCTAAAAACAACTTCTCTCTATCTAAAAACAACATAACAATTAAAAACTTTGAAATCAAGTTGTTTTATATAAAAACAAACTGATTTCTTACTCTGCATTTATTTTCAGGCAGGCTAATTTTTTCGACGAGCTGCAAAAATTCGTTTTTGTTTGGTCTTCTATTTTCCCTGTTAGTTTTTTCGTACAGTTCTTCAAAACATTTCAACTGATGTGAAGTATAGTTGGTGCGGGGTCTAAGTTCTGAAAAGTTTTTCATTATAAGTAACAGCACTTTTATTTCAATAAGTGTTTAAAAATACAAAGTTAATCTTCATTGTATGTTGAAAACTAGTTTTGATTGTCAAAAAAATATGTTTACGTGTTTTTATAACTTTGAAACTTTTAAATGAAACACTTACCTTTTCTTATTATTTTTCGTTTTCTGGTCTATGACACAGGACTCCCTTGCTAAAAAATATTATTAGGTAATTTTTTGTATATGTAATTTATTGAATTTACCTAAATACAGAATTAATGATTTTTTAAAATCTAGGTAGATTATATCTTTAAAAAACACTTTTTTTAATCACCGTGTTTAACTTATTTTTTTCTTACTAGGTATAACAAACAAACTAACTTTTATTTTCGATGAGTTTAATTTCTTTTGAATAATTTGCAAGAAGGTGTTTAAAAATTTCCTCATGATTACCTCCCTTAATCTTCTCAACTACAATACTTTGACTTTTATCTTTAAGTATTCTATTTTGAAACCAAGACTGAAAATATTAATTATACTAAAACTTAATAAATTAATCTGTATAAATATTTATTATATATATTTAAAAATCATAATTTATTAATTTTTTAGTAAAACAAAGTAAACTTTTATTATTCCTTTTATTACATGAACTTGATAAAATAGAAACTTACTACTAGTTCTCTTTTACTAAGACCAGTTAATTTTCCAAGTTTGTCCTTTTGATCAGGCAGTGGGTGTTTAATTCTGTCATAAAAATATTCTAACATAGATGATTGACAGAATGTTAAATTTATCCTTCGTCTGTATGTAAAATTTTTACTTAAGCTTTCTAACTCTGAATACATTACATTATTTAAGTTAATTTTAAGAAATTCAAATAACATAAACTAGTTTGTTAGTTAAACTTTTTATTTGTTTCAAGTTTTTTTTATCGTTTTGTTTGATATTTTTAAAAAACAATAGTTAAACTAACTTTCTTTTTTTCAGTTTAGTTTCCTGCTTTTTACATTGTTCGTTGGAATTATCAGATTCAAATTTTAAATCATCATTTAAAATCGATATATCGGATGAAGCTTCTAAAACTTTCTGCTGCAAGCAACACTTTTCAAGGTTGGGATCTATTAATAACAAATAATAATTGATTGCAAAGAAATTTTTTACTTGTTTTCAATAAAAGTTTGAACTGAAACTTACCTTTCATAGAGGGGTATGCGCGTGGAAGTTTAGCAAAATTGTCTGCTTGAGCTGGATTAACCGTTGTTACATTGAAATTATTTGCACAAGACGGTTTAAGCTGAATACCACCTTGCAAACAAGTACTCAACTGCTGGTTGTCAAAACATCTGTTTGGTTGGTAACAGCTGTTCGTATTTGATTGACAATTTTGTTGTTCATTATAGTCAGAAGAAGAAGTTAATGTATGAGAGTTTGAGTAATCAAGTATGTCACCTTTTTGCGTTTGAGATGCACAATTCTGAACATTTTGGTACAAAGGCTGACCACTTGCACAATTTGGATAACTTTCATATTGATGTTGAACTGCATAGCTAGGAGCTTGATTTGTTAAAGAAAACACAGCAGGCTGACAGCTTTGTTGCTCGTTTTTATTGCATCTGTATTGCTCGTCTTGTGTTAAACTGTTTGGTGCAGTGAGCCCAAAAGAACAAACGCTTTCTATTTCGCGTCGTCATTACACATTTTTGAAAGTATATTTTCTTGGTCTTCCAAAGAAAGCATTTTTTCATCATTGTGTAGAAATGGTAGAACGTCATCACTATTGTTTTGGGACAAATTGCTGTATGTTCCCGACATTGTTATATTTAGTTGTATTATAGCTAAACTTTTAATCTGAAAGAATAACTTTTCTATAAATTTGTATTAAATAACACTAAAAGTAAAACAACGATACAAAAAAACGAAAAATACTCAATTGTTCATTTGGTCTCTTTAAGATATGAATTCTAATTTTTTTTAAGTTTTAATTAATAATGCAAGTGTAAAATATCCCGTAATATCTACCTTAAACCTTACTATTAATTTTAGTGAAAATTATAGATAAATAAGTTTAAGTTATAAATTTTGATTTAGCTGTGGTGCAGCTTTATCTTTCGCGGGCCGGATTCAACTTAACCTTTGAAAAATTTGCAAGAGTCATTTACACTCCTATGGGCCCTACGTTGCATACCCTTACTCTAGATTGGGGGTGGGCAACGTACGGCCCAACCCCAATTGAGTAAAATTGACCGGTCTACGAACCTTTTTTAATTTTAAATTGAGTCTGGCCCTCAGAAAAAAAATGACCGGCCCACTAAGCGTTTTCATAATTTATATGAAGTCCGGCAGACAATGTAAAAATTACAAGATTTTTACATTACCTCTTTTTCATAGTTTTCACCTAACAAATCTGTAAGAAACTGTATTATTTGCAGTTCTTAAAATTTAATGTACTTACAAAATTTAATCAGAAAACTTACAAAAAGTAAAAGCCAAAATTATAAATAAAGAAGTCGGTAAAACTTATGACGATTTTCAAAGTATACTATTTTTAACATGTACACTTCAATGGTTATTATCTATTTATTTTTGTTTTATTATCTTGATATAACAACATCAATTATTAATTAGCCTTGACAATTTTGAATTAAAAATTATTTTGTTATCACATGTTGTATAAAATCAACTATGATAAATTGTAAAATTTAGTTCTAAAATTATAAAACAAAAACTTTATTTTATTATTTTGATAGTTTTGTAACTAATTAATTAACTCTTATGTTTTATTGTAAACCAACACAACTTTTACTTTGCAACTTCAAGTCTAACTCTAAATTTATTAAGTTTTTAAAACTACCTTCTTTAAAATAAATTCTTAAGCATAACATTTTGAACTTTTCTACATCGTTTTATATAATTTAAATAAAAAACTACTAATATCTCTATGTATTTTATGTGACAGTATATACTATACAACTATGAAAACGTAATGAAAAATATAAAAATCACTGCTAATATAAATCAAAATCAGTCTGACTTAAAAAAAATTAAATCAGCAAAAGAGAATAAATTATATTTCTTACCTTACTTTTTATAACTTTTAGCTTTGATAAGTTTTAGTTAGGTTAGTTAGGGAAAAGGCTATTAATAAACTACCAATCAACAAAATATTTAAAAAGGTTGCTAAATCATTATTTTGTTCAACCTTTTTTTAGCTTAAAATTACTTTTAAATATAATTTTAAGTAATCAATAGATTAGTAAATCATTATTCTTAAACGTAACCTTTTAGTTAGAAAAAACAGAAAACATTAACTCGAAAACCTGGAATTGATTCTTAGAAGAATAAAAATTAAATGTTTTAAATTTAAGTGGTCTTAGGTTAAATGTTGTTAGAAGAATAAAAATAAAATATTAATAAAACACATTTAAGTTTTAAGTTGCTCTTTATAAACTCAAATTTGTGAGATATGTTTAAGCTTATTCAAGTTATCTAGGAGTTGTTACCTAAGTGCTTTTCTTCTTTCAGATTATATAAATATTAAGCTAAAAAATTTTTAGGAGGCACTCCTAACATAATCTTTTTATCAATTATCTTCCTATAAAAAACATTATTGCCTTTTTTATAATATCTTTTAAAATTTTTTACTTTCTTTTAATTATTTTAAAATACAATTATTTGTCTATATTTAAATATAGAATTAAGCAAATGTTTAAAAATCAAAAGTGCTAAAAAAATACGCTAATTTTAATACAAATGTGTTAATAAAAATTCTAAGTTTTATATATTTGCCTTCTCACCTTTTCATTCACCTTCCACATACACACACACATTCACTTAACATATATTAATATAATTATATATCCTAGTTAACATATAGTTTTATTCATTTATTATTTTTATCTATTTTACACAAGTCACTTTCTATTCTATGAAATTTTATATATTCACTTTACCCTCCGACTATAATTCTTCACACCTTTATATGTTAAGTTTCAAGTTTAATTGGAAGCCTGTATTCGAATCACAGATAAACCGTGCTTTTTTACCTACTACGCCCAAAAGAGCTAGTAGGTTTTTTACTGCAGGTTTATACTTAGCATATGACTACCTTGTTGTTTTACATTTTAACTTTCATATATAATACAATTTACTTATTAAACATTTAAAATATCTGTATGGGATATTTAAATTAAACAGCCGACTCCTACTTTACCATTGAATTATTTTATTAATTGTAAAATACAATATATATTTAATTTAGGTCATTATGATTTTATGTATGTCGCTGTAAGTTAATTATCGGTCAGTACATTGTAAGCACAATAAAAATTTTGTTTTTTGTGTTTTGTTTTTTCTTAAAGTTTAATTTTTTCATTTTTGATTTTTTCATTTAAACTAAATCTGCTTCCTAATTCTATATAACTTTGATTCAATCTTTACAAACATTCAATATATAATATATATGTTACATCGAGTTTCTGTGACTTATATTGCCTTCAGCGTCGTAAAGTTTTATTAAATTTTATTAATTCACTAACTAATGGTTAATGTTTCAGTTTTGTTCCAAATAGATTACATAATAACTATATTAATGTTCTTTGCAATACAAATTAAATAGTTTAAATAACCTCATTTACATTGTGACGTAATTATTAGTTGTAACGAATGTATTTTTCATTAGTTAACAACAAAAAAATTTGAATTAGTTATCTTTCCCATTAACGTGAGTTGTTGGTTTATGTTAAGTTTTGTTGTGTAATTTAGCTTACTTTACTTATTTTAAACTTAATAATCACAAATAATATATAGTTTTATAACAGTCGGATTTAATATGAAGTATTTCACCTATTAATAACTATTATCTGTAGAAAATATCTTAATTTAATGAAAACATGTATACACCTACTTTATTCTATGCTTCTATTCTATCATTAAAGTAATTATTTTTTTACAGAACCCAGTTGAAGTCTGTTGATTCGTTGACACACAGAAACATATGTTGGTAGAATAAAGGAAGATTATTGCATAATTTGTTTTAATTTATATTCCAGTGAAGTTACTTCACTAGGATCTCTTGTTAGCAAACAATTAAACCTAAATTTTGAACAGTTAAGTTTTATATAATTGTTTTTCATTTGTTTCGTATTTTATACAAATTTTTTCGTTTGAATAATAAAGAGTGTTCTAAATTCTAGGTTCATACATTATTTTGATGGTTGTGGAACAAAAATAATTAAATCTTAACGTTTTATTGTTAACCAACACAACTTTAACCTTGCAACTTCAAATCTAACTCTAATTTTATTTTGTCTTAAAAGCTACCGTCTTTAACATAAAATAATTTATTAAGCAAAATATTTCAAACTCTTTTTTAGTTAGTATAAGTTTAATATAAAGCCACCAATGTCTCTATGTATGTTATGTGATACAATGTACTATACAAGCATGAAAAACGTAATGAAAAGTATAAAAATGATCGCTAGTTTAATTCAAATTCAGTCAGACCTAAAATAGATGAATCTGCAAAAAAAAAGAAATTGTATTGCTTACCTTATTTTTTTTACTTTTATTTTTGATATATTTCGGTTAGGTTGGTTAGGGAAAAGACTATAAATAAACTACAAATCAACAAAAGCTTTAAAAAAGTTTGCTAAATCATCATTTTTTTTTTCAACGTTTTTTTATTTTAGACTGACTTTTAAATAAAATTTAAGAAATCATTAGATTAGCAAATCATTATTATTATATATAACCTTTAAATTAAAAAACTTTCGGAAAATAAAACTAGAACAACCTGGAATTGGATATGTTTATGGAAAAACTATTTTAAAACAGCTTATAAGTTATGGAGCTTTAGTGACGGCTTAGCACTATTTGTTTTCTAATAAAATTATAATTTTTGAGATCTAAATTTGGTTTGTCTATATTTCATTACAAACTAATAAGAGCTAATCCCTCTTAAGAGTTTAACAACATAATATAATTAAAAGGTTTTTGTTTTACAAAAATATTTAGATCTTAATAGGAAAGAAACATCAAACTATTTTGTTTTATTAATTAGTTAACATAAACTTACAGCAAAATAAATTTTAAGCATCATAAATCAAAGTAACAAATGTTGATAATGTAACATTTTTTTATGAAAACTATATGTTCAACGTAAAAGTCAAAGGTAAAAATTTTAACAAATTAAGGACATTTTAAACAGTTTTTAAACTGCTTATTGCCAACTGTCATTTTTTCAAAAGAAAGAAAATGGTGTAATAGATTTAATAATTCAACTGATAATGATTTTAATAACAAGTGAATTTTATTATAACATATCATACCTACGTGTGAAATAACAGTTAATAATAAACTTGCACGCTTTTATAAGCTATTTAAAGACTTATGATACGTATTATAACTGTATTATTTTATTAAAAGTTGTAATAAAATTAATTTTAAAGATTAAGTTTTAATATTTCAACATTTCTTTCTGAATCGCGTTAATAACTAAATTATCATATTTTAAGACTGTAAATTAAGTATTCTTTTCTAAATTAAAATGAATTGTTAATTTAATCTTTTTTTTGTAAAAAATTTAATATATCTTATTACTAGGTGTTTAATTTCTTTGAAAAACGTAATAATAATTGAAGTATTTAATTTTAGTAAAAGTTTTATTTTACTTTTATGTAGCTAAAATTAACAGTTATATCTTTATTGGCAACTATATCATGATGTATTTGGCATAAAAAAGATTACATTTAAAATATCAAAATATTTTTTCAAATCTGTTTTAAGTAACTTGATTCCGTAAAATCTTGTTGTTGTTCTTTCTTATAAGAATATTATTTTAAAAAAATACATTTTCGTATGTTTAATTAGATTTATAGATATTAATCAACTAAGTGTTTAATAGTATAATTACCATTTAATTAACAAACTTCTCGTTTTGTAGTATTAATTTTGAATGCGGTTTAGTTCTTCTTTAAAAGTAGAACCTAAAAAGAATGTTTTCATAGTAATGTTACCCAGCCAGTAATTTTTTTCAAATTATGAAACAGTATCTAGTTGATACTAGTTTGAACTGGTTTTAAATAGAGAGGTTAGCTAAATTGATTAAGTTTTTGCGTACTTTAATTACTTAATTACTTAATTTAATAATAAACACTTAAGTACTTAAAGAATTAAGTAATGAGATTTCTTAGGAGAAATAACTGAAAGGCGTAATTATTTTAGAATTAATATTTTAAACTATAAACTAAAGTTGTAATGACTAAATATTTATAAACTTTTATAAATCATGCTACCTGATTCATTCTATCTAAATAATAATTTTGCTTTTATATAAGCAGTTTATATAATTTATTTTTTAAGTATCAATAAAATTATTCTATAATAAAAGGTAACAAAATAATTACAGAACCATACTGTTTCTCAAAGTTGATATAGTTTTTTCAATTTTGTTTCATTATCACAGGTAGGCTAACTCATTCTAGTTTGAAATATTTAAAAAACTCAGAATAACTCAGTCTAGTTTGTGATGTTTAAATATTCAGGATAATTTAAGCAAGGTTATCTGTTCAAAATTTCATCAAAAACTAGATTTCTTTTGATTTGGAATAATTAATTTATGTATTTTTGTAGTTATTCAAATACTTTAAAATTGAATTTTAAAAAAATCTAAGATGACTTAGTATGGTCCAAAACACAGAATATCTTTTTTACTCAAAGAGTGGCAACTCTGACTCTTTATTTTTTCTGCATTAAGAAAGTACCACAACATTTTTACCAAAAGTTTGTTAGTTAAAATGTACAAGAGTTTAATCATCACAGTTGTAAAGATAGATGGCATTTTTTTTCTAAATCTAGATAATTCAATACTATTATCAGTTGTAATAAAAGAAAAAAAAGGTATTTTAACAGTTCAAATACTTACACACATACTCAATATGCTTAAAAAAATCATATAATAGTTACCCATACATTTTAAAAAGTCTAAAACCAATTGTTTTGATGCTTTCTCATGATTTTTGCTCAATTTTTTATTTATTTTTTGGAAGGTGTTTCCTAAGTTTGTAGGGTATGGAATGTGGTACACTTAGTTTATTTCCTCGTTTTTATTAAACTCTACATTACCAAAATACTTAGAAATACTAGATGTTATTTTACTTTATATAAATCAGGTAAGACTACTTTAGTAATTTGTTTTTAAAAAGAAAAGACTACAGAAAATTATTAACAAATTATAAGTTAGTTTTTTGAATAACTTAGAATAAATAAAACTTTATAATAATTTAAGTTTAAAAATAAAATACTGTAAAACATTAAATAATATGAGCCATAAAATATTGAAGAACTTTTAAACAGTTCAGTATGGCCTAATAAAAACTTTAAATACTTGAATAATAAACATACAAAAACAAATAACATGCATTTCTAAAAAGTGTCTAATAGTAACTTTAAGCACTACCTCAATACAAGCTCTAGGTCTTAGCAACAACTATCTCAAAGTAGTTATAACATTGTTTTAAATACTTGTGTTCTGGTTGAATAGTTTTGTGATATTCAGCATTACGAAACTCAACAATCAACAACACTAAAACAATGAAAGATGCGTGTCATTATAAGTTAATTCGAAAAGATTTAGTTTGTAAAAATTTCCAGGGATTCAGACGCGACTATATACATAATGAATATACACTAGAGTTTACTAGTAATACTCTAGACTAAAAAATAGTATATTAGTACATATTTAAAACTTTATTTTAAACACTATTAAGTTCTTAAAAACTTTTTCATTAAAAAAACACACTTTAAAATTAAATCAAAAATAGCTTTTAGTTAAATACTCAAGTTTTATTAAAAAATAAAACAACTTTAGTTTATTAGAATACTTCTTTGAAACTAAAACTTTAAAAGTCATTAAAGACTTGTTTTACAGCATAAAATTTGTAACTAAATGGGAGGGCATTAAAAAAATTATAAAACATTTAAAACAATTTTTTAAGGTAAATGTTAAAAACAAATAGTAGTTATACATTGTTTTATATGGTTTTGAAATTACGGAGAATGGAAATTTTAATATTCAAATAGAAAAAGTCTACACAAATTTAATTTTTTTTATGAATCAATTCAGCAGCATTAACAAGTTACTTGCATTTTGTTAAAACATTAAATAAAATCAAGGGAGTTATCATTATTTTGAAGACAAAATATAAGATACAAAAGTTATACCTTGTAAAAGAATCATGAATTTATAAAATCTAATTTTTCAGCGTTATATGACGTCTGAATTAATTAGTTTAAAATTATACCATAAATTGTACTAGAATGCTTCTACCACATTATACATATTATTTTCTGAAAAATTAATAATTAACTATTTCAAACAGTTTAATGGAACTTATCAACTAAAAATTTTACTGGACACTGCAACAATACAGTACAATGAACAAACAGTTTGTCTCTTCAACTAAAAATTTCATGCTTGATTGATTGAACAATAATTTTCGAGTAATAAATTCACAACTATGGTGTGTGTAATGAAAATGTTCAAGATAAATAGAGAAAAATCATGTAAAAACACACTAAAATAACAAAAACACTTAAGTATCAAAACAAATTATAACTGTATCATTTGATACTTTTTAAGAGAACTTTAAACCTAAGGTTTAATAAAAAAACTTAGTTCTATATAACTAAAAAGATACTGTAATGCTACCCCTTACATGAGGGTTTGGTTAGAAGTTTAATATTTTCAACAATACCAAAATGTTAGGACTTATTTTAGTTTTACATTAACTAGCTTTGTTGAATTGATAAACTAAAAATTATATAATTATAACTCACTTTCATTATCGATCATTGAATTATATCAATTATAATTCAATTTTAATACAAATGATTTGAGAATATATTTTTAACTGAAAATTTAAAGCCTTGTGGGTAACATTTTTTTATAAAACAAAAGCAGGCACAATAAGTATATAAAAAGACTATTTGAATTTAATAAAAATCTTCTGTACTTGAAACAACTTTAACTCATTACATATCTAGTATCTAAGAAATTCAACCAAGTTGATAAACAAATTTTGAACAATTTGTTAACAATCTAAGTTAAGTAGTATACTGTTGGCAATTAAATATTAACAATAAAGCAAATACACCAAAACGTGTATTTAATGTTAACTACTATACTTTTTTTAAGTAAAGGATATTCTTACTTTTAATACATTACGTAAAGTAACATTAAATTACAGCTTATGAATTTGCAACAGCGTAAATTATTTTTATAAAGTTATCAATCATAATAATATTCACCTAAAACAAAAAGACTTCAACATTTTAAGTTTTTTCATAGAAGTTCTTGATTTTTTTTTAAACTATCAATTTTCTGTTATGAACATTTTTCTAGAAAAAATTTACTAATAGTTTTTATTTTTGTTTAAACTTAAACTGCCTTCTTCAAAATTAAAGGTATTAAAGTTATAGTATTATAGATATTTATGCTAATAAGTGTTTTACTTTATATTTATATTCACAAAGTACTAATGCCAATATATATATAAATAAACAACTAACCTAAAAATACAACAAATTGTGTTCAACTTTTTTGAAAACAACTAAAAAATAAACTAAAATAAAAGATAATCAAGTAACCATAATTGTAGCAGACAAGATTTATAATTTTTTGAACTCTTCCTTATTTTTTAGTTTTCCAGTTTTTTCCTTTAAATGTCATAAACTATGAGAAGTTTTCTTTTAGTTTTAACTTTATTTTAACGATTTGAACACGATCTGTTATATTTTTCAAGGCTACTTGTTTATTTATAAATAAATAGGCATCAGTACTTTGTTAATAAAATAATAAAATAAAAGAATTGGGTAGCATAAACATCTATGGTACTCTTATTAATCTTTTAGTATTGAAAAACACGGTTTGAGTTTCAACAAAAATAAAAAGTACTAGTAAACTTTTTCATGAAAAATTTGTTTACAGAAGATTGATAATATTTAAAAAACCAAGAACTTCAACATAAAGAGTTAAAATATTTTTTTTTTCGTTTTAGGTGAATGTTAGTTATAATTGGTAACAAAAATAAAGCAATTTACGGTGTTGAAAATTTACTTTTAAAAAAATCTGGTAAGCTGTAGTTTTGTATAAACTTAAACAGATTATTAATATAAAAATGGTCTTTATTTAAACAATAATTAACAATTAACACTAAATATACATTTTTTACTGATTGTTCTTAATACTTAGTTACTAATATAAAATTAAACAACAAAATACTTAACAAGCTGTTTAAAATATGTTTAACTTGTTTTAAATTTTTAGATATTTTAAAAGTACAGAATTAAATGTGAAGTTTTGTTGTATGAGTTATTAAAATAAGACTTTTGCTTAACTAAAGTTAAAGTCCCTACTTTTGCTTTAGAAAGCATTATTACCCACAGTTCTCTAGATTTATATATATAAATATATTCTTTATTACAACTGTAAAAGAATAAAATATAAGTTTATATGATTCGATGATGTATATCAAAATTTGAGTTATATTTATATATAATTTAAAATACCAATTAAACAGAGCTAGTTGAAATGTACGATAAAAATTACTATGTAAATTACTGTGACATTTTTTTGTTTCTGAAATAATTAGTATTTTAAAAAACTAAAAAATCTGTTTGTACGTCTTTTGACCTAACAGACTTTTTAGTCAATTAAGGTTTGATCATGTTTTACTATTTTTAAACTTAAACAAGTTTATACCATTTTACTCATTGGATACTACAGCTTACAGCTTTCAGCTTGCAGTGAAAAATTAGCAAATTTTTCGTGGATGCCGTCTAAGTACAACGGAACTGCCGAGTACCAGGTTCAACATACGCCCTATGACATCACAGAAAGTATGGACGGAAACGAAGGCGGTACTTTGTACATGAGCACTGATTACTCAAAGAGTGGCAACCCTGACCCTTTCTTTTCAACATTAATAAAGTACCACATCATTTTTTACCAAAAGTTTGTTAGTTAAAAAGTACAAGAGCTTAAACGCAAATGATATAACAAAAAAAAAATGATATAAAAGTTTTAGATAAATATAAAATTTCAAACTAAATGCTGAACTCATGGTGGAAAAATATGCTTCTATAAAACAACATATGAAATTGTATTTTATATAACACACTATGAAACATACTTATCATATAACAGAACATGGAATCTGCTTTCACTAAAGCCTTATTTTATAACATGCTGATTGCTGAAGTAACACAATCACTATTTCGTATATTTTTTTACAAGACACTTATAAAAAACTAACAAAAAAGTTTTTTAAGACCCTGACTTTAAGTAACTATTTTTTATCAAGGTAAGTGCAAGTCAGGGTATAATTTATTTATAACATGTGCAAAAAAACGGTATTTTTTGAGTCTGTAAAAATCAGCATCATTTTCAGTTGTAAAAATATAATTTTGATTCAACAGCATAAACGGTTACACACATACATAATTTTCCTTAAAATTTATCATTTAATAGTCACCCTTATTAATTAAAAAATACAGAAACCTACTGTTTATTTAATATTTATAACATTTACTAGTACAAGCTTTTTCGTCTCTTCATATCAGAAAGAATAGAGAAATTAAAAAAATAGTTTATGATGAATTGATATATTGAAAAATAAACTTATATTTTATAAATTAACTTAGTTATTTTGATTAAAATTATAAAGGTAATAGTAGTTTGAATTATAATTTTTGATGTGTATTGCATTTTTTTCTTTTTAAATGACAATATAATTAATTTTCCCATAAATTTTGCTCATAACTATATATACTTTTTTTTTTGTTTTTCCTAAGTTAACTTACCTAAAGCTTAAATTTTTCAGGGAAGCAATCCAGGCAAAGTACATTGTACATATTGGCTTAGAGTATACTAGTAATGTTCAAAACTAAAAAAACAGTTATTTAGTATTTCAAATAGTATTTAAGCACTATAAAGATCTTTAAAATATCTTCATTTGAAAAAAAAATTAAAAGAAAATCAAACACTTAAACGTTGAGAGTAGTTTGAAACTTTATTTTTAGTAAAAAAAGAATTAAGTAAAAAGTTCCCTTGGACCCCAAACTTTAAACGCCATAAAGTAGTAGTTACTCAGGGCATAATTTTTGAAAGAAAAGGAGGTCCTTAAAAAAGTTTAAATTTTTAGAATGCTTTTTTTTTAAGTGATTGTTAAAAACAAAAATCAGTTTTTTTTGAGGTTTTGAGGTTAGACAAAATTTAAATATTATTTTAAAAATGAAAAAGTGTTTACAAACTTATAACTACTATGTATCATTTCAGAAGCATAAATAAGTTAGTTGCATTTTATTACAATATTAAATAAACTCAAGTCAAGTATTATACTTTTGATGAAAATATATAAACTACAAAAATTTGTCTCTTAAAAAAAGGAGAAATTTATAAAATTTAGTACTTATACGTTATAGGATGTTTAAAATAAGCATTTAAAATGAAGCGTTAATTGTACTTGATTGAATTCTTCGACCACAAGTTTAAAGTTTTACTTTTTGTGAAATAAATAGTAAGTTATTAATACAAGTTTTTATGGAATTGATGAATTGCAGTTTTGCCATTAATAATACAGAAATAACTACTTCTAAAAAATAAATTAAACTGTTTCTCTATTTAAAGTTAAATGACATGATTGATTAATTGTAAAAAAATAAAGTTTTAAAACTCAGGATAACTCAGGCAAGTTTTACTTTTTTTTTCCTGACACTTTTAATATTTCTCGAAAATCTAGTTTTTTCTACATTTTAAATTATACTTATACAATTACTTAATCGTACATGATCAATATTTTATCAATAACTAGATTTCTATTAATTTAAAGGTGTTCTCAAACTTTTTTTAAGTAAATCAAATATTTAAAAAGTGGATTTAGAAAAACTTTAGCTGATTCAGGACGGTTTAAGATAATTATAGACAGTTTGTTAAATATCAATCTTAGCTTTTTAGTATACTTCTTAGGTTACTTAGAGCTTCGAGGTTAGAGATATTAAGACATTTATTTAAAATGTTTAAACGTTTATTAATAAAAACATTACTATTTTAACTTTTAAACTGTTTTAAAAACTAATAAAAACAAATTGTGGAAGCTTTTAAATAAAAAATTTGGTTTGATGGAGTAGAAAAGTTAATTTAGTTATATAAATAATGTAATTATAGTAATTTGTTTTTACTTCAACACAAGTTTTCTGAATATTTACAACTGCATACTAACTAATAATATATAATTACTAACAACTACGTTTACTTAAAGTGTTATGATCAACTTATTTCAAAACTATCTAAAAATACAAACTTTTTTATAATGTAGAAGATCTAAGATAATTTCATTATAAATGAAAATTATAAGCCATATTAAATACTAAAGATTAAGAACTTTTAACGTTAACATCTTGTACTACTATAAATAAATATTTACAAAATTTAGTGTATTTTTCCATTAAATATTTTTGTTTGATTTTCCGAAGTGAGAAATGAGTGTTTTAAAATTAAAAAAAAAAACAAAAGCTTATTAAAAACTATTTAAGCATGTAAATACTTAATATGAGTAAGTAGATTAAAATAGAACTTGTCTGATTAACTTTTACTTTATAAACCCGTTTACATCATCATAACAGAGTTGTAGCAAAGTGCTAATAGCTACGTGCCTAAGAACTTAGGATCAAACTCGGCCAAGGTTAGATTATTTTTTCTTAAACTTTGTTTTTTTTTGAACATTTTTAGCAATAGCTCTAGTTAGTACAGTCGTAGTGCTTTTTTTTTTATTAGAGCCTTTCTAGATGACTAGTATGTTATAGTAAAATAGCAGCATCATAAATATTTCTAATAATGAACCAATCCGATAGTTTTCTTAATAAGTTAACTTGAAGAATTACTTAAACAATTTTTAGTATAAAAAAGTTTGTTTTGATTATTCATTACAAATGTTTTTTAATTTTTTCAAGTACTTGAATATGCTTAAAAAATGCATACAGTTTTTTGACTATGTATTTACATTACTGCCGTATGGTTTTAGTTAAACAGATATACAATGTAGTATAAAGCTAAAATAAACAAACTTAAGTAATAAAGTGTAGTATACTCAATAAAAACGATTTAAACATACATTTATTTCAAATGTTTTATGTATAAAGAAAATGCTTATGATTCAGTTTTTTGTTGTATAAGTTATAAAAACACATAACTTAATAAACTGTTAAGATTAATTATTTTGACCATCATCAAAAACCGTATCGTTTAAAATTGTAAACTGAGTTATCTGAACAAATATAAATAACTTTTAAAACAGTAAGCAATAGCTATAAAAAGCCTAAATTATATAGAACAAAAACAAACAACAAGCTAACTACTATTTAATTAAAATTTTTGTATTAATAATGTTTCAATTGTTAAACAAATTTTATTTGTTTGTATTCACGTTAAAATAAAAACATTGCTTATTAGGCAAAGCGCTGTACGATAAACTTAAGTATTCAAATTCGAAAGCCTTTCGAATAGGTTATTTTTTAGTTTATTTTGTACTAGAACTGATTTTTCAGTTTATTTACAGTTTTTAAAAAAGTATTGTTTCAAAGCAGATCAAAGTTATTATAAACGTACTTTATTTACCATTTAAAGTTTTGATTAAAATTTGTTAAAAACTTATCCTAGTTAGTATTGATCGATTAAAAGAAACATTTCAATTTTCAATAAACAGTATTTTTTTACACTTTATTACAAACGTTTTAAACAAGTCAGCGAAATTTAAGTACTTAAGTAATATAGTAGGAAAAGCAATTTCTTTCAAATTAGTTAAATGTTTCTCTTATTAAGTACGTTTTTATTGCATAACTTTCTAAAATTCATTTGGAATAAGCAAACAACATAGTGAAAACAAGTAGAATATTTTGAAATTTTGCGATTTAATATGTTTAACAAATTGATAATTAACATTGTATTGTAAAATTTATATCAAGTTTTTTCTAATTAAACTATCTAAATCGTAAATGCTTTTAAATCAATAAAAATAAATTTGTGAAAGCTAAGCCTTTCAAAACAACTTAAAAAGCAATAAGTTATTTTTAAACACAAATTTAAATCATTATTAAGTAAGTTACTGCTTAAAAACTTTATGTAAAAGTTAGTTTTTTTAAAAGTAGATATTGTAAAAGTGATTAAGAAATAAAATGTGTAAAGTGTATATATGATATATTGACAAATTATTAATTCTTGTTCTGGAGTTCATGTATAAAAGTTTATTTTTCTAAGCAGAATTCGAAAAAAAAAATTTACGAGCTCAACAAAAAAACCCGTCACTACTGAAGGTTCCTAGGGAGTGGGTTCAGAGTCCTGGTCAAAAGTCGCCCCCTTCGGTCGGCCCCGGACCTGATCGCCCCGAGGGGAAATATCTATCTGTTTTTGTTTATCTCTCGCCTGAAGTGCATTACCTAATTTATGAAAAATGCATACATATGTGAAATAAGTACAGTAGCTGTTTTGCTACTGAATAAATAAAAATCCGTCATTGTAAGTTAAACACTAAAGTTCAAGTTATGATGTTTGCAATAATTAGAAACAGCAGTTCCAATGCAGTTTAAATACACATGACAATGAAAGCAAACGTAAAAGTAAACATATAGATTTTAGTGTCTGCATTGTTTTACAATTACAAAGATTTGTGCTGCCTAAATGCAATATTTGTATTTTAATATCTGTTCAAACATTTTTATTTTATGAATTAGGCTCTAAAATTATTTAGAAGATATTTATTCTATAATATAAAAAAACTTAATAAAATAACTTTCTAAAACTCAAGAAACTTAAGTTTTAACAAAACAATTGAAATTAAAACTTTATATACATGTTTACTTACTAATTTGAAACTTCAATCTAAAAAAAAAAAATTTTAATTATAACGATTAGGGTGTAAAAGTTCGAAAATATTTTTCAATTAGTTTTGCAATTTAATTTGGCATGATGTAAAACTAAGCGAAAATATGACTTGATATCGTCAGTTATACAAAGTTATTTTTTATTCGTTTAAGCTTAAAAAAAACTTAAACTGTCAGGCTTTCTTAAATTTAACTGTTTTTTTAGCTTAAGAAAAAAAAACACTTGTATATAGAACTTCTTTACAAACACTAAGTGTTTGAAATTAGACACTCGAACTTTTTTCGATGTTCAAAATGTAATAAATACCAATATAATATAAAAGAATATAACATTTTTGTATAATTATTTATATGTTTTTTTTTTAAGTAGAAAAAAACATTTGAAACACAGAGTTATTTGGTTAAATATTGCGAACCTAACTGGCAGTGCAAACCTAAGAAATGCGTACTTAAGCGGTAAATTGAAAACAAAAAAGTTTGTGAATTCCTTTTGAAAAAAGTCTAGACAAGCCCCTTCAATAGTTGTTGACCTTATTTTTATCTCAAAAATAAATTTAGTACCGTAAAATGTTGCTAATAATAGTTATAAGGTATTTTAAAGCTAAAGTTAAATTTGAACTTATGTTTAACTTACAAATATATGTATAGCCTTAAAATTAATCTTTTTTATTAACTTTACATAATAGATAGTTAAAATATTTATTACAAATCAAAAACTATCTTTAATAGTTTACGATGTATAAATGATTGAGTTTATTTTATAACGACGGTTAAAATTGAATACAGCTTTTGCAGTAGGAAAAAATACTAAAGTTTAATTGTGAGTTGATACAATACAACATCCACGTTTCTAAGGCGAAAAACTTTAATTGGTACCGAAAAGGTAGTCTCCGACCGACAACCAAGAATCAGATCCGTAATTAGACCTATCCATGTAGCTAAAAAGATTATTAAGAATTAATATAAAACATTAGTTTAAAAGACAACATAACTGTCTCAATTTTTAAAACAAAACAATTGAAAAGAGATCTTTCACTTATAAAAGCAATTTCAACTATTATACAAATAGAACGCGCTACCGGCTTACTATCCATCTTAGTTAATACAAAATTAGTTTTATTTTTTGACTTGAAATGGAAACTTATGATTAGAATTCAGTAATTTTTTTATGCTTTTTAGTTTTTACTGAAAGCAAAAAAAAAATTAAAGTTTTTTTACTGGTTTTTGCCATAAAAAAATATAAACAGTTTTAAAATAAGAAAACAATCCTAAAAACGATATACAATTAAAAAACTATATTTATATAAAAATGTTTATTTTTTTTTAAGTTTTTAAATTTTTTTCATTGTATATACAATCGTATGATTGTTTAACTTTTTTATCAATATTATTTTTTATAAGTACCTGTTCCATCTGTTCAATTTGTCAGTTCCACGTTTTTCGTACCAGCTTGACCAGAATCCTTGGCTGTAATCAGAATCTGTAATTAACAACATATTTAAACTTTTGATACTTTAAAGTTAAAATACTTTTACTTGTATCCGTAGGTCTTGCTGAAACCATCAAAGCAACACATGCCAGTAAAGCAAAATAAAATATGAGTTTCATTAGTGCAGAACTGTCTAAAACTTGTATAAACTGTTATTATATTAAAAATAAATTTTTCAAAATTTTCCAACATAAGTATACTTTAAAGAAAGAATAAAAACTTTAAGTAAATATTATTTATGTACAAATGTTCTAATGCTATAAAAAAAGGATTTTTAGTATAGATATTTTTTTAAATAAGTTATAAAGCTTATAATCTGTACTTAGTTAAATAGTAAAATGTACAAAAGCAGTTCATACATTACATAAAACGCTTTAAACATTAACCTTTCCTAAGTAATGAAATATTGTAAATGTTTAGTACTAGAATTATCGACTTGTTTTATGCCAATTTTCTGGAATGTTTTCACATACTGTTTATCTTAAACACTCTCGACTAAAGTGCATTACCCAATATATGATAAATGCATACATATGTAAATAAGGACAGTAGCTGTTTTGCTACTGAATAAATAAAAATCCGTCATTGTAAGTTAAACACTAAAGTTCAAGTTATGATGTTTGCAATAATTAGAAACAGCAGTTCCAATGCAGTTTAAATACACATGACAATGAAAGCAAACGTAAAAGTAAACATATAGATTTTAGTGTCTGCATTGTTTTACAATTACAAAGATTTGTGCTGCCTAAATGCAATATTTGTATTTTAATATCTGTTCAAACATTTTTATTTTATGAATTAGGCTCCAAAATTATTTAGAAGATATTTATTCTATAATATAAAAAAACTTAATAAAATAACTTTCTAAAACTCAAGAAACTAAAGTTTTAACAAAACAATTTAAATTAAAACTTTATATACATGTTTACTTACTAATTTGAAACTTCAATCTAAAAAAAAAAAATTTTAATTATAACGATTAGGGTGTAAAAGTTCGAAAATATTTTTCATTTAGTTTTGCAATTTAATTTGGCATGATGTAAAACTAAGCGAAAATATGACTTGATATCGTCAGTTATACAAAGTTATTTTTTATTCGTTTAAGCTTAAAAAAAACTTAAACTGTCAGGCTTTCTTAAATTTAACTGTTTTTTTAGCTTAAGCAAAAAAAATACATTTGTATATAGCAATTCCTTACAAACATTAACTGTTTGAAATTAGAAACTCTGACTTTGTTTAATGTTTAAAATGTAATAAATGTCAATAAATTAATATGGTAAAATTTTTTCAGTTTAATTATTTAAGTGTACAGTAATGCCAAACTGCACTTACTGACGATATCAATTTACATATTTATATTGTTTTACATCTTGATCATTTAAGATGTATGCTATAAGTACACTGTCTGCTTAGAACTAAAAATATATATTTAAGTTATAAACTATATTACCGAAAATATATACTTTTGTTCTTTTATTATGGTTTACAACTAATTTCTATTAATCTTTTGATTATATAAAATTATTTAGGTAATATCCTTTAGAGTTTTACTTTAAATGAAGAAAGTACTAAAGACCATTTGATTTATAAGTGTACTTTTTTAGTGTATAAAATATACGTGACAAGTAGATAAAAAAATGTTTTAATTTTATTACTAGAGTAGATTTTAAAGTGTTTTTGGTATAAAAAACGATTCATTACATAAACGATAACATTAGGATTAGTTGATTGAAAATTATTTAAACTAAAATTTCTTAAAGTTGTTATAAGTAAGTTCTATCCTATATGCAAGTTCTACATTACCTTGATTAGTATAGTAAAACTCGTTTTATCATTCTAAAGAGAAAAAGTATTAATGAAAAAAAAAAATTCTGGAACTTAATTATTTTAGTAGTCATAAATAAAGCAATTTATATAGATATAAGTTTGAGAAAATTACATAAAAAAAAAGACTGTAACAAAACTCATATCAAGATTTTATAAAAAAATAGCTACCAGTCAAAAATAAATTAAGACTCCAATTTTATCAAACGTTTATGCAAATTTTTTTATTGAATACCATAATGATTTTCATTTAAAATTTGTGAAAACTAAAATTTTTCGATTTATCAGTTTTTAAACTATTAGTTTATAACTAATTAGTTGAAGCGAATTTCTTTACAGTTGCATTCAAGTTTGGAAAAAAAAAATTATAACCTCAATTCTAAATTATTAAAGTTTTCTTATGTAAATCTCTCTAGTCAATCTGAAAATTTTTTCATACCATTTTATTGTTATTTTTAAATAGTTCTATATTGATGTCAAAAAGATTTTACAAAAAATATATTTTTATAAGTAGTAATAAAAACTTATTTGCTGTTTTTATAAAGTGTTAAATTTTCAGACTTTTTTCTACTGTTAATTAACAAGAAAGTCAATAGAAATAAACTATCAAAAAATATTTTTTAATTGAAAGTTTTTTGGCACAACGTTTTATCATATCATTTTTGACTTCTACGTTGGTTTTACAAATATTGTTTTTCATAATATAAATTAGTCATAGTTATTAAAGAAAGCATGGACAATATTGGCAATCGTGAAAAAGAATTTATTGTTCACAAACGGTTTGTTTGCTTAATATTTTTATTGAATTATGTTAGACAATATTAAAAAATGTCTTTGGTTTGTAATAACTTATTTTGGTACTGTACTTCACTTTATACTAGATATTCTAAACTTCATAACCTGTAATAAGTACAAATAAAGTTTTAAAAGTTTTATCAAGCCTACGATACTTGCTATAGTATTTTTTTTTAGAAATACAAACATGTTTAAAAATCTACGTAGTAGTAAGTTTCAATAAACTTTATGTTCGTTGTAGACTCCTCTAGCAGACCAGATGCTCACTTTGAAAAAGCTTTACCAGGATTATCATTAACTTCTGCAGGCACTGACTTAAATAAGTGATTTGGATGACTTTGAAGAACTTATAAACATTGAGAGGGAACAGGACGCTCTTCAGATAAAAAATAGCTGTGAAATTATCAAAAGTAATTTACAAAAGCTCGAAGATATCTTAAAGTTTGAAGAAGCAGTGTTACCTTGGATGTTGCGTGCAATGAGCCCGGGAAATGAAGCAGTAATTACAACTTTAAAAGAAGCTAAAGAAAAAAACAGAGGCACTTTAAAAAGCTTCATTGAGTTTGAAAGAAGAGAAGAATCAGAACATTAAGGAAGAAAAAATCCTTCAACAATTAGAAAAGTACGTGAAAGAGCAGCACGAATTACTACTACAACAAGTATTAGTTGCAAGAAATAATCTTTACAAGGGTCTTACCGACTAAAAAATCCAAAAACTTTACAAATTTGAAGCAGACGAGTCAATAGCTGATGATCAGTGCGCAGTTTGCATTGATGAATTCGAAGCTGGGAGGAAAATGATGCAGCTCGACTGCAAACATGAATTTTGCCAGGAGTGCGTGGAAGGTTGGCTTGCTGACCACAACGCATTTCCCGTTTGCAGAAAAGAGTTTGAAAATGAATAGATATATATTTTAAAGTATTTTTTTTGCTTGCTGTTCAATAAACAATATAGTTAACATAATTTAGTTTTAATTTAAGTATTATTTTTAGCTTAACTATCTCAAATAAACCATTTTACTGAGTAATTTATTTACACAAATTTGATTATTTTTTTATTAGTACAAATTAGTTACTAATTTTAGTTAGTGTTTCGTTTTTAGTTTCTAAAACATAAAATATTATTTCATTCATATTATGTATTGTTTATTGAACGATAAATAAGCGCTAAAATGTTTGTTCTAAGGACATGGTGTACAAAGTAATCTTTCGGTTATTGAGTCGTACACCACTGTCAGGCGAACGTGAAATTAGCTTTGCAATGTCAAGCAATTTTTTTACATTGCAAACAGAAGTAAAAATTAGGTTTTTCTAAAAACAAAAGAACTAGACTACTTTTTAGTTTTTTGCTTACTTTTTTATGTACCTAAATAATTCTAGACAATTATATCCATCATTTTGTGCAATGTTCGCTATGTACAAAGTGTTTATTAAACACTGACATGCGATAAAATAACTTCACTATCGGTGAGTCACGTAAACCAGAAAAAAGTCTTCCTGTAATTAATTTTGAAAATTTTATTGTTTTCTAGTTACTATAGCAATAAAACAGCTGTTTAAGTGATTTTACAATTTTACTATGCCTGATGTAAAACCATTAAAAAATTATATTTTACAATGAAATATTACTTTTTTAAACAGCAATTAAAGTGAGTCGAATATCAAAACAAAACTATTTAAACTATTGCTTCAATTAGGTCATATTTAATTATTGAACTAATTAATTTTACCGAAAAATTTTATTCAATAATAAAAAATTTCAAAATGAGATCAGTGTTTACACAGACTAAAATTGTAAAAAAAATTGGAAAACGTTTCAATTTATACACATAAAAAAACTTAAACTATTAAATCGTTTAAAATAAATTAAAAAACACTTTAGCTAAAGCAAACTAAAGTTTTACTTTAAATCGTTTGACAATGAAAAATATTGTTGTTCTTAAGTCATAAGTATTTTTAGAAATTCACAACCAAATCATAACAGATAATATTGTATAATTTATTGAAATTTTTTTTTGATAGTTTGTTACAATATAATTACCAGAACCCAAGGAGCTTGAAGTGTCGCTTCAAACTTTAAATTCGTTAAAACTTTTGATTTGAAACATCGAGCTAAATAGATTTTGCTGTTAGTTTCAATTAGATAAAGTTGCTTTGTGTAAAAACTAAAAACAAAGCAATATTTGAAATAAATTAAAGCGGTGCAAACTCATTCACAATTCATCTCTGATAGAGCCAGTAAAAACGTTAATTTAAAAGCTCTAAAAGTTAGCTTATATGTATATATAGTTTCTGAGGGTAAAAGAAAATAATAAGGGTATATAGCGTATAGCAAAACATATATTATTATACAAATCAAATGAAAATTAATCTTTCATTTACATTAACTAAAAATGCACAAAGATACAAGATAATTACCCACACTATACTAAAACTACAGTTGAACACAAGTGATCAAAGAATTCTAATAAGTATCTTATAACTTTAGTAAAAAAAGCATTTAATAGTAGAATCTAACGTATTTAAAGCACAACATAATAACACACAAATTACTGCCAAATGTCCAATATTTCCAAAAAAAATTTCTATTTTATAGTGAAAGCAAAGAAAACTTTTTTTATTTACGTAACCATTAGAAATAAACTAACTCCTATGAAGAAACAATGTTGTTTTGGAAACTGGGAAAAAATGTTTTGCGAAAGGTTTTTTTATTTTCACAGAAAATCCCATATTTATTCACACGCTTTAAAATTATAAAAGGAAATTATGATTTTAAGAAAAGCTTTGCTGTTTGCTGATAGTTTGATGTTTTTAAAACTTTTTTTCTTATTGTTTAGAAAATATTTACAATATTTTTTGATTCTTTCTTTTACTATTGATGCTAGATAAACTGGTACAAATTATAAACCGTTATTAATTTTCAGCTAAGTGTTCTGTTTCTCGGTTTATTTTTTGCTATTTAACTTTACATGATTGTGATTTGTTTCTAGTAATGTTTAATTTATCAAGTACTACATTATTACATTTACTATAGTTTAGAATCTATTTTACGAAATTATTAATTTATCTTTTTCATTTATAGTTTATATAAACAGGAGTTCTTAAATTAACCTAATTGTATAGAAAAGTTAAAGCATTTTTTTATTCTAAATAAACTAGCAAAGTACTTTTTCTTTAATGATCAAGTAAAAATTAGGAAAAAAAAACTTTCTTTTAAGTAGTCACTGATTGAAACACTGATTTTGTACAAGCTAACTTTATTATACTTACTAAAACTCTAGCTGTTTGTTAGTTATTTGTTTAAACAATGTGTTTTTCCTTTGTAAAAAAAGTAAAACAGAAACACTTTTTATAATGACAACTAAAAAATGTTTACAGCAGACAATAATTTTGCTTGAAATATAAATTTAAGTGCAATCAAATGTCAACAAAAATTACATTAAACATGAATAATTTTTTTTATAATTTCATTTAATATGAATTTTAGAACGAACAAGTATCTTAGAAAATGTTGAAGTAATTAATTAAGTATTAAAACAACATGAATTTTAATTCTAGCTTAAAACAAAACATTTTGTGTACATTTTATTTGAAGAAAAAGCGTGGTTGAATTATACCTTATAGTTATTAAGTAGTAATGGCTAATATCTAAATATAATTATGCTTATTTTGTACTTAGAAAATAAAATTTATACAATAGTAAACATACTTTAAGTAATAAGAGAAAGATATTAAGATTTTTTTCTATTACATAAAGTTTTAATACCAAAACTAAGTAGTTGTTGTAGCATAACAAAAAAGTGTTGTTAAAATGTGTTGTAAGATAAGGGTAAAATGATTATGAACTAGTTTTGCTTTTATATGAATCATACTAGCTTGTAGAAGTTAATCAGTGCTTTTATAAATTTATAATGGTAATTACTAATACTAAAAATTTAAAAATTGATAATATTAAAATTAGTTCTAAAGTATTAAAGTTTTACAAGAGAATAAATATCCTCATAGCTAAAGTTCAAAATTTTCAAAAATCAATAGAAAAACGTTTTTTATTTTCTAAATAATTTTTTTCTTTAAAAGACAGGATTAAAATTCAAAAAATTAATTTAGTTAAAACATACTTAAAACACTTTTTTAATATACATAAAGGCTTATGTATAAATGAGCTAACTAATTAAACAATTTTTATACAATCGATAAATTTGAAATACATGTTTAAGCAAAAACAGCACGTACATTAATGAAAAATATTTTTATATATAGCACTTTTAGTTTTCGCAAACGAACGCACGCACAAGTCCTTCATCGTGGTCCCAGATCATTCCGAGCCGTTCAATATAAAAATTGTGGACTCCTCTGACTCTCATGTAGTCGGTGTTCCTGTTACCGTGAGATGGATACCAAACATACTCGAAGGTCAAAAGCAGATCCGTCCACCCTAACCCAAGCTCCCTTCACCCTACGTACTCCTATGGCAAAGTCTTCGTTAGTGTTGAATCGATCAGCAAACTGTTTTCTGGCGGCCAGAGTTTCGAGCCCGTAGCTGGCCAAGTTTCCTCGGTACATTTCAGCGCAAAACTCCTGAGATTTCAACCACGACAGCTTTTTGGTGACGAAGTGATAAGTGGGCTTCTTGCAAACGACATCAGTTAAATCAACAAAACCGTCTCGGCAGTAGACATTTTGTGTGTTAACTGGCATGTAGCCTGGGTCGCAAGTAATCACCGCTTTTTTCCCGTGGACCAGCGGCAACTGCACTGTGCCTCTGTCGAAGTTTTGGTCGACAGAAGTGCAGTCGGCGTGGCAAACGAGAGGCTCTTCTTCAAAAGATGGAGCAATTTCGCTGCCTCGGCAAGTTTTTTCAACGATATCGCTCGTCGTGTAGCCGGCGTCGCACGAGTAATTGATCGAGTCGATAGATTTCACGTGGGCTCTCTTTAGGGCGTCCGTAGAAGCGTGGTCTACACCGCTTACCAAGCAACCTTGGTCGCAAACGAACGGATAAAGAGCGAAGGAGGGGACAAGCCTGCCAAACTGGCACTTTCTTGTTTTGACGCTCTCAGTAAAGTAACCGAAAACGCACTCATACGTCACAGCTTCGTTGTGCAAATTAAAGACGTAGCGTTGTGGTTTGCGTATTTTATTTCTTCGACAAAACAACTTGTTATTTGTTTAAACAACTCGTCATACTCGGCTGTTTTAGCTAGACAGTCTTCTGTAGTGCAGCTTGTCCCAGGCTGTCCTTTTGGACCGGCCTTACCAACAGCAAGCGGTCTGTTGTCATGGTTACTAGACAACGAGGTAATTGGAGCGTCGCCAACGCAACGGAGTTCAGTAGTGGTGTGAAGTCGGCACTGGTTTTCTGATTCTGAGTGTAAAGTCGTCGCTTTTGCAGCTGTGACTGCGATCATCAAAAAAACTAACAAATTAGTATCAATTTTCACTTCTGTGCTATTGAAATATTATAAATTTCAAAACTATTGTTTTTGTATAACTATGGAAAGTATTTTTTTATAATGTTTTTAATACAATATAACTGAAGTAAATTAAAATACTTAAAACTTGTTTCCTGTTTTTTTAATTAAATGGTAGTTTGTTTTTTCAAATATTTTACGCAGTTTTGAGCAAAAACAAATAATATTTTACTAAAAAACATTTAACAAATCAATAACAGTTACTTTAATTTTATTTTGAGCTAAATTCTATTTAAAAAACAGACTACTTTATGTTATTGAATAACTACTCTTAAACATGTAATTTTAATTCTTAAACTTTAGCTCTATTAAACTGCTAATTTGTTTTAATTTATATAAATTGTTTATAATTCTTGTAATCAAGTGAATCAACTACGTAAAAAGCATATTTTAAAAACAATAAATTTAAAATTCTAATTGTAAAGTTTATTAGATTTTCACTAAAAAATCTTACAAGCTTGTTTTTCAACTGCTTTATATAACTAATTAAAAAAAATTTGAGCAAAAAAAGGAATCTAAAGGTTTCAAAAGAGTTTTATTTTAAATTTTTACAAAAAAAACTATAATCAAAAACTAAAAAGTTTAATATAAAATACATGGAAACGTACAAAACAAAGTGTTATTTGTTTTATCTAACTTCAATACTAAACCAAAATCAAATAAGCCTTTAGTGACTATGGTTGTTGAACAGAGCTTTTTTTTTACTTCCAAAAGTTCAAACAGCACAGAGGAATGTTTTAAGCAAATAACAATTAAGCATAATTTATAGTTCACTAAGAAAAATGATCTGTAATTTGAAGCAATGTTAAATTTTATTTTATTAGACTTTAACGCAATCAAAAAATTAATTAAATACCTAATCAGTTTCTATTTCTTATTAGATCATGATATTAATTTAGTTAATTATATATAAATCATCAATTTATCAGTCATGCTAGACTTAAAATGCTTCTACTTTATGTAAACATTATAAATAAACAAAAAGAAAATAAACAAAAACTGATAAAAAAAACAAATGTACCACTAATATAAACAGTAGCAACCATGATAACTTTTTAATAAAAACTGACTACTAAAATTGTCTTAAGTTTTTGTTTAAAATAAAGCTGTTGTTGCAATTTAATTTTGCGAATAAGTAAAGAAATTACAAAATTAAAATTCATGCGTAAAAATTATCAAAAAATAAAATCTTTCAAACGTAACGCCTAATCGACGCTGGCATTGTATTTGCATTATGTTCTCTCCAGCACTTGTTATGCCTTTTTTTTGTCGAGATGTTAGTTGCCCTTTGTTTTCGATCGCGTTAAAGCTTGGTATTTTCAAGTTGTTAAAAGAAAATAAAAATTATTAGTTATAACTTTTTACTACGGATGTTACTGCTAAATGATAAATTTTTTTTGAACTTTTCCAATAAACTAAAAGGTGCACTTTATGACAATAAACTATTTTTGTAATAAAGTAAAAATATTTACAGTTAAATAGACCTTTTCAAAATTTTACTAAAATTTTTTACTCTTAAACGTTATCAAGTTACAATTATACATCTATATATATAAAAAAAATCAATTTTAATATATAAAAAGAAAATCTCAGATAAAAAAAAGATTATTTTCATCATATTGATTTTATAGTCTTGTTTACAAAAACAAACCAAGCTCACTTGTTGCACTAAACGAATAAAGGAATAAAAAGGAACAAGTTTTATTTTTATCCACTAATATATTAAAACATAATGTAACTATACCTTTAAAATGCAAAAAGAGTTCTTTAATGTTTTTAAATTAGTGTTTTTCGTATAACATATGAAATAATACTTGCATTAAGCATTTCTAAGTTGAAACTTAGTTTATGTTCATTAGTTCAAAAAGTAACAAATATATTTTATAAATGTAGACAAGTTTCATAAAATATTAAAGTAACATAGTAAATTTTGAATTATTTCAACTTTCCGAATATTTATTAGTAAAACTAATTGATAAAAGTTACATTATAACTTTGACTGTACTATTGTTTAAATTTATAAAATTAATAAAAATATTTTTTAGTGATTAATAATTAAAAAGTTTTTTAAGTTAATAAATCTATTTAACTTAAACCTAAATATATTATTACAATAGTACCAAATACTACTTTATATGCTACTCTATGTTAACTAGGTAAGATAGTTAGTTGTTATAATTTCTATCAAAACATAAATACACAAGCTAGCATTAATAGAAAAAACATCATACTTTAGAAAATACTTTTAATAAAGTAAAAACTTTTACTAATGAATTATTTTTTAGAAATAAATGTACCAAAATGTGTTTACTTTAAAATGATAATTAAATAATAAAACTTTATATCAACAAAACACTTTTAATAAGTAGAATTGTTAAAAAAAGAAGTTAAAAATAATCAAAATTAATAATAAATAAGCTATATTCTGGAATTGCACCTAAAAAGTATTGACTTAAACATCCCCACACACTCATTATTACTTGTTTTTAAAGTTATGTAATTAAAATGTAAACGTTGCATCAAATCAACCTGCATATTGGTTGACTTATTTTGTATTATTTGATGTTCAACTTATTGGAACAGAAGTGAAACTGATATTCCAATACAACGTTAAAACTATAACAAAATAAACCTATATTTTTATAAATACTAGCAGTTATTTAGCTTAGTTTGAATTTTAAATTATGTTTATTGATTTTTTAACTTAAGCTAAATACATTTTGCAATCGAAGTTGTGTGTGTTAATGAATGTTTTATTTGTATTTCTTTTATATAAAACTTAAATGTTTTTATAAACCCAAAAACAGCTATTATTAAAATTGTAATACTGGTTTTGTATTTCAACATGTTTAATAGTTTTTATGTTTTAAAGAAACAATAAAATTACATGCCTTAAATTCTAAAAGGCAGTCATTGTTATTTTTAAATGTCTGTCAGGAACTTAAATCACTTTTAATTTATAAAATAATTTGTAAAATATGGTATAAATCTCTGTGATAAAATTTAAAACTTTCCTTAAAAGTAATATTTTTAAATAGGAATTTCTCAAAAAATACAATGCTGATGACGACTACACAACCATATATGTTTGTTTTTAGATAGAAGAAAGTTAAAAAACTTTAAAACAAATATATACAATACTGGATACTAGTAAAATATTTGTTTTAATTGTTTTAGATGTTCTTTTTCAGACATTAAATATATTTTTTTAAATTCTAAATACTAGCAGTTTCTTAATATTTCTTATATACTAAATTTCTTATATATTTCTTATATAAAATTTCTTAAAACTTCTTACATACTAAAATAAATTAAACTTTGCACAATACTTTACAATTTTTAACCATATACCGAAACAACATGCTTTTGTATTTAAAAGATGAGCAACTCATTGTAAGTTGTGTTGGGTCTGTTGATAAAACACTTAAAAGTTATTTTTAACTAGAACTGCATTTTATAGAATGCAATAAGGACGGTTTTTAGTTATGAATTTTATTCAAGTCTCTCAAACTATGTTTTCTTAAATATAAACTCACAAAGATTTTAGTTAATACCTTCATTAACCCTGAAAATTTCCAGTTAATCAATAAAAACAGTACTTTTATTTTTTTATTGCTTATTACACATCTAGTTTTATAATAATAAGTACTAAATTTTGATACATGTGTTAAACAAAACTCTTAATGATAGTAATAATAATTAAAAGGATAATAAAAATGATATTAATAACTACAGTAATAATAATAACAATAACATACTTAAAAACGTTTTAAGTATCTATAGAGTTTCTAGTTTATTAACGTAAAGAACTATTAAAACTTTTTTTCACAAAATACACGAAAAACTAACAATACGCATAATTAACAACATATGTTTTTTAACACAGCATAATATCATAAAGCTATTAAGCAACTAAAAATAAAAAATGTGTTAGTTTAATTAAGCGTTAGTAATATATCAATACACAATTTTTTTTAAACCTGCGTTAAAAAATCCTAAAGCTTTGTTTTTTTTGCTTAAGGTAAAAAAGCATGGTTTGTTTTTTGTTTAATAAAATTTTTAAAAAATCTAAGTATTTTTGAATCAAAATTACTATTTTGTAGTTAGTGGAAATTAAAAAAATGCTTCAAATGCAATTATTTATGTAAAATTATCTGAAGCAGTTGAATTATATGGTGAATCGATTAATTTTTACTATTTTTAATACAACCAAGTTTCACATATTTATCATTTCAAAGCAGCAAAATTTCACAGAAAAAAAAAGTTATCAAAACTAATATGTTATTCATGGATAATTATTTTTTAAGCTTTCAAATGATATCCAAGTGTTTGAGGTGCAAACTCTAAAGAAGAGTTTCTACGAAGACGCTTAAACAGACCCGGCGAGCGCGAAGAAAGTGTTGAAGAAGGTGCAAGCCATCAAAAGCGCGAAAACCGACAAGTTTACGCGGGAACGTTCACATTTAGAGGTCGCATCCTCACAGTCCTCATCAACTTTACAAAGAGCGAGTTCTTTAATATCAATACCTAATTTTTGAGACAAAAGCGTTCCATCGCTGTCTATGAAAGCGCACTTGAAGTCATTAAAATAGGGCTCATTTATAAACCATTTAAACACGAATTCGGTGTCGTTGAAACTAGTTCCAACTGAGAAGACGTAGTTGTTGTCGATCTTGTTGGCAGGTTCTTCCAAGTCCTTGACGCTGATTCCTAGCCAGATTCCATAGGAATCACGTGTGGTGTCGAAAAAAGTATTGACCACATGCTGTGCTTTTATTGCGTTATCACTGTAAAATAAAAAAAAAATTGTCTATATTTTAATGTCAAAAACAAAAGCCTAATATAGTGTTTCCTTTGTTTAAATAACAATCCAATGTTTTTTTTATAAAACTTTTAATATATTTTTACTGCATCTCTTCAGAGACTTACTGCAGAAACTTGAAATAAAACAAAAGTTTTTTTTTAACTAGAAATAATAATCTTTAGAAAACTACTGAAGTGATTAATTGCTGAAGTGATTGCTGTAAAAAAAAAACAATCACCAAAAGCCAGTTTTTAATTTTTTTTCTAGATTTATGTAAAATAGTAGTTAATACAAAAATAAACATTTTAAATCACAAAATTAACTGGTTGAAACAATTAAAGACACGTTTAAGTAAATAACATAATCAAAAAAAAAACTATAAATAAATAAATCTAATTGCTTCTAATCTAATCTAATCAATCAAATTTGTACAATTATTGATAAACTTAAATCTCGATACATCATAGCTGTTTGCACAATCGACTTTATTAATCAGATGTTGTGTTATCGAAGATATTTTTGTCGAATTTATCAAGGTAGGATGCTAGGTCTTTGAGTTTCAATCTAAGAACTGGTTTTAAACAAAATACTACTCTAGGGTCTACTTGGTTATAAGTCGAAGCTGTTAGTTCTTGCAATTTTTCTCAAATAAACGTAATACATTACCCAAATATGATAGTTTAAGAACCGCAGAAAATTTTTTCGGTCCAAAAAATTTAGGCTTCCTACGGTTGTCATCGTGTGATTTTATGATTCGTTTTTTATCTTTTGGATAACCATTTCCCACTAGAACTTCCTTAATTTTATCTGTTTCAGAATGAAGCGTATCAGGAGAACAAATCATACATACCTGGTAGTATAAGGTTCTAATCAGGTTTTTTTTTTGGTACAAATAGACTAAAAGTGCAAATATTGGCCGGTAAAAGAGAGCTTTCTGTACACACTGGTAAGGAGTTTAGCTTTACTTTTTGTAATTAATATATTTTAAAAATTAATTTGGTTATTGATTTCTATTTTCTTGGTGAATAAAATTTTTTCATGTAACACGTTTAGCTTTAAAAAAAGTCTCCTTAACTTTCTCTGATTGTGCAATAACGAGACAATCATCCATATTCCTTATGTAAAGAGCTTGTGATAATAATTCATAAAACAATTTAGGTTCTAAATATTCCATAAAGATATTAGCAAGAGTAGGCCCAAGAGGAGACCCCATAGCTAATCCGATTATTTGACGATAAATCTCGTTATTAAAGCCAAACTGTCGTGGCTTGTTGCTATTTTCATTAATTTTATAAAACTATTTTTTCTAATACTCAGTTTTCTTAAGCTTTATAATACTACAAAACAAATTTGTATAACCTCATCCAATGGGACATTTGAAAAATAATAATAATATATATATATATAAAATCATTATGCTTTTTTAAACCAAGTTTTACATTAGAGAAGAATTACTTTTTTCGATTTTTTTATACTTTTAATTAATGAACTATGCAAGTTTTACATATATTTGTGGCATAGCCACCGGCAGGACTCGAACTCGGGACGCAGGACCGGTATTCGGAAAACTAAAAAACAGGGTCAAACAGACGCCCGCCTGTCTACTCTAATTACGGTATATAAATAATTAGATTCATTTATTGTTTAGAAAAATATAGAAGACATAATTTGGAAAAAGCTGGTTAAAATAAAAAAGATAATTTACAGGTACTTTGAACTGTAATATACATAGCATGTGTATAAATACGTTACAACAAATTACTTTCTTTGTATTGCTTTTAAGTTAGCTGTAACAGAACTGAAACAAATTTACATTTTTTTCGATAATTTAATAAAAAATGAAACTTTATAGTTTGAGTTTCTATTAAGATTTTCATTAAATGGTAGTTTATGTAAATATAAGTTTGTATAAAAATACTTTAAGAAATAACTTAATTTTAAAAAACGTTTAAAAGCTTCTGCATTTGAAATAAAAAAAAAAAAAAAGGATAACAAACTTAATGTTGCAAGAATGTACTTCAAAAATTAATCTTTGAGTAGCGATCTTTAATCATAATAGCTTTTAAAATAAAAACAACATGAAAATTTTGTTGAATAAGTACAGTCAGAGAAAAGTTTCAAAAATATAAATTCTGATTACTTAAAACATGTTAGTTTGTTAAAAGTTAAAAATTCATGTATAAGTAGTTTTTGACAACACGCTATAGCTTCAATGGCAAGTGTGAGTCAAAGAACCTTGTTAATAAAAACATTCTTTTAAAGTTATCTGGCTGTACATTAAGGGTGTTTAATGGTAGTTTTTAAACTTATACATATATTATGAGGAAAAAAAGGCCTTATGTGCAATTAATGGTATTTTATTTTCTGAGAAGTCTTGTTGTGATAAGTTTTTCTACTTCTTTAGAGTTGGCCTTATGAAAAGAATTAGGTAACCCTGCATTAACTGATCAAAAAAATATAAAAACTGACATCATCAAGTAGCACTTATAATTTTCTTGGTTTTTATTTGAGCTTACTAAGCAGCTTCTGGCTGTTGTCAAAACATTAGTAAAAAGTGTTTTTCGATGAGAAGAATAATAAAGTTACATGAAAAAAAAAATTAAGTGCAATAACAATTTTTAAGTGTTCATTATTTTTAATTTTTAAATTTTAGTTAGTACATAAAAGCTGAATGCTAAGTTAAATTTTACTTTTAAACAAACTTAAAATTAAAAGATATGTCTTAGATCTATAAGTTTGTTTTAATCACCTTGTATTAAATCTCGATAGTAGTTTTGTTATTTTTAGAAGTCTTGAATTAAATATTGCTCAAAAAGTACTAATATTAAAGTATAATTAGTTTTTACCTTTAAGACCTGGTTTCAGCAGTTAAAGGTTGATAGTTTTGTTTGTAAACTGATTATATAGACAATTTTGAATCCTGTTAATTACTAAACAGTTATAACTGTATAATTTTAATTTAGCTAGTTTCTATGAGTCCAAAAGTTTTTTAAAAATTGAAAAGACTTACAACAAAAAAACCTTTCTACAGTCAAAAAGAATAAAAATATATAGTTTTTTTCTATATCCTACAAAAAAACTTCAATATATTTTGAAAAAAAAAAAAAATATTTTTGAAACTTACTAAAATTAAGTACATAACTTTTAAACATAAAAATAATCAGGACAAAATATATACAAGCTTGAAGTGTAAGTTGAATATTTAGAGACTTCCCTTATTATCTTTATATAGGATTGGAGATAACTGGCATAATTTATATATTTAAACAAATTCGTGCTGATCTTATTTAAACTATATAAAGTTTGAAATTAAACAATACAAGTGCAATACTATATAAAAAATTTATCATTTATATACTAAATTAGGTTTTCATTTAAAATAAAAGTGAACTGATTTTGCTGAGTATTAATCCAAGAATATTTTTTGCAATTTTATAGCGCAATTTGTGTACACAACTTTTTTCAACAAAAAATTGTAAAAAATTTAATACTTTTGAAGTTTGTAATGACGGAGCGGTTGTTTAAAAAAAGAAATGTTTTATCAAATAAAAACAAAAATAAGAAATTTCTTAAGGAACAGAAAATGCAACTTGAGTTTTGAAGCTTTAATTTGGAGCTGATATAAACCAGCTTAAAATTTATAAACCGGGGAAAAGTTGATGAATGAGAACAGTATGCGTTCTCAGTGCTAAATGATGTCATAGCCTTAGAAGATTTAAAAAATAATGTGTATTAGAAAAGTTGCAATTTATTATTGTTTTTATACCAACATTATAGGTTATTTATTTAGCGTAGTGTGTTTTTGTATATTTTTTCCAAATAAATAATTTTCAGTTGTTTAGAACAAGTTAATATTTAAATGATTTCTATAACCAAACGTTAGTAGTTTTCAAATTATCTTATAGGTAATATTGAATTATTAGGAGAATTAAAAGTCCTTTTCTAATGTAACTTAAACTGAAAATTAAAAAATAATAATAAATCTAGAAAAGAAAACTAAATTGTGCTTTTTCCTTATCAAGTAAAAATGCAAAGAACTTTATAAAAGCTATAGTTTGAAATATATCTTTTTATGTTGAGCAAAGCATTATTAAATTGTTGAAATTAAACAAGTTAAAAATTTCTGAAGTACCGAACATATTAATAGCGTTGCTAGAACACTTAAGAAAGGCTGTCTAAAATACAATAGGAACAAGAACTATTTACATCTTAAGTTATTAGTTAAGTATCAATTTCAAAAAAGTAAAAACTTTCTATAAAAAAATGAATAAAAAGTAATTTTTCTTTCTACACTGACTTGAATGCATGCTTGGGGTATTTTAGACTGATGTAAAACAGAACACATCTTACAATAAGTTTAAGGTATACTATAAGTTTCAAATAAGTTTTTGTTTTGTTAAAGTAATATCTAATTTTTGATAAAATATGTGTATGTATGAGTTTTGTTATAGCTTTTAACTTTGACATCAACTTATATTTTTAGCTAATGTTTGTATGTTAATTTTAAAATTTTAACTTTGTAACATTTTGTTTTACCACAAAGTTGTTTTAAGTAATAATAAACTTAATGTATTTTCTCTTGACTGTGTTAGAAATTAAACTTTCAATTTTTTTTAAAGAATCAGTTGACATTATATCAAAAGTCTTATATTTTTTATTTACGACCAAAAATTTTCAAAAGCTTGGATTTGGAGTAAGAAAAACGTTTCGGTTATCGAGTCATTAATAAAAATAACAAGTTTTCATCATAAATTAAAAGATAACTTAATTTAATGTTTGACGTATCAAACATTAAAGCATATGTTTGAATAAATAAAATAAATTGAATTAATTTGTATACAGTGCGTTATACCATCTCTACATTTTTTTTAAATTATGAACTTGTACATTCTGGTTTATATTATACAATCCTGCCAGAAAAAGTCTTTTGGTAATATCAAAATATGTTCTCTTATTATGTACTTTGGTTAGTTCATATTTATACCATATTATCTTAATATGGCTTTTTCTTGCAATATAAATTGGTTATGTTATTAGCTTTAGAAGATTAAATAATTTATAAACACTACTTAAAACTTTTAAAGCAAACATAAAAATTGATAAGTTTAAACTAGCACTGTTGATAACTGAAAACTAAATCAACTGTGGTTGTTTTGCGCTAATTAAGTTTTTAAAACAAGAGTCAAAGTCAAGTATGCAACACAATAGTTCACCAAATGTAAGCTATAATCAATATTCTTTTATAATAATGTAAAAAAAGCTTTATTTTCATATTATTTGGTTAACACTAAAACTATACAGGACACTCTTCTTATATCTAAAGACAAAGGTACATAATATAAGTTTTGATTTATTTTCTAGTTTTGAAACGATTTAAAATGTTTAATAAATTTTTCAAACATTATTTAAAATGAAGCCAACTACTTACTTTGATTTTTTTTAACATAAACTGAATTCGGTCAATGTTTTGTGAAGAAATCATAAAAGTACAAAGTATTTTACTAAAGCGGCTAAAAACATTTTTAAAAACAAGCTTAAGCTAGGATAACATGTTAAAGTGTAAATTAATAAAAGCAAATAACAAGTTTATATTGTGTTTAGATGTACAATTTCAGATGTAAATATCAATATTTGTATGTATTAAAACACTTTTATTAAACTATATTTAGTGTATATGTTAATTATTGGATACTTTTTTTAATGTCATTAGTAATTAAACTGCTATATGTTTTTATCAGTAATGTAAAGATAATTGAACTATTTGATGTTAATTAAATAAAATAATTAAAATATATGTAATTTAGTTTAGTATTGAAACTAAAAACAAAACTTAAACTGAAATATTGAACGAACTTTCAAGAGATGTTTTTTAGAATGATGTGGTTAGATATACAATAGAAATTCAAAAAGTAATTATAGTTTTAGTAAAAAATAGTGTTAAATTTTAAGATCAAATATTAAGAGAACTCAATTATAAAAGTTTACAACTCAATTTAACATTTTATTTTTGCATTAAACGCTTTAAATTGTTTTTAACCGATTTTATTTTTACCTAGTCAGCACAATTATTTTAGTTTTATCCGCAAATTTATTTAGCCTACTAATTTTATACATACCAATTAACTAGTATATGAGTGTAAACTTGGATAAAACAGCAGTTTCTAGTTTTATTGCTAAGCCTATTTGTTTTAAACATTTTTACTAAAGTTAGATTATAAATTCCGGTTGGGCGACGTATGACTTTTACAAAAACTTTTCATGTGGCAAAGATCTTTTATCGTTAAAGTATCTTGTGTGCTTTTATTAATTTTGAGCTTTAGATAACGAAAACACTTAGTTATGTACTTTTCGTTTAATTTTTATTACACACTGGCACTTATTTTACTGTTTGTCCGTTACAAACTTGCTTTTAATGAGTTTCTACAAGTTTTGTATTAAAATATACAAAATTAAGTAACCTGTAGCTTTTTTTAAAAATCCAATATGCGAAAGATTTCTTCTAATAGTTTCCCTACCCGCAAAGTATTGCCTATCACTGTTATAATTTTTTTTTTGAACATCAGCAAGCTAAATCATACTATTATAATATATTATAAATATTATAAAGGTAGTAAGTACAAAGGTTATGTTACATGTAGATTTACACTAATTGTGTGTTAGCTTAAAGAAAAAATTAATATAATACATACAAACTAGTCAAATAAATTATAAAAAAACTGTATAGTAAAACTCCTTAAATACTAAATTTTATAACCTTGCAAGGTCATACTTAGGTATACAACCACACTTAAAACCATAGTTAGTTATAATCTAAACTACACTAATATTAATATTATGTAGTACTTAGAACTACTCTAAATAAAACTAGACATCATAATGATTTTACATATTGTATTCAAGAACAGTTTCAAACACTAATAACTATTAAGGACCATGTAAAAATAAAACACTTTATGCTCATAATTTACTTTGAGTGTTATTGTTTTTACACTAAGAATTTTAAAGTTGAAATAAGTGATAACTGCTTAAATTATAAAATTAATTTCTTAATGAAGAAACATTAAAAATATTGTACACAACCAAATCAAATAATATAAATGTGTATTTTGAAATAACATGCTTCCTGCAGCAGGCTGTAGCTAAAATGACCCAGACCACTATCTATTACTGGTTTATATAGATTTTTTTCACTTATATTCAACATTCAACATTAAATCAAGAATTTGACTGTTTATATTCTCCTTACCTTAGAGGTATTGGTTGACTTGCTGGAAATAAAGTTTTTTTTTTATGCAAGAATGGACAAGTTTTTAAGGTTCACTGAGCACATAACATTAATAATTCAGAATTACACAAATAACAACTAAGAAAAACTAAATTCAACATCAACTTTAAAATTTAAAAAATCTTAAACTTTTCAATAGGTATTGTACAAGAAATAAATTACCATATAGTTTCGAGCTAAGTTTATGTCAATAAATTATAATGTTTAGCATAAGGAAGCAAGGTGATTAAATTTGATTATTCCTTTCATCAACGACTTTGGTCGTTTTAAAATTCAAAGTTTTTAGTGAGTTAATTAATACTACAAAGAAGTCCAACATTTAATTTTAGAACATATAACATAAACTCTTGCCTAAAATCTATAGTTGTATACTGTAAGCTGCTTTATTATGAATAAAAATATATATAATTTTTGACATGTAGTCAGTTTTGTAGAAAATTTCCGAAATTTTTATTGTGGTATTTGAATTTTAAATAAACCTTTAGAAATTCTTCTTTCGCTTAAATATTTGATAAACAAACCTTAAATTTTCTGGATATGTTCCGTTTAATAGTTAAAAAGTCTTATTATATGAATTAAAATATTTATTTAGATTTGTTAAGCATAAATAAATTAAAATTAACATTTTTACACAACATGAAAAAACTATACAATAGAATTGTTTATTATTAGAATTAAACTAAGAAAATTTAATAAATTTATTACTTTCCAAGGTCATACTTAGGTACACAACTACACTAAAACCCGTTTCAAATTAAACCTAATTTGTACTAATACTAACATTGAATACTACTTAGGGCTACTCTATATAAAACTAGGCATGACAATGAATTTACATATTGTATAAAGAACAGTTTCAAACACTAACAACTATTAAGGACGATGTAAAAATAAAACACTTTATGCTTATAATTTACTTTGAGTGTTTTATTTTTACTTTGAGAATTTTAAAGTTGAAATGAGTAATAACTCCTTAAATTATAAAATTAATTTCTTAAAGAAGTAACATTAAAAAATAATCGTTCACAACAAAATTAAACATATAAAATGTCTATTTTGGAATAACATGCTTCCTGCGGTAGGCTGTGGCTAAAATGACCCAGACCACTATCTATTACTGGTTTATATAGGATTTTTTTCACTTATATTAAACATTAAGCATTAAACCAGGAGTTTTACTATATATATTCTACTTACCTTAGAGGTAGTGGTTGTCTTGCTAGAAATGAATTTTTTTTATGCAAGAATGGACAAGTTTTTATGGTTTACTGAGCAAATAACATTTATAATTCAGAATTACACAAATAACAACTAAGACAAACTAAATTCAAAAACTACTTTGAAATTTAAAATTTTTTAAACTTTTTAATAGGTATTTTACAAGAAATAGTTTACCATATAGTTTTGAGCTAAGTTTATGTCAATAAATTATAATGTTTAGCATAAGGAATCGCAAATAAAGGTAATTGAATTTGATTATTCCTTTTATCAACAACTTTATTCGTTTTAAAATTCAAAGTTTAAGAGCTACAAAGTTAAATTGATTTTATTGATATAGGCAATTTTGTCAAAAGTTTCTGTGAGTAAAAATTGGACCACAATTTCTCAACTTTATTTATAAATTTAAAACTCGCAATACTGAAACAAACTTTTTTTCTTTATTTATATTAAAAAAATATTCAAAATCTATTTCTGTAACCCCAAATGACAATACTAAAAAAACTTCTTTTAAATCTTATATTGCTTTATGCGGAAACATCTTCTGAATAACATTTGAATTAATGAACATTTTTTAAAACTACACATAAAATGACTAAATTTTTAAGTGAAAAACCAAGTGTATCTGCTGTAAAATATAAAATTAGAAATAAAACTTTTTGAAATATTAAAGTTTTTGCAAATCTAAATTTTATTTTTGCATTTAGACTTTGACCGAACATTATTTTGCATAATAAAGTCTTGAAATAATAAATATAATTTTATTAGCATAAATATTTATATTTAAAAGAAACTTGATTTAAAAATTGATTTAAAATAGCTTCATAACACAAACATAAACTTACTAAGTTTATTTCGAAATTTTATTTGATAAATACAAATGCAACTTACCAACATTTATATTTTATAATTTAGAACCTGATTGTCAATCTAAGTTTTTTTGTGTTAAAAAATCAAACTTTTTTTGTATCTTTATAAACACAAATAGCAAAGAGCTACTAGCATTTTTTTTTTCTTGTTTAGTATTATAAAATATTTAAAAAGTTTAGTAGAATTAAAAACTTTGAGTATAATCCTTAAAGCTACAATAAAAATAAAGGTTTTTTGTTAGTAAATCTTTACTTACAAAAAACTGCAGACACCTAAATTTTAACTATAATTATCATCATTATTATTTACTAAAAATGAAAATAATTTAAGCTTTAAGTTTTTAGAAGTTTGAAATAAAATAATGAGCTTTTTGATAAAACATTATTTAATGAATATTTTTTATATCAAACGTTTATATAAATTGAACCAATGTTAAGTGCATTTTGATTTTTTACATACCAAACTATATAAGATACTTTTACAAATTTATATACAACACTCGGTTATAACAAAGCTTATATTTTAATTTCATTGTAAAATATGTACTGGTTTATACCAGTTCAAAATTTATACTATCATATTTTAATCATATAACAAAAAAATTCTTCAATTTATTTCTTTTTTATTATAATATCAAATTTTTGTAACTCTTTATTTTTAAACACACTTTAAATGAAAAAAAGTTAAATGTTTCAAAGGAAATAAAAAAAACTTTAATTGGTTTTATTTTGTAACATTTATTTTTGCAGTTTTAGTTCAAATACTTAATTTTTTTGATAATTACTTAAACTTTTTGACTAAAACTCAAAATGACAACATAATATTTTATATCTTTTTGTTAAGCTTAACATGTTAAAAAAACTTTTATTTATAACACCTTAATAGTATTATCATTTATCTTATGTTATGAGCATTGAAAAACTTTTTATGTATTACATATGTTTGTCTTTTTTATTTATTTCATGAATATTTTTCTAGTTTTACGCTCTTGAAGAGATTATAGAAGTAAAATGTTGTATTTTAAGAATTATTTTCTTTATCCTATTAGAAATTGTAATATAAAAGTTCAAATACCTTAAGAACTTTTAATTATAAAATTTAGCAGCTGTAAATGTTTAGTTTAGATATGATCTTGGTTGTAAGAATATATCTTTTTGTCTATTTAAAAAGCAAAAACAAAAATTTAAATTTAAAGCTTGAGTTAAAACATTAAGTTTGTTTTAGTCTTTAATAAGTAGTTTTAGTCATTAATAAGTTTTTTTTGTAATAAAAAATGGAAAGGAATAAAACAAACGAACGTTTCAATTTAGAACGAAATAATGAAAACAAGTTATTCAAATAACAGTAAAAATTAACGAAAATAGTTTTAAAATTGTTGTGGATTAGACTGAAGTTTTTCAGTCATTTTTATACTAATATAATTAAAAGTTTTATAAAATTTTATTTTTAATAATAAACATTTTCTTTATTTGCAATAAATACCTCTAAAATACTTACATAAGTAAGGTTTTTTGACTAATAAAACTTCACAGCCCTGATCAGATAGTCCTGTACATTACTTTTTTTTATGGTAACCTACAGTATGATGTATGTTGAATCTGAACTAATGCTTCTGGAAAAGCAAAAACAAAAGCTCACATTGTTATTTATGTCTACAATTACATTTTTATGTGTTACCCTGTCTATTTAATTTTGAGTAGTTTAGTAATGTATATTTTACCCAGAATACAGGAAAACATTGAATTTGAACAAATGTCCAATTTCAATGTTTGGCCCAAGAACCCCCTTATTGCCTCCTCCCACCACATGGCCTCTTTGCAGCTCATGACCCACTTTTTAAACTTGATTTAGGAAATTAAAACCAAAGTTAACCCTTAAATTTGAGTAACAACATAGAATTTTAGTCAATTCAGATAAAGTTTTGGTTGTAGATAGTTGTGACATTTGATAAATATATTAATACAAAATAATTTAATTTGTTGTCAAGTATACTTTAAGTAGTATTAATTGTATTTAAGTTAAATGACACAAGAAAGTTTGCTAATAGATAAAACTGGAAGAAATCATAAAACTCTGATGAAATTTGTAAAAAGCCTGTTGGGATTAACTTGTCCCTAAAATCTAGAATAGTGTTCAACAATACTGGACTAATTATAATTTATAGTAAATATTTAACCCAAAATACATTTTTTGTTATGAACGCTTAGAATGTATTAAGTTATATCTTAGCTTTAAGACAAACATAAAATAATGAAATATAATAATATGATCACATATAATTTTATTTTTTATTTTTACACATTATTGTACAGTACATAGTTAAATTATTTATGATTCAACAATCATGATGGACACTTGATTTAAAACCACAACACCATACCATCCAGACATGGTTAGTTTTATTTGTACTGCTTAATTGCAACTTGATAGATAGATTGATTTGTATCAAACTAATTTACAAATTTTTTTATTTATAAATAATCTTGATCATGTGTTTATAATGTTATAACTTTCATCAGAACATCCCCCACCAGTGCTGCAGTAGAAAAGTTCATTTCCACCACTTGTTTCAAGGTTTGTTATTCCACTTAAGTATAAGTAGCATAAGTTCTCACTTAGATTCAAATGATTTGTAATATAATTGATCTTAACTGTATTTTGTAATGAAAAATAGTTTTAACACTTTTTTTTTGATAGAGTTTTATTTTTTATAATTTGATAACAGTTTAATTTCTAAAGCATTTGAATAGTTTACAATGTGAGTGATTATTAAAAAAAAATTTTGTTTTAAAGATTTCTTATTATTTATTTTGCTATATAGTTTGTGTGATTAAGAGATAGACTATATTTGATCGTTTTAAATAATTTTTACACCAAATAGTGAAATAATTTTAACCTTAGGTCAAAGCTAAATCAAATCCCAATACATTTTGTGTAATTTAAAACAAGCCTAGTCTATTTTGTGAGCTAAAATTGTTTCTGAAAGTTTTTTGACAGATAAATGTTTGTAAAGGGCAGATATAAATTTTGTATTTTCTTTGATTTTCATCGACAAAATTTTCTAAATTTTGCAAGAAACATTTCTTAAAAGTTTTAGGTAATTACCTTAGAAAACTTAAGAGGAGGTAGATTTTAAGTGAATTGTAGTGAAGATTTAAGGAGGTAGTAGTCTTTTTTATGCCTTTTTATTTTGCGCCTCTCACAGGGTTGGCACATTAACTGGAAACCTGAAAAAAATAGGAGTTAGACAATTAAGGCAAAAAAATTTTGGAATAACCTGGAATTTGAAAAAATTATAAAAAAAACCTGTAATTTTTAACAATTTTATCATGTTCAGTAGTAAAATGTCGATTTGATACAAAAAACTTATTACATAGATAAAAATTTTTTGCAATCACCAAAAATTTTTACTGAAAAAAAAAAAGATATTAAGTAGGTTTACAGTATCTTTCTAATGGTTTTATACTATTTAACACAGTTTTCTCACTTAAAGCTTAATTAAAAACCAAAAACAGACTAAGAAATGTGTACTTTTAAAAACCTGTAAGAAATTAGGAAAACCTTGAAAATTGGAAAAAAAAAGAGTGGCAACCCTGCTTTCACGAGGAACCTATTGTAGTCTCGGACTTGACCTGATTTTTTAAAATTTGTAAAAAGCAAATTGTAAATAAATTGTAACTAAACAAAAAAGTGGTTAACTCCCCTATGCCCTTTAAAGCCCACCAACAATTTATCTTCTATTTTTAAAAACTCTGTGCTAGAGACCTTAGATTTTCAAGAAATGTTTCTTGAACAATGTATAAAAGAATCATTCAAAAATATATTAAGAATTAATAGGGTTTACATTGAAAAGTTTAATTTTTTTTTTGTAAATATATAACTTAAGATACAAAATGTTTTTTAGTTCAATTATTAAAGTTCTCTACATCTAAAAACAACTTGATGTTGAACATTAGGATTGAAAACATAGTAAAAAATTTGAAGACAAGTTTCCAAAGTTCAGTATGTTTTTTTAACAAAACAATAATCAAATAAAAAAAACAAACACTTACACTTAAGGGCATTTATGATCTAAATTTTTTTAAATGTGTCACAATTTTATTTTTTTAATTTATATTAGTTAGTTACAAAGAAAGATTTTACAATAAAATATTTTGAGTTGGATAAAACACTTAATATTTAAAAATAATATATTTGGATATGGTGGATAGGCTAAACTATATTAATAATCGTTGGTACATGGTGATACTGTACTACTTTATCAGACTATAATTACTTATTTATATAGATTAAGTTTTCTTAAAAGGACATAACATAATAGTATGCTCCATAGTCCAAAGCTAAACTGTTGCAGCCAGATGATTAATTATAAAAAAAGCTGTACTAAATTGTTGTGCTAAATAGATCTATTTTATTCTTAGTTATTAGTGAAAAAAAAAAGTTTTTTGTATAGTTTTCTAAAATTAGTAGCATAGCTAATTAATAATCTAAGGTTTTATTTAAAATTAAACAAAAACTTTTTACTAAATAGTTGGAAATAAATTACTTAATATGACATCATAGGTGAGAAATCCCAATCACCGAAGATGATGTCCTCAATTGATGAAAGAAACCAGCTCCTGGAATAAGAAACTTCCGGTTGCGGTTACCAGAAACTTTTAGCAACTTTCCAAAGAAAAGGTGTCAAGGTCCGAAGTGCCCCAAGGTTAGTTTAAAAGAATAATAAGTAATTTTTAATCAAAACAATCACTTAATTTTGATTTAGTATTTGTTTGCAAAAGGTTTATTGTTTATTGTTTAATTTTTTTTGTTTTTAATTGAGTATTTATATATAAAAGTACTTTGTTGCAGTAAAATCTCTTCAAATTCTGTATTTTAATAAACACCCAGCAAATTAGTTATATATAACAGATTAAAGTTTATTTTATAATAGGTACATCATAATAAAGAAACATAAAACCAAGAGTTTAAAATAGAATTGTAATATGGCCTAAAAGTTTTTTTACCAACAAATTGTTAATGTATTATCTTGCAATTTAAATTAATCTTGTTTTTTATTTTGTTTTTATTAGAATTAGTTTCCAAGACATTAATCAGCGTTGCCAAAAAAAACTCTTAAAACCTGGAAATTGACTATGCAGGCAAAAATAAAACTGGAATTTGAGAAATTTTTAGAAAAACCTAGAACTTTAAACAAGTTACATTTAAAATAATAAATCTGGACTAAATACGAAAAATCTATCATACACAAATACTTTTTCTTATTTTGGATATTTTTTTAAGTATAAAACTTACACAATAGTATCTTTTTATACTTTTGTTCCATTTAAGAGCTTAAATTTAATTTTATACTAAAGGTTGACTCAAAAATTTGTACTTTCAAACACTTGTAAAACTCTTCAATAAACGATTGGCAACCCTGAGTAATAGTTTATTTTTTCCTGTAAAAAAAAGTTTAAGAAACTTTAGTAACTTAATAGTTTTACTTTTGAAATAATTTTGCTTTTTATCATTGTTTTCATCAACCCTGAGTAATAGTTTTTTTCCTGTAGAAAAAAAGTTTAAGAACTTTAAGTAATATTTAAAATAATTTTGCTTATGACTATAGTTTTTTGTAGCTTTTATAATGGTAAAAGGTTGAACTTAAAACTTTGGTATGGATAAAACTTAATTTTAAGTGAAACGTTTTGCTCGTTATTGTAGTTTATGTAAACATTTTGTAAAGATAAATAACTTGTTATAAAATCGCTTAGTAACTTTTTCATTTTATAGTAGCCAAAGACTAAGATAGTTTAAAGCTTGTTGAAAATATAGTTTAATTGTAAGTGTTGACACTTTTCGGTCTTGATTTATTTTCTAAGAAAATTAGTTGCTTTTAATTAAATTCAATATTACCACTAGTATCTTCCATTATTCTATGTTTATTTTTTAGTAGTGTTTTGAAATTGATAGTCCTATTTGATGAAACTTCATTTTACAATGATTTTTGTAAATTTTCCAAAATGTAGTATTTTAAATTGTATTGTAGTAAAACCTATATTTTGAAAAATTTTGTTTGTATTAATTATAACTTCGACCAGTTGTAGTTTAAAAATATTTAAAAAAAAAATAAGACACGATTTAAAATAATTTCTCCAATTTTTATATACTGTTATTTGTTATGCATAGTTATTTATTACTTATCTGTTTGTACTTTTTTAAATTTCATAACATTATAAGTATTGTAACCAACGTATTAAACAGGAACTGATGACAATGAAAATCAGCAGACGAAGGGTGATGGATGCTTCTTCAATTTTTATTGTTGTTTTTTTTAATGGTTTTGTGAATAAAATTACATCTTACTGCAAATAGACATTTCTTTGTTTAAATGATGAAACTTAATTCTTCGTTTTGAAGGTTTATTTATAAAAAAAAACTAAAGTTACTAAAAGTAATGTAAAAGTAAAAGCAATTTAATTAAATCAAGAAGTTTAAAGTAGGTTGAAAGTTTCCTTATGTCATAAGTAGTGTCTACCTTGTTTGTTTACATTTTTTTAACAATAAGGTCTTCGTTTCTTACAAAAAATTAAATGTTTCTTCGGCTTATATAAGTTTGTTAGGTTTCTCATGTAAAGCTCAAAAAATAAGGCTGTTTAACTTGAGCTTTTTTTCTGTTTAATTCACATTTAGATGCTTATCTACTTAAGTTTTAAGCAAGTGAAAGCTTATTAATAAACGTGTAATTAAAATGTTTTTTGATAAGTGTAGTTGATTTTAAAAACTGTTTCGTTGTCCGGGCTTGTTACACTAAAGAAGGTGGTATACCTAGTTGTTTTGTAGAATTAAATCAAGTAAACATCATTTTACTAAAATTCAGGACTTGGTTTGGTATAATTCATTGGCAAGTTTTTCTTTAAGTATTTGCTCGCGTGCCGTACTTTCTAGAAGAGCGTTCTTGCTAAAATGTACGCAGTTTGCTGAATCCCAAAGTATGCTTCTTGTTAAATATTAAAACTGATCTGTTTTTTTTTTATAAATACAAGTTTTCATATCAATCTACAAAATTGGCTGTACACTGTCTAGCAAGTAACGCAATTTTTAGGTCTTTCTTCTGTCTATGTACAGCAAAACAAGTTATAAATTAATTTGACCGTCTCTACGTCGAATTCATTTTGAACAAACTACCTTTACTCGACCCTATTCCATTAAAAAAATTATATTTTTGAAAATAAGTAAGACTTTATCGTCTGAATTTTATGGCTAATAGAATTGTAGAGTTATTTACACTTTCAACCTTATTTAGAATAATGCAAAGTAAAAGAAAGTTGGGCTTATAAACATTTTTACGGATGTCTTTTGATTACCATTCAACTAGCAAGTATCTAATTAGTTTACTATGTACATACACACAAACATTTAAAAAGTAGTAAATTTAAATTTTCTCAACTAGGGTGTAAGCTGAGTTATACAATTGGCTTTTCAAAGTATAAGTCTTTCATTTGTTTTTGAATAAAAGTCAATTTATTTTTGTTTAGTTGTCGCTAGCGCATTTAAAATAAAACCTTTTAATCTTGTTTTGTCAAAATTTATTTTATAAGTTTATAAAGAGTAATTATAATTAAAGTATAGAAAAGTAACACTTTTGAAAAATTTATGAGCTTAAAAACTCGTTTATACTTTTGAGTTTACAAATGTCTTGAATAGTTTTAATTGCTATATATTTCAAATCTCTTAAGTATGTGTAAAAACTTATAAGTATAAGAAATAAAAAACATGAGCTTCTATAGTTTTAAATTACTGATAATAACTAGAAACATTTTGCTACCAAATTTGTTAAAAACAATGAATTTCTCTGATGCTTTATTGATATTATAAAAAACGTAGTATTGGTATAGTCTCAGTGTACAAAAAAGTTTATAGATTTTAAGGATTCGGCAACTTAGACCTGTACTAACTTGTTTGTAATCTTCAGTTTATTAGCTGTGAAAATGGTCTTTGTTTCGTTTTTAACGACAAATAATTAAAAATCATCATTTAAACTTCTAAATTATGCATGACATAGAATGTAAAGTTTTTTTTTTCACAATTGATATCGAAGCTTTCAAGACATTTTTTTTCGGTTTACACAAATATATATCAATGCTTTTAAAAGCCTTGGACAATTGCAACAGCAAGTAAAAAGTTCGAAATTGTGTATATAGAAACTAACGAGAAATTAAAATTTTGAAACTATACAGAAAATGACTAATCTAATGAGAAAACGGTTTAATAATAATAGCCTTTTAAAACCTAAGTTTTTAATAGACAACATAAAAACTTTCATAATAACTTGATACATTTCGCTACCAAATTTGTTAAAAACAATGAATTTCTCTGATGCTTTATTGATATTATAAAAAACGCTTACAAACGTAGTCTTGGTATAGTCTCAGTGTACAAAAAAGGTTTTAAGGACTTAGCAACTTATACCTGTACTAATTTGTTTGTAATCTTCAGTTTATTAGCTGTGAAAATGGTCTATGTTTCGTTTTTAACGACAAATAATTAAAAATCATCATTTAAACTTCTAAATTATGCATGACATAGAATGTAAAGTTTTTTTTTTTCACAATTGATATCGAAGCTTTCAAGAAATTTTTTTTCGGTTTACACAAATATATATCAATGCTTTTAAAAGCCTTGGACAATTGCAACAGCAAGTAAAAAGTTCGAAATTGTGTATATAGAAACTTACGAGAAATTAAAATTTTGAAAGTATACAGAAAATGACTAATCTAATGAGAAAACGGTTTAATAATAATAGCCTTTCAAAACCTAAGTTTTTAATAGACAACATAAAAACTTTCTTAATGTACTGTAATTCTTATAACGAAATTGACATTGCATTCATACTTACATTACTGACAGATTTAGACTGATATTTTCCTTAAAACAATTTGAAACAACGTGATACATGATTTAAGCTGTAACATACATAACTGTTTTCAAAACATCATTTAAATGTGTCGGCAACACAAACACTATAAACTTTTGATGAAATACAATTTCATCTGCAAATAGTTGGTTATTCTGGGTTGAGTTGCAAAGTAGACTATTCTTTTGTAACTATGTGATACTTACCAACAACAATGTTATTCAACTAACTAAGCTATTATCATAAAATATGAGTCTTTATAAGTTTGGTTATATACGCTTGATTTAAATTAACTAACACTTTATTTTTTCATCAAATAATCATTTGCGCTACATTAAAATTGTAAGCGAACTAAAGTTGTTAATATATTGTTTTGTCAAACAGAACCATTATGTTATGTATATAATTACGTATATTCTAATAGAAATCTTTTAAAACATTCAGATTATTTAAAATCATTATTAATTGTTTTTAAAAACTTTAACTTACACAAACCACTCGATTGTTAAATAATGCAAATGATCTACATTTTGTCGGACAGTAAACGAAATTTTATTGATAACTGCACATAAGTAGTTTAAAACTATTTATCTTGAAGTAGATCAGTTTAATGAAGTATTAACTGTTATTTTTAGATAAAAAACAGTTAAGTTTAAAACAGTCCTGCATTGACATCTATGTGTTTTTAAAAGTATCAATTAAAGTGTTATATAGTAACATAAGTTAAAAGGTATCATTTTTAGCTAATCTTTGAAAAAATTTAACCAGTCTTTTATTATTTCATTCAAAAACAAGTTAATGCCTGTTATAAACACTTGAAATATAAACATTTCTTTTATATGTCGAGTTTTTATGAAACTGCAACATTCTAAAACATTTACACTAACGTAAGCTTTGAAAAAGTGTTATTTTAATGTTGAAGTTTTGGAAAGTTCATACTTAGAAAGACAACTTATTTTAAGATATCAACTGCTTTAGAACAAAGCAGTAGCAGATGCTATACATGCTTTCTCATATTTAGCGATAGTATTTATTTCAACTGTTAATTAATATGCTGAACTTTAGCATCCAAAACAACATGTATTTTACAAAAGTTAGAGTAAATCTTAATTAAATCAAACCTTAAAAGTTTTTTTCAAAATTTTTAGCGAAAAAATCTTAAGTATTTCTTAAACTAATTTGTAATATGACTTATAAGGAGTTTTGTATGACTAAAACTAAGAAAAACAAAAATAGTTAGAATCAAGTTATCATAAGACTGTTACATTAATAACTAATATTTTTTCGGATCAATTATTAAACAGTTACGCAAAACTAGTTGAAATTGTCAATAAGATTTTTTTTACTGAAAACAAACATTTTAAACAAAAAAAAGAAAAGTTTACACGAAAACCTCCAGCATTTTCTTTTAAACTTTATAAGATTACATGTTTTATTTATTCGTATGGCTATTTTAATTATTGGTGTAAAATTATTAAAGTTGAGACTTTACTTTCACTCTGTGCGGTATGTTAAGTAAAATATGTTTGAAGCCGTTAGAATAAAAAGAATCATACAAAAAATTAAGATCTAAAAGCTATAAGAAAAATAAAAAAATTATAGCTATAAATTCAGTTTAAACAAAACTTTTATCCGCTAGGTGGCGCAACAGAGTCCCTAGGTTTGTCTGAGGTTGCACAGATTTGGTTTAAGAAAAAAATAATGATTAAAAAGGTTTACTGTTTTTTTCACCGCACGATGTCGCTGTTTGGGCCACCACGTCCCCGCCTCCACCCTAAAGGTTTAGCCCGGCTTAATACTGAGCCAAATTTTTTTTTTCACTTAAACTTTCATCTTACGTAATTTACTCTTTCAAATGCATTTTAACATTTTTCTATCTCTTTCGTTACTATGCTAACAATACATCAAGCTTTATATTTACAAACTTTGTAAGATTCGAATGGTTAAGAGCTGTAAAGAAGGGAGAGTCAAGTAGATACACAAACATTATACAACATATATAATAAAATAACTAAATACAACTACAAAGCATATAAATAATGCTTATTTCAGACCGTTCACAGTTTGCAAAGAAGGTGAAGAGAATAGGTATCCAAACAATGTGGTAACACTGTGGTACAGAGCTCCTCAGTTGCTGTTAGGTTAGATTATTACATTATACAAACTTATATTATTTTTTAGCTATTTTTTGTACTATTAATCATATCATGTCCACTTTGTTTACTTTATTTATTATTTTGTAATGTTTTTTTGTATTGTATATAAACTTTTAATATGTGTTTTAGTAACTACAATTACAGCTAATATGAAAATAAATAAGACAAACTTAGTTATAATTTTACTACATATCTCTACCAAGATTTAATTTATAGTCCCTTACATGTTATAATTAAAAAAAAAATGTGCGGTACTTTTTAGGCAAACTATTTTGATTTATATAGTATATACAGTAATAAATTACTAAGATTATTGAAAAAAATTATATTGAGGTCTTTTGTAATGAAAATTAAGTTATTAGTACTTAAGTTGAGTAAAGATTAATTAGTAAATTTATTTATAACTGCTCTTATGACTATGCATTAAGTTAGGTTTGATAAATAGCTGTTTTTTAACATTTATAAACATACATAAAAATATGTGAATTTGTAAGGTGAAAAGTTTGAAGTCCTTTGTGTAACTTATATAATATTTGCAAACCTTATTGTTTTCTTAGGATGAATCGATCTTATTTTCTTATAACATTATTTCCTATTATTTTATTAATAAATATTTGTGAAACTTCGTTTATTTTTAGTTTTTTTAATTTGCTTAATTTTATTTGTATTTTTGTTTTTTTTTTCCATTTGAGCTTCAAGGCAAATGATTATGCAAAACAAATTTAAAAAATTTAGTTTTAATAACTACTTGATATAAGTATTAATTTAGATTCATTCTATTGTGAAACATAGTGAGTTTTTAATAGTACAGGAAAATAATATTTTTTCAATTAATAGTTTTTCGCTTATAAATAAGCATAATCTTAAAACTAACTAAGAAATAAGTTACTAGCTTCTTTAATTTGTTTTAAATTCATAATACTTAAAAACTTACTATTTCTTCAGCTACTTTTTGCTATTATCGAAAATGTTGAAATTTTTCTCATATTATCATTAAATGTTATTTAAACTCATTTAATGTACAGTTCCAAATGTAGCAAACAAAGCCTAATAAGTTTGTTATATTAAATATCTTGCTTTTGAATACAAAAGTAATCTGAGATACTGTTGTAATAACAATAAATTTAAAATAAATTCTATTGTTTCTTATATTACAGTTAGTTCAACTTTTATAGTTTAATGTTGAGTTACCTTTTTTTTTTATCACATAGTAATTTATGTTAATTTTTTTAAACTACCCCAACTAACTTTTGTTTTGGATTTTTGTTTTCTTGTGCTTAATTAAATGCATATTTAAAATTTAGCAGCTTTATAAGAAATGAACTAATAAAAGTATAATTTAAAATACAATTAAATTTATTTACTGTTTTATTTAATGCTTCCTTTTTTTTTCATCAGTTCTGATTTATAAAGAATAACGGCTTCATATTTTTAAACACAGCTAACTAAGTATTTTGATTAGTAGATAATTGAGAATACTTTTTTCCATGTAAATATGTATAGGAGTTTCCTCAACTTTGTGATTATTTACTAGTTGTGATTTGTTTATTTTCATGCTAAATAAATATTAAATGCTGCCACTTTTTTTTTATTACATAAATAATACTAAACTATATTATTTAGTTCAACAACATCACCAAATATACAAATTTTAATTTTTTGGTAAATAAAAATCTCAATAAAAAAGTTTTACTTTTTATATAAACTCAAAGTTCTCTACTCTGTACTTTTATTAGAAACAACTAAATTAAAACTAAGTTAAAAGTATCTTGTTATTTTATTTTATAGTGTTCATTATTTTTATTTTTTAAATTTTAGTTAGTACATAAAAGCTGAATGCTAAGTTAAATTTTACTTTTAAACAAACTTAAAATTAAAAGATATGTCTTAGATATATAAGTTTGTTTTAATCACCTTGTATTAAATCTCGATAGTAGTTTTGTTATTTTTAGAAGTCTTGAATTAAATATTGCTCAAAAAGTACTAATATTAAAGTATAATTAGTTTTTACCTTTAAGACCTGGTTTCAGCAGTTAAAGTTTGATAGTTTTGTTTTTAAACTGATTATATAGACAATTTTGAATCCTGTTAATTACTAAACAGTTATAACTGTATAATTTTAATTTAGCTAGTTTCTATGAGTCCAAAAGTTTTTTAAAAATTGAAAAGACTTACAACAAAAAAACCTTTCTACAGTCAAAAAGAATAAATATATATAGTTTTTTTCTATATCTTACAAAAAAACTTCAGTATATTTCGAAAAAAAAAAAAAAATTATTTTTGAAACTTACTAAAATTAAGTACATAACTTTTTAACATAAAAATAATCAGGCAAAATATATACAAGCTTGAAGTGTAAGTTGAATATTTAAAGCCTTCCCTTATTATCTTTATATAGGATTGGAGATAACTGGCATAATTTATATGTTTAATCAGATTCGTGCTGGTCTTATTTAAACTATATAAAGTTAGAAATTAATCAATACAAGTGCAATACTATATAAAAAAATTTATCATTTATATACTAGATTAGGTTTTCATTTTAAATAAAAGTGAACTGATTTTGCTGAGTATTAATCCGAGAATATTTTCTGCAATTTTATAGCGCAATTTGTGTACACAACATTTTTCAACAAAAAATTGTAAAAAATTTAATACTTTTGAAGTTTGTAATGACGGAGCGGTTGTTTAAAAAAAGAAATGTTTTATTAAATAAAAACAAAATAAGAAACTTCTTAAGGAACAGAAAATGCAACTTGAGTTTTGAAGCTTTAATTTGGAGCTGATATAAACCAGCTTAAAATTTATAAACCGGGGAAAAGTTGATGAATGAGAACAGTATGCGTTCTCAGTGCTAAATGGTGTCATAGCCTTAGAAGATTTAAAATATAATGTGTATTAAAAAAGTTGTAATTTATTATTGTTTTTATACCAACATTATAGGTTATTTATTAGCATAGTGTGTTTTTGTATATTTTTTGCAAATAAATAATTTTCAGTTGTTTAGAACAAGTTAATACTTAAATGAATTCTATAACCAAACGTTAGTAGTTTTCCAATTATCTTATAGGTAATATTGAATTATTAGGAGAATTAAAAGTCCTTTTATAATGTAACTTAAACTGAAAATTAAAAAATAATATTAAATCTAGAAAAGAAAACTAAATTGTGCTTTTTCCTTATCAAGTAAAAACGCAACGAACTTTACAAAAGCTATAGTTTGGAATATATCTTTTTATGTTGAGCAAAGCATTATTAAATTGTTGAAATTAAACAAGTTAAAAATTTCTGAAGTACCGAACATATTAATAGCGTTGCTAGAACACTTAAGAAAGGCTGTCTAAAATACAATAGGAACAAGAACTATTTACATCTTAAGTTATTAGTTAAGTATCAATTTCAAAAAAGTAAAAACTTTCTATAAAAAAATGAATAAAAAGTAATTTTTCTTTCTACACTGACTTGAATGCATACTTGGGGTATTTTAGACTGATGTAAAACAGAACACATCTTACAATAAGTTTAAAGTATACTATAAGTTTCAAATAAGTTTTTTTTTTGTTAAAGTAATATCTAATTTTTGATAAAATATGTGTATGTATGAGTTTTGTTATAGCTTTTAACTTTGACATCAACTTATATTTTTAGCTAATGTTTGTATGTTAATTTTAAAATTTTAACTTTGTAACATTTTGTTTTACCACAAAGTTGTTTTAAGTAATAATAAACTTAATGTATTTTCTCTTGACTGTGTTAGAAATTAAACTTTCAATTTTTTTAAAGAATCAGTTGACATTATATCAAAAGTCTTATATTTTTTTTTTATGACCAAAAATTTTCAAAAGCTTTGATTTGGAGTAAGAAAAACGTTTCGGTTATCGAGTCATTAATAAAAATAACAAGTTTTCGTCATAAATTAAAAGATAACTTAATTTAATGTTTGACGTATCAAACACTAAAGCATATGTTTGAATAAATAAAATAAATTGAATTAATTTGTATTCAGTGCATTATACCATCTCTACATTTTTTTTAAATTATGAACTTGTACATTCTGGTTTATATTATACAATCCTGCCTGAAAAAGTCTTTTGGTAATATCAAAATATGTTCATTATTATGTACTTTGGTTAGTTCATATTTATACCATATTATCTTAATATGGCTTTTTCTTGCGATAAAATTGGTTATGTTATTAGCTTTAGAAGATTAAATAATTTATAAACACTACTTAAAACTTTTAAAGCAAACATAAAAATTGATAAGTTTAAACTAGCACTGTTGATAACTGAAAACTAAATCAACTGTGGTTGTTTTGCGCTAATTAAGTTTTTAAAACAAGAGTCAAAGTCAAGTATGCAACAAAATAGTTTACCAAATGTTAGCTATAATCAATATTCTTTTATAATAATGTAAAAAAAGCTTTATTTTCATATTATTTGGTTAACACTAAAACTATACAGGACACTCTTCTTATATCTAAAGACAAAGGTACATAATATAAGTTTTGATTTCTTTTCTAGTTTTGAAACGATTTAAAATGTTTAATAAATTTTTCAAACACTATTTAAAATGAAGCCAACTACTTACTTTGATTTTTTTTAACATAAACTGAATTCGGTTAATGTTTTGTGAAGAAATCATAAAAGTACAAAGTGTTTTACTAAAGCGGCTAAGAACATTTTTAAAAACAAGCTTAAGCTAGGATAACATGTTAAAGTGTAAATTAATAAAAGCAAATAACAAGTTTATATTGTGTTTAGATGTACAATTTCAGATGTAAATATCAATATTAGTATGTATTAAAACACTTTTATTAAACTATATTTAGTGTATATGTTAATTATTGGATACTTTTTTTAATGTCATTAGTAATTAAACTGCTATATGTTTTTATCAGTAATGTAAAGATAATTGAACCATTTGATGTTAATTAAATAAAATAATTAAAATATATGTAATTTAGTTTAGTATTAAAACTAAAAACAAAACTTAAACTGAAATATTGAACGAACTTTCAAGAGATGTTTTTTAGAATGATGTGGTTAGATATACAATAGAAATCCAAAAAGTAATTATAGTTTTAGTAAAAAATAGTGTTAAATTTTAAGATCAAATATTAAGAGAACTCAATTGTAAAAGTTTACAACTCAATTTAACATTTTATTTCTGCATTAAACGCTTTAAATTGTTTTTAACTGCTTTTATTTTTACCTAGTCAGCACAATTATTTTAGTTTTATCCGCAAATTTATTTACCCTACTAATTTTATACATACCAATAAACTAGTATATGAGTGTAAACTTGGATAAAACAGCAGTTTCTAGTTTTATTGCTAAGCCTATTTGTTTTAAACATCTTTACTAAAGTTAGATTGTAAATTCCGGTTGGGCGACGTATGGCTTTTACAAAAACTTTTCATGTGGCAAAGATCTTTTATCGTTAAAGTATCTTGTGTGCTTTTATTAATTTTGAGCTTTAGATAACGAAAACACTTAGTTATGTACTTTTCGTTTAATTTTTATTACACACTGGCACTTATTTTACTGTTTGTCCGTTACAAACTTGCTTTTAATGAGTTTCTACAAGTTTTGTATTAAAATATACAAAATTAAGTAACCTGTAGCTTTTTTTAAAAATCCAATATGCGAAAGATTTCTTCTAATAGTTTCCCTACCCGCAAAGTATTGCCTATCACTGTTATAATTTTTTTTTTGAACATCAGCAAGCTAAATCATACTATTATAATATATTATAAATATTATAAAGGTAGTAAGTACAAAGGTTATGTTACATGTAGATTTACACTAATTGTGTGTTAGCTTAAAGAAAAAATTAATATAATACATACAAACTAGTCAAATAAATTATAAAAAAACTGTATAGTAAAACTCCTTAAATACTAAATTTTATAACCTTGCAAGGTCATACTTAGGTATACAACCACACTTAAAACCATAGTTAGTTATAATCTAAACTACACTAATATTAATATTATGTAGTACTTAGAACTACTCTAAATAAAACTAGACATCATAATGATTTTACATATTGTATTCAAGAACAGTTTCAAACACTAATAACTATTAAGGACCATGTAAAAATAAAACACTTTATGCTCATAATTTACTTTGAGTGTTATTGTTTTTACACTAAGAATTTTAAAGTTGAAATAAGTGATAACTGCTTAAATTATAAAATTAATTTCTTAATGAAGAAACATTAAAAATATTGTACACAACCAAATCAAATAATATAAATGTGTATTTTGAAATAACATGCTTCCTGCAGCAGGCTGTAGCTAAAATGACCCAGACCACTATCTATTACTGGTTTATATAGATTTTTTTCACTTATATTCAACATTCAACATTAAATCAAGAATTTGACTGTTTATATTCTCCTTACCTTAGAGGTATTGGTTGACTTGCTGGAAATAAAGTTTTTTTTTTATGCAAGAATGGACAAGTTTTTAAGGTTCACTGAGCACATAACATTAATAATTCAGAATTACACAAATAACAACTAAGAAAAACTAAATTCAACATCAACTTTAAAATTTAAAAAATCTTAAACTTTTCAATAGGTATTGTACAAGAAATAAATTACCATATAGTTTCGAGCTAAGTTTATGTCAATAAATTATAATGTTTAGCATAAGGAAGCAAGGTGATTAAATTTGATTATTCCTTTCATCAACGACTTTGGTCGTTTTAAAATTCAAAGTTTTTAGTGAGTTAATTAATACTACAAAGAAGTCCAACATTTAATTTTAGAACATATAACATAAACTCTTGCCTAAAATCTATAGTTGTATACTGTAAGCTGCTTTATTATGAATAAAAATATATATAATTATTGACATGTAGTCAGTTTTGTAGAAAATTTCCGAAATTTTTATTGTGGTATTTGAATTTTAAATAAACCTTTAGAAATTCTTCTTTCGCTTAAATATTTGATAAACAAACCTTAAATTTTCTGGATATGTTCCGTTTAATAGTTAAAAAGTCTTATTATATGAATTAAAATATTTATTTAGATTTGTTAAGCATAAATAAATTAAAATTAACATTTTTACACAACATGAAAAAACTATACAATAGAATTGTTTATTATTAGAATTAAACTAAGAAAATTTAATAAATTTATTACTTTCCAAGGTCATACTTAGGTACACAACTACACTAAAACCCGTTTCAAATTAAACCTAATTTGTACTAATACTAACATTGAATACTACTTAGGGCTACTCTATATAAAACTAGGCATGACAATGAATTTACATATTGTATAAAGAACAGTTTCAAACACTAACAACTATTAAGGACGATGTAAAAATAAAACACTTTATGCTTATAATTTACTTTGAGTGTTTTATTTTTACTTTGAGAATTTTAAAGTTGAAATGAGTAATAACTCCTTAAATTATAAAATTAATTTCTTAAAGAAGTAACATTAAAAAATAATCGTTCACAACAAAATTAAACATATAAAATGTCTATTTTGGAATAACATGCTTCCTGCGGTAGGCTGTGGCTAAAATGACCCAGACCACTATCTATTACTGGTTTATATAGGATTTTTTTCACTTATATTAAACATTAAGCATTAAACCAGGAGTTTTACTATATATATTCTACTTACCTTAGAGGTAGTGGTTGTCTTGCTAGAAATGAATTTTTTTTATGCAAGAATGGACAAGTTTTTATGGTTTACTGAGCAAATAACATTTATAATTCAGAATTACACAAATAACAACTAAAACAAACTAAATTCAAAAACTACTTTGAAATTTAAAATTTTTTAAACTTTTTAATAGGTATTTTACAAGAAGTAGTTTACCATATAGTTTTGAGCTAAGTTTATGTCAATAAATTATAATGTTTAGCATAAGGAATCGCAAATAAAGGTAATTGAATTTGATTATTCCTTTTATCAACAACTTTATTCGTTTTAAAATTCAAAGTTTAAGAGCTACAAAGTTAAATTGATTTTATTGATATAGGCAATTTTGTCAAAAGTTTCTGTGAGTAAAAATTGGACCACAATTTCTCAACTTTATTTATAAATTTAAAACTCGCAATACTGAAACAAACTTTTTTTCTTTATTTATATTAAAAAAATATTCAAAATCTATTTCTGTAACCCCAAATGACAATACTAAAAAAACTTCTTTTAAATCTTATATTGCTTTATGCGGAAACATCTTCTGAATAACATTTGAATTAATGAACATTTTTTAAAACTACACATAAAATGACTAAATTTTTAAGTGAAAAACCAAGTGTATCTGCTGTAAAATATAAAATTAGAAATAAAACTTTTTGAAATATTAAAGTTTTTGCAAATCTAAATTTTATTTTTGCATTTAGACTTTGACCGAACATTATTTTGCATAATAAAGTCTTGAAATAATAAATATAATTTTATTAGCATAAATATTTATATTTAAAAGAAACTTGATTTAAAAATTGATTTAAAATAGCTTCATAACACAAACATAAACTTACTAAGTTTATTTCGAAATTTTATTTGATAAATACAAATGCAACTTACCAACATTTATATTTTATAATTTAGAACCTGATTGTCAATCTAAGTTTTTTTGTGTTAAAAAATCAAACTTTTTTTGTATCTTTATAAACACAAATAGCAAAGAGCTACTAGCATTTTTTTTTTCTTGTTTAGTATTATAAAATATTTAAAAAGTTTAGTAGAATTAAAAACTTTGAGTATAATCCTTAAAGCTACAATAAAAATAAAGGTTTTTTGTTAGTAAATCTTTACTTACAAAAAACTGCAGACACCTAAATTTTAACTATAATTATCATCATTATTATTTACTAAAAATGAAAATAATTTAAGCTTTAAGTTTTTAGAAGTTTGAAATAAAATAATGAGCTTTTTGATAAAACATTATTTAATGAATATTTTTTATATCAAACGTTTATATAAATTGAACCAATGTTAAGTGCATTTTGATTTTTTACATACCAAACTATATAAGATACTTTTACAAATTTATATACAACACTCGGTTATAACAAAGCTTATATTTTAATTTCATTGTAAAATATGTACTGGTTTATACCAGTTCAAAATTTATACTATCATATTTTAATCATATAACAAAAAAATTCTTCAATTTATTTCTATTTTATTATAATATCAAATTTTTGTAACTCTTTATTTTTAAACACACTTTAAATGAAAAAAAGTTAAATGTTTCAAAGGAAATAAAAAAAACTTTAATTGGTTTTATTTTGTAACATTTATTTTTGCAGTTTTAGTTCAAATACTTAATTTTTTTGATAATTACTTAAACTTTTTGACTAAAACTCAAAATGACAACATAATATTTTATATCTTTTTGTTAAGCTTAACATGTTAAAAAAACTTTTATTTATAACACCTTAATAGTATTATCATTTATCTTATGTTATGAGCATTGAAAAACTTTTTATGTATTACATATGTTTGTCTTTTTTATTTATTTCATGAATATTTTTCTAGTTTTACGCTCTTGAAGAGATTATAGAAGTAAAATGTTGTATTTTAAGAATTATTTTCTTTATCCTATTAGAAATTGTAATATAAAAGTTCAAATACCTTAAGAACTTTTAATTATAAAATTTAGCAGCTGTAAATGTTTAGTTTAGATATGATCTTGGTTGTAAGAATATATCTTTTTGTCTATTTAAAAAGCAAAAATAAAAATTTAAATTTAAAGCTTGAGTTAAAACATTAAGTTTGTTTTAGTCTTTAATAAGTAGTTTTAGTCATTAATAAGTTTTTTTTGTAATAAAAAATGGAAAGGAATAAAACAAACGAACGTTTCAATTTAGAACGAAATAATGAAAACAAGTTATTCAAATAACAGTAAAAATTAACGAAAATAGTTTTAAAATTGTTGTGGATTAGACTGAAGTTTTTCAGTCATTTTTATACTAATATAATTAAAAGTTTTATAAAATTTTATTTTTAATAATAAACATTTTCTTTATTTGCAAAAAATACCTCTAAAATACTTACATAAGTAAGGTTTTTTGACTAATAAAACTTCACAGCCCTGATCAGATAGTCCTGTACATTACTTTTTTTTATGGTAACCTACAGTATGATGTATGTTGAATCTGAACTAATGCTTCTGGAAAAGCAAAAACAAAAGCTCACATTGTTATTTATGTCTACAATTACATTTTTATGTGTTACCCTGTCTATTTAATTTTGAGTAGTTTAGTAATGTATATTTTACCCAGAATACAGGAAAACATTGAATTTGAACAAATGTCCAATTTCAATGTTTGGCCCAAGAACCCCCTTATTGCCTCCTCCCACCACATGGCCTCTTTGCAGCTCATGACCCACTTTTTAAACTTGATTTAGGAAATTAAAACCAAAGTTAACCCTTAAATTTGAGTAACAACATAGAATTTTAGTCAATTCAGATAAAGTTTTGGTTGTAGATAGTTGTGACATTTGATAAATATATTAATACAAAATAATTTAATTTGTTGTCAAGTATACTTTAAGTAGTATTAATTGTATTTAAGTTAAATGACACAAGAAAGTTTGCTAATAGATAAAACTGGAAGAAATCATAAAACTCTGATGAAATTTGTAAAAAGCCTGTTGGGATTAACTTGTCCCTAAAATCTAGAATAGTGTTCAACAATACTGGACTAATTATAATTTATAGTAAATATTTAACCCAAAATACATTTTTTGTTATGAACGCTTAGAATGTATTAAGTTATATCTTAGCTTTAAGACAAACATAAAATAATGAAATATAATAATATGATCACATATAATTTTATTTTTTATTTTTACACATTATTGTACAGTACATAGTTAAATTATTTATGATTCAACAATCATGATGAACACTTGATTTAAAACCACAACACCATACCATCCAGACATGGTTAGTTTTATTTGTACTGCTTAATTGCAACTTGATAGATAGATTGATTTGTATCAAACTAATTTACAAATTTTTTTATTTATAAATAATCTTGATCATGTGTTTATAATGTTATAACTTTCATCAGAACATCCCCCACCAGTGCTGCAGTAGAAAAGTTCATTTCCACCACTTGTTTCAAGGTTTGTTTTTCCATAAGTTCTCACTTAGTTTTAAATGATTTGTAATTTAATTGATCTTAACTGTATTTTGTAATGAAAAATAGTTTTAACACTTTTTTTTTGATAGAGTTTTTTTTATAATTTAATAGCAGTTTAATTTCTAAAGCATTTGAATAGTTTACAATGTGAGTGATTATTAAAAAAAAAATTTTGTTTTAAAGATTTCTTATTATTTATTTTGCTATATAGTTTGTGTGATTAAGAGATAGACTATATTTGATCGTTTTAAATAATTTTTACACCAAATAGTGAAATAATTTTACTTATATCCCTTAGGTCAAAGCTAAATCAAATCCCAATACATTTTGTGTAATTTAAAACAAGCCTAGTCTATTTTGTGAGCTAAAATTGTTTCTGAAAGTTTTTTGACAGATAAATGTTTGTAAAGGGCAGATATAAATTTTGTATTTTCTTTGATTTTTATCGACAAAATTTTCTAAATTTTGCAAGAAACATTTCTTAAAAGTTTTAGGTAATTACCTTAGAAAACTTAAGAGGAGGTAGATTTTAAGTGAATTGTAGTGAAGATTTAAGGAGGTAGTAGTCTTTTTTATGCCTTTTTATTTTGCGCCTCTCACAGGGTTGGCACATTAACTGGAAACCTGAAAAAAATAGGAGTTAGACAATTAAGGCAAAAAAATTTTGGAATAACCTGGAATTTGAAAAAATTATAAAAAAAACCTGTAATTTTTAACAATTTTATCATGTTCAGTAGTAAAATGTCGATTTGATACAAAAAACTTATTACATAGATAAAAATTTTTTGCAATCACCAAAAATTTTTACTGAAAAAAAAAAAAGATATTAAGTAGGTTTACAGTATCTTTCTAATGGTTTTATACTATTTAACACAGTTTTCTCACTTAAAGCTTAATTAAAAACCAAAAACAGACTAAGAAATGTGTACTTTTAACAACCTGTAAGAAATTAGGAAAACCTTGAAAATTGGAAAAAAAAAGAGTGGCAACCCTGCTTTCACGAGGAACCTATTGTAGTCTCGGACTTGACCTGATTTTTTAAAATTTGTGAAAAGCAAATTGTAAATAAATTGTAACTAAACAAAAAAGTGGTTAACTCCCCTATGCCCTTTAAAGCCCACCAACAATTTATCTTCTATTTTTAAAAACTCTGTGCTAGAGACCTTAGATTTTCAAGAAATGTTTCTTGAACAATGTATAAAAGAATCATTCAAAAATATATTAAGAATTAATAGGGTTTACATTGAAAAGTTTAATTTTTTTTTTGTAAATATATAACTTAAGATACAAAATGTTTTTTAGTTCAATTATTAAAGTTCTCTACATCTAAAAACAACTTGATGTTGAACATTAGGATTGAAAACATAGTAAAAAATTTGAAGACAAGTTTCCAAAGTTCAGTATGTTTTTTTAACAAAACAATAATCAAATAAAAAAAACAAACACTTACACTTAAGGGCATTTATGATCTAAATTTTTTTAAATGTGTCACAATTTTATTTTTTTAATTTATATTAGTTAGTTACAAAGAAAGATTTTACAATAAAATATTTTGAGTTGGATAAAACACTTAATATTTAAAAATAATATATTTGGATATGGTGGATAGGCTAAACTATATTAATAATCGTTGGTACATGGTGATACTGTACTACTTTATCAGACTATAATTACTTATTTATATAGATTAAGTTTTCTTAAAAGGACATAACATAATAGTATGCTCCATAGTCCAAAGCTAAACTGTTGCAGCCAGATGATTAATTATAAAAAAAGCTGTACTAAATTGTTGTGCTAAATAGATCTATTTTATTCTTAGTTATTAGTGAAAAAAAAAAGTTTTTTGTATAGTTTTCTAAAATTAGTAGCATAGCTAATTAATAATCTAAGGTTTTATTTAAAATTAAACAAAAACTTTTTACTAAATAGTTGGAAATAAATTACTTAATATGACATCATAGGTGAGAAATCCCAATCACCGAAGATGATGTCCTCAATTGATGAAAGAAACCAGCTCCTGGAATAAGAAACTTCCGGTTGCGGTTACCAGAAACTTTTAGCAACTTTCCAAAGAAAAGGTGTCAAGGTCCGAAGTGCCCCAAGGTTAGTTTAAAAGAATAATAAGTAATTTTTAATCAAAACAATCACTTAATTTTGATTTAGTATTTGTTTGCAAAAGGTTTATTGTTTATTGTTTAATTTTTTTGTTTTTAATTGAGTATTTATATATAAAAGTACTTTGTTGCAGTAAAATCTCTTCAAATTCTGTATTTTAATAAACACCCAGCAAATTAGTTATATATAACAGATTAAAGTTTATTTTATAATAGGTACATCATAATAAAGAAACATAAAACCAAGAGTTTAAAATAGAATTGTAATATGGCCTAAAAGTTTTTTTACCAACAAATTGTTAATGTATTATCTTGCAATTTAAATTAATCTTGTTTTTTATTTTGTTTTTATTAGAATTAGTTTCCAAGACATTAATCAGCGTTGCCAAAAAAAACTCTTAAAACCTGGAAATTGACTATGCAGGCAAAAATAAAACTGGAATTTGAGAAATTTTTAGAAAAACCTAGAACTTTAAACAAGTTACATTTAAAATAATAAATCTGGACTAAATACGAAAAATCTATCATACACAAATACTTTTTCTTATTTTGGATATTTTTTTAAGTATAAAACTTACACAATAGTATCTTTTTATACTTTTGTTCCATTTAAGAGCTTAAATTTAATTTTATACTAAAGGTTGACTCAAAAATTTGTACTTTCAAACACTTGTAAAACTCTTCAATAAACGATTGGCAACCCTGAGTAATAGTTTATTTTTTCCTGTAAAAAAAAGTTTAAGAAACTTTAGTAACTTAATAGTTTTACTTTTGAAATAATTTTGCTTTTTATCATTGTTTTCATCAACCCTGAGTAATAGTTTTTTTCCTGTAGAAAAAAAGTTTAAGAACTTTAAGTAATATTTAAAATAATTTTGCTTATGACTATAGTTTTTTGTAGCTTTTATAATGGTAAAAGGTTGAACTTAAAACTTTGGTATGGATAAAACTTAATTTTAAGTGAAACGTTTTGCTCGTTATTGTAGTTTATGTAAACATTTTGTAAAGATAAATAACTTGTTATAAAATCGCTTAGTAACTTTTTCATTTTATAGTAGCCAAAGACTAAGATAGTTTAAAGCTTGTTGAAAATATAGTTTAATTGTAAGTGTTGACACTTTTCGGTCTTGATTTATTTTCTAAGAAAATTAGTTGCTTTTAATTAAATTCAATATTACCACTAGTATCTTCCATTATTCTATGTTTATTTTTTAGTAGTGTTTTGAAATTGATAGTCCTATTTGATGAAACTTCATTTTACAATGATTTTTGTAAATTTTCCAAAATGTAGTATTTTAAATTGTATTGTAGTAAAACCTATATTTTGAAAAATTTTGTTTGTATTAATTATAACTTCGACCAGTTGTAGTTTAAAAATATTTAAAAAAAAAAATAACACACGATTTAAAATAATTTCTCCAATTTTTATATACTGTTATTTGTTATGCATAGTTATTTATTACTTATCTGTTTGTACTTTTTTAAATTTCATAACATTATAAGTATTGTAACCAACGTATTAAACAGGAACTGATGACAATGAAAATCAGCAGACGAAGGGTGATGGATGCTTCTTCAATTTTTATTGTTGTTTTTTTTAATGGTTTTGTGAATAAAATTACATCTTACTGCAAATAGACATTTCTTTGTTTAAATGATGAAACTTAATTCTTCGTTTTGAAGGTTTATTTATAAAAAAAAACTAAAGTTACTAAAAGTAATGTAAAAGTAAAAGCAATTTAATTAAATCAAGAAGTTTAAAGTAGGTTGAAAGTTTCCTTATGTCATAAGTAGTGTCTACCTTGTTTGTTTACATTTTTTTAACAATAAGGTCTTCGTTTCTTACAAAAAATTAAATGTTTCTTCGGCTTATATAAGTTTGTTAGGTTTCTCATGTAAAGCTCAAAAAATAAGGCTGTTTAACTTGAGCTTTTTTTCTGTTTAATTCACATTTAGATGCTTATCTACTTAAGTTTTAAGCAAGTGAAAGCTTATTAATAAACGTGTAATTAAAATGTTTTTTGATAAGTGTAGTTGATTTTAAAAACTGTTTCGTTGTCCGGGCTTGTTACACTAAAGAAGGTGGTATACCTAGTTGTTTTGTAGAATTAAATCAAGTAAACATCATTTTACTAAAATTCAGGACTTGGTTTGGTATAATTCATTGGCAAGTTTTTCTTTAAGTATTTGCTCGCGTGCCGTACTTTCTAGAAGAGCGTTCTTGCTAAAATGTACGCAGTTTGCTGAATCCCAAAGTATGCTTCTTGTTAAATATTAAAACTGATCTGTTTTTTTTTTATAAATACAAGTTTTCATATCAATCTACAAAATTGGCTGTACACTGTCTAGCAAGTAACGCAATTTTTAGGTCTTTCTTCTGTCTATGTACAGCAAAACAAGTTATAAATTAATTTGACCGTCTCTACGTCGAATTCATTTTGAACAAACTACCTTTACTCGACCCTATTCCATTAAAAAAATTATATTTTTGAAAATAAGTAAGACTTTATCGTCTGAATTTTATGGCTAATAGAATTGTAGAGTTATTTACACTTGCAACCTTATTTAGAATAATACAAAGTAAAAGAAAGTTGGGCTTATAAACATTTTTACGGATGTCTTTTGATTACCGTTCAACTAGCAAGTATCTAATTAGTTTACTATGTACATACACACAAACATTTAAAAAGTAGTAAATTTAAATTTTCTCAACTAGGGTGTAAGCTGAGTTATACAATTGGCTTTTCAAAGTATAAGTCTTTCATTTGTTTTTGAATAAAAGTCAATTTATTTTTGTTTAGTTGTCGCTAGCGCATTTAAAATAAAACCTTTTAATCTTGTTTTGTCAAAATTTATTTTATAAGTTTATAAAGAGTAATTATAATTAAAGTATAGAAAAGTAACACTTTTGAAAAATTTATGAGCTTAAAAACTCGTTTATACTTTTGAGTTTACAAATGTCTTGAATAGTTTTAATTGCTATATATTTCAAATCTCTTAAGTATGTGTAAAAACTTATAAGTATAAGAAATAAAAAACATGAGCTTCTATAGTTTTAAATTACTGATAATAACTAGAAACATTTTGCTACCAAATTTGTTAAAAACAATGAATTTCTCTGATGCTTTATTGATATTATAAAAAACGTAGTATTGGTATAGTCTCAGTGTACAAAAAGTTTATAGATTTTAAGGATTCGGCAACTTAGACCTGTACTAACTTGTTTGTAATCTTCAGTTTATTAGCTGTGAAAATGGTCTATGTTTCGTTTTTAACGACAAATAATTAAAAATCATCATTTAAACTTCTAAATTATGCATGACATAGAATGTAAAGTTTTTTTTTTTCACAATTGATATCGAAGCTTTCAAGACATTTTTTTTCGGTTTACACAAATATATATCAATGCTTTTAAAAGCCTTGGACAATTGCAACAGCAAGTAAAAAGTTCGAAATTGTGTATATAGAAACTAACGAGAAATTAAAATTTTGAAACTATACAGAAAATGACTAATCTAATGAGAAAACGGTTTAATAATAATAGCCTTTTAAAACCTAAGTTTTTAATAGACAACATAAAAACTTTCATAATAACTTGATACATTTCGCTACCAAATTTGTTAAAAACAATGAATTTCTCTGATGCTTTATTGATATTATAAAAAACGCTTACAAACGTAGTCTTGGTATAGTCTCAGTGTACAAAAAAGGTTTTAAGGACTTAGCAACTTATACCTGTACTAATTTGTTTGTAATCTTCAGTTTATTAGCTGTGAAAATGGTCTATGTTTCGTTTTTAACGACAAATAATTAAAAATCATCATTTAAACTTCTAAATTATGCATGACATAGAATGTAAAGTTTTTTTTTTTCACAATTGATATCGAAGCTTTCAAGACATTTTTTTTCGGTTTACACAAATATATATCAATGCTTTTAAAAGCCTTGGACAATTGCAACAGCAAGTAAAAAGTTCGAAATTGTGTATATAGAAACTTACGAGAAATTAAAATTTTGAAAGTATACAGAAAATGACTAATCTAATGAGAAAACGGTTTAATAATAATAGCCTTTCAAAACCTAAGTTTTTAATAGACAACATAAAAACTTTCTTAATGTACTGTAATTCTTATAACGAAATTGACATTGCATTCATACTTACATTACTGACAGATTTAGACTGATATTTTCCTTAAAACAATTTGAAACAACGTGATACATGATTTAAGCTGTAACATACATAACTGTTTTCAAAACATCATTTAAATGTGTCGGCAACACAAACACTATAAACTTTTGATGAAATACAATTTCATCTGCAAATAGTTGGTTATTCTGGGTTGAGTTGCAAAGTAGACTATTCTTTTGTAACTATGTGATACTTACCAACAACAATGTTATTCAACTAACTAAGCTATTATCATAAAATATGAGTCTTTATAAGTTTGGTTATATACGCTTGATTTAAATTAACTAACACTTTATTTTTTCATCAAATAATCATTTGCGCTACATTAAAATTGTAAGCGAACTAAAGTTGTTAATATATTGTTTTGTCAAACAGAACCATTATGTTATGTATATAATTACGTATATTCTAATAGAAATCTTTTAAAACATTCAGATTATTTAAAATCATTATTAATTGTTTTTAAAAACTTTAACTTACACAAACCACTCGATTGTTAAATAATGCAAATGATCTACATTTTGTCGGACAGTAAACGAAATTTTATTGATAACTGCACATAAGTAGTTTAAAACTATTTATCTTGAAGTAGATCAGTTTAATGAAGTATTAACTGTTATTTTTAGATAAAAAACAGTTAAGTTTAAAACAGTCCTGCATTGACATCTATGTGTTTTTAAAAGTATCAATTCAAGTGTTATATAGTAACATAAGTTAAAAGGTATCATTTTTAGCTAATCTTTGAAAAAATTTAACCAGTCTTTTATTATTTCATTCAAAAACAAGTTAATGCCTGTTATAAACACTTGAAATATAAACATTTCTTTTATATGTCGAGTTTTTATGAAACTGCAACATTCTAAAACATTTACACTAACGTAAGCTTTGAAAAAGTGTTATTTTAATGTTGAAGTTTTGGAAAGTTCATACTTAGAAAGACAACTTATTTTAAGATATCAACTGCTTTAGAACAAAGCAGTAGCAGATGCTATACATGCTTTCTCATATTTAGCGATAGTATTTATTTCAACTGTTAATTAATATGCTGAACTTTAGCATCCAAAACAACATGTATTTTACAAAAGTTAGAGTAAATCTTAATTAAATCAAACCTTAAAAGTTTTTTTCAAAATTTTTAGCGAAAAAATCTTAAGTATTTCTTAAACTAATTTGTAATATGACTTATAAGGAGTTTTGTATGACTAAAACTAAGAAAAACAAAAATAGTTAGAATCAAGTTATCATAAGACTGTTACATTAATAACTAATATTTTTTCGGATCAATTATTAAACAGTTACGCAAAACTAGTTGAAATTGTCAATAAGATTTTTTTTACTGAAAACAAACATTTTAAACAAAAAAAAGAAAAGTTTACACGAAAACCTCCAGCATTTTCTTTTAAACTTTATAAGATTACATGTTTTATTTATTCGTATGGCTATTTTAATTATTGGTGTAAAATTATTAAAGTTGAGACTTTACTTTCACTCTGTGCGGTATGTTAAGTAAAATATGTTTGAAGCCGTTAGAATAAAAAGAATCATACAAAAAATTAAGATCTAAAAGCTATAAGAAAAATAAAAAAATTATAGCTATAAATTCAGTTTAAACAAAACTTTTATCCGCTAGGTGGCGCAACAGAGTCCCTAGGTTTGTCTGAGGTTGCACAGATTTGGTTTAAGAAAAAAATAATGATTAAAAAGGTTTACTGTTTTTTTCACCGCACGATGTCGCTGTTTGGGCCACCACGTCCCCGCCTCCACCCCAAAGGTTTAGCCCGGCTTAATACTGAGCCAAATTTTTTTTTTCACTTAAACTTTCATCTTACGTAATTTACTCTTTCAAATGCATTTTAACATTTTTCTATCTCTTTCGTTACTATGCTAACAATACATCAAGCTTTATATTTACAAACTTTGTAAGATTCGAATGGTTAAGAGCTGTAAAGAAGGGAGAGTCAAGTAGATACACAAACATTATACAACATATATAATAAAATAACTAAATACAACTACAAAGCATATAAATAATGCTTATTTCAGACCGTTCACAGTTTGCAAAGAAGGTGAAGAGAATAGGTATCCAAACAATGTGGTAACACTGTGGTACAGAGCTCCTCAGTTGCTGTTAGGTTAGATTATTACATTATACAAACTTATATTATTTTTTAGCTATTTTTTGTACTATTAATCATATCATGTCCACTTTGTTTACTTTATTTATTATTTTGTAATGTTTTTTTGTATTGTATATAAACTTTTAATATGTGTTTTAGTAACTACAATTACAGCTAATATGAAAATAAATAAGACAAACTTAGTTATAATTTTACTACATATCTCTACCAAGATTTAATTTATAGTCCCTTACATGTTATAATTAAAAAAAAATGTGCGGTACTTTTTAGGCAAACTATTTTGATTTATATAGTATATACAGTAATAAATTACTAAGATTATTGAAAAAAATTATATTGAGGTCTTTTGTAATGAAAATTAAGTTATTAGTACTTAAGTTGAGTAAAGATTAATTAGTAAATTTATTTATAACTGCTCTTATGACTATGCATTAAGTTAGGTTTGATAAAGTGCTGTTTTTTAACATTTATAAACATACATAAAAATATGTGAATTTGTAAGGTGAAAAGTTTGAAGTCCTTTGTGTAACTTATATAATATTTGCAAACCTTATTGTTTTCTTAGGATGAATCGATCTTATTTTCTTATAACATTATTTCCTATTATTTTATTAATAAATAATTGTGAAACTTCGTTTATTTTTAGTTTTTTTAATTTGCTTAATTTTATTTGTATTTTTGTTTTTTTTTTCCATTTGAGCTTCAAGGCAAATGATTATGCAAAACAAATTTAAAAAATTTAGTTTTAATAACTACTTGATATAAGTATTAATTTAGATTCATTCTATTGTGAAACATAGTGAGTTTTTAATAGTACAGGAAAATAATATTTTTTCAATTAATAGTTTTTCGCTTATAAATAAGCATAATCTTAAAACTAACTAAGAAATAAGTTACTAGCTTCTTTAATTTGTTTTAAATTCATAATACTTAAAAACTTACTATTTCTTCAGCTACTTTTTGCTATTATCGAAAATGTTGAAATTTTTCTCATATTATCATTAAATGTTATTTAAACTCATTTAATGTACAGTTCCAAATGTAGCAAACAAAGCCTAATAAGTTTGTTATATTAAATATCTTGCTTTTGAATACAAAAGTAATCTGAGATACTGTTGTAATAACAATAAATTTAAAATAAATTCTATTGTTTCTTATATTACAGTTAGTTCAACTTTTATAGTTTAATGTTGAGTTACCTTTTTTTTTATCACATAGTAATTTATGTTAATTTTTTTAAACTACCCCAACTAACTTTTGTTTTGGATTTTTGTTTTCTTGTGCTTAATTAAATGCATATTTAAAATTTAGCAGCTTTATAAGAAATGAACTAATAATAGTATAATTTAAAAAACAATTAAATTTATTTACTGTTTTATTTAATGCTTCCTTTTTTTTTCATCAGTTCTGATTTATAAAGAATAACGGCTTCATATTTTTAAACACAGCTAACTAAGTATTTTGATTAGTAGATAATTGAGAATACTTTTTTCCATGTAAATATGTATAGGAGTTTCCTCAACTTTGTGATTATTTACTAGTTGTGATTTGTTTATTTTCATGCTAAATAAATATTAAATGCTGCCACTTTTTTTTATTATATATATAATACTATACTATATTATTTAGTTCAACAACATCACCAAATATACAAATTTTAATTTTTTGGTAAATAAAAATCTCAATAAAAAAGTTTTACTTTTTATATAAACTCAAAGTTCTCTACTCTGTACTTTTATTAGAAACAACTAAATTAAAACTAAGCTAAAAGTATCTTGTTATTTTATTTTATAGTGTTCATTATTTTTATTTTTTAAATTTTAGTTAGTACATAAAAGCTGAATGCTAAGTTAAATTTTACTTTTAAACAAACTTAAAATTAAAAGATATGTCTTAGGTCTATAAGTTTGTTTTAATCACCTTGTATTAAATCTCGATAGTAGTTTTGTTATTTTTAGAAGTCTTGAATTAAATATTGCTCAAAATGTACTAATATTAAAGTATAATTAGTTTTTACCTTTAAGACCTGGTTTCAGCAGTTAAAGTTTGATAGTTTTGTTTGTAAACTGATTATATAGACAATTTTGAATCCTGTTAATTACTAAACAGTTATAACTGTATAATTTTAATTTAGCTAGTTTCTATGAGTCCAAAAGTTTTTTAAAAATTGAAAAGACTTACAACAAAAAAACCTTTCTACAGTCAAAAAGAATAAATATATATAGTTTTTTTCTATATCTTACAAAAAAACTTCAATATATTTTGAAAAAAAAAAATTTTATTTTTGAAACTTACTAAAATTAAGTACATAACTTTTTAACATAAAAATAATCAGGACAAAATATATACAAGCTTGAAGTGTAAGTTGAATGTTTAAAGCCTTCCCTTATTATCTTTATATAGGATTGGAGATAACTGGCATAATTTATATATTTAAACAGATTCGTGCTGGTCTTATTTAAACTATATAAAGTTTGAATTTAAACAATACAAGTGCAATTCTATAAAAAAAAATTATCATTTATATACTAAATTAGGTTTTTATTTAAAATAAAAGTGAACTGATTTTGCTGAGTATTAATCCAAGAATATTTTTTGCAATTTTATAGCGCAATTTGTGTAGGGAGCGGGTCAGAATGACACAGCGACAAAATGACACGGTCGTCAAAATGACACGGTGCGTCACTTTGACACAGCGACAAAATGACACGGTGCGTCACTCTGGCACGGTGCGTCACTTTGGCATGGAGGGTCACTTTGGCACAGCGACAAAATGACACGGTGCGTCACTTTGACACAGCGACAAAATGACACGGTGCGTCACTCTGGCACGGTGCGTCACTTTGGCACGGTGCGTCACTTTGGCACAGCGACAAAATGACACGGTGCGTCACTTTGGCACAGCGACAAAATGACACGGTGCGTCACTCTGGCACGGTGCGTCACTTTGGCACGGAGGGTCACTTTGGCACAGCGACAAAATGACACGGTGCGTCACTTTGACACAGCGACAAAATGACACGGTGCGTCACTCTGGCACGGTGCGTCACTTTGGCACGGAGGGTCACTTTGGCACAGCGACAAAATGACACGGTGCGTCACTTTGACACAGCGACAAAATGACACGGTGCGTCACTCTGGCACGGTGCGTCACTTTGGCACGGAGGGTCACTTTGGCACAGCGACAAAATGACACGGTGCGTCACTTTGACACAGCGACAAAATGACACAGTGCGTCACTTTGGCACGGTGCGTCACTTTGGCACGGAGGGTCACTTTGGCACAGCGACAAAATGACACGGTGCGTCACTTTGACACAGCTACAAAATGACACGGTGCGTCACTCTGGCACGGTGCGTCACTTTGCCACGGAGGATCACTTTGGCACGGCGACAAAATGACACGGTGCGTCACTTTGGCACGGTGCGTCACTTTGGCACGGAGGGTCACTTTGGCACGGCGACAAAATGACACGGTGCGTCATTTTGGCATAGCGACAAAATGACACGGTGCGTCACTCTGGCACGGTGTCATTTTAAGTTTGTAGCAACACCTTCAAAAAATCATTGTGCATTTCACTTAAAGATCGAAATTTTGCGCCTCTATGCGATTTATGTTAGTTGCAACATATATCGTGCACTTAGAAGTAGAGTATATTGCTCTTTCGCAAATAAAATTGTGCACCTAAGCACTAAAAATGCATAGGTAGAAGTATAAATACAAACAACCGCAAATAAATTAGTTTTTTTAGCAAAACATTCCTTACATCAAGCATCTCTTTAAATAAAACTCAATAAACCACTTCTACACACTTGTAATACAATTGTAGACTTGCTTTAACAAAATACAATTTTTCTTACTGTTATAATAGTAAAACTTCGCAAAATTAAACATTATCACAATTAATATTGCCAAGATTTTAAACTCTTTAAAAATTGGTTAGTAATTGTCTAAAATGTTTTCTCGCTGCGTTTTTTAATGGATTAGGCGTCTGACTCCTATTAGAATATTCCTAAAGCTCAGGCAACTCGTGGTCTACAATATCTCAATACAGATATTGGAGACCACGGGTTGCTCATGATAATTAGGTAAATAGCACATCGCTTTCACCAATCACTGCCGAATGCCCCATATTTTCAAAATATTGTCTATTTTATATCAAAAGCAAATAAAAAAAATTTTTTGTTACTTTTTCATCAGAAAGAAATTAACTCCTAATTAATAAACAATGTTGTTTTAAAATTAAAAAAAAAAGTTTTTAGAAATCCTAGAAAACGTATTTATTTTTACAAAAACTTTTTTTTTATTAGCAAGATTAAAAATTAAATATTATCTTCATAACAAAGTTAAAAAAAAACCGGGTTTTTAAAACTTTGTAACAAAACTCAAGTACATAAAGTAGAAGAAATGTTTTACAAGCAAATTAAAATCTGCTTTTACTGTATTATTATGAAATTTATTTACTGAATTTGTTTTAAATATAAATGCTACTTTACTGCTTATATGGAATAATATACTATAATATCTGTCATACTCTTAAGTTTAATTCTTTATATTTTAGGCTACAAAGTTTTGTAAAAAAAAAAACTTATAGTATTAACTTTAATAGAATTAACTAAATTGACGATAAACTTAGCATTTAATACACTATTTTTAAAAACAACTAATTTTAATTTATTAGGACTCAAGTTGTGTCAACGCCGTTTGTTACTAGCTTAGATTAAAAATTGGGCAATACCCTTGGTATTTAACTGAACATTAAAAGGGGCACATACATAATAAATATACGTATTGTTTTTGAATAGTTTAATGAAAGTTTTAATTGTAATATTTCTATTAATCCTCTTTTATCAGAAATGCTTGGTGCAACAAAAATATTAAAAAAATTGACAGTGTCAGTTAAATATTTTATATATTCTGCCGTAACTGAAAAAGGTTATATGCTAGTAAAATGTATTAAGATAAATTTCTACCTTAGTTAAACTTTTATCTGAAGAACTGATGATTCTTACCTAAGAAGACTCCATCGAAACCTAAACTAATTACATTGAATAAATGTTTTATTTTTATTAAAGAAAACAACGAACTCGGACAAAAATAAATAAACTAATAAGTTAGTCTAAAAAAATTGTTACAAAAGAAATAAACGAACATAAACAAAAATTTGAAAACAAAAATGTTAGTCCATAGAAAAATTGTATGAAATTCCCCTAAGAAATTCAATCAAATTGGTGTTTTGGCCGAATTCGGAGACAAGAGTGTGCAACCTCTGATCTGCTTGTCTTAATCTTATGTTTTTTTGTGGCGGTGGTATGCCAGATATAGCGTGCTCAACGCTCAAATCTCTGGAGTTTTGTGTTGTCTTTAAAAGATCAACAAAAGTCCAGAGGTTAGGGTGATTGCCCCCAATCACGCTATACAGGGCACGATGAGCAGCCTCTGCTACGTTATTTGTTCTGTCTGTTCCAGTGAGTACGCTGTTGTGTTGATTCCACAATGTTACTGGAAATAAAGGCTGTCCTCTGTTACCTATATTTTTTTTCACAAATCAAAAAGGTTATTAACAATAGACAAACAAAATTTTAAATGATTTAGTGCTCAATTTTCATAAGACTACTAGTACTTTCACAACTCTGAGTTACAAAAACTGTAGATCACCTAAGTTTAATAAATTTTAAAAATATACTTTTTAACAACTATAGTATTGAAATAGTTAACTTTATATGTTTAGTATTGTTTGTTTATAAACTTTTAATCAATTATTTTTTAACCTTCAATATAGAAATTTCGGAACCATTCTAGCACATTAGTTAGTTCTTGTGGTAGATATGACAACAAGGCATCTGCACCTTCCGATACACGGCTTGGAGGCAGAAAAGATAAAGCTAGAATCATTTTTGCGTCTCTTCTGAAGTCGTTATCAGTTTGAAATCTAAAATAAAAAATAAATTAAGAAGTTAATCTAATTTATATTGTAAACAAACAGTTACCTTGACTGCAGATTTGACCTCTGTAGATTTCTAACAAGATTTTTTCCAAGATGAAACAAACAGCAATTAATATTACAACTTGGGAATACACTCTATAAATAAATTGTTTTAATTCTAATTCTATTACTTTAAATGTACTACAAACTAACTTTTACTGCTTTTATCAAAGAAATTTCGAAGTCGCATGAAAGAGCTGGAGGTGCAAGTCCAGGCATTATGCTAATTGTCATTCGTAGCATATCTTCGTACGTACTTCTTAACTTGTTCTATATTTGTTCAACAGTTAAGTTTTTAAAAAACCTTTTGTTGCAATGTTCAAATACATTATATATTATTTCTAAATCTAAATCTATTTTTTAACTATATTTGAAATTTATATTGAATTAACAAACTTGAAGAAGACAGTAAAGTACAGGTACTGCTCGACCCCTTTTCTTGCCAATGATTGCTACGCACTGAGAAAACTTTGGGGGAGCCATCTTGAAGGTACCGTCTACGAAAATGCAGTCACTTTCAGTCAAAATGCTTAGCAAAGCTTCTCTAAATAAGTACAAATTAGTTAAAACTCTATTCGTAGCTTAATTATTAAAGAAACAAACTGATTTAAAAACAAAACCTTCCGAAAATCAGTATTCTATTTGGAACATTTCCACTGTCGCCCAATAGAAATTTTTCGTCAAGGTTATTTCCTGTGTACCGTTTTATGTACGCAGGTATTACAATATCTTGAATATTGTCAGCAATTGGAGAGTGGACGTGGTTAGCTTTTCTCAAACGTCTGAAGTTTTAAACAACTATATCGTAAAACAAGAAAAAGTTAAATATAAATGTAAAAGTTCTAAAAAATAATATTAAAATTAAACTGAATGTTTAAACAATTATAACTATAAATTCTAAAGTCTTTTCTAAAATTATTTTACTCACGTTGCTGTCCTTTTCAAAGATTTCTCTTTGGGTAGAGACCCTTTTACAGACAAAGGAACTTGATGTAGGGCTGTACTTACAAGTCCCTTAGGATTCGCACTTGGAACTAACACTAACATAAAGTAAAATTAGTTCAGAAACAAAACATAAAGCTCTACACATTTACTTGCTTAACATAAAAATTAAAAAAACTGAAAATCTTATTACACAATCACTGATAAATATTGTATAAATTCAATAAACAACTATAACTGATCAAGACTTTCATTTGCAAAACTAAGTTTTTCCCTTTAAATGATTTTCAATTACAATATAAATCTAAAAATTTAAGTTAAACAGTTTATGGAGGGTACTACAAAGCAAAATAAAACAAGTTAACTAAAATTAGAAATTTAAAATTATGCTTGATAGGAACTAATCATCAATTTTAATAAAATGATAAATAAACACTATTGGAATATGCTATTAAATTACTGAAGTTGAAACTATTATAATTAAAAAAATATATAAAACAAGCTACTTATAAACTAAAGTAAACAGAGAAACTTTTAGGTCTTAAAAACGAAACTTACTTATACTGAATGTAAAACTTTTAATTTAAAAAAAATTACTAGCTTCAAGGTTTAATTATAACATACAAAGGATTTGAGGTAAATTTTGTAAACTAAAAAGCATTACTAGCTTGAAGGTAAAAACTAAATAAATTTAAACTATAACAGACAAAAGATTTGAGTATTTAATTAAGGTTTTTAAAAGTAATTAAAAATTAAAATTAAAAATTAAGCAGTATTAACGCTTATTGCAGAAATATAAAGTTGAAAGACCTTAAGAGCGAATATAGATGAAAAAAAACGATGCAAAAAAGACAATTCATGCTATAGTGACGCACCGTGTCATTTTGTCGCTGTGTCAAAGTGACGTATCGTGTCATTTTGTCGCTGTGCCAAAATGACGCACCGTGCCAAAGTAAAACAACGTATCATTTTGTTGCCGTGCCAAAATGACGCACCGTGCCAGAGTGACGCAACGTGTCATTTTGTCGCTATTCCAAAGTGACGCACCGTGTCATTTTGTCGCCGTGCCAAAGTGACGCACCGTGCCAGAGTGACGCACCGTGTCATTTTGTCGCTGTGCCAAAATGACGCACCGTGTCATTTTGTCGCCGTGCCAAAGTGACGCACCGTGCCAGAGTGACGCACCGTGTCATTTTGTCGCTGGGCCAAAATGACGCACCGTGTCATTTTGTCGCCGTGCCAAAGTGACCCTCCGTGCCAAAGTGACGCACCGTGTCAGAGTGACGCACCGTGTCATTTTGTCGCTATGCCAAAATGACGCACCGTGTCGTTTTGTCGCTGTGCCAAAGTGACGCACCGTGCCATAGTGACGCAACGTGTCATTTTGTCGCTATGTCAAAGTGACGCACCGTGTCATTTTGTCGCCGTGCCAAAGTGACCCTCCGTGCCAAAGTGACGCACCGTGCCAGAGTGACGCACCGTGTCATTTTGTCACTGTGTCAAAGTGACGCACCGTGTCATTTTGTCGCTGTGCCAAAGTGACCCTCCGTGCCATAGTGACGCACCGTGCCAGAGTGACGCACCGTGTCATTTTGTCGCTATGCCAAAATGACGCACCGTGTCATTTTGTCGCTGTGCCAAATTGACCCTCCGTGCCATAGTGACGCACCGTGCCTAAGTGACGCACCGTGCCAAAGTGACGCACCGTGTCATTTTGACGCTGTGCCAAAATGACGCACCGCGTCGTTTTGTCGCTGTGCCAAAGTGACCCTCCGTGCCATAGTGACGCAACGTGTCATTTTGTCGCTGTGTCAAAGTGACGCACCGTGTCATTTTGTCGCTGTGCCAAAGTGACCCTCCGTGCCATAGTGACGCACCGTGCCAAAGTGACGCACCGTGTCATTTTGTCGCTGTGTCGTTCTGACACCCACCCATTTGTGTACACAACATTTTTCAACAAAAAATTGTAAAAAATTTAATACTTTTGAAGTTTGTAATGACGGAGCGGTTGTTTAAAAAAAGAAATGTTTTATCAAATAAAAACAAAAATAAGAAATTTCTTAAGGAACAGAAAATGCAACTTGAGTTTTGAAGCTTTAGTTTGGAGCTGATATAAACCAGCTTAAAATTTTTAAACCGGGGAAAAGTTGATGAATGAGAACAGTATGCGTTCTCAGTGCTAAATGGTGTCATAGCCTTAGAAGATTTAAAACATAATGTGTATTAGAAAAGTTGTAATTTATTATTGTTTTTATACCAACATTATAGGTTATTTATTTAGCATAGTGTGTTTTTGTATATTTTTTGCAAATAAATAATTTTCAGTTGTTAAGAACAAGTTAATATTTAAATGAATTCTATAACCAAACGTTAGTAGTTTTCCAATTATCTTATAGGTAATATTGAATTATTAGGAGAATTAAAAGTCCTTTTCTAATGTAACTTAAACTGAAAATTAAAAAATAATAATAAATCTAGAAAAGAAAACTAAATTGTGCTTTTTCCTTATCAAGTAAAAACGCAAAGAACTTTATAAAAGCTATAGTTTGGAATATATCTTTTTATGTTGAGCAAAGCATTATTAAATTGTTAAAATTAAACAAGTTAAAAATTTCTGAAGTACCGAACATATTAATAGCGTTGCTAGAACACTTAAGAAAGGCTGTCTAAAATACAATAGGAACAAGAACTATTTACATCTTAAGTTATTAGTTAAGTATCAATTTCAAAAAAGTAAAAACTTTGTATAAAAAAATAAATAAAAAGTAATTTTTCTTTCTACGCTGACTTGAATGCATGCTTGGGGTATTTTAGACTGATGTAAAACAGAACACATCTTACAATAAGTTTAAGGTATACTATAAGTTTCAAATAAGTTTTTGTTTTGTTAAAGTAATATCTAATATTTGATAAAATATGTGTATGTATGAGTTTTGTTATAGCTTTTAACTTTGACATCAACTTATATTTTTAGCTAATGTTTGTATGTTAATTTTAAAGTTTTAACTTTGTAACATTTTGTTTTACCACAAAGTTGTTTTAAGTAATAATAAACTTAATGTATTTTCTCTTGACTGTGTTAGAAATTAAACTTTCAATTTTTTTAAAGAATCAGTTGACATTATATCAAAAGTCTTATATTTTTTTTTACGACCAAAAATTTTCAAAAGCTTGAATTTGGAGTAAGAAAAACGTTTCGGTTATCGAGTCATTAATAAAAATAACAAGTTTTCATCATAAATTAAAAGATAACTTAATTTAATGTTTGACGTATCAAACATTAAAGCATATGTTTGAATAAATAAAATAATTTGAATTAATTTGTATACAGTGCATTATACCATCTCTACATTTTTTTTAAATTATGAACTTGTACATTCTGGTTTATATTATACAATCCTGCCAGAAAAATTCTTTTGGTAATATCAAAATATGTTCTCTTATTATGTACTTTGGTTAGTTCATATTTATACCATATTATCTTAATATGGCTTTTTCTTGCGATATAAATTGGTTATGTTATTAGCTTTGGAAAATTAAATAATTTATAAACACTACTTAAAACTTTTAAAGCAAACATAAAAATTGATAAGTTTAAACTAGCACTGTTGATAACTGAAAACTAAATCAACTGTGGTTGTTTTGCTTTAATTAAGTTTTTAAAACAAGAGTCAAAGTCAAGTATGTAACACAATAGTTTACCAAATGTTAGCTATAATCAATATTCTTTTATAATAATGTAAAAAAAGCTTTATTTTCATATTATTTGGTTAACACTAAAACTATACAGGACACTCTTCTTATATCTAAAGACAAAGGTACATAATATAAGTTTTGATTTCTTTTCTAGTTTTGAAACGATTTAGAATGTTTAATAAATTTTTCAAACACTATTTAAAATGAAGCCAACTACTTACTTTGATTTTTTTTAACATAAACTGAATTCGGTTAATGTTTTGTGAAGAAATCATAAAAGTACAGAATGTTTTACTAAAGCAGCTAAGAATATTTTCAAAATCAAGCTTAAGCTAGGATAACATGTAAAAGTGTAAATTAATAAAAGCAAATAACAAGTTTATATTGTGTTTAGATGTACAATTTCAGATGTAAATATCAATATTAGTATGTATTAAAACACTTTTATTAAACTATATTTAGTGTATATGTTAATTAATGGATACTTTTTTTAATGTCATTAGTAGTTAAACTGGTATATGTTTTTATCAGTAATGTAAAGATAATTGAACCATTTGATGTTAATTAAATAAAATAATTAAAATATGTGTAATTTAGTTTAGTATTAAAACTAAAAACAAAATTTAAACTGAAATATTGAACGAACTTTCAAGAGATGTTTTTTAGAATGATGTGGTTAGATATACAATAGAAATCCAAAAAGTAATTATAGTTTTAGTAAAAAATAGTGTTAAATTTTAAGATCAAATATTAAGAGAACTCAATTATAAAAGTTTACAACTCAATTTAACATTTTATTTTTGCATTAAACGCTTTAAATTGTTTTTAACCGCTTTTATTTTTACCTAGTCAGCACAATTATTTTAGTTTTATCCGCAAATTTATTTAGCCTACTAATTTTATACATACCAATTAACTAGTATATGAGTGTAAACTTGGATAAAACAGCAGTTTCTAGTTTTATTGCTAAGCCTATTTGTTTTAAACATCTTTACTAAAGTTAGATTATAAATTCCGGTTGGGCGACGTATGACTTTTACAAAAACTTTTCATGTGGCAAAGATTTTTTTCGTTAAAGTATTTCGTGTGCTTTTATTAATTTTGAGCTTTAGATAATGAAAACACTTAGACATGTACTTAACGTTTAATTTTTATTACACACTGGCACTTATTTTACTGTTTGTCCGTTACAAACTTGCTTTTAATGAGTTTCTACAAGTTTTGTGTTAAAATAAACAAAATTAAGTGACCTGTGGCTTTTTTTAACAATCCACTATGCGAAAGATTTCTTCTAATAGTTTCCCTACCCGCAAAGTATTGCCTATCACTGTTATAATTTTTTTTTGAACATCAGCAAGCTAAATCATAGTATTATAATATATTATGAATGTTATGAAGGTAGTAAGTACAAAGGTTATGTTACAGGTAGATTTACACTAATTGTGTGTTAGCTTAAAGAAAAAATTAATATAATACATACAAACTAGTCAAATAAATTATAAAAAAACTATATAGTAAAACTCCTTAAATACTAAATTTTATAACCTTGCAAGGTCATACTTAGGTATACAACCACACTTAAAACCATAGTTAGTTATAATCTAAACTACACTAATATTAATATTATGTAGTACTTAGAACTACTCTAAATAAAACTAGACATCATAATGATTTTACATATTGTATTCAAGAACAGTTTCAAACACTAATAACTATTAAGGACCATGTAAAAATAAAACACTTTATGCTCATAATTTACTTTGAGTGTTATTGTTTTTACACTAAGAATTTTAAAGTTGAAATAAGTGATAACTGCTTAAATTATAAAATTAATTTCTTAATGAAGAAACATTAAAAAAATTGTACACAACCAAATCAAATAATATAAATGTGTATTTTGAAATAACATGCTTCCTGCAGCAGGCTGTAGCTAAAATGACCCAGACCACTATCTATTACTGGTTTATATAGATTTTTTTCACTTATATTCAACATTCAACATTAAATCAAGAATTTGACTGTTTATATTCTCCTTACCTTAGAGGTATTGGTTGACTTGCTGGAAATAAAGTTTTTTTTATGCAAGAATGGACAAGTTTTTAAGGTTCACTGAGCACATAACATTAATAATTCAGAATTACACAAATAACAACTAAGAAAAACTAAATTCAACATCAACTTTAAAATTTAAAAAATCTTAAACTTTTCAATAGGTATTGTACAAGAAATAAATTACCATATAGTTTCGAGCTAAGTTTATGTCAATAAATTATAATGTTTAGCATAAGGAAGCAAGGTGATTAAATTTGATTATTCCTTTCATCAACGACTTTGGTCGTTTTAAAATTCAAAGTTTTTAGTGAGTTAATTAATACTACAAAGAAGTCCAACATTTAATTTTAGAACATATAACATAAACTCTTGCCTAAAATCTATAGTTGTATACTGTAAGCTGCTTTATTATGAATAAAAATATATATAATTTTTGACATGTAGTCAGTTTTGTAGAAAATTTCCGAAATTTTTATTGTGGTATTTGAATTTTAAATAAACCTTTAGAAATTCTTCTTTCGCTTAAATATTTGATAAACAAACCTTAAATTTTCTGGATATGTTCCGTTTAATAGTTAAAAAGTCTTATTGTATGAATTAAAATATTTATTTAGGTTTGTTAAGCATAAATAAATTAAAATTAACATTTTTACACAACATGAAAAAACTATACAATAGAATTGTTTATTATTAGAATTAAACTAAGAAAATTTAATAAATTTATTACTTTCCAAGGTCATACTTAGGTACACAACAAAACTAAAACCCGTTTCAAATTAAACCTAATTTGTACTAATACTAACATTGAATACTACTTAGGGCTACTCTATATAAAACTAGGCATGACAATGAATTTACATATTGTATAAAGAACAGTTTCAAACACTAACAACTATTAAGGACGATGTAAAAATAAAACACTTTATGCTTATAATTTACTTTGAGTGTTTTATTTTTACTTTGAGAATTTTAAAGTTGAAATGAGTAATAACTCCTTAAATTATAAAATTAATTTCTTAAAGAAGTAACATTAAAAAATAATCGTTCACAACAAAATTAAACATATAAAATGTCTATTTTGGAATAACATGCTTCCTGCGGTAGGCTGTGGCTAAAATGACCCAGACCACTATCTATTACTGGTTTATATAGGATTTTTTTCACTTATATTAAACATTAAGCATTAAACCAGGAGTTTTACTATATATATTCTACTTACCTTAGAGGTAGTGGTTGTCTTGCTAGAAATGAATTTTTTTTATGCAAGAATGGACAAGTTTTTATGGTTTACTGAGCAAATAACATTTATAATTCAGAATTACACAAATAACAACTAAGACAAACTAAATTCAAAAACTACTTTGAAATTTAAAATTTTTTAAACTTTTTAATAGGTATTTTACAAGAAATAGTTTACCATATAGTTTTGAGCTAAGTTTATGTCAATAAATTATAATGTTTAGCATAAGGAATCGCAAATAAAGGTAATTGAATTTGATTATTCCTTTTATCAACAACTTTATTCGTTTTAAAATTCAAAGTTTAAGAGCTACAAAGTTAAATTGATTTTATTGATATAGGCAATTTTGTCAAAAGTTTCTGTGAGTAAAAATTGGACCATTTTGTTTAAGTCAGTATTTAAACTAAGAATAATTTACTAATTACTTTTATTTCTTAAGAAGGTTTATAAAAACTTATCTTAAATAAATTACAAGGGTTTCAAGAGATATGTTGTGTTTAAGAATGATTTTCTTTACCTAATATAAATTATAATATAAAAGTTCAAATACTTTAAGAATTTTCAATTATAAAATTTAGCAGCTGTAAGTGTTTACTTTAGATATACTCTTGGTTGTGAGAAAAAATATTTTTGTCTATTTAAAAAGCAAAAATAAAAAATTAAATCTAAACCTCGAGTTAAAACATCAAGTTTATTTTAGTAATCAATAAGTTTTTTTTTGTAATAAAAACTGGAACGGAATAATAGAAACGAACGTTTTAATTAAGAACGAAATAATGAAAACTAACTAATTAAATAACAGTAAAAATTAACGAAAATAATAAAAGTTGTTGTGAATTTAGACTGCAGTTTTTCAGTCATTTTTATACTAATGTAATTAAAAGTTTTTTAAAATTTTATTTTTAATAATAAACATTTTCTTTATTTGCAATAAATACATTTGATATATATTATATACTTACATAAGTAAGATTTTTTTACTAATAAAACTTAAAGCCCTGATCAGACAGTCCTGTACATTACTTTTTTTTATGGTAACCTACAATATGGTGTATGTTGAATCTGAACTAATGCTTCTGGAAGAGCAAAAACAAAAGCTCTCATTGTTATTTATGTCTACAACTACATGTTTATGTGGTACTCTGTCTTCTTCGAGTAACTTAGTAATGTATATATTACCTTGTATGCAGGAAAACATTGAAATTGAACATAAGTCCAATTTTAGCATATGGCCCAAGAACCCCCTTATTGCCTCCTCCCACCACATGGCCTCTTTGCAGCTCATGACCCACTTTTTAAACTTGATTTAGGAAATTAAAACCAAAGTTAACCCTTAAATTTGAGTAACAACATATAATCTTAGTCAATTCAGATAAAGTTTTGGTTGTAGATAGTTGTGACATTTGATAAATATGTTAATACAAAATAATTTAATTTGTTGTCAAGTATATTTAAAGTAGTATTAATTTTATTTAAGTTAAATGAGACAAGAAAGTTTGCTATTTGATAAAAGTGGAAGAAATCATAAAACTCTGATGAAATTTGTAAAAAGCCTGTTGGGATTAACTTGTCCCTAAAATCTAGAATAGTGTTCAACTATACTGGAACAATTATAATTTATAATAAATATTTAACCCAAAATAAATTTTTGTTATGAACGCTTAGAATGTGTAAAGTTATATCTTAGCTTTAAGACAAACATAAAATAATAAAATATAATAGTATGATCACATATAGTTTTTATTTTAATTTTTACATTATTGTACAGTACATAGTTAAATAACACATGAACCAACAATCATGATGGACACTTGATTTAAAGTCACAACACCATACCATCCAGACATGGTTAGTTTTATTTGTACTGCTTAATTGCAACCTGTTTGATACAATTTTTGATATGCATCAAACTAATATACAAAGTTTTTCTAATTACAAATCATCTTGATCATGTGTTTATAATTATATAACTTTCATCAGATCATCCCCCACCAGTGCTGCAGTAGGAAAAGTTCATTTCCACCACTTGTTTCAAGGTTTGTTATTACATAAGTTCTCACTTTGTTTTATATGATTTGTAATTTAATTGTAATATAAATTATATATTAATCTTAACTAACTTAATTATAATATAAATCTTAACTGTAATTGGTAATTTAAAATAGTTTTAACATTTCTTTTGATAGAGTTTTATTTTTTATAATTTAATAATACTTTAATTTCTAAAGCATCTGAATAGTTTACAATGTGAGTGATTATTAAAAAAAAAAATTGTGTTTTAAAGATTTCTTATTATTATTAATTTTGCTATATAGTTTGTGTGATTAAGAGATAAACTATATTTGATCGTTTTAAATAATTTTTACACCAAATAGTGAAATAATTTTACTTATATCCCTTAGGTCGAAGCTAAATTAAATCCCAATACACTTTGTGTAATTTAAAACAAGCCTAGTCTATTTTGTGAGCTAAAATTGTTTCTGAAAGTTTTTTGACAGACAAATGTTTGTAAAGGGCAGATATAATTTTTTTATTTTCTTAAATTTTGATCGACAAAATTTTCTAAATTTTGCAAGAAACATTTCTTAAAAGTTTAATTTAAGGTAATTACCTCAGAAAACTTAAGAGGAGGTAGATTTTAAGTGAATTGTAGTGAAGATTTAAAGAGGTCTTTTTTATCCCTTTTTAGCTTCTCACAGGGTTGGCACATTACATGGAAACCTGATAAAAATAGGAGTTAGACAATTAAGGCAAAACAAATTTTGGAATAACCTGGAATTTGAAAAAATTATAAAAAAAACCTGTAATTTTTAACAATTTTATCATGTTCAGTAGTAAAATGTCGATTTGATACAAAAATTTATTACATAGATAAAAATTTTTTGCAATCACTGAAAATTTTTACTGAAAAAAAAAGATATTAAGTAGGTTTACGGTATCTTTCTTATGGTTTTATACTATTTAACACAGTTTTCTCACTTAAAGCTCAATTAAAACTAAGAAATGTGTACTTTTAACAACCTGTAAGAAGTTAGGAAAACCTGGAAAATTGGAAAAAAAAAAGAGTGGCAACCCTGCCTTCACGAGGAACCTATTGTAGTCTCGGACTTGACCTGATTTTTTAAAATTTGTAAAAAGCAAATTGTAAATAAATTGTAACTAAACAAAAAAGTGGTTAACCCCCTATGCCCTTTAAAGCCCACCAACAATTTATCTTCTATTTTAAAAACTCTGTGCTAGAGACCTTAGATATTCAAGAAATGTTTTTTGAACAATGTATAAAAGATTCAATCAAAAATATATTAAGAATTAATAGGGTTAACAATGAAAAGTTTAATTTTTTTTTGTAAATATATAACTTAAGATACTAAAGGTTTTTTAGTTCAACTATTAAAGTTCTCTACATCTAAAAACAACTTGATGTTGAACATTAGGATTGAAAACATAGTAAAAAATTTGAAGACAAGTTTCCAAAGTTCAGTATGTTTTTTTAACAAAACAATAATCAAATAAAAAAAACAAACACTTACACTTAAGGGCATTTATGATCTAAATTTTTTTAAATGTGTCACAATTTTATTTTTTTAATTTATATTAGTTAGTTACAAAGAAAGATTTTACAATAAAATATTTTGAGTTGGATAAAACACTTAATATTTAAAAATAATATATTTGGATATGGTGGATAGGCTAAACTATATTAATAATCGTTGGTACATGGTGATACTGTACTACTTTATCAGACTATAATTACTTATTTATATAGATTAAGTTTTCTTAAAAGGACATAACATAATAGTATGCTCCATAGTCCAAAGCTAAACTGTTGCAGCCAGATGATTAATTATAAAAAAAGCTGTACTAAATTGTTGTGCTAAATAGATCTATTTTATTCTTAGTTATTAGTGAAAAAAAAAAGTTTTTTGTATAGTTTTCTAAAATTAGTAGCATAGCTAATTAATAATCTAAGGTTTTATTTAAAATTAAACAAAAACTTTTTACTAAATAGTTGGAAATAAATTACTTAATATGACATCATAGGTGAGAAATCCCAATCACCGAAGATGATGTCCTCAATTGATGAAAGAAACCAGCTCCTGGAATAAGAAACTTCCGGTTGCGGTTACCAGAAACTTTTAGCAACTTTCCAAAGAAAAGGTGTCAAGGTCCGAAGTGCCCCAAGGTTAGTTTAAAAGAATAATAAGTAATTTTTAATCAAAACAATCACTTAATTTTGATTTAGTATTTGTTTGCAAAAGGTTTATTGTTTATTGTTTAATTTTTTTGTTTTTAATTGAGTATTTATATATAAAAGTACTTTGTTGCAGTAAAATCTCTTCAAATTCTGTATTTTAATAAACACCCAGCAAATTAGTTATATATAACAGATTAAAGTTTATTTTATAATAGGTACATCATAATAAAGAAACATAAAACCAAGAGTTTAAAATAGAATTGTAATATGGCCTAAAAGTTTTTTTACCAACAAATTGTTAATGTATTATCTTGCAATTTAAATTAATCTTGTTTTTTATTTTGTTTTTATTAGAATTAGTTTCCAAGACATTAATCAGCGTTGCCAAAAAAAACTCTTAAAACCTGGAAATTGACTATGCAGGCAAAAATAAAACTGGAATTTGAGAAATTTTTAGAAAAACCTAGAACTTTAAACAAGTTACATTTAAAATAATAAATCTGGACTAAATACGAAAAATCTATCATACACAAATACTTTTTCTTATTTTGGATATTTTTTTAAGTATAAAACTTACACAATAGTATCTTTTTATACTTTTGTTCCATTTAAGAGCTTAAATTTAATTTTATACTAAAGGTTGACTCAAAAATTTGTACTTTCAAACACTTGTAAAACTCTTCAATAAACGATTGGCAACCCTGAGTAATAGTTTATTTTTTCCTGTAAAAAAAAGTTTAAGAAACTTTAGTAACTTAATAGTTTTACTTTTGAAATAATTTTGCTTTTTATCATTGTTTTCATCAACCCTGAGTAATAGTTTTTTTCCTGTAGAAAAAAAGTTTAAGAACTTTAAGTAATATTTAAAATAATTTTGCTTATGACTATAGTTTTTTGTAGCTTTTATAATGGTAAAAGGTTGAACTTAAAACTTTGGTATGGATAAAACTTAATTTTAAGTGAAACGTTTTGCTCGTTATTGTAGTTTATGTAAACATTTTGTAAAGATAAATAACTTGTTATAAAATCGCTTAGTAACTTTTTCATTTTATAGTAGCCAAAGACTAAGATAGTTTAAAGCTTGTTGAAAATATAGTTTAATTGTAAGTGTTGACACTTTTCGGTCTTGATTTATTTTCTAAGAAAATTAGTTGCTTTTAATTAAATTCAATATTACCACTAGTATCTTCCATTATTCTATGTTTATTTTTTAGTAGTGTTTTGAAATTGATAGTCCTATTTGATGAAACTTCATTTTACAATGATTTTTGTAAATTTTCCAAAATGTAGTATTTTAAATTGTATTGTAGTAAAACCTATATTTTGAAAAATTTTGTTTGTATTAATTATAACTTCGACCAGTTGTAGTTTAAAAATATTTAAAAAAAAAAATAAGACACGATTTAAAATAATTTCTCCAATTTTTATATACTGTTATTTGTTATGCATAGTTATTTATTACTTATCTGTTTGTACTTTTTTAAATTTCATAACATTATAAGTATTGTAACCAACGTATTAAACAGGAACTGATGACAATGAAAATCAGCAGACGAAGGGTGATGGATGCTTCTTCAATTTTTATTGTTGTTTTTTTTAATGGTTTTGTGAATAAAATTACATCTTACTGCAAATAGACATTTCTTTGTTTAAATGATGAAACTTAATTCTTCGTTTTGAAGGTTTATTTATAAAAAAAAACTAAAGTTACTAAAAGTAATGTAAAAGTAAAAGCAATTTAATTAAATCAAGAAGTTTAAAGTAGGTTGAAAGTTTCCTTATGTCATAAGTAGTGTCTACCTTGTTTGTTTACATTTTTTTAACAATAAGGTCTTCGTTTCTTACAAAAAATTAAATGTTTCTTCGGCTTATATAAGTTTGTTAGGTTTCTCATGTAAAGCTCAAAAAATAAGGCTGTTTAACTTGAGCTTTTTTTCTGTTTAATTCACATTTAGATGCTTATCTACTTAAGTTTTAAGCAAGTGAAAGCTTATTTATATAAGTGTAATTAAAATGTTTTTTGATAAGTGTAGTTGATTTTAAAAACTGTTTCGTTGTCCGGGCTTGTTACACTAAAGAAGGTGGTATACCTAGTTGTTTTGTAGAATTAAATCAAGTAAACATCATTTTACTAAAATTCAGGACTTGGTTTGGTATAATTCATTGGCAAGTTTTTCTTTAAGTATTTGCTCGCGTGCCGTACTTTCTAGAAGAGCGTTCTTGCTAAAATGTACGCAGTTTGCTGAATCCCAAAGTATGCTTCTTGTTAAATATTAAAACTGATCTGTTTTTTTTTTATAAATACAAGTTTTCATATCAATCTACAAAATTGGCTGTACACTGTCTAGCAAGTAACGCAATTTTTAGGTCTTTCTTCTGTCTATGTACAGCAAAACAAGTTATAAATTAATTTGACCGTCTCTACGTCGAATTCATTTTGAACAAACTACTTTTACTCGACCCTATTCCATTAAAAAAATTATATTTTTGAAAATAAGTAAGACTTTATCGTCTGAATTTTATGGCTAATAGAATTGTAGAGTTATTTACACTTGCAACCTTATTTAGAATAATGCAAAGTAAAAGAAAGTTGGGCTTATAAACATTTTTACGGATGTCTTTTGATTACCATTCAACTAGCAAGTATCTAATTAGTTTACTATGTACATACACACAAACATTTAAAAAGTAGTAAATTTAAATTTTCTCAACTAGGGTGTAAGCTGAGTTATACAATTGGCTTTTCAAAGTATAAGTCTTTCATTTGTTTTTGAATAAAAGTCAATTTATTTTTGTTTAGTTGTCGCTAGCGCATTTAAAATAAAACCTTTTAATCTTGTTTTGTCAAAATTTATTTTATAAGTTTATAAAGAGTAATTATAATTAAAGTATAGAAAAGTAACACTTTTGAAAAATTTATGAGCTTAAAAACTCGTTTATACTTTTGAGTTTACAAATGTCTTGAATAGTTTTAATTGCTATATATTTCAAATCTCTTAAGTATGTGTAAAAACTTATAAGTATAAGAAATAAAAAACATGAGCTTCTATAGTTTTAAATTACTGATAATAACTAGAAACATTTTGCTACCAAATTTGTTAAAAACAATGAATTTCTCTGATGCTTTATTGATATTATAAAAAACGTAGTATTGGTATAGTCTCAGTGTACAAAAAAGTTTATAGATTTTAAGGATTCGGCAACTTAGACCTGTACTAACTTGTTTGTAATCTTCAGTTTATTAGCTGTGAAAATGGTCTTTGTTTCGTTTTTAACGACAAATAATTAAAAATCATCATTTAAACTTCTAAATTATGCATGACATAGAATGTAAAGTTTTTTTTTTCACAATTGATATCGAAGCTTTCAAGACATTTTTTTTCGGTTTACACAAATATATATCAATGCTTTTAAAAGCCTTGGACAATTGCAACAGCAAGTAAAAAGTTCGAAATTGTGTATATAAAAACTAACGAGAAATTAAAATTTTGAAACTATACAGAAAATGACTAATCTAATGAGAAAACGGTTTAATAATAATAGCCTTTTAAAACCTAAGTTTTTAATAGACAACATAAAAACTTTCATAATAACTTGATACATTTCGCTACCAAATTTGTTAAAAACAATGAATTTCTCTGATGCTTTATTGATATTATAAAAAACGCTTACAAACGTAGTCTTGGTATAGTCTCAGTGTACAAAAAAGGTTTTAAGGACTTAGCAACTTATACCTGTACTAATTTGTTTGTAATCTTCAGTTTATTAGCTGTGAAAATGGTCTATGTTTCGTTTTTAACGACAAATAATTAAAAATCATCATTTAAACTTCTAAATTATGCATGACATAGAATGTAAAGTTTTTTTTTTTCACAATTGATATCGAAGCTTTCAAGACATTTTTTTTCGGTTTACACAAATATATATCAATGCTTTTAAAAGCCTTGGACAATTGCAACAGCAAGTAAAAAGTTCGAAATTGTGTATATAGAAACTTACGAGAAATTAAAATTTTGAAAGTATACAGAAAATGACTAATCTAATGAGAAAACGGTTTAATAATAATAGCCTTTCAAAACCTAAGTTTTTAATAGACAACATAAAAACTTTCTTAATGTACTGTAATTCTTATAACGAAATTGACATTGCATTCATACTTACATTACTGACAGATTTAGACTGATATTTTCCTTAAAACAATTTGAAACAACGTGATACATGATTTAAGCTGTAACATACATAACTGTTTTCAAAACATCATTTAAATGTGTCGGCAACACAAACACTATAAACTTTTGATGAAATACAATTTCATCTGCAAATAGTTGGTTATTCTGGGTTGAGTTGCAAAGTAGACTATTCTTTTGTAACTATGTGATACTTACCAACAACAATGTTATTCAACTAACTAAGCTATTATCATAAAATATGAGTCTTTATAAGTTTGGTTATATACGCTTGATTTAAATTAACTAACACTTTATTTTTTCATCAAATAATCATTTGCGCTACATTAAAATTGTAAGCGAACTAAAGTTGTTAATATATTGTTTTGTCAAACAGAACCATTATGTTATGTATATAATTACGTATATTCTAATAGAAATCTTTTAAAACATTCAGATTATTTAAAATCATTATTAATTGTTTTTAAAAACTTTAACTTACACAAACCACTCGATTGTTAAATAATGCAAATGATCTACATTTTGTCGGACAGTAAACGAAATTTTATTGATAACTGCACATAAGTAGTTTAAAACTATTTATCTTGAAGTAGATCAGTTTAATGAAGTATTAACTGTTATTTTTAGATAAAAAACAGTTAAGTTTAAAACAGTCCTGCATTGACATCTATGTGTTTTTAAAAGTATCAATTAAAGTGTTATATAGTAACATAAGTTAAAAGGTATCATTTTTAGCTAATCTTTGAAAAAATTTAACCAGTCTTTTATTATTTCATTCAAAAACAAGTTAATGCCTGTTATAAACACTTGAAATATAAACATTTCTTTTATATGTCGAGTTTTTATGAAACTGCAACATTCTAAAACATTTACACTAACGTAAGCTTTGAAAAAGTGTTATTTTAATGTTGAAGTTTTGGAAAGTTCATACTTAGAAAGACAACTTATTTTAAGATATCAACTGCTTTAGAACAAAGCAGTAGCAGATGCTATACATGCTTTCTCATATTTAGCGATAGTATTTATTTCAACTGTTAATTAATATGCTGAACTTTAGCATCCAAAACAACATGTATTTTACAAAAGTTAGAGTAAATCTTAATTAAATCAAACCTTAAAAGTTTTTTTCAAAATTTTTAGCGAAAAAATCTTAAGTATTTCTTAAACTAATTTGTAATATGACTTATAAGGAGTTTTGTATGACTAAAACTAAGAAAAACAAAAATAGTTAGAATCAAGTTATCATAAGACTGTTACATTAATAACTAATATTTTTTCGGATCAATTATTAAACAGTTACGCAAAACTAGTTGAAATTGTCAATAAGATTTTTTTTACTGAAAACAAACATTTTAAACAAAAAAAAGAAAAGTTTACACGAAAACCTCCAGCATTTTCTTTTAAACTTTATAAGATTACATGTTTTATTTATTCGTATGGCTATTTTAATTATTGGTGTAAAATTATTAAAGTTGAGACTTTACTTTCACTCTGTGCGGTATGTTAAGTAAAATATGTTTGAAGCCGTTAGAATAAAAAGAATCATACAAAAAATTAAGATCTAAAAGCTATAAGAAAAATAAAAAAATTATAGCTATAAATTCAGTTTAAACAAAACTTTTATCCGCTAGGTGGCGCAACAGAGTCCCTAGGTTTGTCTGAGGTTGCACAGATTTGGTTTAAGAAAAAAATAATGATTAAAAAGGTTTACTGTTTTTTTCACCGCACGATGTCGCTGTTTGGGCCACCACGTCCCCGCCTCCACCCCAAAGGTTTAGCCCGGCTTAATACTGAGCCAAATTTTTTTTTTCACTTAAACTTTCATCTTACGTAATTTACTCTTTCAAATGCATTTTAACATTTTTCTATCTCTTTCGTTACTATGCTAACAATACATCAAGCTTTATATTTACAAACTTTGTAAGATTCGAATGGTTAAGAGCTGTAAAGAAGGGAGAGTCAAGTAGATACACAAACATTATACAACATATATAATAAAATAACTAAATACAACTACAAAGCATATAAATAATGCTTATTTCAGACCGTTCACAGTTTGCAAAGAAGGTGAAGAGAATAGGTATCCAAACAATGTGGTAACACTGTGGTACAGAGCTCCTCAGTTGCTGTTAGGTTAGATTATTACATTATACAAACTTATATTATTTTTTAGCTATTTTTTGTACTATTAATCATATCATGTCCACTTTGTTTACTTTATTTATTATTTTGTAATGTTTTTTTGTATTGTATATAAACTTTTAATATGTGTTTTAGTAACTACAATTACAGCTAATATGAAAATAAATAAGACAAACTTAGTTATAATTTTACTACATATCTCTACCAAGATTTAATTTATAGTCCCTTACATGTTATAATTAAAAAAAAAATGTGCGGTACTTTTTAGGCAAACTATTTTGATTTATATAGTATATACAGTAATAAATTACTAAGATTATTGAAAAAAATTATATTGAGGTCTTTTGTAATGAAAATTAAGTTATTAGTACTTAAGTTGAGTAAAGATTAATTAGTAAATTTATTTATAACTGCTCTTATGACTATGCATTAAGTTAGGTTTGATAAAGTGCTGTTTTTTAACATTTATAAACATACATAAAAATATGTGAATTTGTAAGGTGAAAAGTTTGAAGTCCTTTGTGTAACTTATATAATATTTGCAAACCTTATTGTTTTCTTAGGATGAATCGATCTTATTTTCTTATAACATTATTTCCTATTATTTTATTAATAAATAATTGTGAAACTTCGTTTATTTTTAGTTTTTTTAATTTGCTTAATTTTATTTGTATTTTTGTTTTTTTTTTCCATTTGAGCTTCAAGGCAAATGATTATGCAAAACAAATTTAAAAAATTTAGTTTTAATAACTACTTGATATAAGTATTAATTTAGATTCATTCTATTGTGAAACATAGTGAGTTTTTAATAGTACAGGAAAATAATATTTTTTCAATTAATAGTTTTTCGCTTATAAATAAGCATAATCTTAAAACTAACTAAGAAATAAGTTACTAGCTTCTTTAATTTGTTTTAAATTCATAATACTTAAAAACTTACTATTTCTTCAGCTACTTTTTGCTATTATCGAAAATGTTGAAATTTTTCTCATATTATCATTAAATGTTATTTAAACTCATTTAATGTACAGTTCCAAATGTAGCAAACAAAGCCTAATAAGTTTGTTATATTAAATATCTTGCTTTTGAATACAAAAGTAATCTGAGATACTGTTGTAATAACAATAAATTTAAAATAAATTCTATTGTTTCTTATATTACAGTTAGTTCAACTTTTATAGTTTAATGTTGAGTTAACTTTTTTTTATCACATAGTAATTTATGTTAGTTTTTTTAAACTACCCCAACTAACTTATGTTTTGGATTTTTGTTTTCTTGTGCTTAATTAAATGCATATTTAAAATTTAGCAGCTTTATAAGAAATGAACTAATAATAGTATAATTTAAAAAACAATTAAATTTATTTACTGTTTTATTTAATGCTTCCTTTTTTTTTCATCAGTTCTGATTTATAAAGAATAACGGCTTCATATTTTTAAACACAGCTAACTAAGTATTTTGATTACTAGATAATTGAGAATATTTTTTTCCATGTAAATATGTATAGGAGTTTCCTCAACTTTGTGATTATTTACTAGTTGTGATTTGTTTATTTTCATGCTAAATAAATATTAAATGCTGCCACTTTTTTTTTATTATATATATAATACTATACTATATTATTTAGTTCAACAACATCACCAAATATACAAATTTTAATTTTTTGGTAAATAAAAATCTCAATAAAAAAGTTTAACTTTTTACATAAACTCAAAGTTCTCTACTCTGTACTTTTATTAAAAACAACTAAATTAAAACTAAGTTAAAAGTATCTTGTTATTTTATTTTATAGTGTTGATTATTTTTATTTTTTAAACTTTAGTTAGTACATAAAAGCTGAATGCTAAGTTAAATTTTACTTTTAAACAAACTTAAAATTAAAAGATATGTCTTAGATCTATAAGTTTGTTTTAATCACCTTGTATTAAATCTCGATAGTAGTTTTGTTATTTTTAGAAGTCTTGAATTAAATATTGCTCAAAAATTACTAATATTAAAGTATAATTAGTTTTTACCTTTAAGACCTGGTTTCAGCAGTTAAAGGTTGATAGTTTTGTTTGTAAACTGATTATATAGACAATTTTGAATCCTGTTAATTACTAAACAGTTATAACTGTATAATTTTAATTTAGCTAGTTTCTATTAGTCCAAAAGTTTTTTAAAAATTGAAAAGACTTACAACAAAAAAAACCTTTCTACAGTCAAAAAGAATAAAAATATATAGTTTTTTTCTATATCCTACAAAAAAACTTCAATATATTTTGAAAAAAAAAAAAATATTTTTGAAACTTACTAAAATTAAGTACATAACTTTTTAACATAAAAGTAATCAGGCAAAATATATACAAGCTTGAAGTGTAAGTTGAATATTTAAAGCCTTCCCTTATTATCTTTATATAGGATTGGAGATAACTGGCATAATTTATATATTTAAACAGATTCGTGCTGGTCTTATTTAAACTATATAAAGTTTGAAATTAAACAATACAAGTGCAATACTATATAAAAAATTTATCATTTATATACTAGATTAGGTTTTTATTTAAAAAAAAGTGAATTGATTTTGCTGAGTATTAATCCAAGAATATTTTTTTGCAATTTTATAGCGCAATTTGTGTACACAACATTTTTCAACAAAAAATTGTAAAAAATTTAATACTTTTGAAGTTTGTAATGACGGAACGGTTGTTTAAAAAAAGAAATGTTTTATCAAAAAAAAACAAAAATAAGAAATTTCTTAAGGAACAGAAAATGCAACTTGAGTTTTGAAGCTTTAATTTGGAGCTGATATAAACCAGCTTAAAATTTATAAACCGGGGAAAAGTTGATGAATGAGAACAGTATGCGTTCTCAGTGCTAAATGGTGTCATAGCCTTAGAAGATTTAAAAAATAATGTGTATTAGAAAAGTTGTAATTTATTATTGTGTTTATACCAACATTATAGGTTATTTATTTAGAATAGTGTGTTTTTGTATATTTTTTGCAAATAAATTATTTTCAGTTGTTTAGAAGAAGTTTATATTTAAATGAATTCTATAACCAAACGTTAGTAGTTTTCCAATTATCTTATAGGTAATATTGAATTATTAGGAGAGTTAAAAGTCCTTTTCTAATGTAACTTAAACTGAAAATTAAAAAATAGTAATAAATCTAGAAAAGAAAACTAAATTGTGCTTTTTCCTTATCAAGTAAAAACGCAAAAAACTTTATAAAAGCTATAGTTTGGAATATATCTTTTTATGTTGAGCAAAGCATTATTAAATTGTTGAAATTAAACAAGTTAAAAATTTCTGAAGTACCGAACATATTAATAGCGTTGCTAGAACACTTAAGAAAGGCTGTCTAAAATACAATAGGAACAAGAACTATTTACATCTTAAGTTATTAGTTAAGTTTCAATTTCAAAAAAGTAAAAACTTTCTATAAAAAAATGAATAAAAAGTAATTTTTCTTTCTACACTGACTTGAATGCATGCTTGGGGTATTTTAGACTGATGTAAAACAGAACACATCTTACAATAAGTTTAAGGTATACTATAAGTTTCAAATAAGTTTTTGTTTTGTTAAAGTAATATCTAATTTTGATAAAATATGTGTATGCATGAGTTTTGTTATAGCTTTTAACTTTGACATCAACTTATATTTTTAGCTAATGTTTGTATGTTAGTTTTAAAATTTTAACTTTGTAACATTTTGTTTTACCACAAAGTTGTTTTAAGTAATAATAAACTTAATGTATTTTCTCTTGACTGTGTTAGAAATTAAACTTTCAATTTTTTTAAAGAATCAGTTGACATTATATCAAAAGTCTTATATTTTTTTTACGACCAAAAATTTTCAAAAGCTTGGATTTGGAGTAAAAAAAAACGTTTTGGTTATCGAGTCATTAATAAAAATAACAAGTTTTCGTCATAAATTAAAAGATAACTTAATTTAATGTTTGACGTATCAAACATTAAAGCATATGTTTGAATAAATAAAATAAATTGAATTAATTTGTATACAGTGCATTATACCATCTCTACATTCTTTTTAAATTATGTACTTGTACATTCTGGTTTATATTATACAATCCTGCCAGAAAAAGTCTTTTGGTAATATCAAAATATGTTCTCTTATTATGTACTTTGGTTAGTTCATATTTATACCATATTATCTTAATATGGCTTTTTCTTGCGATAAAATTGGTTATGTTATTAGCTTTAGAAGATTAAATAATTTATAAACACTACTTAAAACTTTTAAAGCAAACATAAAAATTGATAAGTTTAAACTAGCACTGTTGATAACTGAAAACTAAATCAACTGTGGTTGTTTTGCGCTAATTAAGTTTTTAAAACAAGAGTCAAAGTCAAGTATGCAACAAAATAGTTTACCAAATGTTAGCTATAATTAATATTCTTTTATAATAATGTAAAAAAAGCTTTATTTTCATATTATTTGGTTAACACTAAAACTATACAGGACACTCTTCTTATATCTAAAGACAAAGGTACATAATATAAGTTTTGATTTCTTTTCTAGTTTTGAAACGATTTAAAATGTTTAATAAATTTTTCAAACACTATTTAAAATGAAGCCAACTACTTACTTTGATTTTTTTTAACATAAACTGAATTCGGTTAATGTTTTGTGAAGAAATCATAAAAGTACAAAGTGTTTTACTAAAGCGGCTAAGAACATTTTTAAAAACAAGCTTAAGCTAGGATAACATGTTAAAGTGTAAATTAATAAAAGCAAATAACAAGTTTATATTGTGTTTAGATGTACAATTTCAGATGTAAATATCAATATTAGTATGTATTAAAACACTTTTATTAAACTATATTTAGTGTATATGTTAATTATTGGATACTTTTTTTAATGTCATTAGTAATTAAACTGCTATATGTTTTTATCAGTAATGTAAAGATAATTGAACCATTTGGTGTTAATTAAATAAAATAATTAAAATATATGTAATTTAGTTTAGTATTAAAACTAAAAACAAAACTTAAACTGAAATATTGAACGAACTTTCAAGAGATGTTTTTTAGAATGATGTGGTTAGATATACAATAGAAATCCAAAAAGTAATTATAGTTTTAGTAAAAAATAGTGTTAAATTTTAAGATCAAATATTAAGAGAACTCAATTGTAAAAGTTTACAACTCAATTTAACATTTTATTTCTGCATTAAACGCTTTAAATTGTTTTTAAATGCTTTTATTTTTACCTAGTCAGCACAATTATTTTAGTTTTATCCGCAAATTTATTTACCCTACTAATTTTATACATACCAATAAACTAGTATATGAGTGTAAACTTGGATAAAACAGCAGTTTCTAGTTTTATTGCTAAGCCTATTTGTTTTAAACATCTTTACTAAAGTTAGATTGTAAATTCCGGTTGGGCGACGTATGGCTTTTACAAAAACTTTTCATGTGGCAAAGATCTTTTATCGTTAAAGTATCTCGTGTGCTTTTATTAATTTTGAGCTTTAGATAACGAAAACACTTAGTTATGTACTTTTCGTTTAATTTTTATTACACACTGGCACTTATTTTACTGTTTGTCCGTTACAAACTTGCTTTTAATGAGTTTCTACAAGTTTTGTATTAAAATATACAAAATTAAGTAACCTGTAGCTTTTTTTAAAAATCCAATATGCGAAAGATTTCTTCTAATAGTTTCCCTACCCGCAAAGTATTGCCTATCACTGTTATAATTTTTTTTTTGAACATCAGCAAGCTAAATCATACTATTATAATATATTATAAATATTATAAAGGTAGTAAGTACAAAGGTTATGTTACATGTAGATTTACACTAATTGTGTGTTAGCTTAAAGAAAAAATTAATATAATACATACAAACTAGTCAAATAAATTATAAAAAAACTGTATAATAAAACTCCTTAAATACTAAATTTTATAACCTTGCAAGGTCATACTTAGGTATACAACCACACTTAAAACCATAGTTAGTTATAATCTAAACTACACTAATATTAATATTATGTAGTACTTAGAACTACTCTAAATAAAACTAGACATCATAATGATTTTACATATTGTATTCAAGAACAGTTTCAAACACTAATAACTATTAAGGACCATGTAAAAATAAGACACTTTATGCTCATAATTTACTTTGAGTGTTATTGTTTTTACACTAAGAATTTTAAAGTTGAAATAAGTGATAACTGCTTAAATTATAAAATTAATTTCTTAATGAAGAAACATTAAAAATATTGTACACAACCAAATCAAATAATATAAATGTGTATTTTGAAATAACATGCTTCCTGCAGCAGGCTGTAGCTAAAATGACCCAGACCACTATCTATTACTGGTTTATATAGATTTTTTTCACTTATATTCAACATTCAACATTAAATCAAGAATTTGACTGTTTATATTCTCCTTACCTTAGAGGTATTGGTTGACTTGCTGGAAATAAAGTTTTTTTTTATGCAAGAATGGACAAGTTTTTAAGGTTCACTGAGCACATAACATTAATAATTCAGAATTACACAAATAACAACTAAGAAAAACTAAATTCAACATCAACTTTAAAATTTAAAAAATCTTAAACTTTTCAATAGGTATTGTACAAGAAATAAATTACCATATAGTTTCGAGCTAAGTTTATGTCAATAAATTATAATGTTTAGCATAAGGAAGCAAGGTGATTAAATTTGATTATTCCTTTCATCAACGACTTTGGTCGTTTTAAAATTCAAAGTTTTTAGTGAGTTAATTAATACTACAAAGAAGTCCAACATTTAATTTTAGAACATATAACATAAACTCTTGCCTAAAATCTATAGTTGTATACTGTAAGCTGCTTTATTATGAATAAAAATATATATAATTTTTGACATGTAGTCAGTTTTGTAGAAAATTTCCGAAATTTTTATTGTGGTATTTGAATTTTAAATAAACCTTTAGAAATTCTTCTTTCGCTTAAATATTTGATAAACAAACCTTAAATTTTCTGGATATGTTCCGTTTAATAGTTAAAAAGTCTTATTATATGAATTAAAATATTTATTTAGATTTGTTAAGCATAAATAAATTAAAATTAACATTTTTACACAACATGAAAAAACTATACAATAGAATTGTTTATTATTAGAATTAAACTAAGAAAATTTAATAAATTTATTACTTTCCAAGGTCATACTTAGGTACACAACTACACTAAAACCCGTTTCAAATTAAACCTAATTTGTACTAATACTAACATTGAATACTACTTAGGGCTACTCTATATAAAACTAGGCATGACAATGAATTTACATATTGTATAAAGAACAGTTTCAAACACTAACAACTATTAAGGACGATGTAAAAATAAAACACTTTATGCTTATAATTTACTTTGAGTGTTTTATTTTTACTTTGAGAATTTTAAAGTTGAAATGAGTAATAACTCCTTAAATTATAAAATTAATTTCTTAAAGAAGTAACATTAAAAAATAATCGTTCACAACAAAATTAAACATATAAAATGTCTATTTTGGAATAACATGCTTCCTGCGGTAGGCTGTGGCTAAAATGACCCAGACCACTATCTATTACTGGTTTATATAGGATTTTTTTCACTTATATTAAACATTAAGCATTAAACCAGGAGTTTTACTATATATATTCTACTTACCTTAGAGGTAGTGGTTGTCTTGCTAGAAATGAATTTTTTTTATGCAAGAATGGACAAGTTTTTATGGTTTACTGAGCAAATAACATTTATAATTCAGAATTACACAAATAACAACTAAGACAAACTAAATTCAAAAACTACTTTGAAATTTAAAATTTTTTAAACTTTTTAATAGGTATTTTACAAGAAATAGTTTACCATATAGTTTTGAGCTAAGTTTATGTCAATAAATTATAATGTTTAGCATAAGGAATCGCAAATAAAGGTAATTGAATTTGATTATTCCTTTTATCAACAACTTTATTCGTTTTAAAATTCAAAGTTTAAGAGCTACAAAGTTAAATTGATTTTATTGATATAGGCAATTTTGTCAAAAGTTTCTGTGAGTAAAAATTGGACCACAATTTCTCAACTTTATTTATAAATTTAAAACTCGCAATACTGAAACAAACTTTTTTTCTTTATTTATATTAAAAAAATATTCAAAATCTATTTCTGTAACCCCAAATGACAATACTAAAAAAACTTCTTTTAAATCTTATATTGCTTTATGCGGAAACATCTTCTGAATAACATTTGAATTAATGAACATTTTTTAAAACTACACATAAAATGACTAAATTTTTAAGTGAAAAACCAAGTGTATCTGCTGTAAAATATAAAATTAGAAATAAAACTTTTTGAAATATTAAAGTTTTTGCAAATCTAAATTTTATTTTTGCATTTAGACTTTGACCGAACATTATTTTGCATAATAAAGTCTTGAAATAATAAATATAATTTTATTAGCATAAATATTTATATTTAAAAGAAACTTGATTTAAAAATTGATTTAAAATAGCTTCATAACACAAACATAAACTTACTAAGTTTATTTCGAAATTTTATTTGATAAATACAAATGCAACTTACCAACATTTATATTTTATAATTTAGAACCTGATTGTCAATCTAAGTTTTTTTGTGTTAAAAAATCAAACTTTTTTTGTATCTTTATAAACACAAATAGCAAAGAGCTACTAGCATTTTTTTTTTCTTGTTTAGTATTATAAAATATTTAAAAAGTTTAGTAGAATTAAAAACTTTGAGTATAATCCTTAAAGCTACAATAAAAATAAAGGTTTTTTGTTAGTAAATCTTTACTTACAAAAAACTGCAGACACCTAAATTTTAACTATAATTATCATCATTATTATTTACTAAAAATGAAAATAATTTAAGCTTTAAGTTTTTAGAAGTTTGAAATAAAATAATGAGCTTTTTGATAAAACATTATTTAATGAATATTTTTTATATCAAACGTTTATATAAATTGAACCAATGTTAAGTGCATTTTGATTTTTTACATACCAAACTATATAAGATACTTTTACAAATTTATATACAACACTCGGTTATAACAAAGCTTATATTTTAATTTCATTGTAAAATATGTACTGGTTTATACCAGTTCAAAATTTATACTATCATATTTTAATCATATAACAAAAAAATTCTTCAATTTATTTCTATTTTATTATAATATCAAATTTTTGTAACTCTTTATTTTTAAACACACTTTAAATGAAAAAAAGTTAAATGTTTCAAAGGAAATAAAAAAAACTTTAATTGGTTTTATTTTGTAACATTTATTTTTGCAGTTTTAGTTCAAATACTTAATTTTTTTGATAATTACTTAAACTTTTTGACTAAAACTTAAAATGACAACATAATATTTTATATCTTTTTGTTAAGCTTAACATGTTAAAAAAACTTTTATTTATAACACCTTAATAGTATTATCATTTATCTTATGTTATGAGCATTGAAAAACTTTTTATGTATTACATATGTTTGTCTTTTTTATTTATTTCATGAATATTTTTCTAGTTTTACGCTCTTGAAGAGATTATAGAAGTAAAATGTTGTATTTTAAGAATTATTTTCTTTATCCTATTAGAAATTGTAATATAAAAGTTCAAATACCTTAAGAACTTTTAATTATAAAATTTAGCAGCTGTAAATGTTTAGTTTAGATATGATCTTGGTTGTAAGAATATATCTTTTTGTCTATTTAAAAAGCAAAAATAAAAATTTAAATTTAAAGCTTGAGTTAAAACATTAAGTTTGTTTTAGTCTTTAATAAGTAGTTTTAGTCATTAATAAGTTTTTTTTGTAATAAAAAATGGAAAGGAATAAAACAAACGAACGTTTCAATTTAGAACGAAATAATGAAAACAAGTTATTCAAATAACAGTAAAAATTAACGAAAATAGTTTTAAAATTGTTGTGGATTAGACTGAAGTTTTTCAGTCATTTTTATACTAATATAATTAAAAGTTTTATAAAATTTTATTTTTAATAATAAACATTTTCTTTATTTGCAATAAATACCTCTAAAATACTTACATAAGTAAGGTTTTTTGACTAATAAAACTTCACAGCCCTGATCAGATAGTCCTGTACATTACTTTTTTTTATGGTAACCTACAGTATGATGTATGTTGAATCTGAACTAATGCTTCTGGAAAAGCAAAAACAAAAGCTCACATTGTTATTCATGTCTACAATTACATTTTTATGTGTTACCCTGTCTATTTAATTTTGAGTAGTTTAGTAATGTATATTTTACCCAGAATACAGGAAAACATTGAATTTGAACAAATGTCCAATTTCAATGTTTGGCCCAAGAACCCCCTTATTGCCTCCTCCCACCACATGGCCTCTTTGCAGCTCATGACCCACTTTTTAAACTTGATTTAGGAAATTAAAACCAAAGTTAACCCTTAAATTTGAGTAACAACATAGAATTTTAGTCAATTCAGATAAAGTTTTGGTTGTAGATAGTTGTGACATTTGATAAATATATTAATACAAAATAATTTAATTTGTTGTCAAGTATACTTTAAGTAGTATTAATTGTATTTAAGTTAAATGACACAAGAAAGTTTGCTAATAGATAAAACTGGAAGAAATCATAAAACTCTGATGAAATTTGTAAAAAGCCTGTTGGGATTAACTTGTCCCTAAAATCTAGAATAGTGTTCAACAATACTGGACTAATTATAATTTATAGTAAATATTTAACCCAAAATACATTTTTTGTTATGAACGCTTAGAATGTATTAAGTTATATCTTAGCTTTAAGACAAACATAAAATAATGAAATATAATAATATGATCACATATAATTTTATTTTTTATTTTTACACATTATTGTACAGTACATAGTTAAATTATTTATGATTCAACAATCATGATGAACACTTGATTTAAAACCACAACACCATACCATCCAGACATGGTTAGTTTTATTTGTACTGCTTAATTGCAACTTGATAGATAGATTGATTTGTATCAAACTAATTTACAATTTTTTATTTATTTATAAATCATCTTGATCATGTTTTTATAATGTTATAACTTTCATCAGAACATCCCCCACCAGTGCTGCAGTAGGAAAAGTTCATTTCCACCATCTTTTTCAAGGTTTGTTATTCATAAGTTCTCACTTTGTTTTATATGATTTGTAATTTAATTGATCTTAACTGTAATTGGTAATTTAAAATAGTTTTAACATTTCTTTTGATTGAGTTTTATTTTTTATAATTTAATAATACTTTAATTTCTAAAGCATTTGAATAGTTTACAATGTGAGTGATTACTAAAAAAAAATTGTTTTTTAAAGATTTCTTATTATTATTATTTATTTTGCTATATAGTTTGTGTGATTAAGAGATAGACTATATTTGATCGTTTTAAATAATTTTTACACCAAATAGTGAAATAATTTTACTTATATCCCTTAGGTCGAAGCTAAATTAAATCCCAATACATTTTGTGTAATTTAAAACAAGCCTAGTCTATTTTGTGAGCTAAAATTGTTTCTGAAAGTTTTTTGACAGACAAATGTTTGTAAAGGGCAGATATAATTTTTTTATTTTCTTAAATTTTGATCGACAAAATTTTCTAAATTTTGCAAGAAACATTTCTTAAAAGTTTAATTTAAGGTAATTACCTCAGAAAACTTAAGAGGAGGTAGATTTTAAGTGAATTGTAGTGAAGATTTAAGGAGGTCTTTTTTATCCCTTTTTAGCTTCTCACAGGGTTGGCACATTAAAACTCATCAATTAAAACTAAGAAATGTGTACTTTTAACAACCTGTAAGAAGTTAGGAAAACCTGGAAAATTGAAAAAAAAAAGAGTGGCAACCCTGCCTTCACGAGGAACCTATTGTAGTCTCGGACTTGACCTGATTTTTTAAAATTTGTAAAAAGCAAATTGTAAATAAATTGTAACTAAACAAAAAAGTGGTTAACCCCCCTATGCCCTTTAAAGCCCACCAACAATTTATCTTCTATTTTAAAAATACAGTGCTAGAGACCTTAGATATTCAAGAAATGTTTCTTGAACAATGTATAAAAGATTCAATCAAAAATATATTAAGAATTAATAGGGTTAACAATGAAAAGTTTAATTTTTTTTTGTAATTATATAACTTAAGATACTAAAGGTTTTTTAGTTCAATTATTAAAGTTCTCTACATCTAAAAACAACTTGATGTTGAACATTAGGATTGAAAACATAGTAAAAAATTTGAAGACAAGTTTCCAAAGTTCAGTATGTTTTTTTAACAAAACAATAATCAAATAAAAAAAACTAACACTTATACATAAGGGCGTTTATGATCTAAATTTTTTTTAATGTGTCACAATTTTATTTTTTTAATTTATATTAGTTAGTTACAAGGAAAGATTTTACAATAAAATATTTTGAGTTGGGTAAAACACTTAATATTTAAAAATAATATATTTGGATATGGTGGGTAGGCTAAACTATATTAATAATCGTTGGTACATGGTGATACTGCACTACTTTATCAGACTATAATTACTTATTTAAATAGATTAGGTTTTCTTAAAAGGACATAACATAATAGTATGCTCCATAGTCCAAAGCTAAACTGTTGCAGCCAGATGATTAATTATAAAAAAAGCTGTATTTAATTACTGTGCTAAATAGATCTATTTTATTCTTAGTTATTAGTGAAAAAAAAAGGTTTTTTGTATAGTTTTCTAAAATTAGTAGCATAGCTAATTAATAATCTAAGGTTTTATTTAAAAATTGAACAAAAACTTTTTACTAAATAGTTGGAAATGAAATTACTTAATATGACATCATAGGTGAGAAATCCCAACCACTGAAGCTGATGTCCTCAATTGATGAAAGAAACCAGCTCCTGGAATAAGAAACTTCCGGTTGCGGTTACCAGGAACTTTTAGCAACTTTCCATAGAAAAGGTGTTGAGGTCCGAAGTGCCCCAAGGCTACCAAAGTTAGTATAAAAGAATAAAAAGTAATTTTTAATCATAACAATCACTTAATTTTGATTTAGTATTTGTTTGCAAAAGGTTTATTGTTTATTGTTTAATTTTTTTTTTTGATTGAGTATTTATATATAAAAGTACTTTGTTGCAGTAAAATCTCTTCAAATTCTGTATTTTAATAAACACCCAGCAAATTAGTTATATTTAACAGGTTGAAATTTATTTTGTAATAGGTACATCATAATTAAAAAAAATAAAACCAAGAGTTTAAAATAGAATTGTAATATGGCCTAAACGTTTTTTTACCAACAAATTGTTAATGTATTATCTTGCAAGTTAAATTAATCTTGTTTTTTATTTTGTTTTTATTAGAATTAGTTTCCAAGACATTAATTAGCGTTGCCAAAAAAACTCTTAAAACCTGGAATTTGACTATCCAGGCAAATATAAAACTGGAATTTGAGAAATTTTTAGAAAAACCTAGAACTTTAAACAAGTTTACATTTAAAATAATAAATCTGGACTAAATACAAAAAATCTATCATACACAAATACTTTTTCTTATTTTGGATATTTTTTTAAGTATAAAACACACACAATAGTATCTTTTTATACTTTTGTTCCATTTAAGAGCTTAAATTTAATTTTATACTAAAGGTTGACTCAAAAATTTGTACTTTCAAACACTTGTAAAACTCTTCAATAAACGATTGGCAACCCTGAGTAATAGTTTATTTTTTCCTGTAAAAAAAAGTTTAAGAAACTTTAGTAATTTAATAGTTTTACTTTTGAAATAATTTTGCTTTTTATCATTGTTTTCATCAACTTTGAGTAATAGTTTTTTTCCTGTAGAAAAAAAGTTTAAGAACTTTAAGTAATTTAATAGTTTTACTTATGAAATGATTTTGCTTATGACTATAGTTTTTTGTAGCTTTTATAATGGTAAAAGGTTGAACTTAAAACTTTGGTATAGATAAAACTTAATTTTAAGTTGAAACGTTTTGCTCGTTGTTGTAGTTTATGTAAACATTTTGTAAATTAAATAACTTGTTATAAAATCGCTTAGTAACTTTTTCATTTTATAGTAGCCAAAGACTAAGATAGTTTAAAGCTTGTTGAAATATAGTTTAACTTTAAGTGTTGACACTTTTCGGTCTTGATTTATTTTCTAAGAAAATTAGTTGCTTTTAATTAAATTCAATATTACCACTAGTATCTTCCATTATTCTATGTTTATTTTTTAATAGTGTTTTAAAATTGATAGTCTTATTTGATGAAACTTTATTTTACAATGATTTTTGTAAATTTTTCAAAAAGTTGTATTTAAAATTGTTTAGTAGTAAAACCTATACTTTGAAAAATTTTGTTTCTATTAATTATAACTTCGACCAGTTGTAATTTAAAAATATTTTTAAAAAAATTAAGACACAATTTAAAATAATTTTTCTATACAGTTATTTGTTATGCATAGTTATTTATTACATATTTGTTTATACTTTTTTAAATTTCATAACATAAAAAGTATTATAACCAACGTATTAAACAGGAACTGATGACAATGAAATTCAGCAGACGAAGGGTGATGGATGCTTCTTCAATTTTTATTGTTGTTTTTTTTAATGGTTTTGTGAATAAAATTACATCTTACTGCAAATAGACATTTCTTTGTTTAAATGATGAAGTTTAATTCTTCGTTTTAAAGGTTTATTTATAAAAGAACCTAAAGTTACTAAAAGTAATGTAAAAGTAATTTAATTAAATTAAGAAGTTTAAAGTAGGTTGAAAGTTTCCTTATGTCATAAGTAGTGTCTACCTTGTTTGTTCACATTTTTTTAACAATAAGGTCTTCGTTTTTTACAAAAAATTAAATGTTTCTTCGGCTTATATAAGTTTGTTAGGTTTCTCATGTAAAGCTCAAAAAAGTAGGCTGTTTAACTTGAGCTTTTTTTCTGTTTAATTCACATTTAGATGCTTATCTACCTAAGTTTTCAGCAAGTGAAAGCTTATTAATAAACGTGTAATTAAAATGTTTTTTGATAAGTGTAGTTGATTTTAAAAACTGTTTCGTTGTCCGGGCTTGTTACACTAAAGAAGGTGGTATACCTAGTTGTTTTGTAGAATTAAATCAAGTAAACATCATTTTACTAAAATTCAGAACTTGGTTTGGTATAAGTCATTGGCAAGTTTTTCTTTAAGTATTTGCTCGCGTGCCGTACTTTCTAGAAGAGCGTTTTGACTAAAATGTACGCAGTTTGCTGAATCCCAAAGTACGCATCTTGTTAAATATTAAAGTTTACTTATGTCATAAGTAGTGTCTACCTTGTTTGTTCACATTTTTTTAACAATAAGGTCTTCGTTTTTTACAAAAAATTTAATGTTTCTTCGGCTTATATAAGTTTGTTAGGTTTCTCATGTAAAGCTCAAAAAAGTAGGCTGTTTAACTTGAGCTTTTTTTCTGTTTAATTCACATTTAGATGCTTATCTACCTAAGTTTTCAGCGAGTGAAAGCTTATTAATAAACGTGTAAATAAAAAAAAAAAAACGTGTATGTTTTTTTTTATAAATACAAGTTTTCATATCGGTCTACAAAATTGGCTGTACGCTGTCTAGCAAGTAACGCAATTTTTAGGTCTTTCTTCTGTCTATGTACAGCAAAACATGTTATAAATTAATTTGACCGTCTCTACGTCGAATTCATTTTTAACAAACGACTTTTACTCGACTTTATTCCATTAAAAAAATTATATTTTTGAAAATAAGTAAGACTTTATCGTCTGAATTTTATGGCTAATAGAACTGTAGAATTATTTACACATGCAAACTTATTAAGACTGATGCAAAGTAGAAGAAAGTTAGGCTTATAAACATTTTTACGGATGTCTTTTGATTACCATTCAACTAGCAAGTATCTAATTAGTTTACTATGTACATACACACAAACGCTCATTTAAAAAGTAGTAAATTAAATTTTCTTAACTAGGGTGTAAGCTGAGTTATAAAATTGGCTTTTCAAAATATGAGTCTTTCATTTGTTTTTGAATAAAAGTCAATTTATTTTTGTTTAGTTGTCGCTAGCGCATTTAAAATAAAACCTTTTAATCTTGTTTTGTCAAAATTTGTCTTATAAGTTTATAAAGTAGTAATTATAATTAAAGTATAGAAAAGTAATACTTTTGCAAAATTTATGAGCTTAAAAACCCGTTTATACTTTTGAGAATTTCTTGAATAATAGTAAAACAAATAGTTTAAATCTCTTGTATGTGTAAAACCTGTTAAATGTCAGAAATGAAAAACCTGAGCTTCTATAGTTTTAAATTACTGATAATAACTTGAAACATTTTGCTACCAAATTTGTTTAAAACAATGTACTTCCCTAATGCTTTATTGATATTATAAAAAACGCTTACAAACGTAGTCTTGGTATAGTCTCAGTGTACAAAAAAGGTTTTAAAGACTAAGCAACTTAGACCTGTACTAACTTTTTTGTAATCTTCAGTTTATTAGCTGTGAAAATGGTCTATGTTTCGTTTTTAACGACAAATAATTAAAAATCATCATTTGACCTCTTTATTTGTGCATGTCATAGAATGTACAATTTATTTTTATTTCACGATTTAATTCAAAGCTTTCAAAAATCTTTTTTTTTTATATATAAATATATATCAATGCTTTTTAAAGCCTTGGTCAATTGCAACAGTACGTAAAAAGTTCAAAATTGTGTATACACAAACTAACAAGAAATTAACACTTGAAACTATACGAAAATGGTTAATCAAATGAGAAAACGGTTTAATAAAAATAGCCTTTCTAAACCAAAGTTTTTAATAGACAACATAAAAACTTTCCTAATGTACTGAAATCACTGTAATTCTTAAAGATGAAATTGACATTGCATTAATAGTTGCATTATTGACGTATTTATACTGATATTTTCCTTAAAACATTTTGAAACAAAATAATACATGACTTAAGCTGTAACTTACATAACTGTTTGCACAAGATCATTTAAATGTGTCGGCAACACAAACACTATAAACTTTTGATGAAATACAATTTCATCTGCAAATAGTTGGTTATTCTGGGTTGAGTTGCAAAGTAGACTATTCTTTTGTAACTATGTGATACTTACCAACAACAATGTTATTCAAATAACTAAGCTATTTTCGTAAAGTATGAGTCTTTATAAGTTTGTTTATATACGCTTGATTTAAAATAACTAACACTTTATTCTTTCTTCAAACTATCATTTGCGCTTCATTAAAATTGTAAGCGAACTAAAATTGTTAATATATTGTTTTGTCAAACTGGACCATTATGTTATGTATATCATTACGTATATTCTAATAGAAATCTTTTAAAACATTCAGATTATTTTAAATCATTATGAATTGTTTTTAAAGTTTAAATTTACACAAACCACTCGATTGTTTAATAATGCAAATGATCTATATTTTGTCGGATAGTAAACGAAATTTTATTGATAACTGCACATTAAACTTTAAACAAGTTTACATTTAAAATAATAAATCTGGACTAAATACAAAAAATCTATCATACACAAATACTTTTTCTTATTTTGGATATTTTTTTAAGTATAAAACACACACAATAGTATCTTTTTATACTTTTGTTCCATTTAAGAGCTTAAATTTAATTTTATACTAAAGGTTGACTCAAAAATTTGTACTTTCAAACACTTGTAAAACTCTTCAATAAACGATTGGCAACCCTGAGTAATAGTTTATTTTTTCCTGTAAAAAAAAGTTTAAGAAACTTTAGTAATTTAATAGTTTTACTTTTGAAATAATTTTGCTTTTTATCATTGTTTTCATCAACTTTGAGTAATAGTTTTTTTCCTGTAGAAAAAAAGTTTAAGAACTTTAAGTAATTTAATAGTTTTACTTATGAAATGATTTTGCTTATGACTATAGTTTTTTGTAGCTTTTATAATGGTAAAAGGTTGAACTTAAAACTTTGGTATAGATAAAACTTAATTTTAAGTTGAAACGTTTTGCTCGTTGTTGTAGTTTATGTAAACATTTTGTAAATTAAATAACTTGTTATAAAATCGCTTAGTAACTTTTTCATTTTATAGTAGCCAAAGACTAAGATAGTTTAAAGCTTGTTGAAATATAGTTTAACTTTAAGTGTTGACACTTTTCGGTCTTGATTTATTTTCTAAGAAAATTAGTTGCTTTTAATTAAATTCAATATTACCACTAGTATCTTCCATTATTCTATGTTTATTTTTTAATAGTGTTTTAAAATTGATAGTCTTATTTGATGAAACTTTATTTTACAATGATTTTTGTAAATTTTTCAAAAAGTTGTATTTAAAATTGTTTAGTAGTAAAACCTATACTTTGAAAAATTTTGTTTCTATTAATTATAACTTCGACCAGTTGTAATTTAAAAATATTTTAAAAAAAATTAAGACACAATTTAAAATAATTTTTCTATACAGTTATTTGTTATGCATAGTTATTTATTACATATTTGTTTATACTTTTTTAAATTTCATAACATAAAAAGTATTATAACCAACGTATTAAACAGGAACTGATGACAATGAAAATCAGCAGACGAAGGGTGATGGATGCTTCTTCAATTTTTATTGTTGTTTTTTTTAATGGTTTTGTGAATAAAATTACATCTTACTGCAAATAGACATTTCTTTGTTTAAATGATGAAGTTTAATTCTTCGTTTTAAAGGTTTATTTATAAAAGAACCTAAAGTTACTAAAAGTAATGTAAAAGTAATTTAATTAAATTAAGAAGTTTAAAGTAGGTTGAAAGTTTCCTTATGTCATAAGTAGTGTCTACCTTGTTTGTTCACATTTTTTTAACAATAAGGTCTTCGTTTTTTACAAAAAATTAAATGTTTCTTCGGCTTATATAAGTTTGTTAGGTTTCTCATATAAAGCTCAAAAAAGAAGGCTGTTTAACTTGAGCTTTTTTTCTGTTTAATTCACATTTAGATGCTTATCTACCTAAGTTTTCAGCAAGTGAAAGCTTATTAATAAACGTGTAATTAAAATGTTTTTTGATAAGTGTAGTTGATTTTAAAAACTGTTTCGTTGTCCGGGCTTGTTACACTAAAGAAGGTGGTATACCTAGTTGTTTTGTAGAATTAAATCAAGTAAACATCATTTTACTAAAATTCAGAACTTGGTTTGGTATAAGTCATTGGCAAGTTTTTCTTTAAGTATTTGCTCGCGTGCCGTACTTTCTAGAAGAGAGTTTTGACTAAAATGTACGCAGTTTGCTGAATCCCAAAGTATGCTTCTTGTTAAATATTAAAACTGATCTGTTTTTTTTTTATAAATACAAGTTTTCATATCAATCTACAAAATTGGCTGTACACTGTCTAGCAAGTAACGCAATTTTTAGGTCTTTCTTCTGTCTATGTACAGCAAAACAAGTTATAAATTAATTTGACCGTCTCTACGTCGAATTCATTTTGAACAAACGACTTTTATTCGACCCTATTCCATTAAAAAAATTATATTTTTGAAAATAAGTAAGACTTTATCGTCTGAATTTTATGGCTAATAGAATTGTAGAGTTATTTACACTTGCAACCTTATTTAGAATAATGCAAAGTAAAAGAAAGTTGGGCTTATAAACATTTTTACGGATGTCTTTTGATTACCATTCAACTAGCAAGTATCTAATTAGTTTACTATGTACATACACACAAACATTTAAAAAGTAGTAAATTTAAATTTTCTCAACTAGGGTGTAAGCTGAGTTATACAATTGGCTTTTCAAAGTATAAGTCTTTCATTTGTTTTTGAATAAAAGTCAATTTATTTTTGTTTAGTTGTCGCTAGCGCATTTAAAATAAAACCTTTTAATCTTGTTTTGTCAAAATTTATTTTATAAGTTTATAAAGAGTAATTATAATTAAAGTATAGAAAAGTAACACTTTTGAAAAATTTATGAGCTTAAAAACTCGTTTATACTTTTGAGTTTACAAATGTCTTGAATAGTTTTAATTGCTATATATTTCAAATCTCTTAAGTATGTGTAAAAACTTATAAGTATAAGAAATAAAAAACATGAGCTTCTATAGTTTTAAATTACTGATAATAACTAGAAACATTTTGCTATCAAATTTGTTAAAAACAATGAATTTCTCTGATGCTTTATTGATATTATAAAAAACGTAGTATTGGTATAGTCTCAGTGTACAAAAAGTTTATAGATTTTAAGGATTCGGCAACTTAGACCTGTACTAACTTGTTTGTAATCTTCAGTTTATTAGCTGTGAAAATGGTCTTTGTTTCGTTTTTAACGACAAATAATTAAAAATCATCATTTAAACTTCTAAATTATGCATGACATAGAATGTAAAGTTTTTTTTTTTCACAATTGATATCGAAGCTTTCAAGACATTTTTTTTCGGTTTACACAAATATATATCAATGCTTTTAAAAGCCTTGGACAATTGCAACAGCAAGTAAAAAGTTCGAAATTGTGTATATAGAAACTAACGAGAAATTAAAATTTTGAAACTATACAGAAAATGACTAATCTAATGAGAAAACGGTTTAATAATAATAGCCTTTTAAAACCTAAGTTTTTAATAGACAACATAAAAACTTTCATAATAACTTGATACATTTCGCTACCAAATTTGTTAAAAACAATGAATTTCTCTGATGCTTTATTGATATTATAAAAAACGCTTACAAACGTAGTCTTGGTATAGTCTCAGTGTACAAAAAAGGTTTTAAGGACTTAGCAACTTATACCTGTACTAATTTGTTTGTAATCTTCAGTTTATTAGCTGTGAAAATGGTCTATGTTTCGTTTTTAACGACAAATAATTAAAAATCATCATTTAAACTTCTAAATTATGCATGACATAGAATGTAAAGTTTTTTTTTTTCACAATTGATATCGAAGCTTTCAAGACATTTTTTTTCGGTTTACACAAATATATATCAATGCTTTTAAAAGCCTTGGACAATTGCAACAGCAAGTAAAAAGTTCGAAATTGTGTATATAGAAACTTACGAGAAATTAAAATTTTGAAAGTATACAGAAAATGACTAATCTAATGAGAAAACGGTTTAATAATAATAGCCTTTCAAAACCTAAGTTTTTAATAGACAACATAAAAACTTTCTTAATGTACTGTAATTCTTATAACGAAATTGACATTGCATTCATACTTACATTACTGACAGATTTAGACTGATATTTTCCTTAAAACAATTTGAAACAACGTGATACATGATTTAAGCTGTAACATACATAACTGTTTTCAAAACATCATTTAAATGTGTCGGCAACACAAACACTATAAACTTTTGATGAAATACAATTTCATCTGCAAATAGTTGGTTATTCTGGGTTGATTTGCAAAGTAGACTATTCTTTTGTAACTATGTGATACTTACCAACAACAATGTTATTCAACTAACTAAGCTATTATCATAAAATATGAGTCTTTATAAGTTTGGTTATATACGCTTGATTTAAATTAACTAACACTTTATTTTTTCATCAAATAATCATTTGCGCTACATTAAAATTGTAAGCGAACTAAAGTTGTTAATATATTGTTTTGTCAAACAGAACCATTATGTTATGTATATAATTACGTATATTCTAATAGAAATCTTTTAAAACATTCAGATTATTTAAAATCATTATTAATTGTTTTTAAAAACTTTAACTTACACAAACCACTCGATTGTTAAATAATGCAAATGATCTACATTTTGTCGGACAGTAAACGAAATTTTATTGATAACTGCACATAAGTAGTTTAAAACTATTTATCTTGAAGTAGATCAGTTTAATGAAGTATTAACTGTTATTTTTAGATAAAAAACAGTTAAGTTTAAAACAGTCCTGCATTGACATCTATGTGTTTTTAAAAGTATCAATTAAAGTGTTATATAGTAACATAAGTTAAAAGGTATCATTTTTAGCTAATCTTTGAAAAAATTTAACCAGTCTTTTATTATTTCATTCAAAAACAAGTTAATGCCTGTTATAAACACTTGAAATATAAACATTTCTTTTATATGTCGAGTTTTTATGAAACTGCAACATTCTAAAACATTTACACTAACGTATGCTTTGAAAAAGTGTTATTTTAATGTTGAAGTTTTGGAAAGTTCATACTTAGAAAGACAACTTATTTTAAGATATCAACTGCTTTAGAACAAAGCAGTAGCAGATGCTATACATGCTTTCTCATATTTAGCGATAGTATTTATTTCAACTGTTAATTAATATGCTGAACTTTAGCATCCAAAACAACATGTATTTTACAAAAGTTAGAGTAAATCTTAATTAAATCAAACCTTAAAAGTTTTTTTCAAAATTTTTAGCGAAAAAATCTTAAGTATTTCTTAAACTAATTTGTAATATGACTTATAAGGAGTTTTGTATGACTAAAACTAAGAAAAACAAAAATAGTTAGAATCAAGTTATCATAAGACTGTTACATTAATAACTAATATTTTTTCGGATCAATTATTAAACAGTTACGCAAAACTAGTTGAAATTGTCAATAAGATTTTTTTTTACTGAAAACAAACATTTTAAACAAAAAAAAGAAAAGTTTACACGAAAACCTCCAGCATTTTCTTTTAAACTTTATAAGATTACATGTTTTATTTATTCGTATGGTGTAAAATTATTAAAGTTGAGACTTTACTTTCACTCTGTGCGGTATGTTAAGTAAAATATGTTTGAAGCCGTTAGAATAAAAAGAATCATACAAAAAATTAAGATCTAAAAGCTATAAGAAAAATAAAAAAATTATAGCTATAAATTCAGTTTAAACAAAACTTTTATCCGCTAGGTGGCGCAACAGAGTCCCTAGGTTTGTCTGAGGTTGCACAGATTTGGTTTAAGAAAAAAATAATGATTAAAAAGGTTTACTGTTTTTTTCACCGCACGATGTCGCTGTTTGGGCCACCACGTCCCCGCCTCCACCCCAAAGGTTTAGCCCGGCTTAATACTGAGCCAAATTTTTTTTTTCACTTAAACTTTCATCTTACGTAATTTACTCTTTCAAATGCATTTTAACATTTTTCTATCTCTTTCGTTACTATGCTAACAATACATCAAGCTTTATATTTACAAACTTTGTAAGATTCGAATGGTTAAGAGCTGTAAAGAAGGGAGAGTCAAGTAGATACACAAACATTATACAACATATATAATAAAATAACTAAATACAACTACAAAGCATATAAATAATGCTTATTTCAGACCGTTCACAGTTTGCAAAGAAGGTGAAGAGAATAGGTATCCAAACAATGTGGTAACACTGTGGTACAGAGCTCCTCAGTTGCTGTTAGGTTAGATTATTACATTATACAAACTTATATTATTTTTTAGCTATTTTTTGTACTATTAATCATATCATGTCCACTTTGTTTACTTTATTTATTATTTTGTAATGTTTTTTTGTATTGTATATAAACTTTTAATATGTGTTTTAGTAACTACAATTACAGCTAATATGAAAATAAATAAGACAAACTTAGTTATAATTTTACTACATATCTCTACCAAGATTTAATTTATAGTCCCTTACATGTTATAATTAAAAAAAAAATGTGCGGTACTTTTTAGGCAAACTATTTTGATTTATATAGTATATACAGTAATAAATTACTAAGATTATTGAAAAAAATTATATTGAGGTCTTTTGTAATGAAAATTAAGTTATTAGTACTTAAGTTGAGTAAAGATTAATTAGTAAATTTATTTATAACTGCTCTTATGACTATGCATTAAGTTAGGTTTGATAAAGTGCTGTTTTTTAACATTTATAAACATACATAAAAATATGTGAATTTGTAAGGTGAAAAGTTTGAAGTCCTTTGTGTAACTTATATAATATTTGCAAACCTTATTGTTTTCTTAGGATGAATCGATCTTATTTTCTTATAACATTATTTCCTATTATTTTATTAATAAATAATTGTGAAACTTCGTTTATTTTTAGTTTTTTTAATTTGCTTAATTTTATTTGTATTTTTGTTTTTTTTTTCCATTTGAGCTTCAAGGCAAATGATTATGCAAAACAAATTTAAAAAATTTAGTTTTAATAACTACTTGATATAAGTATTAATTTAGATTCATTCTATTGTGAAACATAGTGAGTTTTTAATAGTACAGGAAAATAATATTTTTTCAATTAATAGTTTTTCGCTTATAAATAAGCATAATCTTAAAACTAACTAAGAAATAAGTTACTAGCTTCTTTAATTTGTTTTAAATTCATAATACTTAAAAAATTACTATTTCTTCAGCTACTTTTTGCTATTATCGAAAATGTTGAAATTTTTCTCATATTATCATTAAATGTTATTTAAACTCATTTAATGTACAGTTCCAAATGTAGCAAACAAAGCCTAATAAGTTTGTTATATTAAATATCTTGCTTTTGAATACAAAAGTAATCTGAGATACTGTTGTAATAACAATAAATTTAAAATAAATTCTATTGTTTCTTATATTACAGTTAGTTCAACTTTTATAGTTTAATGTTGAGTTAACTTTTTTTTATCACATAGTAATTTATGTTAGTTTTTTTAAACTACCCCAACTAACTTATGTTTTGGATTTTTGTTTTCTTGTGCTTAATTAAATGCATATTTAAAATTTAGCAGCTTTATAAGAAATGAACTAATAATAGTATAATTTAAAAAACAATTAAATTTATTTACTGTTTTATTTAATGCTTCCTTTTTTTTTCATCAGTTCTGATTTATAAAGAATAACGGCTTCATATTTTTAAACACAGCTAACTAAGTATTTTGATTACTAGATAATTGAGAATATTTTTTTCCATGTAAATATGTATAGGAGTTTCCTCAACTTTGTGATTATTTACTAGTTGTGATTTGTTTATTTTCATGCTAAATAAATATTAAATGCTGCCACTTTTTTTTTATTATATATATAATACTATACTATATTATTTAGTTCAACAACATCACCAAATATACAAATTTTAATTTTTTGGTAAATAAAAATCTCAATAAAAAAGTTTAACTTTTTACATAAACTCAAAGTTCTCTACTCTGTACTTTTATTAAAAACAACTAAATTAAAACTAAGTTAAAAGTATCTTGTTATTTTATTTTATAGTGTTGATTATTTTTATTTTTTAAACTTTAGTTAGTACATAAAAGCTGAATGCTAAGTTAAATTTTACTTTTAAACAAACTTAAAATTAAAAGATATGTCTTAGATCTATAAGTTTGTTTTAATCACCTTGTATTAAATCTCGATAGTAGTTTTGTTATTTTTAGAAGTCTTGAATTAAATATTGCTCAAAAATTACTAATATTAAAGTATAATTAGTTTTTACCTTTAAGACCTGGTTTCAGCAGTTAAAGGTTGATAGTTTTGTTTGTAAACTGATTATATAGACAATTTTGAATCCTGTTAATTACTAAACAGTTATAACTGTATAATTTTAATTTAGCTAGTTTCTATTAGTCCAAAAGTTTTTTAAAAATTGAAAAGACTTACAACAAAAAAAACCTTTCTACAGTCAAAAAGAATAAAAATATATAGTTTTTTTCTATATCCTACAAAAAAACTTCAATATATTTTGAAAAAAAAAAAAATATTTTTGAAACTTACTAAAATTAAGTACATAACTTTTTAACATAAAAGTAATCAGGCAAAATATATACAAGCTTGAAGTGTAAGTTGAATATTTAAAGCCTTCCCTTATTATCTTTATATAGGATTGGAGATAACTGGCATAATTTATATATTTAAACAGATTCGTGCTGGTCTTATTTAAACTATATAAAGTTTGAAATTAAACAATACAAGTGCAATACTATATAAAAAATTTATCATTTATATACTAGATTAGGTTTTTATTTAAAAAAAAGTGAATTGATTTTGCTGAGTATTAATCCAAGAATATTTTTTTGCAATTTTATAGCGCAATTTGTGTACACAACATTTTTCAACAAAAAATTGTAAAAAATTTAATACTTTTGAAGTTTGTAATGACGGAACGGTTGTTTAAAAAAAGAAATGTTTTATCAAAAAAAAACAAAAATAAGAAATTTCTTAAGGAACAGAAAATGCAACTTGAGTTTTGAAGCTTTAATTTGGAGCTGATATAAACCAGCTTAAAATTTATAAACCGGGGAAAAGTTGATGAATGAGAACAGTATGCGTTCTCAGTGCTAAATGGTGTCATAGCCTTAGAAGATTTAAAAAATAATGTGTATTAGAAAAGTTGTAATTTATTATTGTGTTTATACCAACATTATAGGTTATTTATTTAGAATAGTGTGTTTTTGTATATTTTTTGCAAATAAATTATTTTCAGTTGTTTAGAAGAAGTTTATATTTAAATGAATTCTATAACCAAACGTTAGTAGTTTTCCAATTATCTTATAGGTAATATTGAATTATTAGGAGAGTTAAAAGTCCTTTTCTAATGTAACTTAAACTGAAAATTAAAAAATAGTAATAAATCTAGAAAAGAAAACTAAATTGTGCTTTTTCCTTATCAAGTAAAAACGCAAAAAACTTTATAAAAGCTATAGTTTGGAATATATCTTTTTATGTTGAGCAAAGCATTATTAAATTGTTGAAATTAAACAAGTTAAAAATTTCTGAAGTACCGAACATATTAATAGCGTTGCTAGAACACTTAAGAAAGGCTGTCTAAAATACAATAGGAACAAGAACTATTTACATCTTAAGTTATTAGTTAAGTTTCAATTTCAAAAAAGTAAAAACTTTCTATAAAAAAATGAATAAAAAGTAATTTTTCTTTCTACACTGACTTGAATGCATGCTTGGGGTATTTTAGACTGATGTAAAACAGAACACATCTTACAATAAGTTTAAGGTATACTATAAGTTTCAAATAAGTTTTTGTTTTGTTAAAGTAATATCTAATTTTGATAAAATATGTGTATGCATGAGTTTTGTTATAGCTTTTAACTTTGACATCAACTTATATTTTTAGCTAATGTTTGTATGTTAGTTTTAAAATTTTAACTTTGTAACATTTTGTTTTACCACAAAGTTGTTTTAAGTAATAATAAACTTAATGTATTTTCTCTTGACTGTGTTAGAAATTAAACTTTCAATTTTTTTAAAGAATCAGTTGACATTATATCAAAAGTCTTATATTTTTTTTACGACCAAAAATTTTCAAAAGCTTGGATTTGGAGTAAAAAAAAACGTTTTGGTTATCGAGTCATTAATAAAAATAACAAGTTTTCGTCATAAATTAAAAGATAACTTAATTTAATGTTTGACGTATCAAACATTAAAGCATATGTTTGAATAAATAAAATAAATTGAATTAATTTGTATACAGTGCATTATACCATCTCTACATTCTTTTTAAATTATGTACTTGTACATTCTGGTTTATATTATACAATCCTGCCAGAAAAAGTCTTTTGGTAATATCAAAATATGTTCTCTTATTATGTACTTTGGTTAGTTCATATTTATACCATATTATCTTAATATGGCTTTTTCTTGCGATAAAATTGGTTATGTTATTAGCTTTAGAAGATTAAATAATTTATAAACACTACTTAAAACTTTTAAAGCAAACATAAAAATTGATAAGTTTAAACTAGCACTGTTGATAACTGAAAACTAAATCAACTGTGGTTGTTTTGCGCTAATTAAGTTTTTAAAACAAGAGTCAAAGTCAAGTATGCAACAAAATAGTTTACCAAATGTTAGCTATAATTAATATTCTTTTATAATAATGTAAAAAAAGCTTTATTTTCATATTATTTGGTTAACACTAAAACTATACAGGACACTCTTCTTATATCTAAAGACAAAGGTACATAATATAAGTTTTGATTTCTTTTCTAGTTTTGAAACGATTTAAAATGTTTAATAAATTTTTCAAACACTATTTAAAATGAAGCCAACTACTTACTTTGATTTTTTTTAACATAAACTGAATTCGGTTAATGTTTTGTGAAGAAATCATAAAAGTACAAAGTGTTTTACTAAAGCGGCTAAGAACATTTTTAAAAACAAGCTTAAGCTAGGATAACATGTTAAAGTGTAAATTAATAAAAGCAAATAACAAGTTTATATTGTGTTTAGATGTACAATTTCAGATGTAAATATCAATATTAGTATGTATTAAAACACTTTTATTAAACTATATTTAGTGTATATGTTAATTATTGGATACTTTTTTTAATGTCATTAGTAATTAAACTGCTATATGTTTTTATCAGTAATGTAAAGATAATTGAACCATTTGGTGTTAATTAAATAAAATAATTAAAATATATGTAATTTAGTTTAGTATTAAAACTAAAAACAAAACTTAAACTGAAATATTGAACGAACTTTCAAGAGATGTTTTTTAGAATGATGTGGTTAGATATACAATAGAAATCCAAAAAGTAATTATAGTTTTAGTAAAAAATAGTGTTAAATTTTAAGATCAAATATTAAGAGAACTCAATTGTAAAAGTTTACAACTCAATTTAACATTTTATTTCTGCATTAAACGCTTTAAATTGTTTTTAAATGCTTTTATTTTTACCTAGTCAGCACAATTATTTTAGTTTTATCCGCAAATTTATTTACCCTACTAATTTTATACATACCAATAAACTAGTATATGAGTGTAAACTTGGATAAAACAGCAGTTTCTAGTTTTATTGCTAAGCCTATTTGTTTTAAACATCTTTACTAAAGTTAGATTGTAAATTCCGGTTGGGCGACGTATGGCTTTTACAAAAACTTTTCATGTGGCAAAGATCTTTTATCGTTAAAGTATCTCGTGTGCTTTTATTAATTTTGAGCTTTAGATAACGAAAACACTTAGTTATGTACTTTTCGTTTAATTTTTATTACACACTGGCACTTATTTTACTGTTTGTCCGTTACAAACTTGCTTTTAATGAGTTTCTACAAGTTTTGTATTAAAATATACAAAATTAAGTAACCTGTAGCTTTTTTTAAAAATCCAATATGCGAAAGATTTCTTCTAATAGTTTCCCTACCCGCAAAGTATTGCCTATCACTGTTATAATTTTTTTTTTGAACATCAGCAAGCTAAATCATACTATTATAATATATTATAAATATTATAAAGGTAGTAAGTACAAAGGTTATGTTACATGTAGATTTACACTAATTGTGTGTTAGCTTAAAGAAAAAATTAATATAATACATACAAACTAGTCAAATAAATTATAAAAAAACTGTATAATAAAACTCCTTAAATACTAAATTTTATAACCTTGCAAGGTCATACTTAGGTATACAACCACACTTAAAACCATAGTTAGTTATAATCTAAACTACACTAATATTAATATTATGTAGTACTTAGAACTACTCTAAATAAAACTAGACATCATAATGATTTTACATATTGTATTCAAGAACAGTTTCAAACACTAATAACTATTAAGGACCATGTAAAAATAAGACACTTTATGCTCATAATTTACTTTGAGTGTTATTGTTTTTACACTAAGAATTTTAAAGTTGAAATAAGTGATAACTGCTTAAATTATAAAATTAATTTCTTAATGAAGAAACATTAAAAATATTGTACACAACCAAATCAAATAATATAAATGTGTATTTTGAAATAACATGCTTCCTGCAGCAGGCTGTAGCTAAAATGACCCAGACCACTATCTATTACTGGTTTATATAGATTTTTTTCACTTATATTCAACATTCAACATTAAATCAAGAATTTGACTGTTTATATTCTCCTTACCTTAGAGGTATTGGTTGACTTGCTGGAAATAAAGTTTTTTTTTATGCAAGAATGGACAAGTTTTTAAGGTTCACTGAGCACATAACATTAATAATTCAGAATTACACAAATAACAACTAAGAAAAACTAAATTCAACATCAACTTTAAAATTTAAAAAATCTTAAACTTTTCAATAGGTATTGTACAAGAAATAAATTACCATATAGTTTCGAGCTAAGTTTATGTCAATAAATTATAATGTTTAGCATAAGGAAGCAAGGTGATTAAATTTGATTATTCCTTTCATCAACGACTTTGGTCGTTTTAAAATTCAAAGTTTTTAGTGAGTTAATTAATACTACAAAGAAGTCCAACATTTAATTTTAGAACATATAACATAAACTCTTGCCTAAAATCTATAGTTGTATACTGTAAGCTGCTTTATTATGAATAAAAATATATATAATTTTTGACATGTAGTCAGTTTTGTAGAAAATTTCCGAAATTTTTATTGTGGTATTTGAATTTTAAATAAACCTTTAGAAATTCTTCTTTCGCTTAAATATTTGATAAACAAACCTTAAATTTTCTGGATATGTTCCGTTTAATAGTTAAAAAGTCTTATTATATGAATTAAAATATTTATTTAGATTTGTTAAGCATAAATAAATTAAAATTAACATTTTTACACAACATGAAAAAACTATACAATAGAATTGTTTATTATTAGAATTAAACTAAGAAAATTTAATAAATTTATTACTTTCCAAGGTCATACTTAGGTACACAACTACACTAAAACCCGTTTCAAATTAAACCTAATTTGTACTAATACTAACATTGAATACTACTTAGGGCTACTCTATATAAAACTAGGCATGACAATGAATTTACATATTGTATAAAGAACAGTTTCAAACACTAACAACTATTAAGGACGATGTAAAAATAAAACACTTTATGCTTATAATTTACTTTGAGTGTTTTATTTTTACTTTGAGAATTTTAAAGTTGAAATGAGTAATAACTCCTTAAATTATAAAATTAATTTCTTAAAGAAGTAACATTAAAAAATAATCGTTCACAACAAAATTAAACATATAAAATGTCTATTTTGGAATAACATGCTTCCTGCGGTAGGCTGTGGCTAAAATGACCCAGACCACTATCTATTACTGGTTTATATAGGATTTTTTTCACTTATATTAAACATTAAGCATTAAACCAGGAGTTTTACTATATATATTCTACTTACCTTAGAGGTAGTGGTTGTCTTGCTAGAAATGAATTTTTTTTATGCAAGAATGGACAAGTTTTTATGGTTTACTGAGCAAATAACATTTATAATTCAGAATTACACAAATAACAACTAAGACAAACTAAATTCAAAAACTACTTTGAAATTTAAAATTTTTTAAACTTTTTAATAGGTATTTTACAAGAAATAGTTTACCATATAGTTTTGAGCTAAGTTTATGTCAATAAATTATAATGTTTAGCATAAGGAATCGCAAATAAAGGTAATTGAATTTGATTATTCCTTTTATCAACAACTTTATTCGTTTTAAAATTCAAAGTTTAAGAGCTACAAAGTTAAATTGATTTTATTGATATAGGCAATTTTGTCAAAAGTTTCTGTGAGTAAAAATTGGACCACAATTTCTCAACTTTATTTATAAATTTAAAACTCGCAATACTGAAACAAACTTTTTTTCTTTATTTATATTAAAAAAATATTCAAAATCTATTTCTGTAACCCCAAATGACAATACTAAAAAAACTTCTTTTAAATCTTATATTGCTTTATGCGGAAACATCTTCTGAATAACATTTGAATTAATGAACATTTTTTAAAACTACACATAAAATGACTAAATTTTTAAGTGAAAAACCAAGTGTATCTGCTGTAAAATATAAAATTAGAAATAAAACTTTTTGAAATATTAAAGTTTTTGCAAATCTAAATTTTATTTTTGCATTTAGACTTTGACCGAACATTATTTTGCATAATAAAGTCTTGAAATAATAAATATAATTTTATTAGCATAAATATTTATATTTAAAAGAAACTTGATTTAAAAATTGATTTAAAATAGCTTCATAACACAAACATAAACTTACTAAGTTTATTTCGAAATTTTATTTGATAAATACAAATGCAACTTACCAACATTTATATTTTATAATTTAGAACCTGATTGTCAATCTAAGTTTTTTTGTGTTAAAAAATCAAACTTTTTTTGTATCTTTATAAACACAAATAGCAAAGAGCTACTAGCATTTTTTTTTTCTTGTTTAGTATTATAAAATATTTAAAAAGTTTAGTAGAATTAAAAACTTTGAGTATAATCCTTAAAGCTACAATAAAAATAAAGGTTTTTTGTTAGTAAATCTTTACTTACAAAAAACTGCAGACACCTAAATTTTAACTATAATTATCATCATTATTATTTACTAAAAATGAAAATAATTTAAGCTTTAAGTTTTTAGAAGTTTGAAATAAAATAATGAGCTTTTTGATAAAACATTATTTAATGAATATTTTTTATATCAAACGTTTATATAAATTGAACCAATGTTAAGTGCATTTTGATTTTTTACATACCAAACTATATAAGATACTTTTACAAATTTATATACAACACTCGGTTATAACAAAGCTTATATTTTAATTTCATTGTAAAATATGTACTGGTTTATACCAGTTCAAAATTTATACTATCATATTTTAATCATATAACAAAAAAATTCTTCAATTTATTTCTATTTTATTATAATATCAAATTTTTGTAACTCTTTATTTTTAAACACACTTTAAATGAAAAAAAGTTAAATGTTTCAAAGGAAATAAAAAAAACTTTAATTGGTTTTATTTTGTAACATTTATTTTTGCAGTTTTAGTTCAAATACTTAATTTTTTTGATAATTACTTAAACTTTTTGACTAAAACTTAAAATGACAACATAATATTTTATATCTTTTTGTTAAGCTTAACATGTTAAAAAAACTTTTATTTATAACACCTTAATAGTATTATCATTTATCTTATGTTATGAGCATTGAAAAACTTTTTATGTATTACATATGTTTGTCTTTTTTATTTATTTCATGAATATTTTTCTAGTTTTACGCTCTTGAAGAGATTATAGAAGTAAAATGTTGTATTTTAAGAATTATTTTCTTTATCCTATTAGAAATTGTAATATAAAAGTTCAAATACCTTAAGAACTTTTAATTATAAAATTTAGCAGCTGTAAATGTTTAGTTTAGATATGATCTTGGTTGTAAGAATATATCTTTTTGTCTATTTAAAAAGCAAAAATAAAAATTTAAATTTAAAGCTTGAGTTAAAACATTAAGTTTGTTTTAGTCTTTAATAAGTAGTTTTAGTCATTAATAAGTTTTTTTTGTAATAAAAAATGGAAAGGAATAAAACAAACGAACGTTTCAATTTAGAACGAAATAATGAAAACAAGTTATTCAAATAACAGTAAAAATTAACGAAAATAGTTTTAAAATTGTTGTGGATTAGACTGAAGTTTTTCAGTCATTTTTATACTAATATAATTAAAAGTTTTATAAAATTTTATTTTTAATAATAAACATTTTCTTTATTTGCAATAAATACCTCTAAAATACTTACATAAGTAAGGTTTTTTGACTAATAAAACTTCACAGCCCTGATCAGATAGTCCTGTACATTACTTTTTTTTATGGTAACCTACAGTATGATGTATGTTGAATCTGAACTAATGCTTCTGGAAAAGCAAAAACAAAAGCTCACATTGTTATTCATGTCTACAATTACATTTTTATGTGTTACCCTGTCTATTTAATTTTGAGTAGTTTAGTAATGTATATTTTACCCAGAATACAGGAAAACATTGAATTTGAACAAATGTCCAATTTCAATGTTTGGCCCAAGAACCCCCTTATTGCCTCCTCCCACCACATGGCCTCTTTGCAGCTCATGACCCACTTTTTAAACTTGATTTAGGAAATTAAAACCAAAGTTAACCCTTAAATTTGAGTAACAACATAGAATTTTAGTCAATTCAGATAAAGTTTTGGTTGTAGATAGTTGTGACATTTGATAAATATATTAATACAAAATAATTTAATTTGTTGTCAAGTATACTTTAAGTAGTATTAATTGTATTTAAGTTAAATGACACAAGAAAGTTTGCTAATAGATAAAACTGGAAGAAATCATAAAACTCTGATGAAATTTGTAAAAAGCCTGTTGGGATTAACTTGTCCCTAAAATCTAGAATAGTGTTCAACAATACTGGACTAATTATAATTTATAGTAAATATTTAACCCAAAATACATTTTTTGTTATGAACGCTTAGAATGTATTAAGTTATATCTTAGCTTTAAGACAAACATAAAATAATGAAATATAATAATATGATCACATATAATTTTATTTTTTATTTTTACACATTATTGTACAGTACATAGTTAAATTATTTATGATTCAACAATCATGATGAACACTTGATTTAAAACCACAACACCATACCATCCAGACATGGTTAGTTTTATTTGTACTGCTTAATTGCAACTTGATAGATAGATTGATTTGTATCAAACTAATTTACAATTTTTTATTTATTTATAAATCATCTTGATCATGTTTTTATAATGTTATAACTTTCATCAGAACATCCCCCACCAGTGCTGCAGTAGGAAAAGTTCATTTCCACCATCTTTTTCAAGGTTTGTTATTCATAAGTTCTCACTTTGTTTTATATGATTTGTAATTTAATTGATCTTAACTGTAATTGGTAATTTAAAATAGTTTTAACATTTCTTTTGATTGAGTTTTATTTTTTATAATTTAATAATACTTTAATTTCTAAAGCATTTGAATAGTTTACAATGTGAGTGATTACTAAAAAAAAATTGTTTTTTAAAGATTTCTTATTATTATTATTTATTTTGCTATATAGTTTGTGTGATTAAGAGATAGACTATATTTGATCGTTTTAAATAATTTTTACACCAAATAGTGAAATAATTTTACTTATATCCCTTAGGTCGAAGCTAAATTAAATCCCAATACATTTTGTGTAATTTAAAACAAGCCTAGTCTATTTTGTGAGCTAAAATTGTTTCTGAAAGTTTTTTGACAGACAAATGTTTGTAAAGGGCAGATATAATTTTTTTATTTTCTTAAATTTTGATCGACAAAATTTTCTAAATTTTGCAAGAAACATTTCTTAAAAGTTTAATTTAAGGTAATTACCTCAGAAAACTTAAGAGGAGGTAGATTTTAAGTGAATTGTAGTGAAGATTTAAGGAGGTCTTTTTTATCCCTTTTTAGCTTCTCACAGGGTTGGCACATTAAAACTCATCAATTAAAACTAAGAAATGTGTACTTTTAACAACCTGTAAGAAGTTAGGAAAACCTGGAAAATTGAAAAAAAAAAGAGTGGCAACCCTGCCTTCACGAGGAACCTATTGTAGTCTCGGACTTGACCTGATTTTTTAAAATTTGTAAAAAGCAAATTGTAAATAAATTGTAACTAAACAAAAAAGTGGTTAACCCCCCTATGCCCTTTAAAGCCCACCAACAATTTATCTTCTATTTTAAAAATACAGTGCTAGAGACCTTAGATATTCAAGAAATGTTTCTTGAACAATGTATAAAAGATTCAATCAAAAATATATTAAGAATTAATAGGGTTAACAATGAAAAGTTTAATTTTTTTTTGTAATTATATAACTTAAGATACTAAAGGTTTTTTAGTTCAATTATTAAAGTTCTCTACATCTAAAAACAACTTGATGTTGAACATTAGGATTGAAAACATAGTAAAAAATTTGAAGACAAGTTTCCAAAGTTCAGTATGTTTTTTTAACAAAACAATAATCAAATAAAAAAAACTAACACTTATACATAAGGGCGTTTATGATCTAAATTTTTTTTAATGTGTCACAATTTTATTTTTTTAATTTATATTAGTTAGTTACAAGGAAAGATTTTACAATAAAATATTTTGAGTTGGGTAAAACACTTAATATTTAAAAATAATATATTTGGATATGGTGGGTAGGCTAAACTATATTAATAATCGTTGGTACATGGTGATACTGCACTACTTTATCAGACTATAATTACTTATTTAAATAGATTAGGTTTTCTTAAAAGGACATAACATAATAGTATGCTCCATAGTCCAAAGCTAAACTGTTGCAGCCAGATGATTAATTATAAAAAAAGCTGTATTTAATTACTGTGCTAAATAGATCTATTTTATTCTTAGTTATTAGTGAAAAAAAAAGGTTTTTTGTATAGTTTTCTAAAATTAGTAGCATAGCTAATTAATAATCTAAGGTTTTATTTAAAAATTGAACAAAAACTTTTTACTAAATAGTTGGAAATGAAATTACTTAATATGACATCATAGGTGAGAAATCCCAACCACTGAAGCTGATGTCCTCAATTGATGAAAGAAACCAGCTCCTGGAATAAGAAACTTCCGGTTGCGGTTACCAGGAACTTTTAGCAACTTTCCATAGAAAAGGTGTTGAGGTCCGAAGTGCCCCAAGGCTACCAAAGTTAGTATAAAAGAATAAAAAGTAATTTTTAATCATAACAATCACTTAATTTTGATTTAGTATTTGTTTGCAAAAGGTTTATTGTTTATTGTTTAATTTTTTTTTTTGATTGAGTATTTATATATAAAAGTACTTTGTTGCAGTAAAATCTCTTCAAATTCTGTATTTTAATAAACACCCAGCAAATTAGTTATATTTAACAGGTTGAAATTTATTTTGTAATAGGTACATCATAATTAAAAAAAATAAAACCAAGAGTTTAAAATAGAATTGTAATATGGCCTAAACGTTTTTTTACCAACAAATTGTTAATGTATTATCTTGCAAGTTAAATTAATCTTGTTTTTTATTTTGTTTTTATTAGAATTAGTTTCCAAGACATTAATTAGCGTTGCCAAAAAAACTCTTAAAACCTGGAATTTGACTATCCAGGCAAATATAAAACTGGAATTTGAGAAATTTTTAGAAAAACCTAGAACTTTAAACAAGTTTACATTTAAAATAATAAATCTGGACTAAATACAAAAAATCTATCATACACAAATACTTTTTCTTATTTTGGATATTTTTTTAAGTATAAAACACACACAATAGTATCTTTTTATACTTTTGTTCCATTTAAGAGCTTAAATTTAATTTTATACTAAAGGTTGACTCAAAAATTTGTACTTTCAAACACTTGTAAAACTCTTCAATAAACGATTGGCAACCCTGAGTAATAGTTTATTTTTTCCTGTAAAAAAAAGTTTAAGAAACTTTAGTAATTTAATAGTTTTACTTTTGAAATAATTTTGCTTTTTATCATTGTTTTCATCAACTTTGAGTAATAGTTTTTTTCCTGTAGAAAAAAAGTTTAAGAACTTTAAGTAATTTAATAGTTTTACTTATGAAATGATTTTGCTTATGACTATAGTTTTTTGTAGCTTTTATAATGGTAAAAGGTTGAACTTAAAACTTTGGTATAGATAAAACTTAATTTTAAGTTGAAACGTTTTGCTCGTTGTTGTAGTTTATGTAAACATTTTGTAAATTAAATAACTTGTTATAAAATCGCTTAGTAACTTTTTCATTTTATAGTAGCCAAAGACTAAGATAGTTTAAAGCTTGTTGAAATATAGTTTAACTTTAAGTGTTGACACTTTTCGGTCTTGATTTATTTTCTAAGAAAATTAGTTGCTTTTAATTAAATTCAATATTACCACTAGTATCTTCCATTATTCTATGTTTATTTTTTAATAGTGTTTTAAAATTGATAGTCTTATTTGATGAAACTTTATTTTACAATGATTTTTGTAAATTTTTCAAAAAGTTGTATTTAAAATTGTTTAGTAGTAAAACCTATACTTTGAAAAATTTTGTTTCTATTAATTATAACTTCGACCAGTTGTAATTTAAAAATATTTTTAAAAAAATTAAGACACAATTTAAAATAATTTTTCTATACAGTTATTTGTTATGCATAGTTATTTATTACATATTTGTTTATACTTTTTTAAATTTCATAACATAAAAAGTATTATAACCAACGTATTAAACAGGAACTGATGACAATGAAATTCAGCAGACGAAGGGTGATGGATGCTTCTTCAATTTTTATTGTTGTTTTTTTTAATGGTTTTGTGAATAAAATTACATCTTACTGCAAATAGACATTTCTTTGTTTAAATGATGAAGTTTAATTCTTCGTTTTAAAGGTTTATTTATAAAAGAACCTAAAGTTACTAAAAGTAATGTAAAAGTAATTTAATTAAATTAAGAAGTTTAAAGTAGGTTGAAAGTTTCCTTATGTCATAAGTAGTGTCTACCTTGTTTGTTCACATTTTTTTAACAATAAGGTCTTCGTTTTTTACAAAAAATTAAATGTTTCTTCGGCTTATATAAGTTTGTTAGGTTTCTCATGTAAAGCTCAAAAAAGTAGGCTGTTTAACTTGAGCTTTTTTTCTGTTTAATTCACATTTAGATGCTTATCTACCTAAGTTTTCAGCAAGTGAAAGCTTATTAATAAACGTGTAATTAAAATGTTTTTTGATAAGTGTAGTTGATTTTAAAAACTGTTTCGTTGTCCGGGCTTGTTACACTAAAGAAGGTGGTATACCTAGTTGTTTTGTAGAATTAAATCAAGTAAACATCATTTTACTAAAATTCAGAACTTGGTTTGGTATAAGTCATTGGCAAGTTTTTCTTTAAGTATTTGCTCGCGTGCCGTACTTTCTAGAAGAGCGTTTTGACTAAAATGTACGCAGTTTGCTGAATCCCAAAGTACGCATCTTGTTAAATATTAAAGTTTACTTATGTCATAAGTAGTGTCTACCTTGTTTGTTCACATTTTTTTAACAATAAGGTCTTCGTTTTTTACAAAAAATTTAATGTTTCTTCGGCTTATATAAGTTTGTTAGGTTTCTCATGTAAAGCTCAAAAAAGTAGGCTGTTTAACTTGAGCTTTTTTTCTGTTTAATTCACATTTAGATGCTTATCTACCTAAGTTTTCAGCGAGTGAAAGCTTATTAATAAACGTGTAAATAAAAAAAAAAAAACGTGTATGTTTTTTTTTATAAATACAAGTTTTCATATCGGTCTACAAAATTGGCTGTACGCTGTCTAGCAAGTAACGCAATTTTTAGGTCTTTCTTCTGTCTATGTACAGCAAAACATGTTATAAATTAATTTGACCGTCTCTACGTCGAATTCATTTTTAACAAACGACTTTTACTCGACTTTATTCCATTAAAAAAATTATATTTTTGAAAATAAGTAAGACTTTATCGTCTGAATTTTATGGCTAATAGAACTGTAGAATTATTTACACATGCAAACTTATTAAGACTGATGCAAAGTAGAAGAAAGTTAGGCTTATAAACATTTTTACGGATGTCTTTTGATTACCATTCAACTAGCAAGTATCTAATTAGTTTACTATGTACATACACACAAACGCTCATTTAAAAAGTAGTAAATTAAATTTTCTTAACTAGGGTGTAAGCTGAGTTATAAAATTGGCTTTTCAAAATATGAGTCTTTCATTTGTTTTTGAATAAAAGTCAATTTATTTTTGTTTAGTTGTCGCTAGCGCATTTAAAATAAAACCTTTTAATCTTGTTTTGTCAAAATTTGTCTTATAAGTTTATAAAGTAGTAATTATAATTAAAGTATAGAAAAGTAATACTTTTGCAAAATTTATGAGCTTAAAAACCCGTTTATACTTTTGAGAATTTCTTGAATAATAGTAAAACAAATAGTTTAAATCTCTTGTATGTGTAAAACCTGTTAAATGTCAGAAATGAAAAACCTGAGCTTCTATAGTTTTAAATTACTGATAATAACTTGAAACATTTTGCTACCAAATTTGTTTAAAACAATGTACTTCCCTAATGCTTTATTGATATTATAAAAAACGCTTACAAACGTAGTCTTGGTATAGTCTCAGTGTACAAAAAAGGTTTTAAAGACTAAGCAACTTAGACCTGTACTAACTTTTTTGTAATCTTCAGTTTATTAGCTGTGAAAATGGTCTATGTTTCGTTTTTAACGACAAATAATTAAAAATCATCATTTGACCTCTTTATTTGTGCATGTCATAGAATGTACAATTTATTTTTATTTCACGATTTAATTCAAAGCTTTCAAAAATCTTTTTTTTTTATATATAAATATATATCAATGCTTTTTAAAGCCTTGGTCAATTGCAACAGTACGTAAAAAGTTCAAAATTGTGTATACACAAACTAACAAGAAATTAACACTTGAAACTATACGAAAATGGTTAATCAAATGAGAAAACGGTTTAATAAAAATAGCCTTTCTAAACCAAAGTTTTTAATAGACAACATAAAAACTTTCCTAATGTACTGAAATCACTGTAATTCTTAAAGATGAAATTGACATTGCATTAATAGTTGCATTATTGACGTATTTATACTGATATTTTCCTTAAAACATTTTGAAACAAAATAATACATGACTTAAGCTGTAACTTACATAACTGTTTGCACAAGATCATTTAAATGTGTCGGCAACACAAACACTATAAACTTTTGATGAAATACAATTTCATCTGCAAATAGTTGGTTATTCTGGGTTGAGTTGCAAAGTAGACTATTCTTTTGTAACTATGTGATACTTACCAACAACAATGTTATTCAAATAACTAAGCTATTTTCGTAAAGTATGAGTCTTTATAAGTTTGTTTATATACGCTTGATTTAAAATAACTAACACTTTATTCTTTCTTCAAACTATCATTTGCGCTTCATTAAAATTGTAAGCGAACTAAAATTGTTAATATATTGTTTTGTCAAACTGGACCATTATGTTATGTATATCATTACGTATATTCTAATAGAAATCTTTTAAAACATTCAGATTATTTTAAATCATTATGAATTGTTTTTAAAGTTTAAATTTACACAAACCACTCGATTGTTTAATAATGCAAATGATCTATATTTTGTCGGATAGTAAACGAAATTTTATTGATAACTGCACATAAGTAGTTTTAAACTATTTACCGTGAAGTAGATCAGTTTAATGAAGTATTAACTGCCGTTTTTATGAAAAAAAAACTAATAATTAAGTTTAAAACAGTTCTGCATTGACATCTATGTGTTTTTTAAAGTATCAATTATAGTGTTATATAGTATCATAAGTTAAAAGGTATCATTACTAGCTAAACTTTGAAAAACTTAATTATTTACTTTATTATTTCATTCAAAACAAGTTCATGCCTATTATAAACACTTAAAATATAAACCTTTCTTTTGTATGTCGGTTTTTTATGAATTTAGAAGATTCTAAAATTTTTAGACTAACGTAAGCTTTGAAACAACGAGTTATTTTAATGTTGAAGTTTTAATAAGTTCATACCTAGAAAGACAAATTATTTTAAGAAATCAATTACTTTAGAACAAAGCAGTAGCAGATGTTATACATGTTATTATATAATTAGCGATAGTACTTATTTTAACTGTTAATTAATATGCTGATCTTAAGCATACAAAAAAACATGAATTTTACAAAAGTTATAGTAGATATTATTCAAATCAAACTTTAAAGGTGTTTTCTAAATTTATAGTGATTAAAACTAAAGTATTTCTTAAACTAATTTGTATGATAAAAGGAGTAATTTATGATTAAAATTAAGAACAACTATAAAAGAGTTTAAGAATGAAAAAAAAAATAACATAAGATACACTAATAAGTAACATTTTTTCGGACCTATTCTTAAACAGTTATGCAGAACTAATTGAAATTGACAGTATGTTTATTTTTGTTACTGAAAATAAACATGTTAAACAAAAAATAAGAAAATTATAAACGAAAAGTTCCAAATTTTCTTATAAGTTTTTGAGATTAAATGTTTTATTTCTTCGTATATTTATTTTACTTATTAGTGTAAAATTATTAAAGTTGAGACTTTACTTTAACTTTGTGCGACATATTAAGTAAAATGTGTAAAAAGCCGTTAGTTTAAAAGAAACATAGTTAAGGTTTTTAAAGTTTTAGCTATAAGAAAAATAAAACCTAATTGCAGATTGAAGACTTAAACAAAACTTTTATCCGCTAGGTGGCGCCGCTGAGTCCCTAGTTTTGTCTGAGATTGCATAGAATTTGATTTGATAAAAAATATAATTAAAAAAATTTACTGTATTTTTCACCACACGTGTCGCTGTTCTCAGACCACCACGTCCCCGCCTCCACCCTAAAGGTTTAGCCCGGCTTAATACTGAGCCAAATTTTTTTTTCACTCTAATTTTCATCTTACGTAATTTACTCTTTCAAATGCATTTTATTATTTTTATATCACTTTCGTTACTATGCTAACAAAACATCAAAATTATATTTACAAACTCTTTATGTTAATATACTAAATCCATAGTTTAGTTTTGCTTGTAAATAATAAGGATTTATGTACTGTATTATTTTAGTAGTTACTAATTAATAATCGAGACAAAAACTACTTTATTGAGTCAAAGTTTTAATGTAAACAAAATATTTTACACAAGATATATTTTGAAAAAATACAACTATAGGTGTTGTAATGACAACAATATTTAGTGGACTATGGTTTTACCAAAGCTTATTCAAACATTTTCATACTATAAGACTTACAACAAAAAAAACCTTTCTACAGTCAAAAAGAATAAATATATATAGTTTTTTTCTATATCTTACAAAAAAACTTCAATATATTTTGAAAAAAAAATATTTTTATTTTTGAAACTTACTAAAATTAAGTACATAACTTTTTAACATAAAAATAATCAGGACAAAATATATACAAGCTTGAAGTGTAAGTTGAATATTTAAAACCTTCCCTTATTATCTTTATGTTTGATTGGAGATAACTGGCATAATTTATATATTTAAACAGATTCGTGCTGGTCTTATTTAAACTATATAAAGTTTGAAATTAAACAATACAAGTGCAATACTATATAAAAAATTTATCATTTATATACTAGATTAGGTTTTCATTTAAAAAAAAGTGAACTGATTTTGCTGAGTATTAATCCAAGAATATTTTTTGCAATTTTATAGCGCAATTTGTGTACACAACATTTTTCAACAAAAGATTGTAAAAAATTTAATACTTTTGAAGTTTGTAATGACGGAGCGGTTGTTTAAAAAAAGAAATGTTTTATCAAATAAAAACAAAATAAGAAATTTCTTAAGGAACAGAAAATGCAACTTGAGTTTTAAAGCTTTAATTTGGAGCTGATATAAACCAGCTTAAAATTTATAAACCGGGGAAAAGTTGATGAATGAGAACAGTATGCGTTCTCAGTGCTAAATGGTGTCATAGCCTTAGAAGATTTAAAAAATAATGTGTATTAGAAAAGTTGTAATTTATCATTGTTTTTATACCAACATTATAGGTTATTTATTTAGCATAGTGTGTTTTTGTATATTTTTTGCAAATAAATAATTTTCAGTTGTTTAGAACAAGTTAATATTTAAATGAATTCTATAACCAAACGTTAGTAGTTTTCCAATTATCTTATAGGTAACATTGAGTTATTAGGAGAATTAAAAGTCCTTTTCTAATGTAACTTAAACTGAAAATTAAAAAATAATAATAAATCTAGAAAAGAAAACTAAATTGTGCTTTTTCCTTATCAAGTAAAAACGCAAAGAACTTTATAAAAGCTATAGTTTGGAATATATCTTTTTATGTTGAGCAAAGTATTATTAAATTGTTGAAATTAAACAAGTTGAAAATTTCTGAAGTACCGAACATATTAATAGCGTTGCTAGAACACTTAAGAAAAGCTGTCTAAAATACAATAGGAACAAGAACTATTTACATCTTAAGTTATTAGTTAAGTATCAATTTCAAAAAAGTAAAAACTTTCTATAAAAAAATGAATAAAAAGTAATTTTTCTTTCTACACTGACTTGAATGCATGCTTGGGGTATTTTAGACTGATGTAAAACAGAACACATCTTACAATAAGTTTCAAATAAGTTTTTGTTTTGTTGAAGTAATATCTAATTTTTGATAAAATATGTGTATGTATGAGTTTTGTTATAGCTTTCAACTTTGACATCAACTTATATTTTTAGCTAATGTTTGTATGTTAATTTTAAAATTTTAACTTTGTAACATTTTGTTTTACCACAAAGTTGTTTTAAGTAATAATAAACTTAATGTATTTTCTCTTGACTGTGTTAGAAATTAAACTTTCAATTTTTTAAAGAATCAGTTGACATTATATCAAAAGTCTTATATTTTTTTTTACGACCAAAAATTTTCAAAAGCTTGGATTTAGAGTAAGAAAAACGTTTCGGTTATCGAGTCATTAATAAAAATAACAAGTTTTCGTCATAAATTAAAAGATAACTTAATTTAATGTTTGAATAAATAAAATAAATTGAATTAATTTATATACAGTGCATTATACCATCTCTACATTTTTTTAAATTATGAACTTGTACATTCTGGTTTTTATTATACAATCCGGCCAGAAAAAGTCTTTTGGTAATATCAAAATATTTTCTCTTATTATGTACTTTTGTTAGTTCATATTTATACCATATTATCTTAATATGGCTTTTTCTTGCGATATAAATTGGTTATGTTAGTAGCTTTAGAAGATTAAATAATTTATAAACACTACTTAAAACTTTTAAAGCAAACATAAAAATTGATAAGTTTAAACTAGCACTGTTGATAACTAAAAACTAAATCAACTGTGGTTGTTTTGCGAAAATTATTTTTGTAAAACAAGAGTCAAAGTCAAGTAAGCAACACATTAGTTTACCAAATGTTAGCTATAATCAATATTCTTTTATAATAATGTAAAAAAAAGCTTTATTTTCATATTATTTGGTTAACACTAAAACTATACAGGACACTCTTCTTATATCTAAAGACAAAGGTACATATTATAAGTTTTGATTTATTTTCTAGTTTTGAAACGATTTAAAATGTTTAATAAATTTTTCAAACACTATTTAAAATGAAGCCAACTACTTACTTTGATTTTTTTTAACATAAACTGAATTTGGTTAATGTTTTGTGAAGAAATCATAAAAGTACAAAGTGTTTTACTAAAGCGGCTAAGAACATTTTTAAAAACAAGCTTAAGCTAGGATAACATGTTAAAGTGTAAATTAATAAAAGCAAATAACAAGTTTATATTGTGTTTAGATGTACAATTTCAGATGTAAATATCAATATTAGTATGTATTAAAACACTTTTATTAAACTATATTTAGTGTATATGTTAATTATTGGATACTTTTTTTAATGTCATTAGTAATTAAACTGCTATATGTTTTTATCAGTAATGTAAAGATAATTGAACCATTTGATGTTAATTAAATAAAATAATTAAAATATATGTAATTTAGTTTAGTATTAAAACTAAAACAAAACTTAAACTAAAATATTGAACGAACTTTCAAGAGATGTTTTTTAGAATGATGTGGTTAGATATACAATAGAAATCCAAAAATTAATTATAGTTTTGGTAAAAAATAATGTTAAATTTTAAAATCAAATATTAAGAGAACTCAATTATAAAAGTTTACAACTCAATTTAACATTTTATTTTTGCATTAAACGCTTTAAATTGTTTTTAACCGCTTTTATTTTTACCTAGTCAGCACAATTATTTTAGTTTTATCCGCAAATTTATATAGCCTACTAATTTTATACATACCAATTAACTAGTATATGAGTGTAAACTTGGATAAAACAGCAGTTTCTAGTTTTATTGCTAAGCCTATTTGTTTTAAACATCTTTACTAAAGTTAAATTATAAATTCCGGTTGGGCGACGTATGACTTTTACAAAAGTTTTTGGTGTGGCAAAGTTTTTTTTCGTTAAGTATCTCGTGTGCTTTTATTAATTTTGAGCTTTAGATAATGAAAACACTTAGACATGTACTTAACGTTCAATTTTTATTACACACTGGCACTTATTTTACTGTTTGTCCGTTACAAACTTGCTTTTAATAAGTTTCTACAAGTTTTGTGTTAAAATATACAAAATTAAGCGACCTGTAGCTTTTTTTAACAATCCAATATGCGAAAGATTTCTTCTAATAGTTTCCCTACCCGCAAAGTATTGCCTATCACTGTTATAACTTTTTTTTTGAACATCAGCAAGCTAAATCATAGTATTATAATATATTATAAATATTATGAAGGTAGTAAGTACAAAGGTTATGTTACATGTAGATTTACACTAATTGTGTGTTAGCTTAAAGAAAAAATTAATATAATACATACAAACTAGTCAAATAAATTATAAAAAAACTATATAGTAAAACTCCTTAAATACTAAATTTTATAACCTTGCAAGGTCATACTTAGGTATACAACCACACTTAAAACCATAGTTAGTTATAATCTAAACTACACTAATATTAATATTATGTAGTACTTAGAACTACTCTAAATAAAACTAGACATCATAATGATTTTACATATTGTATTCAAGAACAGTTTCAAACACTAATAACTATTAAGGACCATGTAAAAATAAAACACTTTATGCTCATAATTTACTTTGAGTGTTTTTGTTTTTACACTAAGAATTTTAAAGTTGAAATAAGTGATAACTGCTTAAATTATAAAATTAATTTCTTAATGAAGAAACATTAAAAAAATTGTACACAACCAAATCAAATAATATAAATGTGTATTTTGAAATAACATGCTTCCTGCAGCAGGCTGTAGCTAAAATGACCCAGACCACTATCTATTACTGGTTTATATAGATTTTTTTCACTTACATTCAACATTCAACATTAAATCAAGAATTTGACTGTTTATATTCTCCTTACCTTAGAGGTATTGGTTGACTTGCTGGAAATAAAGTTTTTTTTATGCAAGAATGGACAAGTTTTTAAGGTTCACTGAGCACATAACATTAATAATTCAGAATTACACAAATAACAACTAAGAAAAACTAAATTCAACATCAACTTTAAAACTTAAAAAATCTTAAACTTTTCAATAGGTATTGTACAAGAAATAAATTACCATATAGTTTCGAGCTAAGTTTATGTCAATAAATTATAATGTTTAGCATAAGGAAGCAAGGTGATTAAATTTGATTATTCCTTTCATCAACGACTTTGGTCGTTTTAAAATTCAAAGTTTTTAGTGAGTTAATTAATACTACAAAGAAGTCCAACATTTAATTTTAGAACATATAACATAAACTCTTGCCTAAAATCTATAGTTGTATACTGTAAGCTGCTTTATTATGAATAAAAATATATATAATTTTTGACATGTAGTCAGTTTTGTAGAAAATTTCCGAAATTTTTATTGTGGTATTTGAATTTTAAATAAACCTTTAGAAATTCTTCTTTCGCTTAAATATTTGATAAACAAACCTTAAATTTTCTGGATATGTTCCGTTTAATAGTTAAAAAGTCTTATTGTATGAATTAAAATATTTATTTAGGTTTGTTAAGCATAAATAAATTAAAATTAACATTTTTACACAACATGAAAAAACTATACAATAGAATTGTTTATTATTAGAATTAAACTAAGAAAATTTAATAAATTTATTACTTTCCAAGGTCATACTTAGGTACACAACAAAACTAAAACCCGTTTCAAATTAAACCTAATTTGTACTAATACTAACATTGAATACTACTTAGGGCTACTCTATATAAAACTAGGCATGACAATGAATTTACATATTGTATAAAGAACAGTTTCAAACACTAACAACTATTAAGGACGATGTAAAAATAAAACACTTTATGCTTATAATTTACTTTGAGTGTTTTATTTTTACTTTGAGAATTTTAAAGTTGAAATGAGTAATAACTCCTTAAATTATAAAATTAATTTCTTAAAGAAGTAACATTAAAAAATAATCGTTCACAACAAAATTAAACATATAAAATGTCTATTTTGGAATAACATGCTTCCTGCGGTAGGCTGTGGCTAAAATGACCCAGACCACTATCTATTACTGGTTTATATAGGATTTTTTTCACTTATATTAAACATTAAGCATTAAACCAGGAGTTTTACTATATATATTCTACTTACCTTAGAGGTAGTGGTTGTCTTGCTAGAAATGAATTTTTTTTATGCAAGAATGGACAAGTTTTTATGGTTTACTGAGCAAATAACATTTATAATTCAGAATTACACAAATAACAACTAAGACAAACTAAATTCAAAAACTACTTTGAAATTTAAAATTTTTTAAACTTTTTAATAGGTATTTTACAAGAAATAGTTTACCATATAGTTTTGAGCTAAGTTTATGTCAATAAATTATAATGTTTAGCATAAGGAATCGCAAATAAAGGTAATTGAATTTGATTATTCCTTTTATCAACAACTTTATTCGTTTTAAAATTCAAAGTTTAAGAGCTACAAAGTTAAATTGATTTTATTGATATAGGCAATTTTGTCAAAAGTTTCTGTGAGTAAAAATTGGACCACAATTTCTCAACTTTATTTATAAATTTAAAACTCGCAATACTGAAACAAACTTTTTTTCTTTGTTTATAATAAAAAAATATTCAAAATCTATTTCTGTAACCCCAAATGACAATACTAAAAAAACTTCTTTTAAATCTTATATTGCTTTATGCGGAAACATCTTCTGAATAACATTTGAATTAATGAACATTTTTTAAAACTACACATAAAATGACTAAATTTTTAAGTGAAAAACCAAGTGTATCTGCTGTAAAATATAAAATTAGAAATAAAACTTTTTGAAATATTAAAGTTTTTGCAAATCTAAATTTTATTTTTGCATTTAGACTTTGACCGAACATTATTTTGCATAATAAAGTCTTGAAATAATAAATATAATTTTATTAGCATAAATATTTATATTTAAAAGAAACTTGATTTAAAAATTGATTTAAAATAGCTTCATAACACAAACATAAACTTACTAAGTTTATTTCGAAATTTTATTTGATAAATATAAATGCAACTTACCAACATTTATATTTTATAATTTAGAACCTGATTGTCAATCTAAGTTTTTTTGTGTTAAAAAATCAAACTTTTTTTGTATCTTTATAAATACAAATAGCAAAGAGCTACTAGCATTTTTTTTTCTTGTTTAGTATTATAAAATATTTAAAAAGTTTAGTAGAATTAAAAACTTTGAGTATAATCCTTAAAGCTACAATAAAAATAAAGGTTTTTTGTTAGTAAATCTTTACTTACAAAAAACTGCAGACACCTAAATTTTAACTATAATTATCATCATTATTATTTACTAAAAATGACAATAATTTAAGCTTTAAGTTTTTAGAAGTTTGAAATAAAATAATGAGCTTTTTGATAAAACATTATTTAATGAATATTTTTTATATCAAACGTTTATATAAATTGAACCAATGTTAAGTGCATTTTGATTTTTTACATACCAAACTATATAAGATACTTTTACAAATTTATATACAACACTCGGTTATAACAAAGCTTATATTTTAATTTCATTGTAAAATATGTACTGGTTTATACCAGTTCAAAATTTATACTATCATATTTTAATCATATAACAAAAAAATTCTTCAATTTATTTCTATTTTATTATAATATCAAATTTTTGTAACTCTTTATTTTTAAACACACTTTAAATGAAAAAAAGTTAAATGTTTCAAAGGAAATAAAAAAAACTTTAATTGGTTTTATTTTGTAACATTTATTTTTGCAGTTTTAGTTCAAATACTTAATTTTTTTGATAATTACTTAAACTTTTTGACTAAAACTCAAAATGACAACATAATATTTTATATCTTTTTGTTAAGCTTAACATGTTAAAAAAACTTTTATTTATAACACCTTAATAGTATTATCATTTATCTTATGTTATGAGCATTGAAAAACTTTTTATGTATTACATATGTTTGTCTTTTTTATTTATTTCATGAATATTTTTCTAGTTTTACGCTCTTGAAGAGATTATAGAAGTAATATGTTGTATTTTAAGAATTATTTTCTTTATCCTATTAGAAATTTTAATATAAAAGTTCAAATACTTTAAGAATTATTAATTATAAAATTTAGCAGCTGTAAGTGTTAAGTTTAGATATACTCTTGGTTGTAAGAATATATCTTTTTGTTTATTTAAAAAGCAAAAATAAAAATTTAAATTTAAAGCTTGAGTTAAAACATTAAGTTTGTTTTAGTCATTAATAAGTAGTTTTAGTCATTAATAAGTTTTTTTTTTTGTAATAAAAAATGGAAAGGAATAAAACAAACGAACGTTTCAATTTAGAACGAAATAATGAAAACAAGTTATTCAAATAACAGTAAAAATTAACGAAAATAGTTTTAAAATTGTTGTGGATTAGACTGAAGTTTTTCAGTCATTTTTATACTAATATAATTAAAAGTTTTATAAAATTTTATTTTTAATAATAAAAATTTTTTTATTTGCAATAAATACCTCTAAAATACTTACATAAGTAAGATTTTTTGACTAATAAAACTTCAAAGCCCTGATCAGATAGTCCTGTACATTACTTTTTTTTATGGTAACCTACAGTATGATGTATGTTGAATCTGAACTAATGCTTCTGGAAAAGCAAAAACAAAAGCTCACATTGTTATTTATGTCTACAATTACATTTTTATGTGTTACCCTGTCTATTTAATTTTGAGTAGTTTAGTAATGTATATTTTACCCAGAATACAGGAAAACATTGAATTTGAACAAATGTCCAATTTCAATGTTTGGCCCAAGAACCCCCTTATTGCCTCATCCCACTACATGGCCTCTTTGCAGCTCATGACCCACTTTTTAAACTTGATTTAGCAAATTAAAACCAAAGTTAACCCTTAAATTTGAGTAACAACATAGAATCTTAGTCAATTCAGATAAAGTTTTGGTTGTAGATAGTTGTGACATTTGATAAATATATTAATACAAAATAATTTAATTTGTTGTCAAGTATACTTTAAGTAGTATTAATTGTATTTAAGTTAAATGACACAAGAAAGTTTGCTAATAGATAAAACTGGAAGAAATCATAAAACTATGATGAAATTTGTAAAAAGCCTGTTGGGATTAACTTGTCCCTAAAATCTAGAATAGTGTTCAACAATACTGGACTAATTATAATTTATAGTAAATATTTAACCCAAAATACATTTTTTGTTATGAACGCTTAGAATGTATTAAGTTATATCTTAGCTTTAAGACAAACATAAAATAATGAAATATAATAATATGATCACATATAATTTTATTTTTTATTTTTACACATTATTGTACAGTACATAGTTAAATTATTTATGATTCAACAATCATGATGGACACTTGATTTAAAACCACAACACCATACCATCCAGACATGGTTAGTTTTATTTGTACTGCTTAATTGCAACTTGATAGATAGATTGATTTGTATCAAACTAATTTACAAATTTTTTTATTTATAAATCATCTTGATCATGTTTTTATAATGTTATAATTTTCATCAGAACATCCCCCACCAGTGCTGCAGTAGGAAAAGTTCATTTCCACCATCTTTTTCAAGGTTTGTTATTACATAAGTTCTCACTTTGTTTTATATGATTTGTAATTTAATTGTAATATAAATTATATATTAATCTTAACTAACTTAATTATAATATAAATCTTAACTGTAATTGGTAATTTAAAATAGTTTTAACATTTCTTTTGATAGAGTTTTATTTTTTATAATTTAATAATACTTTAATTTCTAAAGCATTTGAATAGTTTACAATGTGAGTGATTATTAAAAAAAAAATTGTGTTTTAAAGATTTCTTATTATTATTTATTTTGCTATATAGTTTGTGTGATTAAGAGATAAACTATATTTGATCGTTTTAAATAATTTTTACACCAAATAGTGAAATAATTTTACTTATATCCCTTAGGTCGAAGCTAAATTAAATCCCAATACATTTTGTGTAATTTAAAACAAGCCTAGTCTATTTTGTGAGCTAAAATTGTTTCTGAAAGTTTTTTGACAGACAAATGTTTGTAAAGGGCAGATATAATTTTTTTATTTTCTTAAATTTTGATCGACAAAATTTTCTAAATTTTGCAAGAAACATTTCTTAAAAGTTTAATTTAAGGTAATTACCTCAGAAAACTTAAGAGGAGGTAGATTTTAAGTGAATTGTAGTGAAGATTTAAGGAGGTCTTTTTTATCCCTTTTTAGCTTCTCACAGGGTTGGCACATTACATGGAAACCTGATAAAAATAGGAGTTAGACAATTAAGGCAAAACAAATTTTGGAATAACCTGGAATTTGAAAAAATTATAAAAAAAACCTGTAATTTTTAACAATTTTATCATGTTCAGTAGTAAAATGTCGATTTGATACAAAAATTTATTACATAGATAAAAATTTTTTGCAATCACTGAAAATTTTTACTGAAAAAAAAAGATATTAAGTAGGTTTACAGTATCTTTCTTATGGTTTTATACTATTTAACACAGTTTTCTCACTTAAAGCTCAATTAAAACTAAGAAATGTGTACTTTTAACAACCTGTAAGAAATTAGGAAAACCTGGAAAATTGGAAAAAAAAAAGAGTGGCAACCCTGCTTTCACGAGGAACCTATTGTAGTCTCGGACTTGACCTGATTTTTTAAAATTTGTAAAAAGCAAATTGTAAATAAATTGTAACTAAACAAAAAAGTGGTTAACCCCCCTATGCCCTTTAAAGCCCACCAACAATTTATCTTCTATTTTAAAAACTCTGTGCTAGAGACCTTAGATATTCAAGAAATGTTTCTTGAACAATGTATAAAAGATTCAATCAAAAATATATTAAGAATTAATAGGGTTAACAATGAAAAGTTTAATTTTTTTTTTTGTAATTATATAACTTAAGATACTAAAGGTTTTTTAGTTCAATTATTAAAGTTCTCTACATCTAAAAACAACTTGATGTTGAACATTAGGATTGAAAACATAGTAAAAAATTTGAAGACAAGTTTCCAAAGTTCAGTATGTTTTTTTAACAAAACAATAATCAAATAAAAAAAACTAACACTTATACATAAGGGCGTTTATGATCTAAATTTTTTTTAATGTGTCACAATTTTATTTTTTTAATTTATATTAGTTAGTTACAAGGAAAGATTTTACAATAAAATATTTTGAGTTGGGTAAAACACTTAATATTTAAAAATAATATATTTGGATATGGTGGGTAGGCTAAACTATATTAATAATCGTTGGTACATGGTGATACTGCACTACTTTATCAGACTATAATTACTTATTTAAATAGATTAGGTTTTCTTAAAAGGACATAACATAATAGTATGCTCCATAGTCCAAAGCTAAACTGTTGCAGCCAGATGATTAATTATAAAAAAAGCTGTATTTAATTACTGTGCTAAATAGATCTATTTTATTCTTAGTTATTAGTGAAAAAAAAAGGTTTTTTGTATAGTTTTCTAAAATTAGTAGCATAGCTAATTAATAATCTAAGGTTTTATTTAAAAATTGAACAAAAACTTTTTACTAAATAGTTGGAAATGAAATTACTTAATATGACATCATAGGTGAGAAATCCCAACCACTGAAGCTGATGTCCTCAATTGATGAAAGAAACCAGCTCCTGGAATAAAAAACTTCCGGTTGCGGTTACCAGGAACTTTTAGCAACTTTCCATAGAAAAGGTGTTGAGGTCCGAAGTGCCCCAAGGCTACCAAAGTTAGTATAAAAGAATAAAAAGTAATTTTTAATCATAACAATCACTTAATTTTGATTTAGTATTTGTTTGCAAAAGGTTTATTGTTTATTGTTTAACTTTTTTTTTTGATTGAGTATTTATATATAAAAGTACTTTGTTGCAGTAAAATCTCTTCAAATTCTGTATTTTAATAAACACCCAGCAAATTAGTTATATTTAACAGGTTGAAATTTATTTTGTAATAGGTACATCATAATTAAAAAAAATAAAACCAAGAGTTTAAAATAGAATTGTAATATGGCCTAAAAGTTTTTTTACCAACAAATTGTTAATGTATTATCTTGCAAGTTAAATTAATCTTGTTTTTTATTTTGTTTTTATTAGAATTAGTTTCCAAGACATTAATTAGCGTTGCCAAAAAAACTCTTAAAACCTGGAATTTGACTATCCAGGCAAATATAAAACTGGAATTTGAGAAATTTTTAGAAAAACCTAGAACTTTAAACAAGTTTACATTTAAAATAATAAATCTGGACTAAATACAAAAAATCTATCATACACAAATACTTTTTCTTATTTTGGATATTTTTTTAAGTATGAAACACACACAATAGTATCTTTTTATACTTTTGTTCCATTTAAGAGCTTAAATTTAATTTTATACTAAAGGTTGACTCAAAAATTTGTACTTTCAAACACTTGTAAAACTCTTCAATAAACGATTGGCAACCCTGAGTAATAGTTTATTTTTTCCTGTAAAAAAAAGTTTAAGAAACTTTAGTAATTTAATAGTTTTACTTTTGAAATAATTTTGCTTTTTATCATTGTTTTCATCAACTTTGAGTAATAGTTTTTTTCCTGTAGAAAAAAAGTTTAAGAACTTTAAGTAATTTAATAGTTTTACTTATGAAATGATTTTGCTTATGACTATAGTTTTTTGTAGCTTTTATAATGGTAAAAGGTTGAACTTAAAACTTTGGTATAGATAAAACTTAATTTTAAGTTGAAACGTTTTGCTCGTTGTTGTAGTTTATGTAAACATTTTGTAAATTAAATAACTTGTTATAAAATCGCTTAGTAACTTTTTCATTTTATAGTAGCCAAAGACTAAGATAGTTTAAAGCTTGTTGAAATATAGTTTAACTTTAAGTGTTGACACTTTTCGGTCTTGATTTATTTTCTAAGAAAATTAGTTGCTTTTAATTAAATTCAATATTACCACTAGTATCTTCCATTATTCTATGTTTATTTTTTAATAGTGTTTTAAAATTGATAGTCTTATTTGATGAAACTTTATTTTACAATGATTTTTGTAAATTTTTCAAAAAGTTGTATTTAAAATTGTTTAGTAGTAAAACCTATACTTTGAAAAATTTTGTTTCTATTAATTATAACTTCGACCAGTTGTAATTTAAAAATATTTTTAAAAAAATTAAGACACAATTTAAAATAATTTTTCTATACAGTTATTTGTTATGCATAGTTATTTATTACATATTTGTTTATACTTTTTTAAATTTCATAACATAAAAAGTATTATAACCAACGTATTAAACAGGAACTGATGACAATGAAATTCAGCAGACGAAGGGTGATGGATGCTTCTTCAATTTTTATTGTTGTTTTTTTTAATGGTTTTGTGAATAAAATTACATCTTACTGCAAATAGACATTTCTTTGTTTAAATGATGAAGTTTAATTCTTCGTTTTAAAGGTTTATTTATAAAAGAACCTAAAGTTACTAAAAGTAATGTAAAAGTAATTTAATTAAATTAAGAAGTTTAAAGTAGGTTGAAAGTTTCCTTATGTCATAAGTAGTGTCTACCTTGTTTGTTCACATTTTTTTAACAATAAGGTCTTCGTTTTTTACAAAAAATTAAATGTTTCTTCGGCTTATATAAGTTTGTTAGGTTTCTCATGTAAAGCTCAAAAAAGTAGGCTGTTTAACTTGAGCTTTTTTTCTGTTTAATTCACATTTAGATGCTTATCTACCTAAGTTTTCAGCAAGTGAAAGCTTATTAATAAACGTGTAATTAAAATGTTTTTTGATAAGTGTAGTTGATTTTAAAAACTGTTTCGTTGTCCGGGCTTGTTACACTAAAGAAGGTGGTATACCTAGTTGTTTTGTAGAATTAAATCAAGTAAACATCATTTTACTAAAATTCAGAACTTGGTTTGGTATAAGTCATTGGCAAGTTTTTCTTTAAGTATTTGCTCGCGTGCCGTACTTTCTAGAAGAGCGTTTTGACTAAAATGTACGCAGTTTGCTGAATCCCAAAGTACGCATCTTGTTAAATATTAAAGTTTACTTATGTCATAAGTAGTGTCTACCTTGTTTGTTCACATTTTTTTAACAATAAGGTCTTCGTTTTTTACAAAAAATTTAATGTTTCTTCGGCTTATATAAGTTTGTTAGGTTTCTCATGTAAAGCTCAAAAAAGAAGGCTGTTTAACTTGAGCTTTTTTTCTGTTTAATTCACATTTAGATGCTTATCTACCTAAGTTTTCAGCGAGTGAAAGCTTATTAATAAACGTGTAAATAAAAAAAAAAAAACGTGTATGTTTTTTTTTATAAATACAAGTTTTCATATCGGTCTACAAAATTGGCTGTACGCTGTCTAGCAAGTAACGCAATTTTTAGGTCTTTCTTCTGTCTATGTACAGCAAAACATGTTATAAATTAATTTGACCGTCTCTACGTCGAATTCATTTTTAACAAACGACTTTTACTCGACTTTATTCCATTAAAAAAATTATATTTTTGAAAATAAGTAAGACTTTATCGTCTGAATTTTATGGCTAATAGAACTGTAGAATTATTTACACATGCAAACTTATTAAGACTGATGCAAAGTAGAAGAAAGTTAGGCTTATAAACATTTTTACGGATGTCTTTTGATTACCATTCAACTAGCAAGTATCTAATTAGTTTACTATGTACATACACACAAACGCTCATTTAAAAAGTAGTAAATTAAATTTTCTTAACTAGGGTGTAAGCTGAGTTATAAAATTGGCTTTTCAAAATATGAGTCTTTCATTTGTTTTTGAATAAAAGTCAATTTATTTTTGTTTAGTTGTCGCTAGCGCATTTAAAATAAAACCTTTTAATCTTGTTTTGTCAAAATTTGTCTTATAAGTTTATAAAGTAGTAATTATAATTAAAGTATAGAAAAGTAATACTTTTGCAAAATTTATGAGCTTAAAAACCCGTTTATACTTTTGAGAATTTCTTGAATAATAGTAAAACAAATAGTTTAAATCTCTTGTATGTGTAAAACCTGTTAAATGTCAGAAATGAAAAACCTGAGCTTCTATAGTTTTAAATTACTGATAATAACTTGAAACATTTTGCTACCAAATTTGTTTAAAACAATGTACTTCCCTAATGCTTTATTGATATTATAAAAAACGCTTACAAACGTAGTCTTGGTATAGTCTCAGTGTACAAAAAAGGTTTTAAAGACTAAGCAACTTAGACCTGTACTAACTTTTTTGTAATCTTCAGTTTATTAGCTGTGAAAATGGTCTATGTTTCGTTTTTAACGACAAATAATTAAAAATCATCATTTGACATCTTTATTTGTGCATGTCATAGAATGTACAATTTATTTTTATTTCACGATTTAATTCAAAGCTTTCAAAAATCTTTTTTTTTTATATATAAATATATATCAATGCTTTTTAAAGCCTTGGTCAATTGCAACAGTACGTAAAAAGTTCAAAATTGTGTATACACAAACTAACAAGAAATTAACACTTGAAACTATACGAAAATGGTTAATCAAATGAGAAAACGGTTTAATAAAAATAGCCTTTCTAAACCAAAGTTTTTAATAGACAACATAAAAACTTTCCTAATGTACTGAAATCACTGTAATTCTTAAAGATGAAATTGACATTGCATTAATAGTTGCATTATTGACGTATTTATACTGATATTTTCCTTAAAACATTTTGAAACAAAATAATACATGACTTAAGCTGTAACTTACATAACTGTTTGCACAAGATCATTTAAATGTGTCGGCAACACAAACACTATAAACTTTTGATGAAATACAATTTCATCTGCAAATAGTTGGTTATTCTGGGTTGAGTTGCAAAGTAGACTATTCTTTTGTAACTATGTGATACTTACCAACAACAATGTTATTCAAATAACTAAGCTATTTTCGTAAAGTATGAGTCTTTATAAGTTTGTTTATATACGCTTGATTTAAAATAACTAACACTTTATTCTTTCTTCAAACTATCATTTGCGCTTCATTAAAATTGTAAGCGAACTAAAATTGTTAATATATTGTTTTGTCAAACTGGACCATTATGTTATGTATATCATTACGTATATTCTAATAGAAATCTTTTAAAACATTCAGATTATTTTAAATCATTATGAATTGTTTTTAAAGTTTAAATTTACACAAACCACTCGATTGTTTAATAATGCAAATGATCTATATTTTGTCGGATAGTAAACGAAATTTTATTGATAACTGCACATAAGTAGTTTTAAACTATTTACCGTGAAGTAGATCAGTTTAATGAAGTATTAACTGCCGTTTTTATGAAAAAAAAAAACTAATAATTAAGTTTAAAACAGTTCTGCATTGACATCTATGTGTTTTTTAAAGTATCAATTATAGTGTTATATAGTATCATAAGTTAAAAGGTATCATTACTAGCTAAACTTTGAAAAACTTAATTATTTACTTTATTATTTCATTCAAAACAAGTTCATGCCTGTTATAAACACTTAAAATATAAACCTTTCTTTTGTATGTCGGTTTTTTATGAATTTAGAAGATTCTAAAATTTTTAGACTAACGTAAGCTTTGAAACAACGAGTTATTTTAATGTTGAAGTTTTAATAAGTTCATACCTAGTAAGACAAATTATTTTAAGAAATCAATTACTTTAGAACAAAGCAGTAGCAGATGTTATACATGTTATTATATAATTAGCGATAGTACTTATTTTAACTGTTAATTAATATGCTGATCTTAAGCATACAAAAAAACATGAATTTTACAAAAGTTATAGTAGATATTATTCAAATCAAACTTTAAAGGTGTTTTCTAAATTTATAGTGATTAAAACTAAAGTATTTCTTAAACTAATTTGTATGATAAAAGGAGTAATTTATGATTAAAATTAAGAACAACTATAAAAGAGTTTAAGAATGAAAAAAAAATAACATAAGATACACTAATAAGTAACATTTTTTCGGACCTATTCTTAAACAGTTATGCAGAACTAATTGAAATTGACAGTATGTTTATTTTTGTTACTGAAAATAAACATGTTAAACAAAAAATAAGAAAATTATAAACGAAAAGTTCCAAATTTTCTTATAAGTTTTTGAGATTAAATGTTTTATTTCTTCGTATATTTATTTTACTTATTAGTGTAAAATTATTAAAGTTGAGACTTTACTTTAACTTTGTGCGACATATTAAGTAAAATGTGTAAAAAGCCGTTAGTTTAAAAGAAACATAGTTAAGGTTTTTAAAGTTTTAGCTATAAGAAAAATAAAACCTAATTGCAGATTGAAGACTTAAACAAAACTTTTATCCGCTAGGTGGCGCCGCTGAGTCCCTAGTTTTGTCTGAGATTGCATAGAATTTGATTTGATAAAAAATATAATTAAAAAAATTTACTGTATTTTTCACCACACGTGTCGCTGTTCTCAGACCACCACGTCCCCGCCTCCACCCTAAAGGTTTAGCCCGGCTTAATACTGAGCCAAATTTTTTTTTCACTCTAATTTTCATCTTACGTAATTTACTCTTTCAAATGCATTTTATTATTTTTATATCACTTTCGTTACTATGCTAACAAAACATCAAAATTATATTTACAAACTCTTTATGTTAATATACTAAATCCATAGTTTAGTTTTGCTTGTAAATAATAAGGATTTATGTACTGTATTATTTTAGTAGTTACTAATTAATAATCGAGACAAAAACTACTTTATTGAGTCAAAGTTTTAATGTAAACAAAATATTTTACACAAGATATATTTTGAAAAAATACAACTATAGGTGTTGTAATGACAACAATATTTAGTGGACTATGGTTTTACCAAAGCTTATTCAAACATTTTCATACTATAAGACTTACAACAAAAAAAAACCTTTCTACAGTCAAAAAGAATAAATATATATAGTTTTTTTCTATATCTTACAAAAAAACTTCAATATATTTTGAAAAAAAAAAATTATTTTTATTTTTGAAACTTACTAAAATTAAGTACATAACTTTTTAACATAAAAATAATCAGGACAAAATATATACAAGCTTGAAGTGTAAGTTGAATATTTAAAGCCTTCCCTTATTATCTTTATATAGGATTGGAGATAACTGGCATAATTTATATATTTAAACAGATTCGTGCTGGTCTTATTTAAACTATATAAAGTTTGAAATTAAACAATACAAGTGCAATACTATATAAAAAATTTATCATTTATATACTAGATTAGGATTTCATTTAAAAAAAAAGTGAACTGATTTTGCTGAGTATTAATCCAAGAATATTTTTTGCAATTTTATAGCGCAATTTGTGTACAAAACATTTTTTAACTAAAAATTGTAAAAAATTTAATACTTTTGAAGTTTGTAATGACGGAGCGGTTGTTTAAAAAAAGAAATGTTTTATCAAATAAAAACAAAAATAAGAAATTTCTTAAGGAACAGAAAATGCAACTTGAGTTTTGAAGCTTTAATTTGGAGCTGATATAAACCAGCTTAAAATTTATAAACCGGGGAAAAGTTGATGAATGAGAACAGTATGCGTTCTCAGTGCTAAATGGTGTCATAGCCTTAGAAGATTTAAAACATAATGTGTATTAGAAAAGTTGTAATTTATTATTGTTTTTATACCAACATTATAGGTTATTTATTTAGCATAGTGTGTTTTTGTATATTTTTTGCAAATAAATAATTTTCAGTTGTTTAGAACAAGTTAATGTTTAAATGAATTCTATAACCAAACGTTAGTAGTTTTCCAATTATCTTATAGGTAATATTGAATTATTAGGAGAATTAAAAGTCCTTTTCTAATGTAATTTAAACTGAAAATTAAAGAATAATAATAAATCTAGAAAAGAAAACTAAATTGTGCTTTTTCCTTATCAAGTAAAAACTCAAAGAACTTTATAAAAGCTATAGCTTGGAATATATCTTTTTATGTTGAGCAAAGCATTATTAAATTGTTGAATTTAAACAAGTTAAAAATTTCTGAAGTACCGAACATATTAATAGCGTTGCTAGAACACTTAAGAAAGGCTGTCTAAAATACAATAGGAACAAGAACTATTTACATCTTAAGTTATTAGTTAAGTATCAATTTCAATAAAGTAAAAACTTTCTATAAAAAAATGAATAAAAAGTAATTTTTCTTTCTACACTGACTTGAATGCATGTTTGGGGTATTTTAGACTGATGTAAAACAGAACACATCTTACAATAAGTTTAAGGTATACTATAAGTTTTAAATAAGTTTTTGTTTTGTTAAAGTAATATCTAATTTTTGATAAAATATGTGTATGTATGAGTTTTGTTATGGCTTTTAACTTTGACATCAACTTATATTTTTAGCTAATGTTTGTATGTTAATTTTAAAATTTTAACTTTGTAACATTTTGTTTTACCACAAAGTTGTTTTAAGTAATAATAAACTTAATGTATTTTCTCTTGACTGTGTTAGAAATTAAACTTTCAATTTTTTTAAAGAATCAGTTGACATTATATCAAAAGTCTTATATTTTTTTTTACGACCAAAAATTTTCAAAAGCTTGGATTTGGAGTAAGAAAAACGTTTCGGTTATCGAGTCATTAATAAAAATAACAAGTTTTCGTCATAAATTAAAAGACGTATCAAACATTAAAGCATATGTTTGAATAAATAAAATAAATTGAATTAATTTATATACAGTGCATTATACCATCTCTACATTTTTTTAAATTATGAACTTGTACATTCTGGTTTATATTATACAATCCTGCCAGAAAAAGTCTTTTGGTAATATCAAAATATGTTCTCTTATTATGTACTTTGGTTAGTTCATATTTATACCATATTATCTTAATATGGCTTTTTCTTGCGATATAAATTGGTTATGTTATTAGCTTTAGAAGATTAAATAATTTATAAACACTACTTAAAACTTTTAAAGCAAACATAACAATTGATAAGTTTAAACTAGCACTGTTGATAACTGAAAACTAAATCAACTGTGGTTGTTTTGCGCTAATTAAGTTTTTAAAACAAGAGTCAAAGTCAAGTATGCAACACAATAGTTTACCAAATGTTAGCTATAATCAATATTCTTTTATAATAATGTAAAAAAAACTTTATTTTCATATTATTTGGTTAACACTAAAACTGTACAGGACACTTTTCTTATATCTAAAGACAAAGGTACATAATATAAGTTTTGATTTTTTTTCTAGTTATGAAACGATTTAAAATGTTTAATAAATTTTTCAAACATTATTTAAAAAGAAGCCAACTACTTACTTTGATTTTTTTTAACATAAACTGAATTCGGTTAATGTTTGGTGAAGAAATCATAAAAGTACAAAGTGTTTTACTAAAGCGGCTAAGAACATTTTTAAAAACAAGCTTAAGCTAGGATAACATGTTAAAGTGTAAATTAGTAAAAGCAAATAACAAGTTTATATTGTGTTTAGATGTACAATTTCAGATGTAAATATCAATACTAGTATGTATTAAAACACTTTTATTAAACTATATTTAGTGTATATGTTAATTATTGGATACTTTTTTTAATGTCATTAGTAATTAAACTGCTATATGTTTTTATCAGTAATGTAAAGATAGTTGAACCATTTGATGTTAATTAAATAAAATAATTTAAATATATGTAATTTAGTTTAGTATTAAAACTAAAAACAAAACTTAAACTGAAATATTGAACGAACTTTCAAGAGATGTTTTTTAGAATGATGTGGTTAGATATACAATAGAAATCCAAAAAGTAATTATAGTTTTAGTAAAAAATAGTGTTAAATTTTAAGATCAAATATTAAGAGAACTCAATTATAAAAGTTTACAACTCAATTTAACATTTTTTTTTTGCATTAAAGGCTTTAAATTATTTTTACCTAGTCAGCACAATCATTTTAGTTTTATCCACAAATTTATTTAGCCTACTAATTTTATACATACCAATTAACTAGTATATGAGTGTAAACTTGGATAAAACAGCAGTTTCTAGTTTTATTGCTAAGCCTTTTTGTTTTAAACATCTTTACTAAAGTTAGATTATAAATTCCGGTTGGGCGACGTATGACTTTTACAAAAACTTTTCATGTGGCAAAGTTTTTTTTCGTTTAAGTATCTTGTGTGCTTTTATTAATTTTGAGCTTTAGATAAAGAAAACACTTAGACATGTACTTAACGTTTAATTTTTATTACACACTGGCACTTATTTTACTGTTTATCCGTTACAAACTTGCTTTTAATGAGTTTCTACAAGTTTTGTGTTAAAATATACAAAATTAAGTGACCTGTAGCTTTTTTTAACAATCCAATATGCGAAAGATTTCTTCTAATAGTTTCCCTACCCGCAAAGTATTGCCTATCACTGTTATAACTTTTTTTTTGAACATCAGCAAGCTAAATCATAGTATTATAATATATTATAAATGTTATGAAGGGAGTAAGTACAAAGGTTATGTTACATGTAGATTTACACTAATTGTGTGTTAGCTTAAAGAAAAAATTAATATAATACATACAAACTAGTCAAATAAATTATAAAAAAACTATATAGTAAAACTCCTTAAATACTAAATTTTATAACCTTGCAAGGTCATACTTAGGTATACAACCACACTTAAAACCATAGTTAGTTATAATCTAAACTACACTAATATTAATATTATGTAGTACTTAGAACTACTCTAAATAAAACTAGACATCATAATGATTTTACATATTGTATTCAAGAACAGTTTCAAACACTAATAACTATTAAGGACCATGTAAAAATAAAACACTTTATGCTCATAATTTACTTTGAGTGTTATTGTTTTTACACTAAGAATTTTAAAGTTGAAATAAGTGATAACTGCTTAAATTATAAAATTAATTTCTTAATGAAGAAACATTAAAAAAATTGTACACAACCAAATCAAATAATATAAATGTGTATTTTGAAATAACATGCTTCCTGCAGCAGGCTGTAGCTAAAATGACCCAGACCACTATCTATTACTGGTTTATATAGATTTTTTTCACTTATATTCAACATTCAACATTAAATCAAGAATTTGACTGTTTATATTCTCCTTACCTTAGAGGTATTGGTTGACTTGCTGGAAATAAAGTTTTTTTTATGCAAGAATGGACAAGTTTTTAAGGTTCACTGAGCACATAACATTAATAATTCAGAATTACACAAATAACAACTAAGAAAAACTAAATTCAACATCAACTTTAAAATTTAAAAAATCTTAAACTTTTCAATAGGTATTGTACAAGAAATAAATTACCATATAGTTTCGAGCTAAGTTTATGTCAATAAATTATAATGTTTAGCATAAGGAAGCAAGGTGATTAAATTTGATTATTCCTTTCATCAACGACTTTGGTCGTTTTAAAATTCAAAGTTTTTAGTGAGTTAATTAATACTACAAAGAAGTCCAACATTTAATTTTAGAACATATAACATAAACTCTTGCCTAAAATCTATAGTTGTATACTGTAAGCTGCTTTATTATGAATAAAAATATATATAATTTTTGACATGTAGTCAGTTTTGTAGAAAATTTCCGAAATTTTTATTGTGGTATTTGAATTTTAAATAAACCTTTAGAAATTCTTCTTTCGCTTAAATATTTGATAAACAAACCTTAAATTTTCTGGATATGTTCCGTTTAATAGTTAAAAAGTCTTATTGTATGAATTAAAATATTTATTTAGGTTTGTTAAGCATAAATAAATTAAAATTAACATTTTTACACAACATGAAAAAACTATACAATAGAATTGTTTATTATTAGAATTAAACTAAGAAAATTTAATAAATTTATTACTTTCCAAGGTCATACTTAGGTACACAACAAAACTAAAACCCGTTTCAAATTAAACCTAATTTGTACTAATACTAACATTGAATACTACTTAGGGCTACTCTATATAAAACTAGGCATGACAATGAATTTACATATTGTATAAAGAACAGTTTCAAACACTAACAACTATTAAGGACGATGTAAAAATAAAACACTTTATGCTTATAATTTACTTTGAGTGTTTTATTTTTACTTTGAGAATTTTAAAGTTGAAATGAGTAATAACTCCTTAAATTATAAAATTAATTTCTTAAAGAAGTAACATTAAAAAATAATCGTTCACAACAAAATTAAACATATAAAATGTCTATTTTGGAATAACATGCTTCCTGCGGTAGGCTGTGGCTAAAATGACCCAGACCACTATCTATTACTGGTTTATATAGGATTTTTTTCACTTATATTAAACATTAAGCATTAAACCAGGAGTTTTACTATATATATTCTACTTACCTTAGAGGTAGTGGTTGTCTTGCTAGAAATGAATTTTTTTTATGCAAGAATGGACAAGTTTTTATGGTTTACTGAGCAAATAACATTTATAATTCAGAATTACACAAATAACAACTAAGACAAACTAAATTCAAAAACTACTTTGAAATTTAAAATTTTTTAAACTTTTTAATAGGTATTTTACAAGAAATAGTTTACCATATAGTTTTGAGCTAAGTTTATGTCAATAAATTATAATGTTTAGCATAAGGAATCGCAAATAAAGGTAATTGAATTTGATTATTCCTTTTATCAACAACTTTATTCGTTTTAAAATTCAAAGTTTAAGAGCTACAAAGTTAAATTGATTTTATTGATATAGGCAATTTTGTCAAAAGTTTCTGTGAGTAAAAATTGGACCATTTTGTTTAAGTCAGTATTTAAACTAAGAATAATTTACTAATTACTTTTATTTCTTAAGAAGGTTTATAAAAACTTATCTTAAATAAATTACAAGGGTTTCAAGAGATATGTTGTGTTTAAGAATGATTTTCTTTACCTAATATAAATTATAATATAAAAGTTCAAATACTTTAAGAATTTTCAATTATAAAATTTAGCAGCTGTAAGTGTTTACTTTAGATATACTCTTGGTTGTGAGAAAAAATATTTTTGTCTATTTAAAAAGCAAAAATAAAAAATTAAATCTAAACCTCGAGTTAAAACATCAAGTTTATTTTAGTAATCAATAAGTTTTTTTTTGTAATAAAAACTGGAACGGAATAATAGAAACGAACGTTTTAATTAAGAACGAAATAATGAAAACTAACTAATTAAATAACAGTAAAAATTAACGAAAATAATAAAAGTTGTTGTGAATTTAGACTGCAGTTTTTCAGTCATTTTTATACTAATGTAATTAAAAGTTTTTTAAAATTTTATTTTTAATAATAAACATTTTCTTTATTTGCAATAAATACATTTGATATATATTATATACTTACATAAGTAAGATTTTTTTACTAATAAAACTTAAAGCCCTGATCAGACAGTCCTGTACATTACTTTTTTTTATGGTAACCTACAATATGGTGTATGTTGAATCTGAACTAATGCTTCTGGAAGAGCAAAAACAAAAGCTCTCATTGTTATTTATGTCTACAACTACATGTTTATGTGGTACTCTGTCTTCTTCGAGTAACTTAGTAATGTATATATTACCTTGTATGCAGGAAAACATTGAAATTGAACATAAGTCCAATTTTAGCATATGGCCCAAGAACCCCCTTATTGCCTCCTCCCACCACATGGCCTCTTTGCAGCTCATGACCCACTTTTTAAACTTGATTTAGGAAATTAAAACCAAAGTTAACCCTTAAATTTGAGTAACAACATATAATCTTAGTCAATTCAGATAAAGTTTTGGTTGTAGATAGTTGTGACATTTGATAAATATGTTAATACAAAATAATTTAATTTGTTGTCAAGTATATTTAAAGTAGTATTAATTTTATTTAAGTTAAATGAGACAAGAAAGTTTGCTATTTGATAAAAGTGGAAGAAATCATAAAACTCTGATGAAATTTGTAAAAAGCCTGTTGGGATTAACTTGTCCCTAAAATCTAGAATAGTGTTCAACTATACTGGAACAATTATAATTTATAATAAATATTTAACCCAAAATAAATTTTTGTTATGAACGCTTAGAATGTGTAAAGTTATATCTTAGCTTTAAGACAAACATAAAATAATAAAATATAATAGTATGATCACATATAGTTTTTATTTTAATTTTTACATTATTGTACAGTACATAGTTAAATAACACATGAACCAACAATCATGATGGACACTTGATTTAAAGTCACAACACCATACCATCCAGACATGGTTAGTTTTATTTGTACTGCTTAATTGCAACTTGATAGATAGATTGATTTGTATCAAACTAATTTACAAATTTTTTTTATTTATAATTAATCTTGATCATGTTTTTATAATGTTATAACTTTCATCAGAACATCCCCCACCAGTGCTGCAGTAGGAAAAGTTCATTTCCACCACTTGTTTCAAGGTTTGTTATTACATAAGTTCTCACTTTGTTTTATATGATTTGTAATTTAATTGTAATATAAATTATATATTAATCTTAACTAACTTAATTATAATATAAATCTTAACTGTAATTGGTAATTTAAAATAGTTTTAACATTTCTTTTGATAGAGTTTTATTTTTTATTATTTAATAATACTTTAATTTCTAAAGCATTTGAATAGTTTACAATGTGAGTGATTATTAAAAAAAAAATTGTGTTTTAAAGATTTCTTATTATTATTTATTTTGCTATATAGTTTGTGTGATTAAGAGATAAACTATATTTGATCGTTTTAAATAATTTTTACACCAAATAGTGAAATAATTTTACTTATATCCCTTAGGTCGAAGCTAAATTAAATCCCAATACATTTTGTGTAATTTAAAACAAGCCTAGTCTATTTTGTGAGCTAAAATTGTTTCTGAAAGTTTTTTGACAGACAAATGTTTGTAAAGGGCAGATATAATTTTTTTATTTTCTTAAATTTTGATCGACAAAATTTTCTAAATTTTGCAAGAAACATTTCTTAAAAGTTTAATTTAAGGTAATTACCTCAGAAAACTTAAGAGGAGGTAGATTTTAAGTGAATTGTAGTGAAGATTTAAGGAGGTCTTTTTTATCCCTTTTTAGCTTCTCACAGGGTTGGCACATTAAAACTCATCAATTAAAACTAAGAAATGTGTACTTTTAACAACCTGTAAGAAGTTAATTAATTTAATTTATATTAGTTAGTTACAAGGAAAGATTTTACAATAAAATATTTTGAGTTGGGTAAAACACTTTTTATTTAAAAATAATATATTTGGATATGGTTGGTAGGCTAAACTATATTAATAATCGTTGGTACATGGTGATACTGCACTACTTTATCAGACTATAATTACTTATTTAAATAGATTAGGTTTTCTTAAAAGGACATAACATAATAGTATGCTCCACAGTCCAAAGCTAAACTGTTGCAGCCAGATGATTAATTATAAAAAAAGCTGTATTTAATTACTGTGCTAAATAGATCTATTTTATTCTTAGTTATTAGAGAAAAAAAAAGGTTTTTTGTATAGTTTTCTAAAATTAGTAGCATAGCTAATTAATAATCTAAGGTTTTATTTAAAAATTGAACAAAAACTTTTTACTAAATAGTTGGAAATGAAATTACTTAATATGACATCATAGGTGAGAAATCCCAACCACTGAAGCTGATGTCCTCAATTGATGAAAGAAACCAGCTCCTGGAATAAGAAACTTCCGGTTGCGGTTACCAGGAACTTTTAGCAACTTTCCATAGAAAAGGTGTTGAGGTCCAAAGTGCCCCAAGGCTACCAAAGTTAGTATAAAAGAATAAAAAGTAATTTTTAACCATAACAATCACTTAATTTTGATTTAGTATTTGTTTGCAAAAGGTTTATTGTTTATTGTTTAATTTTTTTTGATTGAGTATTTATATATAAAAGTACTTTGTTGCAGTAAAATCTCTTTAAATTCTGTATTTTAATAAACACCCAGCAAATTAGTTATATTTAACAGGTTGAAATTTATTTTGTAATAGGTACATCATAATTAAAAAAAATAAAACCAAGAGTTTAAAATAGAATTGTAATATGGCCTAAAAGTTTTTTTACCAACAAATTGTTAATGTATTATCTTGCAAGTTAAATTAATCTTGTTTTTTATTTTGTTTTTATTAGAATTAGTTTCCAAGACATTAATCAGCGTTGCCAAAAAAACTCTTAAAACCTGTAATTTGACTATTCAGGCAAATATAAAACTGGAATTTGAGAAATTTTTAGAAAAACTTTAAACAAGTTTACATTTAAAATAATAAATCTGGACTAAATACGAAAAATCTATCATACACAAATACTTTTTCTTATTTTGGATATTTTTTTAAGTATAAAACACACACAATAGTATCTTTTTATACTTTTGTTCCATTTAAGAGCTTAAATTTAATTTTATACTAAAGGTTGACTCAAAAATTTGTACTTTCAAACACTTGTAAAACTCTTCAATAAACGATTGGCAACCCTGAGTAATAGTTTATTTTTTCCTGTAAAAAAAAGTTTAAGAAACTTTAGTAATTTAATAGTTTTACTTTTTAAATAATTTTGCTTTTCATCATTGTTTTCATCAACCCTGAGTAATAGTTTTTTTTCCTGTAGAAAAAAAGTTTAAGAACTTTAAGTAATTTAATAGTTTTACTTTTGAAATGATTTTGCTTATGACTATAGTTTTTTGTAGCTTTTATAATGGTAAAAGGTTGAACTTAAAACTTTGGTATAGATAAAACTTAATTTTAAGTTGAAACGTTTTGCTCGTTGTTGTAGTTTATGTAAACATTTTGTAAAGTTAAATAACTTGTTATAAAATCGCTTAGTAACTTTTTCATTTTATAGTAGCCAAAGACTCAGATAGTTTAAAGCTTGTTGAAATATAGTTTAATTGTAAGTGTTGACACTTTTCGGTCTTGATTTATTTTCTAAGAAAATTAGTTGCTTTTAATTAAATTCAATATTACCACTAGTATCTTCCATTATTCTATGTTTATTTTTTAATAGTGTTTTGAAATTGATAGTCTTATTTGATGAAACTTTATTTTACAATGATTTTTCTAAATTTTTCAAAAAGTAGTATTTAAAATTGTTCTGTAGTAAAACCCATTATTTGACAAATTTTGTTTGTATTTATTATAACTTCGACCAGTTGTAATTTAAAAATATATTTGAAAAAATTAAGATTCGACTTTAATTATATTTTCTAAACTAAAATACAGTTATTTGTTAAATATAGGTATTTATTACTTATTTGTTTATACTTATTTAAATTTCATAACATAAAAAGTATTATAACCAACGTATTAAACAGAAACTGATGACAATGAAATTCAGCAGACGAAGGGTGATGGATGCTTCTTCAATTTTTATTGTTGTTTATTTTAATGATTTTGTGAATAAAATTACATCTTACTGCAAATAGACATTTCTTTGTTTAAATGATGAAGTTTAATTCTTCGTTTTGAAGGTTTATTTATAAAAAAACCTAAAGTTACTAAAAGTAATGTAAAAGTAATTTAATTAAATTAAGAAGTTTAAAGTAGGTTGAAAGTTTCCTTATGTCATAAGTAGTGTCTACCTTGTTTGTTCACATTTTTTTAACAATAAGGTCTTCGTTTTTTACAAAAAATTAAATGTTTCTTCGGCTTATATAAGTTTGTTAGGTTTCTCATGTAAAGCTCAAAAAAGAAGGCTGTTTAACTTGAGCTTTTTTTCTGTTTAATTCACATTTAGATGCTTATCTACCTACATTTTCAGCAAGTGAAAGCTTATTTATATAAGTGTAATTGAAATGTTTTTTGATAAGTGAAGTTGATTTTAAAAACTGTTTCGTTGTCCGGGCTTGTTACACTGAAGAAGGTGGTATACCTAGTTGTTTTGTAGAATTAAATCAAGTAAACATCATTTTACTAAAATTCAGAACTTGGTTTGGTATAAGTCATTGGCAAGTTTTTCTTTAAGTATTTGCTCGCGTGCCGTACTTTCTAGAAGAGCGTTCTTGCTAAAATGTACGCAGTTTGCTGAATCCCTAAGTACGCTTCTTGTTAAATATTAAAACTGATCTGTTTTTTTTTTATAAATACAAGTTTTCATATCGGTCTACAAAATTGGCTGTACACTGTCTAGCAAGTAACGCAATTTTTAGGTCTTTCTTCTGTCTATGTACAGCAAAACAAGTTATAAATTAATTTGACCGTCTCTACGTCGAATTCATTTTGAACAAACGAATTTTACTCGACCCTATTCCATTAAAAAAATTATATTTTTGAAAAAAAGTAAGACTATTCGTATGAATTTTATGGCTAATAGAACTGTAGAATTATTTACACATGCAAACTTATTAAGACTGATGCAAAGTAGAAGAAAGTTAGGCTTATAAACATTTTCACGGATGTCTTTTGATTACCATTCAACTAGCAAGTATCTAATCAGTTTACTATGTACATGCCCACAAACACTCATTTAAAATGTAGTAAATTTAATTTTCTTAACTAGGGTGTAAGCTGAGTTATAAAATTGGCTTTTCAAAGTATGAGTCTTTCATTTGTTGTTGAATAAAAGTCAATTTATTTTTGTTTAGTTGTCGCTAGCGCATTTAAAATAAAACCTTTTAATCTTGTTTTGTCCAAATTTGTTTTATAAGTTTATAAAGAGTAATTAAAGTATAGAAAAGTAACACTTTTGCAAAATTTATGAGCTTAAAAACCCGTTTATACTTTTGAGAATTTCTTGAATAGTTATGGTTGCCAAATAGTTTAAATCTCTTGTATGTGTAAAACCTGTTAAATGTCAGAAATGAAAAACCTGAGCTTCTATAGTTTTAAATGACTCATAATAACTTGAAACATTTTGCTACCAAATTTGTTAAAAACAATGTACTTCCCTAATGCTTTATTGATATTATAAAAAACGCTTAAAAACGTAGTCTTGGTAAAGTCTCAGTGTACAAAAAAGGTTTTAAAGACTAAGCAACTTAGACCTGTACTAACTTGTTTGTAATCTTCAGTTTATTAGCTGTGAAAATGGTCTATGTTTCGTTTTTAACGACAAATAATTAAAAATCATCATTTGACCTCTTTATTTGTGCATGTCATTGAATGTACAATTTATTTTTATTTCACGATTTAATTCAAAGCTTTCAAAAATCTTTTTTTTTATATATAAATATATATCAATGCTTTTTAAAGCCTTGGTCAATTGCAACAGTACGTAAAAAGTTTAAAATTGTGTATATACAAACTAACAAGAAATTAACACTTGAAACTATACGAAAATGGTAAATCTAATGAGAAAACGGTTTAATAAAAATAGCTTTTTTAAACTAAAGTTTTTAATAGACAACATAAAAACTTTCCTAATGTACTGAAATCACTGTAATTCTTAAAGATGAAATTGACATTGCATTAATAGTTGCATTATTGACGTATTTATACTGATATTTTCCTTAAAACATTTTGATACAAAATAATACATGATCTAAGGTGTAACTTACATAACTGTTTGCAAAACATCATTTAAATGTGTCGGCAACACAAACACTATAAACTTTTGATGAAATACAATTTCATCTGCAAATAGTTGGTTATTCTGGGTTGATTTGCAAAGTAGACTATTCTTTTGTAACTATGTGATACTTACCAACAACAATGTTATTCAACTAACTAAGTTATTTTCGTAAAGTATGAGTCTTTATAAGTTTGTTTATATACGCTTGATTTAAAACAACTAACACTTTATTTTTTCATCAAACTATCATTTGCGCTACATTAAAATTGTAAGCGAACTAAAATTGTTAATATATTGTTTTGTCAAACTGAACCATTATGTTATGTATATCATTACGTATATTTTAATAGAAATCTTTTAAAACATTCAGAATATTTTAAATAATTATGAATAGTTTTTAAAAGCTTTAACTTACACAAACCACTCGATTGTTAAATAATGCAAATGATCTATATTTTGTCGAACAGTAAACGAAATTTTATTGATAACTGCACATAAGTAGTTTAAAACTATTTATCTTGAAGTAGATCAGTTTAATGAAGTATTAACTGTTATTTTAGATAAAAAACAGTTAAGTTTAAAACAGTCCTGCATTGACATCTATGTGTTTTTAAAAGTATCAATTAAAGTGTTATATAGTATCATAAGTTAAAAAGTATCATTTTTAGCTAATCTTTGAAAAAATTTAACCAGTCTTTTATTATTTCATTCAAAAACAAGTTAATGCCTGTTATAAACACTTGAAATATAAACATTTCTTTTATATGTCGAGTTTTTATGAAACTGCAACATTCTAAAACATTTACACTAACGTAAGCTTTGAAAAAGTGTTATTTTAATGTTGAAGTTTTGGAAAGTTCATACTTAGAAAGACAACTTATTTCAAGATATCAACTGCTTTAGAACAAAGCAGTAGCAGATGCTATACATGCTTTCTCATATTTAGCGATAGTATTTATTTTAATTGTTAATTAATATGCTGAACTTAAGCATCCAAAACAACATGTATTTTACAAAAGTTAGAGTAAATCTTAATTAAATCAAACCTTCAAAATTTTTAGCGAAAAAATCTTAAGTATTTCTTAAACTAATTTGTAATATGACTTATAAGGAGTTTTGTATGACTAAAACTAAGAAAAACAAAAATAGTTAGAATCAAGTTATCATAAGACTGTTACATTAATAACTAATATTTTTTAGGATCAATTATTAAACAGTTACGCAAAACTAGTTGAAATTGTCAATATGTTTTTTTTTTGCTGAAAACAAACATTTTAAACAAAAAAAAAAGAAAAGTTTACACGAAAACCTCCAGCATTTTCTTTTAAACTTTATAAGATTACATGTTTTATTTATTCGTATGGCTATTTTAATTATTGGTGTAAAATTATTAAAGTTGAGACTTTACTTTCACTCTGTGCGGTATATTAAGTAAAATATGTTTGAAGCCGTTAGAATAAAAAGAATCATACAAAAAATTAAGATCTAAAAGCTATAAGAAAAATAAAATATTTATAGCTATAAAAAAATCTAAACTCAGCTTGAAGACTTAAACAAAACTTTTATCCGCTAGGTGGCGCCACAGAGTCCCTAGGTTTGTCTGAGGTTGCACAGATTTGGTTTAAGAAAAAAATTATAATTAAAAAAGTTTACTGTTTTTTTCTCCACACGATGTCGCTGTCTGGGCCACCACGTCCCCACCTCCACCCTAAAGGTTTAGCCCGGCTTAATACTGAGCCAATTTTTTTTTTCACTTAAACTTTCATCTTACGTAATTTACTCTTTCAAATGCATTTTATTATTTTTCTATCTCTTTCGTTACTATGCTAACAATACATCAAATTTATATTTACAAACTTTGTTAGATTCCAATGGTTAAGAGCTGTAAAGAAGGAAGAGTCAAGTACAAACATTATACAACATATATAATAAAATAACTAAATACAACTACAAAGCATATAATTAATAGTTATTTCAGACCGTTCAGAGTTTGCAAAGAAGGTGAAGATAATAGGTATCCAAACAATGTGGTAACATTCTGGTACAGAGCTCCTCAGTTGCTGTTAGGTTAGATTATTTACATTATACAAAATTATTTTGAATTTCTGTCACAAAATCACCAGAAAAAAAGTTAACTGTTTAATGATGTTTTATGTTTTGTTTCTTTTAGCGACAGGCAATTAATGGACCAAAATCACCAAAAAATGCAGAATAAAATTGGTAATTAAAAACATATATATGAATTTAGTTGTACACACTGAGTTTTAGTTCTTTTAACAGTAATAGCACTTGTTTATTTTCCTCCAAATTTAAAAACATTTTTTTGAACATTCAAGTAAAAATAATGTAAAACCCAAAAATTCTTTAGTCAAAATTTTATATTAAAAAATATAACAAAAAAAATTACCTAAAAATAATTTAATTGACTATTTTTTTGTTATAAAGTTAAAGTTTATTTGATTTTTATTTGACCTATAATAAGAGTAATAAAAATTTTTAATATATTTTTATTAGATTAGTATTTTAATCGTATGTGTTCACAAGCAGCTGTTATGACTTAATTTTTCGTTATATTTTAACCTGTCAATCAAAATAAAGTTTTAAAAATAATCTGAAAAAAACTAAAATAAACTTATGACTCACTCGTGCCCTTAAGTCAAAAACTTGACGTTCATTTTTACCTATTTTAAATACGCGTTATATTTACTTTTTGACTCTACAACACAGGAATCTCCTTTTTAAACCATAGAAAAATGCCCGAAACAAAATAATTTTTGACTCACACTGTTTGTTAATAATCTTTATTGATTATTTGGTTGTTATACAATTTTCCACTCTGCGCAACAATATAAATTATCAGTACAACAATAAAATGTTTCAAGTATTACTTGAAAATAATTAGGATATCAATTATTATACTTTTATTATTTCTATATACTTTTATTGTAATTTATTCACAGGCGGCAAAACAACATCAACACAACAACAGACACCATCCTTACAATTATCACCGGATAAATAATTATAAACAGAAAAAAGAAAATTCTTCAAAGCAGTATGAAGAGAGAACTTGGTAGAAATATGATGAAATAGTTCCTGAATGTTTAACTTGTGATTGTCTAGAAGTATAAATTTGTGTGCAGTTATTTTTTAAAGTTGTTTTCTTTACGTTTTCGATGGCATTTTCCTTTTGTTTGACTAGTATTAGTTTTTAAAAAAGTATCTATCGTATTATTCATCGTACAAATACTAGGTATCTTTTATCTTTCGAATGTGCCAGATTCACATTTTATTTTGTTAATATTCTAATTTTTTTCTATATACGATGTTGGGGCTTAAACTGACTTTAGTGTACTTTAAGTGATAGCAAGTCTTAAAAGAATTTTTTCATTGAAAAATATATTTAGAAAAAGATAATTATAAGATTTAATTTATAGTCCCTTACATGTTGTAATTAAAAAAAAATTGTGCGGTACTTTTTAGGCAAACTATTTTGATTTATATAGTATATACAGTAATAAATTACTAAGATTATTGAAAAAAATTATATTGAGGTCTTTTGTAATGAAAATTAAGTTATTAGTACTTAAGTTGAGTAAAGATTAATTAGTAAATTTATTTATAACTGCTCTTATGACTATGCATTAAGTTAGGTTTGATAAAGTGCTGTTTTTTTAACATTTTTAAACATACATAAAAATATGTGAATTTGTAAGGTGAAAAGTCCTTTGTGTAACTTATAAAATATATGCAAACCTTATTGTTTTCTTAGGATGTATCGATCTTATTTTCTTATAACATTATTTCCTATTATTTTATTAATAAATAATTGTGAAAATTCGTTTATTTTTAGTTTTTTTAATTTGCTTAATTTTATTGTATTTTTGTTTTTTTTTTCTTTTTTTGAGCTTCAAGGCAAATGATTATGCAAAACAAATTTAAAAAATTTAGTTTTAATAACTACTTGATATAAGTATTAACTTAGATTCATTCTATTGTGAAACATAGTAAGTTTTTAATAGTACAGGAAAATAATATTTTTTAAATTAATAGTTTTTCGCTTATAAATAAGCATGATTTAAAAACTAACTAAGAAATAAGTTACTAGCTTCTTTAATTTGTTTTAAATTCATAATACTTAAAAACTTACTATTTCTTCAGCTACTTTTTGCTATTATCGAAAATGTTGAAATTTTTCTCATATTATCATTAATGTTATTTAAACTCATTTAATGTACAGTTCCAAATGTAGCAAACAAAGCCTAATAAGTTTGTTATATTAAATATCTTGCTTTATAATACAAAAGTAATCTGAGATACTGTTGTAATAACAATAAATTTAAAATAAATTCTATTGTTTCTTATATTACAGTTAGTTCAACTTTTATAGTTTAATGTTGAGTTACCTTTTTTTTATCACATAGTAATTTATGTTAGTTTTTTTAAACCACCCTAACTAACTTTTGTTTTGGATTTTTGTTTTCTTGTGCTTAATTAAATGCATATTTAAAATTTAGCAGCTTTATAAGAAATGAACTAATAATAGTATAATTTAAAAATCAATTAAATATATTTACTGTTTTATTTAATGCTTCCTTTTTTTTCATCAGTTCTGATTTATAAAGAATAACGGCTTCATATTTTTAAACACAGCTAACTTAGTATTTTGATTAGTAGATAATTGAGAATACTTTTTTCCATGTAAATATGTATAGGAGTTTCCTCAACTTTGTGATTATTTACTAGTTGTGATTTGTTTATTTTCATGCTAAATAAATATTAAATGCTGCCACTTTTTTTTTATTATATATATAATACTATACTATATTATTTAGTTTAACAACATCACAAAATATACAAATTTTAATTTTTTGGTAAATAAAAATCTCAATAAAAAAGTTTTACTTTTTATATAAACTAAAATTTCTCTACTCTGTACTTTTATTAGAAACAACTAAATTAAAACTAAGTTAAAAGTATCTTGTTATTTTTTTTTACAGTGTTCATTATTTATATTTTTTAAATTTTAGTTAGTACATAAAAGCTGAATGCTAAGTTAAATTTTACTTTTAAACAAACTTAAAATTAAAAGATATGTCTTAGATATATAAGTTTGTTTTAATCACCTTGTATTAAATCTCGATAGTAGTTTTGTTATTTTTAGAAGTCTTGAATTAAATATTGCTCAAAAAGTACTAATATTAAAGTATAATTAATTTTTACCTTTAAGACCTGGTTTCAGCAGTTAAAGTTTGATAGTTTTGTTTGTAAACTGATTATGTAGACAATTTTGAATCCTGTTAATTACTAAACAGTTATAACTTTATAATTTTAATTTAGCTAGTTTCTATGAGTCCAAAAGTTTTTTAAAAATTGAAAAGACTTACAACAAAAAAAAACTTTCTACAGTCAAAAAGAATAAATATATATAGTTTTTTTCTATATCTTACAAAAAAACTTCAATATATTTTGAAAAAAAAAATATTTTTATTTTTGAAACTTACTAAAATTAAGTACATAACTTTTTAACATAAAAATAATCAGGACAAAATATATACAAGCTTGAAGTGTAAGTTGAATATTTAAAGCCTTCCCTTATTATCTTTATATAGGATTGGAGATAACTGGCATAATTTATATATTTAAACAGATTCGTGCTGGTCTTATTTAAACTATATAAAGTTTGAAATTAAACAATACAAGTGCAATACTATATAAAAAATTTATCATTAATATACTAGATTAGGTTTTCATTTAAAAAAAAAGTGAACTGATTTTGCTGAGTATTAATCCAAGAATATTTTTTGCAATTTTATAGCGCAATTTGTGTACACAACTTTTTTCAACAAAAAATTGTAAAAATTTAATACTTTTGAAGTTTGTAATGACGGAGCGGTTGTTTAAAAAAAGAAATGTTTTATCAAATAAAAACAAAAATAAGAAATTTCTTAAGGAACAGAAAATGCAACTTGAGTTTTGAAGCTTTAATTTGGAGCTGATATAAACCAGCTTAAAATTTATAAACCGGGGAAAAATTGATGAATGAGAACAGTATGCGTTCTCATTGCTAAATGGTGTCATAGCCTTAGAAGATTTAAATAATAATGTGTATTAGAAAAGTTGTAATTTATTATTGTTTTTATACCAACATTATAGGTTATTTATTTAGCATAGTGTGTTTTTGTATATTTTATGCAAATAAATAATTTTCAGTTGTTTAGAACAAGTTAATATTTAAATGAATTCTGTAACCAAACGTTAGTAGTTTTTCAATTATCTTATAGGTAATATTGAATTATTAGGAGAATTAAAAGTCCTTTTCTAATGTAACTTAAACTGAAAATTAAAAAATAATAATAAATCTAGAAAAGAAAACTAAATTGTGCTTTTTCCTTATCAAGTAAAAACGCAAAGAACTTTATAAAAGCTATAGTTTGGAATATATCTTTTTATGTTGAGCAAAGCATTATTAAATTGTTGAAATTAAATAAGTTAGAAGTTTCTGAAGTACCGAACATATTAATAGCGTTGCTAGAACACTTAAGAAAGGCTGTCTAAAATACAATAGAAACAAGAACTATTTACATCTTAAGTTATTAGTTAAGTATCAATTTCAAAAAAGTAAAAACTTTCTATAAAAAAATGAATAAAAAGTAATTTTTCTTTCTACACTGACTTGAATGCATGCTTGGGGTATTTTAGAGTGATGTAAAACAGAACACATCTTACAATAAGTTTAAGGTATACTATAAGTTTCAAATAAGTTTTTGTTTTGTTAAAGTAATTTCTAATTTTTGATAAAATTTGTGTATGTATGAGTTTTGTTATAGCTTTTAACTTTGACATCAACTTATATTTTTAGCTAATGTTTGTATTTTAATTTAAAAATTTTAACTTTGTAACATTTTGTTTTACCACAAAGTTGTTTTAAGTAATAATAAACTTAATGTATTTTCTCTTGACTGTGTTAGAAATTAAACTTTCAATTTTTTTAAAGAATCAGTTGACGTTATATCAAAAGTCTTATATTTTTTTTTCAGACCAAAAATTTTCAAAAGCTTGGATTTGGAGTAAGAAAAACGTTTAGGTTATCGAGTCATTAATAAAATAACAAGTTTTCGTCATAAATTAAAAGATAACTTAATTTAATGTTTGACGTATCAAACATTAAAGCATATGTTTGAATAAATAAAATAAATTGAATTAATTTATATACAGTGCATTATACCATCTCTCCATTTTTTTTAAATTATGATCTTGTACATACTGGTTTATATTATACAATCCTGCCAGAAAAAGTCTTTTGGTAATATCAAAATATGTTCTCTTATTATGTACTTTGGTTAGTTCATATTTATACCATATTATCTTAATATGGCTTTTTCTTGCGATATAAATTAGTTATGTTATTAGCTTTAGAAGATTAAATAATTTATAAACACTACTTAAAACTTTTAAAGAAAACATAAAAATTGATAAGTTTAAACTAGCACTGTTGATAACTGAAAACTAAATCAACTGTGGTTGTTTTGCGCTAATTAAGCTTTTAAAACAAGAGTCAAAGTCAAGTATGCAACACAATAGTTTACCAAATGTTAGCTATAATCAATATTCTTTTATAATAATGTAAAAAAAGCTTTATTTTCATATTATTTGGTTAACACTAAAACTATACAGGACACTCTTCTTATATCTAAAGACAAAGGTACATAATATAAGTTTTGATTTCTTTTCTAGTTTTGAAACGATTTAAAATGTTTAATAAATTTTTCAAACACTATTTAAAATGAAGCCAACTACTTACTTTGATTTTTTTTAACATAAACTGAATTCGGTCAATGTTTTGTGAAGAAATCATAAAAGTACAAAGTGTTTTACTAAAGCGGCTAAGAACATTTTTAAAAACAAGCTTAAGCTAGGATAACATGTTAAAGTGTAAATTAATAAAAGCAAATAACAAGTTTATATTGTGTTTAGATGTACAATTTCAGATGTAAATATCAACATTAGTATGTATTAAAACACTTTTATTAAACTATATTTAGTATATATGTTAATTATTGGATACTTTTTTTTAATGTCATTAGTAATTAAACTGCTATATGTTTTTATCAGTAATGTAAAGATAATTGAACCATTTGATGTTAATTAAATAAAATAATTAAAATATATGTAATTTAGTTTAGTATTAAAACTAAAAACAAAACTTAAACTGAAATATTGAACGAACTTTCAAGAGATGTTTTTTAGAATGATGTGGTTAGATATACAATAGAAATCCAAAAAGTAATTATAGTTTTAGTAAAAAATAGTGTTAAATTTTAAGATCAAATATTAAGAGAACTCAATTATAAAAGTTTACAACTCAATTTAACATTTTATTTTTGCATTAAACGCTTTAAATTGTTTTTAACCGCTTTTATTTTTACCTAGTCAGCACAATTATTTTAGTTTTATCCGCAAATTTATTTAGCCTACTAATTTTATACATACCAATTAACTAGTATATGAGTGTAAACTTGGATAAAACAGCAGTTTCTAGTTTTATTGCTAAGCCTATTTGTTTTAAACATCTTTACTAAAGTTAGATTATAAATTCCGGTTGGGCGACGTATGACTTTTACAAAAACTTTTCATGTGGCAAAGTTTTTTTTCGTTAAAGTATCTCGTGTGCTTTTATTAATTTTGAGCTTTAGATAATGAAAACACTTAGATATGTACTTAACGTTCAATTTTTATTACACACTGGCACTTATTTTACTGTTTATCCCGTTACAAACTTGCTTTTAATGAGTTTCTACAAGTTTTGTGTTAAAATATACAAAATTAAGTGACCTGTAGCTTTTTTTAACACTCCAACATGCGAAAGATTTCTTCTAATAGTTTCCCTACCCGCAAAGTATTGCCTATCACTGTTATAATTTTTTTTTTGAACATCACCAAGCTAATTCATAGTATTATAATATTTTATAAATATTATGAAGGTAGTAAGTACAAAGGTTATGTTACATGTAGATTTATACTAAATGTGTGTTAGCTTAAAAAATAATTAATATAATACATACAAACTAGTCAAATAAATTATAAAAAAACTGTGTAAATAAATGTTGAAAACAGTTCATGGTTGAGTTACTAAACATCTTTTTTTGTTTAAAAATTTTAAAGCCATACACACAAAATAGCCTACAAACATTTTGAGATCTTTAAAATTCATACTCTCACAGCAAAAATTGTAAAGTTCACTAAATATTAATCTTTATCAAACTAGTACAATTAAGGTAAAAAAGAAAGAAAGTTGTTCACAAATATATTGTTTTAATAAGCATAGCACCTAAATCGTTATCACTAATTAGAGGTTCTCAATAACTTCTAATATTTAGCCACTAACTTTAAGAGTACACAATTAGAGTATAAAAAGTCCGAGGGCCTTTTTAAGTCCGAGGGCCTTTGCAAATATTTCAATTGCATAACTATTTCATCCTTTAAATTAAATGCTTTATTTTTTAACTATATTGGTTAAAAAAAACTATTCTTAGTTCATAATACATTATCACTAAAGCTTCGCAACTTTGATCATTACGGTTGAAGACAACTAAGAAAAATACTACAGAATATAAATGACAAACATTCATAATTCAGATACTCAAAAAGGAAAAAATGCTACAAATATATAACAAATAGTTCGGTTTTGTAGATGTTGGAATTAAATTGTAATACTTTATACAACTCAGATGAATCGCTTGCATTTTGCTAATACTTTTCTAATAACTATTATAAAATATAAATTTCTAAATAAAGTTATATTGCAATAAATTTTACTATTTTATTATAAAGAAGTTTATTTCCTCAAACTTATTTAATCTAACACTCTTAAACTTAAGTATGTTCAGAATTTGTACATAGTCTATGAAATTACATAATTTAATTTTGTTTTGTATGTTTTTATACAGCTACATTCAAATATTTTTATTTTTGTTTATTTTGTTCTTTGATTTTTAATCTTAACTAAAAGATTTGAAATTTGCCACAAATTCGTTCTTTAATTTTAATTTAACTTGTTTTTTTTTAGGTAAAATTTGTTTTAACTTAAGTTTTTGTATTAAGCTTTTAGGCGGGATTTCAAATTTTGACATTTATTACAAGCACAAGATTGTTAAAATTTTCAATAATTACGTCATAATTAAAATAAGCTACGTTAAAATGCACCTCAACTTCTAGCTCACTTTATTAACTACGTTTTTGTTTAAGCAATATTTACTTTGAAAATTAAGTAGAAGAAAAATGAAAGCTACATACAGCTTTTATTAATATTATTGTTGTTATATTGATTTTAAAACTTAACTAAAGTTTTACTTTGAGCAAAAATTTGTTTTTATTTTAATTTAGTTGTTTAAATGTTATTTTCCATGACTGTCACATATCTTTTTGATTTATTTAAGCACTGACGAGGTCTTTGATAGAAGCTTAGTTTGTAAAATAAATTCTCGAAAGAACAAATTATACTTTTGTCTAGTTTAAACTAAAAATTAATAATAATTTACAGTTTTAAATCAGTTATAAAAAAACAAAAATTTGTAATAAGCTAACTTTATTTCTTTACTGTAATATGCTTCGAAGTTCTCTAAAAAATTAAAAGTATAGAGTAAAATTTATAAAACAACATAATATTTAGAATTTGTTTACCTAGAATAAACTGTACTAATAAAACACGTTAAAAAAGCTAATTATTTATTTTTAGCTGAACCATATGTTGGAAATTTAAAGAAAACTAATGGAAGTGCAAAAACTGTTGAAGGTTAAATAGTTCATTATTTAAAATATCTGAAGTTATTTAAGAAATGATGTGTTTAAAAAATATATAAAATATAATCTGAGCTTTATAAACTATTAAAACTTTATTTACAATCAGTTAACCTTCAACAATTAGTCCTGCTTGTACAAAACAGTAATTTTTCTACTCCTCATCACCTTCATGCTTCATATTTTTAATTACGTCATCAACACCCTCAAGCGACTTTCTCTCAAGCTTTCTTTTCCTACCAGAAGGTTGCTTGAAAGGTGGAGTAACCTGATGCTTTTTAGGAGTTTTGGTTGCATCAGCTTGTTCATCTTTATTGATTTCATCATCATTTTCTTCACTTGCTTCATCAAAGTTGAGCCTCTTTTTTACGTCGTCAAGAGAATTCCTATCATACTTTTGGGTTCTGATAGCTGATTTTCTTGTTGATGATTTAGTGGTTCGAGCCATCTTTGGAGTATTGAACAGATCTACCGACATGTCTTTGCTCTCTCCACTGACAGCTTCGATTCTGTCAGTGTTTCCTGGAGTAGAGAGCTTTGATGCTTGATTTTGGGAAGTTGAGTCTGCAGAATTGATAGCATTTTTGTTTAATTTTTTGTTATTATTCTGCTGAGCCAAATGCACCTTTTTACTTTGAGTCTTTTCATCAGGTTGTAGAGCGTTTTCATCTGCATCAGTAAAAACCGAACCAAGTGAATCCTCATTACCTTGTAAAATTGATTTTTCAACTGAGGCAGTCTCAACAGTTTCAGCATTTGCCGATCTGTTAACTGTATCAGTTTCGGGGCTGGCTGAAGACATGGTTTTGAGCTTTACTAACAAGTTTAAGTGTTTTGTATATGCTGAAAAAATTACTTGATAGTATAGTTTATGTTTTTCAGTAGCTTAAAAGTTAAGGCTAATAAAAGTAGGTGACCAACAATAAATAAGATTAAAACAAATCAATAAAGATAAAACTTTGAGCTACAGATTTATAGTCCTTTTAAAGACTATCAATTAAGCGTGTTGTTCAAGAATACGTTAAGGAAAAAACAAACTACTAAAAAATTAAGTTCAAAGACAAATATGTTTTTAGAGCATTACTATTTACATGAAGTTTTAGTTAGCCTGTTTTAGATAACAATTTAAAAAGCGAGATTAAAAAAAACTTATAGTATACTAATTTAATTAAGTAATTTTTTTTTATAAATCTCAAGTTTTAACTTTTCACAACATCTAAGCTTAAACACAAGCTACCTTCTGTAATTTTTTATTAAATTTCTGATTATATTTTATATAAACTAGAATTATAAAAGAAGAAAAAGTATTTGAATTATAAATCCTACTACATCTTAGCACAGTTTAAACCACAATCATTATCAAAAGTTTTAAAAACTAACATATTGTTACTGAGAAATATAAAGCAATAGTTTATATTAAGTTAGTGTTGAAACCTAGTTTTTATTAACTACTAAAATTAGAAGTTAAACTTTGGGTCCTAAAATGCATAAAACATGAAACTAAAAAAAACATGAAACTAAAATATCCTGTATCAAAGAAAGCTTGCAGCCAAGACAAAATTTGATACTAAGCCTAAGTTCAAGTACTAAAAATTTCAACAATTAGTTACAAAATTAATATATCGCTTAATAAGTGTTTCGAACTAGTAACAAGAAAAAGAAAACTCAAATCTACTTAAACACGTTCACTTTTCTACTTCTCTTAGCTACTTAAAGTATAAAAAAAAAATTAGTTTTGCTTAATCTAAATTTATTAAATTTTAAGTTTTTTTTAATTTTTTTTTGGAATTATTTTAATAAAAAAAAAATTTAATTTATAAAATTTTTTTTTGAAAATATTGTGCTTTTTTTATAAAAAAATATATACCAGTACATAAAAAATGCAAAACAAAGTAGTTTTAAATTCCAAAGCGTAATTTAAATCTTTGGATGCAAATAACAAAGCTTACACAAGTAGTTTTTATAAGGTTGAACAAAGTAGGTATGGAATTAAAAAAAGTATTTATAAAAAAAGCTTTGTAGAAATGATTACAAAACTTAATAAAAACATAAAATAAACACATATATATAATTGATAACAAATAAAAATTGACATTGGAAAGCACTAAAAGAAACTGAAATAAAACAATATAGCAATTTGTATGTAAAAGAACATGAGGTTATTTACAAAAGATTAAAATAATAAAAAATATTATGAATTTAATATAAATACTAGTATTAATATATTTTAAATAATTTATTTTACTAATTGTGAAAAGCTGAACAGCTTAATTTAAAAACTTTATTATTTTCAAAAACAAAATCCAAACACAACTATGAAAAATTCATCTTTTAAAACCTAAAAAATAATTTCTATAGCTTTTATTATAAAAGAGGTAAGTTTAGTTGATCACCTGTTTAAAAGTACAAAGCTTTTTTGAACAATTCAACTTCTATTGTATCTATTTTAAGCTTTTAAACTAAAAATTGCTAATTCTTAGTCAATAAGCTTTTATGTAAGCTATACAAAAGCAACTTAACATGTTAATATGTTTTTATAAAACTTAGCAGTTATTTAATACAAGTTGTGTAATATAAACAGTTGTACACTTCGTTTATCTTCGTAAACAATTGAATTGCATATAGATAAGTAAACTTGTAACATAAACTCTATTTATTTATAAGCGTGCTATTATGTTGTATTGTTTCTATACAAAGCTTACTATTAAAAACAAGCAACTAGTTTATAGATTATTAATCAAGCATAAGTGAAACTTAAACTTTAAGTTAAACTGATTTTAATTAGATTAATATGAAGTTTGCTAAAACTGTAAATAAGTAACAGTTTAAAATTTCTTAAAAAAAGTTTCCAAAAACTTTGATTTTAGAATTTTATCAACTTGAAAATAAGTAACAACTTGCTTTATGCCTAATATGAATTGAATTTAACTTGTATTTTGTTATCTACCATATAAAGCTACTCATCAGAAATTATTTATGAAAATAAAATGATTTTTCGACTGAAGTAATATTAGTCTCATCAATTTCTACATTGACCGATCTGTCAACCGTATCAGTTTGGGTACTTTTCTCAGAGTTAGTTGAAGACATGAGTTAGAGGTTTGCTAACAAGTTCAAGTACTTTATAATGCTGAAAAGAGTATCAATTGCGTAATTATAATTATAAGGAGATAAAAGTTCAAAGTTATCAAAACTGGCAAGGGTCAAAATTGCACGACTGCACAAAATTGTACGAAGATATTTTTGCACGAAGATAAAATTGTACGAGGGAACAAAAATGCACGAAGATAATTTTGCACCAAGGGCAAATTTTGTATGAGTAAAAAAATTTTTGGGAGTGTGATTTTTGCACCAGAATTAAAAAAAACGGAAAAAAAAGTATATATGAAAAAAAAAAAAGTTAAAAAAAAAAAAGTTACTGACCAAGGGTAAGGATTAGGGGTAACAGTCATAGGAACATAAAAAGCTAACTAACAAAAAATTATTTTATAAAATAAATGAATTAATAAAAATATAAGCTACTGACCAAAGGTAAGGGTTGGGGGTAACAGTGATACTAAAAAACGAAAAAATAATAAAAAAAACTATCAAAAAGAATTTGCAAAATTGTCTCCGTGCAAAATTGTCTGCTCGTGCAATAGTGTCCCTGTGCAACTTTTTACGCTCCTGCAAATTTGACAGCTGCCAATTAAAACTGGTTGACCAAGACTAAATTATATTTAAGTTAAGTCAGCCAAATAAAAAACAGTTACAGGTTAATAAACTTTTCGTAAGCTATTAATTAAGCATAATATTCAACTTCGCGCCAAGGAGAAAATTAAAATAGAAACATAGATTTATTAACATACAAGTTTGTATAAAACGTATTTAATTAGTTTTGTTAAATGTAATACACCATTAAAATAAAAATCATAGTTGAATGTAAACTTATATATGCTAAAATTTAATATTTAATAATACCTAGGGCTGCTCTATATAAAGCTATGCATGACAATGAATAAACATGTTGTATTAATTAACAATTGCAAACACTAAGAAATATATAAAGAACACCAAATTTATAGAGTACTTTATATTTGGTCAAAAATTTTAAACAAGAACTTAATTTAGTAGCAACAATGCTTTGGGAATGTTTAAATAAAAATGAGAACTAATTGCTTGAAATTAAAATTATATGTTATACATAAAAAGATAACATTGTTAAATAAAAATTTTACACAAAACAATCAAACAATGTAAATGTCTATTTTTGAATAACATGTATACTGCAACAGGCTGTGGTTAGAATGCCCTACCACTCTCTGCGGCTGGTTTATATAGCAATGTTCTTAACTTGATTCAACATTTCATCAGGAATTTCTAACTTGCTCTTTATTTTCTCATTATCTTCAGTTGCATCAGTTTAACACTTGATCTTGTGAGCTTTCTCTTGAACGCTTAGATAAATAAGAAAATTAGCTTAAAATTTTCCAAATAAATTAAACACTTATCAAGTGCAATTTTATATCATGTTACAATAACTTAATATTGTGTCTTTTTTGTTTTACAGACGCATTAAAAAAAATAATTACGAAACACATTTTGCATAAATTTAAATAAATTTCAATAACAAAGAACAAACTATTAAGAAAAATAAACTTTTATAAATAGACTTCGCAGCTAGTTGTAAAAAACACAAAACTATTTAAGCTAAAGACTCCATATTAAGTCTAATTCTTAAAAAACAATGTAAAGTATTTTAAGCATACTTGTTATGTTTTTGATTATATAAATACACACAATTGTCGTTTATTTTTCATAAGCATTTTTATTGTATTTTTTTTTTTAACCGAATTCTTTAATTTAGTATCTTATTTATCCTTTTTTAGTGTCTTATAGTTAGCTCCTAATGTAACTTAAACTTTAAGTATTGTAACAAAATCCATTTTTATATACTTAATCTAGGTGCACCATAACATTCTATAAGCAAATAGTTAACATTTATTTTTTTAATTTTTTTCTTGTTGTAACATAAACTATACTTTCTATAGTAGTTATGCTAGTTGTATTATAACTTAATTGAAATAAAGCAGTTAAAATTTAATTTATCATATGTTAATGATTGAATTTCTTAAATGAATAAAAGCTTCATAATGACCACTCTTCTATAAACAAACTTAATGTATTAATTTATTTAAAGTTAAAATGTTTAAACTTTTATAACAAATTCAAAAGATTGAATACAATAAATTTTTGAAACTAAAATTGAAAAATTAGCGTCTATAAACAAGAATTCTGCTAATTTTACAGCTAATATTTTGATAAATATTTTTGTGGTTAATGAATAAAAACTGGCTATTTTAACTATTAAAATCATTGTTTCATCTACTAGACCTTAATTTAGTTGAATTCAAATTTTTATGAAAAAAATTTTAATCTAAAAATTAAACATTTTTCATTTTTAATCAATGTTTTCAAATATATTTTAAGTGTAAGAAACTTCAGTCTGTACTAAAATGAAATTTTGAGAAATATTTGATATTTTACTGTCGTAGTTTTGCGAAAAAACAAAATATTATAACTAAAATGTTATAAATGTCCAACTTCTGGTGAAAACAATTCTCAACTACAACTTAATAGTAGTAAAATAAATTATTTAAAATAACATTTTTTTTTGAAATTGCTGTACCAAAAAATCCTATAGATACTTTCACTAAAAAATATTTTAACTTAACAAACAATAAAACTTAAATATGTGTTTTTCTCAGTCTCTTAAAGTTTATAAATTTAGAACTATTAAAATATGTTTTCCTGTATATATTTTACAAAAAATATTTATTATTTTGTTATAAAATTTATGTAAAACTTTTATTTTATTTGAAATAGATCGGATAAATGATTACAAAAATTATTTCTAAAACATTACGTACAAGTTAATAAAGATTTGATATTGATCATCAGCGTTAATTTTTTTTATAATACTGAGTTAATTAAATTTGAAGTAAAATATACAACTAATATTTTTATTTTTATTTTATATTTTTCAATGTCTATAAATCAACTATTTAAATAACTTTACTTAGAAATCACTGCCGTAAAAATATTTAAAAGTTATTATAGTAGTTAGTTGTATAACTCTTATTTTGATAAAAAAAAAAATTAAATGAAAAACATAGCTTGAAGAAGCAATTACTTCAGTAGTTTAATTGCTTTGAATAAAAGTTGATTTACAAATATTAATATGATAAGAAAAGCAAGATTGTTTAAAATAACTTAATCTACTGTAAAATTGATAAGCCTAATAGGCTACACTAACTTTATTTTTATCAACTGCCAAAAATAATCATTAAATATGTTAATCACACTTTTTAACATGAGCTTCTTTATTAATACTATTAAATAAATTTTACAACAACTATTTTTACTCACACCTACAGTATATATTCTTTTGCTTTTCGGTGCATCTGTATTTTTTATTGTGAATAAATACTTTTAATCTAACTTTAATATGCTACATAAAATCAATTACTTGTCAAGTTTATTTATTACCATTTTTCATATAAATTAAATTTTCTTAAAGTTGTTCCTCTTTAACATACTAACTGACAATGCAGAACAACAAAACTTTGTGAAAAAATTAGCAAACAATAGTTTTATCAACCATGAAACTTTTTATTGTATTTTCATAAACTTAAGTTTCAGGAAAATTTTCTCTATTCTTAACCAAGCTAACCTATTTTTGAGTTTCTATTAAAAGTATTTTAAATTAAATAAAAAATAAACACAAAGGTTTATAGTTTGATTATCAAACTTAACAGCTTTTATTGCATTCTTAATCAGCCAAGTGTACCATAACACTTTCTCTATTACTAAGCGTGCTATCTTTTACATAGTTCTTATACTAAGAATCTTATGTACTTTGAAAACAAGCATCTAGTTTATAGAACATTTTCAAATATAAAAGTACTTTATTAAATTTAATAAGTTTTATGATACGTAATGATTTGAAAATTTTTACAAAGTTTTCAAAACTATTGCTTATTAAAAAAAAATTAAATATAAGCCTAAGCTAATGGTTTATTATTAACTACAACTAATCAATTAATATAATAAAGTTGTTTGTCGACTTTAGTTATTTTCAATTATGTTTTTTAAAAGCTAATTAAATTCTAACAAAGAACTTTAACTATAAATATTGTATTTAAATAAATCAAACATAAAGGTAAAAACTTTGGAAAACAAAAAGTTACTCCTCTAGTATTAAAATCCCGTTATATAGAAATAAGTAGTACAACAAATGTAAAGTATAAATGTTACTCAGTTATGTGCTTTCTATACGCTAGACCCAGGCGTCAACATCTTGGCTACTTGAACTGAATGACACATAACAAAGAGACGAAAATTTAAATACTTTAAGTTCAAAAATTAGAGTTTTATTTATTTTTTATAGAATAACAGTAAAAAAAAACAACAATTTATGATAGTATTAATTTACTTATTTATAATTTTAAGTAGAAGATGATTTTTATTATAAGCAACTTAATGTCAACTCTTTCAACAATCAGTGAGTTTTAACAAAACCATACACAGCTGCACAATCTTTCATTATAGAATCAACTTCTAAATTATTTTCAACAAAACACAATTTAGTAAATTATTTCAATGATTCAAGTGCAACAATCAGCAAAATAGTCTGAATCACGCACTTTTACATTAAAGTAGAGTTCAAGATTACTTTTACTAAATTCATTTAGAACTTACTAGAATATAAGAATTCAAACAAACTACAAAAATTCATGAACAAAATTACTTCTTGCTTAAACATCAACCGGATATACACATCCTGACTTTTAGAGTTAGGTTCTGCACATTTGTTCAACCGTTATAATTTCATTTTTTTTTATCAATTGTTTTTGAAGCTTCGCCAATAATCGATACAATTAAAATAAAGGTTATTGGAACTAAGGTAGAGACAGTTGTAAAAAAAAATTAAAATTTTAAGTGCATTGACTGACCACTAAATTTAAAACCAAAAGTCCAAGGCACATTAAGAAAACAAGTCAAATAAACATATATTGAAAACATTGAAAAATGGTTATTATTTACAGAAGAAAGGCGCTTCTATTATACTTAAACTATAGAATGAACAAAATTCTACTTATCAAATCAATGGTTTATAAGCTTAAAATTTGGCAAATTACCAATAGTTTCTTAACTTAATCAAGTAAACTCAAATCAATGTTGCTTATTTTTTTGAGAAGATTAGTTTAATTTGAAAGCTTATTCCACACTTAAACTGAAAGATAATTTTGACTGCATGCAATACTTTAAGAGTTATTATTTTAGATTATTTAGCGATCATTAAATATGAGTTATGAATATAAGTTATCAGATTAGTTTATAGAACTTGAAACTTGTAATAAAATAATTAAAACTGTTTGTATTGTGGAACCTATTATAGAGATTTAAATTTATAATGAAGAAAAAACTCAAGACATTTACAGAAATTTAGAGGAGAAAAAAAAACACCGAGAATAAAGTAAATAGTCTTCGAGCTAGCTTTACTGTAATGAATAAAAAGTAAACATTTTGCGTGTAATAAATCGTCTGAAAAAATAGTTTATTAAAGTAAACAAAGAACTTTAGTTATTTTTTATAAGCTTTTGCTCCTAGTTATACTTAACCTAACTATAATTAATTTGTTATACTTTTTCGAAATGTTTTTATTTTAGTTAGAATTTTGTTTTTACTTACGTTATTTCAACTTTTCATAATAAAGTAAATTTTTAAGAAATATTTTTCAACTAAATTACTAATTTAAGTCGTAACTAAAACATTTCGTATAATATTTAAATTAAAGTGAAAGTTTTGAAAAAGATTACCTAGGCAAGATTTAACTACCTTCCGACTTTTTATACAAATATATATGTCTGTTTAATTATAAGTAACTTTGTTTTGCTCCAAGACTAAATAGAAACTTGTTAACTATGTTAAATCAAGACGTTTAATAAACGTAACATACTTTTGCGGTTTTTATACGAAATAACTGTTTTAATACCTAGGTTATATCTAAAAATTATTTCCAACTAAATAAAACAAAAGTATTTAGTATCTATTAATGTCGGCTTGAAATTAATTATCTTAATAGGCCTATGTAAGTTGTAGAACGATTTGTATAAGTAACTGTAATGAAACTTGAACCTAACCTTCTATAAAACATTAATATATTAGTCAGAAAAAGTACAGTATTTACGTCAGACTTACAATGTAGTTTTTATACCTTAATATAAAAGGTTTAGTATCTTTGTTTGTTATTTTAAAATTTGATTATGTTATTATTACTATCATTACGTGAATTAAAACAGGATCTATCTTTAATAAAGTTATAACTGCTTAATTTAAAATCCTACAACGAAGAGTTCAAAATATCGTTAAGTAAACAGTTTAGTAAATCGTATTTGATTAACGAATAAAGTCTAATAAAGTAGTACAAAATATAAAAAAATATACGAAATAATAAAGATAAATTAAATCATGAATAGAATAGTAAGTCGAAATATGATGTAATAAAAACAAGTTAAAATTATGTTATGTAATTATAAATTAAAATTTATACTGAAAACATTTTTTACATAACACATTAAAATCTTTATGTTTAATAGTAACCAAAAACTTAAAAGTTGTTGTTTTTATTTTAATAAATTTATTAAGATTAGTTTGTTTTTGCAAGACACCAAGAAAAAAAAAATTAACTACTAAAATGGGTAAGATGAATCAGGCTAGAAGTGATAGGATTAGAAATGATCGGGTTAGCAATGTTCGGGTTAGAAATGATCAGGTTAGAAATGATTGGGTTAAATCGGGTTAGAAATAATCGGTTTAGAAGTGATCGGGTTTGAAATGATTGGGTTAGAAGTGATCGGGTTAGAATTGATTGGGTTAGAAATGATCAGGTTAGCAGTGTTCGGGTTAGAAACGATCAGGTTAGAAATGATTGGGTTAGAAGTGATCGGGTTAAAAGTGATTGGGTTAGAAATGATCGGGTTAGAAATGGTCGGGTTAGAAGTGATCGGGTTAGAAGTAATCGAGTTAGAAGTAATCGGATTAGAAGTGATCGGGTTAGAAATGATCGGGTTAGAAATGATCGGGTTAGAAGTAATCGGGTTAAAATGATCGGGTTAGAAGTGATCGGGTTAGAAGTGATCGGATTAGAAATGATCGGGTTAGAAATGATAGCGGAATAGAAATGATCGGCTCCGAACTCAACATTGGAGAAAATTCCCGTATGACCTAGTACAGTGCTTCTGAAATGGGGTCTTTCGAAATTTAAAAAAGAAATTTGAAAGAAAAAAAATCATAAAACTTAAAAAATGGAACACATAATATGGGAAACATATATATATATTGTGAAGGCTCAGAATTAGTGAAGTTCTTTGAAGATGATGTTTTTTTGGCCAGGCTAGCTTAACTCACCGATATTTTCGAAGAATTGAACGCTTTGAACTTAAAGCATGCAAGGGAAGCAAAATTCCATTTTTGTCATGATAGACAAGATTGAGGCGTAAAAAAATAGAATTAATTTTTGGAAGAAAAAAGTTAGCAATGGTAATTTTGCGATGTTTTACCATGAAAAATGCATAGAATTTAACTTCTCTGACGAAATATACAACCATCTTGATCTTTTGTCTACTAAGTTTCAACATTATTTTCCTGAAAATGTTTGCATCGGAAATTTATGGATTTTGAATCCTTTCATGTGTGATGTTGCTTCAGAAGTAGTGAATCTTCCTACAGATACAGAAAACGATTTGCTGCAACTATTTGAAGCAATTAAAATATATATCTATAGCAACTTAGAATTGAGTTTCAAAGGAGAGAGCTTTTAAATTTTTGGATATGTGCAATTTCAGAGTTCCCCGTCTTAGCAAAGCGTTCAGTAAAATTTCTTTTACCACTCAACATCACTTATCTTTGCGAGTCCGGCTTTTCGCATGTAACAAACATTAAAACGAAACAAAGGAACTGTATGCTGACTCCAACCTTATCTGCCTGTATCCGCCTCAGTCTATCCAAAATCCAGCTGCGCATTGACATGCTTGTTGCTAAGAGACAAGTTCAAGTTTCGCACTAAATGTTTTTCATTTATTTTTTGTTAGGCATCTTACCTCTTTCTTACAGTAATCTGTGAATTCGATTAGGTTCATGTTCATTTCGTTTTTGTTTGTAGCTCTCATTTTATTTTTATTATGCAAGGAAAGATTTTCATGACGTTGCCATTAATCATGTTTCTCTTAGTTTATTTATTATCGAATCATAAAATACCTATTGCCTTTGGCGTACTTTGAGTTTGACTCGACTTAATACTATTACAATTGGTATGCTTTTTAACAATGATATAGTTTTGCTAAAAAACTCCTTTTTCACTTAATTTTTTTTGTTTTTTGCAGGATATATTGTATTAAACAATTAATGTAAAATTAAATTAGGGCTTCCGCGGAAAAGTTGAACTTTGGAAAAGGGTTCCACCACTAGAAAAAGGTTCAGAAGCACTGACCTAGTATACTGGCCGGTAAAACATGCTTTGATGTAATAAATCAAATTGACAGCCTGTTATAACAATTTAACATACCAATTGTTACTAACCTAAGTGAGTTTTAACTATATAAGTTACTTATTTTTTTAAAGGTATTTGGAGTATAATACTTTTAATTAAGTTGTGTTATATCTTGAAAAAGATACGTTAGAAATAAAAATATTGAACTGAACACTTATTTTAAGTCTTAGACTAAAGATTAACCTTAAATTTATAATACAACATTTTAGATATAGCAAGTAGTCTAACAAATATTTTTAAGAGTAAATATAAAGATAAAAAAGAAATTATAAATTTTTTTCGAATTATAATTAAAATAAACTTTGAGCTTTGTTTTTTTATACTGTAAATAAGTGTGGTAACTTTAAAATCAGTCGTAATTGAACTAATTTGCTCAATATTGATTACTTTTGATAATAAAAACTAGCTTGAAAAATGTTATTGTTTAGCTTGTCCTGATATATGTGTACCACGAAAAAAATTAAAATGAAAAAAGTTAAAAAAAAAAATTGTGTATATTGTTTTTATAAACAACAAAACAACTGATTTACCCATGTTGAATATAATTAGAATAAGAAAGTTATAGGGAATTTTAAATAAATATTAAAAGATATAGATGTAAACAAAACTTATTTGTCTAACCATTTTATTAACTTAAAATCTATTAACAAAATACGTTAATGAATTCTCAAAAAAAGTTTTAAATTGATGAATAATTTAACTAATATTTAAATATATAAAACATCTTAATTTACCAACTTAATCAATTTTTATGTATAAGCATTATTCTATGAAACACTTTATGTAAAATTATAGATACAAGTCACATACTAGTTATATCAAAAAGTAGATGAACTAGAAACTAGAATATGAACTAGAAGTATATGAAATATAAACAAAATAAAAACTTTAATAACTTGCATTTCTAAATTAGAACAAAATGACATATATACTTCAAACTTACAAAAAAAAAAACCTAGAATAGTTTTAAAATAACACTGCAGCAAACAAAACATATTATATAACTTGAAAAAAACTGACTACATAGCCCTAGACACAATGTTAAACTGCATGTTTTTGATGTGTGACGGATTTTGTCGTACAAATTTATCTTTGACTACGTCGATGTAACTTTTCCTTTAAACTTATCTTTGGTCCTTCGATGTAATTTTCCTGTTAAACTTATCTTTGACTCCTTCATTGTACTTCAAGAAACAAGTAGTAAACTATTACTTGTTATGCTACATTTCCTACCATACTTAGCTGTTTTGTTTTAATTCTGAGTACTACAACTTTTGAAACAAGTAGAAGCTAACACTTGTTATAACATAAAGCTTGTCCTTCTAACCGCTTCATACGTGTTACAAAAGTTTATTTATAAAGTATTGTGTACTAGTTTATACTAGTTAAAAATATAGTTTTTACGGGAGCGTACTTTTAATTAGTTTTGCCTTAGTTTATATCAAATTTATAAGAAAATTTAACTATTTGATTTTAATTACGTCATGGCAAGTTTTAATATATTACACATACATTAACTTTTAAGATGATTTTTTTAATTTTGTATACTGATTTACGAAACTTGCTTCACTCATTCTTTAAAGAATAAAAACTTAAAGCAAACAACGACTTTTAGCGAAGGTTTTTATACTTAATCAAATACATAACCTTAAATTAAGTTCTTAACAATTAGAAATGTTTTTAAAAAAGTTTTAAATAAAAATAAAACTAAAGAAAAGTGTTTTTTTTTTTACTTGTTACAAGTTATCGTTGCAACTGATTATAGGGTTTAGTTAAAAAAAAAAACTTAATTAATAAATAAACTTACAAAATATTCTATCAACATTGTTAGTAAGTAGTAGTACTTGTTTGAATTTTATTACATGATTATTTTACATCATCTACCTTCAGTAAAATTATTAAAAGTATTTCGCTAAAGACTATGTCTTTACTAAACTGTTGCTCTTCCTAAACTTTTCGCTTAAATTGAACACTGTTTTTTATCAATAGAAGATTATTTTACTTTAATAAATGTGATATCAGCAAAATGTTGTATATGACACTATTTAAATTCATTTTAATATAATATAAACTAAAAGTTGAAGTAGCTCAAATAAAAGGCACATGGATTCAGTAGTAATTAGTAAATAAAAAGCCAAGTTGCGTAAAATTTATACTGGCTTTTCACCCGTTCAAAATAAAAATCATATTATTTTAACAATTCTAAAGTAAAAATGCTTTTTTTGATATATTTTGAAAACTAAACTCTATTGTTTTAAATTCGTTACGTCACTAAAACTTCAACAACTAAAGAGTTTAAGAAAGTTTTTGTGATATAAATTTACACAAATTAACTATTAGTTAAATTGCTAACAATCAAGTTCCGATCAAAATCTTTTGTAAAACAAAATATTGAAATTTAGTCTTTTTTTTGCAGTATGTTAAAAATTAAAGAATTTACCTGTAAAATACATGAACCCGCTTACAACATATATAAGTTGAAAAAACACTTTAAGTTTATTTAGAATTAATATTGTGTAGAAAATATAACTTATATTACTATAGTTTGATGATACTGTTGCACTAGATTTATACTAGTTTAGATCTAAATTTATACTAGTTTTACTAGCTTTTTTACTAGTAGCAGTTACATATATCGAAAGTAATTATATCTAATCTTACTTTATTAGAAAATTTTACTTTTTATTAACACTGGCGTCACTCAGACTCTATTTATTTATAATAACATGTAATATGTAATATATTTTTTGAAATTTATTTAAATATATTCGCATATATAATTTATAAAACTGTTGTTTAACGATAATCTTGCTCCAGTTAGGTTATGCTAGTATAGAGCTAAATCTATACTGGTTTGTACCAGTTTAAAGTTTGTAGTGACATAATTTAATTCATATGTATTCTAGCACCTATATATTTTCAGCTTAAACATTTTTTTTTTAATAATTGTTACGACGCTAGAAACTGTTTATTTTTAGTTTATCAACGATATTGTGATCATTGTATGAGAAAATTGTGTAATTTAGTTTTTTATTTATTATCAGCAGTATAAACTTTAATATCTATTAATATTATTTATTTTTAATGTACTTTGCACATATCGTTTCTTTAGTATAAGGATTCAAAAAAACACAACTTTAAAAGAATCTCAATAATTGTATCTCAAATTATTAAAATTTTAGTAAAGCAAGCGTCAAAAATGAATTAGATAAAATAAAAGATTTAAAATAATTGATAGTATATGATACAACCTTAGTAAGGTGTTGTATAGTTATTAAGTTTTACAAAAGAACTTTTAGAAGCAATTAAACAAGTGAATATAAAAACAATAAATAACATACACGTTAGATTTAATATAGATTTATAAAACAAAAGAAAAATAAGCTAACCATCAAAATGTCGAGTCTAAAACGAAAACATTGTTCGGTTTTATTGATGTTGGCAAATAAAGTTAAAAATGTGTTTATTAGAATAATTACCGAGCCGACCGAAATTACCACCGCTACCATACACGCATGAAATCGAACCCTGCATCTGAGTAATAATTGGGTAATCCCCTTCTTCCTCCGACCCACTCGTAGTCGAATGAAGCAGGGACGTCGCTCCCGTCAGCGAGCCTCCACCTCTGCCCTCCACTGGATTCCTTCTCCATCCTGATCCACATGTCTCCTGACAATCCATTTCTTGTGCACAGCTCTCTGTTGTTAAAAATCATTAACATCGTGTTAGTTTAATGTTTTAACAAGCATTGTTGTTTTTTAATTTGGTCAAACCAATTTATTGATTATCAAACTGTTATTATATAACAAACTGCCTTTTCGCGGTGGTATCAATTCAGGCTTGGGCTAGAATAATATTGTGCTTCTTACAGTTGTCACTAGCTTCCTTGAACGAAAGTGGTTTTTCTGTTAAAAAAATAAAAATAGTTTAAAGTTTGCTAACCTACATAACGTGTTCTGCACCTAACTAAACTTTTTAAGAGTTGTTAATGTAACTAAAAAACTTTTTTGTGCACTTCTAACAAACCATGATCTAAAAACTATAAGTCTGTCCAATAATTGTTTACCTTTAAACTTCTATATTTTTCAAAAGCTATGAAATTAAAAAGAAAATCAAAACAATAAACATTTTTTTACAATAACCACTAATTCATTTATATCAAACAGCTTACCTGCACATTTGAGTGGATTAGTTTCAAAACTTAAAAGTATTTTCCTTTCTCACAACTTCTCAAGATTTCACCTTCCGCCTCATAATACGAATCGCATTTGTATTTTACAACTGTATTATGAGGAATAATGCTGGTCGAGTTTGTAGTTAAAAAAATCAACTTCAGGCATTACACAACCATCGAAAAATGTTTTTTGAGTTGATCAGTCTTTATTTAACAATCCAACTTAATTCGAAACTTTTATCTATCTTTAAACAATAAGCCAAACTATTTTAGTATAAAAGTAAAATTTTTTTTAGACAACTTTTTTAATTAAAAAAAGTGCAAGTATCCAAATTTGCACGATGCTAAATTTCCAAAAGGGCACAAAACTCAACAACGAAACAAAATAACACGAAGATTTTTTTGCACAAAAGGTCAATTTTGCACAAGTTATATTTTAGCACGACAGTAAAAAAATACAGAAAAAAAAACAATAAATAAACAAAAACAATAAAATGACAACTAATTAAAAGTAAAAAAAAACAAAGTTAATGACCGAAGGTAAGGGTTAGGGGTAACAGTGATAGTATAAATTAAAAAAAAAATCGTATGTATATATATAAATAATTAAAAATAAACAGCTACCGACCGAGGTAAGGGTTATGGGTAAGATAAACAGTAAAAAGAAAGTAAAAAAATAAATCAATGAAAAGAACTTCTTACTAACCGAGGGTAAGGGTTAGGGGTAACAGTGATGGTAAATAATATAAAAAAAATAAAATTATTAAAAAAAAAACTAAACACAGATAAAAAAAGTTAACTCGTGCAAAATTGTTTGCTCGTGCAAAACTGTCTTCGTGCAAAAGTATCTTTGTGCAATTTTAACACTTCGTGCAAAAGTACATTCGTGCAATTTTCTCCCCTCGTGCAATTTTGTACGAACATGAAATTTAGACAGCTACCCCGAAAACTGTACTTAACTTTTTTTTTCTATAAACAATTTAGTATTTAAAGCAACATTTCCATTTTTTTTCTTTCCAAAAAAGGATACAGTTTTGTTTTCCTAGGACTAAAATATAAAGTTTTTTTTTTGTCAACAAGTAAACAGTATTTTTTTTGTAAAGTAGTAAACTTTTTTTTTCCTTATAAGAACGTAATCAATTTTTTTTTTACTTGCTATGTAATAAAGGTTTTTTTTTCCTTATAAGAAAATATAAGTTTTTTTTATTCCTTGTACCGAGATAAACTTTTTTTTGTGTGGAGAGATGAAGGTAATTAAAATGCTTTTGAGATTTGAAGTGGATCAGGAAGTTAAGAAAAAATTTTTTATTCAGAAAATATTTTTTTTGTGATTATAGAATAAACGACTTAGGTAACAAATTTGAAAACAATTCCGTACCGTGTAGTAACAAAAACAACAATTTTTTTCATTTCGTTAATTTAAGTAATTAACCATCTTTTAAACTTTAAAGTAACATATAAAGTCTTAGATATACAGAAAATATAAAAGAAAATGTTGTTTAAAAATACTTAAAGTCAAAAAACTGTATTTTTTTAAAATCTGTTCACGTGTTTTCCAAAAACATAAATGTTATATATAATAGGAAGTATTTTTATTATAAAGAAAGTTCTTAAGTACTAATTTAAAATGATTTTGTCTGTTATAAAATTTTCTAAAATAACAAACTAAAAACATGGAGATAAAAGTTAAATCAAAAATAAATATCATAATTAAGTTTCAACAAAAATTATCTCAAACATACTTTTTTTGTTTAAACTATCCATTTAAGTAAAATAATAAAAATGTTTAGTTATCTTAAAGTTTATTACCTCAACTGTTGTTTTTAAAAAGTCTAATTAACTTACCAACTTACCATTAATATAACAACAGTTGTTTTGTTTAAACTATCCATTTAAGGAAAATAATAAAAATGTTTAGTTATCTTAAATTTTATTACCTCAACTGTTGTTTTTTTTAGTCTAATTAACTTACCAATGTGGCCATTAATATAACAACAGTTTTTTTATTTAATTTTTCATACTAATGTTTTACATTTGTTCTATAAAAAAGAAAACTATCAAAATTTTTCTTTTAATGTGCATATCAAATTAAAGTTTACTAACTTTTTGATTAACATTATTTTTTTTTGTTAGTCATACTATTATTATAGTGTTCGCAAATAGTTACAAACTTAAACTTAAAGCTACTTGTAAAACAATTTATGATCTAAAAGCTTTGTTAAAAGTAGTCAATAATGATTTTACTCAAAATATTCGAAATTTTAAAACTTTCAAGTAACAAAAACATATATCTAGACAAACAAAGTTATGTTGTGTAAATAGTATAATGCGTGTAAATTTAGCATTTCCATTTGTTTTATAAAATAACTATAATAACCATGTTTTGGTTTTAACTGTAATTCTAATTAAAACTAAAATTTGCTTTATTGAGAAAACATTATCATAATATATCAAAATTATTCTAATAAAGCAATGTATTCTTAATTACTTGTTTTTTAACAAGTTTCATTAAACTTGTTTAAGTATTTTATGATTTTTCTTTCATTGATTATATCTAAAACTTATCGTATCCACACATAAATTGTATTAGATATAAAGCAGTTAAACCAAAAATAAAACTAAATTTACTTTTTTTTTTTTGTTTTAACCTACACAGTATTTAAATTATAGTAACACTCATATTTTAAAAATTTGTTTGAGCAAACAAATATATTCATTATATCAACAAAGACAATTAATTTTGTTAATAAAAAATAATTGTCGACTTCCTTTAATAATTTTTGTGTGTAAACCATGTAGAAAACATCAGCAAATATCATTTATTAAGAGTTTTAGTGGATTTCTGTGATAATAACATATGTTATATTAATTTTTACCATTCAAATAAATTAAAAAACATCACATAGGGGATATACTTTTAAGCAGCAAAAGAGCTACCCTAGTTGTATAATTATTTTATGCTGGTTTTTTAGCAGCTAAAATTTTAACAAGTACATCACTTTCAATTATAACTAAAACTGCTTCAATTTATTTCTATAATATAGGAAAGTTTTGCTTCTTTACATTCGTTACGTCACTCCAAACTTTAAAGATGCATGGATCTTTAACATGAATTTTCTTTTAACTAATAATCAGTACTAAAATTAATTCAGCTCTGAAAAGAACGTTATAACTATTTAAGCAGTTCATTGCACTATATATGTAAAGCTGTTTTTCAATAACATACTAAAGCTTAATGTCCACGTTAATTCCAAGTAATAATTATTTACTTTACACAACAAGAAAATATATTAAAATTTTAGACTACTAGAGTATTTTTATTAGGTATATTTACGACTATATTGTTGTTTAAATAATTTGGTTGCACACCGAATAGTTAAGTATGGTAATTTTTTTATTCAAATTTTTAATGCTCGTATTTTTAATCGTACAAAATCATTTTATTTTTGGGCCAGGTTATCTCAGTCGATAGAGCATTGGACTTTTAATACAACGGCCATGATTTGAAGTTGTATAGTAAAAGTTAACTGTTAAACACTAGTTTAAAACGACATTTAGTCATCGAAAGGTTTCTGTTTTAAATATTAACTCCATCCTATGTGTATTTTGTATGAAATTTTACTTTTTAATATCCATTACTTCAATACAAACTTTAAATGTAGCATTTTAGAAAATTGTAATTCTTCGTTATATAAATGATTTATTATTATGTATATAATTTAGTGTTGAATAGTTAGTAAATTGTGTTAAAAACTGCACTGTAAATAAAATTTAAACTGCATTAGATAAAGTTAATTTATTTAGTTCGTTGTTTAATTTCAAAGTAAAAATCTAAAATAGTTTAAAAAGCTTAAGTATTAACTTGTTCAAAGAAATTTTCTTAAATTTTTATTTTAAAACTGTTTGTAATAATTAAATGGTGTTAATAAGTTCAAGTAAATTTAATAAAAAAATAAATGACTCTTATTTGTCATAATGTATAATAAATTAACTTTGTACTAGGCAAACAAAGCTTAATTGGTTAGAGTATTAAGTTTAAAGTAACTTTTTTGAAGTAACTAAACTTTTATTCTTTAATTGAAATAACTAGTTCAACTACATATAAAATGTTGATGAAGTACATAGTTTATATTTGTTGAACGATTTATAAATTTAAGTATACTATTATAGGCTAAAATGAGTTGCATTTAAAAAATTTCTAGCTCATTACTTATAAACGAGTGGCGACACTTAAGTTTAAATAGATAATATTTAGTGACATGTTCAATTTTTAATCATAAAGCTGTTTAGTTTAGATAAAAGTAACAAACTATGCATTGACAAAACTTTTTCTTTATAAAATAATTCACAAATACATTATACCAACATTAAAAACATTTAATGTTGGTATAATGTATTTAATAATGTATTTAATCTGTGCTTATAGGTTTTACTAAACATTTATTTAATATTCTTATAAATAAATAAGTAATATTCGCGTAGTGCTAGTTTATATTCTACTTTTTTTATTAATACTTGATTTTTACCAGTATGAAATGTAAATGTAAAAGCATCAATTAAATAACTGTTTGATTTTAGTTTATAACATCATTTAACTTTTTGATTATCGTCTATTTATACCGTTATATCGGTCTCTTCAAGTTTTAAATTTGTAGATTTTTTAGCATATTTTGTACCTTAAACTGTTTGACTTTTGAAAATGAAATTTGCATAAAATTATGATGTTTAATCATAAAAGAAATTAATTATAAGGTTTAATTCAGTAAAAAAGTTTAAGTTAATGATTTCATTTTATTGTATTTTACTAAAACTTTTCACCTTGATTTATTAAAAAACTCAATTATTTTTACTTAGTTTTAGTGCCATTAAATAGTATTTAGATTTTTTTATGTAAAAAAAATTAGGGTCGAAAATGTCTTAAAGTAGAACTTTATTTGTTAAAAAAAAAAAACAGTTAACACTTATGAAATCTAAACAATAAAAAAACCGTATTATTATTTAAATTGAAGTACTTTGATAACAAAAAAAATATGAGAGTTTTTTTTTTGCTAAATTAATTTTAAACGGTGTTAAATTTATTTACTAAAAAGCTAAGTTTGAAAGTTTAACAAAAACTAACTGTAATATTTTTTAAGAAAACAACTTAATATATTAGTTTTGTCTTATGTATATTTTTTTTAATTTACTATATCATTGAAACTAAAGTAAAATACGTGTTTTATAACTTAAATAAACAAAAAATAAGTAGTATTAACTTTAGTTATTAAAATAATTTAGAAAACAATAAATATTTATAAACATATCAATTAAACTGTTAACTTATCATTCCAGTTGTATAATAAGGTTCATGCTGGTTTTTTACCAGCTAAAAGTTTAACTGAAATGTTAGAGGCAATTGTTACTAAAACTGCTTGAATTTATTTTAATTTTATACACTAATTTAACTTTTTAACAGTCGTTATGTCACTATAAACTTTAAATGTATGAAAGTAACAAAGTTATGTTTTAACCTGAAAAAAAAAAAAACATCGCAGCAAGCATATTTAGGATTTGAAGGTTGCAGTTTGTTGATCAATAAACTAAATAAACAGTGAGTCAAGATTTTGTCTGGTTCACTATTTGATTCATTACTTTCTTTTTTACTTTTTAAACTAATTGTTCTAATTTTGTATCTTCAAAGTTATCTAAGCATTTTTCACAATTATTTACAAAAGCATTGTGTATGGTTAGCACGATTCAAACTATAACAGTTCAATTACTAGACTATAACATTAATCTAAATGTAAATTCTGCAAAAGAACCAAATTTAATTTAGTTTTCAGTTATCAACAGTGCTAGTCTAATTTTTAGCATATTTTATCGTTTGTAAGTCTTCTTAAGTCAATAGCATAAATAAGTTTTATTTAAAATAAAATGAATTTTGAGACAATGAGTTACTAAAAATTATTTTTTCTAGTTACAGAAAATGAGCACAAATTATTCTATGATTATAAAACTTGTTCTAGTAAAACTGAATTATATAATGATATATAAGGGTAAAAATATATTTTAAGGATGTAACAATGTGTTGTATACAAACTAAATCATTTTATTTCAATTATTCAAACAGTTTAACTCTTAAATATTAGTAAGTAACTACAAAAATTGTTAAAGTTGTGTGGAAATGTTTATTTAAACAACTTGTGAATTTGCACTATAAATTTTCTTGAATCAACATAGTTTAAGGTTCATGATTAGTTACTATAGGCAATAAGTACTTTATAAACAACATATGTTCTGTTTTACTTAAGTAATACACATGCTTTTAATAAAATTACTTACTATTAGTAATAACATTAGTTAATGAAAAGACACAATAGCTTAAATTAATGTTTTTTTTGCGCAAAAGTTTATTTTCCGGAGTTTAAAAACACAATTTATAGATTTAAATCATAAAAAAAAAAAAATAAGTTTTAGACAAAACTTAAATTGAAAAAACGTGTTTGTTTAATTTTTTTTTTATTTCTTTGTGTTTAATGAAAGTTCGAAGTACTTTATTAAGTTGTAGAACTTATAACAAAAACGTTATAGTTTCACAGATAAGAATAAATATGGTTTTTGTTTAGAATATTTGTTCAAAGTTTTATACGAAAAGGTCTATCGAGTCACATGAGTGGGTTTCGTACTTTCATACTCTATAAGTTTTATAACTTTGATATCTAGGTTAGTTAGTAAAGAGTTGCTTATTTAATCAAATCCCCAGTTTATCTTTCTACTACTTGTACACAGGTTTAAACCAGTTTCAATTTGGAGGAGTTTAACAGGAAGATCTGCTTCACTTAATTCTATTTAACAACAAACATTCAAATTATAATGGCACTTACGTCATTAATAGCTTTTGATGTAAGTAATTTTAATTAAAAATAGTTGTGATTTTGCATAATAAATCTACAAGAATTTGCTGTTAGGTTTAGTAAAATAAATAAATATCTTCGATTCTAAAAAAAGTTTAACTATTATTGATTTGTTGATTTTGTTGTAAGAAGTTTGTATAAGAATTCTGAATTAAAACCCTGAGTTAATTATCTTAATCAACTGTTGTTAGTTATTAAAGTGTGCAAAACAAGTAAACATAACTTAATTTTTAAACTTTAAGAAACATCTTTTATTGTATATACCAGGGGCGTCGCGTGGGGTGTTGCACTGCCGCAACTGCACCACCTTGAAATTTTGTAAGAAAAAAATAAGTATCTATAACGTTTTCGTTATTTTTTAAAACGAAATCTCTTTTAAAACTCCAATTGTGAAAACAACCATTTTGCCCACTTCACTGCCGCAAACTCCTAGCTGACTGCCGCAAATGAACTCAAAAAAGCAAAATTTCTTCAAGAATTACTGCAAAATCAATATCTTGCGGTAAGTAAGCTAAGTTGAAAATTCCCTAAAACAAGACATGCTTAAGTATCATCTACAAGCTATTGTAAACAAAAAATGAAAATAAAGCTAAGCTACTGCAAAGGAATAATCTTAAGTTTATGTACCCTCATGATTTTTCAAACTTAAAAGGTCACTTATATTAAAACGGGACTATAAAAGAACAAAATTGTCATAAATTACACATTTTGAAAAAAAAAAATAAAAAACCTAAATCACCAAAGTCTTAAAAATTTGATTTTCTATTTTAATCTGCATAGATAAACTTAACTATAACTGATTATTGTTATCATAAAGTTGATATAATATTTAATTATATTATATTTAAATGTAAAATTTGATTTCTGAAAAAAAAATGTTAAGAAGTTTTTTATAAACTTATAGTTTATGCTTACAGAAAAATAATTTAGATTTATGTTAAATAGAAATTATTATTATTGAAACAGTCACATATTTAAATAAAGTAAATAGCCTTAACTTAAAATATTTGTCTAACCCCCAAGAAACTTTGATTACTTAGAGTAGTTTAACAATAAAAAAAAAAATTGGTCTACTTTATATGACTTTTGGTTTAACTTTTTCATAAACATAGCAAAAATTTTAGATAAAATTGTTGAAACATAGTTGCATAATCAGGACAACTTAGAAATGTTAAAAAAACTCAAGATGACCCAAGATAAATTAAAACAGACCAAATTAGAAAAAAAGTCTGGCTGACTAAAGCAGTTTTAGTTTTTTTACTCTGAAAATAACAAGCTTATTTAAAATTAAAAAATAAGTGTTTTACCCCTATGGCCACATGAAAACTAACTAACTAATATTTACTGCTATAATGGTTACATATTTAAAAATTATCTTTAAATTTCTTAGAAAGTTCAACAGCCTCACCAACTAAACTTTTTTTTCTCACCAACTAAAAGGGTAAAACACTTTTTTTAAACGCTGTTTTAGTTTGTGCTTCATAAGGAACCTTTTGTTGCCTTCAACTTTAACAAGCTATATCTAAAACAATATTTTGAATTTTTAAAATCTGTAAAAAGCATCTTGTAGCTTAGTAAAAACTACATAAAATAAAATAAAATTCTGAAAAAAATGTTTCATTCCCCTTATGCCCTTAAAAGCAAAGCTTATTTTCAGGTTTAGCAAAAATTCAGTTGTTTTCAAACTTGATAGCAAAAATATATTTTTAATAAAAATATCTAATGTCCTTGAAGTTATTGATAAAATGAAATTCTTTCTTTTTGAAATTATTTTAATCTTTTTTTAGCCATATTCAAGATTGCCACACACTCTGGGTACTCGGTGAAACTTAATAATTTTTTAAATTCTAAAAAATCTCAGGGAAACTCAGGGATTTTTGATTTTTTTTAAACACAGGGTGACTCAGGGCGTTTCAAGGTCACTCACAACAGTTTCTTATGACTCAAAGAGTGGCAACCTTCATCAAAGAGTGGTAACCTTTATCAAAGAGTGGTAACCTTTAGTATTGAAATTCATTTTCTTAATATTGAAATTGTTTATTAGTTTACTCTGTATAGTTAAAACAATTTTTTGTTGAACAAGGTAATTGCAATTTTTAATGATTTTATAACTAGAAAATGCAGAAAAATACTAGTCAAGTAAATTGGACAGTTTCTAAGCTTAATCATGCCAGTTATCAAAGTTAACAGAGGCTGAAAAGCTTATATTGAAACAGAGTAGACCAACCCCATATCTTTCAATTGAGTAAGAGTTCATTTCAAAAGGTTTTTTAATTAATGATACTAATTTAATATTTTAAACACTAGATACTTTTAAAACTTCTGAGGTTTAGTTTGTTTGTTTTAGCTTTGTTAATAAGCAATGCCAAAACTTTAAAAGATTTAAAGTCATTAGAAATTATTATTTTAAAAATTCTAATCCAGATTTATATTTTTATGCTGATAAGAAAATAAACCAGTAGAATAGTTAAAAATTTCAGTCATTGTTCAGTGAAAGTTCTTACAATAAATTTCTTATTCAAATAGAAATGAAATTAAAGATGTTAAATGTAATTAAATTTATGACTTTTTAACTTAAATGCAAATTGCTTTAAAATCTTAAAAGACCAAAGGGTGTAATTAAAAATTAATTTATGAAAAAGATATGTATATTACTTTGTTTATTCAGTAAGTTTTAAATTGTTGTTGTCACAATAACTTTTTTTCGATTTTTAATATTCAGATATACCTATATACTAGAGAAAAAAAATATTAGAAATAAAAGTTTGTATAGTCAGATTTATTATCTTTAAATCTAAATAAAACAATATCTTTTATATATTTTTTTATATATATCAAGTTGAGCTTTTTTAAATTGTTAAGCTGATTTAATAATGTTTAAACTTTTGTTATAGGTACAACAGTTAAGAGGAAGTTCAACAAAAGTTATTACTCCAAACACCAATGGCTGTCCGGATGCTTGGAAACAAAAGCTCTATTTTGTTTCTTATTCTTGCTCTTTGGGAAGAAAGCAGCATGGACTAAAACTGGCTTCAAAAATATTTCTAACATCTCTGCAAGATGCAAAAGCCATGAATGTTCACTTGGCCATATAAACAGCATGGTCTCTTTTAATTTATTAGGAAAAAATAATATTAGTTCCTTTTTAAGTCAAAGCTATATGGACAGTATTGATAAGCACAATACCAAAGTTCAGAAAAACAGAAAGGTTTTGTCAATAATTATTGACATTATTATTTTTTGTGGTTTCCAAGAGATTTCACTCAGAGGAAGTGAATGAAATTGTTTTCAGAAATTATGCCTGCAGTTGAAACTTTGTATAACACCATGTAATGCACAGACTTAACTGTTCAAAAAGTTGAATAGCATTTGGAAAACTTCAAGCTGCAGTTAACAGTATAAGAAATTCAAGTAGTACAGAGAATGTTAAAAAAAGCCTTCCTTCTTCAGCAAAAGAGTATGTGATAGTGTCAGCTTCAACATTAATGAAAGGGTTATGTTTTCAGGTTAAGAATTTCACACTTAAGGAAAATAACTATAAAACAGTTATTTTTGGCAAAATATTTTACTGTTTATAAATCTTGTTTTCTTTTAGAACTTATATAAACAGTGAAGAAGTGTTATCCTGTAGTTGAATGTAAACAGTTAGAAAAAGAACTGAAAACATTTTATTCATGAAAACATGAAGTATTATTATAGTTGCTGTGTTTTTTATTGTAAAATAAGTTTGTTATATCTAAACTGTAAGCTACTTTTAGTTTTAACTTGAGAGCCTTTTAAAAACTTTATGTTATTTAGTTTGCTTGTTTTACTTTTGAGTTTTTACTTATCAAACTTCTTTTTTTAATCTTAATTGTATTTTAAAATTTCTTTACTAAGTAATGTAAGTTATTTAAAAAAAAATTTAATTTGTAAACATCATTTTATTTTTTTGTAGACTTTTTAATTTACTTGCCAAGTATAATAGATTTTTTTTAAATTAAATATTAGTAAAATAATTATTAATAGTTTGATGTTTAATTAATCAAATATTTTGTAACTAAAGTTGAGGCTAAAATAAATATTATTACAGTTGCTGTATTTTCTTATTATAATATTAGTCTGTTTAATCTAAATTGTAAGTTAGAGACTTCGTAAAATTTGGTATTTATAAGCTTTCTTATTTTACTTTTGTGTTTTTATCTTAGTAGTCAAGCTGTTTTTTTTCAAAACATCAAACATTTTAATTAGTTATAAGTTGATACTCGTTTATATTTTCAATATTCAGCAGTAAATAAGCAATTATTTTCTACTGAGAAAATTAAATTTTACTTAAAATAAACTTGCAGTTTGTACATAACATTTTTTTTGTTTGTAGCCTTTTTAATTTTCTTGCAAAGTCTAATAAGATTTTTTTTGTCAAGTTAAATATTAGTAAAATAATTATTCTTAGTATGATGTTTAATCAAATATTTTTTGAATAAGATTGAGGCAAAAAAAAGAACTATTTAAGTTGCTGTATTTTTCAATATAATATACATTTATTTTGTCTAAATTTTTTCTACTGTTAGTTTAAACTTTAAAGCCTTCTTGAAGATTAATACTCATAAGTAAGCTAACATTTTTTGAATCTTTTAAATTACTTAGGTTTTTTTTTATTCCTATATTTACTTTAATTTTCAAAGTATTTAATTTTTTTTAGAGTTGTTTTCATAAATAACTTTTTTTGAAATTTTTTTTTTTAAACAAAATTTCCCCAGTTACATTAGCAATTTAATGTAATTGTTATAGAAAAAAGTTTTTATTTTAAATAAAAAAGAGTTTTAAAGTAGGGGATTTTTTTTTAAATTCTGCACCACCTAAAACAAATACCACGCGACGCCACTGGTATATACTAGTTAATTTATGTATTTTTACCTTAATAAATTATACGATAATAAAAAATTATAAATAATCTACGACTATAAATTGTTATTTTTACTTATCTATATCAATATATACAATATACTTATCTTTAATAGAGTTTTTTTATTACTATTGAACCTATACAATAGCTTAATTTTTCACAATTATTTTATAAAACTTAACTAAGATCCAAAATTTTATATTAAATTTAAGGATACTATAGATAGGTGTTAGGATAAAAAAAAAATTATTTTACTAAAATTTAAATTTTTATTAATCATGATACTTTAAAAATTTTGCAAAATCCGTTTATCAAACAAGAAAAATTTGAAAAAATATACATAACAAAAAATAAACACATTCTAAATAAACAATAGAATTTAATCAGGTTAAGGTAAATTTATTTTTAATTCAAACATAGTTTATAATATACAACTATAAAATGTTGTTTTTACTAGTCTATGTTAAGCTCTATCAGAGTATTTCTAATACCATTGATTCTATAAGGTAAATTAATTATCTTTAAAAAACTATTTAACCAAAGTTTACTAAGATCTCAAAATTTCTATTTAGATTGTACATACTATGAGTGATAGAAAAAAGTATTTTTTATTTCACAAAACTTAACCTTTTATTTAGTCATGAAAACTTTTGAAAGTTATTTAAATATAATTTTTTAAACCAGCATAAAAGTTAAATTATTTATAAAAAAATAATTTTAAACAATAAAAAGAAATCTGATATAACTAAAACTTACAATTAAGATGTGTTTATTTTCTAAAATTACACTAATTATGTAGAAAGTGCATATATTTTAAAGTCAATTAATAATACATCGTTTAGTTCTGTTTAGTTTTATTGTTTAACTTCAAACCTATCTTAAGCTTACAAAGCATGATTTGTACCAATGAAACGTGAACACATAAAATCTTTTTATAAAAGCGTGTTAAAAATGTGCTTACTAAAGAGAAAGGTCAATGTAATTTAATATAAAAGTTATTAATACTTCATATAAACATAAGAACAAATAAAACTAAAACAAAGTTTTATAAAGTAAAATGAAGTCCGAGTTTTTATAGTTTAAACTAATTGTACAACTACTAAAAGTTATTGATAATTCAAAAATACGTTTCAACAGCTTTAAAATGTTTACCAAGTTTAATTTTTTAGTTAGTTTTAGTTAGCTAGCTACATTTCTTCTAAAGAGGATAGTTCTAGTTTTGAAGTATAATTTATACTGGTTTATACCAGTTAAAATTTCTGCATTGTGAACATATCATTAACATCACGAAAATAGGTCAATTTATGTTTGGTTTAAAAGGAAATTATACTTTTCTTAATTAGTTACGTCACTACTAGCTAAGTATAAAATTTAAAAAATCTTATTTAGGATATTAAACTAACGAACACAAAATGTTATCTTTTCTGCAAAAAACATGTTTAAAGCAAACAACAACTTTTAGAAGTGATTTTGTTTTTACTTCCAAAAAAAATTCTCTTAAAACAATGTTATAAATTTTTTATGGTTATTTTGTTTTCCTTATAAAATGTAATAAAGTACCTTTGGCATGAAAGTTACAATTAAAATTTCATTTTTACTTCATAGTATTAGCTTATAAAATAGTTAGAGTATGGTAAAATTAAAAAAAAAAGAAAAAGAAAAAAAAGGTTTTTTTATGATCTAGTACTTTCAAACTAACTATGTATTACCTTAGCAAACTATTTATAGTAGTTCATAGCATTTAATAAACAAATACTTATTTACAACTAAACCAATATTATTTTAATTTAATATTAATTAACACAAACTCTTTAAATCTGTTTCTGACTTAAATATGGTGCTGTTTTAGTATCCAATATATTACACCTTTGTGCGATTTTTTTGAATAATAGTCTTTTAAGCTAACGTGGCTTTAAATTCCTTTTTTATTTAACCCGTTATTTTGAAAACCAACAGCTAATTTTAGTTCAAATTATTATAAACAGAATTTTAATTTCCATATACTATTGTGATAATATCAGACATAAGCTGTTAACAAGCTTGCTTTTAATTAGAGATAAAACGATGTATAAGTAACTCTTACATTATACATAAGGAATTGGTATAGGATATAATAAATAAATAAAAACGCACAACATCGGAAATTTCACTAGATATGCACTAGTTTAAATTGCAGTATGTTACACCAAACATAATCTACTAAAACTGCTTGAATTTATATTTATAGTTTAGAATTAATTCTGTATTTAATTAACCATTAGGTCACATTAAACTTTAGAATTGTGGAACATTACAAATTACAAATTACTGATTAAAAATTTTGATAAAAAATAGTTTTGATTTCTGCACTTTAAATTTACTATCGGATTTTTAATCAGTATATCTTAATTAAATTTTAAAACAAACCTTTAACTGCAATAAAAGTGTTAGCTTTGATGATTTTTTATTTTAATTTAATAGTTTTGTTTTAAAGTATTAGTTTAATACAGATATTTTTGAAAACAAAAAAAGCATGTTGTGTAAGTTCGTAAACAGTTTTTTTTTAAATGTTGTCATTTCATATTATGTTTTCTAAAGTTTGCAGTGACGTAATTAATATTAAACAGTTAGATTTTCATATAAACTAAAAACAAAATAAAGTATTTTCGACTTACAAATTATCTTTTTAACTATAGAAAAATTTTAACTTGTATAAACCAGTATGAGTTGTACTTTGAGGCTAGAACAGTCCTAAAACGTATGTGGCTAACTAACTAAAACTAAAAAATTAAACTTTTTAAACATTTTAAAACTTTTAAAATGATTTCTTCAAATTAGCAATAGGTTTAGAAACATTATGTTATAAACTTTTTAAACTATATAACTTTGATATTCCTTATACTATTTCAAGCATTGTTATACTTTTGATGTTCTTATTCGTAATTGTTTGGTTACTTATAACTACATTAAGCTTTTATTCCGTAAAGCAAATTTTATCACACTTTTTATGTAAAAAGGCTTGTTAACCAAATTTTTGTTATGTGAGTTCATAATAGGTTTTAAGTCAATCAATAAAACTTAATATAGTTCTTGTAATTGACTTTAAAATATACGCACTTTTTACGTGACTAGAATATTTAAATAATTTAAACTTGTCTTAATTTCAAGTTCTAATTATTATAGAGCATCTTTTATTGTTTCAACCTTATATGTATATGAGTAGCTGTTTTTAAATTTTATTGTTTATTAGTAATTTTTGTGCAAATTTTTACAACTTATGTGACTAATAAAATAAAAATAATTGTGAAACCTAATATTTATTGCAAGTTTAAACTGACTATACACTTTTTAATCTTAGTAAGTTTTTTTTGAATTTTTTTATAAAGATATTTGTTAGAAACTAGAATGTTAATAGGTTTAATAGTTCTTGAAATACTAAGATGTTTTTTTAAAGGCTTAGTTTTAATTTCTGGCTTAAAAAATTGTATTTATAAAGTATCAAAAAAAAAAAACGTGTGCAAAATTTAAGATGATTAAAGAAACGTTTACCTCGACTAAATTATTAAAGTCGACCTTAATGTTTAAAGTAAATTTTTCTACATGTAGTTGATTATCACAGGAACACATTATCAACAATTTTAAACGATTTAAATAAAGTTTTATGGTAGCATTTCTTGATTAATAAAAAAACTTGAACTTAAAGAAAAATTACATAATGTGACAAAAATTACAAAAATTTATAAAAGTTACATTATTTAATAATAAGCTTTATAGTACCCGAGTATTATTTATCTATTAACTCAACAAATTTTAAAAAATAATGTTTACGCTAAAAATAAAAAAACAATTAAATAATTTATGTAAACAGTATAAGTATAGCCGTCAGTGGTCATTTTGAACTAGTAAAAAACCAGTAGAAACTAAATTAATATTAGACATATAAATAATTCAAAGAAATTTGAATTTAAATAAGAAAGTACTAGTGATTTTAACTTGAGTTGTTTAAATACATCGAAACAACATTACATATTACTTAAAATACATAAAAAAGAACATATTTATAACATAACTTGAAATCTTTTATAGATTTAGAATTTAGGATATAGTGTTTTTTACCAGTTTAGTTACCAAAGTTTACCAGTTTAACTACAATAACTATAAAAACTAGTATATTAAATTCTTAAGAGTATTTAAATTTTTAATAATCGTCATGTCACCGAAAATTTTTAAGAAAAATATTAATTAAATATAATTTATTTTCTCAACACTAAACTTGCAGAAACTCACAGTAAAAACCATAAATTATTAAAATTAAAACTGTTAGACTAAACAAAACGGAAACTATTTTTAATAACTCTGGTTAGATATATAACTTTTGGAATAAAATAATATTTTTGAATTTTATTTCTACTTACGGCTAAATGTATAACTTATTAATAGCTGATAAAGCGAATATTTATTTGTCTATTAAAGTCAAATAATAAATAGTTTAAATGACTAAGAATATTACCTGTTTAACATTTAACAGTTAAGGTATAAAACACAAAGCTTGTCTTTGTAACAAAATTGTTACATACAAATTACGTACATATTACATACAAATTATAATTTTTTCTAGTTTTATAATATAGTTAATACTGGTTAGTGTCAGATAAGGTTTCATTATGAAAACAATAAAAACTCTTTTGAAATTTAGATTAGAAAAAAAAAATTACATGTGTATTATTTATTACGTCACTTCAAATTTTAGATGCTTGAAAAATCAAAAAAACTTTCCTTTTTTTTAATTCTTTTAGATAGCAATTAAACAAACTTTTTTTTTGCTCTACGAAAATATTTATTTGATGCAAACAACAGCTTTTAGTAATATTTTTATGTTTTACTGCTGTTTGAAAACTAAAATTTAATCTCTGCCTCAAAATACAAATGTGCAATTATAAAAAACTAATTGAAATTCAGATAAAAAAGAAAGTTATTTATAATGCATGGTATCAAATTAAGTTTTTACTAAGTTAGTGTTTCTATTTGAAACATCGTTTATTTATAAAGACACAATAAGAAAAAGAAACAAGTTACTCAAACATCAACAAGGTTGTATATAACAATCAAAAAAAATTACACCATTTATGAATTTAAACACAATTTTTAACGCATTTAGAAACAAAACCTACAAAAAATGCACGTTACTTCAATAAAGTTTTACAGGCTAACAATACGCTGATACTACAAAAAACCTAATTATAATTTTGTAGTTTAAAATAAAATATAAAATGTAAGAACTTTTATAGCTTCCAAATTAGTAAAAAGTTTTATTTGACTTGTTTTTATGTTTTGAAATAATACTTTTTGAAAGTTACGACACTATAAACTAAGGTAGATGATTTGCAATACTTTTGACCAGAAATCACTATAACAATATTATAATATTTACCTTTCTCAAACTGTCCAGAGATATCTCAAATATTTTATGACAGGAAATTAACGTGATTTTTTACGAGAAAATTTTATCAGTTTAATAATATTTATAACTAGTAATTATATGAAAATAAATTAAAATTACTTACTTTAAAAAAAAGCTACAATTAAAATGCTGTTTTTATTTCAACGTGCTTTTCTCATAAAGCTCTTAACAAATAAGTTAGGTTGTATAAAAATATTTAAATTTCGATTACGTAATTAAAAATTATTTAAAGTTCTAAAAGAACTTTTTAACCTCAAAAGTTTTCATTGTAGTAGATGTTTTTTTTAATAAATACTTAAGTTTACCTTTGCCTAGTTTTTGACCGAGTCTGTTTTACATATAGACAGGTTCGTAGGTTCAAAAACAATAAGGCTACGATGAGTAAATTGTAGTTTTCGAATCAATTAAACTGAATAAAATATAGACAAACGCAATAAAATAAATCAATATTTTATTTTTAATTAATCTTGCTATTAATTTTACTAAAATTTAAATCAACAGTTATTTATGCAACTTTCATATAAAAAAATTACAAATGATTAAATGGTAATTTTCTTTAATTTTCATATATCTAAATTTGTAGTGACGTAACGATTGTTAAAACGTAAAAATTTTAATTTTATAAAACAAAAATTAAGTAAATTTATTTTTATTCGAAATGAACACGATACTCTTCTTTAATTTGAACTGGTAAAAAACCAGTATAACTTTCTGACCAGTATACTAAACTTAAATATAAGCTTAGAGACATGCAATTATCATTCACCAATTTATTAAAGTATCTTTAAAAATAGTCACTAAAGCCTCTTAAAGCATTTAGTTGTGATTTAAATTTTATTTTTGTTATCGACTCTTATACAATATATTATTGATTATTGTTAATAAATTGATGAATTTATTCTTTTAAGAATTTATTTTACAAACTAAGTTTCGGTCAAGGCCTCGTCAGTGCTTAAATAAATCTAAAAAAGTGATAGTCATGGAAAATAGCATTTAAGCACTTAAAATTAATATAACCCTAAATTCTTACTTAAGAAACTAAACAAATCAAATTTTAATATTAAGACTTAGTTTAAGAAAAATTTTATATTTCAGTTAAGTTTTCAATTTAAAAATAACAACAATAATAACAATAATAGCTGTATGTAGCATTCTTTTTATTTTAGTAAATTTACAAAGTAAACATTGCCCAAGCAAAAATGTAATTAATATAGTTAGCTTGAAATTGAGTTGAATTTGATAAAGCTTTTTTAATTGTGACGTACCTTTGAAATTTTAAACAATCTTAGGCTTGTAATCGAAATGAAAATTTTAAATCCTGCTCAAATGCTTAAAATAAAAACTTATGGTTAAAACACATTTTTACCTATAAACAAAATAAGTTATATTATAAAACTAAGATTGAGTTTGTGGCTAAGTTTAAATTTTAGTTAAGTTTAAAAATCAAAGAACAACACAAATAATTAAAAAAATCTGTGTGTAGCTTTCTTTTTTCTTTTAGTTGATTTTTAAATAAACATTGCTTAAATAAAGATGTAGTTAATAGTGATAAGTGAGCTTAATTTAAGACGCATTTAAAACAAACTAATGTTTTATTGTGATTTGAATATTGAAAACTTGAGTAATTTTGTTCTTGCAATAGTTACGAAAGTTTGAAATTTTGCTTGGATGATTTTTAATCTTAACTAAAATTTAAACTTTGCCACAAATTCAATCTTAGTGTTATAATTTAACTTGTTTTGTTTCTCGGTGAAATTTTGTTTTAACTATGAGTTTTTATATAAACATTTGAGCGGAATTTCAAATTTTAATAGCGATTAAAAGCACAAGATTGTTTAAATTTTTAATAGTTACGTAACGATTAAAATAAGCTACATTAAAATCAACTCAATTTTAAGCTCATATTATTGATTACAATTTTGCTTAAGCAATGTTTATTTTGTAAATATGCTAGAAGAAAAAAAAAGGCTACTTAAAGCTTTTATTTTTATTATTGTTGTTATATTGATTTTAAAACTTTACTGAAATAAAAAATTTACCTTAAACTCAGTCTTAATATTACAATTTTATTAGTTTAGTTTCTTAAGTAAAAAATTGGTTTCATTTTAATTTAATTGTTTAAATGCTATTTTCCATGACTGTCACATACCATTTTTAGCTTTATTTAAGCACTGACGAGGTCTTTAACCAAAACTTAGTTTGCAAAAAAATTCTTGGAAGAATAAATTATTATTTCTCCTCCAGTAGTTTAGACCTCTCTATTTTTTTATTATAACCTAGACATATAATAGTAAAAAACTTTATAATAAGATTTGCATACCTTGCAACTTTAGATTTAAAAAATACAAAATTAAGTCTAAAGTTATTTAATAAATATAAATTTTAGCAATTATAGGAACAGAGTCATCATTATAGTTATGTATTTAATCGAAACTGGTGAAAAGCCAGTATAAGTTTTATAGAACTAAAAATGTTGTTTAATTTTTTTTTTGCATATATGTTGTTGTTTGGTACTTTTTTAGTTAGTATTAACTCAAGTGTATTAAGATTGTGTTATATATTTAACTATGCGTGTTTTACAATTATAAAGAATGTTTCGATGATAATGAGTAGTTTCAACTTTATCCGGACTACCGGCAGTCACTGAAAAATAACGGATTTGTTAAGAGACCTAAGCGAGACACTTTCAAGTATTATACTTAATAAAAGTAATGTTAAATTATTATTGTATAAAAGTTAACATTGTACTACTGTTAAATCACAATATTTAAAATATTTTTGTGAGTTTTTTGTTTATAAAATTAGAAATCGTTTTTCAAACAAAATGTCTGACCAAGTGCAAGTTTAAATTGTAACCACACGAAACAAAAGTACATTATAATTTCTTAATTTTTAATTTTACCTTTCTAAAAATATTTCAGTAGTTTTAGGCAGCGATAATATTTTTAAATAGTAAGTGAAATTCTATAACATTATTGAAAGATATCTTTTGCTTAAAATATTTATTTTTGTACTGTAAAAAAAGCATCTTTTATTTAATTGGTACAGAAATTATCGAAAAAAATACAAAATTGTTTCAATTAGATGCATGTAAACTTTGCAGTGACGTAACTAAAATTCTAAAAAAACTTATTAAAATAAACTAAATATAAATTAAATCAATCTTAACTTCAGTTAAACTTGAGGGAAAACAATGTGTATCGATAATAAATAGTTTTACTTAAACGAGATAACCAGTTTTTAAAAAGTAACTTACAAGTTTAACCTAAAACAGATATTATTGTTTATTCACAATATATTAAGCATTACGGTATTTTTTTATGTAAATAAATTCTGTTTACTTTAGAAAAGTTCAGGTAATTTATAAAACGTCAAAATAAAACTCATTTTTATATGTTAGTTTACTATATCTTTGAAAAATTAAACTAGTTATTTTATAAAGTTTTTAACTTCGTCTTTTATAAGCAGTTAAATTGAAATATTACTTAAAGCTATTATTTGCACAAAAAACTCATTTTTGTAGAAGAAGTAGAAAAGTTTGTGTTAAAATATTATTAAAAAAAAAGCAAAAAAAAATTCCAAATCTAATGCATCTAAGTTTGCATTGACGTAACTAATAATTAAAGGTAAATTTGTTTCAGAAACTAAACTTTAAATAAAGCAATCTATATATATGTAGATACTGATATCGTTTCAAAATTTTAACTGGTATACCAGAATAAATCATGTTATAAAATAGTAATATTTTTTCAATAGTTATTGTAGTGATTATAAAGACCGACTTAAGTTTCATACAGTATATATTGTTACGGTTTTTAGGCTAGTTTCTTGAATTAAAATCAATTTATATTTCTAGCTTGAGATAAAAACAAATTGCAATTTTATTTAGGCTTGTGAAATTTTTTAAGTTAAGGAATAAAAAGACTTTTGTTTTTAAATTTAGTTTTAAAGAACGTTCTGATAACTAGTTATATAAAAAGGTTTTTGTTTCTGTAGTTTTAAGATTTTGTCGTAGTAGTTGATTTACTAAACAATTATATGAAAAAAAAATGTATTACTTTAGAGGAAGGGTTTAGAACACAAATAATATAAAAATACTTTTGTATTATTGTGTATCCATAAGGTTTTTTTATTTTATATGCTAAGTTTTAAAACTTTTATCAATATTAATATTTAATTTTACTAAACAGTAATTACCAGTTTTACAATTTATGTTATTTTGAAGCTCATTTTTAAAGCTTTGTTGCTTTTCTGGTTGACTAAACATTAAATTGAAATTTAAAAATCACACAATTTTACAAGCTTAAAAGTAAAAAGAATATTATGTGTAAAATATTGAAATAGAATCAGTGAAAATAAAGGTTTAGTTTAAAAACTTAACTATGTGTTGATTTTAAAAAAACTCATGATTGAAACTTATGCAAGATAATTTAATTATATACCAGTGGCGTCGCGTGGTATTTGTTTTAGGTGGTGCAGAATTTAAAAAAAAATCCCCTACTTTAAAACTCTTTTTTATTTAAAATAAAAACTTTTTTCTATAACAATTACATTAAATTGCTAATGTAACTGGGGAAATTTTGTTTAAAAAAAAAAAATTTCAAAAAAAGTTATTTATGAAAACAACTCTAAAAAAAATTAAATACTTTGAAAATTAAAGTAAATATAGGAATAAAAAAAAACCTAAGTAATTTAAAAGATTCAAAAAATGTTAGCTTACTTATGAGTATTAATCTTTAAGAAGGCTTTAAAGTTTAAACTAACAGTAGAAAAAATTTAGACAAAATAAATGTATATTATATTGAAAAATACAGCAACTTAAATAGTTCTTTTTTTTGCCTCAATCTTATTCAAAAAATATTTGATTAAACATCATACTAAGAATAATTATTTTACTAATATTTAACTTGACAAAAAAAATCTTATTAGACTTTGCAAGAAAATTAAAAAGGCTACAAACAAAAAAAATGTTATGTACAAACTGCAAGTTTATTTTAAGTAAAATTTAATTTTCTCAGTAGAAAATAATTGCTTATTTACTGCTGAATATTGAAAATATAAACGAGTATCAACTTATAACTAATTAAAATGTTTGATGTTTTGAAAAAAAACAGCTTGACTACTAAGATAAAAACACAAAAGTAAAATAAGAAAGCTTATAAATACCAAATTTTACGAAGTCTCTAACTTACAATTTAGATTAAACAGACTAATATTATAATAAGAAAATACAGCAACTGTAATAATATTTATTTTAGCCTCAACTTTAGTTACAAAATATTTGATTAATTAAACATCAAACTATTAATAATTATTTTACTAATATTTAATTTAAAAAAAATCTATTATACTTGGCAAGTAAATTAAAAAGTCTACAAAAAAATAAAATGATGTTTACAAATTAAATTTTTTTTTAAATAACTTACATTACTTAGTAAAGAAATTTTAAAATACAATTAAGATTAAAAAAAGAAGTTTGATAAGTAAAAACTCAAAAGTAAAACAAGCAAACTAAATAACATAAAGTTTTTAAAAGGCTCTCAAGTTAAAACTAAAAGTAGCTTACAGTTTAGATATAACAAACTTATTTTACAATAAAAAACACAGCAACTATAATAATACTTCATGTTTTCATGAATAAAATGTTTTCAGTTCTTTTTCTAACTGTTTACATTCAACTACAGGATAACACTTCTTCACTGTTTATATAAGTTCTAAAAGAAAACAAGATTTATAAACAGTAAAATATTTTTCCAAAAATAACTGTTTTATAGTTATTTTCCTTAAGTGTGAAATTCTTAACCTGAAAACATAACCCTTTCATTAATGTTGAAGCTGACACTATCACATACTTCTTTTGCTGAAGAAGGAAGGCTTTTTTTAACATTCTCTGTACTACTTGAATTTCTTATACTGTTAACTGCAGCTTGAAGTTTTCCAAATGCTATTCAACTTTTTGAACAGTTAAGTCTGTGCATTACATGGTGTTATACAAAGTTTCAACTGCAGGCATAATTTCTGAAAACAATTTCATTCACTTCCTCTGAGTGAAATCTCTTGGAAACCACAAAAAAGAATAATGTCAATAATTATTGACAAAACCTTTCTGTTTTTCTGAACTTTGGTATTGTGCTTATCAATACTGTCCATATAGCTTTGACTTAAAAAGGAACTAATATTATTTTTTCCTAATAAATTAAAAGAGACCATGCTGTTTATATGGCCAAGTGAACATTCATGGCTTTTGCATCTTGCAGAGATGTTAGAAATATTTTTGAAGCCAGTTTTAGTCCATGCTGCTTTCTTCCCAAAGAGCAAGCATAAGAAACAAAATAGAGCTTTTGTTTCCAAGCATCCGGACAGCCATTGGTGTTTGGAGTAATAACTTTTGTTGAACCTTCTCTTAACTGTTGTACCTATAACAAAAGTTTAAACATTATTAAATCAGCTTAACAATTTAAAAAAGCTCAACTTGATATATATAAAAAAATATATAAAAGATATTGTTTTATTTAGATTTAAAGATAATAAATCTGACTATACAAACTTTTATTTCTAATATTTTTTTTTCTCTAGTATATAGGTATATCTGAATATTAAAAATCAAAAAAAAGTTATTGTGACAACAACAATTTAAAACTTACTGAATAAACAAAGTAATATACATATCTTTTTCATAAATTAATTTTTAATTACACCCTTTGGTCTTTTAAGATTTTAAAGCAATTTGCATTTAAGTTAAAAAGTCATAAATTTAATTACATTTAACATCTTTAATTTCATTTCTATTTGAATAAGAAATTTATTGTAAGAACTTTCACTGAACAATGACTGAAATTTTTAACTATTCTACTGGTTTATTTTCTTATCAGCATAAAAATATAAATCTGGATTAGAATTTTTAAAATAATAATTTCTAATGACTTTAAATCTTTTAAAGTTTTGGCATTGCATATTAACAAAGCTAAAACAAACAAACTAAACCTCAGAAGTTTTAAAAGTATCTAGTGTTTAAAATATTAAATTAGTATCATTAATTAAAAAACCTTTTGAAATGAACTCTTGCTCAATTGAAAGATATGGGGTTGGTCTACTCTGTTTCAATATAAGCTTTTCAGCCTCTGTTAACTTTGATAACTGGCATGATTAAGCTTAGAAACTGTCCAATTTACTTGACTAGTATTTTTCTGCATTTTCTAGTTATAAAATCATTAAAAATTGCAATTACCTTGTTCAACAAAAAATTGTTTTAACTATACAGAGTAAACTAATAAACAATTTCAATATTAAGAAAATGAATTTCAATACTAAAGGTTACCACTCTTTGATAAAGGTTACCACTCTTTGAAGAAGGTTGCCACTCTTTGAGTCATAAGAAACTGTTGTGAGTGACCTTGAAACGCCCTGAGTCACCCTGTGTTTAAAAAAAATCAAAAATCCCTGAGTTTCCCTGAGATTTTTTAGAATTTAAAAAATTATTAAGTTTCACCGAGTACCCAGAGTGTGTGGCAATCTTGAATATGGCTAAAAAAAGATTAAAATAATTTCAAAAAGAAAGAATTTCATTTTATCAATAACTTCAAGGACATTAGATATTTTTATTAAAAATATATTTTTGCTATCAAGTTTGAAAACAACTGAATTTTTGCTAAACCTGAAAATAAGCATTGCTTTTAAGGGCATAAGGGGAATGAAACATTTTTTTCAGAATTTTATTTTATTTTATGTAGTTTTTACTAAGCTACAAGATGCTTTTTACAGATTTTAAAAATTCAAAATATTGTTTTAGATATAGCTTGTTAAAGTTGAAGGCAACAAAAGGTTCCTTATGAAGCACAAACTAAAACAGCGTTTAAAAAAAGTGTTTTACCCTTTTAGTTGGTGAGAAAAAAAAGTTTAGTTGGTGAGGCTGTTGAACTTTCTAAGAAATTTAAAGATAATTTTTAAATATGTAACCATTATAGCAGTAAATATTAGTTAGTTAGTTTTCATGTGGCCATAGGGGTAAAACACTTATTTTTTAATTTTAAATAAGCTTGTTATTTTCAGAGTAAAAAACTAAAACTGCTTTAGTCAGCCAGACTTTTTTTCTAATTTGGTCTGTTTTAATTTATCTTGGGTCATCTTGAGTTTTTTAACATTTCTAAGTTGTCCTGATTATGCAACTATGTTTCAACAATTTTATCTAAAATTTTTGCTTTGTTTATGAAAAAGTTAAACCAAAAGTCATATAAAGTAGACCAAATTTTTTTTTTTATTGTTAAACTACTCTAAGTAATCAAAGTTTCTTGGGGGTTAGACAAATATTTTAAGTTAAGGCTATTTACTTTATTTAAATATGTGACTGTTTCAATAATAATAATTTCTATTTAACATAAATCTAAATTATTTTTCTGTAAGCATAAACTATAAGTTTATAAAAAACTTCTTAACATTTTTTTTTCAGAAATCAAATTTTACATTTAAATATAATATAATTAAATATTATATCAATTTTATGATAACAATAATCAGTTATAGTTAAGTTTATCTATGCAGATTAAAATAGAAAATCAAATTTTTAAGACTTTGGTGATTTAGGTTTTTTATTTTTTTTTTCAAAATGTGTAATTTATGACAATTTTGTTCTTTTATAGTCCCGTTTTAATATAAGTGACCTTTTAAGTTTGAAAAATCATGAGGGTACATAAACTTAAGATTATTCCTTTGCAGTAGCTTAGCTTTATTTTCATTTTTTGTTTACAATAGCTTGTAGATGATACTTAAGCATGTCTTGTTTTAGGGAATTTTCAACTTAGCTTACTTACCGCAAGATATTGATTTTGCGGTAATTCTTGAAGAAATTTTGCTTTTTTGAGTTCATTTGCGGCAGTCAGCTAGGAGTTTGCGGCAGTGAAGTGGGCAAAATGGTTGTTTTCACAATTGGAGTTTTAAAAGAGATTTCGTTTTAAAAAATAACGAAAACGTTATAGATACTTATTTTTTTCTTACAAAATTTCAAGGTGGTGCAGTTGCGGCAGTGCAACACCCCACGCGACGCCCCTGTTATATACTATTTAAGTAAGAACACACACACATGCTTTAAATCTAAGTTAAGACTAAAATTGTGCTAGATTTTACTATAACATTATATTTTTGCATTATTATGTTTAAAAAATTTTTTAAAGCTATTAGAATTTTTTTTTCTTACCAAGATCTTTTCCTTTAAAAAGCTGTCGACAGCTGGGTTAAAATGAAAATCACCTATTTATGACATAAAACTTGTTTGCATTAACATTTGTTGCATAAGAAAGTTGTACAACAAACATAAATGTATTTTGAGATAATACAAACTATAAAATGTAATTAACTTACATATTATTAAATAGGTCTATGTCAATTTAAGACATAACTTCTAATAATTTTACGATTAAGTTACAAATGTTTATAAGTTACATTTTACTGGTATTCCATCAGTTCAAATTGCAGTTTTTTTACTTATTATTTCAAAGTACAAATTACTCGTACTATATTTTACAGGCATTAAATAATAAGGCACTTAAGCAGCGGTATTAGCTGTAGATAAAATACATACTAGTATATACTAGTAAAAATTTCAGCGTGTAAGTAGTTGCTACATAGCTAAAAGATTGGTTTATTTTGTATTTAAATTATAAATAAGTTTATTTTTTTTTTGTAAGTTACGTTAATACAAGATATAAATGTTTTTGTTTTCAAAACTTTAAATCATCAACCAGCTAAAAAAAACCTAGATCTTTGAATGTTAGTTTTAAATCTTAATTTATTTTATATAGAACCTTAGACAAAAAACATCAGCGAAAATCAGCAGAGCCAAAGTTTGGACTTTCGTTTGCCGTGAGACAAGCTCAAGTTTAACAAAATGGTTGATCATGACAATTCGATCATCAGACCACAAGTTCGAGCGTACCAGATGTCTTGCCTAGTGGACAATGTTTTAAACGTTGCACGGTAAAGACAATGCTGACGTCACTGATCATTGCCAGCAAATGGTTGCTTCATGTGAAAGCATCATAAACCGTTTGTAGATTAACGACTGCAAGTTTTTCGGTTGTGACTGGCTGATGAGTCCTAATAATAACGAAACCGGTCTCAGTCTACCGAAACTTGTGGTCTGATGATCGAATTGGCATGATCAACCATTTTTTTAAGAACCTTAGGTAATAATACTTTTAAAAATTACCATATAAAATATAAAAATCTTTAAAACTATTATTAATCCGTTTAAAAAGTTTTTAGAATAATTTATACTAGTTTATACTAGTTGAAATTACCGTAAGACAGAAAATTTAATTATTTATCCAGGTTGCTTTTTTATATATATTTTGTAAAAAAAATCAAATACTTAATATCATTTACGTCAATGCAGACTTTAGATGTATTTAATTTTGGGAAAACTTTTTATTCGTAATAACTTTTGTATAACAATTGAACACAGCATGCTTTTTTTTATTCTGCAAAAGTAAATTTAATCGAAACGACAACTTTTAGTAATGCTCTAAATTTTTACTTAAAATATAAAATAAAATCTAATATCTGCCTAAAGTACTCAAATATTTTAACAATAAATTAAATTAAGTTAAGGTATAAGAAATAATCTACTTCACCTGGTAACAAGTTAACCTTGCACTGGGTTAGAGGTTTTATTTATAAAACTGATCTTAATTGTTTTATCTAAAAGAGTTGTTAGTAAACAATAATACAGTCTTCCTCATATATCTGGTTCTCGCATATCCGGTAAGTTTTAGTCGAGAAAAATTCAGGTAAGTTTTTATTTAATACTGTTAAAATCAATGATTTACTAAAATACATGTTCAGTTTGACGTTAATAAATAAACAAGTAGTTTAAGTATGGTGATAAAACATACTTGATGTTGTTATTAATATTTTTGCGCTAAAAAATATAAAACCAAAGGCAACTGCGAACATCAAATACTAAGTTGCGATGAAACCAGTTTGTATTTAAGAATATTAGCAGGATACCTACCTTAGAACTAGTTCACAACCATGATTTGTTTTCAAAAAATTACTGTCACAATTAAAAAATTTTGTTTTGATTGTTTTTTATTTGTTTTAATTCTTTAGATCGTTGAATAAATTTAAAATTAATTAAACTCACAGATAATTAAAATTTTTTTTTTTGATAATATTCTTTGCATGTTACTAATGAGGTAAATTATAAAAAAAATATCCCGCTTTTATCCAACAAAAGGCTTTTCCGGCTGATAAGAGAGAGAGAGCACTGTATTTAATTAATGAATGGTAGTTTTACATTATTATTTTTAAACTCAACAATCTAAATTGTCTCTTTAAGTATCTTTTCTAACAAATATGTTACTTTTTAAAGACTGTGGTAGCGGGGTTAAAATGAAGATTCAATTAGAAATTTTTAGAGTTTTTTTCTAAAATATATTTCATTGTGTTACATAATTAAAATGTACTTTATAAATATGTAAATTGTCTAAAATAAAAAATACGAATTACTTTGAAAACGAAATACTTGTATATAACAATACCGAATTAAATAAAAGTTATGGTTATTTAAAATTTATACTGTTTTTTTCATTAGTTCAAAATGATTAGGATTTTAATTTGTAACAAAATGACTTGATTGATTTAAACAGATCGACCTACTATTTTTTCAAATTTATTTTACTTTTAAATAATTTTTCGTCAGTACAAATTTAAAATGTATAAAATTTTTAACAAAAAGGTTGTGGCTTTCATAAATAAGCTTACTATTGGGAAAAAACAAATAATGAGAAAGTTTAGAAATTGTAATCTTAAAATAAAACTTAAGCTGCAACAAAATAATTAATTTTGGTGTGTTTCTATTGTTTTATACAGAAGTACAAGTTTAGTATATTCGTACTAGTATAAGTATTAGCTGTTTAAGCAATTCGGTTCGAAAGTTTCCTTAAAACTTGTTTAAAAGGTTTTTAATAAATATTATTTGATACATACGAAAAAGACTTTTACACTGATTCGTCTTTATTAAATTAACTTTGTATCGGTTATTGACCAACGGCTATTATTTTGAATATTTTATTGTAAAGTAACTTGCGTGAAATAAACAAATCTCGTTGAACTTAAATAAGTTACAGAAGTTAGTTCAAGTAAAGTATAAAATAAATCAACATTTTTTTTTCGTCTTTTTATTATTTTAAATAAAATTTTCCTAACTACAGTGGTCAACAATACTTTTTCAAAATCTCATACCGTTACTCACTTGCGAAACCAGAACTAAAATTAGCACTGGTTATTCAAACTTTAAGATTTAAGTTTGCTAAAGTTAAAGTTAAAGTACAAGCCATACAGTTAATAAAAAAACTTTTCTTTCTATACACTGTCAGACTCATACATATAAAATATAGCTAAAGTGACACTGTATGTGATTCTGAGTAACATTCCTACTTTTTTAGATGTAACACTTTAAAGATGTAAGATACTTTGATAAAGTTAGTTATTTCTAAGTATAGGCTAATAACAATCTGGTATAAACCTTGTTCTGTTTTGTGTTTTTACTTATACTGATTTTATATCAGCTTAAAATAAGGAATTTTATAAGCTTCTAGAATTTTTAGAAATTTTCTTTTATTTAAATTTATGACAAACAAAAAAAAAAAAATTTTAAACAATAGTTACGTTACAATAAATTTAAATGCATAGTTTTATATAGTTTGGATTAAAACTTTCTCCGATTTTGAATGAAATAAGTTGCACATATTTTCATGTTAGTATATATTAACTATCAGCAAATTGAATTTTAATTTTACTTAGAAAGAAAAAAAAAACACTATTTAAACAGTTCTTTTATTTTAACGTAATTAGTAAGAAACTTTTCTTATCCTATTATCTACAACTATACCTTGTTATTTTGATTAATTTTAATATTTTTATAATAGAGTAGTTTTAGTATTGTAGAACCTATTAAACAAAAAAGTTGTAAAAAAGTTATGTATTAACAAGCAGAATACAAGAAGTTATTTATAAAAACATCAAGTTGAAACAATAGAAGGTAATAGGCTTTAACTAAAACTAACAGTTAAGACTAGTCTAATTTATTTAAATACGTGTAGAGAGTTCATTATATCATGACGAGTTTAATTAATCATGTAGAGAGTTTACATACTATTAGTCGATTAGAAATACTCTTTAGTTTTGTTTAGTATTATTGCTTAACTTTAAACCTATAATCAGCTTACTAAGCTAAATTTTGAATAATAAAACAATTTAATACACTTATACATAAAACGTGTATACCCAAGTTTAATACTAATATCATTAATAATAATCATAAATATATCTTTAGTTCATATAAACCTAAGAAAGACGGAAAAAAAAAGTGTAATGATGTTCAAAGGTATATAAATTGAAAATTTTATACTACTACTAAAAATTACTTGTTTTTTAATGATACATATCAACAGCTTTAAAACAAGTTTTAAGCTTTTTTTTTTAATTAGTTTTATTTGGTTAGCTACATACCATTAGCTTAAAAGGAATTCTTCTAGTTTTGATGTATACATCATACTGGTTTATACCAGTTAAAATTTTCGTATTATCACAAGCAATTTAAATGACGAAAAAAAAAATTCATTTATCTGAAGTTTAAAAAGAAACTTAACTTTTTTTAATATTAGTTACGTCAGTGCTAGATATAATAAGTATGAAATTTAAAATAATAATTCTTGAAGTAAGTTATACCAACAAACACAACATGCTTTTTTTTTATACAAAAAAATGTTTAAAGCAAACAACAGCTATAAGAAGTTATTATATTTTTACTTGCTTACAAAAAAAATTCTCATAACACTAAAAAGCAAATATTAAAATAAAACTCAGACATAAAAAGTTAGTAAAGTATTATTAAAATCTAATACATGTTCGCCTCATGACAAATAAACTTTGCACCGGATTAAAAAAGATTTATACATTTAAAAAAACTTACAAAAATGCTCTCAACTTAATTGTAATTAATTTATAGTGCCATTCAGATTTTTATTAATTAACAGTTATATTAATATTTTTAAACATAACCAGTTTAGCTCGAAAAAACCTTTTCTTATCAGTTCCGGTCGTTTACTTTAAAAAAGTTTTTATTAAGTGTAGATTAACTATTATCAGACACAATACTAAATTTTTGCTTATAATGTACTAATGTAAGTACGAACAAGTTTAATCGTTAAATTAAATTTCATCAGCTTACAAAGCTTAATTTTGACCAATTAAACGTGAACACATAAAAACTTTTTATGAAAAGTGTGTTTTAATAGGGTTTACTCAACAGAAAGGTCAATGTAGTTAAAAATAATAAACTAAATAATAATACCTCATATAAACATAAGAACAAATAAAGTTAAAACAAAGTTTTATAAATTATAATGAAGTTCAAGTTTATATAGTTCAAAATATTTTACAACTACAAAAGTTATTGTTAATAAAAAGATACATTTAATCAGCTTTAAAACGTGTACCTAGTTTAGTTTTTTACTTAGTTTTAGTTAGTTAGCTACATACCCTTTATATAGAATTGTTCAAGTTTTGAAGTATAATTTATACCGGTTTATACCAGTTAAAATTTCTAAAAAAGAACCAGTCATCTAGATGATGAAAGTAGGTCAATTTATATTTGGTTAAGTAGAAACTTTTAGTTTTCTTATATTAATTACGTTACTACAAGCTAAATGTATATAATAAAAATATTACTTTTTAAAAGATGTTATACCAACTAACATAATATGTGTTTTTTATTCTGCAAAATAAATGTTGAAAGCAAGTAACAACTTTTAGAAGTGATTTTGTTTTTACTTAAAAAAAAACTCTCTTAAAATACTAAAATAATTTTTTTATCGTTATTTTGTTTTTCTTATAAACGTAATGTAACACCTTGGGCATTTTTTTATCGCATTAGTTGTATATAATGCATCCTAGCGTTAAATTTTTACATGAAAGTTACAATCGAAATTTCATCTTTACTTTATAGTGTTAGCTTTTATAAGATTTAAAGTATAGTGAATTCAAGAAAAACGAAAAAGAAAAAAAGACTTTTTTTCTGATCTAGTACTTTCAAACTAGCTATGTCTTACTCTAGCAAACTATTTATAGTGGATTATAGTCTTTAATAAAAAAAATACTTATTTACAAATAAAAAATATTATTTAAATTTAATAGTAATTAACACAAACTCTTTAAATTTGTTTGTGACTTAAATATAGTGCTGTTTTAATATCTTATATATTACATTCTTGTGCAATTTTTTTGAATGATAGTCTTTTAAGCTAACGTGGCTTCAAAAACCTTTTTTACTAAGACCCGTTATTTTAAAAACCAACAACAAATTTAGTTCAACTTATTATAAACAGAATTTTATTTTCCTTATACTATTGTGATAATATCATACGTAAGCTATTAACAAGCTTGCTTTTAATTAGAGATAAATAAGTAACTCTTACATTATACATAAAGAATTATTATATGATATTATAAATACAACTTCCCAGTAACAAAAAAACGCACAAGATCAAAAATTTCACTGGATATGCACTAGTTTAAATTGCAGTAAGTTACATCAAACATAATCTACTAAAACTGCTTGGATTTATATTTATAGTTAAAAATTAATTCTGCATTCAATTAACCATTAGGTCACATTAAACTTTAGAATTATGAAAATTATACAAATTTTGATAAAAAATACTTCTGATTTCTGCGCTTTAATTTTACTATCGGATTTGTAATCAGTAAAATATTAATACAATTTGAAAACAAACCTTTAACTGCAATTAAAGTGTTAGTATTGTTGATTTTTTATTTTAATTTAATAATTTTGTTTTAAAGTATTAGTTTAATACAGTTTTAGTATACAATACATATTTTCTTATTGTCTTTTTAAGTAACTGGTCTTAAAAGTAAAAACAAAGTTGCTGTGCTACATTAGAACTTAAAATTGATTTTTTTTTTTGATTATATTGACTTAAAAATTTTTAAGCGAAAATCTCTTTAAATTCTTACACCTTGTATGATTTCCAATGTATAAGTTGTAATTGTATATTATAAAACTAACTAAGCTATTAAGTTTCTGTATTAAATAACATACGGCATAGTGTTAATATATTATTGTTTACAAAAAGGTTTTAATTAATCATAAAAGTTCTCAAATAAAAATAAAAAACTGTTTGGTAGTTAGCTAAATGGAGAAAAAAATAAATTAAAATCAAAAAATCAAACATATTTTGGTTCAAAATCTTTATCTACAGTTACAATTCTACTAATGTTTTACAAATTTGTTTTTCAAAGCACCTGTTTTAGCTAAATCTTTTCAACTAGAAAATCAAAAAGTAATATAAATTGTTATACTTAACGTTTAACTTTCATAAGGATGACTATAAAAAAATATTTTTATAATTTTTTTAGTTTAGTTTCATAAAAACATAAAATATACAGCCGTTTAATTTTCAAAATTAATTCTAAATAACGGCAATTAGCATCAAGAATAATGAATCTTACAAAGTTAAAACATAAAAAAATATAGTACAAAACACAACATGCTACAAAAATAGTTTTAGTTTTCGAAGTAAAATTTACGCTGGATTACACCAGTTCAAACTCAAGCGTTACATTCTATATATTTATTAGCCAAGATTGCTCTATTATATTTTTAATCTATTTATAAAAGCTAACTTTATTTTAATCGTTACGTTAATACAAACTTTAGATTTAAGAAACATTGTGAATTTTGTGTTAAAGTATTGTGTTTTTATACGTAAAATCGTAATTTTTGCTTTTGTCAAAGCATAATTAATTAATTAGTTTTATTATTAAAAAAATGTTAAGTATTGATTTTGTTTTGCCGTATTTTGATTTCTGTATAAAATAAAATACGGCATAATACTTATGTCTACTGATTTGTAAAAATAAATTTCATAATCATAAAAAAAATAATTGAAAAGTAATGAAACAAAAAAATATCTAACGTTATTATACTAATGTTTTAAAGTTAAGAAATGCTAATTTGAAGAAAAAAAAATTCTGCATAAAATCATGGTTTACACCAGCTAAAAGTACAGAGTTGCTACCATTTATGTTTTAACTAAGATTTTTTATATTTTTAATCTATGTATAAAATCTTACTTTATTTTAATCGTCACGTCAATACAAACTTTAGATATAAGAAAATCTTTTAACTGTTTGTTAAAGTGTTGTGTTTTAATACGTATACTCATTTATTTTGCTGTTGTAAAGACAAAATTAATTGAATGGTTTTATGTGAAATAAAAATTATGCTAGGTGTTGATATTTTTTTTGCTAAAATTTGATTTCTATTTAAAAGAAAATATAGCAAAGTTCTTATATCTACTAATTTATAAAATCCAGTTTTGTTGATCGTAAAATTTATAAAAAAGTTATATAAAAACTATTTGTAAGGTAGATAAACACAAAGTAAATTAAAACCTGGTTTAGCTAAAGTGTTTAAACTAGAAAAACAAAATGTATCTAAAATTATTACACTATTTTTTTATTAAAGAAAAGCTGACTTTAAAAATAAACTTCTGCGTGATTTGTTTAGTTTAATGACTGATCATTAAACCTATAGTCATCAAGCTTACAAAAATAAGTTTGAATAACAATAACTTGCTTTAAGATTCAAAAATCTTACCTAAATGAAAATCTAGTAGTTATGATACAAAACATAAACGGCTACAAAGACTAACCTTGTTTTCATAATAAAATTTATAAAGTTTTAAACCAGTTCAAATTTATGAATTGCCTTCCCACTAATAATCGCCAAAACTGTTTTATTACATTTTTATTTATGTATAACATCTTACATTGTTATCATTGTTGTGTCAATATAAGCTTTAGGTTAAAGAAACTTTGTAATATGTTTATTCTGGAGTTGTTAATTTTGTACGTAAAAAATGCATATTTTGCTGTGGCAATATTAGTTATAAGGTTTTGTCTTAAAAAATCAAAAATTTTAATTTTCTTATATAAATATTCATTTAATTTTTACAAAGCTGTAAATAACTTTAATGTTACCATTTGCTGCATAGCTGTTTATTACTTTTAATTAAAAATCTTATTAAGTAAAATTATTATTTTTAAAATGGTTAAAAATTTTACAATGCTTTATAAATATAAACATAACCAGGTACAAAGACTGTATATATATATATATATACTAGTAAAGTGTACCTTAACATAAATAAATATGCAATTTTACAGTAAAACGTTAAACATTTAATGCAATAAAAGAATAAATACAATTAGAAAGAAAAAATAATAATTTGTATATTCTAATTTTGTACTGCACTAAAAAATACTTACAAATCACTAAAACTAATAAAAAATTTTAATCTAAAAAATATTTAATAAATTCCAACTGCAGATAAAAAAATATTCTTAAAATAGAAATAAATCAAGACAGGAAAAATTTATTTTATCATATAACAATGCATCTTAATTAGTTTTAGTGAGTTTTAAGCTAACAGTCTGAACTCAAAGTAGTTTTAGGTAACGATAGGCTATGTAGGGTATATCATTTTAAAATTTTATAAAAATCTGTTTTATTTTAAACTGACTTTAACAAATTTTTATACGGTATGTCACAGATTTCTGATAGTTTTTTATTAATAAAAGAAACAAAGTTTTATTTAAAATGCACTAATACTACCATATTAAAAGTAAAAAATGCAACAGAAATGGTTCAGAAGTAATTGTCAAACTTTAATTTAAGAGTCTACTTTTAAAATTCTACCATATACTTTGAAAATAGTTAAATTATTAGGTTGAAACTTTGAGTCATACTATCACAAAAGAAATCTTGACTGATTTTATTACACAAATTTGTGCTTGAAGTATTCAATTTTGCATAAACATGTAATATTTATGTACTAATGCATATATAGTTAAATTAAATTTTACAAACATAAGCCTACTATAGACTTTTAATTATATAAATGATACTCCAATGTTTTTCGTTTTACTTCGTTAAACCGACAAAGAAAACGCTGCCGACACCTGAGTTTCAAGTAAAGAACATTTATTTAAAAACATTTTCAGCCTTAAGTATTTGAAAGTTATAAATATAACAACAAGCTGCATTATTAAAGCTTCTAGTACAATAAAAAAAAACTATCTTATAAAACTTTTTTGTCAAAATTAATAAAAATTTAGTTTACATATATACGTCTTTCTTTTTATAGCTGAACTTTAAGTCTATCACAAGCTAAAATAACTGAATTTTTTTTAATATTAAATCAGAATAATAAATATTTAAAATTCAAAAAATTGAAAACTCAGAAATTTAACTACGGTAAAGATCAAAAAGTTTGAATTTATAACCACTAAAAACCATTAAAAATTATTATTCTAGTTTCACCGTAAAAGTTATACTGGTTTATTCCAGTAAAATTTAAGACTGAAAGGGTAAAATCTATTTGAATGACAAAACTGCTTTAATTTAAAGTTTGTTAATATATTAAAACTATTAAGTTTGTTAATATTTGTTAAAATATAACTTTTTACTATTAGTTACGTCACTGCAAACTTTTTAATGGACTAAATTTTGAGAAACTTTTTTATTATTTAAAACTTTTTTATACAATCTGCTTTAAGTAATAATTAAATTTCTACTTTCTTATTCAAAATAAAGTCTGTCTCTGCTTTTAAGTACTCACATGTTTTTCTAAAACGTTTAAAACCAAATCAAAATTTTAAAATAAATCCTTTTCCATACCAAAAAAAATAATGTTATTGATAAAAGTCAACAAACTTCGAATAGAATTATTAAAACTTTAGGTTTCCAATTTTTGTAAAGAACCAACTGTTTTAAGAAATTTCTAATAAACTTTGTGTTATCTAGGATTTTTTTTATAGATTCCAATTAAAGTAGTTTGAAGTAATGAAGTAATAATGTATAATTTAAAAAAAAATTCTGTTGTAATGAGTTCAACATTTCAATTTAAGATTTAAAAAAATGAAGTTCTTAATAAGATTCTGCAAAATAACAAAGTGTTAAATTTTATATTTCTGTTTAACAAAAATAGAAATTAACTTCATAATGATAAAAGTTTTAATAAGTGTGAGAATAAAAATTTTTGTATAAACAACACACAACTAATCAAGAAGTTACAATAAAACAGTTATTGTTGCTAAAACGTTCTCAAGAAACAAACATTATTTGTATTGCTTTTAACTTTATAAAGCATCGACTTTAATAAAGATTTTAAACGAAACAAACAAAACTTTTCGTATATAAATATAGTTAGTTTTTTGAACTTTGAAATAAAGTAAACTTAATATATAAAAGTTACTTTTTGGCAAACTTTAAACCTACCACTAGCTAAAATAAACCTAATGGTTTTTGTATGAATATTAAGTTTAAATAATAAATGGGTTTAACAATTAAGAACCGTACCTAATAAAAACTTCAATAGTTACGGTATAGAACATAGATTATGTCTTTATAACCGCTATTTACTTGTAAAAAAGCATATTTTTACCAGTTTGTACCAGTTTAAATTACAGTGATGCAGAGAACTAATAATTTGTCAATATTGCTTTTATTTATTATCATTTTTTAAGACAAACTTAACTATTAAACAATATTTACGTCACTGCAAACTTTAGATTCGTTATATTTTAAGAAACTTTTTTTTTCTTGCGACTTTTGTATAACATAAAACAAAATTTGAACTTTTCCCTCAACACTAAAATATTTTATTTATATTCAAGTTATTGTTGAGATATAAGAAATGAATATTATCTCGCCAAGTAACAACAAAATGTTGCACGGGTCTAGGAAGTTTGTTTTGGAAGACATTTACTTAATTTTCTTATACAAACGTAAAAAAAAATTCCTAACATAGTGAGTAAACAATAGTATTAGAAATTTTTTTTTGGAGTAATAACCATTTATTATTCTTTTACATAAAACTTTTTCTTCATAATTAAAAACTGACTATTGTTTAGTTGAAATGAGATTATTACTTATCATTAAGACATCATACTACGTTAAGTTATGCGAAATTAGCATGATTAATTGTAAATACAATTTCAATGTGTTTTACAATTCTATAGGTAGTATAAACTACAAAGTATAAGTAACTCAAGCACAAGGTACATGAATGTAGTAGTAGATATTTAGTATAAAACTTTTAATTTTGTAAAATTGATACAGGCTTTCCACCAATCCAAAATAAATCCATGACTTCATTGTAACTTTCACTTAATAACTATTTCAACTAAATACTTTTTTTTAATTACAGTTATCTAATAATCGTTACCTTACTAGAATTATTTAATTATTAAAACTAAAATTTATTGAAAAAAAAATGTTATTTTTGCGCTATCAGTTTACATGATCTAATAGATATATAGTAAGCAAAACAAGTTTCAAAAATAAAACGCATATGCTACAATAGAATAATTTATTCGCATAAGTTAAGGTTTGAAAATAAAAATAATCTAATGCATCTTAGTACTAACATGTTTTCACTTGGTTTGTAGTTAATAACTTTTTCTATTGTGTTTGTATTGTACTTTTAATGTTTTAAATCAAAAAGAAAAATTAAGAGATTTTATTAGTATAAGTTCTAGTGTTTGAAAAGAAATTCGGTTTGAAAATTTATTTAATATGCATTATAATAGTAACATGTTGTCAAAAGGTTTATAGTAAACAAAATAAAAAAAGACAAGTTTTTGCTTTTACTAGTCTATAGTATGTATGTTTAGATTAGATTGGCTAAACTGAAAAGGCTCAAACTTAAATGGTTAAGTTTATAATAAAATAATTAAAACTTATTTATTCATTAAAGTTAACAAGTATTAATACAACTATTGGTAAGGGTTGTTAATTTAAAAAAAAAAGAAGATTTATTTCTATTTTCAGTGGTTTATTATTTTAAGTAAATTATTAAAACTAAAGTGGTCTCTAACTTTTTTGTTAATAAACTACCACCTACTTATAAATGGCTGCCTAGATCCGAGCTAAACTTGATACTAGTTAATGACACCCTAGACTTTTTATGTATTAATTTAATGAGGTTAACAAACTAAAGTAGCAAGCAAAATAAAAACTAAAAAAAACTTAACAAAACTTCTTGGTTTGTATAATAACTCATCAACATACTAAACAAAATACATCAGCTTATATATAATTTAAACCAATGTTAAATATATTTTGAAGTATTACTATTTTAAATATAATACATCCTTCTAAAATAGGTATGAAATTCTTGGCTATTGTATATTAGTAAGTGTAAATAAAACTATTAGTCTCTGATTATATATTTGTCAGAAAACAAAGAAAGTTAAAAGTTTGAATTATGAGCTAAAATCACTGATAAAATTTTAAACTAGTAATAAGTTGGTAATAGAGTCGAAATTATATAAAATTAAAATAATTCTAACAAGAAAGTTCTAACACAAAAACATGCATACAAAAAAACATTTAAAACACTACTTACTACTAATTAGAGTCTGATAACTTTTGTTTTATTAGAAATGTTTTCTTTTAGTTTTCAAATTTGAATAGAACAACCTTGGAGTACGATAAAAATATATATTTATTAAAATTTTAAAATTTTATTTTTAAATATATAAATTCCTATATCAAGTTAAACTTCATTTGGACCAATTATTAAACTTGTTTTTGCAGTAAGTAGGTAAATTCTTGAATGTAAACTAATAGGTATGAATAGTTTTTATTTTTATTATAACCCAGGAGTATAAGTTTCAAAGGTGACATCAGGTATATAATTGTTAAATGAATTTATAACTATTATAAGCTAAAAACATTAGGATGTTTTTTAAAATATATACTAATATATAGAAACAGTTGTACTGATAAATACCAGTTTAAAACTATGAAAGAGTAATTTGGTTGTTCATCAAAGTTTTTTCTTTATTTTTTTTATGTTTAATTAGAAAGTTTTACTGTTTTTAAATTTTTACGTCACTTATTTTAAATGTACAACATTTTTACCATACTTAACTTTTTTTTTTCAATTTTTGTGTACTTAATTTGAAATTTGCTTTACTTAATAGACTAATATAATGTTAATTGTCAGAAAAGTTAATTGCATCATTTACTTTGATAAAAAATAAAATATTGATTTCTTTGTTAGTTTTGTCTATAAGTTTTCAAATCAATTTGTTAGATACTATTATTTACTTAGTATGGATAAAGTATAATAAATGATTATACAAATGTTAATATTAAAAACAAATTTTTGTTAACAATTGCTTTAGGTAAAACTTTATTTCTTAAAAAGACTTATTTGAACAAGTATATATTAAGAAAGTTAAATAAACAATGAAAGACCGTATAAAAATTCAGTGTAGTGTAATTATTTAATAAATATATAAGAATTTTAATTTGCTTATAAATTTTAAACATTGCTTGGTCGTCTACTAAAATGCTGAACCAAATTTAAAGTGTTTAAGTTTGAAAAGTAATCTATTTAATTATATCTTTAACCGGTTTTAATAAGCCTAGCTGACAAGTTAAATTATATGAAACAACATAAAAACTAAACATTCAGATAAACTTATTAAAATATTATGACATAAAGCTTCTTTAAAGTAAAAAAAACTATTAGAACATAAATTTTTACTTTATAAATATTGGGTTTTACTGTTTTAAATATTTGTATTTATATATTTTTTTATATTTTACTCGCTTGATTAAGCTTTGAAGTGCAAATCTACTAGAGTATTTTTTAATTACAATTAAGCCTTGTGTATAATAAGCCTTTTTGCATTTCTAATAGTAAAATTAATTTTATGAATAAAATAATTTAAACTTTAAAAATGAGTAATACACTTAAGCCACGACAAACAGCCAGTCTGATGGCCGGTAATGGCAAAGAAGGGAGTGTTTTTATGTTACAAAGTTAAAATGTTAGCTATAAAATTTATCGTGGGCTGCAGTTTCCAATCCCTGAATTAATTAAACAATGATTTATGTTTTGTGCTGGTTCAGTCTTAAATTTGTTTTTTATGCCCTTTAATAACTCAATCTTACTAATTATCTTCAAAAGTACCTAGGTAAAAAAAAAAACAATTGTTTTGTTTAACCGACTTATAAAAAGCTGCCAACAACTAAGTTTCAAGTAAAAGATCAAAAAAAATTCCAGCCTTAAGTATGTAGTAAAGTACTAAAGTTACAAGCAATGTTACTAATTAATCTGCTTTTTATGTATAAAACTTGAAAACATGTACAAAGTAAAAGCTAAGTAACAACAAATATAAGATTTATCGCAGTTTTAAATTGTTGCAAAGTAGTTTAAAAAGAAAAATATGAGCTACTGATATTATATAGGTCGATATTACTACTGCATTATAAATCTTACTTACGTTGTATAGAATTTATGTACTGGTTAATACCAAATAAAGTTATAATTATACAGTAAGTGTCATGTTTTACTAAGTTTGCTAACATTTATTTTAACTTTACAAGAAAGTTTTGTCTTCAATTGTAGTTACGTTATTACAAACTATAGATATATACTTGTATAAAATTTAAAACTAAACAGTAAATATAAGTGGCTACTTTATATATTTAGTATAACAGTTTGTCAGTTAAATTAAAACAAAATTATTACCTCTTATTTTATCCTGGTCTTAGCATTTTTAAGAATGTAAAACCGGAAAAAAAAGGAATCTGAATAGATTAAAAACAAAAAATGAAGTACCAAAAATAAAAACATGTTTATAATTAATAAGCTGTGAAATTAATTTTTATTAAAAATAAATTAAATACTTCTTTTACAATAAATATTTACAAAAGCTTTGAATTTTTGAATTACTTACGAATTATAATATTATTATAATTAACTTGTTTTTACAAGTTTGAGATTATACAACGTAAGAATAATATTGAAATTATACAGTATTACACATATTAATTTAAAGTTTAATTTATCACGACCTTCCAGTAAAAATAAAAACGCACACGATCAAAAATTTTACTGGTTATAAGACATAACTTGTGTTTTTTATTTATTTTTATTTATTATATTTTATTGTGTGGTTAATATGAAAAATTACTTATCATTAAAACATTAAAATTCTTTAAATTATGTGAAAATAGCGCTATTAAATGTACTACAGATTTTAAATGTATTTTATAACTTTGTAGGTATTATAAACTGAAAAGAAGAAATAAAACAAGCAACGGTTACATGCGTGTGATAGTAAAAAAATAATAAAAAAATCTTTGATATGTAGAATTTATACTGGCTTTTCACCAGTCCAAAGTAAAATGTGACTACATAATATTTTACATAATAAATACTTCAATTTATCTAAATTTAAAACATAATTATATATTTTTTAATAATCGTTACGTCACTACAAACTTAAGAATTGTTAGACTTTAGGCAAAATTTTTAGCGCAAAAAGAAATATTATTATTTTTGCGCTATTAGTTTACATTAATTAATTGATTAACAATTAGTAAAACTAGTTCAAACACAGTAAAAAATAAAAGTTTATGTTACAGTAGAAATTTTATTCTGTTGTGTTTGTATTGTACTCGTACTATATTATATCGAAGTGCAAATTTAAGATAGTTTTATTAGCATAAGCGTTAATGTGTGAAAAGTATTCAGTTTAAAAATTGTTTAAATAAACAAATGTTGCCCAGTCCCAAAGAATTAATTTTTCGTTGGTTTTTCAGAACGACAATCAAACCACTTTTTCAAGACTTTCGGAACATGTTGATCGATTCTTACATGAAATTTTTGAGATGTTTTTCCCACGTAGTTACTACCACAGTGACAACTAAATTTATAGATGATGTTACTTTTTTCATGGTCGGGAGAAACATCTTTGTAAATTCTTAGAGGTTGATCAGTATACAAAACTGTTCTTAAATGAACAGAGCTGAAAACTTGGTTTATTTCCTCTGAAATTTTCTTTGAAAACCTATCAGAAATGTTTCCAAGGTTATGAAGTTTTAAGTATACTGGACACTTCTGAAGGCCAATCATTTTTAAAGCTGTTGAACTTCTAGCTCTTGTTATAACTTTCAAAACTAAGTTACCTGGATAACCAAGGGAAAGGAAAGTATTTTGAAGTGTTTTCAACTTGCCTTCAACAAAGCAAGGAGAACAAAGTCTGGTTAAACGCTTCACCATACCCGTTAAAACTCCTAACTTCTGTTTTACTGGACCAAAAGATGCCCACAGAACATATAATTCTTCTGGATTTAATTTACAATGGATTTTAGTTAAAAGTTATCCCTCAACTGATCGTTGAACACAAACATCTAAAAAATTTAATGAATTGTTGTGTTCTTCTTTTGTAAAACTGAAATTTTTGTGAAGGTTATTAAGATCATTTAGAAAACCGGAGCTTTCTTGTCTATTTTCAAACATTACAAAAGTGTCATCTACGTATCGAAGATACATGAGAGGACTTTTACAGTTCAAAATTAACTTAGTTTCTAGGTAACCAACAAAAATATTAGCCAAAATAGGTCCTAAAGATAAACCCATTGCAACTCCATCTATCTGTTTATACATTTTACCATCAAAACTAAACTCAACACCTAAAACAGCCATGTGTAACATTTCTTTATACACGAATTCCGGCATCTGAGGGTGTTTTAAATCGGAATGGTTTTTTTTTTGTTATTAAATTATCACTAACTAATAAAAGACTGCCTAGATTTGAACTAAATTAAAATTAATTATGGACAACCAAACTTATTATGTTTTAACTTATTGAAGTATCAAAACTAAAACAGCAAAATATGCTTTAAGAAAACTTCATGGTTAATGTAATGACTCATTAATACATTAAATAAAATATGACAGCTTATTTACAAATTGGATCAATGTTTATTATATTTAAAAGTATTACTAACTGAAATATAATAGATGCTTTTATAAAATGGTATAAGTTTCTCGGTAATTACAAAGTTTGTATTTTAGGTTTTTTATAAAATTTATATTGCTTTTAGACAAGTTCAATATGAAAAATAAATTGTATATCTCAGTTATACAAAATTATTTAAATTTGATATTGTTTTAAAAGGAAACTTAATTTTTAATAACGATACGTCACTATAAACATCAGATATTTATAATTTTAAAAACATTTTTACTGAAAATTGTTTTGGTTTTGTACTTGAAAACTACCTTAGTCAATGATGTTTAATTATAAGAAAATTTATTTATAAGCTTTGTTATTAGTTGTTAGTTATAAGAAACTTAAATCATTAGTTTCGCTTTATACTATTTTGTCTATAAACTTTTGAATTTAGTAACATCATTGTACTGATGTGAGACAATTATTTTAAAACTTTATAACAGTAAAATTAATAATTTATTTATATTTATTAACAAAAAAAAGTCAACTTAATATAGAAAAAACTGTTTGAATTTTTTGTTATTAGTTTTGTAAGATGTATAAGTTAATGATAAAAATAAAAGCAAAAATAATTTATAAAATAAGTTTTAATGTAGTTTAGTAAAAAAAGTATAATTAATGTCAACTTTCGCCATTAAAGTAACTTAGACAACATAAATATATTAATAATTTAGTCAAATTAATGTCTTAGTTGTATAATTAAGATTCTGCTGATTAACACTAAAATTTAGTTAATTAAATCAGTAACCAATCATTACATCACTAAAAACTTTAGATGTATAAAAGTTACAAGTTTGTGTTTGTATCTGAGAAATACATCGCGGGTAGCAGACTTATGCTTTATTGGTTGCAGTTAAACAGTTTTTGATTCTTTATTACTTTTACTCTTATATTTATCCTTATTTAGTATCTTCAAAGCTACTTAAGCCTTTAAACCGTTTTGTTGCGTTAAACCGACATAGAAAAAGCAAATATGATGTTCGTTTAAATATTAAGTAAGATTAATATTTTTTATTAATCTTAAACTTTACTAAATAAAACTACAACAACTACAGTACAAAAACATGAAACCTGTTCTCCTTTTTTACTTATACAGTGTAATTTACACTAGTTTGTACCAGTTAAAAATTTATTTTGACATAAAGTAACAGTTATTTATCAAACTTGCTTTAATTTATATGTAGTTTGTAATAAAATTAAATTTTATTTATAGCTACGTCACTGCCACTTTAAAATGCTTAAAGTTTTGAGAAAATGTTTTATTCTAAAAAACTGTGTAAAACCCTTGATCACAACGTGCTTGTTCTACAAAAATGAATATTCAATGCAAATTACAGCTTTAAATAACGTTTTAACTTTACTTACAACAAAAAAGATAATTTTATATCTGCCTAAAAAAACTACAATATGTTTATAAAGGTTTAGTTTAATGTAAAATTAAGATATAACAATTGACTTTTGTTACGTCTATTAACTTTGTATTCTGTAAGTGGGTCAATTAAAAAAAAATGGAGCTTTATTTACGTATTTTATAAATTGCAAAATTATCTTAATATTGTGAATAAAAAGTGGTACTAGTTTGGCTTTTATTGCATATTAATTTAAGTAATCCTTTAAAAGTTTTATAAACAAGTAATTTTACAATTTCAAAATAAATATGTTAGTTTTTAAAGACTGATCCGATTAAAGAAAAGTCAATTTATAATAACAAAAATATATTTAATTTTATAAGAAAATTCTAGTTTTTAATAATCATTAGGTCAAAACAAACTGTTGAAGAATAATTTTTTTTTTAAATATAATTAAAAAATACGTATATATTAAAAACTTATTTGAACTTTTAATTTGATTAAAGATCAGCCAAAAAAAAGTTGTAAAAATAGAAAATAAGCTTCAAAAGTATATTTTTTGTTGTATATTTAAGTACAAATCATAGTTTTAGTATCATATATGTTAACTTGTTTAAAAAAGTCAGTTGATAACTAATATATAATTATTTTAAGCGATTTTTTTTATAAAGCTTATTAAAAAAGCTTTTAGGTTAAACGAAGTATAATGATAAGAGTTATGATAATGTTCATTTTTGTTTGAACTATTAATGTTTATTTATGCACATTCACTAGTTAGAACTTTATAAAATGTTTTTAAATATTTATAAATCAGGTATATGTTCAATATAACTTTATCAAATACTCTAGAAAAGTTTTTGTTGGTAAAAAATCTTATTACATTATCCAATTTATAAAAAAAAATAATTAGTTAGTGTTTAAAAAAAAAATTCTATATTTGATAGCTAATAGAACAATAAGCTGTGCAAATTTTTATATTTTAATTTTTTTAACAAAGCTTCAAGTATTTAAAGTTTGTAGTGACGTAACGATTATCAAAAAATATAATTCTTTTACAAAATAAGAATAAAAATAATCAATTTGAATAAAGATAGAGTTATGACTCTTCCGCAAATTAAAATATGGGCTAAACTAGTATGAATTGAAGCTTAAATAACCTATCTAGTGCAAAACTATCAGGGGACTATATTATTAAAACAGGCTATGTTTTTAGATAAAAATACTTTTTAATTCGTTTAAATTTGTATTAAAACTTTTATATGTAATTAGTATGTATGTATTATTTATTTGATTTAATTAATTTGATGTTTTTTTTAGGCACAAGTAGTAAATTTTAGAAATTTAGAAAAATATTTTTAATCAAAAAGTCTTGATAAAATACTATAAACATTCAATTTATAAAGCCTTAATTTTGAAAAAAATATTTAAGACAACAAATACTTTATCAATATCTTTTAAAAATATACATGAATTTACTGTTAGACTAATAATTAGCAAAACAACTCTAAAAAGTATGTTTTTAAATTATATAATTTAAGCTATAATAGATAATTTGGGTCTTTTGTGTTTGTATTTGTATAATTTGATACCGAAGTACAAACTTAGCATATATTTAGTAGCATAATTAAAGATAGTTTAAGTTATTCGATTTAATAATGACTTTAAAATAAATTCACAATACTAAACTATTTTACACAATTTATACTAAAAGTTACATCTAGTTTTCTAATCTACAGTATGTGTGTTTGTTTTGGATTAGCAGAAATAAATATAAGAGTAAAATTTTGTTTGAAGTAACTTAATTGAAACAATTAATTCTTGTTTTAAGTAACAAAAATTTATGCAACTAATAGGAGACATTCGCGCTAGTTAACTTTAAAAAAAAAAAAGTTTTAATCGATTGTATTTATTATTAACAGTCAACTATTTTAAGTATTTAATTTTTTATATACTTTGGCCTCTATTTTTTATATTTTTAGTTTAAAAAGACAGCTGAATTCTGTTTTAAAGATGACATGAGGAAAATAAATAATAGTTATTGACATACCAATTTTTTATTTTCTTTAGATTTGTTAATTTTAAAAACTAATAAAACAAAGCCTTTTGTATTAATTATTAATCCTGAATTGTATTAAATAAAATATACAGTATATATACAAGTTAAATTGAATGCAATTAGAGGTTTTACTAAATAAAATACATAAGATGTTTAAAAAAAAGATGAATAAAATTCAAATACTATAAAGTTGGTACCAAAATTCATTCTGGATTTTTACCTGTTAAAAATGAAATTAAAAGTGATCTGCAGGTGTATTCAACAAACTTTTTCTATTTATTTTATATTTAAAAATAAATTATAAGTGTGATAAAAAGTTCTTACTCAAGAGAAAGTTTTCTGTGACTAAATATAATCAATAAGTATCTTGAGTTTGCATAGAAATAATTAAGTAATAACAACAAAACTAAAACAAAGTTTTACAATGTTTAATGAAGTTCATAGTTAAATAGTTAAAAATTCTTATACTTCTGCTATATATTATTGGTAATTAAATTAAATAAGTAAACAGCTTAAAATATTTATCAAGGTATTATTAAATTATGAAGCTGTTTTAGTGAACTTTAATTATGTTATATATTTCGGATAATCCACATTATACATTGAAAATAAATCTAAAATTTACAAATTTACCAAACTTTAGCTGGTATTTACAAATTTGCAGTGAAACTAATTTGGATATATAAAAAAGAAATTTTTACTTCGCCTTATCTATTTTTAACTAATTTCGTATTTATTAACAAATTTAAATTTTGTACAATTTAGTTTAAACAAATTGATAAGCTAAGAATATACTTGCACTTAAATATTAATTCAGCTGTGAGTATAATTCATACAGATTAACAAAAGTCCAAGGAAAAAAAGTCATTATAACTTAAAATATAAGAAACCATTTAAATAATCCAAACTATTTTTTGCTAGTTTTAATGTATTTGGTTTTAGGTAATTAATTCTAAAGTTATTATATAAGTATTAAATAAATTAATAATAAAACCATATTTATATAAATAATATTTCTTAATAAGTACAAGTAGACGAGTCAGTTTAATTTTTGCACTTGTCTATTTTGGAAGGCAATACTTTTAAACGGCAACATTATAGCACAATACTGCATTTTTACGTTTGTAAGGCGACATTTTTGCACAGAAAAAAAGTTTTATTAAAGAAAAAACTATCTAAATTATAATTAATAATACCAATAACATCTTAATTTTTTTTATAGAAAAACAAAATTACGGGCCATATATTACTTTTAACAAATTTTATGAGTTTTTTGTTGTTAAAGCAACTTAAAGTATTTACATTATGATTTAAACTTTCTTGTTAGAATTTATGTTCATACCAATATTTAATCAACAAAGACATCTAACATTTTTGAAACATTAGACGTTAAAGAACATTTTTTTAATACATAATATTATCTACTAAATACAGTTTATTAAAAGTATTAAATTGTACTTAAATCTATTTATCATGTGTTTATAAGTTAAAATACGTCGCTCAATTAAACACACAAAATCTTAAATACAGTTAAACTCATAAAGCCTATTCTAAGCTTGTTTTAAAAAAAAGTCCTTAGCTCCATTTCAAAACTTCTTCCTAATATATTTTGTGATTTAATCACAACATTTCACTTATTATAAATATTAAAAATAACAAAATCAGTATTTTATTACATTACTTTAATAAAATTAGCTTAACATTTTTAAATACCATCTTGAACCTATAAAGTAAAACTAACTTTTTCCGTCAAAAATTACTTCAAGTTTTTTAAACAGTATAAACAGTATCGTGAAGAGTTTCATTTAATTAAAAACTTGAGAAAAAAAAAAAAAAAGGTTTTACATTAATTCACAACATTATTGATTTAATCTAATTCCTGTCAAACTATTTTTGTCTTATGTTGACTGTGAAACTTATTCTTTTTAAATATTTAGTGCAAAACAACCAGTTTTGGCTTACCGACAATCCTAGTTAAAGTTTATCAAATTACAATTTTAGCATTGTTTACCATTTACAAGTGTTCTACAGCTGTCTAAGCTAATGACATAAATTATTTCTACCATAAAATAAAATTATTTTAAATTTTTTTTTTATAAATATGAGTAATGTTTACTTTTTCTGTCAAATAAAAGGAATATATAGTATACCATTTTAAAATAGAACAATACTACAGGGACTTGTTAATATCTTGTTAGTTAATTCCGTCTCTTTATTCAGTTATATAAAATAATTAGACTATATTTTGTTAAATACGTCACCCAAAACTTTAAATGCATAAAAAAAATTTACTAAAAAAAAGTTGTTTTGTCCATGAAATTTACATGTTTACTGGTGATTTAATAATCAGCGAGTCAGTTTAAAAGTTTATGATTAGAAAAATAACTTAAACTACAATAAATATATTAGTTTTTTCGTATTTTTAATGTAAATGTAGTTTTCTATCGAAGAAAATGCTAAATATAGTTTTAGTACATAAAAAAAAGCTTGATATAGTTAAGTCTAAAAGTTATTGGAAGTTTGGCTATTAATACTAACAAGACTTTTACAGGGTTTAAAGTAAAATAAGTTTAAACAAGTACACAGAATCTTTTCATTTTCCTGACTTTTTTAAATTAATTTAGTACTATTTTTGCGAACCAAGCTAAAGTTTAAGTATTTAATTCAAATTAACTCAAGAAAATATACTAAATCTTGTAGTTTTTAAAATACTTATCATTAGGTTTAATAATGGTTAAGTAAATTTTTTACTTCTAAAACTATTTTTTATTAAAAAGCAGTTTTAAAAATTTCACTACAGTTATCTCTCGCGAATCTACGCACTTGGTTGAACACGTACAATTAGATTTCAATATTTACGATATAAAACATAAAGTTTGTTTTTATAACCGCTACAAACTCATTAAAAAGGGTCATTTATACTGGTTTATACCTGTTTAAATTTTAACGCAAAGCAATGTTTTTATACATCATTATGATATTATGTATATTTATTTATTTAGTATTTATTTTATAAAAAAATTTAACTTTTCATTACTAGTTATGTCATAAAAACGTCATAAATAGTATGCAAACTAAAGTTTGTGTGTAAATTTTATAAGCTTGGCTGAATAAAATAAAAAAGACGACTAAAGTAGTCATACATATATTTTTATTGTTTCTGCTGTATAACTGTTGTTACACTCATTATTTTTTTTTTAGCTTTATGGCGTAACTTTAACCTATCACAAGCTATAACAAAACTAGAATGTAAAAATATAAACATATATATCGTTAAATGTTTAGAATCTTACATAATAAAATATTAAAAGTTAAGGTATAAAGCATTAAGTTTATTTTTTGAACTGCTATAATTACCCTTAACAGAGATTTATTTTAAGTTATATATTTTATACTGGTTTATACCAGTTAAAATTTAGCTCTAAGGCAAGTGGCATTTAATTGACAAAACTGCTTTATTTTATACTTAGTTTATAAGAAAATTTAACCTTTTATTATAAGTTACGTCACTGCAAACTTAAGATGAATAGAGTTTTAAGAATTTTTTTATATTTTTGAATTTATTGTAAACTACTTATAATAGGATCATTGAGTTTTTTAATAAAGAAACGTTTAATGCAAACAACGGTTTTTAACAAAGTTTTAATTTTCAATTGTTATTAAAAATCAAAGTTTGATTTTTTTCCTAAAAATGCTAACATGGTTTTACAAAAATTTAAAGTAAAGTTAAGTAATAACAAATGACTTCTTTTTCTATTTATTAGAAATTAATTTTTAACTGGGTTAATGTTTTTTATTTAATCTATATTTTTTTAAAACATACAAAAAAGCAGAAAATGAGTATGCTTTTGTACTCATTTAGCTGTTATTGAATAACAGTTACACTTTTATTTAGAGTTTAATGATTTAAGGTGTTGAGTGTTTAAAGCAATTTCTTAACTAGTACATTATTGCCGCTAGTTCGGTTAGAATAAATATTATGTCGTATTGTTGAAACAAGTTTTAGTTTTGTTAAACCAGCGTAATTAAATGTATTTTACATTTTATATACATTTAGTGATAACACAAACTACAAAGTATACTAAAAATTAATATCCTTGCATATAGTAAAAAGTTAAAAAGTTTTTGTAGTATAGGTGTTAATTTGTTTTGAATAAAACAAGTTTAAATACAACTTTGTAATTGAAATACAATACTAAAAAGTTTTTACAAGGTTATAAAAAATTTAAAAACGAAGGGTCTTTTACTTTTCCTTGTCTAAACAAAATTAAATTTTTGTAAGTGAGGCAAAAAGAACCTAAAAAAGTTTTAGAATTTATATATACAGTAACTTTAAATCGCTTAAAATTACTAAAAATGAGTTTGTGTAATAATTAACCTAGTGTAAAAAATCAGCTTAAAACACCAATATTTATTTTTTTATATCCCATACAATTTGCATTGTGATGCTTTGTCTTAGTTGATTTAGTCAAGGTTAAATTTTCTTTAATATTCAAAAATTTTTTTCAATAGGGTGTTTTTTCATATTTTCTAAGCACATGTTTTTCAAGCTAGAAATTACAAAGTGGCCTAAAAAATAAGCACTCTATAGTTTCAAGTACTATTAAACGTATCAATAATCTTAAAGTTTAAGTTATTTTAATAATCATGTGTAATGTGCTTAAGTTATAAAGTCGATTACAAAAAATAGGTGATACATTTTCTAACTCAAGTGAGAGGTAATTATATAACATGTAATTAAAGATAACAAAAAATGTATGAAAACGAGCAACAAAAAGTAAAGCAGGGTTTTCACAGTTTATATTGTTCAATAATTTTATAGTACTACTAAAAGTTTTTACTTATTCAAAGAAATCATTCTAAAACTTTAAAAAGTTTAACAAGATTAGTTTTTTAGTTAGTTTTAGTTACTTAGCTACATATCCTTTAAAAAGGATAACTAAGTTTTAAAGTAAACCTTATACTGGTTTTTACCAGTTAAAATATCCGCAAAGGGACGTTAACAATTAGTTGTTGAAAATACTTTAATTTATCTTAAGTTTATAAGAAAATTTAATTTTATAATATTAGTGACGTCACTGCGAACTTAAGAAGGTGAAATTTTTAAAAATACACTTTGTTTCTACGAGAATTGTTAACTAACTAACACAACATGTTTTTGTTTTTTTATCAAAAACAAATGTTTTAATCAAAAACCGATTTTTAGAAGTTATTTAGTTTTGACCTATTTTAATAATTGAATAAACATCTCCCTTAAAAACCTAACATGCTTTGCAAATAATTAAAAAAACTAAGACAAAACAAGGAATTTATGTTCGCCTGGTGAAAAAACCTTAACAAAAATATTTATTAAACAGACAGAAACTTATTATATTTTCTTTAAAAACATACAAAACTGCTGTAAATTTAGTTGCGAGTAAAAGATAGTGCAATTTTGATTTTTGTTAGATTATAACCATATTATTTATTTTATGCATAAACTTTTCAGCATGGCTTGCAAAAGCAATTTTTTAACTCTTCCAGTCCTTAACTTTTATTTATTATTGATTATTTTTAAGTAAAAATTAATTACTATTAGTATCAATACAACATTTTCGATCTTAATGAAGTCATAATAGTATTAACAAAATGTGTATTTTTTATAAATAAATATCAGTATTAATTTAAAAAGAAGAATTACTTAAAATAATTTATGTAGCGGTATTAGTTGTACAGTAAAACTATACCGGGTTTTCACCGGTTTAAAATATAGATGATATTCTCTAAACACTCCATATTATTTTCAAAAATATTGTTATAATTTTAGCGTAAAGTTATAACTTTACACCAGTTCAAGTTTTACAGAATGTAACAAGAACAATTTATAAGCATACATTGTTTTTTTATTTTATATAACAAAAGAACTTTGTTTTTATTGTGACGTCGATACAATTTTCAAATGGATAAACTTCGTGGTTTTTTATTTTAATTATGTTAACTTTGTATGAGAAAGATGTATAATGTGTTTTCTCAGCTGAAATACTTATAAGAAGATTTTATTATATCAAAAAAATGCAAGTTAGGTACTGATTAAGTTTTGTTGTTTTTTCTATAATTTTTATATTCGACTATAGTCTTACCTAACGTGAATCTACGCAATTGTTTGACAAAATTGAACAATTTTTAAATGAAAAATTAGAAATATTTTTAAAAGTAGTTTAACAAACATTTCACATTCATTTACGTTTCACATCCATTTAAAATGTTTCACAAACACATTCATAATCTAACTGTAAGACAACATTAGTGTAAGTTTAACATTTATTATTTCATAAATTTATATATAATTATTTTAAAGATTAAACACTAAACCTAAACTCATTAGAGAGTATATATTAGTTAGTGCTTTCATTTGAAAAGATTTTTATTGTCTGGATTAATTTGAAGCTTATCTTATAACAAATTTTTGTTTTTACTTTTCTTATAGATAAACAAAATAAATAAAGTGTATCTTAAACTTAAACGCATTCTAGTAAAAAATATTAAATAGTGCAATTTACTCAAACAACATAAAAAAGTTATACTAATGAAATTACCTAACAAAGTTTATTTATGTATAGAACTTTTACTGGTGTTTCACCAGTTCAAAATGAAAGTTACAGACTTTTTAATTTAACATAAAAATCTTTTAATTTAACAATACTTTATAAGAAGGTGGTATTTTTTTATAACTTCGACGTCACTACAAAAATAGATTATCAAATTTTTATTTCAAAATTTTCATTGTTTTAATTAGTGATTGCATATTTAGCACAAATAAATTTATAACAAAATCAATAAGTATAATTTTTAAACAATAAAAAGTTAAATTACTTTTTTTTTTTAATTCGATCAAATTGTAAGAAATTCATAAAGCTAAATACTTATGTAAAAGATTAATAGTTTTCTATAATCTAGACACAATAAACCAAACAAATAAACTTTAATTGATCTTAATTGTTTTAACCTCTTTTATTAACTTTGTTTAAAATACAAGAAACATTTATTTGAAAAAATCGATAATAAAACAAATATACTTAATTGTTACTCTAGGTACATAAAAATATATACCAAACAAAAATAAGAAACTATGTGATTTTTTTTAACTACTTTTAGCAAAAGATTGATCTTTTATATTAATATAGTCTAAATTAATTAATTGTCAAAGTAAAATTGATTAATTAGTTTTATGTCAAAAAAATTCTAATTATTGATTTTGTTTTGCTGTATGTTAATTCCTGTATAAAAGAAAATATGCCATAATACTTATGTCTACTCATTTGTAAAAAGTAAATTTTTTTAATCATATATGTATTGAAAAATTGTAGATAAAAACTGTTAAATAGATAATTAAACGAAAATTATCTAATGTTATTAAACTAATCTTTTAAAGTTAAAAAATGCTAAGTAAAAAAAAAATTCTGCATAAGTTCTTGGTTTACACCAATTCAAATTACAGCGATGCTTCCACCTATCTTTTAGCTCAAATTGATTTAATATATTTTTATTCTATGTACAACAACTTGCTTTATTTAAATCGTCACGTCAATACAAACTTAAGATGTAAGAAATTTTTTAAACTTCTGTTGAAATAATGAAGTTAATTATAAAATAAAAATAAATTGAAGTAATTAATTATCAGAATTATCAGCATTTAGAAGTGTACATTTTGAACTGATCAAAAGCTAGTATAACTTTTATAAAATTGCATATGTTTTTTATAAGTAGTTTATTAATTTATTTATTTCGTTGATGCTTTAGTACTTTGTAGTTTGTATTAATTCGAAAGTTAATTAGATTGTGAGATATATTTAATTATGCTAAATTCACATTTTACAATTATGATTCAATGATAATCTTCACTTTAACTGGACGGTTTGGTATTCTTTGAAAAACAACGTAAAAAAAAGTTTAGTTAGAACAATAAACTTTAAAGGAACAACATAATATTTTTATTCAATAAAAATCAAACGTTAACCATTGATTGTTCACAATAATAACAGCATTTATGTTAGTTTTTGTAAGTTTAGTTTTTATTTTCTAAAGAAATGCTTAAAGCAGTGCAAGTTTAATTTTTTACTAAGCACAATAAAAATCCATTTTAGAATGTTGATTTTATTTAAAACGTTAATGAAATTAATGTGATTATTCTAAAGCAGAGATCAGATTTTGACTTTATATTAGCTAGTAAAAACTTAAATTTTACTTAAAGCAGTTGGTATAAAAAAATTTTAAATAATAAAACATTTTCTAAAATTTAATTAATACAAAGTTTGCAGTGACGTATCTTAAGGTAAAAAGTTATATTTTCTTATAAACAAACTTTAAAATGAAGCAAATATGACATACAAATAGATTTTTCACTTTTGTATAAAATTTTAACTGGTTTAAACCAGTATAACTTTTACTTTTAAACTAGAATAATCCTTTTTTAAGAGGTTTGTATTATTTTTTAATCAGCCTTAATGTATTTTAGCGTAGTTAAACTTCTGAATTTATCAGTTTTTTGAATTTTTAATATTTATTATTCGAAATTAATATTTATACAAACCCTAGCTTTTTTAAACTTACGATAGGCTTAAATTCAGCTATAAAAAAAAGACTTTTATATGTAAACTTTATTTTATAAAGTTTTACATAAAGAGTTTTATAAAATAGTTTTTATTTTATTGTAGTGGAAGCTTTAATAATACAGCTCGTTATTTTATTTACACATTCAAATACTTAAGGCTGAAAATGTGTTTAAATAATAATTCTTTACTCAAAACTTAGGTGTCGGCAGCTAATTATCTGTCGGTTTAATAAAACAAAACCAAAAACATTAGATTGTTATTTGTATAGGTAAAAAAACTATAGTAAGCTTTTGTTTGTAAAATTAAAATTTCACTATATTTGCATTAGTATTACATGTGTATAAAAAATTAAATATTTTAAGCATAAGCTTGTGTAATAAAATCAATTACGAGTTTGTTTTGATAGTATGACATACAATTTGTACCTAGTAATTTAACTATTTTTAAAGTATTTGGTAGAAATTTATAATTAAATTATTAAACAGAAGTTTGATAATTACTTCTGAAACGTTTTTGTGCATTTTTTACTTTTAATATGTTTGTATTAGTGCATTTAAAACAGAAATGGATCCCTACATAGCCTATCATTACCTAAAACTACTTTGAGTTCATAATGCTAGTTTAAAATTCACTAAATTTAATTAAGATACACTATTGTATGATAAAAATAAGTTTTTCCTGTCTTGACTTGTTTTTATTTTAGGAATATGTTTTATATCCACAGTTGGAATTTTTTAAATTTCTTTTAGATCAATTTTTTTTAATAGTTTTATTGATTTGTAAGTATTTTTTAAGTGCAGTACTAAATTTAAATATACGAATTAATAATTTGTTTCTTTCTTATATATATATATATTGCTTCAAATATTTAAGTTTAAAATTAAAATTGTATATTTATTAAATTTAAACTACACAATACTAGTACTATATATATATACAGTATTTGTACTTGGTTATGTTTATGTTTATAAAATATTGCCAAACTTTTAAGCTTTTTAAAAATAATAGTTTTACTCAATAAGTTTTTTAATCAAAACTAATAAACAGCTATGCAGCATTTAGTAACATTAAAATTATTTATAGCTTTATTAAAATTTAATGAATAGTTTTATGAGAAAAATACAATTTTCAATTTTTTAAGACAAAACCTTATAAGGAGTATTACCACAGAAAAATATACGATTTTAACGTACAATATTCACTTTTAATAAATCAAAGTATTACAAAATTACTTACATCTAAAGTTTGTATTGACGCAACAACGAAAACAAAGTAAGATGTTTTACATAAAATAAAAGTATGATAAAACAATTTTGGAAAATACTAGTGGGAAGGCTATTCTGAAATTTGAACTGATTTAAACCGGTATAAATTTTACTACAGAAACAAGAACAGTCTTTGTAGCGGTTTGTTTTTTGTATCATATCTCCTAAATTTTTATTTAGGTAAGATTCTTGATTCTAAAAGCAAGTTATTCAAATTTAGTTGTGTAAGGTTGATGACTATAGGTTAAATGATCAATAATGAAACTAAAAAAAAGAAATTATGCAGACGTTTATTCTTAAAGTTAGCCTTTTTTAAATTTAAAAGATTAATATAATAACCTTATATACACTTTGTTTTTCTGGTTTAAACACTTTAGCTAAACTAGGTTCTGATTTATTTTGTGTTTAGTTACCTTTCAAATAATTTTTATTTAACTTTTTATAAATTCTATGATTAAAAAAAAATGGATTTTATAAATTAGTAGATATAAGAATAATGCAGTATTTTCTTTTAAATATATATCAAATTATAGCAAAACATAACCAATACTTGCATTATTTTTATTTTACATAAACCCATTTAATTAATTTAGCCTTAACACTAACAAATTAAACGAGTTTACGTATGGAAACACAAAACTTTAACAAAAAGTTTAAAAAATTTCTTACATCTTAAGTTTGTATTGACGTGACGATTTAAATAAAGCACGTTGTTGTACATAGAATAAAAATATATTAAATCAATTTTAGCTAAAAGATAGGTGGAAGCATCGCTGTAATTTGAATTGGTGTAAACCAAGAACTTATGCAGAATTTTTTTTTTACTTAGCATTTTTTAACTTTAAAAGATTAGTTTAATAACATTAGATAATTTTCGTTTAATTATCTATTTAACAGTTTTTATCTACAATTTTTCAATACATTATGATTAAAAAAATTTACTTTTTACAAATGAGTAGACATAAGTATTATGGCATATTTTCTTTTATACAGGAATTAACATACAGCAAAACAAAATCAATAATTAGAATTTTTTTGACATAAAACTAATTAATCAATTTTACTTTGACAATTAATTAATTTAGACTATATTAATATAAAAGATCAATCTTTTGCTAAAAGTAGTTAAAAAAATCACATAGTTTCTTATTTTTGTTTGGTATATATTTTTATGTACCTAGAGTAACAATTAAGTATATTTGTTTTATTATCGATTTTTTCAAATAAATGTTTCTTGTATTTTAAACAAAGTTAATAAAAGAGGTTAAAACAATTAAGATCAATTAAAGTTTTTTTGTTTGGTTTATTGTGTCTAGATTATAGAAAACTATTAGTCTTTTACATAAGTATTTAGCTTTATGAATTTCTTACAATTTAATCGAATTAAAAAATAATGTAATTTAACTTTTTATTGTTTAAAAATTATACTTATTGATAATGTTATAAATTTATTTGTGCTAAATATGCAATCACTAATTAAAACAATGAAAATTTTGAAATAAAAATTTGATAATCTATTTTTGTAGTGACGTCGAAGTTATAAAAAAATACCACCTTCTTATAAAGTATTGTTAAATTAAAAGATTTTTATGTTAAATTAAAAAGTCTGTAACTTTCATTTTGAACTGGTGAAACACCAGTAAAAGTTCTATACATAAATAAACTTTGTTAGGTACTTCCATTAGTATAACTTTTTTATGTTGTTTGAGTAAATTGCACTATTTAATATTTTTTACTAGAATGCGTTTAAGTTTATGATACAATTTATTTATTTTGTTTATCTATAAGAAAAGTAAAAACAAAAATTTGTTATAAGATAAGCTTCAAATTAATCCAGACAATAAAAATCTTTTCAAATGAAAGCACTAACTAATATATACTCTCTAATGAGTAGTTTAGTGTTTAATCTTTAAAATAATTATATATAAATTTATGAAATAATAAATGTTAAACTTACACTAATGTTTTCTTACAGTTAGATTATGAATGTGTTTGTGAAACGTTTTAAATGGATGTGAAACGTAAATGAATGTGAAATGTTTGTTAAACTACTTTTAAAAATATTTCTAATTTTTCATTTAAAAATTGTTCAATTTTGTCAAACAATTGCGTAGATTCACGTTAGGTAATACTATAGTCGAATATAAAAATTATAGAAAAAACAACAAAACTAAATCAGTACCTAACTTGCATTTTTTTGATATAATAAAATCTTCTTATAAGTATTTCAGCTGAGAAAACAAATTATACATCTTTCTCATACAAAGTTAACATAATTAAAGTAAAAAACCACGAAGTTTATCCATTTGAAAATTGTATCGACGTCACAATAAAAACAAAGTTCTTTTGTTGTATAAAATAAAAAAACAATGTATGCTTATAAATTGTTCTTGTTACATTCTGTAAAACTTGAACTGGTGTAAAGTTATAACTTTACGCTAAAATTATAACAATATTTTTGAAAATAATATGGAGTGTTTAGAGAATATCTTCTTTATTTTAAACCGGTGAAAACCCGGTATAATTTTACTGTACAACTAATACCGCTACATAAATTATTTTAAGTAATTTCTTCTTTTTAAATTAATACTGATATTTATTTATAAAAAATACACATTTTGTTAATACTATTATGACTTCATTAAAATCGAAAATGTTGTAATGATACTAATAGTAATTAATCTTTACTTATAAATAATCAATAATAAATAAAAGTTAAGGACTGGAAGAGTTAAAAAATTGCTTTTGCAAGCCATGCTGAAAAGTTTATGCATAAAATAAATAATATGGTTATAATCTAACAAAAATCAAAATTGCACTATCATTTACTCGCAACTAAATTTACAGCAGTTTTGTATGTTTTTAAAGAAAATATAATAAGTTTCTGTCTGTTTAATAAATATTTTTGTTAAGGTTTTTTCACCAGGCGAACATAAGTTCTTTGTTTTGTCTTAGTTTTATTAATTATTTGCAAAGCATGTTAGGTTTCTAAGGGAGATGTTTATTCAATTATTAAAATAGGTCAAAGTAAATAACTTCTAAAAATCATTTTTTGATTAAAACATTTGTTTTTCATAAAAAAACAAAAACATGTTGTGTTAGTTAGTTAACAATTCTCTTAGAAACAAAGTGTATTTTTAAAAATTTCACCTTCTTAAGTTCGCAGTGACGTCACTAATATTATAAAATTAAATTTTCTTATAAACTTAAGATAAATTGAAGTATTTTCAACAACTAATTGTTAACGTCACTTTGCGGATATTTTAACTGGTAAAAACCAGTATAAGTTATACTTTAAAACTTAGTTATCCTTTATAAAGGGTATGTAGCTAAGTAACTAAAACTAACTAAAAAACTAATCTTGTTAAACTTTTTAAAGTTTTAGAATGATTTCTTTGAATAAGTAAAAACTTTTAGTAGTACTATAAAATTATTGAACAATATAAACTGTGAAAACCCTGCTTTACTTTTTGTTGCTCGTTTTCATACATTTTTTGTTATCTTTAATTACATGTTATATAATTACCTCTCACTTGAGTTAGAAAATTGTATCACCTATTTTTTGTAATCGACTTTATAACTTAAGCACATTACACATGATTATTAAAATAACTTAAACTTTAAGATTATTGATAGGTTTAATAGTACTAGAAACTATAGAGTGCTTATTTTTTAGGCCACTTTGTAATTTCTAGCTTGAAAAACATGTGCTTAGGAAATATGAAAAAACACCCTTTTGAAAAAAATTTTTGAATATTAAAGAAAATTTAACCTCGACTAAATCAACTAAGAAAAAGCATCACAATGAAAATTGTATGGGATATAAAAAAATAAATATTGGTGTTTTAAACTGATTTTTTACACGTGGTTAATTATTACACAAACTCATTTTTAGTAATTTTAAGCGATTTAAAGTTACTGTATACATAAATTCTAAAACTTTTTTAGGTTCTTTTTGCCTCACTTACAAAAATTTAATTTTGTTTAGACAAGGAAAAGTAAAAGACCCTTCGTTTTTGAATTTTTTATAACCTTGTAAAAACTTTTTAGTATTGTATTTCAATTACAAATATATTAGTCAATGTAAATTATATTTTAATTTTATTTAATTTAATTTAAATAGTCATTCTATGTATAGCTAAAAGTTATTTAAAATGATAAGGTGAATAAAAGTAAAACTTTTCTCTAGTGTGACTAAAACTAAAACCAAAAGATTAATTAAATGTCACTAAAACTAAAACTGCGGCCCGTGAAGACTTTGTAAACTTGAAATTTGGCCCGCGACTACCAACTGCCTGCCGACCCCTGATTTAGTAACAAAAATTTAATTTTTTTCTATAAAAACATTTAAATTAATACTTTGAGTAAACGATGGTACAGGTTCAAATATATTTTAGAAAAATTTTAAACTATTCTTTCCAGTATCTTGCACAGAACTTTTTCTTAGCAATACTTTTCAAAAAAAATTGTTTGTCCGTTTAAAGTCAAATTTATAATTTATTTTAGTAACATTATTTACTACAACTGCTGTGAGATTAGCATTTGTGCATCATACTGTTTAAATGTGTTGTATAAGTTAAATTCATTACTAAAAAAACAATATACTTGGATGTAATAAATATTTAAATAATACTTTTTTGTTGATTAAAAAATATACTATTTGTTCAAAATTTTAAAAAGATAATTTTATATTGTAGTTATTCTTATATTAAAAATGCTTCAATCTATTTTATTTTATGTCAAAGTTCACTTTCTAATAATCGTTGCGTCACTGCATACTTTAGCCATAAAATTTTAAAGTCAACTTTTAAAGGCAAAAATCTACATCATTTATATTGTCTACATTAATTTATTTAAGAAAATTACCATTAATTTAACTTTAGCATCTGCATGAGCAAGTAACCTATAACATGTTTGTTTTATAGAGTTTAAAAAAAAACTAAGCTTTTAATTTTCTTTAAAAATAAATGTCATATTATTTTGGTTTCTTGTTTAATAAACTTAAAATTAAAATTATCTGTTGTTTCTCGAAAGATAATTAAAATAATTTAATTGAACAAATATGTTTGACAAGTTTATTTGACATTTAAACGAAATTTATGTAAGTTAGAAAGCTTTCTACAAAAATATATTTCTTCTGTTATAAAATTAAAAATTATTAATAAACCAAAAGTTAACTTAGCCAGATAAATTTACAAACATACTCTTAAGTAAACTGATAAAAAACATAAGTGTTATTTTATATTTTTTCATAACATAATTATACATAGTTCTTTTAAAGTATTAACTTTAAAGCTGCACTCGCTACTATCACTTATTCAGTGCTTTACATTTAAAACGCTACTTACAGCTGGGTAAAAATAAAAATTATATATTATAATATTTGTTATAATTAAATAAAATAATTTTATCACAAACTTAAACGAATATCGGTAATACAAACCGAAATTGTAAGTTATTCAATCTATAACGGCAAATGTAATCAAATTATTCTGAAACTTAATTATATTTTAAAATTTTTGTACTGGTCTTACACCAGTTAAATTAAACACTGCCAAATTTTAATATTAAAAGTTAAAACAGCTATCAATTTATTTTTGTTTTATAAAAATTTACTATTTTTTGTTAACCGTTACGTCACCAAAAACTTTAGGTGTAACAAATTTTTATGCGAATTTTCATAAAAAAACAGTTGTGAATTCTTACAAAGAAATTTGCATAAATTTACATAGCTAAACTAGTCACGAAAATAAAAGTTTTACTCTAAACTCTTTTTTTAAGCTGCATTTGAAATAATGATTGAACTATATTTTATTTGTATTAAAAAATAGAGTTCTTTCAAAAAAAAGACAAAATCAAATCGAACGCCGTAGTACAAACAAATATATGATTTTCTTTAATCTTTTTAAGGACTATTAATATTCGGGTTAAACTAAAGATTGTTTATTAAAACGTTTAAAACAGCAATTTTTCGCAAAATATACTAATAAATTGTTATTTTTGAGCATTAATTTTAAAACTCCCTTGTTTGCAAAAGACTCTTTATAGTCGTCAATTATTTTAAAAATTCGTCAATAGCCAGGTTGAAGTAAAAGGTCATTATCATTATTTTATATAACTTGAAATTCTTTTACCTTTAGTGTTGTAATAATTGTATAATAATTTGTATAACAAATTTATACACATTACAATTTAAATAAGAAATGTGTAAACTTTAGTGTTGTAACAATTTCATAAAAACTTGTATAACAAATTTAAAGACATCACAATTTAAACAAGAAATATTTTAACTTTGGTGTTTTAATTACATCTAAACAGTTTTACAAAAGCAGGTGTCTATAACATAACTGATAATCTTTTATAGATTTAGAATAAGGGTAACCGTTTTTTTAACAGTTCAACTGTCAAAGCAATAAATTTAATACTTAAATAATCGACAGGTCAATGAAAACTTTTAATGTATAAATATTTAAGCAAAGTTTTGATCAATTGTGGTTTAATTTCTCAACACTAAATTTGCAGAAACTTACCGTAGAAAACATAAACTGTAAGAATAAATAAACAAAAAGTATCTTAAATAATTCTGCTTAGATATATAACTGTTACAATCAAATAATAGTTTTGCGTTTTTTGTTTATTATTGGCTAAACGTTAAACCTACCAACAGCTAAATTTAGCGGGTGTTTATTAAAATGTTAAAATCGAATATTAGTTGTTTAAATAATTAAGAATATTATCTAATTTAATTTTTAACAATCAAAAATATGTGTCTTACAACGAAGTTTGTTTTTATAACCAAATTATTATTTACAAATTACGTACATATTACTAACAAATTAATATGATTTTTATACTTTTATAATATAGTTAATAATGGTGAATGCCAGTTAGGTTTCAATTTGAAAATGGTAAAAATACTTTTGAAAATTAGTTTATAAAAAATTTACATGTTTATTATTTGTTATGCCACTGCAAAGTTTAGATGCTTGAAATAATTGATAAAACTTTTCTTTGTTTTACTGCTTTTGTATAGCAATTGAACACAATTTATTTTTCAAAAACATTAATTCAATTCAAACAACAGCATTTAGTAGTCTTACTAAATTTTATTGCTGATTTAAAACTAAAATTTTATATCTGCCCCAAAATACAAATGTGTTATTATAAGGAGCTAAATGAAATTCACATAAAAAGCAAGTATCTTTATATCGAATGGTATCAAATTAACTTTCTACTGGGTTAGTGTTTCTAATTGAAACACTGTTTATTTATACAGATAAAACAAACTAAACGAAACAAGTTACTTAAACATCAATTAAGTCGCATAAAATAACAAATTAAAAAGTTTTCATCATATGTATAAAAAAACTTTTAACGCATTTAGAAATAACACCTACTAAAAATTTATGTTTTAATAAAATTTTACAGGATGACAACACGGCGGTACACAAAAAACATAATTAAAATTTTATAGTTTAAAATAAACTATAAAATGTGAGAACTTTTATGGCTTCCAAATTTGTAGAAAAATTTTGTTAACTTGTTTTTATATTATGAAAATATACTATTGAAAAGAGTTACGACACTATAAACTTAGATGTATGTTTTACAATATTTTTAATTAGGAATTACTGTAACAATATTATAGTTTTTAAATTTCTCAAACTGTACAGATATATGTTTAATATTATATGAATGAAAATTAACGTTAATTATTTACGAAAATTTACAAAATAAAATTTTAAAAGTTAAGGTATAAAAAATAATCTAATCCTTACAACTGCTACATATCTGTTAACATAAATTGTTTTTTAGTCTTGTGATTTATACTGGTTTATACCAGTTAAAATTTAGCTTTAAATATAGTAGCATTTACTTGACAAAACTGCTTTTATTTATACTTAGTTTATAAGAAAACTTAACTTTTTATTATAAATTACGTGACTGCAAACTTAGATGAACAAAGTTTTAAGAGTTTTTTTATATTTTTGAACTTTTGAATACCAATTAAACACAACATGCTTGATTATTTTAAGAAAATAATAAATAAATGTTTAATGAAAACAACGGTTTTTAACAAAGGTGTAACTTTCAATTGTTATTAAAAATAAATGTTTAATTTTTGCCTAAAAGTACTAACATGGTTTTACAAAAGTTTAAAGTAAAGTTAACGTATAACAAATTACTTCTTATTTCATTTATTCTAGTTAAATTTGAACTGGGTAAAAGTTTATTATATTTTATTTATATATATAAAAACATACAAAAAAGCAGTAAAATAAGTCAACAATTGTACTCGTTTAAGTTTTATTAAACAATAGTTACACTTTTTTTTTGAGTTTAATTATTTAAGGTGTTGCGTGTCTAAGGCAATTTCTTAACTAATCTGTTACTGCTGCTAGTTCAGTTAGATAAATATTATGTATTGTTGTTGAAACAAGTTTTAGTTTTGTTGCGTAATTAAATGTATCGTATCGTATATTTTTTAAATTTAGAGAGTTTTTTATTAAAAAGTTCTGAATTTCTTGCGTAAGATTGCATAGTTTGATGTAATACCAGCAAAACTAATTAGAAGATTTTATATTAAAAAATATATATTGTAATTTACTTCTAAAGTTATCTATATTAATTATTTATAAACTCAACATTGTTTTTAATGTTACTATAAATTACATAAATTTTTGTTAGTAAGCTTTCAAATCTAAACCATTTATATTATCAAAATGAATTTTTGCTTTTTAGTTATCGTTACTCTATTTCTAACACCTAAGACAGAGTAATCTATAAAGTAGCTACTTTATGTAGCTCTAACAATAAAATTAGCTGTTAAAATAACTATTTTAGCTGTTAAAATTTTCTTTAAAAAAAAACAATGAAATGATAATATTTTTCATGTTTAGCAAAAAAACTTTTAAAATGTCTTTTTTTTTCAAAATTTATTAAACACATTTGAAGACTTTTCAACAAAAAAATTAGCGAAAGTCTGTAGAGCAGAAGCCTGGACTTTCGTATGCTATGATAAAAGCTCATGTTTAACAAAAGGGTTAAACATATTAATATTTTAAACTACAATTTAAATAAAATAAGTATTTTCTTCTTAAAAATTTTAATTTGATAGTCAGTTTTTCTAAAATATTTTAAAAATGTTTATAGCTAAATATAAATACAACATATAATAAAATGACTTTCATTTTTCTGGTCCGTATTACGTAACTCTGAAGGCAAATTAAAACTAAAGGGTGAAAGTATTTAATATAAAATTTCTTGCTTAAAATAACAAAGTTTTTTTTATTATAGAAAATACAAACATTGACTAAATTACTAGTAAAGTTTAATTCTATTCTAGTTAATTCAAATTAAAAATGTTTAACTTGATATGTAGTTAAGTAAAAAAAAATAAATATGTTAAAAATTATTTTTCAGTGAATGTTTAAAAACTTTTTTTAATCAAAAAAGTTTTAAAACTTTTTTTTAATCTCAAAGTTAATAAACACAGAGGTTATTAAAAAGTAATTCATTAAATATTTGTTAGACTTTGCAGCTTTTTCTAAAAGTAAACTTTATCCATATAGTTTGTTCATAAATCGTATATTATTGAAAAGTTTTAACTAGACTAGACATGAAATAAAAATATTTGTAAAAACATTATGATGATGTAGATATTACAATGGTCTGCTGTTACTACTTAAATAACTTAATAAAATACTTAAATTGTTTTTTTAATTTCTACTTATAAAACATTCAAATTAAAGTAAAACTTGTATATCAAAATACAGAGCAAAAAAAATATTTATGTTAAAATATTCAACAAAAAACAATTTTGTTCTTAAAACATTATTGTTGATATATGTTAATTGTTGCTTTAACTACATTTATAGATTATGTATCAAAACAAAAGAAGAAACAAATTGTATCACAAGTTTAAATACATTTCTATAGCCAAAAAAGTATAAGTTGTGTTAACTTTCTAACCCAAAATAATATGACATCATTATGTTTACATACTAATAAGGCATCCGAATAAACTTTCTTGTTAGTTAATGCTAAAATTGTGCCAGCTAAAAAGTTAGTGCAATTGTTTAAGAGAATGGTAACAAAACTACTTTAATTTATTTTAATTTTATAAGAAAATTTACTATTTTATTGTTAGTTACGTCACTAAGAATTTTAGATGTATGAATATTTGGCGAAAACTTCTTTTAAGGAATACCATCAAAACAAATTTACTCTAAATATTGTGAGGAATTTCTAACTCATTTTAAACGTAGTAAAATCTCTAATTAATCATCATTTTATTTGTTAACTTGTTTAAATTAGTTTTATCCATTATCAGTATAAGTAATTTTAAGGTTTAGTTGATTAATAAAACTAAAATACTGATTGTTTGTTTTTGTAAATAAATATAGCTTTTATTTCTAACCCGATCATTTCTTATCGAATAATTTCTAACTTGATAAATTTTAACATGATCATTTCTAACGCGATCACTTTCAAACCGATCACTTCTAATTCTAACCCCATTATATGAATCATATCATCTTATGAACTTTGTCTTTAATGAAACATACGAATAAATTTGCTACTTTCATCGATTCTACATATAATATGTTACACATAACTATCTTAACTTTAGATTTTTAAAACAATTTAATTTTCAATATTATTCTTTTATTAATAGAGCAAATAAGCTTATTTCTCAAACTAAGATATAACAGAATGAGATTAAGTTTTTTTTTTAATCAGAATTAGGTTTTATAAGATAAAACTTTTAATAGTAGGTAAAACAAAAAGTAGCTTAAAGCTTATTTAGATAATATAAATTAAAATCTTGTTCACAAAATATTCACGGTTAAAAAAACCTATTTTAAAATCAAACTACTTTTAATTTATATCTTTATTATAAAATAATAAAAACTTTTATACTTTACAAACGAAAACTTTAATATATAACTATATTATTTAGTTATGTAATGCAATAAGACAAAACGTATGTATAAACATAAATATGTTTAGCTTTATTGCTAAACTTTAAACCTAACACCAGCTTAAATAAATAAATGTATGTAAATAGTTTTGGTACGTTGTTTGTTCAAATGCTATGTTATAACAATAAATTGTTTTAAAATGAATTACTTTATCTAATAAAAATTCAAATAACTCCAATAAAGAACATGAAGCATGTTTTGATAACAGCTACATTCCCTTTAAAAATATTTTTTTATGTATATAGTACAATTAATACTGGTTTATACCAGTTAAAAATATTACTTGACAACAAACCACATCATTTTGTCAATCTTGCTTCAATTTATTTTTTTTTTATATTAAAGTTTAACTTTTTTCTATAAGTTACATCACTGCAATTTTTACTTTTATAAAATTTAAATAATTTTTATTTCAAAAGTTTTGTATTCCGATTTAACAAAACATGTTTCTTCTTCTACAAAACTAAAATATCTAATGCAAACAAATGCTTTTATTAATTTTTTTATCTTTTTCTAATAAAAATAAAATGTTAAATCTTTTTAGAAATACTAAACATCTGTTCAAATAATTAACGGACAATTAAAAAAAAAAAGAAGTTTTCTTTTGCCTGGCAAGAAATTAAATTTGCATTGGCTTATTGGAAGACAAAATTTTATTTGTTTTTTTTTAATAACTTGCAAAATTCTCTACTTATTAAGAGTAAACAAAGCTTCTAGTTTAACATTAATCGAATATACTTTTCAAGTAATTCTTTAAAATTTCTATGATTCATTAATTTTACTTATCACTAAAAAATCCTGTACTGTTCAAAAACTGGTGATTATTCTATTAAAAAGAAGATAAACTGTTATCATTTAATTTTTTATTCTTTTAATATTGTGGTAACAGCTTAGTTTATGTTACCATACATTACAAATGCATTTTGAGATTATATAAACTAAAATGGATGTCACTTAAGTAGCAAAAGTATTATACACACTTATCGTTAAAAAGGTAGAAACAAAAAGTATTTGGTTGAACAAAATTTATACTGGCTTCTCACCAGTCTAAAATGTAAGACCAGTCTTGATTATACATCTGTACAACAAATGCTTTTTTTATTATAATTTAATATGAAAGTTTTAGTTTTTAGTAATCTTTACGTCACTACAAACTTTATAAATTTAGAGTTTTATCAATTTTTTGTTGAAAAAGTTGTAACTTATGTATTATAATTTTGTTTGAAGTATGATTTGATTAATAATCAGCAAAAAAACGTTAAAAAAATTATAAAAAAAAAACTTAAACTTCAATTGTAGAATATTTTTGTTGCATGTTTAAAAGCAAATAAACATAGTTAATAACTTAGTTTGAGCAATTCGCCTAAAATATTACTTTAATTTTTTTTCACAATACTAACATAGTTTTACAGAGTTTAAGTGAAATTATAAAAAAAAAGTTACTAATAGACAAATTACTGTTTCAAACACCTTTTTTTTTAATTTAAGCTTATTTTGTTAAACAATTAATTTGAAAAGCATCTACTATAAAAAAACCTTCTTAGTTATGTTTTCACTGTAATAAAATAAAACATTCGAATAATTATTGTTTTCAATGTCATGTCTTTTCAAGTTAAAACATTAAACTATGTTTGGGGTTTGTTTAAATTTTTAGTAAGAATGATAGATTGCTATAACAATTAAGAGTCACAACTAATCTAAACTTCAAAAGTTACGGTATAAAACATAAAGCTGGACTTTATAATCGCTACAAGCTGTATAAAACTTTTTATATTGTTTATTAATAATAATTGTGACAAAATTTGTGGTGTAATGTCATCATTACTTTAAATTATAATTAGTTAAAAGATATAAATATCTTTTTAATTTTAGTTACGTCACTGCAAAATTTAGATGCATGAAATTTCAATGGTTTATTTTTTTAAACTTTTTGTTAAAAGCAACATGTTATTTTTATTCTACTAAAATTTTAATGTAATGCAAATGACATCTTTAAGTAATGTTTTAATTCTATTTGCTAATGAAAAATAATTAATTTTGCAAAACAAAACTAATATACTGTTACAAACAAATTGAGTGAAACTAAGATATAATAAAAAACTTTTTTTTCTCCTAGTATAACTTAAACTTAGAACCAGGATGGAAGATTTATTGGCAAACCAAAACTTTATTTACTTATGTAATAATTTCAAAAATGCTCTCGATTTAATTGTTAGTAAATGGCGGTAGCATTTTGCTTATTTGGTAAAAACAATACTTACACTAAACGCTTAAAACAATCTTTTAAGCATGCCTTGCGAACGACTTTTCTTGTAAACTCCGGTCATTTACTTTAAAAAAAACTTTATCAAGTGTTTAAGTAAACATTAGCTATTTTAAGTATCTATTAAACATTTTTTGATTTAAGTGTTATCATAACAGTATTAACAAGTTGAGTTGATAATTAGAATTCATTTTAAGAAAAACCAGAAAGTATATGTAACTCAAACTACATTATATCAAAAAATAGAAGTATATATATATGGTTTAAACTGGTATACCGCCAGTTTAAAATAATATTTTCACAGATATTATTACAAAAACAGGATTATTATAGATTCGTACTAAAAGAAGATTTAAGTCTTTAAAAATCCTTTTGTCACTGTTAGCCTTATAAGTATATTTCTTTGATAATATCGTTAGGGAAAAAATCCCAATTTTACACCAAATTTTACATAAAACTTGTTCAAAATATAAACTTCTGTATTTAAAATTTGAATGAACTCTATACGTAAAGATATTTTAAGCAAATTTAGATTGATTTTTGTTTTCATGCATTAGTAATGCATGAAATTACTGCTGGATAATAATCAACTAATAAATTTTAAAATTTAGTTCTAGAAAAGACACTATTCAAAAATAAAAAAACTACTATTGTAATAATATGTTTTACTATTTTTTTAATATAAGTAATAACTTGTTGTAAGAATCACTTTTAAAACATTATATTTAAAGTTTTTGTTTATTGAATGACAAAAAAAAACGCTCAAAAGGTTTGGTCTAAGTAACTGGTGTACAAAAAACCTTTCGGTTATCGAGTCATACACCAGAACAGTTTAACGTCATGCACAGGACTAGTTCGTTACTTTCAAAAGTTTTCAAACAGAAACTTAAGGAATAAAATATTTTTTAAGAAAAGTATTCTTTATTTCTGTTTTGTGATTATAGAATAAACAACTTAGGTCACAAATTTCAATACAACACCGTAACGTGTAGTAACATAAACAACAATTCTTTTTATATTCGTTAATTCAACTAATTAAACATCTTTTAAAGTCTTAGATATACAGTAATAACAACCCTAATGTCTTTTCTACTTTTAAAACTAAGGTCGTAGTGGCAAGTACCACCAACTGGAATCAGTCAATACTTGTCAATAACTGCTTTAATTTATTTTTATGATATTTAGAAGTTTTGTTTTTTAATAATCGTTACGTCATTACAAACATTAGATAAATTAAATTATTATAGTAAAAAGAGTAAATTTTATAACAAATTTATAGTCAATTAAACAGAAGTTTACACTAAAATAAGAGTTTTTAATTTAACTTACACTTGAAGCATAGATAGAATTGTGCTATATTTATTCTCCACCATTTGTTTAATTAAAATAATAATGTAATTTTTAATTAGTTTCAGTTCTAAGTTATTTTTAATTATAATAGAAAATTTCGTTTAAAATCGTTTTAAGTCAAAAAACTGTTTTTTTTAATAAATCAGTTCACGTGTTTTCTAAAAACGTAAATGTTATGTATAAAATAAAATGTTTTCGATATAGATATAGAAAGTTTTAAAGTACTAATTTAAAATGATTTTGTCTGTTATAAAATTTTCTAAAATAACAAACTAAAAACATGGATAAAAGTTAAATCAAAAATAATTATCATAATTAAGTTTCAACAAAAATTATCTTAAACATACTTTTTTTGTTTAAACTATCCATTTAAGGAAAATAATAAAAATGTTTAGTTATCTTAAAGTTTATTACCTCAACTGTTGTTTTCATTAGTCTATTTAACTTACCAATGTGGCCATTAATATAACAACAGTTTTTTTATTTAATTATTCATACTAATGTTTTAAATATGTTCTATAAAAAAGAAAAATATCAAAATTTTTCTTTTAATGTGCACATCAAATAAATGTTAAATAACTTTATAATTAACTTTGTTATTTTTTGTTAGTCATAGAATTATTATAGTGTTCGCAAATAATTACAAACTTAAACTTAAAGCTACTTGTAAAACAATTTATAATCTAAAATCTTTGTTAAAAGTAGTCAAAAATGATTTCACTCAATATATTCGAAATTTTTAAAATTTCATGTAACAAAAACATATATCTAGACAAACAATATTATGTTGTGTAAATAGTATAATGCGTGTAAACTTAGCATTTCCATTTGTTTTTTAAAATAAATGTAATAACCATGTTTTGGTTTTAAAACTGTAATTCTAATTAAAACTAAAATTTTCTTTATTGAGAAAACATTATCATGGTATATCAAAAACATTCTAATAGAGCAATGTATTCTTAATTACTTGTTTTTTAACAAGTTTCATTAAACTTGTTAAGTATTTTATGAGTTTTCTTTCATTGATTATATCTAAAACTTATCATATCCACACATAAATTGTATTAGATATTAAGCAGTTAAACCGAAAATTAAACTAATTTTTTTTCTTTTTGTTTTTAACCTAACTTACACAGTATTCAAATTATAGTAACCCTCATATTTTAAAAATTTGTTAGAGCAAACAAATATATTCATTATATCAACAAAGACAATTAATTTTGTTAATAAAAAATAATTGTCGATTTCCTCTAATAATTTTTGTTTGTAAATTATGTAGAAAATATCAGCAAATATCATTTATTAAGAATTTTAGTGGATTTCTGTGATAATAACATATGTTATATTAATTTTTACCATTCAAATAATTTTAAAAACATCACATAGGGGTATACTTTTAGGCAGCAAAAGAGCTACCCTAGTTGTATAACTAAGTTTATGCTGGTTTTTTAGCAGCTAAAATTTAAACAAGTACATCACTTTCAATTATAACTAAAACTGCTTCAATTTATTTATATAATATAGGAAAGTTTTGCTTCTTTACATTTGTTACGTCACTCCAAACTTTAAAGATGCATGGATCTTTGACATGAATTTTCTTTTAACTAATAATCAGTACTAAATTAATTCAGCTCTGAAAAGAACGTTATAACTATTTAAGCAGTTCGTTGCACTATATATGTAAAGCTGTATTTTAATTACATACTAAAGCTTAATGTCCACGTTAATTCCAAGTAATATTTATTTACTTTACACAACAAAAAAATATGTTAAAATTTTAGACTACTAGAGTATTTTTATTAGGTATATTTACGACTATATTGTTGTTTAATTAATTTAGTTGCACACCGAATAGTTAAGTATGGTAATTTTTTTATTCAAATTTTTAATGCTCGTATTTTTAATCGTATAAAATCATTTTATTTTTGGGCCAGGTTAACTCAGTCGATAGAGCATTTGACTTTTAATATAACGGCCATGAGTTGAAGTTGTATAGTAAAATCGATACATACCCTTAAAAAAGGGTATTCTAAATTTACAGTATAATTGGTACTATTTTTTACCAGTTAAAATTTCTTCATTGCATCGATACTGTTAAGTTGTTAAAATAGCTTGGTTATAAATTAAGTTGATAATAAGATTTAAATTTTAACATTTGTTACGTCACTGCAAACTTTAGAAGCATAAAATATAGCGAAAACTTTTTATTCTTCCGAAGAATTTCATTAGATCTAACGAAAACTTTTTTTTATTCTACAAAAATATATTTAATGATGAAATAAAAGGTTAGTGATGTTTTTAACGACAGTTCTTACTAGCTAATTTGAAATCATGATTTGATCTCTCCCTCGTAACACAGAAACCCTTTGCGAAAGATTAAAATTAATGAATATTAGTTAAGAAATAAGAAATAAATTTAGTTTTGCTTTAAAAATAGTTAAACTTGCACTGGGTGCATTGGTAGTTTAGTTAATGTATAAATAGTTAAATTAGGTTTATTTTAAAAAAAACTTTAAGCTACTAACTTTATGTCTAAAAAATTTTAATTTATTTTAATACTCTATAAAGATCATATAAAATTGAAGTCAAAGTTTTATGCTTAAAATAGTTACATACTTTTTTTCAAAAGGATTTTATCGTTTTTAGTTAGTAAAAAATCTTTTGTTATTTTATTTTTTACAACTATAGCTTTTTATTTTGATTAATATATCCTTATAAACTTTTAACAGAGTAATCTTAGTATGGTAAACCTATTTAATAGATACATTTCTAACCGTTTTCATTCAATACAACTTACTAAGATTAATAAAATCTATTCCGTTTAAACATTCGATAAGTATAATATTATATTATTTTTACGTTCACAATATAAAATATAATCGTTTTTCGATCATTAAAGTTTTAAAAAGTTGTATAGAATTTATTTTATATCCTTAAAAAAAAATTGCTCTAGTTTTGATGTACAACTCATACTGGTTTATACCAGTTCAAATTTCTCCATATTTACAATAGGCAATTAGTTGTCGAAAATACTTTAATTTATCCTAAGTTTAATAGGAAACTTAACTTTTTTTAATAATAGTTACGTCAGTTCTAGCTTAAAAAGTATGAAATTTAAAATAATCATTCTTGAAGTAATTTATACCAATTATCATAACATGTTTTTTTTTTGGAAAAAGCAAACAACAGCTAATAGAAGTTATTATGTTTTTACTTGTTAACAAAAACAAAAGTGTGACCCCAAAACTTTAAAATGCAAACAAAACTGAGAAATAAAAAGTTCGTAAAATTTAAAATTTAATACATGTTCGCCTCATGACAAATAAATTTTGCACCGGTATAAAAAAGATTTATACAATCAAAAAAAACTTACAAAAATGCTCTTAACTTAATTTTAAGTAATTTATAGTGCCATTCAGATTCATATTAATTAATAGTTATGTTAACATAAAGTTTTTAGCACCGCACGCAAAAAACTTTTTTTTATCAGTTCCGTTATTTTACTTTAAAAAACGCCTTATTAAATGTAGATTAAGTATTATTATTAACAAAACAATATTTTTGCTTAAAGTGTATTCATAATAGTACGAACATATTTAATCATTAGTATATATTTATATTAGTTTTAAACTTGAACAAACAAGTTACTCAAAATTATACAGGCACAAAATAAGGCACTTAAAAAGCGGTATTAGTTGTAAAGTAAATTTTACTGTTTTTCACCAGTTCAAGTAAGAAGATATAAACTTAGTATGTTGATCAAAACTATTTGCAATTTCTACTATTTTATCGAAACATTTAGTTTCTTAAAAATCGTTACGTCACTAAAAATTTGAAAGTATACATTTTTAAATAAAGATTTATTGAAAACTACTTGTAATCATATGTACCAATTAATTGCTAATAACAAATTTTTTTTTCATTAATTTTCATTAAAATTAAACAGTTTATTGAGCAATGCTTTTAAAATTTAACTAATTTCCTTTTCAAAATAAAATAAATACTAAATAAAATTAATTAATTAAACAAAATACGAGTAAACTAAAAAAGAAATCAATATAAAAATAATAAAATTAATCATAAAAACTAAAAAAGATAATCAAAACAAAAATGGACTGTTTAAAAATATTAAGTGTAATTTTAGATCCTTTATCAGGACCTAGTTGGTGATTAAGTTTAGGTTTAATTTTTTTAATCATAATAGCCTCTACTGCAAGTAACATATCTCAATTTAAAAAAATTTAATTACCTTAAAAGAATTAAAAATATCATTATGACTTTGACAGTTTTTACATTGTTCTATATTTTAAAATACTGCACTATTTTTAGGTTTTGTATGTTCTTAAATTCTTACGAACAGTTGTCGCTCCGTTTCTCCAATATATTGGGTATCCAGGTCACCTGGACATTGAAACTTATAAATGATACAATTTCTGTATAGTTTATAGATATTTTCTTTCAATAAAAAATAGTTTCCAAGTTTAGATGTTCTGAAAGCTACTTTAATATCTATTCCAGTTGTTTCAAAGTTTTTTGTTATATATCTGCTAAATTTTTCTAAAACCTTTTTTATATAAGGAACTTTTGAACACTGTTGTTTAGGAATTTTTGGCTAATCTTCTAATTTTTAAAGTTTTTCTATTTCATTGTTTATTAAATTAATTGGATAACCGTTTCACAAAAAAAAAATTCTTTATTCTATTTAATTCTAGGTTCTGTAGTTTTTCTTACACTAATATTTTGTTTCTGATGAGCAAATGTGTAATAAAGTTTTTATTTCATGATTGCAGGGTACAAGAGTTAAAACTTAATAAAACATCTGTGTTTGATGGTTTCTCGTACATTTAGGTAGTATTTTACATGCAGTATAGGCTATTATGTTTAAAAAAATCAAACCTAAACTTAATCACCAACTAGGTCCTGATAAGGTATCTAGAATTACAATTTACATTTTTAAATAGTCCTTTTTTTTGATTATCTTTTTAAGTTTTTATGATTAATTTGATTAGTTTTATATTGATTGTTTCTTTAGTTTACTCGTATTTTGTTTGATTATTTAATTTTTTAAGTGTTTATTTTATTTTGAAAAGGAAATTAGTTAAATTTTGAAAGCATTGCTTAATAACCTGTATAACTGAAAAAAAATGTCATTAGCAATCAATTGGCACATAAAATCATGTAAACACCTTTCGCTATATTCTACTTGTGATCATTTTGCAATAAATTGCAAAAATTAAAACTCCTTAATTAGAAAAGTTTTATGTGTCAGTGATGGATATAAAAGTTAAAATTATGACTAATTTATTTTCTTATTTTTATTTTACTTGTATTTTTTTAAACTCTTAAAAGTATGAAACAGTGAAGATAATACTTTCTTTATTTATATTACAGTGTTCAAGTTATTTTAATTTTAGTAAGTTTATCAAGATAGAATGAAAATGCTAAAAAACTTGGTTTAAGCACCTGAGTGCACGAAAATACCTCTCAGTCATCGAGTGGCGAACCTAAATTAAAAACATAAACAAAAAAAATAACTATAAACTTAATGATTTTGTCCAAAGTAAACATACATTACAATTACTTTTGTTTTTTTTTTTAGTTTTTTATTTCATTACTCATAAAAGTTCTTATATTCTATAAAAGTAAATATAAACTTTAAAAAAAATTTATAAAAGCTTTATTTAAACTTTAAAATTTTATTTTGTTGAGTTTTTTTACATTTTTTAAGAGTCTAAAGTACAAAACACATATAACTAGAATAAGATAAACATATTTTAAAATTATACTAAGCTCGAAACATTGCAAACGTGTTTAAGATAAACTTAAAGGATTATTAACTACTTTACTTTTTAAGCACTTAAATATATGTAAAAATTGTTGTTAAAGCTTTTTGCACAGACAAATTTTTTGAACAGAATTAATTGTTGTAGCAACATTTAAACTACCTAAAAAATTTTTATAAGCGTGTAAATATTTCAACGACGTTTATTTTATAAAACAATATTAATACCAAATATTTACTTTAGATTTTTACATACTGGTTAAAAAGTATACTTTAAAACTTAAAGTTGTTAAACCAAGTGTTCACTACAATGGTGTATGATAAAAGTTTATGCTACAATGTTATATTATCAAACACTTTTTGATAAAAAAGTTTTATTAAACTTGTTTATGTATCTCTAGAAATTTACTGTCATTAAACACATTTAAACTTATAGTATCTACCACATAAACTGTGTAAGATAATAAACTACTAAACTTAAAATAAACTAAAATACTATGAATTATTTTAACTGGATTTATTTCTTACTTATCAGATATTCAAACTAAAAAAAACTCGTATATTAAAACAAGAATTTAAGAGAATTTGTCAATTTTAACTTATTTAAGCATAAAGAATCAATTCAGTTCTTAAAACATTTTTCTTGATATCCTATATTTGTTAGTTATATAAGACTTATAGATTATGGATAAAAATAGAAGTAAATATATGTGTATTACAAGTTTAATTATGTTTCTATAGTCAAAAAAGTATAATTTATGTTAACTTTCTTACCCAAAATGACTTAAACAGCATTACTTGTACATATTAATAACGCAACCAATCAATTTCTCGTTAAAGAACAGAGTTTAAGCTGACTATTTGCCAGTTAGAAATGAATACATTTAGTCTTAGTTAATTACAGTGCTTTCTCGCTAATCCGGCCAAGTTGGGCAATATATTTTTGAAAATACGGCCGGATTTGCCTTTGGCCGGATAAGAACAAAATATCGCTTTTTTACAAATTATCGACCTTAGTTATATTATGAATGTATATAACAAAACGTACTATAAAATTTCTGTTAATTTAATTTATTTTACTTTATTCAAAGAAAAAAAATTAAAACAGACAAAACTAAACCAAACAAAATTTTATAAGTTCAAAATTAATGGAAAAAAACTACACTGTTAACACTTTAACTAAATTAAGATTTTTTTTTGAAAAAAGAAAGAATTTAAGATTGTTTTACAGTGCTTTCTCGTTTCTTAGCAGAAAACTCACGAAATTTGATGAGTTATAACAGCTTTAGGCACATTATTGTTTGCCATTTCGCAAACTTTTAACTTGTTTTCAATTGTTAGTTGAACGCGTTTTCGTTTCTTTGCTGTCTTATCTATTTTTAATTAGATATGTTGATAATATATTAAATTGTAACTTGCTTAGCATAGACAGAAAAATTGCAAATGAATAATAAACAAGTTTGTTACATCTGAGCGGGAAAAGTATGAAAATAAACTTAAGATTACACAAATGATACTTTATTATGACGTAACCATACATTGCTTGCATACTTATAAAACGTAAATTGAATACTTTTTCAAAGTAAAATGAAATTAAACGCTAAAAACGCTAAAGTAAATAAGTCGACTTCTCGACTAAAACCGGCCGGATTAGCGAGGAACCGGATTAGCGAGGACCGGATTAGCGAGGAAGTACTGTACTACCAAAACTACTTCATATTATTTTAATTTAACAATTTAATTTACCATTATATTGTTAGTTACGTCACTACAAACTTAAGACTCATAAAAATTTGGCGGAAACTTTATTTAAGGAATATAATCAAAAAAAAAAAATTAAAAATAACGTTCCAAGTTTTGTGTAGAGTTTTAAATTTATTTCAAAGTACTATACTTTGTATTAACTTTAATTAATCACCATTTTTTTAAATTAAGCTGTTTGAATTACATTTAAGTTATCTATCAATTATCAGCAAAATTAATTATAAGGTTTACTTAAAGAATTAAACTAAATTACTAAATGCTTTGTTATGTCTATAACTAATATTATATAAATATTGAGTTATTCTTTTTATTCAACTTATAAGATGACCAAAAAATACTTGACATAGTTTTCATATCGTTTATAATAGTTTCTTTGTTTTTATGCTAAATAAAGTTTAGTCAAAAAAACTGCTTAAGTACAACTTATGTTATTTAAAACTTTCTGATAAAAAGTAAACGTTTCTAAAGAAACAAATGATTACAAAGACCATACAAACGTTAAATGTAATGTTTGTTATGAGAAATAAAAAGCTGTTGTAATGCTCTTAAATTACATAACTAAATAAAGTTAAACTCTTCAACTAAAAAGAAAAAAAAAAGCCTTAAACACAACTAACTAGTCATAAATGATAAGCAAACAAAATTTAGTGTGTAAAAAGTTACAACTTTAGCTAATTAAAGCGATAAGGCCTACTAAAGCAGTCGTACATTACTCATTTAATTGCTTCTCCTTTATAGCTAGTGTGAACCTAATGACTTTATCCTAAAACTAGTAAATTTTAAAGCTAAACTAACAAGCTAAGTTGTTTATAAAGAACATTTTTTAAATAAGAAGCCAGTATTTTATATCCACAATATTTTTCAATATGTTTAAATTAAGTAACAAGTTTAACAAAAACATCTTTTTGAGCGAAACTTAGTTTGCTAAAAATACTTTATGAAATAAAAGTATATATTTATTTTAATTTTCTAAAGTAGATAACTTTAGCAATATTTTTAATAGTTTAACAACAATATAATATATATCTAGACCGACAGCAAAAATAAGTTATGTACAACATTAAATACACTTTGAAATAATGTTAATTGGCAAATAAAAATTATTTTAAAACAACAGAGTTGTTTTATGTTTTTAATACAAAGCTTATTCTAGTTATGTAATAAATGTAAAGCTGGTTTGAACCTTTTCAAATTTCAAAACGCGATAGTACTAGTTATTTGACAATATTGCTTTATTTTATTTATAATATATATAACCAAAATTACTTTATTTTAATCAGTACGTCAATAAAAATTTAAAATGTTAAAAATATGTGATTTTTTAAACAAAGTGTTTTGAATTTTGTACATAAAAATTTCATGTTTTATTTGTACCATAAAAATTAATTAAGAGGGTTTATCTAAAAAAATGATTTTAAGTTAAGTACTTATTTGTTTTGTTGTATTTTTCTTATCCTGTTATTAATTTATTTATAGTGTTTTTTTTTTATGTTATTAACTAATGTATAGTTGTTTATTAGTAAAGCTTTAAAAAAGTAGTGTATCAAGTATATTAAAAATAGTATAAAAAATTGGCAACGGTATAAACATAAACTAGCGCAAAAACGGTATATATGAGTTGATATATTGTAATATTTAAGCAATAAAACATAATTATTTGAATAAAAAAGCTTAAGGTTTGATAAAAAATCTACAAACTCCATCTAAGTCAAAGTTTAGTTCAATTAAAAAGATTTTTTTTTGAGTTTTTTTTTATCTTTCATTAGATAAAAATATATAACCATGACATTCCTAATATTTTATAAGCCGTATACTAAGGGTATATTTTTAGAAAAGTGTATTCTAGTTTGATATCTTAGTTTTGATCAAGTTATTGATATGTTTACTATAGATTTAATTTATTTTATATCTATATATAGCGAAACGTTAGTTTGATACAGTCTATGAAGTATAACTGGAAGAAACCGTGTAACATTTATTACAATACTAGATTAAGCTTTGTTCCGAAAGACTAAAACTAGCATATTGTTTTAAAATAACTTTTATTTGCTAATTAACATTTTGTCAAAATGCATTTAATTTTTCTGTTGAACAAACTTAACGTATGCTGTCAGATAAGACATATTTTGAATATTATGATAGAATTAACTATAGATAAAACAGTTATGGTTATCTACTTATTAAAAGGGAATCGACCTAAAATCAAACATTCTATGTTTAAAATATAATATTTACATACAATATTTGGTCGTAGCTAAGTTTACGCAGAAATCTTTTGTTTAGTAATTCATGTAAGTTTTTTTTTTTTGTTTTTTAAGTAACTTGTCGTTTAAGTAATTTTAAAAGGAGTTGTACTGTCTTACAACTTAAGAATAAAACTTAATATTTTCAATGACCTTAATAAAAATTGATTATGAGAAAAGTTCTTAAGAGACAACTAACTAAGAGCTAAAAAATTCTAGTTAAAATAACTTAGTGCAAAATATATGTATATTTGTTACAAAATATTTTTTTTATTCATAAGAGTTCTAAAAACTTGTACATAAAAACTACTCAAAAGGTAATTAAACACAAAATAAATCAAAAAGTTATCCATCAAACATTTGTTGGTTTGATAACTTTATATTAAACTACATAGCATTTTCATAATAATGTACTTTTAAGCATATAGTATGGAAAAAACGTTAAAACTAAAAAACAAAAGCTGATTTCTAAATTATATTAAAAGTTTTGATAAAAGAAAGTCATACCATTCTAAAAACTTGTAAAGAAAAGTATTTTGTTTTGCTAAATGACTAAAATTAAAACCTATAACATCCAGCTTACAAAGTTACCAAATTTTGAACATTAGTGACTTTTTATAAGAATAGAAAAATTTACCTAAGTATACATTTAGTAATTATGTAAGAAAACACTAACGGCTACAACTTTTTAATAAAATGAATATTCTTATTTAAAATGAAATTATACTGGTTTACACCAGTTCAAATTATAGAGACGCGAGGTAGCTGTTAATTTGCTGTAACTGAATAAATTTATACTTTTTTTAGTAAAAAGTCTTACTTTATTTTAATAATGACGTCAACACAAATTTTAGATGTTAGAAACTTTTTTTAAAACTTTTATGAGTTTTAATCGTAAAAACCGCACATTTTATGGCAAAATTAATCGTTGTTGTTTTTTAATTAAGTGAAAGTTAAGTATTAATTTCCTTTTGTTGTATTTTGCTTAGAAATTTATAATTCAGCTATAACTATATACAATATTAGTATAACTCAACATGGTTTAAATGTTACCAACTACTTAATAGTTTTTTATTAGTAACATAAAGTTTTCAAAAATTACATCAAATACAACTATAAAAAGTTAAGTGTTTAGTAAAAAGTTTCTACACTTCATTTAGGTAAAAAACCTAAAACTTTATTATTACAGCTTATTTTTGTCTATTATTTGATAAAGATAAATAACTATATCACTCCTAATAAACTATGAGCCATATATTTAACAATTAATACAAGAAATCTACCTAAGTTTTTTTTAGTGTTGATCTTATTACTGATATGTTTTATATGTTAAATAAAAATATTACTGTTAGAATATATGTTCATACCAACATTTAATCAACAAAGACATCTAACATTTTTGAAACATTAGACGTTAAACAACATTTTTTTAATACATAATATTATCTACTAAATACAGTTTATTAAAAGTTATAAATTGTACTTAAATCTATTTATCATGTGTTTATAAGTTAAAATACATCGCTCAATTAAACACACAAAATTTTAAATACAGTTACACTCATAAAGCCTATTCTAAGCTTGTTTAAAAAAAAAGTCCTTAGCTCCATTTTAAAACTTCTTCTTAATATATTTTGTGATTTAATCACAACATTTTACTTATTATAAATATTAAAAATAACAAAAAAAGTATTTGATTACATTACTTTAATAAAATTAGCTTAACATTTTTAAATACCTACTTGAACCTATAAAGTAAAACTAACTTTTTCTGTCAAAAATTACTTCAAGTTTTTTAAACAGTATAAACAGTATCGTGTAGAGTTTTATTTAATTAAAAATTTTAGAAAAAAAATGGTTTTACATTAATTCACAACATTATTGATTTAATCTAATTCCTGTCAAACCATTTTTGTCTTATTTTGACTGTGATACTTATTCTTTTTAAATATTTAGTGCAAAACAACCAGTTGTGGCTTACCGACAAGCCTAGTTAAAGTTTATCAAATTACAATTTTAGCATTGTTTATCATTTACAAGTGTTCTACAGCTGTCTAAGCTAATGACATAAATGACATAAATTATTTCTACCATAAGATAAAATTATTTTAAATTTTTTTTTTATAAACTTGAGTAATGTTTAATTTTTCTGTCAAACAAAAGGAATATATAGTATACCATTTTAAAAGAGAACAATATTACAGGGACTTGTTAATATCTTGTTAGATAATTCCGTCTGTTTATTAAGTTATATAAAAAAGTTGGACTATATTTTGTTAAATACGTCACCCAAAACTTTAAATGCATAAAAAAAAATTTTCCTGAAAAAAAGTTGTTTTGTCCATGAAATTTACATGTTTACTGGTGATTTAATAATCAGCGAGTAAGTTTAAAAACTTATAATTAGAAAAATAACTTAAACTACAATAAATATATTAGTTTTCTTGTATTTTTAATGTAAATGTAGTTTTCTATCGAAGAAAATGCTAAATATAGTTTTAGTACAAAAAAAAAAAAGCTTGATAAAATTAAGTCTAAAAGCTATTGGAAGTTTGGCTATTAATACTAACAAGACTTTTACAAGGTTTAAAATAAAATAAGTTTAAACAAGTACACAGAATTTTTTCATTTTCCTGACATTTTCAAATTAATTTAGTACTAATTTTGCGAACCAAGCTAAATTTTAAGTATTTAATTTAAATTAACTTAAGAAAATATACTAAATCTTGTAGTTTTTAAAATACTTATCATTAGGTTTAATAATGGTTAAGTAAATATTTTACTTCTAAAACTATTTTTTTATTAAAAAGCAGTTTTAAAAATTTCACTACAGTTATCTCTCGCGAATCTACGCACTTGGTTGAACACGTACAATTAAATTTCAATATTTACGATATAAAACATAAAGTTTGTTTTTATAACCGCTACAAACTCATTAAAAAGGGTTATTTATACTGGTTTATACCTGTTTAAATTTTAACGCAAAGCAATGTTTTTATACATCATTATGATATTATGTATATTTATTTATTTATTTAGTATTTACTTTATAAAAAAATTAAATTTTCAATACTAGTTATGTCATAAAAACGTCATAAATAGTATGCAAACTAAAGTTTGTATGTAAATTTTATAAGCTTGGCTGAATAAAATAAAAAAGACGACTAAAGTAGTCATGCATATATTTTTATTGTTTCTGCTGTATAACTATTGTTACACTCATTAATTTTTTTTTTGCTTTATGGCGTAACTTTAACCTATCACAAGCTATAACAAAGCTAGATTGTAAAAATAGAAACATATATATTTTTAACAGTTTAGAATCTTACCTAATCAAATATTAAAAGTTAAGGTATAAACCATTAAGTTTATTTTTTGAACTGCTATAATTACCGTTAACAGAGATTTATTTTTAGTAATATTTTTATACTGGTTTATACCAGTTAAAATTTAGCTCTAAGGCAAGTGGCATTTAATTGACAAAACTGCTTTAATTTATACTTAGTTTATAAGAAAATTTAACCTTTTATTATAAGTTACGTCACTGCAAACTCTAAATGAATAGAGTTTTGAGATTTTTTTATATTTTTGAATTTATTGTAAACTAATTATAATAACATCATTGAGTTTTTTAATAAAGAAACATTTAATGCAAACAACGGTTTTTAACAAAGTTTTAATTTTCAATTGTTATTAAAAATCAAAGTTTGATTTTTTCCTAAAAATGCTAACATGGTTTTACAAAAATTTAAAGTAAAGTTAAGTATTAACAAATGACTTCTTTTTCTATTTATTAGAAATTAAATTTTAACTAGGTTAAAGTTTTTTATTTAATCTATATTTTTTAAAACATACAAAAAAGCAGAAAATGAGTATGCTTTTGTACTCATTTAGCTGTTATTGAATAACAGTTACACTTTTATTTAGAGTTTAATGATTTAAGGTGTTGCGTGTTTAAAGCAATTTCTTAACTAATATACTATTGCCGCTAGTTCGGTTAGAATAAATATTATGTCGTATTGTTGAAACAAGTTTTAGTTTTGTTAAACCAGCGTAATTAATGTATCTTACATTTTAAATACATTTAGTCGTAACACAAACTACAAAGTATACTAAAAATTAATATCCTTGCATATAGTAGCAAGTTAAAAAGTTTTTGTAGTATAGGTGTTAATTTGTTTTGAATAAAACAAGTTTAAATACAACTTTGTAATTGAAATACAATACTAAAAAGTTTTTACAAGGTTATAAAAATTTAAAAACGAAGGGTCTTTTACTTGTCCTTGTCTAAACAAAATTAACTTTTTGTAAGTAAGGCAAAAAGAACCTTAAAAAGTTTTAGAATTTATATATACAGTAACTTTAAATCGCTTAAAATTACTAAAAATGAGTTTGTGTAATAATTAACCACGTGTAAAAAATCAGCTTAAAACACCAATATTTATTATTTTATATTCCATACAATTTGCATTGTGATGCTTTTTCTTAGTTGATTTAGTCGAGGTTAAATTTTCTTTAATATTCTAAAATTTTTTTCAAAAGGGTGTTTTTTCATATTTCCTAAGCACATGTTTTACAAGCTAGAAATTACAAAGTGGCCTAAAAAATAAGCACTCTATAGTTTCTAGTACTATTAAACCTATTAATAATCTTAAAGTTTAAGTTATTTTAATAATCATGTGTAATGTGCTTAAGTTATAAAGTCGATTACATAAAATAGGTGATACAATTTTCTAACTCAAGTGAGAGGTTAATGTAATTAAAGATAACAAAAAATGTATGAATACGAGCAACAAAATTAAAGCAATGTTTTCACAGTTTATATTGTTCAATAATTTTATAGTACTACTAAAAGTTTTTACTAATTCAAAGAAATCATTCTAAAACTTTAAAAAGTTTAACAAGATTAGTTTTTTAGTTAGTTTTAGTTACTTAGCTACATACCCTTTAAAAGGGATAACTTAGTTTAAAAGTACAACTTATACTGGTTTTTACCAGTTAAAATATCCGCAAAGTAACGTTAACAATTAGTTGTTGAAAATCTTTTAATTTATCTTAAGTTTATAAGAAAATTTAATTTTATATTATTAGTGACGTCACTGCGAACTTAAGAAGGTAAAATTTTAAAAATACACTTTGTTCCTAAGAGAATTGTTAACTAACTAAAACAACATGTTTTTGTTTGTTTATCAAAAAATAATTTTAGAAGTTATTTAGTTTTGACCTATTTTAATAATTGAATAAACATCTCCCTTAAAAACCTAACATGCTTTGCAAATAATTAAAAAAACTAAGACAAAACAAGGAACTTAGGTTCGCCTGGTGAAAAAACCTTAACAAAAATATATATTAATCAGACAAAAACTTATTATATTTTCTTTAAAAACATACAAACTGCTGTAAATTTAGTTGCGAGTAAATGATAGTGCAATTTTGATTTTTGTTAAATTATAACCATATTATTTATTTTATGCATAAACTTTTCAGCATGGCTTGCAAAAGCAATTTTTTAACTCATCCAGTCCTTAACTTTTATTTATTATTGGTTATTTATAATTAAAGATTAATTACTATCAGTATCAATACAACATTTTCGATCTTAATGAAGTCATAATAGTTTTAACAAATTGTGTATTTTTTATAAATAAATATCAGTATTAATTTAGGGTTACATGACAATTCAAATTTGGACAACTCAAATTCCGACCATTCTAATTCTTAAGAAAATATTTAAAAGACTATATCTCTAAAAGTAAAATAAATCTTAAAAAGATAAAAAATGTATATGTAGATCTTAGTAATATCTACAAGCCACTTTTGTCTTTTTTAAAATATCCAAAAAAAAAATTCAAGATATTTTAAAATTACTAAAAATAACTATATTTTTTACTTTAGAAAAGCCATATCTTAAAAAATATTTAATTCTTTGCAAAAAGAAAAAAATGGCCTGTATGTATTAATATGATTTACATATGCATTCTTTATTTTAAACAAATATACATTATTTTTTTATTTTTAGCCGTTTCAAATTTTTATTAAGAATTTGAATTGTCCGAATTTGAATAGTCGTGCCCCCTTAATTTAGAAAGAAGAAATTACTTAAAAAAATTTATGTAGCGGTATTAGTTGTACAGTAAAATTATACCGGGATTTCACCGGTTTAAAATAAAGAAGATATTCTCTAAACACTACATATTATTTTCAAAAATATAGTTATAATTTTAGCGTAAAGTTATAACTTTACACCAGTTCAAGTTTAAGAGAATGTAAGAAGAACAACTTATAAACATACATTGTTTTTTTTATTTTATATCACAAAAGAACTTTGTTATAATTTTGACTTCAATACAATTTTCAAATGGATAAACTTCGTGGTTTTTTACTTTAATTATGTTAACTTTGTATGAGAAAGATGTATAATTTGTTTTCTCAGCTGAAATACTTATAAGAAGGTTTTATAATATCAAAAAAATGCAAGTTAGGTAATGATTTAGTTTTGTTGCTTTTTTCTATAATTTTTATATTCGACTATAGTCACCTAACGTGAATCTACGCAATTGTTTGATAAAATTGAACAATTTTTAAATGAAAAAATGGAAATATTTTTAAAAGTAGTTTAACATAAATTTCACAATCATTTACGTTTCACATCCATTTGAAAATTTTTACAAACATAATCTTTATCTAACTGTAAGACAACATTAGTGTAAGCTTAACATTTATTATTTCATAAATATCTATATAATTCTTTTAAAGTATAAACACTAAACCTGAACTCATTAGAGAGTATATATTAGTTAGTGCCTTCATTATAAAAGACTTTTATTGTCTGGATTAATTTGAAGCTTATCTTATAACAAATTTTTGTTTTTACTTTTCTTTTAGATAAACAAAATAAATAAATTGTATCATAAACTTAAACGCATTGTAGTAAAATATATTAAATAGTGCAATTTACTCAAACAACATAAAAAAATGTATTTTAATAAAGTACCTAACAAAGTTTGTTTATTGTAAAAAACTTTTACTGGTATTTCACCAGTTCAAAATGAAATTTACAGACATTTTAGTTAAACATAAAAATCTTTTAATTTATAATTATTTTATAAGAAGGTATTATTTTTTAAAAACCTTTACGTCACTACAAAATTAGATTATTAAATTTTATTCAAAATTTTTATTTGCATAGTATCTTTTTAATTAGTAATTACATATTTAAGACAAATAATTTTTGAACAAAAAAAAAGTTAAACTACATTTTGTGTTTACTTGTTTTCAATTAAATTGTAAGAAATATATAAAGCTAAGTACTTTTGTAAAAGACTAAAATTTTTCTATAATCTAGACACAATAAACCAAAAAAACAAACTTTAATTTATTTTAATTGTTTTAACTACTTTATCACTAACTTTGTTTGAAATACAAGAAACTCAAATTTAGTTTTATAAGAATATTGAACCATCGAGCTAATTAAATTAAGTTTCAATATTTTATAATTAATTAATGAGTGATTAGCAATAAGATTCATGAAACTTACATACTTAAAATATTAATAATTTTAGTAGAAAAAAATAACCGAAGATTATTCTAAATCTCATAACTAAATTTATACTGGTTAACACCAGTTCAAACTTAATCGTTGATTTCCCAATAATTATTAGCCAAGATTGTTTTATTATATTTTAATTTTAGTGAAAAGTCTTATTTTATTTCAACGTTACGTCAATAAAAAACTTAGATAAGGAAACTTTAGAAATTTTTTATTTAAGTATTATTAATTTTGTAAGTGGAAAATGCATAGCTGGCTGTTTTAATTATATATTCATTTAAAAAATTATCTGAAAATAATAAATGCAAGTTAAGTTTTAGTTTCATTTTGCTTCAAACTTTGCTTTTAAATGCTTCAATTTTTTTTTATAAGACTACCATACACTTAAAATATTTTTAGAATTGTTATTGGTAATTCAAAGATACATTTCAACAGCTTTAAAAAGTTTACCAAGTTTAATTTTTTAGTTAGTTTTAGTTAGTTAGCTACATTCCTTCTAAAGAGGATAGTTCTAGTTTTGAAGTATGATTATACCGGTTTATACCAGTTAAAAGTTCTGCATTATGAACATGTCATTAACATCACGAAAATAGGTCAATTTATAATCGGTTTAAAAAGAAATTTTACTTTTCTTAATCAGTTACGTCACTACAAGCTAAATATAAAATAAAAAAAATATTATTCTCTTAAAGGATATTAAACTAACTAACACAAAATATTTTGTTTTTTCTGCAAAAAAAAATTTTTAAAGCAAACAACAACTTTTAGAAGTGATTTTGTTTTTACTTAAAAAAAAATTTTATTAAAACAATATTATAATTTTTTAATCGTTATTTTGTTTTTATTATAAAATGTAATGAAATACCTTTGGTATGAAAGTTACAATCAAAATTTTATTTTTACTTCACAGCATTAGCTTTATAAATATTTAGAGTATAGTAAAACTTAAAAAAAAGAAAAAGAAAAACAGGCTTTTCTATGATCTAGTAGTTTTAAACTAACTATGTCTTACTCTAGTAAACTATTTATAGTGGTTTATAGCATTTAAAAAATACTTATTTACAAATAAACCAATTTTATTTTAATTTAATAGTAATTAACACAAAGTCTTTAAATTTGTTTGTGACTTAAATATGGTGCTGTTTTAATATCTAATATATTACATTTTTGCACAATTTTTATGAACAATATTTTTTAAGCTAACGTGGCTTCGAAAACTTGTTTTACTTAGACCCGTTATTTTAAAAACAAATAACTAATTTTAGTTCAAATTGTTATTAACAGAATTTTATTTTCCATATACTATTGTAATAATATCATACGTAAGCTGTTAACAAGCTTGCTTTTAATTAGAGATAAAACGGTGTATAAGTAACTCTTACATTATACATAAGAGTTATTATAGGTCATAATAAATACAACTACCCAGTAACAAAAGAAAAACGCACAATATCAAAAATTTCACTGGATATACACTAGTTTAAATTGCAGTATGTTACACCAAATATAATCTACTAAAGCTGCTCGGATTTATATTATAGTTAAAAATAATTCTGCATTTAATAAACCATTAGGTCACATTAAACTTTAGAATTATGGAACTTATACAAATTTTGATAAAAAATAGTTCTAACTTCTATCGGAGTTGTAATCAGCAAAATTTTAATTAAATTTTAAAACAACCTTTAACTGCAATAAAAGTGTTAGCATTTTTTATTTTTTATTTTAATTTAATAGTTTTGTTTTAAAGTATTAGTTTAATACTGTTTAAGTATACAACACATACTTTCTTATTGTGTTTTCCTGTAACTTATATTTAAAGTGAAAATAAAAAAGCTGTGCTACATTATATCTCAAAAATAGAAATTTTTATTTTTATTATATTGACTTTTAATTGTTCAAGCAAAAAGTTCTTTAAATTCATACACCTTGTGTAATTTCAAATGTATAAGTTGTAACTGTATGTTATATAAATAAAAGAGCTGTTAAGTTTCTGTATAAAATAATATACGGCATAGTGTTAATATATTATTGTTTATAAAAAGTTTTAGTAATCATTAAAGCTTAAAAATAAAAATAAAATACTGTTTGGTAGTTAGCTAAATGGAAAAAAAAATAAAATTAAAAAATCAAACATCTTTTGAGACAGAAACTTTATCTACAGTTACAATTCTACTAATGTTTTACAATTTTTTTTTCAAAGCACCTGGTTTAGCTAAATCGTTTCAATTAGAAAATCAGAAAGAAATTTAAATTGTTATACTTAACGTTTAACTTTCAAAAAGGATGACTATAATAAAGAAATGTTTATAATTATTTTAATTTAGTTTTATAAAAATTTAAAATATATAGCCATCAAATTTTCAAAATTAATTCTGAATAACGGTAATTAGCATCAAGAATAATGATTCTTACAAAGTTAAAACATAAAAAACTATAGTACAAAACACAACATGCTACAAAAATAGTTGTAGGTTTTGTGGTAAAATTCATACTGGTTTACACCAGTTCAAACTCGACCGTTACACTCTGTATATTTATTAACTAAAATTGCTTTATTATGTTTTGATTGTATTTATAAAAGCTAACTTTATTTTAATCGTTACGTTAATACAAAATTTAGATCTAAGAAACATTGTGAATATTTTGTGAAAGTGTTGTGTTTTTATACGCAAAATCGTAAGTTTTTGCTTTTCTCAAAGCATAATTAATTAATTAGTTTAATTATAAAAAAAATGCTAAGTAATGATTTTGTTTTACCGTATGATGATTTCTGTATAAAATTAAATACGGCATAATACTTACGTATACTCATTTGTAAAAAGTAAATTTCATAATCATTAAAAAAACTATTTAAAAAGTAATTAAACAAAAATATATCTAATGTTATTATACTAATCTTTTAAAGTTAAGAAATGCTAATTTAAAGAAAAAAAAAAACTTTCTGCTTAAAATCATGGTTTACACCAGTTCAAATTATAGCGTTGCTACCATTTATCTTTTAGCTAAAATTGATTTTTTATATTTTTAATCTATGTATAAAATTTTACTTTATTTTAACCGTCTTACTTTATTTTATACAAATTTAAGATGTAAGGAGATATTTTAACTGTTTGTTAAAGTGTTGTGTATTAATACGTAAACATATTTATTTTGCTGTTTGGAAACAAAATTAATTAAATTGTTTTAAAATTATGCTAGGTATTGATATTTTTTAGCTGTAACTTGATTTCCCTTTAAATAAAAATATGGTATTATTCTTCTTTCTACTACTTTATAAAATCCAGTTTTGTTAATCGTAAAATTTTTAAAAAAGTTAGATAAAAACTATTTGTAAGGTAGATAAACACAAAGTAAATTAAAATTTGGTTTAGCTAAAGTGTTTAAACTAGAAAATCAAAATGTATCTAAAATTATTACACTATTTTTTTATTAAAGAAAAGCTGACTTTAAAAAGAGACTTCTGCGTAATTTGTTTAGTTTAATGACTAATCATTAAACCTATAGTCATCAAGCTTATAAAAGTAAGTTTGAATAACAATAACTTGCATTAAGAATCAAGAATCTTACCTAAATGAAAATCTAGTAGTTATGATACAAAAAATAAATGGCTACAAAGACTAACCTTGTTTTCATAGTAAAATTTATACCGGTTTAAACCAGTTTTATTTAGAAATTATCTTACCACTAATTATCGCTAAATTGTTTTTTATATTTTTATTCATATATAATATCTAACGTTGTTATCGTTGTTGTGTCAATATAAACTTTAGGTTAAAGAAACTTTGTAATATTTTTATTCTAAAGTTGTGAATTTTGTACGTAAAAATTGCATATTTTGCTGTGGCAATATTAGTTATAAGGTTTTGTCTTAAAAATTTATAAATTGTTTTTTTCTTATAAAATTATTTATTTAATTTTAACAAAGCTATGATTAATTTCAATTTTACCACTTGCTGCATAGCTGTTTATAACTTTTAATTAAAAAACTTATTAAGTAAAACTATTATTTATAAAAAGGTTAAAAATTTTGCACTGTTTAATAAATATAAACTTAACCAAGTACAAAGACTGTATATATATATATATATATACTAGTAAAGTGTACTTTAACATAAATAAATATGCAATTTTAGAGTAAAAAGTTAAATATTTGATGCAATAAAAAAATAAATACAAATTAAAAAAAACTAAACAATTTGTAAGTTCTAATTATGTACTGCACTTAATAAATGCTTACAAATCAATAAAACTAATAAAAAAATTAAATCTAAAAACTACTTAACAAATTCCAACTGTAGATAAAAACATATTCTAAAATAGAAACAAGTCAAGACAGAAATCTTATTTTATTATATAATAATGTATCTTTATTAGTTTTAGTGAGTTTTAAGCTAACAGTCTGAACTCAAAGTAGTTTTAGGTAACGATAGGCTATGTAGGGTATATCATTTAAATTTTTTTTAAAATCTGGTTTATGTTTAACTGACTTTAACAATTTTTTATATGGTAAGTCACAGATTACTGATAGTTTTTTATTAATAAAAAAGACAAATTTTTATTTAAAATGCACTAATACTAACAAATTAAAAGTAAAAAACGCAACAGAAATGGTTCAGAAGTAATTGTCAAACTTTTATTTAAGAGTCTGCTTTTAAATTTCTACCATATACTTTAAAATAGTTAAATGACTATGTACAAACTATAATTCATACTATCACAAAAGAAATCCTGATTGATTTTATTATACAAATTTGTACTAAAGTATATACATGAAATTTAACTTTGCATATACATGAAATTATTATGTACTATGATATATGGTAAAAATTTAATTTTACAAACATAAGTTTACTATAGACTTTTAACTTTATAAATAAACCTCTAATGTTTTTCGTTTTACTACGTTAAACCGACAAAGAAAAGGCTGCCGACACCTGAGTTTCAAGTAAAGAACAGTTATTTAAAAACATTTTCAGCCTTAAGTATTTAAAAGTCTATATAAATATAACAACAAGCTTTATAACTAAAGCTTCTACTACAATAAAAAAAAACTATCTTATAAAACTACTTATAAAAAAGTTAAAAAAAATTAAGTTTACATATATAAGTCTTTCTTTTTATAGCTTAACTTTAAGCCTACCAAAAGCTAGAAAAAGCTGAAGTTTTGTTGAAATACTAAATTAGAATAATAAATATATAAAATTCAAAAAATTGAAAAGTCAGAAATTTAACTACGGTAAAGATCAAAAATATTAATTTTTAAACCACTAAAAACCATTAAAAATTATTATTCTAATTTCATCGTAAAAGTTATACTGGTTTATACCAGTTAAAATTTAAGACTGAATGGTAAAATCTATTTGTATGTCTAAATTAATTTACTTTAAAGTTTGTTTATAAGAAAATATAACTTTTTACTATTAGTTACGTCACTGCAAACTTTAAATGGACTAAATTTTGAGAAAAAAATTTATTATTTAAAATTTTTTATACCATCTGCTTAAAGTAATACTTTAATTTCTACTTCCTAATTTAAAATAAAGTCTGTCTCTGCTTTGAAGTACTCACATGTATTTTTAAAACGTTTAAAACTAAATCAACTTTTAAAATTGAATCTTTTTCTTTACCCAAAAATTTAATGTTATTGAAAGAAGTCAACAAACTTCGAATAGACTTTTTAAAACTTTAGGTTTCGAATAATTTAACTTGTTATGTTAAAAACCGACTGTTTTAAGAAATTTCGAGAAAACTTTGTGTTATCTAGAATTTTTTTTATTTATTCCAGTTTAAATAGTTTATGTAAAATGTCTTTTATTATACTTAGACTTGCAGTACAGTGTAGTTTTTAACATTTTTCTTTTACACTAAGTTTACCAGAACAACAACTAATATTTAAAAATTTCTTTCAAAATAACTTACTGTGATGTTTTTAGATTCCTTGAAAACATTTATTTAAGAAAGCAAACGAAAACTACCTTATATAAATCTAATTAGTTATGTATACATTGAAATAAAAATAGTTTTATAAAAGTGATTTAAGCTTTATGGCTAAACTTCAAACTTATCACCAGCTAAAACAAATATGTTGTTTGTTTAAATATTTAGCTAGATTAATAAATTGTTTTTAAAATCTTAAACTTGACCTAATAAAGATTTAACAATTACAGTATAAAAACATGAAACCTGTTCCCCTTAAAAATTCTTTTTACTTTTGAAGTATAATTTACACGGGTTTGTACCAGTTAAAAATTTGTCTTAACTATAGAGTTAAGAACAAATAAATAGGACACAATAATCTATCCACTAATAGGAGATTCATAATTATTCTGTTTGAATAAGATTTACAATTTGAAAATCCGCTCTTTGGTTAAACTGAATAATTGTTTATTCTCAAAATTAATAAATTATTAAAAATTTGTCTTGACAACAAGCCACATTAATTTATCAAACTTGCTTTAATTTATATGTAGTTTGTAAAAAAATTTAAATATTTTTATAATTATGTCACTGCAACTTTTAAAAGTTTAAAGTTTTGCGAAAACGTTTTATTTTAAAAAATTGTTGTAAAACAGTTGAACACAATGTGCTTGTTCTATAAAAATAAATATTCAATGCAAATCACAGCTTTAAAAAACGATTTAACTTTTACTTAAAAAAAAACATAACTTTATATTTGCCTAAAACAACTACAATATACTCTTATCTAACTGTTTAAGAATGTTTAGTTTATATAAGTTAAGTTTTAAGAACTGACTTTTGTTTCGTCTATTAACTTTGCATTCAGTTAGAGGGTTTATTTAAAAGATACAGAACCTTTATTTACTTATTTAATAAATTGCAAAATTATTTTAATATTGTAAATAAAAAATGGTACTAGTTTAGCGTTTATTGCATAACAATCTTAGTAATTCTTTAAAAGTTCGTTAAATAAATAGTTGTACATTTTCAAAACAAATCTGTTATTTTTCAAACCTAGTTTTCAATATTCAAGTTAAAATTATTCATTTAAATAAAATTTAAAAAAATTATAACTTTTATATTATAAATTTACTTAAAACTTTTAATTTGATTGATGATCAGCGAAAAAATTTTAATTTATTTATTAAATTTAACTTAAACTTCAATAGTAGATTTTTTTATGTATGATTAAGTAAAAAATTAACTCAGATTAGCACAAATATTAACTTTTGTTTGAAACTCGGTTAAACTATTATTTTGAAATTATTTAATAACTTTAATATAATTTTACATGGTTTAAAGTAAAAGTAAAATAGTGTGTAATTACACGTATTTTTTTAAATTATATTCTCTAAATTTATACTTATTTTTTCATAAAATTGATTTGAAAAGCTTTAATATAATAAAGCTTATCAGATTTATAAGATTACATACCTAATTCAACTTTTAATATTTATTTACAGTAAAAAACACTCTTATATACCATTTGAATACAACCTAATTTTTTTTATTCTACAAAAACATTTTTTTAGGTCAAATGACAGCTTTTAATAATGTTTTTATTTTATCTGCTAATGATAAACAAAACTTTACTTTAGCTGCAAAATAGTAACATGATGTAACAAAGAATTACAATGAAACTAAGATATATCAAGGACTTTCTTACGTTAAACAAAAAAATTACAAAAAACAAATAAACACTACACAAAGTTAAATTTATTTAAAAACCAAAAACTACTTCACTAATGTAAAAACTTACAAAATTCTCTCAATTTAATTGTTGGTAAATGGTAGTATCATTTTTCTATTATTAAAGCATGGTTCACCAAAAACTTTTCCTATGAACTTCGCTTATTTACTTAAAAAAGCTTTTATTATGTATTAAAATAACGATTAGTTATTATCATCTTAATTTTTTTTTTCGTTTTTAGTGTCATCAAAACAGTATGAAAAAGTTTTATAGTCAATATGAGTTCAATATAAAAAAATAAAAATTCACCTAAACTAAATTTAACCTTCAGAGCAGAAGGAATAAGTTATATTATCAAGTTATGTTAAAAAAAAAATCTATTCAGGGTTAACTAGAAATCAAAAATATTTGCAACTTGTTTTTATTTAAATATTTTAAACTTTTTATTAATCGTTAATATACTTCAAACTTTAGAGGTATGAATAAAAAATAACTTATATTGAAAACTCTACGTGGTCATTGCGCAATAAGTTTTCAGAAATTTGAAATCCTTATTTATAAAAACTTGTTGTAACAGTATAGATGAATATCTAATTTAGAATTATTTTACAATTTGTGAATGATTTTTTTATTTTCATTAATTAATGCTTCTAATTTAAAAAATTCATATTAATGTGCATCAGTTCAATAGATACTTACTATTTTTCATATTAAGTAAGCTTTTTAAATAAAAATGAAAATGCTAAAAAAGACTTCCAATAACTTGGACCTCTCAGTCATTAGCTTGCAAACCAAATTAAGTTAAAATCATAATGTGCTCAACAAAGATAAGACGGAAAAATTAAAAGTTAAACTCTAAAACGATAAAAAAGTTCGCAGTTGTAAACCTAATGTATAAATACCTAGCAACTTGATGGTTTTATTAGTTTAAATTACAATAAAGTATTATTCTTTTTTAATGGTTTTTTTTTTCATTTATCATAAAAGTTTTAAACTTTGGAAAAAGTTACACAAAATAAATAAAATTCGTTTAAAAAAAAATCTTTTCTAAACTTATAACAATTTTTTACTGAATTTAATTTTCTTAATAATCTAGTGTACAGATAACATATTACTAGGAAAACAGAAACATATTTTTAACTTATACTAAGCTTATAAACAATGCAATCGTATTTATTATTAACCAAAATGATTTATAACTGCAAGGCTTTCTAAATAGTCAACTGTATGTATATGCAAACTTTATTGTTAAAACTTTTCGTCAAACATTTTTTTAATTTATTCTTCTTCAAAACAGTTACAAAGTTAACTGTTGCATTAACATTTAAAAAACCCAAACAATATTATTTGTATAAGCGTGTAAACATTACAATACTGCAACGGCGTTTATTTTATAAACAATAATATTGCAAATTATTTAGTTCCGTTTTTCTCATACGGAAACAAAAGTTAATTTAAAACTAAAAGTTATCAAACTAAGTATTCATTACCTTAGTGGATAAAAAACATTTTTGTTACAACTATATTTCATCAAACACTTTTTTTAAAAAAATTTTTATAAATTTTGTTTATAAATCGCTAGGAGTATACTTTTCTTAAACACATTTGAAACTTATAGTATCCATCACATTAATTTTGTAAGATAAAAAACACTATTAACCTAAAAACAAATTAAAACTCTATAAGGTAATTTAATTTTTGTAATTAACAAATTTTATATATTATTTGTAAGTTATAAAATATTCAAACTAAAGTAAAACTCGTATATTAAAACTCGAAACAGTTTATGTTAATTAGTTTCAGCAAAAAGAATCAACTTAGTTTTTAAAAAATTGTTGTTAATATTCTTTACCTGTTAGTTTTAATTGATTTATATACTATATATATAAATAAAATTAAAAATAAATTGTATCACAAATTTAAATATATTTCTACAGATAAAAAAGTATAAATTGTGTTAACTTTCATACCCAGAATAACTTGAGCAGAATAAAATATACATGTAATAAGGCGGACGATTAACTTTATCTTGTTGCTGATATAGTTCATGCTGACTTTTTGCAAGCTAAGAATAAAAACATATAGTCTAAGCTGTTTATTATTTAAACTAGTTCAATTTACATTATTTTATAATTATTTTTGCTATATTATTGTTAATTACGTCACTAAAAACTTGACATGAATGAAAATCGGTTTGTTATCAAAAAATTATAATCTTTTTTTTTTTTTGTTTATTATTGTATCATATTGTTTTTAATTTAAGGAAAGTAAACAACTTTTCTTTCGCTTAGTGTATATAATATTAACCTTTTATTTTTTTAGCAAACTACATGCTTATATAACTTTCTAATTTTGTACAGTAGCTTATGAAAAATAAGCTATTCTTTTTTATTAATTTAAAACAGTTAATTTAGATGCTAGTAAACCTTAAAGCTAATTTTGATTTACAGTATATAAATGGTATATAAAAAAGTCTAAATATAATGTTGACTTTTATCGAGTTTTTATTAACAAATATTGTATTAAGATTTTATTTTCAAAAATTCATAAAATATACTAAAATTGGTTGTACAAACTCATAAATCAAAGTTTATTATATCTAAAAAGCATATTTATCTTAAATTTAGTTAAATAAAAACAAGCTTTATTGACTGCAAAGTGATGTTGTAAAAAGTAGAGCTTATAAGCAAATAAAATTATAATGACACTCGTACATTATTACAGCATGTCAAAATAGTTTTACTAAGAAGTACTTTCTATTTGAACGTAGATAATATCTCTCTGTTAGTCTATTTCTACTTTTTGAAACTTAGCTATAACTATTGCGAACAAATTTCAATTCATTGAATAGAAATAATACTTTTTTCGAGCATAAAAGACTACTGAATAGTCATAAAAGTTTGCAAACTGAATTTAGTGTATAAAAAATATATTAAATATAGCTAACTTAAATTATTAGGGCAAATAAATATATTTAAATGACTCATTTAATTGATTTTTTCTGTATAACTTATGCGACGCCGTTAAAAGTTTTAGGCTTAAGCTAATAAACTTTATGGGTATAATGTTAATATTTTTTTATAAGAAGTAATAAATTTATGTAGAATCATATTTGTTATATCTAGTTTATACATAGAATTTAACTTAAATCACTGACGATTTTTTGAGCGTTAATAATTTTGCTAAAAAACCTTTGAACCAAAAAACTATTTTTTTCTTTTCTATTTATAAACTCACTCTAACAGTTTATGCAGTAACTAAACCTGAAATAATATCTAAACTGACAGCATACATTGCTTTCTGACAACATTAAATGTCTTTTTAAATAATGCTAACTAGAAAAAAAGTTACTTAGATGTTAAAGGCTAATATTAGTCTTTTATTAAAAAACTTATTCTAGTTGTGTAGTAATTGTTATACTGGTTTTTACCATTTCAAAATAAAAAGTTTTTTTTACAGTCGTAGTTTTTTTTTTTTTGTTATTGTATTTTACAACAAAATTTCGCTTTATATGAATCTTACGTCGTTACAAACTTAAGAGGTAAGACCTTTTATGAGAGACCTTTTAGCTTAAAATATTAATTCACTTATTTTCTATAAGAGTTTATCGTTTTTAATTAGTCAGAAATCTTTTGTTGTCTTATCATTTACAACTATAGCTTGTTATTTTAACTAATACAATTTAATAAACTATTAACAGAGTAGTTTCAGTATTGTAAAACATTTAAATAGATAAATTTCTAACTGTTGTCCTCAAAAACAATCCAAAAAAACTTACTATGATCAAAAGAAATCTATTTCAGTTTAAACACTCGATAAGTATAAAATCATAATATTTATTACTTCATAAAATAAAATAATAATTATTTTTCGATCATTAAAGTCTTAAAAAGTTGTATAAAAGTTTTTTACTAGCAAGCAGAATATAAGAAGTTATAATAAACACAAAGTTAAAATAATAAAAGGTAATCGGTTATAACTTAAACTTACAATTAAGACAAGTCTTATTTATTAAAATATATTATTGTATAATATTACTCAATTAAAAATAATGTTTAGTTCTGTTTTGTTTGTTTGGTTAACTTAAACCTAAAATAAGTTTAAAAGCAAAATTTCGAATAAAAAAAAAAACACTTCTACATAAAGAGTGCATACTCAAGTTAAATGCTAATGTCATAAATAAAAATAAAAAAGCTATTTTTAGTCCATATAAACATAAGAACAACAGTATAAAAAGATATAAAATGAAGTTCATAGTTATATAGTTCAAATTTTTATATTAAAGTTTGTTTGTGTTTCAATGAAACCAATCAAAAGCTTTAAAACGTTTACTAAGTTTAATTTTTTAATTAGTTTCAATTGGTTAGCTATATACCCTTTAAAAAGAATTGTTCTAGTTTTGATGTGTAATTCATACTGATTTATACCAGTTAAAATTTCGACTTATTCACAATTGGCAATGAATTGTCGAAAATACTTTTATTTATCCTAAGCTGAAAAAATATTGTATCTTAAGCAAAAAGAATCAACTTAATTCTTAAAAGATTATTCTTGATATCCTTTATTTGTTAATTATAATAGATTTATATATTAAGTAATAAAATAAAAGTAAATCTATGTGCATTGGGTTTAAATACTTTTTATAGCCAATAGTTATGTATGCTTTCTTACCAAAAATAACTAAAACAGCATTAGATATACATATTAATAAGGCAGCCAATTATTTTTTTCTTGATAAAGAAAATATTTTATGCTGACTATTTCCCAGCTAAAAATTAAAACATCTAGTCTGAGGTAATTACTACCGAAACTACTTCAATTTATTTTAAGTTAACAATAAAAATTACCAATTTATTGTTAGTTACGTCACTACAAACTTTAGACTTGTAAAAATTTAGCCGAAACTTCATTTAAGGAACATAATCAAAATATATTAAATTTAAAAATACTGCTTCAAGTGTTGTGGGGAGTTTTAATATTATTTAAAAGTACTATACTTTGTATAAATTTTAATTAATAACTAATTTTTTTTTTTAATCTGTTTAAATTAGATTTAAGTGATGTATCTATTATGAGCAAAATAATTTTCAAGGTTTACTTGAAAAATAAAACTAAAATACCGATCGCTTTGTTATCTCTTAAAATATTCTGATATAAATATTAAATGATTTTTTTCATTTAATTTATAAGATGACCAAAAAATACTTGACATAGTTTTCATATCGTTAATAACAATATATTTGTTTTTATGTTTAAAAAAGTTTGGTCAAATAAACATTTAAGTACAACTTATCTTATTTTAAATTTTTGGATAAAAAGTGCAAATTTATTAGAAAATATATGGTTATAAAAACCATATAAACGTTAAATGAAGTTATGAGGAAAAGAAGCTGTTGTAATTCTGTTGTATTACATTACTAAATAAAATTAATTTCTGTAACTAAAAGTAAAAAAACAGCCTTAAACACAATTAACTAGTCATAAATAGTATGCAAATAAAATTAAGTGTATAAAAACTTACAACCTTGGCTAATTAAAACGAAATGGCCGACTAAAGCAGTCGTAAATTAGTCATTTTTTAGCATCTGTTATAAAACTAATGTAAAACTCGTTACTTTATTCTCAAACTGGTGAACGTTAAAGCTAAAGTAACAAGCTTTGTTGTTTATAAAATACATTTTTTAAAAAAGAAGCAAGCAATTTATGCGCACAATATATTTCAATATGTTCAAATTTCGTAACAAGTTTAATTTCAAACACTGACGAACTCTTTGAGCGAAAATTATTTTGCAAAACAAACTTTAGAAAATGTAAATATATATTTATTTTACTTTTATAAAATAGATAACTTTAGCAGTTTTTTCAATAGTTAAACATATCCTATACAACAGAATATATCTAGACTAACAGTATAAACAAGTTTTTACAACATTAAATGCACTTTAAAATAATATTAAAGGGTAAATAAAAATTATTTTAAATCAAGACAGTTGTATTAGTCTTTCAATACAAAGCTTGTTCTAATTATGTAATAACTGTTATACTGGTTTGTACCAGTTCAAATTTCAAAACTCGACAGTACTATTTATTTTACAATATTGCTTTATTTTAATTATAATATATATAACAAAACATACTTTATTTTAATCATAACGTCAATTAAAATTTCAAAATTTAAAATGTTAAAAATATGTCGTTTTAAAATTTGTAAATTTTGTGTATAAAAATTGCATATTTTATTTTATACAAGAAAAAATTTTTAAGAGGGTTTATCTAAAAAAAAAATTTGAGTTAAGTACTTATTTTGTTTTATTGTATTTTTCTTATAAAACTTTCATTTAATTATTTTAGATTTAATTTTAATGTTATCAACTACTAGTGGTATTATAATTTGTATGCATTAGAATACATTTTGTTTTTCTAGTATTATTTCTTTTAATGAAAATTTACTTGAAATTTTTTTATACAAAGTTAATTGATAGGTTATTAAACACATATTTGTACATTTTTTTGTTATAAAACATGTAAGAACTTGTTTAAGAAGATTTTTTTATATGGAGAGCTTATGTTTTAGAAATAAATTTATTAAGAAAACATTATTTAAAACAACGGAATAAGATACTAAAATTATTGGCTCTCAAAACTTTTGCCTTACAATGCTTACTTCAGCTTAAAATAAATTTATACTGGTTTATACCAATTCAAAATATTAAGTTTTGATTGACTTGACCATTAATAAAAACTGGTCGTATACTGTTTTGATTTATAAAAATTTACCATCTAAAAGGTTTTAACGTCACTACAAACTTTATACTTCCGAATTTTTCCATTAAAAATTCAGAGATTTTTGTACGACATTATTATATAAATTAGTTTTATACCAGGGGTTGGCAAACTGCACCCTGCAGGCCAAATTCATCCCGCAAAAAGTAAGTCTGCGGCCCATGAGCAAATTTTTATATTTAATGGAATGCGGCCTGCGACAGAAAATTCTGCGACCTGCGACCATTTAAATGTGGCCCGCTGAGCAAAAATAAATTTAAAGTGTAATTTTTTTCGGTAATTTTGTTTGATTCATTTAACTTCATTTTAAATCCTTGTACAAAATTTCAAAATAATTAAAAGACCTTACTGCTTTGACTTAAAAATATGAAAAGATCAGATTAGTATTCAAACGGCAGTTTTAGAAGTTTAGCTCGTTTAAATACACCATTCATGTAAAGAGTACATAAGTTATTAAGTCTGTTACAAATACTTTTTTAGTTCTGTTTAGTTTTATTGCTTAACTTCAAATCTATTATCAGGTAGCAATACTAAATTTTGATTAATAACACAGAAGCTTCACTTATAAGTGTGATAAAAAGTGCTTACACTATGGAACAATTAATATTATTGAATATAATCAATAAATATCCTAAATTGAAGTAAACATTAGATCAACAAAAGTAAATCAAAGTTTTATAAAGTATAACGAAGTTTAAAATTACGTAGTTTAAAAACAAAAACTACTACTAAAAATTATTGGTAATTCATAAAACCAGTCAGCAGATTTAAAACCTTTTCCGAGTTTTATTTTTAAGTTAGTTTCAGTTAGCTAGCTACATACCCTTTAAAAAGGTTTGTTTTAGTTTTGAAGTATAGTTTATATTGGTTTATACCATTTAAAATTCCTGCAAAACTACGACGCCATTTGCTTATCAAAAATATTTTACTTAATCCTAAGTTTAGATGGAAATTTAACTGTTTCAATAAAGTAACGTCAGTGAAAATTTTAGATGCATAAAATTAAAACAAATAACCTCTATTTTTAAAAGAGGTGTTCATCAGAAAACAAAAAAGATTTTTTATTTATCATAAATAAATGTCTAAGGCAAACAACAAATTTTAGATTTTTTTCTGTTTACTTACTAATAAAGAAAAAAAATAGCTCTCCCTTTAAACAATGACATGTTTTTACAGATGATTAGAAATATGATATGAAAAAAAAAATGTTTTGTCTTTTGACAATAAATTGTACATCGGGTTAGAGGGCTTTTTAAAAATTTTTACTTTACAATAACAATGCAGTAGATAAAATCTAATTGTTTTAATGTAGTTTGATTTGTATTTTTTGTTTATAACTTTTTTAATTAATTTAATTTAATTTTTTATTTATTTTTATGATTATTAATCTAACATTAAGTTTTGCAATTTAAAGCTCAAAATCAAATAGAAAAATACAGTTAAGTTTGTAGTGACGTAAAGTCGTTGATTGAAAATTTTGTTGATTGAAAAGTCAAATATTCTTATGAATTAAATACATATTAAAGCATCTATGCAGTAAGACATCTTCGAAATTAATTATAAAACTTTAATACTGGTAAAAACCAGTAAGACGTTTACAGTATATATTTTTAGTAGTTGATACTATAAAGAGTGGTAGCTGGTATACTTAAATGTTATTTTATTGGAATAAAGACTTAAATCTGTGTCTAATTTTTTTTATAGCCTTTTAATGGTATATGTTTTCAACGAATCGAATACGTAACCAAATGAGTGCGTAGATACGCGAAAGGCGATTGTAATGGCATTTTAAGAACTATTTTCTTTAAATTTTATAATTTAACTCATTTCTTTGTAAAGTTACTGTTCTTGTTTTAATTATGAGTAAATAATGGTGCCATCTTGATTTTTAAAAGTAACCGTTATTTTTTTTAAAACAGCTCGCAAACTATATATTTGTTTTTTACCAATTAAGTCCATTAATTTAAAGCTTTTAATAAAGAGTTAAAGTGAAAATTAATTATTATCAATATCAACATAGCAGTTTTTTGTTTTTATGAGTTCATAGTAGTATGAACAACTAATTTAAGTTTTAAACTAGAAAGAACAGGTTACTCAGAATAAATTATTAAGGCAGTAAATAAGGGACTAAAGTAGTGGTATTAGCTATATAACAAAATAGTACTGATTTTTCACCATTTTAAATATAGTTTATCAAACTATAGTTATACTTTAAAGTATCATTTATCATATACAAGTGTTCTCAAGCTATCTAAGTTAATAATATAATCATTTCTATCAGAAGTTTAAATAGTTTCGAAATAGTTAGCTATAATTAAAAGTTACCTGAATTACGTAACAAAAGCTCAAATTAACCTAAAATTTTAAATAATTTTGAGTAATATAGACTGATTTCTACCAGTTCTAAATTGAACTTTATCATTATTTTATATGTAATAGTTTTAAGCACAGTTTTTATTGAAACTTGATTAGTAGTCTTATAAAACTTCTTCAATTTATTTACATAAGTCAAAAAGCTTTACAAAGTGTATTTCGTTAATTACGTCACTACAAAATTTAGATGTATTAAATTGCTGTGAAAATTTTTATAAAAAAAAGTTGTTTTTATTGTGCATGGGATTTGCATGTTTCCTTTTGGCTTAGTAATCAGCGAGGAGATTTAAAATTAGATTTATAAGAAATATTTTGAAGGAAATACTAAAATCATAAGCAAAGAAAGAAAAAACTTGTTAAAAAAATCAGTTTAATAATATAACAATATAACATGATGTTTACAAGGTTTAAAATAAAAGAATGTTAAATAACTACAAAAAAGTCTTTTTAAAATTTTACAATACTTGGAGTAATTAATTTATAGTAACTTAAGTAAATAAACTAAAGCTAGTATTCTTATAAAAATTTATAACTGGTTTTCAAAGTAAAGATTGACACTAATTTAGTTGAAAAAATATTTCTAAAAATTAAATTACAGTCACCTCTCTAGAATCTACGGACTCGTTGTTTAGGTATTTAGATCGTTGAACACATACACCATTAAGACGTTATCTAAGACACCAATAGATTACATATGCTATTAGCATACTTATAGCTTTTATAACATTTAGAGTGAAGTAAGTTCAAGAAAAAAAAAGCTTTTTCCTTATCTAATATTTTCAAACTAACTATGTCTTACTTTAGAAAAATATTCACATTGGATTTTAGAAAAAACATATTTAAAAAGAAACTAAAAGTTACTTCAATAAAAAAAAATCAACAAAAATTCTTATAATTTATTTTTCAACTACCGTGGCTAAAAATTCTTTTTAGTTACCAATATCCTTTTTTTTTTAAAAAACCAACAGCTACTTTTAGTTCAACTTGGTTTGATTAGAAATTTGTTTTGCATTTACTACTGTGATAATATCAAACATATGCTTTATAATTAGCTAGCTTTTACAAGTATAAGATAATACAAAGTATCAGTAATTCAGAAGATTTACAGTAGGCACATATTAATATAGAATTTAATTTCATACTACTTTCCAGTAAAAATAAAAACGCACACGATCAAAAGTTTTACTGGTTTTAAAACATTACCGGTGTTTTTATTTTTTATATTTATTGAGCAGTCAAAATATTTTTTTTTATTTATCATCAAGTATTGTTTTGTTTTAAGTTATGTGAAAATAGCACAACTAATTGTACTACACAATTAAAATGTATTAAAATAATAAGAAAAAAAGAAATAAAACGAGCAACAGGTACATGCCTGTGATAGTAAATAATTAATATAAAATTTTTAATATGTAAAATTTATACTGGCATTTGACCAGTCTAAAATAAAAAGATTAGTTCTTGAAAATTTTTACTTAACAAATGTTTCAATTTATTTATATTTAAAACATGGTTATATTTTTTTAATAATCGTTACGTCACTACAAACTTTAGAATTGTTAGACTTTAAGCAGCATTTTTAACGCAAAAGGAAATTTTCTTATTTTTGCACTATTAGTTTTCATGAACTATTAGATTAACAATTAGTAAAACAAGTTCAAACACTGTGTTAAAAACTAAAGTATATGTTACAATAGAATAATCTATTATATTGTGTTTGTACTGTACTTGTATTGTTATATATCAAAGTGCAACCTTAAAATAGTTTTATTAGCAAAAGTATTAATGTGTGAAAAGAAGTTCGGTTTAAAAATTAATTTAAATATGCATCAAAATACTAACATGCTTTCAAAGGGTCTATAGTAAACAAAGTAAAAAAAGACCGAGTTTTTGCTTTTTCTCGTAAATAGTAAATGTATGTTTTGATAAGCTTGGCCTAACTGAATATATAGCAAAAATTTAATTTTACAAAAATAAGCTCACTATAGCTTTTTTACCTATATAAATAACAATCCAATGATTTTCGTTTGTTTCGTTAAACCGACAAAGTAAAGGCTGCCGACGCCTGAGTTTTAAGTAAAGAACAATTATTGAAACACATTTTCATTCTTAAGTATTTGAAAGTTCTTAAATAAAATAACAATCTGTATTATTATAGCTTCTACTACAATAAAAAAAAAGTATCTTTTAGAACTATTGATGAAAAAATTTAAAAAAATAAAGCTTACATAAAAAAGTATTTATTTTTATAGCTCGATTTTTAGCCTACAACATGCTAAAAAAAAGCTAAAGTTAATTTAAACAATAATTTCAAAAAAGAAATTTACAATTCAAAAAACTAAAAATTTTGGAAATTTAACTACGGTAAAAGACATTAAGGATGATTATAAAACAATTACAAAACCCCTAAAATGGAATCATCTTGTTTCATAGTATAAGTTATACTGGTTTATACCAGTTAAAGTTTTAGACGGAAAGGCAAAACTATTTGTTTGTCAAAGTTGCTTTAATTTATAGTTTGTTTATAAGATTATATAAGTTTTTACTTTACGTTACGTTAACTGCAAACTTTAAATGAATTAAATTTTAAGAAAATGTTTTATTATTTTAACCCTTTTTATACCAACAACTTTAAGTAATATTTCAATTTCTACTTCCTAATTTAAAATCAATTCTGTCTCTGCTTTGAAAGACTGACATGTATTTCTAAAACGTTTAAAAAAAATCAATATTTTAAAATGAAATTTTTTCCATTACCCAAATATTTAATGCTATTGATAGAAGTCAACAAACTTCGAATAGACATTTTTAAACTTTAGGTTTGCAATATTTTAACTTGTTTTGTAAAGGACCAACTGTATTAAGAGACTTGTACAAAATTTTTTTCATTGATTCTAATTGAAGTAATTAATATAAAAAGTCTCTTATTAAGCTTAGACTTGCAGTACAGTGTAGTTTTTAACATTTATCGTTTATACTTAGTCAACTAGCAAAACAACTAATCTTTTAAAATTCCTTTTAAAATAACCTACAATCTGATGTTTTTAGATTTCTGGAAAACACTTGTTTAACAAAACAAACAAAAAATACCTTAGATAAATATAATTAGTTATGTAATCGTTGCAATAAAAATAGTTTTATAAAAGTGATTTTAGCTTTATCGCTAAACTTCAAACTTATCACCAGCTAAAATAAATATGTTATTGTTTAAATGTTTAGCCAGATTGATAAAATGTTTCAAATATCTTAAACTTTACCTAATAAAATTTCAACAATTACAGTATAAAAACATGAAACTTGTTCTCCTTTAAAACAAAATTTTTCTTGATTGCAAGCCACATTAGTTTGTCAAATTTGCTTAAATTTATATGTAATTTATAACAAAATGTAAATTTAAATTATAGTTACGTCACTGCAACTTTTAAATGTTCAAAGTTTTGAGAAAATGTTTTGTTCTAAAAAACTGTTGTAAAACAATTGAACACAACGTGCTTGTTCTACAAAAATGAACATTCAACGCAAATGACAGATTTAAGTATGCTGCTTTATTTATTGAATGCTTTGTTATAATAATAAGTTGTTTAAATATAAATAACTTTATATGATAAAATTTTAAAAAACCTCAAGTATAGAATATGAAGCTTTTTTCTATATCCGCTAAATTCCCTTTAAAAGTATTTTTTATTAATACAGTAAAACTTATACTGGTTTATACCAGCTAAAAATCTTCCTAGATAAAAAACTAATTATTTTGTTAAACCTGCTTCAATTCATTTTTATTTTGTAGTACAGTTTAACTTTTTTCTATAAGTTACGTTTCTGCAGTTTTTACTTCCATATATTTTTAAATAATAGAATTTTAAAAGTTTTATACCCATTTATATTAGTATTATATTAAACACAACTATTACTACAAAAATAGAAGCATGTTGTGTGCAAACTATACTAGTGCAAACGAATGCTTATATTGATTTTTTTTATTTTTTATAAAATCGTAGCTCTCCTAGAAGTACTAAAAACTTTTTACAAATAATTAATAGACAATTAAAGTATAAGAAAGGAGTTTTGCTTTGCCTGGCAAGAAATTAATTATGCACTTACTTAGAGGGTTTATTTAAAAAAACTTAATTTGTTTATTTCATAACCTGATATTTCTCGTGTTAGTAAGAGTAAATAATGCTTCTAGTTTAATATTTGTTAAATACAAATTTCAATTAATTCTTTAAAGTTTCTTAATTCATTAGTTTTACTTTTTACTAACAAATCCGTTACTATTCAAAGACTGGCGATTATCCGATTAAAGAGAAAATAAATTATTATCATTAAAAAAGTTTTTTTGTTTTAATATTGTAGTGATAGCTTAGTTAACAGTATCATATATTACAAATGCATTTTAAGATTATATTGACTTAAATGGATTTGACTTAAATAGCAAAAACAAAAGAATAAAAATATGCATAATTATCGTAAAAAAAAAACATAAAATATTTGGTTGTTTAAAGTTTATACTGGCTTCTCACCAGTCAAAAATTTAAGGCCAGTTTTGAAGATACATCTTTTTTAACAAATGCTTTAATTTATTATAAATTTATATTAAACTTTCAGTTTTTAGTAACCATTACGTCACTACAAACTTTATAGATTTATAATTCTTATCAAATTTATCTTGAAAAAATTGTGACTATTGTATTATAATTTTATTTGAACTTTAACTTCATTTAAAATCAGCAAAAAAAAAAAAAAAAAGTTATTTTAAAATTAGAACTTAAACTTCAATTGTAGACTTTTTGTTGCTGTTTTTATTGTATGTTTAAGTGCAAACTAAACATAGTTCAGCAGCATAATTAATAACTTGTTTAAGCAAATCACTTAACAAAAACTTTTAAAATTTTTAACACAGTTTTATAGGGTTTTGAGTGAAAGTAAAAAAAAAAGTTTCTAATAGACAAAATACTGTCTCAACCAACTTTATTTTTTTCTGAATCTAAGCTTATTTTGTTATACAATTAATTTGAAAAGCATCTACTATAAAAAAAAAATTTTTAGTTATTTTTTCACTGCAATAAAATAAAACAGTTGAATATTGTTTTTTTTTATGTTCTTCTCTAGTTAAAAATCACACTATTTTTGGTGTTTGTTTAAATTATGAGTAAAAATAATAAATTTTTATAACAATTAAGAGTGACAACTAATCTATACTACAATATTTACGGTATAAAACATCAAGCTTGACTTTATAATCGCTACAAGCCGGATAAAACAGTTTATATTGTTTTTAAATGATGATGGTGACAAATATTATTGTGACATTATTGCTTTAATTTATAATTAGTTTAAAAGTGTAAATATCTTATTAATTTTAGTTACGCCACTGCAAATTTTAGATGCATGAAATTTCAAAAAGTTAACTTTTTAATTTTTTTGTAAAAAGCAATATAATATTTTTTTCTACTAGAATTTTGTTTAAATGCAAATGACTTCTTTAAATAATGATGTAATTCTATTTGCTAATAAAAAAAAACATTTTTGCACCACAAAACTAATATACAGTTACAAAGAGTTTAAAAGAAACTAAAATAAAATAAAAAAACTATCGTTTCGCCTGGTATAACTTAAAATTTAGCACCAGGTTGGAAATTTGTTTGAAAACTAAAACTTAATTTACTTATGTAAAAACTTTAAAAAATAATCTCGATATAATTGTTAATAAATGGTGGTAGTATTTGGTTTTATTTGGTAAAAAACAATAGTTATACTAAACGCTTAAAACAATCTTTTAAGTATGCCTTGCGAACGACTTTTCTTGTAAACTCCGGTCATCTACTTTAAAAAAAATTTTATCAAGTGTTTAAGTAAACATTAGTTACTATAAGTATCTATTAAACAATTTTGGATTTAAGTAATATCATAACAGTATTAACAAGTTGAGTTAATAATTAGAATTCATTTTAAGAAAAACCAGAAAGTATATGTAACTCAAACTACATTATAACATAAAATTGAAGTATATATATATGGTTTTATAAAGTAAATAAATTGTTTTATAATTGTAAAGTTTTGTATTTGTACCGCCAGTTTAAAATATTATTTTCACAGATATTATTACAAAAACAGGATTATTATAGATTCGTACTAAAAGAGGATTTAAGACTTTAAAAATCCTTATGTCACTTTATAAGTATATTTCTTTGATAACATATTTAGGGAAAAATCTCAATTTTAGACCAAATTTTACATAAAACATGTTCAAAACATAAACTTCTGTATTTAAAATTTGGATAAACTTTATACGTAAAAATATTTTAAGCAAATTTAGATTGATTTTTTTTAATGCATTAGTATTGCATGAAATTACTGCTGGATTAATAATCAACTAATAAATTTTAAAATTAAGTTCTAGAAAAGACACTATACATTAATAAAAAAATTACTATTGTAATAATATGTTTTACTATTTTTTTAGTATAAGTATTAACTCGTTGTAAGAATCACTTAAAAACATTATCTTTTAAGTTTTTGTTTATTGAACGACAAAAAAAACGCTCAAAAGGTTTGGTCCAAGTACCTAGTGTACAAAAAACCTTTTGGTTATCGAGTCATACACTAGAACAGTTTAACGTCATGCACAGGACTAGTTCTGTACTTTCAAAAGTTTTCAAACAGAAACTTAAGGAATAAAATATTTTTTAAGAAAAGTATTCTTTATTTCTGTTTTGTGATTATAGAATAAACAACTTAGGTCACAAATTTCAATACAACACCGTAACGTGTAGTAACATAAACAACAATTATTTTTATGTTCGTTAAATCAACTAATTAAACATCTTTTAAAGTCTTAGATATACAGTAATAATAACCATAATGTATTTTCTACTTTTAAAACTAAGGTCATACTGGCTTTTGCCAGTGCAAATACCACCAACTGGAATCAATGAATACTTGTCAATAACTGCTTTAATTTATTTTTATGATATTTAGAAGTTTTGTTTTTTAATAATCGTTACGTCTTTACAACATTAGATAAATTAAATTATTATAGTAAAGATTGTGATTGTTGGGCTATAAATTTTATAACAAATTTATAGTAAATTAAATAGAAGTTTACACTAAAACAGTGGTCGGCAGGCAGTTGGTGGTATTTTCAAAATAATAAAGAAACGTGTGGTTAAAAATGATTGAAACGAATCACAACAGTTTAACTATTCACAAAGTCGTCTTAAAAGGAACAATACTAAATGAACTTTAAGGATACTTTTTTTACTTAAATAGCTAATTAGAGCTTCAAAACTTTACTTGTTTTTTTGTTCTGTTTTAGAATTAAATGTATTGTTTAAATATTAAAATAAATCCTGTAAGTCTTAAGCTGTCAAGGATCGTATTTCTTAAAAACCTTTTACTATAACTTATTACATAAATAACTATTACGGATGATACTGTAATAAACAAAACACTTAGATACTTCATTGACTGTGTTTTGCTTATTGATCAGCACACAATATCCATGTTTTCAAATTATTTTGTGTGAAAGGAAAAGTAGGTCAAAACTTAACAAATTTATATCTAGTTGCTGCAGATTTCTTACTTGTTCGAACTATCACACAATTAAACATATTTTCAAACATATGTGTGTGGTAAGGTTCAGTGAAGGTATTTTGAAAGATGATTTTTTTTGTATTTCAAGTTTAAACCTTAATTTTAAATTCAGTAATTATTAACTAATTTCACACTAGACTACAGTTTTTCAACTATGAAAAGTTGTTCAAGTTTTTTTTTTTTCTTAGTGAATAATCATAGTTAAAAATAGGATCCATTCTTTTATTTTAGACTACAACAGTTAATTACAAACTTTTATCTATAATAAAGTAATTAAAGAATTAAGATTAATAAATTTAAAAATATTTTTATAGACTAGTAATTCTAGTTTTTAATGTATTATTAATCAAGTTTAGGAAATAGAAATGAAATAAGATTCTAAACTCTTCTGTTATCTTTATTATCATTTAGGTCCTACGCAAAAAAAAAATCGCTAAAAAGTTAAACGTTGCCACACCTACAAGTTTTACAACACATATTTTATAAAAAATAATTCAATCTTACATTGTACTGCACAGCTATAGAATTCAAAGTAAAATGGGTTTATTGACAAAAATAAAATGAACTGTAAAGATTCAGTAAAACATACTGCAAACACCTAAACTTATTCAAAAAAAAAAAGTTAACAGTTGTTTAACATTTAAATTGTAAATTTAGATATAAATGTCATTTTTATTAAATGAAAAATTTTGAGTTTAAAGCTATTTAAGTACAGATTGAGATTTTATTTAAAAACGTATGCAAAAATATTAGGAACTACTTATCCTTAAAAGTAAAACATCTTAATTTTTTTTCTTTGTTTAACGAAAATTGCAATATGAATTGATGAAATTAATAAAATGTGAATTTAAACAAAATATACCAATTAAATAACTTACTATAAAATCTGAAAAGGACACCAAGTTGGCTTGGTTTGGTGGTTATTATAATAAAAAAAAAATAATTTAATTTAAACATATTAAACACACACTATACTACTTATACATTATCACATGTGCAAACTAAACATATAATGATTTTTTCTAATGATACAAACAACTAAAAAAAGTGCTGCATGAAAATCAACTTAAAATTTTTTATAGATTTTTTAAGTTTATACAAACTAAAAATTATATTTGTTTAGTATGAAAATGTTTGAATAAGCTTTGGTAAAACCAAAGTCCACTAAATATTTTTGTCATTACAACACCTATAGTTGTATGTTTTCAAAATTTTTCTTATGTAAAATATTTTGTTTACTTTAAAACTTTGACTTAATAAAGCAGGTTTTGTCTCGGCTATTAATTAGTAACTACTAAAATAATACAGTACATAAATCCTTATTATTTACAAGCAAAACTAAACTATGGATTTAACATATTGTCGTTGTTGTTTTTTATTCTAGTTACACTCAAACGGTTAAAAACATTTTAAGTAAAAATAAATACTATAAAAGTCGCAATGCACAGAATAATTAAAATTAAATTCATAAAAAATTCTAAATTTTCGATACTAAAACTAAGTTAAGTTAAAGTATAAAATTTACAATAACACATTTAAAAAGAGATACTTTAGTTTTTTTAATATGTAAACTTGTATATACACAACGATATATTCATATATTGTATAATTTTCTTTGTCAACTTGAATCAGACTATAATAACTTTAGTTTTTGTACTATAGCCAATTTTATAACTTTAGGTAGAGATATGTTGTAAAATTATAACTAAGTTTGTCTTATTTATTTTCATGTTAGCTCTAATTGTAGTTACTAAAACACAAATTAAAAGTTTAAATGTTTTTAAAAATATTACTGATTCTTATTCTTAACAAATAAATAAATATACTTTAAAATGTTAATCGATCATAAATAAAATATTCTTTAATTATGCTAGGAAAAAGTAAAGTAAGTGATTTCATGAGCTATAACTTAGTTGTGTTATTTACATTCTAACCAAGCATTAAAACCAACCGAAAATAGGGTAGCCAAATTTTGCTGTAATTGTGGAATTTTTTTTTACTTAGTTTTCTAACTTAAGGTAACAATCTAACCTTAATTTCAAGCTTTAAATATTTTGATAATGTTGAAAAAAGACTTTTTTTAAAAACGCTTATAATTCATCGTAAAATAGGGCAAAGTGAAGTATTTCTACAATAGAGTTTTTAAAAATTAAATCATTTTAATGTTTTTAAACAGGTTGTTGTAATTTAAATGGTATTATGTATAAAAAGGTTAGATTAGTATGAATTACTGATGAAATAAAAAAAAGTTACTTTTAATTTTGGTGAGTCAAACTCTTAAGTCGTATAACCGTTAAAATTTCGTGAAGTTTTTATTTATGTTTTTTTTTAATCTTTGCAATATGTTATAAAAATGTTTTTCGAATCCATTTAAAATAATTATTTCTTCTAGCAAAATATATATTTAAGTTATATTGAACAACTTTGTGAACATTATGGTAAGGAGTACGTTTATTTAGTTTAAAAATATATACAAAATATAAAAGACATTTTTTATATTTTAAGTATGTATTAGATCTGCATCTATTTGCTGTATAAATTAAAGTTTAGATTTCTTGCATTAATTTTGGTGTTTGTCACAATTTATATTTTATATTAGGCTACTGTTTGCGGAATAGTACTGTTTTACTTATTAGCAATCAAAATGTTTAATACTTTTGATACAAGTGTCTTATTTTATATGTAAAAATCTTTGTATAACCGTAGTACTATAGATGTAATATAAGTAACTGGAAATTTCCAACGAATATAGAAAATTTCTAGGATGTTAAGTAATAACACCTTGTACTTCTTAGCTAATAAAGTTGTGAAATAAAATCAGACTATTCAAATCTAAATTAATATAAAATATAAAATAATAAAATCTCAACACTATATTTATATTGTAATTTTTTAACAAAAATATACTGTAAACGTCTTCACAATATAATAATTTTTGATGGTTGGGTTTTAGTAGGTTAAGCTGCTCTTAAAAAAGATTACTATTAACGGTTATTTTAAAAATTACAAAAGTTCAGATAGAATGCAGGCTTAATTTAATATTCTAGTTTATACTACAAAATAATGTTATCAGATTAGTTATTAGTGCACGGATTTTATATAGAAGATTAGTTAGTACAGTGAGAAGTAAGTAAGAATAAAATAAATTACAATAAAAGTGTTCAAAAAGTCTGTTAAAAAGAGCCAGGTATGCACATTTACTAAATAATAGTGATCTACCGAATCGAAGATTCGGACTCGAATTTAGTTACGTCCTAATTTCAAAATGAGCGTCGGATTCGGATTTGGCTGCATCCTAAATTTCAAAAATATTCTCGGATTTGAACTCGGCCAAATCCTAATTTCAAAATAAGGTTCGAATCCGGCTGAATTCGATATTTTGGATTTGGAAGACAGCTTTATACTTTTTGCATTTTACTTAATTGCTTGTCTAAAATGAAATGTAAAACTAGTTAATGATTTCAAGCTTTATAAATGGATAAAAAATGGTTATTCACACTTACAAAAACCTTATTAAATTTGACTCAGAGTTTTGCACACAGTATAAAAACTATGATGCCTCTAAAATGAAATTAAGTAGATATTTAAGGCGTATAATCTCAGATTTTTGTTTAACCGCTTTTATTTATTCATCATATGTTTAGTTTTTTAAATTATTTTGAATTAAAAGTATAACCAAAAATGTGTGCTTTTAAATACTTGAAAGAATTTTTGAAAATTTGGAGTAAATTTGCTAAAATCATTTGGCAACCTTGACTTTAGCAATAAGTTGAGACTGGAGACTTTTATTTGTTATATATCATTAAATACAACAGCTTTAAATAAATGATTTCGACAACTTTATAATGTTTTAGTGCGGAAGTATAGTTTAAAATAATCAAACATTTTTAAACAATTTGTTTGTTAGCTTTTATTAATTACAGAAATTAAGGATTGCCTAACATTTAGGGTACTTAAGGAAACGAATGGTATTTTAAATTTTAGAAAAGCTAAAATTAAATGATAAAAAGTATATCTGTTTAGAGGCTTGTTAATTAATCAACTAATCAAGGTGGTTATATAAAGAGTTTGTAAATATAATTTTTATGTTTTGTTAGCATAGTAACGAAAGTGATATAAAAATAATAAAATGCATTTGAAAGAGTAAATTACGTAAATAGAAAATTTGAGTGAAAAAAAAATTTGGCTCAGTATTAAGCCCGGCTAAACCTTTAGGGTGGAGGTGGGGACGTGGTGGGTTGAGAACAGCGTCATCGTGCGGTGAAAAATACAGTAAATTTTTTTAATTATTTTTTTTATCAAATCAAATTCTATGCAATCTCAGACAAAACTAGGGACTCAGTGGCGCCACCTAGCGGATAAAAGTTTTGTTTAAGTCTTCAATCTGCAATTAGGTTTTATTTTTCTTATAGCTAAAACTTTAAAAGCCTCAACTAAGTTTTTTTAAAACTAACGGCTTTAAACACGTTTTACTTAATATGTCGCACAAAGTTAAAGTAAAGTCTCAACTTTAATAACTTTACACCAATAAGTAAAATAAACATACGAAGAAATAACACATTTAATCTTATAAGAAAATGTTGGAACTTTTCGTGTAAAATTTTCTTGTTTAACAAGTTAATTTTAGTAATAAAAATAAACATACTGATAATTTCAATTAGTTCTGCGTAACTGTTTAATAATAGGTCTGAAAAAATGTTACTTATTAGTGTAACAGTCTTATGTTTGTTGTTACTATTGAAAACTATTTTTATAGTTATTCTTAGTTTTAATCATTCAAAACTGCTAAAAAATCATGTTACAAATTAATTTAAGATATACTTTAGTTTTTTTCGCTGTAAATTTCGAAAACACTTTTGGGTTTGTTTCGATTAAAATTTACTCTAACTTTTGTAAAATACATGTTGTTTTGTATGCTTAAGTTAAGCATATTAGTTACCAGTTAAAATAAGTACTATCGCTAAATATAAGAAAACATGTATAGCAAACTACTGTGTTGTTCTAAAGCAATTGATATCTTAAAAGTTGTCTTTCTAAATATGAAATTACTAAGACTTCAACATTAAAATAACACGTTGTTTCAAAGATTACATACCTTTTGATTTATGATACTATATAACACTTTAATTGATACTTTAAAAAACACATAGATGTCAATGCAGAATTGTTTTAAACTTAAGTATTAGTTTTTTTTTTCTTAAAATGGTAGTTAATACTTCATTAAACTGATCTACTTATGATCTACGTTTATGATCTACGTTTAGTTTAAAACTACTTATGTCGATTATCAATCAAACCGCTAGAAAACAAAGATTTAAATCATTTAGTATGAGTAAATAATCAAATGGTTTGTGTAAGTTTGAGCTTTTAAAAACAGTTGAAATTAATTTTAACTAATCTAAATGTTTTAAATGATTTGTATTTTGAAATACATAATGATATAAACAACTTAATGTTTCAGTTTAACAAAACAATGTTTTAACAATTTTAGTTAGATCACTTACAATTTCAATAAGCGCAAACAATAGTTTGAAGAAAATATAAAGTAATAATTATTTCAAATCAAGCGTAAACCTACAAACACACTTAATACTCAAACTTTAACAAAAATAGCTTAGTAAGTTGAATGATATTGTCGTTGGAAGGTATCTGATAAACTCCAAAGAAAAGTCTACTTTTCAACTCAACGCAGAATGATTTTATTTCTAAGCAACTACTTGCAGATGAAATTGTATTTCATCAAAAGTTTATAGTGCTTTTGTTGCCTACACATTTAAATGATGTTTTGAAAACAGTTATGTATGTTACAGCTTAAATCATGTATCACGTTGTTTCAAAATATTTTAAGGAAAATATCAGTCGAAATCTGTCAGTAATGCAAGTATTAATGCAATGTAAATTTCATCTTTAAGAATTACAGTTATTTCAGTACATTAGGAAAGATTTTATGTTGTCTATTAAAAACTTTGGTTTAGAAAGGCTATTTTTGTTAAACCGTTTTCTCATTAGATTAACCATTTTCGTATAGTTTCAAGTGTTAATTTCTTGTTAGTTTGTATATACACAATTTTGAACTTTTTACGTACTGTTGCAATTGACCAAGGCTTTAAAAAGCATTGATATATATTTATATATAACAAAAAAAAAAGATTTTTGAAAGCTTTGAATTAAATCGTGAAATAGAAATAAATTGTACATTCTATGACATGCACAAATAAAGAGGTCAAATGATGATTTTTAATTATTTGTCGTTAAAAACGAAACATAGACCATTTTCACAGCTAATAAACTGAAGATTACAAACAAGTTAGTACAGGTCTAAGTTGCTTAGTCTTTAAAACCTTTTTTGTACACTGAGACTATACCAAGACTACGTTTGTAAGCGTTTTTTATAATATCAATAAAGCATTAGGGAAGTACATTGTTTTTAACAAATTTAGTAGCAAAATGTATAAAGTTATTATCAGTAACTTAAAATTATAGAAGCTCAGGTTTTTATTTCTAACATTTATCAGGTTTTACACATGCAAGAGATTTAAACTATTTGGCAACCATAACTATTCAAGAAATACTCAAAAGTATAAACGGGTTTTAAGCTCATAAATTTTGCAAAAGTGTTACTTTTCTATACTTTAATTATATTTACTCTTTATAAACTTATAAACAAATTTTGACAAAACAAGATTAAAAGGTTTTATTTTAAATGCGCTGGCGACAACTAAACAAAAATAAATTGACTTTTATTTAAAAACAAATGAAAGACTTATACTTTGAAAAGCCAATTTTATAACTCAGCTTACACCCTAGTTAAGAAAATTTTAACATGGGTGTTACTACATTTTAAATGAGTGTTTGTGTGCATGTACATAGAAATATCGTTAAAAACTAATTAGATACTTGCTAGTTGAGTGGTAATCAATAGATATCCGTAAAAATGTTTACAAGCCTAACATTCTTGTACTTTGCATTAGTCTTAATAAGTTTGCATGTGTAAATAATTCTACAAGCCATAAAATTCAGACGATAGTCTTACTTATTTTCAAAAATATAATTTTTTTAATGGAATAGGGTCGAGTAAAGGTAGTTTGTTAAAAATGAATTCGACGTAGAGACGGTCAAATTAATTTATAACTTGTTTTGCTGTACATAGACAGAAGAAAGACCTAAAAATTGCGTTACTTGCTAGACAGTGTATAGGCAATTATGTAGCCTGATATGAAAACTTGTATTTATAAAAAACAGATCAGTTTTAATATTTAACAAGAAGCGTACTTTGGGATTCAGCACACTACGTACATTTTAGACAGAACGCTTTTCTAGAAAGTACGGCACGCGAGCAAATACTTAAAGAAAAACTTGCCAATGACTTATATCAAACCCAAGTACTGAATTTTAGTAAAATGATGTTTACTTGATTTAATTCTACAAAACCACTAGGTATACCACCTTCTTTAGTGTAACAAGCCCGGACAACGAAACAGTTTTTAAAATCAACTACACTTATCAAAAAACATTTTAATTACACTTTTATTAATAAGCTTTCACTTGCTGAAAACTTAGGTAGATAAGGATTTAAATAGAAATTAAACAGCAAAAAAGCTCAAGTTAAACAGCCTTCTTTTTTGAGCTTTACATGAGAAACCTAACAAACTTATATAAGCCGAAGAAACATTTAATTTTTTGTAAAAAACGAAGACCTTATTGTTAAAAAAATGTGAACAAACAAGGTGGACACTACATATGACATAAGGAAACTTTCAATCTACTTTAAACTTCTTAATTTAATTAAATTACTTTTAGTTTTACATTTCTTTTAGTAACTTTAGGTTTTTTTTATAAATAAACCTTCAAAACGAAGAATTAAACTTCATCATTTAAACAAAGAAATGTCTATTTGCAGTAAGATGTAATTTTATTCACAAAATCATTAAAAAAAGCAACAATAAAAATTGAAGAAGCATCCATCACCCTTCGTCTGCTGATTTTCATTGTCATCAGTTCCTGTTTAATACGTTGTTTATAATACTTTTTATGTTATGAAATTTAAATGAGTATAAACAAATAAGTAATAAATACCTATATTTAACAAATAATTTTAGTTTAGAAAATATTATTAAAGTCGTCTCTTAATTTTTTCAAATATATTTTTAAATTACAACTGGTCGAATTTATAATAAATACAAACAAAATTTTTCAAAATATAGGTTTTACTACAGTACAATTTGAAATACTACTTATTAAAAAATTTAGAAAAATTATTGTAAAATAAAGTTTCATCAAATAGGACTATCAATTTCAAAACACTACTAAAAAATAAACATAGAATAATGGAAGATATTAGTGGTTATATTGGCTTCAATTAAAAGCAAATAATTTTCAAAGAAAATAAATCAAGACCGAAAAGTGTCTACACTTACAATTAAACTATATTTTTAACAAGCTTTAAACTATCTTAGATTTTGGCTACTAGAAAATGAACAAAAACAAAATTAGAGAATTTTTAAACAAATAATTTTACTTTACAAAAAGTTTGCATAAACTACAACAATGAGCAAAACGTTTCAACTTAAAATTAAGTTTTATCTATACAAAAGTTCTAAGTTTAACCTTTTACCATTATAAAAGCTACAAAAAACTATAATCATAAGCAAAATTATATCAAAAGTAAAACTATTAAATTAATTAAAGTTCTTAAACTTTTTTTACAGAAAAAAATAAACTATTACTCAGGGTTGATGAAAACAAAGATCATAAGCAAGATTATTTCAAAATTAAAACTATTAAATAACTAAAGTTTCTTAAACTTTTTTTACAGGAAAAAACAAACTATTACTCAGGGTTGACAATCGTTTATTGAAGAGTTTTACAAGTGTTTGAAAAACAAGTTTTTGACTCAATCTTTAGTATAAAATTAAATTTAAGCTCTTAAATGGGATAAAAGTATAAAAGATACTATTGTGTGTGTTTTATACTTAAAAAAAATTACAAAATAAGAAAAAGTATTTGTGTATGATATATTTTTCGTATTTAGTCCAGTTTTATCATTTTAAACGTAAACTTGTTTAAAGTTCTAGGTTTTTCTAAAAGTTTCTCAAATTCTAGTTATATTTTTGTCTGGATAGTCAAATTCCAGGTATTAAGAGGTTTTTTGGCAACCCTGATTAATGTATTGGAAACTAATTCTAATAACAACAATATAAAAAACAAGATTCATTTAATTTGCAAAATAATACATTAACAATTTATTGGTAAACAAAACTTCTACAACATATAAAAATTCTATTTTAAAATCTATGTTGAATTTTTCTTAACTTAATGCATCTTTTATGAAATAAAACTTTAATCTGTTAAATATAACTAATTTAATGAGTGTTTTTAAAAGTACAGAATTTGAAGAAGGTTTTACTGCAACTTTATTTAAAAAATATAATTTTAAATTAAACAAAAAACGTCTTGAAAACAAAAACTAAATCATAAAAAATTGAAGTGTTTTAATAAAAATTTAATTTTTATTTTTATAAATTACATAAAAAATTAACTTTGGTAGCGTTGGCCTTTTGTTTGGAAAGTGACGGGTTAATTTTCGTATTCCAGGAACTGGTTTCGTGTATCAATAGAGGACATCAGCATTTGTCATTTGGATTTCTGACCTATGATGTCAAATTAACTATTTTCATTTCGAAGTACTTGGTAAAAAAATTACGTTTAATTTTTAAATAAAACCTTAAATTATTAATCACTATGCTATTTAACTTTAGAAAACTATACAATTTTTTTTCACTAATAACTAACAATAAACTAGATCTATTTAGCACAACAAATTAGTACAGCTTTTTTTTTAATTAATCATCTGGCTACAACAGTTTAGCTTTGGGCTACGGAGCATACTAATTTTAATGTCCCATTAAGAAAACCTAGTTTATTAGATAAGTTACTAAAGTCTGATAAAGTAGTACAATATCACCATGTACCAACAATTTTCAATACAGTTTAGCCTACCCAGCTTATCCAAATATATTATTTATAGAAATTAAGTGTTTTATTGAATCAAACACAAAAAAATCATTTTATTGTAAGTCTTTCGTTGTAACTAAAAAATGTAATTTAAAAAAAATAAAATTGTGTTTTGACACATTTTAGAAAATTTAGATTATAAATGCCTTTATGTATAAGTGGATATTTTTCATTAGATTGTTATCTTGTTAAAAATACATACTTAACTTATGCAAATTTGTTTTCAAACTTTATTTTATGTTTTCAATCATAATGCTCAACATCAAGTTGTTTTTAGATTTAGAGAACTTTAATAATTAAATAAAAAACCTTTAGTATCTAACAGTTTTATATTAACAAAAAATTTAATCTTTTTATTGTTAACCTTCTGATTTTTAATATATTTTGAATGATTCTTTTAAACATAGTTTAAGAAACATTTCTTAAAAATTAAAGGTCTCTAGCACAGAGTTTTCAAAAATAGAACAAAAATTGTTGATGGGCTTTGAAGGCCTTAGGGAGGTTAATCACTTTTTTGTTTAGTTACAATTAATTTCATGTTGCCTTTTACAGATTTAAAAAATTCAAAATAATTTTAAGATATAGCCGGTCAAGTCCGAGACTACAATAGGTTCCTTATGAAAGCAGAGTTGCCACTCCTTTTTTTATAATTATCAAGGATTTCCAAATTTCTTATAGATTGTTAAAAGTACACATTTCTTAGTCTGTTTCTGGTTTTAATTAAGCTTCAGGTGAGAAAACTTTGTTAAATAGTATTAATAAACATTAAAAAGATACTGTAAACCTACTTTTTAGCTTTTTTTTCAGTAAAAAATTTTTGATGATGACATAAAAAATTATCTGTGCAATAAATTTCTTGTGCCAAATCGACATTTTACTACTGAACATGTTAAAATTGATAAAATTCCCAGGGTTTTTTTCAAATTTTTACAAATTCCAGGTTATACTGATTTTTTTATTTTGCCTAAATTGTCAAATTCCTGGTTTTTTTAGGTTTTCAGGTAATTTGGCAAACCTGTGAGAGGCGCAAACTAGAGAAAAAAAACACTACTTTACTATATTTCACTTAAAATTTATCTCCTCTTAAGTTTTCTGAGGTAATAACCTTAAATTTTTAAGAAATGTTTCTTACATTGTTTAGAATATTAAGAAATAAAAAGACAAATAAAAAATTATTTTCAGTCCCTTACAAACATTTATCTGTCAAAAATATTCATAAACAATTTTAGCTCACAAAATAGACTAGGCTTGTTTTACCTTACACAAAATGTATTGTGATTTAATTTAGCTTAGAGCTAATAGACATAACTAAAATTATTTCATTATTTAATGAAAAAATCATTTAAAACCGAAAAATATATTATATCTGTTAATTGAATAAACTATTAGCAACCAAAATAGTAATTATAAATTATTAAAATTAAATCTTCTTATTTTTGATAAATAATTACACACATATTAAACTGTTCTTTATATAAACTCTCATATAAACTTTAGAAGGAAAATTCAAGATTTTTTTAGTTTATAAAAAACAAAACTTTAATAAAAAAAAGTGTTAACATTATTTTTCATTACCAATTACAGCTAAAATTGATTAATATACAAATCATTTAAAACTAAGTGAGAACTTATGGAATAACAAACCTTGAAACAAGTGGTGGAAATCAGCTTTTCCTACTGCAGCACTGGTGTGGGGTGTTCTGATGAAAGTTATAACATTATAAACACATGATCAAGATTATTTGTAAATTAAATAAAAATTGTAAATTAGTTTGATGCATATCAAAAATTGTATCTATCAAGTTACAATTAAGCAGTACAAATAAAACTAACCATGTCTTGATGGTATGGTGTTGTGGTTTTAAATCAAGTGTCCATCATGATTGTTGATTCATAAATTATTAAACTATGTACTGTACAATAATGTTTAAAAATAAAAATTTAATTGTATGTGATCATATTATTATATTTCATTATTTTATGTTTGTCTTAAAGCTAAGATATAACTTCACACATTCTAAGCGTTCATAAATAAAAATGTATTTTGGTTGAATATTTTATTAGAAATTATAATTGTTCCAGTATAGTTGAACACTATTCTAGATTTTATGGACAAGTTAATCCCAACAGGCTTTTTACAAATTTCATCAGAGTTTTATGATTTCTTCCAGTTTTATCTAATAGCAAACTTCCTTGCCTTCTTTAACTTGAATACTATTAATGCTACTTATAATATACTTGGCAACAAAATAAATTATATTGTGTTAAAACTTTTATCAAATGCCACAACTATTTCTAACCAAAAATTCATCTGAATTAACCAAGATTCCATGTTTGTGATCATATTTAAAGGTTAACTTTGGTTTTAATTTCTTAAATCAAGTTTAAAAAACTGGTTCATGAGCTGCAAAGGAGCCAGCTGATGAGAGGCAATAAGGGGGTTCTTGGGCCAAACATTGAAATTGGACATTTGTTCAAATTCAATATTTTCCTGTATTCAAGGTAAAATATACATTATTAGTTGCTCAAAGTTAAATAGACAGGGTAACAAATAAAATGTAATTGTAGACATAAATAACAGTGTGAGCTTTTGTTTTTGCTTTTCCAGAAGCCTTAGTTCAGATTCAACATACACTATACTGTAGGTTACCATAAAAAAAAGTAATGTACAGGACTATCTGATCAGGGCTTTGAAGTTTTATTAGTCAAAAAATCTTACTTATGTAAGTATTTTAGAGGTATTTATTGCAAATAAAAAAATATTTATTATTAAAATTAAAATTTTGAAATACTTTTAATTATATTAGTATAAAAATGACTGAAAAACTTCAGTCTAATTCCATAACAATTTTAAAACTATTTTCGTTAATTTTTACTGTTATTTGAATAACTTGTTTTCATTATTTCATTCTAAATTGAAACGTTCGTTTGTTTAATTCCTATCCACTTTTTATTACAAAAAAGAACTTATTAATGACAAAAACTACTTATTTATGACTAAAACAAACTTAATGTTTTAACTCAAGCTTTAAATTTATATTTTTTTTTTTGCTTTTTAAATAGACAAAAATATATATTCTTACAACCAAAAGTATATCTAAACTTAACACTTACAGCTGCTAAATTTTATAATTAAAAATTCTTTAAATATTTGAACTTTTATATTACAATTTCTAATAGGATAAAGAAAATAATTCTTAAAATACAACATATTACTTCTATACTCTCTTCAAGAGCGTAAAACTAGAAAAATTATTCTTGAAATAAATAAAAAAGACCAACATATTTAATACATAAAATGGTTTTCAATGCTCATAACATGAGATAAATGACAATACTATTAAGGTGTTATAAATAAAAGTTTTTTTAACATGTTAAGCTTAACAAAAAGATATAAAATATTATGTTGTCATTTTTAGTTTTAATCAAAAAGTTTAAGTATTTATTAAAAAAATTAAGTATTTGAACTAAAACTGCAAAAATAAATGTTATAAAATAAAACCAATTACAGTTTTTTTATTGCCTTTGAAACATTTAACTTTTATTCATTTAAAGTGTGTTTAAAAATAAAGAGTTACAAAAATTTGATTTTATAATAAAGTAGAAATAAATTGAAGAATTGTTTTGTTATATGATGTAAGTAAGCATGCTAATAGATCTGCTTTCAGAATTTTTAAAGGTAAACTGTAATTTTACGACCATATTAGATCTGTATCGCTGATTTTATAAAAAAAAAAGATTTTCATGTTTACCTATATTATCTGGAAAAATATTACATGAGGAAATTAGCTACTCAAGAAGTGATTTATTTTTATCAAGACTTTCTATAATTTTTTGAAGAAAACTTGAGATTTTATCTTTAAAATTTATATTCTTTTAAATTTCAAAAATCTTAGTAGAGATAGTTTTGGTACTAAAAACAGTTAGTTCAATATTGTATTAAAATTTATTATTATTTTTTAAACTTAGAAAAGTTTATTGATATTAATGCTACTAAATGGAAATTTATCCTTATCAAAAACATTAGAAATAGAAAAAAAGTTTTTTTGATTATAAATTATTTATTTAGCTAAATGGCATTTATTTTTCGAAAATATAATTAAGAAACAAGATTTTAGATTTTCACTTGTTGTTTTACTTAGATGATATTAAATTAAACTTTATTCTAACAATATCTTCTTCCTTAATTACTGGAAATATTTTAGACTTTTTGTTTTCTGAGTGAACAAAACCATTTGTGGTCCAGATAATTTTCATTTTTTTTGTTTTTGAACTGGTTTGCTACAGTAAAGTTTTTCAGATTTCGGTGTATAATGTTTGTATCAACGCAACAAACCCTTTTTCGTTATCCATTTGTAGATTTAAATTCTACGCATCAAAACATTTTTTTTAATTTTATTGAGTTTAATTTCATTAAATCCCACAAACATTACTTCGAATTTGATGTTATAAATTCAATTGACTTATCCACTAAGCTTTTCAGATTTTTTGTAGTATCATCTTAGTTTTTATTATGACTTAGTAATCTTCCCTTGATAATCAAAATAACTGAAACATCTTTTTCATTACATCCCTCATATCAGTTTTTTGTTTGTCTTCGCAAATTTCTATTTTAATTGCTCCTGTCGTATTCGTAAATGTAAGTTTATATCTTTTTTATGCGTAACAGATTATCTGTTTTTAGCAGTGAAACTTTGTTGTACTAATAAACTCAAGTAAGCACCAATATTGTTATCACTGTTATATCTTTGAGCACTTTAAAACTTGGTTAGTTAGGTAATCAGCCGTATAAACTTGTAGAATCTTTTGCTTTTGAGTTTGTTGCAGGACAAATACTTACAAATTAAAAACTTTACGATTTAATCAAATACTTTGTTTCTGTTTGATGAGCTTTCACGAAACTTGTCTCAATATTTCTACAGAGATACTTTTTAACATAATAATGTTTCTTTATCATATAAGAGGTTTACTTGCAAAAAATTATATTTCTAATTGTAATATTTTACTAGTATGTGTGCAGGAAACTGATTAAAAGTGACCGTGTTTTTATTATTCTATTTTCTAGGTGATCATAGTTTCTTTTAAACTTTTTTTTAGGAGTACCTTAGTTTTATTTTTTTTAGAAATTAAATTTATATAAACATATATATTTCAATTGTCAACGTTATAATTTTTGACAGATAAATACTAAAACATTTATAGATGACTTTAAAAACAAAAAATATTTCAATTTCAATCGAGATAACTTATTTTTCAAAATTTGACCTTTCAGCTATATTTTGAGAAAAATTTAAGTTAATTTTCGTTAAAGATGCTCTAAAAGCTACTTAGAAATATAAAACTTTACATAAAATTTACATCCGGTAAAACATAAAAACTTATTTACAATAGTGACTTTAAGACAGTCCATAAAACTCAGAAGAAAAAATACAACACCTAACTTGAATATAAAATTTCAAAAAAAAATTATATAGTTTAGGTTTAAATGTTTTTTCAGTACCTAGATGATAATTTACATTTACTATTCAACATAAGGCTTTAACGCTTTGTTTATTATTAGAAAAATTAATAGAATGCAATTTGATTCTTGTTGATTTATAAAATGAAAATTTTAATAGAAACACTATAATACTAACAATGAGTCGCAAAACAAGAAAAAACAATCCCAAAGCCATGGTACCAAATTGTGATGATTTCATAAGAAGCAAGGCTAATTTTTATCTAAAAATTTGCAAAGTCAACTCCAAAAAATGCCTCAAAAAACAATTTAAGGAAAACACTAATGAACCTACTGAAAACGGTAACAAATTTATATTATACATTTGTAGTTATTCATTTCGTTTACAAAGTGAGATACATATTATAAAAAGTAAAAAAAAAGTTTTGCTTGAAACCTTTACAAGCATGTTACCTTAGTTAAAATAGTAAAATTGTTTACATATGTATAAAGTAAAATTAAAATTTAAACTAAATAGATTCTTACTAGTAGTAGCTTAAGTTTATGATAAAAAAAGTGTAGCTCTGGCCTTTAAAAATGTATTCTCGACTGGTTTATAAAAATTAGTAAAAATTATAATCTTTTTTTCAGATAAATTTACAAAGAAAGGACGTCATATCATTTCAAATCTCAAAATGAGCAATGTTCTTATAGAAGAAAGTTTGGAAATTTCTGTTTGCGAATACTTTGATAGAGAAAAAACTCTTAAAACTGTACCTTTATACTTTGAACTTGCTCATTTGTTCAATTCAACTAATCTTGCCCGAGAAGCACTAAAAGTTGTTGAACGTTGTTACACAAGCGTGATAGAAACTAAAAATTTCTTTCACCTGAGCTGTGACGTCGTCAAAAAAGTTCTCTCTTCATCACAACTGCACATCACTTCGGAACTTGAAGTTTTCAACGCGGCAGAGCGTTGGATCCGATTCAACGCGGATGAAAGAACAAAATTTGCGAAAATCCTCCTTCAGACGGTGCGTCTACCTTTGCTGTCGGATGCAGCCCTGCAGCGTTTGTTGCTCGAAAACTTTCTGATTTGCAACAACTATGAGTGCAGATCGGCAGTTGAAAGCGTTTTGCTGCACCGAAAAAGCGTTTGCGACTACCGACACAGTCGTAATGTGGAACACAGGTATTGCAGCCAGAGCTTGTTTGATGTCTTCTTGTCGTCACGAAGAACAGAGTTAAAGAAAGTTGCTTGCGGAAACTTTCAGAACGTAAAAGTTGGCTATCCAGTAGCTGAAAATGAAAGATTTTATAGAGCAGTTGTGGTGGGCGGAAATATCTACGCAATAGTTCGCAAGCAGATGACCAGTGAAAAGAAAGAACTCGTGATAAAAATGCACGTCGATGGCGCGTGGAAAACCGTGGCCACGACGAAGTACCGCAGCCGGTTTTGCGTTTGCAACTTCATGAAAAACATATTTATCATCGGCGGCAGATACAAACGTCGTCTCATGTGCCTCTCCGCGATCCGCTACGACGCGGAGTCGGGCAAAACGAGTTCGGTCGCTGGAACGGAGAAGTTCAATGCGGCGTGCGTCGCTTTCGACGGCCGAATTGTCGCTTGCGGGGGATTTGTTTGGCAAGAGGTTCAACGCGATGTTTTTCAACGGGAAAGTGTTTACACGGGTACCAGCAGCGCTGAAGCGTTCGACCACGCGGCCGGGACGTGGTCGCGAATGCCCGACATGGTTAAATGTCACTACGATCACAGTTTGGTGGCAATCAAAAGCAAGCTGTTCGTGGTTACCAACAACGAGTTGAAGCGGGAGTGCGAAGTGTTTGACAAGAGCAGCAACAGATTTGCTGTCATTGCTTCTCCTTTGTCGTTCCGCGACGTTTGGGGTAAGTCTGTTCCAGGAGCTATTTCGATCGGAAAGAAACTTGTGGTTTTTGGAAAAAGAGAGAAAACGATTGTCTTTTATGATACGGAAAAACATGAATGGTATGAAGAAACATGCGGCTGTTTTAACACTTTACAATATAAGTCTTGCGTTAAACTTCCTCAAATATAAATACTAACTTATTGTTTAATGGTATCAGAGCAGTCATGCAAAATAAATAAATATTTTATTCTTAAAATTGTGCACGTCTAAATAAGTGGTGTAACTAACATTAACAAACATTACTAATATTTTATACCTAAAAAAAAGTACAACTTTTAATTAATTATATTTAGATATTTTTACAAAGTTTATTATTTCTATAACTTTGTTTAAACCAAAGTTTATTTTATTTAGTATTTGCGTTAACGTTGAAGTTTAATTTTGCTTATAACTTTGTAATCTGACTGTGGGCTATCAATGTTGGTGACCCAACATTTAAAGCCTCAGCTGGGTCAGGTTGACTTCCTGTGGGCAGATAGTCAACCTGACCTTTTTGTTCACACTTCTCAGTTATATTAGTTAAATAAACTGCCTGTCACGTTCTGATGTTTAGTTGCATCAGAATTAGTTTGAAACACGTCAGATGATTTTCATTGGCTAGTGCAATGAAGCGTATCTGACTCAAAATATTCTCTGAGCTAAACTTTGAATAATGAATAATGCACGTATTCATAACATGACGAATCTGCTTCAGCAGTTAAACAAATTTACTAAGTTTAAGAAAAAAACTATTGTAGCTGTTTTTGAAACGTATTTTATTTAATTTTTATTTTTTGTCAAGTAAACAAATAGAAGAGCAAGTTTACTTTGAGCTTATTCGAAAAATAAACATGGTTGAGCGATGGTTTATTATTATTATTATAAAATATACAAACTTAATAAGAGATACAAAAAAAAAGAGGTCTTAGGGTATTAAAGGCGGATGATAAAATTATAAAATTTTATCTTTCTTGTAGACTAAAAATATTTTAGTTCATCTTTTAAAATAAAAACCTCAAAATATTAGTTGTGGAAAAATATTTGCTTTGTAATCTGTGTTTAACTTTAATTTAGTATTTTAGTATACTGCAGTTCATAACTATCGCAGTTTACGTTTAATGTTTTACAAATTATTCGTCGAGTAATGAAGCTGAAAAATATGCACCGAACTTTAAACTCTAATTATTCAGTTGCAAAAATATTAGGAACTACTTATCCTTAAAAGTAAAAAATCTTTTTTTTTTCTTTGTTTAATGACAATATCAATATGAATTGATGAAATTAATAAAATGTGAATTTAAACAAAATAAACCAATTAAATAACTTATTATAAAATCTGAAAAGGACACCAAGTTGGCTTGGTTTGGTGGTTATTATAATAAAAAAAAATAATTTAATTTTAAACATATTAAACACACACTACACTACTTATACATTATCACATGTGCAAACTAAACATATAATGATTTTGTTTATTGATACAAACAACTAAAAAAGTGCTGCATGAAAATCAACTTAAAATTTTTTATAGATTTTTGAAGTTAATACAAACAAAAGTTCTATTTGTTTAGTAAGAAAATGTTTGAATAAGCTTTGGTAAAACCATAGTCCACTAAATATTTTTGTCATTACAACACCTATAGTTGTATTTTTTCAAAATATTTCTTGTGTAAAATATTTTGTTTACATTAAAACTTTGACTCAATAAAGCAGGTTTTGTCTCGACTATTAATTAGTAACTACTAAAATAATACAGTACATATATCCTTATTATTTACAAGCAAAACTAAACTATGGATTTAACATATTGTCGTTGTTGTTGTTTATTTTAGTTACACTCAAACGGTTAAAATTATTTTAAGTAAAAATAAATACTATAAAAGTCGCAATGCACAGAATAATTAAAATTAAATTTATAAAAAATTCTGAATTTTCGATACTAAAACTAAATTAAGTTAAAGTATAAAATTTACAATAACACATTCAAAAAGAGATACTTTAGTTTTTTTAATATGTAAACTTGTATATAAACAACGATATATTCATGTATTGTATAATTTTCTTTGTCAACTTGAATCAGACTATAATAACTTTAGTTTTTGTACTATAGCCAATTTTATAACTTTAGGTAGAGATATGTTGTAAAATTATAACTAAGTTTGTCTTATTTATTTTCATGTTAGCTCTAATTCTAGTTACTAAAACACAAATTAAAAGTTTAATTGTTTTTAAAAATATTACTGATTCTTATTCTTAACAAATAAATAAAAATACTTTAAAATGTTAATCGATCATAAATAAAATATTCTTTAATTATGCTAGGAAAAAGTAAAGTAAGTGATTTCATGAGCTATAGCTTAGTTGTGTTATTTACATTCTAACCAAGCATTAAAACCAACCGAAAATAGGGTAGCCAAATTTTGCTGTAATTGTGGAATTTTTTTTTACTTAGTTTTCTAACTTAAGGTAACAATCTAACCTTAATTTCAAGCTTTAAATATTTTGATAATGTTGAAAAAAGACTTTTTTTAAAAACGCTTATAGTTCATCGTAAAATAGGGCAAAGTGAAGTTTTACTACAATAGAGTTTTTAAAAATTAAATCATTTTAATGTTTTTAAACAGGTTGTTGTAATTTAAATGGTATTATGTATAAAAAGGTTAGATTAGTATGAATTACTGATGAAATAAAAAAAAGTTACTTTTAATTTTGGTGAGTCAAACTCTTAAGTCGTATAACTGTTAAAATTTCGTGAAGTTTTTATTTATGTTTTTTTTTTAATCTTTGCAATATGTTATAAAAATGTTTTTCGAATCCATTTAAAATAATTATTTCTTCTAGCAAAATATATATTTAAGTTATATTGAATAACTTTGTGAACATTATGGTAAGGAGTAAGTCTAATTAGTTTAGAAATTTTTATAAAATCAACAAGACATTGTTTTCATTTAAAATATGTGTATCAATTCTGCAGCCCTTTGCTGTATAAAGTAAAGTTTAGGTTTCTTGCATTAATTTTTGTATTTATCACAATTTATATTTTATATAAGTCTACAGTTTGCGAAATTGTATTGTTTTATCACTTAGCAATAAAATAACTTAATACTTTTGATACAAATGTCTTATCTTATATTTAAAAATCTTTGTATAACCGTAGTACTATAGATGTAATGTAAGTAACTGAAAATTTCCAACGAGTATAGAAAATTTCTAGGACGTTTAGTAATAATACCTTATACTTCTTAGCTAATATAGGTGTGAAATAAAATCAGACTATTCAAGTCTAGTCAGATTTGTTATACACTATATTTATATTGTAATTTTATAACAAAAATATACTGTAACCGTCTTCACAATATAATAATTTTGGATGGTTGGGTCTTAGTAGGTTAAGCTGCTCTTAAAAAAGATTACTATTAACGGTTATTTTAAAAATTACAAAAGTTTAGATAGAATGCAGGCTTAATTTATTATTCTAGTTTATACTACAAAAATAACGTTATCAGATTAGTTATTAGTGCACGGATTTTATATAGAAATTTAATTAGTACAGTGAGAAGTAAGTAAGAATATAATAAATTACAATAAAAGTGTTCAAAAAGACTGTTAAAAAGAGCCAAGTATGCACATTTACTAAATAATAGTGATCTACCGAATTGAAGATTCGGACTCGAATTTAGTTAAGTCCTAATTTCAAAATGAGCGTCGGATTCGGATTTGGCTGCATCCTAAATTTTAAAAATATACTCGGATTTGAACTCGGCCAAATCCTAATTTCAAAATAAGATTCGAATTCGGCTGAAATCCATATTTTTGATTCGGAAGACAGCTTTATACTTTTTGCATTTTACTTAATTGTTTGTCAAAATTTAAATGATATGTAAAACTAGTTAATGATTTCAAGCTTTTGTGGATAAAAAATGGTCATTCACACTTACAAAAACCTTATTAAATTTGACTCAGAGTTTTGCACACAGTATAAAAACTATGATGCCTCTAAAATTAAATTAAGTACATATTTAAGGCGTATAATCTCAGATTTTTGTTTAACCGCTTTTATTTTTTCATCATATATTTAGTTTTTTATGTTTGTTTGTTGAAATGAACTACTGAATTATTTATACAAAGATAAAAAAATCAACTTAAATATGTATTTTTAAAGCAAGTGCTAACATATTTCTAGCTATATAATTCTTATTAATATTTTATTATTTATTTAATTGATAATTATAATTTATGATTTATATGTTATAACTTTAAATATTTTTTTTCAAACAACGTTCAAAAGAAAAAAAAAACTTTTAAAAGTAAAATCTTAGTTAATTTATGATAAACTGTTTCAACTACTTGCATTATTCATTGTTGAACTCATAATATGAATAGGATATTTAGAGCTTACTGCAGTTATGAGAAATAAGGCTTAAGTCTGAGGAAAAGTATTGGAAAAAAGGTCAGGTTTATAACCTACTCACAAACAGTAAACCAATCCAAGATGAGACTTTGTACAGCTTTATATAGCTTTTTCCATAGTTTACAAATTTTTATTAAATTTTTGTTTTATTTGATGTTTTATTTTTAAAGTGAAAGATTGTAATGAAAACAAAATCTTAGAACCTCGCAGTTATATCATTCTCCTTACTGGGTTTCTAAAATCCTGGAATTTGAAGTTTAGACTAAAAAATCTGTAAAAAATCTAGAACTTGAGAAATTGATAAAACACTGGAAAAAACTGGAATTTTGAACGAAATTCACTAAAAAACCTAGAACTTTAGAAAAATTTTACATGGTGAGAGTAAAATTTTGATTTGACACAAAAAATCTACCACAAAATTAAATAAAATTTTGCCATCATCACTTATTTTTTTATTAACAAACTTTTATCAGTAGCTCCATTTTTTATATAGAGCTACTTTGTATACAATTTAACACAGTTTTTAACCTTAAACTAAATTTTGAACTAAAAGTATACCCAAAAATGTGTGCTTTTAAATACCTGAAAGAATTTCTGAAAACTTTGAGTAAATTTTCTAAAATCATTTGGCAACCTTGACTTTAGCAATAAGTTGAGACTGGAGACCTTTATTTGTTATATACCTTTAAATACAACAACTTTAAATAAATGATTTCGACAACTTTATAATGTTTTAGTGAGGAAGTATAGTTTACAAAAATTAAACATTTTAAAATAATTTGTTTGTTAGCTTTTATTAATTACAGAAATTAAGGATTGCCTAACATTCAAGGTACTCAAAACAACGAATGGTATTTAAAAATTTAGAAAAGCTAAAGTTGAATGATAAAAAGTATATCTGTTTTTAGGCTAATGAAGGTGGTTATATAAAAAGTTTGTAAATATAATTTTGATGTTTTGTTAGCATAGTAACGAAAGTGATATAAAAATAATAAAATGCATTTGAAAGAGTAAACTACGTAAGATGAAAATTAGAGTGAAAAAAAAATTTGGCTCAGTATTAAGCCGGGCTAAACCTGTAGGGTGGAGGTGGGGACGTGGTGGGTTGAGAAGAGCGACATCGTGCGGAGAAAAAAACAGTAAACTTTTTTAATTATATTTTTTATCAAATCAATTTCTATGCAATCTCAGGCAAAATAAGGGACTCGGTGGCGCCACCTAGCGGATAAAAGTTTTGTTTAAGTCTTCAATATGCAATTAGGTTTTATTTTTCTTATAGCTAAAACTTTAAAAACCTTAACTAAAGGCTTTAAAATTTTAAACTAAAGGCTTTAAACACATTTTACTTAATATTTCGCACAAAGTTAAAGTAAAGTCTCAACTTTAATAATTTTACACCAATAAGTAAAATAAATATACGAAGAAATAAAACATTTAATCTCAAAAACTTATAAGAAAATTTTGGAACTTTTCGTTTATAATTTTCTTATTTTTGTTTAACATGTTTATTTTCAGTAACAAAAATAAACATACTGTCAATTTCAATTAGTTCTGCATAACTGTTTAAGAATAGGTCAGAAAAAATGTTACTTATTAGTGTATCTTATGTTTTTTTTTGAAAACTCTTTTATAGTTGTTCTTAATTTTAATCATAAATTACTCCTTTTATCATACAAATTAGTTTAAGAAATACTTTTGTTTTAATCACTATAAATTTAGAAAACACCTTTAAAGTTTGACTTGAATAATATCTACTATAACTTTTGTAAAATTCATGTTTTTTTGTATGCTTAATATCAGCATATTAATTAACAGTTAAAATAAGTACTAGCACTAATTATATAATAACATGTATAACATCTGCTATTGCTTTGTTCTAAAGTAATTGATTTCTTAAAATAATATATCTTTCTAGGTATGTACTTATTAAAACTTCAACATTAAAATGACTCGTTGTTTCAAAGCTTACGTTAGTCTAAAAATTTTAGAATCTTCTAAATTCATAAAAAACCGACATACAAAAGAAAGGTTTATATTTTAAGTGTTTATAACAGGCATGAACTTGTTTTGAATGAAATAATAAAGTAAATAGTTAAGTTTTTCAAAGTTTAGCTAGTAATGATACCTTTTAATTTATGATAGTACATAACACTTTAATTGATACTTTAAAAACACATAGAGGTCAACGCAGAACTGTTTTAAACTTAATTATTAGTTTTTTTTCATAAAAAAGACAGTTAATACTTCATTAAACTGATCTACTTCACGGTAAATAGTTTAAAACTACTTATGTGCAGTTATCAATAAAATTTCGTTTACTATCCGACAAAATGTAGATCATTTGCATTATTAAACAATCGAGTGGTTTGTGTAAATTTAAACTTTTAAAAACAATTCATAATTATTTAAAATATTCTGAACGTTTTAAAAGATTTCTTTATGTAAATACGTAATGATATACATAACATAATGGTTCAGTTTGACAAAACAATATATTAACAATTTTAGTTCGCTTACAATTTTAATGTAGCGCAAATGATAGTTTGAAGAAAGAATAAAGTGTTAGTTATTTTAAATCAAGCGTATATAAACAAACTTATAAAGACTCATACTTTACGAAAATAGCTTAGTTAGTTGATAACATTGTTGTTGGTATGTATCACATAGTTCCAAAAAAATAGTCTACTTTGCAACTCAATCCAGAATAATTTTACTTCTAACCAACTATTTGCAGATGAAGTTGTATTTCATCAAAAGTTTGTGGTGTTTGTGTTGCCGACACATTTAAATGATGTTTTGAAAACAGTTATGTATGTTACAGCTTAAGTCATGTATTATTTTGTTTCAAAATGTTTTAGGAAAATATCAGTCGATATCTGTTAGTAATGTAAGTATGAATGCAATGTCAATTTCGTTATAAGAATAACAGTGATTTCAGTACATTAAGAAAGTTTTTATGTTGTCTATTAAAAACTTAGGTTTTGAAAGGCTATTATTATTAAACCGTTTTCTCATTAGATTAGTCATTTTCTGTATAGTTTCAAAATTTTAATTTCTCGTCAGTTTCTATATAGACAATTTCGAACTTTTTACTTGCTGTTGCAGTTGTCCAAGGCTTTTAAAAGCATTAATATATATTTGTGTAAACCGAAAAAAAATGTCTTGAAAGCTTCGATATCAATTGTGAAAAAAAAATAAACTTTACATTCTATGACATGCACAATTTAGAAGTTTAAATGATGATTTTTAGTTATCGATCATTAAAAAACAAATATGGAACTTTTTCACAGCTAATAAACTGAAGATTACAAGTAAATTAGTACAGGTATAAGTTGCTTAGTCCTTAAAACCTATAAACTTTTTTGTACACTGAGACTACACCAAGACTACGTTAGTAAACGTTTTTTATAATATCAATAAAGCAATAGGCAAGTACATTGTTTTTAACAAATTTGGTAGCAAAATGTTTCAAGTTATTATCAGTAATTTAAAATTATAGAAGCTCAGGTTTTTTATTTCTAACATTTATCAGGTTTTACACATACAAGAGATTTAAACTATTTAGCAACCATAACTATTCAAGAAACAATCAAAAGTATAAACGGGTTTTAAGCTCCTAATTTTTGCAAAAGTGTTACTTTTCTACACTTTAATTATAATTACTACTTTATAAACTTATAAAACAAACTTTGACAAAACAAAAATTAAAATGTTTTATTTTAAATGCGCTAGCGATAACCAAACAAAAGCAAATTGACTTTTATTTAAAAACAAATGAAAGACTTATACTTTGAAAAGCCAATTGTATAACTCAGCTTACACCCTAGTTAAGAAAATTTTAACATGGGTGTTACTACATCTTAAATGAGTGTTTGTGTGCATGTACATAGAAATATTTTTGAAAACTAATTAGATACTTGCTAGTTGAGTGGTAATCAATAGATATCCGTAAAAATATTTATAAGCCTAACTTTCTTCTACTTTACATTAGTCTTAATAAGTTTGCATGTGTAAATAATTCTACAAGCCATAAGATTCAGACGATAGTCTTACTTATTTTCAAAAATATAATTTTTTTAATGGAATAGAGTCGAGTAAAGGTAGTTTGTTAAAAATGAATTCGACGCAGAGACGGTCAAATTTATTTATAACTTGTTTTGCTGTACATAGACAGAAGAAAGACCTAAAAATTGCGTTACTTGCTAGACAGTGTAAAGCCAATTATGTAGCCTGATATAAAAACTTGTATTTATAAAAAAACAGATCAGTTTTAATATTTAACAAGAAGCGTACTTAGGGATTCAGCAAACTGCGTACATTTTAGTCAAAACGCTTTTCTAGGAAGTACGGCACGTGAGCAAATAATTGAAGACTAGCAAACGATTTATACAAACCCAAGTACTGAATTTTAGTAAAATGATGTTTACTTGATTTAATTCTACAAAACAACTAGGTATACCACCTTTTTCAGTGTAACAAGCCCGGACAACGAAACAGTTTTTAAAATCAACTACACTTATCAAAAAGCATTTTAATTATACTTATATAAATAAGCTCTCACTTGCTGAAAATTTAGGTAGATAAGGATCTAAATATGAATTAAACAGCAAAAAAGCTCAAGTTAAACAGCCTTCTTTTTTGAGCTTTATATGAGAAACATAACAAACTTATATAAGCCGAAGAAACATTTAATTTTTTGTAAGAAACGAAAACCTTATTGTTGAAAAATGTGAAAGAACAAGGTGGACACTATTTATGACATAAGGAAACTTTCAACATACTTTAAACTTCTTGATTTAATTAAATTGCTTTTACTTTTACATTACTTTTAGTAACTTTAGTTTTTTTTATAAATAAACCTTCAAAACGAAGAATTAAACTTCATCATTTAAACAAAGAAATGTCTATTTGCAGTAAGATGTAATTTTATTCACAAAACCATTAAAAAAAACAATAATAAAAATTGAAGAAGCATCCATCACCCTTCGTCTGCTGATTTTCATTGTCATCAGTTCCTGTTTAATACGTTGGTTATAATACTTTTTATGTTATGAAATTTAAAAAAAAAAAAACTAATAACTAATAAATACCTATATTTAACAAATAACTGTATTTCAGTCTCTTAATTTTTTCAAATACATTTTTAAATTACAATTGGTCGAAGTTATAATAAATACAAACAAAATTTGTCAAAATATAGTTTTAACTACAGTACAATTTTAAATACTACTTATTGAAAAATTTAGAAAAATTATTGTAAAATAAAGTTTCATCAAATAGGACTATCAATTTCAAAACACTACTAAAAAATAAACATAGAATAATGGAAGATATTAGTGGTTATATTGGCTTCAATTAAAAGCAAATAATTTTCAAAGAAAATAAATCAAGACCGAAAAGTGTCTACACTTACAATTAAACTATATTTTTAACAAGCTTTAAACTATCTTAGATTTTGGCTACTAGAAAATGAACAAAAAAAAAATAGAGAATTTTTAAACAAATTATTTTACTTTACAAAAAGTTTGCATAAACTACAACAATGAGCAAAACGTTTTAACTTAAAATTAAGTTTTATCTATACAAAAGTTTTAAGTTTAACCTTTTACCATTATAAAAGCTACAAAAAACTATAATCATAAGCAAAATTATATCAAAAGTAAAACTATTAAATTAATTAAAGTTCTTAAACTTTTTTTACAGAAAAAAATAAACTATTACTCAGGGTTGATGAAAACAAAGATCATAAGCAAAATTATTTCAAAATTAAAACTATTAAATAACTAAAGTTTCTTAAACTTTTTTTACAGGAAAAAACAAACTATTACTCAGGGTTGACAATCGTTTATTGAAGAGTTTTACAAGTGTTTGAAAGACAAGTTTTTGATTCAATCTTTAGTATAAAATTAAATTTAAGCTCTTAAATGGGATAAAAGTATAAAAGATACTATTGTGTGTGTTTTATACTTAAAAAAAATTACAAAATAAGAAAAAGTATTTGTGTATGATATATTTTTCGTATTTAGTCCAGTTTTATCATTTTAAACGTAAACTTGTTTAAAGTTCTAGGTTTTTCTAAAAGTTTCTCAAATTCTAGTTATATTTTTGTCTGGATAGTCAAATTCCAGGTATTAAGAGGTTTTTTGGCAACCCTGATTAATGTATTGGAAACTAATTCTAATAAAAACAATATAAAAAACAAGATTCATTTAATTTGCAAAATAATACATTAACAATTTATTGGTAAACAAAACTTCTACAACATATAAAAATTCTATTTTAAAATCTATGTTTAATTTTTCTTAACTTAATGCATCTTTTATGAAATAAAACTTTAATCTGTTAAATATAACTAATTTAATGAGTGTTTTTAAAAGTACAGAATTTGAAGGTTTTACTGCAACTTTATTTAAAAAATATAATTTTAAATTAAACAAAAAACGTCTTGAAAACAAAAACTAAATCATAAAAAATTGAAGTGTTTTAATAAAAATTTAATTTTTATTTTTATAAATTACATAAAAAACTAACTTTGGTAGCGTTGGCCTTTTGTTTGGAAAGTGACGGGTTAATTTTCGTATTCCAGGAACTGGTTTCGTGTATCAATAGAGGACATCAGCATTTGTCATTTGGATTTCTGACCTATGATGTCAAATTAACTATTTTCATTTCGAAGTACTTGATAAAAAAATTACGTTTAATTTTTAAATAAAACCTTAAATTATTAATTACTTATGCTATTTAACTTTAGAAAACTATACAATTTTTTTTCACTAATAACTAACAATAAACTAGATCTATTTAGCACAACAAATTAGTACAGCTTTTTTTTTAATTAATCATCTGCCTACAACAGTTTAGCTTTGGGCTACGGAGCATACTAATTTTAATGTCCCGTTAAGAAAACCTAGTTTATTAGATAAGTTACTAAAGTCTGATAAACCAGTACAATATCACCATGTACCAACAATTTTCAATACAGTTTAGCCTACCCAGCTTATCCAAATATATTATTTATAGAAATTAAGTGTTTTATTGAATCAAACACAAAAAAATCATTTTATTGTAAGTCTTTCGTTGAAACTAAAAAATGTAATTTAAAAAAATAAAATTGTGTTTTGACACATTTTAGAAAATTTAGATTATAAATGCCTTTATGTATAAGTGGATATTTTTCATTAGATTGTTATTTTGTTAAAAATACATACTTAACTTATGCAAATTTGTTTTCAAACTTTATTTTATGTTTTCAATCATAATGCTCAACATCAAGTTGTTTTTAGATTTAGAGAACTTTAATAATTAAATAAAAAACCTTTAGTATCTTACAGTTTTATATTAACAAAAAATTTCATCTTTTTATTGTTAACCTTCTGATTTTTAATATATTTTGAATGATTCTTTTAAACATAGTTTAAGAAACATTTCTTAAAAATTAAAGGTCTCTAGCACAGAGTTTTCAAAAATAGAACAAAAATTGTTGATGGGCTTTGAAGGCCTAAGGGAGGTTAATCACTTTTTTGTTTAGTTACAATTAATTTCATGTTGCCTTTTACAGATTTAAATAATTCAAAATAATTTTAAGATATAGCCGGTCAACTCCGAGACTACAATAGGTTCCTTATGAAAGCAGAGTTGCCACTCCTTTTTTTATAATTATCAAGGACTTCCAAATTTCTTATAGATTGTTAAAAGTACACATTTCTTAGTCTGTTTCTGGTTTTAATTAAGCTTCAGGTGAGAAAACTTTGTTAAATAGTATTAATAAACATTAAAAAGATACTGTAAACCTACTTTTTAGCTTTTTTTTCAGTAAAAAATTTTTGATGATGACATAAAAAATTATCTGTGGAATAAATTTCTTGTGCCAAATCGACATATTACTGAACATGTTAAAATTGATAAAATTCCCAGGGTTTTTTTCAAATTTTTACAAATTCCAGGTTATACTGATTTTTTTATTTTGCCTAAATTGTCAAATACCTGGTTTTTTTAGGTTTTCAGGTAATTTGGCAAACCTGTGAGAGGCGCAAACTAGAGAAAAAAAAACACTACTTTACTATATTTCACTCAAAATTTATCTCCTCTTAAGTTTTCTGAGGTAATAACCTTAAATTTTTAAGAAATGTTTCTTACATTGTTTAGAATATTAAGAAATAAAAAGACAAATAAAAAATTATTTTCAGTCCCTTACAAACATTTATCTGTCAAAAGTATTCATAAACAATTTTAGCTCACAAAATAGACTAGGCTTGTTTTACCTTACACAAAATGTATTTGGATTTAATTTAGCTTAGAGCTAATAGACATAACTAAAATTATTTCATTATTTAATGAAAAAATTATTTAAAACCAAAAATATATTATATCTGTTAATTGAATAAACTATTAGCAACCAAAATAGTAATTATAAATTATTAAAATTAAATCTTCTTATTTTTCATAAATAATTACACACATATTAAACTGTTCAAATGCTTTAGAAGGAAAATTCAAGATTTTTTTTAGTTTATAAAAAACAAAACTTTAATAAAAAAAAGTGTTAACATTATTTTCATTACCAAATACAGCTAAAATTGATTAATATACAAATAATTTAAAACTTAATGAAAACTTATGGAATAACAAACCTTGAAACAAGTGGTGGAAATGAACTTTTCCTACTGCAGCACTGGTGGGGGATGTTCTGATGAAAGTTATAACATTATAAAAACATGATCAAGATGATTTGTAATTAAAAACAACTTTGTAGATTAGTTTGACGCATATCAAAAATTGTATCAAACAGGTTGCAATTAAGTAGTACAAATAAAACTAACCATGTCATGATGGTATGGTGTTGTGGTTTTAAATCAAGTGTCCATTATGATTGCTGATTCATAAATTATTAAACTATGTACTGTACAATAATGTGTAAAATTAAAAAATAAAATTATATGTGATCATATTATTATATTTCATTAATATATCTTTGTCTTAAAGCTAAGATATAACTTTACACATTCTAAGCGTTCATAACAAAAAATGTATTTTGGTTGAATATTTTATTAGAAATTATAATTGTTCCAGTATAGTTGAACACTATTCTAGATTTTATGGACAAGTTAATCCCAACAGGCTTTTTACAAATTTCATCAGAGTTTTATGATTTCTTCCAGTTTTATCTAATAGCAAACTTCCTTGCCTTCTTTAACTTGAATACTATTAATGCTACTTATAATATACTTGGCAACAAAATAAATTATATTGTGTTAAAACTTTTATCAAATGCCACAACTATTTCTAACCACACTTCATCTAAATTAACCAAGATTCCATGTTTGTGATCATATTTAAAGGTTAACTTTGGTTTTAATTTCTTAAATCAAGTTTAAAAAACTGGTTCATGAGCTGCAAAGGAGCCAGCTGATGAGAGGCAATAAGGGGGTTCTTGGGCCAAACATTGAAATTGGACATTTGTTCAAATTCAATATTTTCCTGTATTCAAGGTAAAATATACAATACTAAGTTGCTCATAGTTAAATAGACAGAGTAAGACATAAAAATGTAATTGTAGACATAAATAACAGTGTGAGCTTTTGTTTTTGCTTTTCCAGAAGCATTAGTTCAGATTCAACATACACCATACTGTAGGTTACCATAAAAAAAAGTAATGTACAGGACTATCTGATCAGGGCTGTGAAGTTTTATTAGTCAAAAAATCTTACTTATGTAAGTATTTTAGAGGTATTTATTGCAAATAAAAAAATATTTATTATTAAAATTAAAATTTTGAAAAACTTTTAATTATATTAGTATAAAAATGAGTGAAAAACTTCAGTCTAATTCCATAACAATTTTAAAACTATTTTCGTTAATTTTTACTGTTATTTGAATAACTTGTTTTCATTATTTCATTCTAAATTGAAACGTTCGTTTGTTTAATTCCTATCCACTTTTTATTACAAAAAAGAACTTATTAATGACAAAAACTACTTATTTATGACTAAAACAAACTTAATGTTTTAACTCAAGCTTTAAATTTAAATTTTTATTTTTGCTTTTTAAATAGACAAAAATATATATTCTTACAACCAAAAGTATATCTAAACTTAACACTTACAGCTGCTAAATTTTATAATTAAAAAATCTTAAAATATTTGAACTTTTAAATTACAATTTCTAATAGGATAAAGAAAATAATTCTTAAAATACAACATATTACTTCTATACTCTTTTCAAGAGCGTAAAACTAGAAAAATTATTCTTGAAATAAATAAAAAAGACCAACATATGTAATACATAAAATGGTTTTCAATGCTCATAACATGAGATAAATTACAATACTATTAAGGTGTTATAAATAAAAGTTTTTTTAACATGTTAAGCTTAACAAAAAGATATAAAATATTATGTTGTCATTTTTAGTTTTAATCAAAAAGTTTAAGTATTTATTAAAAAAATTAAGTATTTGAACTAAAACTGCAAAAATAAATGTTATAAAATAAAACCAATTACAGTTTTTTTATTGCCTTTGAAACATTTAACTTTTATTCATTTAAAGTGTGTTTAAAAATAAAGAGTTACAAAAATTTGATTTCATAATAAAATAGAAATAAATTGAAGAATTGTTTTGTTATATGATGTAAGTAAGCATGCTAATAGATCTGCTTTTAGACTTTTTAAAGGTAAACTGTAATTTTACGACCATATTAGATCTGTATCGCTGTTTTTATAAAAAAAAATGATTTTCATGTTTACCTATATTATCTAGAAAAATATTACATGAGGAAATTAGCTACTCAAGAAGTGATTTATTTTTATCAAGACTTTCTATAATTTTTTGAAGAAAACTTGAGATTTTATCTTTAAAATTTATATTCTTTTAAATTTAAAAAATCTTAGTAGAGATAGTTTTGGTACTAAAAACAGTTAGTTCAATATTGTATTAAAATTTATTATTTTTTTTTAAACTTAGAAAAGTTTAGTGATATTAATGCTACTAAATGGAAATTTATCCTTATCAAAAACATTAGAAATAGAAAAAAAGTTTTTTTGATTATAAATTATTTATTTAGCTAAATGGCATTTCTTTTTCGAAAATATAATTAAGAAACAAGATTTTAGATTTTCACTTGTTGTTTTACTTAGATGATATTAAATTAAACTTTATTCTAACAATATCTTCTTCCTTACTTACTAGAAATATTTCAGACTTTTTGTTTTCTGAGTGAACAAAACCATTTGTGGTCCAGATAATTTTCATTTTTTTTGTTTTTGAACTGGTTTGCTACAGTAAAGTTTTTCAGATTTCTGTGTATAATGTTTGTATCAACGCAACAAACCCTTTTTCGTTATCCATTTGTAGATTTAAATTCTACGCACCAAAACATTTTTTTTAATTTTATTGAGTTTAATTTCATTAAATCCCACAAACATTACTTCGAATTTGATGTTATAAATTCAATTGACTTATCCACTAAGCTTTTCAGATTTTTTGTAGTGTCATCTTAGATTTTATTATGACTTAGTAATCTTCCCTTGATAATCAAAATAACTGAAAAATCTTTTTCATTCCATCCCTCATATCAGTTTTTTGTTTGTCTTCGCAAATTTCTATTTTAATTGCTCCTGTCGTATTCGTAAATGTAAGTTTATATCTTTTTTATGCGTAACAGATTATCTGTTTTTAGCAGTGAAACTTTGTTATACTAATAAACTCAAGTAAGCACCAGTATTGTTATCACTGTTATATCTTTGAGCACTTTAAAACTTGGTTAGTAAGAGACTCAGCCGTATAAACTCGTAGAATTTTTTGCTTTTGAGCTTGTTGCAGGACAAATACTTACAAATTAAAAACTTTACGATTTAATCAAATACTTTGTTTCTGTTTGATGAGCTTTCACAAAACTTGTTTCAATATTTTTACAGAGATACTTTTTAACATAATAATGTTTCTTTATCATATAAGAGGTTTACTTTCAAAAAGTTATATTTCAAATTGTAATATTTTACTCTTATGTGTGCAGGAAACTGATTATAAATGAACGTGTTTAGTTATTCTATTTTCCAGGTGATCATAGTTTCTTTTAAACTGTTTTTTAGGAGTACCTTAGTTTTAGATTTTATTATTTTTTTTTAGAAATTAAATTTATATAAATACATACATTTTATATTTTCATCGTTATAATTTTTGTCAGATAAATACTAAAACATTTATAGATTACTATAGAAATAAAAAACATTTAAATTTCAATCAAAATTACTTAATTTTCATAATTTGACCTTTCAGCTATATTTTGAAAAAAGTTTAAGTTGATTTTCGTTAAAGATGCTCTGAAAGCTACTTAGAAATATACTACTGCACATAAAATTTAAAAATTTATTTACAATATATACATTAGGACGGTCTATAAAAGTCAGAAGAAAAAACTACAACACATAACTTGAATATAATATTTAAAAAAATTATATAGTTTAGTTTCAAATGTTTTTTCAGTACCAAGATGATAATTTACATTTACTTTTCAACATAAGGCTTTAATGATTTGTTTATTATTAAATAAATTAATAAAACACAATTTGCTTCTTGTTGATTTATAAAATGAAAATTTTAATAGAAACACTATAATGCTAACAATGAGTAACAAAACAAGAAAAAACAATCCCAAAGCCATGATACCAAATTGTGATGATTTCATAAGAAGCAAGGCTAATTTTTATCTAAAAATTTGCAAAGTCAACTCCACGAAATGCCTCAAAAAACAATTTAAGGAAAACATTAATGAACCTGCTGAAAACGGTAACTAATTTATATTATACATTTGTAGTTATTCATTTCGTTTACAAAGTGAGATACATATTATAAAAAGTAAAAAAAAAGTTTTGCTTGAAACCTTTACAAGCATGTTATCTTAGTTAAAATAGTAAAATTGTTTACATATGTACAAAGTAAAATTAAAGTTTAAACTAAAATAGATTCTTACTAGTAGTAGCTTAAGTTTATGAAAAAAAAAGTGTAGCTCTGGCCTTTAAAAATGAATTCTCGACTGGTTTATAAAAATTAGTAAAAATTATAATCTTTTTTTCAGATAAATTTACAAAGAAAGGACGTCATATCATTTCAAATCTCAAAATGAGCAATGTTCTTATAGAAGAAAGTTTGGAAATTTCTGTTTGCGAACAATTTGATAGAGAAAAAACTTTTAAAACTGTACTTTTATACTTTGAACTTGCACATTTGTTCAATTCAACTAATCTTGCCCGAGAAGCACTAAAATTTGTTGAACGTTGTTATACAAGCGTGATAGAAACTAAAAATTTCTTTCACCTGAGCTGTGAAGTCGTCAAAAAAGTTCTCTCTTCATCAGAACTGCACATCACTTCGGAACTTGAAGTTTTCAACGCGGCAGAGCATTGGATCGGATTCAACGCGGATGAAAAAACAAAATTTGCGAAAATCCTCCTTCAGACGGTGCGTCTACCATTGCTGTCGAATGCAGCCCTGCAGCGTTTGTTGCTCGAAAACTCTCTGATTTGCAACAACTATGAGTGCAGATCGGCAGTTGAAAGCGTTTTGCTGCACCGAAAAAGCGTTTGCGACTACCGACACAGTCGTAATGTGGAACACAGGTATTGCAGCCAGAGCTCGTTTGATGTCTTCTTGTCGTCACGAAGAACAGAGTTAAAGAAATTTGCTTGCGGAAACTTTAGGAACGTAAAAGTTGGCTATCCAGTAGCTGAAAATGAAAGATTTTATAGAGCAGTTGTGGTGGGCGGAAATATCTACGCAATAGTTCGCAAGCAGATGACCAGTGAAAAGAAAGAACTCGTGATAAAAATGCACGTCGATGGCGCGTGGGAAACCGTGGCCACGACGAAGTACCGCAGCCGGTTTTGCGTTTGCAACTTCATGAAAAACATAATTATCATTGGCGGCAGATACAAACGTCGTCTCATGTGCCTCTCCGCGATCCGCTACGACGCGGAGTCGGGCAAAACGAGTTCGGTCGCTGGAACGGAGAGGTTCGATGCGGCGTGCGCCGCTTTCGACGGCCGAATTGTCGCTTGCGGAGGATTTGTTTGGTAAGAGGTTCAACGCGATGTTTTTCAACGGGAAAGTGTTTACACGGGTACCAGCAGCGCTGAAGCGTTCGACCACGCGGCCGGGACGTGGTCGCGAATGCCCGACATGGTCAAACGTCACTACGATCACAGTTTGGTGGCGATCAAAAGCAAGCTGTTCGTGGTTACCAACAACGATTGGAAGCGGGAGTGCGAAGTGTTTGACAAGAGCAGCAACAGATTTGCTGTCATTGCTTCTCCTTTGTCGTTCCGCGACGTTTGGGGTAAGTCTGTTCCAGGAGCTATTTCGATCGGAAAGAAACTTGTTGTTTTTGGAAAAAGAGAGAAAACGATAGTGTTTTATGATACGGAAAAACATAAATGGTATGAAGAAACATGCGGCTGTTTTAACACTTTACAATATAAGTCTTGCGTTAAACTTCCTCAATTATAAATACTAACTTATTGTTTAATGGTATCAGAGCAGTCATACAAAATAAATAAATATTTTATTCTTAAAATTGTGCACGTCTAAATAAGTGGTGTAACTATCATTAACAAACATTACTAATATTTTATACCTAAAAAAAAGTACAACTTTTAATTAATTATATTTAGATATTTTTACAAAGTTTATTTATTCTATAACTTTGTTTAAACCAAAGTTTATTCTATTTAGTATTTGCGTTAACGTTGAAGTTTAATTTTGCTTATAACTATGTAATCTGACTGTGGGCTATCGATGTTGGTGACCCAATATTTTAAGCCTCAGTTGGGTCAGGTTGACTTCCTGTGGGCAGATAGTCAACCTGACCTTTTTGTTCATACTTCTCAGTTATATTAGTTAAATAAACTGCCTGTCACGTTCTGATGTTTAGTTGCATCAGAATTAGTTTGAAACACGTCAGATGATTCTCATTGGCTAGTGCAATGAAGCGTATCTGACGCAAAATATTCTCAACTTTGAAACATGACGTCATTCATAACATGACGAATCTGCTTCAGCAGTTGAACAAATTTACTAAGTTTAAGGGTAGAAAAAAACTATTGTAGCTGTTTTTGAAACGTTTTTTATTTAATTTTTATTTTTTATCAAGTAAATAAATATAAGAGCAAGTTTACTTTGAGTTTATTTGAAAAACAAACACGGTTAAGCGATGATTTATTATTATAAAATATACAAACTTAATAAGAGATACAAAAAAAGAAATCTTAGGGTATTAAAGGCGGATGATAAAGTTGTAAAGTTTTATTTTTCTTGTAGACTAAAAATATTTTAGTTCATCTTTTGATGAAAAAAATCAAAATATTAGTGTTAAAAAAAATGGTTTGTAATCTGTGTTTAACTTTAATTTAGTATTTTAGTATACTGCAGTTCATAACTATCGGCGTTTACGTTTAATGTTTTACAAATTATTCGTCGAGTAATGAAGCTGAAAAATATGCACCGAACTTTAAACTCTAATTATTCAGTTTCAGTAAAACTATGTAAATTTTATGTAAAAAATCTTCTACTGCAGGCTAGGGGCATTACTGGTTTTCTGTACAATCCTTAATAAAAGAAAAAAAATAAAAAATGATTCTTTAAATTTTAAACGCTGTTTACTAAAAGTCTTAACATATGTTAATCGATTTGGTTGTGCTTTGTTTTTAAAATAATAAAGAAACGTGTGGTTAAAAATGATTGAAACGAATCTCAACAGTTTAACTATTGACTAAGTCGTCTTAAAAGGAACAATACTAAATGAAGTTTAAGGATATTTTTTTACTTAAATAGCTAATTAGAGCTTAAAAACTTTACTTGTTTTTTGTTCTGTTTTAGAATTAAATGTATTGTTTAAATATTTAAATAAATCCTGTAAGTCTTAAGCTGCCAAGGATCGTATTTCTTAAAAAACTTTTACTATAACTTATTACATAAATAATTATTACGGATGATACTGTAAAAAACAAAACACTTAGATACTTCATTGACTGTGTTTTGCATATTGATCAGCACAAAATATGCATGTTTTCAAATTATTTTGTATGAAAGGAAAAGGAGGTCAAAACTTAACAAATTTATATCTAGTTGCTGCAGATTTCTTACTTGTTCGAACTATTACACAATTAAACATATTTTCAAACATATGTGTGTGGTAAGGTTTAATGAAGGTATTTTAAAAGATGATTTTTTTTTGTATTTCAAGTTTAAACCTTAATTTTAAATTCAGAAATTGTAAACTAATTTCGCACTAGACTACAGTTTTTCAATTATGAAAAGTTGTTAAAGTTGTTTTTTTCTTAGTGAATAATCATAGTTAAAAGTAGGATCCATTCTTTTATTTTATACTACAACAGTTAATTACAAACTTTTATCTATAATAAAGTAATTAAAGAATTAAGATTAATAGATTTAAAAATATTATTATAGACTAGTAATTCTAGTTTTTAATGTATTATTATTAATCTAGTTTAGGAAACAGAAATGAAATAAGATTCTAAACTCTTCTGTTATCTTTATTATCATTTAGGTCCTACGCAAAAAAAAATCGCTAAAAAGTTAAACGTTGCCACACCTACAAGTTTTACAACACATATTTAATTAAAAATAATTCAATCTTACATTGTACTGCACAGCTATAAATTCAAAGTAAAATGGGTTTATTGACGAAAATAAAATGAACTGTAAAGATTCAGTAAAACATACTGCAAACACCTAAACTTATTCAAAAAAAAGTTAACAGTTTTTTAACATTTAAATTGTAAATTTAGATATAAATGTCATTTTTATTAACATGTCTAAAAAAATTTTTGAAACATTTTGAGTTTAAAGCTATTTAGGTACAGATTGAGATTTTATTTAAAAACGTATGCAAAAATATTAGGAACTACTTATCCTTAAAAGTAAAACATCTTAATTTTTTTTCTTTGTTTAATGAAAATTGCAATATGAATTGATGAAATAAATAAAATGTGAATTTAAACAAAATAAACCAATTAAATAACTTACTATAAAATCTGAAAAGGACACCAAGTTGGCTTGGTTTGGTGGTTATTATAATAAAAAAAATTAATTTAATTTTAAACATATTAAACACACACTATACTACTTATACATTATCACATGTGCAAACTAAACATATAATGATTTTGTCTATTGATACAAACAACTAAAAAAGTGCTGCATGAAAATCAACTTAAAATTTTTTATAGATTTTTTAAGTTTATACAAACTAAAAATTATATTTGTTTAGTATGAAAATGTTTGAATAAGCTTTGGTAAAACCATAGTCCACTAAACATTTTTGTCATTACAACACCTATAGTTGTATTTTTTCAAAATATTTCTTGTGTAAAATATTTTGTTTACATTAAAACTTTGACTCAATAAAGCAGGTTTTTTCTCGACTATTAATTAGTAACTACTAAAATAATACAGTACATAAATCCTTATTATTTACAAGCAAAACTAAACTATGGATTTAACATATTGTCGTTGTTGTTGTTTATTTTAGTTACACTCAAACGGTTAAAATTATTTTAAGTAAAAATAAATACTATAAAAGTCGCAATGCACAGAATAATTAACATTAAATTTATAAAAAGTTCTGAATTTTCGATACTAAAACTAAATTAAGTCAAAGTATAAAATTTACAATAACAAATTCAAAAAGAGATACCTTAGTTTTTTAATATGTAAACTTGTATATACACAACATTATATTCATGTATTATTTAATTTTCTTTGTCATCTTGAATCAGACTATAGTAACTTTAGTTTTTGTACTATAGCAAATTTTAAAAACTTTGGATAGAGATATGTGGTAAAATTATAACTAAGTTTGTCTTATTTATTTTCATATTAGCTCTAATTGTAGTTACTAAAACACATATTACAACGCTAGATGTTTTTGAAAAATTGTTGATTCTTATTGGTAACAAATAAATAAAACACATTTTAAAATATCAAAAGTTCCATAAATAAAATATCCTTTAATTATGCTAGGAAAAGGTAAACTAAGTGATTGCATAGCTATAACTTAGTTGTGTTATTTAGAACTTAACCAAGCATTAAAACCAATCGAAAATAGGGTAACCAAGTTTTTTGCTGTAATTGTGGAAATTTTTTTTTACTTAGTTTTCTAACTTAAGGTAACAATCTAACTTAAATTTCAAGCTTTAAATATTTTGATAATGTTGAAAAAAGACTTTTTTTCAAAAACGCTTATAGTTCATCGTAAAATAGGGCAAAGTGAAGTTTTACTACAATAGAGTTTTTAAAAATTAGATCATTTTAATGGTTTTAAACAGGTTGTTGAAATTTAAATGGTATTATGTATAAAAGTGTTAGATTAGTATGAATTACTGATGAAATCAAAAAAATGTTACTTTTAATTTTGGTGAGTCAAACTCTTAAGTCGTATAACCGTTGAAATTTTGTGAAGTTTTTATTTATGTTTTGTTTTAATCTTTGCAATATGCTATAAAAACAGCTTTTCGAATCCAGTTAAAATAATTATTTCTTCTAGCAAAATATATATTTAAGTTATATTGAACAACTTTGTGAACATTATGGTAAGGAGTACGTTTATTTAGTTAAAAAATATATACAAAATATAAAAGACATTGTTTATATTTTAAGTATGTATTAGATCTGCATCTATTTGCTGTAGAAAGTAAAGTTCAGATTTCTTGCATTAATTTTGGTGTTTGTCACAATTTACATTTTATATTAGGCTACTGTTTGCGGAATAGTACTGTTTTACTTATTAGCAATCAAAATGTTTAATACTTTTGACACAAGTGTCTTATTTTATATGTAAAAATCTTTGTATAACCGTAGTACTATAAATGTAATGTAAGTAACTGAAAATTTCCAACGAATATAGAAAATTTCTAGGAAGTTAAGTAATAATACCTTATACTTCTAAGCTAATATAGTTGTGAAATAAAATCAGACTATTCAAATCTAGTCAGATTTGGTATACACTATATTTATATTGTAATTTTTTAACAAAAATATACTGTAACCGTCTTCACAATATAATAATTTTGGATGGTTGGGTTTTAGTAGGTTAAGCTGCTCTTAAAAAAGATTACTATTAACGGTTATTTTAAAAATTAAAAAAGTTCAGATAGAATGCAGGCTTAATTTAATATTATAGTTTATACTACAAAAATAATGTTATCAGATTAGTTATTAGTGCACGGATTTTATATAGAAGATTAGTTAGTACAGTGAGAAGTAAGTAAGAATAAAATAAATTACAATAAAAGTGTTCAAAAAGACTGTTAAAAAGAGCCAAGTATGCACATTTACTAAATAATAGTGATCTACCGAATTGAAGATTCGGACTCGAATTTAGTTAAGTCCTAATTTCAAAATGAGCGTCGGATTCGGATTTGGCTGCATCCTAAATTTCAAAAATATTCTCGGATTTGAACTCGGCCAAATCCTAATTTCAAAATAAGATTCGAATTCGGCTGAATTCCATATTTTGGATTCGGAAGACAGATTTATACTTTTTGCATTTTACTTAATTGCTTGTCAAAAATGAAATGTAAAACTAGTTAATGATTTCAAGCTTTAGTGGACGAAAAATGGTTATTCACACTTACAAAAACCTTATTAATTTTGATTTAGAGTTTTGCACACAGTATAAAAACTATGATGCCTCTAAAATGAAATTAAGTACATATCTAAGGCGTATAATCTCAGATTTTTGTTTAACCGCTTTTATTTATTCATCATATGTTTAGTTTATTATGTTTGTTTGTAATGAACTGCTGAATTATTTATACAAAGATAAAAAAATCAACTTAAATATGTATTTTTAAAGCAAGTGTATTTATATTTCTAGCTATATAATTTTTCTTAATATTTTATTATTTATTTAATTGATAATTGTATTTTATGATTTATATGTTATAACTTTAAATAATTTTTTTTAAACAACGTTCGAAAGAAAAAAAAAATTTAAAGTAAAATCTTAGTTAATTTGTGATAAACTGTTTCAACTACTTGCATTATTCATAGTTGAACTCATAATATGAATAAGATATTTAGAGCATACTGCAGTTATGAGAAATAAGGCTTAAGTCTGAGGAAAAGTATTGACAAAAAGGTCAGGCTTATAACCTACTCACAAACAGTAAACCAATCCAAGATGAGACTTTATACAGCTTTATATAGCTTTTTCCATAGTTTATAAATTTTTAATAAATTTTTGTTTTGTTCGATGTTTTATTTTTAAAGTGAAAGATTGTTATGAAAACAAAATCTTAGAACCTCGCAGTTATATCATTCTCCTTACTGGGTTTCTAAAATCCTGGAATTTGAAGTTTAGACTAAAACATCTGTAAAAAATCTAGAACTTGAGAAATTAATAAAACACTGGAAAAAACTGGAATTTTGAACGAAATTCACTAAAAAACCTAGAACTTTAAAAAAATTTTACATGTTGAGAGTAAAATTTTGATTTGACACAAAAAATCTAGCACAAAATTAAATAAAATTTTGCCATCATCACTTATTATTTTATTAACAAACTTTTATCAGTAGCTCCATTTTTTATATAGAGCGACTTTGTATACAATTTAACACAGTTTTTAACCTTAAACTAATTTTTAAACCAAAAGTTTTTTCAAAAATGTGTGCTTTTGAATACTTGAAAGAATTTTTGAAAACTTGGAGTAAATTTGCTAAAATCATTTGGAAACCTTGACTTTAGCAATAAGTTGAGACTAGAGACCTTTATTTGTTTTATATGTTTAAATACAACAGCTTTGAATAAATGATTTCGACAACTTTATAATGTTTTAGTGCGGAGGTATAGCTTACAAAAACCAAAAATTTTAAAATAATTTGTTTGTTAGCTTTTATTAATTATAGAAATTAAGGATTGCCTAACATTCAAGGTACTCAAAACAACGAATGGTATTTAAAATTTTAGAAAAGCTAAAATTAAATGATAAAAAGTATATCTGTTTTTAGGCTAATCAAGGTGGTTATAAAAGAGTTTGTAAATATAATTTTGATGTTTTGTTAGCATAGTAACGAAAGTGATATAAAAATAATAAAATGCATTTGAAAAAGTAAATTACGTAAGATGAAAATTAGAGTGAAAAAAAAATTTGGCTCAGTATTAAGTCGGGCTAAACCTTTAGGGTGGAGGTGGGGACGTGGTGGGTTGAGAACAGCGACACGTGTGGTGAAAAATACAGCAAACTTTTTTAATTATTTTTTTTTATTAATCAAAATCTGTGCAACCTCAGACAAATTTAGGGGCTCAGTGGCGCCACTTAGCGGATAATTTTTTTAAAAAGTTTTCAAGCTGCAATTAGATTTTGTTTTCCTTTTAGATAAAACTTTAAAAACCTTAACTATGTTTCTTTTAAACTAACGGCTTTGAACACGTTTTACTTAATTGTCGCACAAAGTTAAAGTAAAGTCTCAACTTTAATAACTTTACACCATTAAGTAAAATAAATATACGAAGAAATAAAACATTTAATCTTATAAGACTTAAAAGAAAATGTTCCAACATTTTAACTTTTCGTGTAAAATTTTCTTGTTTAACAAGTTAATTTTAATAACAAAAATAAACATACTGACAATTTCAATTAGTTTTTTACAACTGTTTAATAATAGGTCTGAAAAATGTTACTTATTAGTGTAACATTCTTATGTTTATTGTTACTTTTTTTATAGTTTTTCTTAGTTTTATCATTTAAAACTGCTAAAAAGTCATGTTACAAATTAGTTTAAGATATACTTAAGTTTTTTTCGCTATAAATTTCGAAAACACTTTTAGGGTTTGATTTGATTAAAATTTACTCTAACTTTTGTAAAATACATGTTGTTTTGTATGCTTAATTTAAGTTTAACTACCAGTTGAAATAAGTACTACCGCTAAATATGAGAAAACATGTATAGTAAACTACTGCGTTGTTCTGAAGTAACTGATATCTTAAAAGTTGTCTTTCTAAGTATGAACTTACTGAGACTTCAACGTTAAAATAACAAGTTGTTTCAAAGATTACATACCTTTTGACTTATGATATTATATAACACTATAATTGATACTTTTAAAAACACATAGATGTCCATGCAGAACTGTTTTAAACTTAAGTATTTTTTTTTTCTTAAAAAGGCAGTTAATACTTCATTAAACTGATCTACTTCAAGGCGTTTAGTTTAAAACTACTTATGTCGGTTATCGATCAAATCGCTAGAAAACAAAGATTTAAATCATTTAGCATGAGTAAATAATCAAATGGTTTGTGTAAGTTTGAGCTTTTGAAAACAGTAGAAATTAATTTAAACTAATCTAAATGTTTTAAAAGATTCGTATTTTGAAATACATAATGATATAAACAACTTAATGTTTCAGTTTAACAAAACAATGTTTTATCAATTTTAGTTAGATTGCTTACAATTTCAATAAGCGCAAACAATAGTTTGAAGAAAATATAAAGTAATAATTAATTCAAATCAAGCGTAAACCAACAAACACACTTAATACTCAAATTTTAACAAAAATAGCTTGATAAGTTGAATGATATTGTCGTTGGAAGGTGTCTGATAAACTCAAAAGAAAATTCTACTTTGCAACTCAACGCAGAATGATTTTACTTCTAAATAAATATTTGCAGATAAAATTGTATTTTATCAAAAGTTTACAGTGTTTGTGTTGCCGACACATTTAAATGATGTTGTGTAAACAGTTATGTAAATTACACCTTAAATCATGTATTATTTTGTTTCAAAATGTTTTAAAGAAATTATCAGTCTAAATACAGGTATAAGTCTAAATATGTCAGTAATGTAAGTATGAATGCAATGTCTATTTCATATAAAAGAATTACAGTGATTGCAGTACTATAGAAAAGTTTTTACGTTGCTTATTAAAAGCTTTGGTTTAGAAAGGCTATTTTTTTTTAAACCGTTTTCTCATTAGTTTAACCATTTTCGTATAGTCTCAAGTGTTAATTTCTTGTTAGTTTGTATATACACAATTTCGAACTTTTTACGTACTGTTGCAATTGACCAAGGCTTTAAAACGAATTGATATATATTTATGTATAACAAAAAAAAACTATTTTGAAAGCTTTGAATTAAATCGTGAGATAAAAATAAATTGTACATTCCATGACATGCACAAATAAAGAGGTCAAATGATGATTTTTAATTGTTTGTCGTTAAAAACGAAACATAGACCATTTTCACAGCTAATAAACAGAAGAGTACAAGTAAATTAGTACAGGTCTAAGTTGCTTAGTCCTTAAAACCTTTTTTGTACACTGAGACTACACCAAGACTACGTTTGTAAGCGTTTTTTATTATATCAATAAAGCATCAGGGAAGTTCATTGTTTTTAACAAGTTTGGTAGCGAAATGTTTCAAGTTATTATCAGTAATTTAAAACTATAGAAGCTCATGTTTTTCATTTCTGACATTTAACAGGTTTTACACATACTTAAGAGATTCAAGAAATACTCAAAAGTATAAACGGGTTTTTAAGCTCATAAATTTTGCAAAAGTGTTTCTTTTCTATACTCTAATTATAGTTACTACTTTATAAATTTATAGAAAAAAGTTTTCGAAACAATGATCAAAAGGTTTTATTTTAAATGCGCTAGCATTTATTTAAACAAAAATAAATTGACTTTAATTCAAAAACAAATGAAAGACTCATATTTTGAAAAGCCTATTTTATAACTCAGCTTACACCCTAGTTAAGAAAAATTAAATTTACTACATTTTAAATGAATGTTTGTGTGTATGTACATAGAAATATCGTTGAAAACTAATTAGATACTTGCTAGTTGAATGGTAATCAAAGACATCCGTAAAAATGTTTATAAGCCTAACTTTCTTTTACTTTGCATTAATCTTAATAAGTTTGCAAGTGTAAATAACTCTACAATTCTATTAGACATAAAAGTCTTACTTTTTTTCAAGAATTTTTTTAATTGAAATAGACCCGAGTAAAAGTCGTTTGTTCAAAATGAATTCGATGTAGAGGCGGTCAAATTAATTTATAACTTGTTTTGCTGTACATAGACAGAAGAAAGACCTAAAAATTGCGTTACTTGCTAGGTAGTGCCAATTATGTAGCCCGATATGAAAACTTGTATTTATAAAAAAACAGACCTGTTTTATCATTTAATAAGAAGCATACTTTGGGATTCAGCAAACTGCGTACATTTAAGACAAAACGCCCTTCTAGAAAGTACGGCACACGAGCAAAGACTAGCAAACGACTTATACCAAACCAAGTTCTGAATTTTAGTAAAATGATGTTAACTTGATTTAATATACTTCAAAATAACTCGGTATACCAACTTATTTAGTTTAACAAGCCCGGTCGGCGAAACAGTATTTAAAATCAACTACACTTATTTAGAGGACATTTCAACTGTACTTTTAAAGATAAGCTTTAACTTGTTGTATTTTTAAGTAGCTAAAGATCATTGTTTTTCAAATTAAACTTTACGCAGCAAAAAAAAACTTAGTTAAAAAACCTTTTTTTTTGAGCTTTACGTAAGAGACCTAACAAATTTATATAATTTAATAATAAAATTTTTTGTAAGAAACTTAGCTTTATTGCTACAAGAATGCGAAAAACAGGGTAGACACTATTTATGGAATAAGGAAAACTTGAAGAAACTATAAACTGCTTGATTTAATTAAATCACTTTTTTATAAATAAAAATATACTTTTTTTTATCAATAAACCTACAAAACGCACAACTATATTCTATAATTAAAACAAATTTCAATTTGCAGTAAGTTGTAATTTTATTTACAAAATCATTAAAAAAACAACAATAAAAATTGAAGAAGCATCCATCACCCTTCGTCTGCTGAATTTCATTGTCATCAGTTCCTGTTTAATACGTTGGTTATAATACTTTTTATGTTATGAAGTTTAAACAAGTATAAACATATATGTAATAAATAACTATGCATAACAAATAACTGTATATAACAAATAACTGTATATAAAAATTAAAGAAATTATTTTAAATCGTGTCTCAATTTTATTTAAAAATATTCTAACCACAACTGGTTGAAGTTACAAAAACAGCAAACAAAATTTGTCAAAATATAGGTTATGTTACTGAACAACTTAAAATTATTAGTTTTCAATTAATCTACAAAACTTATTGTAAAATAAAGTTTCATCAAATAGGACTATCAAACACAAATCAGTACTAATAAATTAACATAGAGTAATGGCAATTACAATTAACGTAGAGGTAATAAAGGCTTAGATTGTAAAAATCTTTAAAAATAAATCAAGACCAAAAGTGTCAACACTTAAAACTAAACTATATTTTCAACAAGCTTTAAGCTATCTAAGATTTAGGCTACTATAAAATGAACATAAAATAATAAAACAATTTTTTAACAAATGATTTAACTTTACAAAAAGTTTACATAAACTACAACAATGAGCAAAACGTTTCAGCTTAAAATTAAGTTTCAGCTTTACAAACATTTAAACTTCAATTTAAAGAACTTTACCATTAAAAAAGCTACAAAAACAATAAAAATAAGCAAAATTGTTTTCAAAAGTAAAACTCTTAAATTAATAAAGTTGCTTCAACTTTTTATTTAAAGGAAAAAAAAAACTATTACTCAAGGTTGCCAATCGTTTCTGAAAAGTTTTACAAGTTATTGAGTCTATCTTTAGTATAAAATTAAGTTAAAGCTCTTAAATGGTAAAATTATAAACAATACTATTGTATGCATTTTAAATTTAAAAAAATCCAAAACAAATAAAAAGATTTGTGTATGATAGATTTTTTTGTATTTAGTCAAAGTTTTATCATTTTAAATGTAAGCTTGTTTAACGTTCTAGGTTTTTGTAATATTTCTTAAATTTCAGTTTTATTTTTGCCTGGATAGTCAGATTCCAGGTTTTAAGAGGTTTTTTGGCAACCCTGATTAATAAATTGGGGACTAATTCTAACAAATTCGAAAGAAAAAACAAGATTAACTTAACTTGCAAGATAATACATTTACAATTTGTTAGTAAACGAAACTTCTAGGAACATCTAATAATTCTACAATCTTTTTTAATTATGATGTATCTATTATGAAATGAAAGTTATTTTAATCTGTTAATATAACTAATGGGTGTTTAAAAAATACAGAATGTAGACAAAGTACTTTTTTATCTAAATACTAAGTTAATAAAAAAAATAAACAAAAAACCTTTTACAAACAAAAACTAAATCAACAGTAACTGAATGTTTTGATTAAAGATTACTTATTATTCTTTTAAACTAACTTTAGTAACCTAGGGGAATTTTGGACCTAGGCACCTTTTGTTTTGAAAGTTCCTTGTAACCGAAACCGAAAGTCTGTTATTCCAGGAGCTGGTTTCTTTCATCGGTTGAGGACATCAGCTTTGGTGATTGGGATTTCTCACCTATGATGTCATATTAACTTTTTTCGTTTTCAACTACTTCGTAAAAAGTTTTGTTTATATTTGTTTTAAAAAATTTCAAACAAAACCTTAAATTATTAGTGAGCATTGATACTTAAATTTAGAAAACTATACAAAACTTTTTTTCTCTATTAATTAAGAATAAAATAGATCTATGTAGCACAAAAAATTAAATACAGCTTTTTATATAATTAGTCAACTGGCTGCAACAGTTCAGCTTTGGGATATGAAGCATACTACTTTTTATGACCCATTAACAAAACCTAACTTATATCAATAAGTAACTGTAGTCTAATAAAGTACTACAGTATCACCAGGTACCAACAATTTTCAATGCAGTTTAGCCTACCCACCTTATCCAAATGTATCATTTTTAATATTAAGTGTTTTATCCAGCTCAAACTTAAAAGATATATTTTATTGTAAAATCTTTTTTGTAACTAACAAATATAATTTTGAAAAATAAAATAGTGTTTTGACACATTTTAGAAGATTTATATCATAAATGCCCTTATGTATAAGTGGATTTCTTTCATTTTATTATTATTTTGTCAAAAAAAAAACATACTGAACTTTGCAAACTTGTCTTCAATTTTTTTTTTATGTTTTCAATCTTAATTTTCAACATCAAATTGTTTTTAGATGTAGAGAACTTTAACAACTAATCTAAAAAATTTTTAGTATCTTGAAGTTTTATATTTACAAAAAGTTTAAACTTTTCATTGTTTACTTTTTAATTTTGAATATATTTCTTAATGATTCTTTTAAACATTGTTCAAGAAACATTTCTTAAATTTATAAGGTCTCCAAGTTTCTAAAAGAAGAAGATAAATTGTTGGTGGGCATTTAAGGGTATAGGGGGCTGATTACTTTTTAACAGTTTAACTTTTTTTGTTTAATTACAATTTAATTACAAGTTGCTTTTACATATTTTGAAATATCATAATAATTTTTAAGTTATAGCCATATATAATCTCAAATTCCTGTCTTTTTTCAGGTTTCAAGGTAATGTGACAAACCTGTGAAAGGCTCAAATTATAAAGGCAAATAAAGATTACTTCACTTTATTTTACTTAAAAACTATCTCCTCTAAAGTTTTATAAGGTAATTACATTTAACTTTTAAGAAATGTTTCTTACACTGTTTAGAAAACTAAGAAAAAAAGACAAATAAAAAATAAATTTCAGTCCCTTACAAACATTTGTCTGTCAAAAAACTTTCATAAAAAATTTTAGCTCACAAAATAGACTTGGCTTGTTTTAAATTACACAAAATGTATAGGGATTTAATTTAGCTTTTATCAAAGGGATATAGGTAAGTTTATTTCATTATTTGCTAAAAAAATCATTTAAAACCATCAAAATATAGTTTATCTATTAATCACACAAACTTTATAGCAACAAAATAGTAATTAAAAACTTTAAAAAAAATCTTTTTTTTTGATAAATAATTGCAACTATTGTGAACTATTCAAATGCTTTAGAAAGAAAATTCAAGAACAGTTCTTCTTATTTTGCAAAAAGTAATACTCTGTCAAAACAATTGTTTACATTAATTTAAATTACCAAATACAGTTAAGGTTGATTAAATTACAAATCATTTAAAACTAAGTGAGAACTTATGGAATAACAAACCTTGAAACAAGTGGTATAAATCAGCTTTTCCTACTGTAGCACTGGTGTGGCATGGTCTGATGAAAGTTATAATATTATAAAAACATGATCAGGATTATTTGTAAATAAAAAAAAACTTTGTAGATTAGTTTGATGCATATCAAAAATTGTATCAAACAGGTTGCAATCAAGCAGTACAAATAAAACTAACCATGTCATGATGGTATGGTGTTGTGGTTTTAAATCAAGTGTCCATTATGACTGCTGATTCATAAATTATTAAACTATGTACTGTACAATAATGTGTAAAATTAGAAAATAAAATTATATGTGATCATGATATTATATTTCATTAATATATCTTTATCTTAGAGCTAAAATATAACTTTACACATTCTAAGCGTTCATAACAAAAAATGTATTTTGGTTGAATATTTTATTATAAATTATAATTGTTCCAGTATAGTTGAACACTATTCTAGATTTTATGGACAAATTAATCCCAACAGGCTTTTTACAAATTTCATCAGATTTTTATGATTTTTTCCAGTTTTATCTAGTAGCAAACTTCCTTGCCTTCTTTAACTTGAATACTATTAATGCTACTTATAATATACTTGGCAACAAAATAAATTATATTGTGTTAAAACTTTTATCAAATGCCACAACTATTTCTAACCAAAACTTCATCTGAATTAACCAAGATTCCATGTTTGTGCTCATATTTAAAGGTTAACTTTGGTTTTAATTTCTTAAACCAAGTTTAAAAAACTGGTTCATGAGCTGCAAAGGAGCCAGCTGATGAGAGGCAATAAGGGGGTTCTTGGGCCAAACATTGAAATTGGACATTTGTTCAAATTTAATATTTTCCTGTATTCAAGGTAAAATATACAATACTAAGTTGCTCAAAGTTAAATAGACAGGGTATGACATAAAAATGTAGTTGTAGACATTAATAACAGTGTGAGCTTTTGTTTTTGCTTTTGCAGAAGCATTACTTCAGATTCAACATACACCATACTGTAGGTTACCATAAAAAAAAGTAATGTACAGGACTATCTGATCAGGGCTGTGAAGTTTTTTTAGTCAAAAAATCTTACTTATGTAAGTATTTTAGAGGTATTTATTGCAAATAAAAAAATATTTGTTATTAAAAATAAAATTTTAAAAAACTTTTAATTATATTAGTATAAAAATGACTGAAAAACTTCAGTCTAATTCCATAACAATTTTAAAACTATTTTCGTTAATTTTTACTGTTATTTGAATAACTTGTTTTCATTATTTCATTCTAAATTGAAACGTTCGTTTGTTTAATTCCTTTCCACTTTTTATTACAAAAAAGAACTTTTTAATGACAAAAACTACTTATTTATGACTAAAACAAACTTAATGTTTTAACTCAAGCTTTAAATTTAAATTTTTATTTTTGCTTTTTAAATAGACAAAAATATATATTCTTACAACCAAGAGTATAACTAAACTTAACACTTACAGCTGCTAAATTTTATAATTAAAAATTCTTAAAGTATTTGAACTTTTATATTACAATTTCTAATAGGATAAAGAAAATAATTCTTAAAATACAACATATTACTTCTATACTCTCTTCAAGAGCGTAAAACTAGAAAAATTATTCTTGAAATAAATAAAACAGACCAACATATGTAATACATAAAATGGTTTTCAATGCTCATAACATGAGATAAATGACAATACTATTAAGGTGTTATAAATAAAAGTTTTTTTAACATGTTAAGCTTAACAAAAAGATATAAAATATTATGTTGTCATTTTTAGTTTTAATCAAAAAGTTTAAGTATTTATTAAAAAAATTAAGTATTTTAACTAAAACTGCAAAAATAAATGTTATAAAATAAAACCAATAACAGTTTTTTTATTTCCTTTGAAACATTTAACTTTTATTCATTTAAAGTGTGTTTAAAAATAAAGAGTTACAAAAATTTGATTTTATAATAAAATAGAAATAAATTGAAGAATTGTTTTGTTATATGATGTAAGTAAGCATGCTAATAGATCTGCTTTCAGACTTTTTAAAGGTAAACTGTAATTTTACGACCATATTAGATCTGTATCGCTGTTTTTATAAAAAAAAAGATTTTCATGTTTACCTATATTATCTGGAAAAATATTACATGAGGAAATTAGCTACTCAAGAAGTTATTGATTTTTATCAAGACTTTCTATAATTTTTTAAAGAAAACTTGAGATTTTATCTTTAAAATTTATATTCTTTTAAATTTCAAAAATCTTAGTAGAGATAATTTTGGTACTAAAAACAGTTAGTTCAATATTGTATTAAAATTTATTATTATTTTTTAAACTTAGAAAAGTTTAGTGATATTAATGCTACTAAATGGAAATATATCCTTATCAAAAACATGAGAAATAGAAAAAAAGTTTTTTTGATTATAAATTATTTATTTAGCTAAATGGCATTTCTTTTTCGAAAATATAATTAAGAAACAAGATTTTAGATTTTCACTTGTTGTTTTACTTAGATGATATTAAATTAAACTTTATTCTAACAATATCTTCTTCCTTACTTACTGGAAATATTTTAGACTTTTTGTTTTCTGAGTGAACAAAACCATTTGTGGTCCAGATATTTTTCATTTTTTTTGTTTTTGAACTGGTTTGCTACAGTAAAGTTTTTCAGATTTCTGTGTATAATGTTTGTATCAACGCAACAAACCCTTTTTCGTTATCCATTTGTAGATTTAAATTTTACGCATCAAAACATTTTTTTTAATTTTATTGAGCTTAATTTCATTAAATCCCACAAACATTACTTCGAATTTGATGTTATAAATTCAATTGACTTATCCACTAAGCTTTTCAGATTTTTTGTAGTGTCATCTTAGATTTTATTATGACTTAGTAATCTTCCCTTGATAATCAAAATAACTGAAACATCTTTTTCATTCCATCCCTCATATCAGTTTTTTGTTTGTCTTCGCAAATTTATATTTTAATTGCTCCTGTCGTATTCGTAAATGTAAGTTTATATCTTTTTTATGCGTAACAGATTATCTGTTTTTAGCAGTGAAACTTTGTTGTACTAATAAACTCAAGTAAGTACCAATATTGTTATCACTGTTACATCTTTGAGCACTTTAAAACTTGGTTAGTAAGAGACTCAGCCGTATAAATTCGTAGAATTTTTTGCTTTTGAGCTTGTTGCAGGACAAATACTTACAAATTAAAAACTTAACGATTTAATCAAATACTTTGTTTCTGTTTGATGAGCTTTCACGAAGCTTGTCTCAATATTTCTACAGAGATACCTTTTAACATAATAATGTTTCTTTATCATATAAGAGGTTTACTTGCAAAAAATTATATTTCTAATTGTAACATTTTACTAGTTATGTGTGCAGGAATCTGATTAAAAATTACCGTGTTTTAGTTATTCTATTTTCCAGGTGATTATAGTTTCTTTTAAACTGTTTTTTAGGAGTACCTTAGTTTTAATTTTTTTTTTAGAAATTAAATTTATATAAACATATATATTTCAATTGTCAACGTTATAATATTTGACAGATAAATACTAAAACATTTATAGATGACTATAAAAATAGAAAATATTTAAATTTCAATCAAAATTACTTATTTTTCAAAATTTGACCTTTCAGCTATATTTTTCAAATAGATTTAAATTAATTTTCGTTAAAGATGCTCTAAAAGCTACTTAGAAATATACTACTTTACATAAAATTTACATTTAGAAAAATTTAAAAATTTATTTACAATATTGACTTTAAGACAGTCCATACAAGTCAGAAAAAATAAAATACAACACGCAAAACTTAAATATAAAATTAAAAAAAAGTTAAATAGTTTAGTTTTAAATGTTTTTTCAGTACCTAGATGATAATTTCAGTTACTATTCAACAAAAGGCTTTAACGCTTTGTTTATTATTAAATAAATTAATTGAACACAATTTGCTTCTTGTTGATTTATTGAAGGAAAATTTTAATAGAAACACTATAAAACTAACAATGAGTAGCAACACAAGAAAAAACAATCACAAAACCATGATACCAAATTGTGATGATTTCATAAGAAGCAAGGCTAATTTTTATCTAAAAATTTGCAAAGTCAACTCTACAAAATGCCTCAAAAAACAATTTAAGGAAAAAACTAATGAACCTACTGAAAACGGTAACTAATTTATATTATACATTTCTAGTTATTCATTTCGTTTACAAAGTGAGATACATATTATAAAAAGTAAAAAAAAAGTTTTGCTTGAAACCTTTACAAGCATGTTACCTTAGTTAAAATAGTAAAATTGTTTACATATGTATAAAGTAAATTAAAGTTCTAACTAAAATAGATTTTTACTAGTAGTAGCGTAAGTTTATGAAAAAAAAGTGTAGCTCTGGACTTTAAAAATGTATTCTCGACTGGTTTATAAAAATTAGTAAAAATTATAATCTTTTTTTCAGATAAACTTACAAAGAAAGGACGTCATATCATTTCAAATCTTAAAATGAGCAATGTTCTTATAGAAGAAAGTTTGGAAATTTCTGTTTGCGAATACTTTGATAGAGCAAAAACTCTTAAAACTGTACCTTTATACTTTGAACTTGCACATTTGTTCAATTCAACTAATCTTGCCCGAGAAGCACTAAAAGTTGTTGAACGTTGTTATACAAGCGTGATAGAAACTAAAAATTTCTTTCACCTCAGCTCTGACGTCGTCAAAAAAGTTCTCTCTTCATCAGAACTGCACATCACTTCGGAACTTGAAGTTTTCAACGCGGCAGAGCATTGGATCGGATTCAACGCGGATGAAAGAACAAAATTTGCGAAAATCCTCCTTCGGACGGTGCGTCTACCGTTGCTGTCGGATGCAGCCCTGCAGCGTTTGTTGCTCGAAAACTCTCTGATTTGCAACAACTATGAGTGCAGATCGGCAGTTGAAAGCGTTTTGCTGCACCGAAAAAGCGTTTGTGACTACCGACACAGTCGTAATGTGGAACACAGGTATTGCAGCCAGAGCTCGTTTGATGTCTTCTTGTCGTCACGAAGAACAGAGTTGAAGAAAGTTGCTTGCGGAAACTTTCAGAACGTAAAAGTTGGCTATCCAGTAGCTGAAAATGAAAGATTTTATAGAGCAGTTGTGGTGGGCGAAAATATCTACGCAATAGTTCGCAAGCAGATGACCAGTGAAAAGAAAGAACTCGTGATAAAAATGCACGTCGATGGCGCGTGGAAAACCGTGGCCACGACAAAGTACCGCAGCCGGTTTTGCGTTTGCAACTTCATGAACAACATATTTATCATCGGCGGCAGATACAAACGTCGTCTCATGTGCCTCTCCGCGATCCGCTACGACGCGGAGTCGGGCAAAACGAGTTCGGTCGCTGGAACGGAGAGGTTCGATGCGACGTGCGCCGCTTTCGACGGCCGAATTGTCGCTTGCGGAGGATTTGTTTGGCAAGAGGTTCAACGCGATGTTTTTCAACGGGAAAGTGTTTACACGGGTACCAGCAGCGCTGAAGCGTTCGACCACGCGGCCGGGACGTGGTCGCGAATGCCCGACATGGTCAAATTTCACTACGATCACAGTTTGGTGGCGATCAAAAGCAAGCTGTTCGTGGTTACCAACAACGATTGGAAGCGGGAGTGCGAAGTGTTTGACAAGAGTAGCAACAGATTTGCTGTCATTGCTTCTCCTTTGTCGTTCCGCGACGTTTGGGGTAAGTCTGTTCCAGGAGCTATTTCGATCGGAAAGAAACTTGTGGTTTTTGGAAAAAGAGAGAAAACGATTGTGTTTTATGATACGGAAAAACATGAATGGTATGAAGAAACATGCGGCTGTTTTAACACTTTACAATATAAGTCTTGCGTTAAACTTCCTCAAATATAAATACTAACTTATTGTTTAATGGTATCAGAGCAGTCATGCAAAATAAATAAATATTTTATTCTTAAAGTTGTGCACGTCTAAACAAGTGGTGTAACTATCATTAACAAACATTACTAATATTTTATACCTAAAAAAAAGTACAACTTTTAATTAATTATATTTAGATATTTTTACAAAGTTTATTTATTCTATAACTTTGTTTAAACCAAAGTTTATTCTATTTAGTATTTGCGTTAACGTTGAAGTTTAATTTTGCTTATAACTATGTAATCTGACTGTGGGATATCGATGTTGGTGACCCAACATTTAAAGCCTTAGTTGGGTCAGGTTGACTTCCTGTGGGCAGATAGTCAACCTGACCTTTTTGTTCACACCTCTCAGTTATATTAGTTAAATAAACTGCCTGTCACGTTCTGATGTTTAGTTGCATCAGAATTAGTTTGAAACACGTCAGATGATTTTCACTGGCTAGTGCAATAAAGCGTATCTGACTCAAAATATTCTCAACTTTGAATAATGAATAATGCACGTATTCATAACATGACGAATCTGCTTCAGCAGTTAAACAAATTTACTAAGTTTAAGAAAAAACTATTGTAGCTGTTTTTGAAACGTATTTTATTTAATCTTTATTTTTTGTCAAGTAAAAAAATAGAAGAGCAAGTTTACTTTGAGCTTATTCGAAAAATAAACACGGTTGAGCGATGGTTTATTATTATTATTATAAAATATACAAACTTAATAAGAGATACAAAAAAAAAAGAGGTCTTAGGGTATTAAAGGCGGATGATAAAATTATAAAATTTTATGTATCTTGTAGACTAAAAATATTTTAGTTCATCTTTTAAAATAAAAAACCTCAAAATATTAGTTGTGGAAAAATATTTGCTTTGTAATCTGTGTTTAACTTTAATTTAGTATTTTAGTATACTGCAGTTCATAACTATCGGAGTTTACGTTTAATGTTTTACAAATTATTCGTCGAGTAATAAAGCTGAAAAATATTCACCGAACTTTAAACTCTTATTATTCAGTTTCAGTAAAACTATGTTAATTTTATGTAAAAAATCTTCTACTGCGGGCTAGGGGCATTACTGGTTTTCTGTAGAAAATCCTTAATAAAAGAAAAAATTTAATAAATGATTCTTTAAATTTTAAACGCTGTTTACTAAAAGTCTTAACATATGTTAATCAATTTGGTTGTGCTTTGTTTTTAGAATTATAAAGAAACGTGTGGTTAAAAATGATTGAAACGAATCACAACAGTTTAACTATTCACAAAGTCGTCTTAAAAGGAACAATACTAAATGAACTTTAAGGATATTTTTTTTTACTTATATAGCTAATTAGAGCTTCAAAACTTTACTTGTTTTTTGTTCTGTTTTAGAATTAAATGTATTGTTTAAATATTTAAATAAATCGTGTAAGTCTTAAGCTGTCAAGGATCGTATTTCTTAAAAACCTTTTACTATAACTTATTACATAAATAACTCATACGGATGATGTTGTGAAAAACAAAACACTTAGATACTTCATTGACTGTGTTTTGCATACTGATCAGCACACAATATGCATGTTTTCAAATTATTTTGTATGAAAGGAAAAGTAGGTCAAAACTTAACAAATTTATATCTAGTTGCTGCAGATTTCTTACTTGTTCGAACTATTACACAATTAAACATATTTTCAATCATATGTGTGTAGTAAGGTTTAGTGAAGGTATTTTAAAAGATGAAATTGTTTTGTATTTCAAGTTTAAACCTTAATTTCAAATTCAGAAATTATTAACTAATTTCACACTAGACTACAGTTTTTCAATTATGAAAAGTTGTTAAAGTTGTTTTTTTTTTTAGTGAATAATCATAGTTAAAAATAGGATCCATTCTTTTATTTTAGACTACAACAGTTAATTACAAACTTTTATCTATAATAAAGTAATTAAAGAATTAAGATTAATAGATTTAAAAATATTATTATAGACTAGTAATTCTAGTTTTTAATGTATTATTATTATTAATCTAGTTTAGGAAAAAGAAATGAAATAAGATTCTAAACTCTTCTGTTATCTTTATTATCGATATAGGTCCTACGCAAAAAAAAATCGCTAAAAAGTTAAACGTTGCCACACCTACAAGTTTTACAACACATATTTCATGAAAAATAATTCAATCTTACATTCTACTGCACAGCTATAGAATTCAAAGTAAAATGGGTTTATTGACAAAAATAAAATGAACTGTAAAGATTCAGTAAAACATACTGCAAACGCCTAAACTTATTCAAAAAAAAAAAAAAAGTTTACAGTTGTTTAACATTTAAATTGTAAATTTAGATATAAATGTCATTTTTATAAACATGTCTAAAATAATTTATGAAAAATTTTTACTTTAAAGCTATTTAGGTACAGATTGAGATTTTATTTAAAAACGTATGCAAAAATATTAGGAACTACTTATCCTTAAAAGTAAAAAATCTTATTTTTTTTCTTTGTTTAATGACAATAGCAATATGAATTGATGAAATTAATAAAATGTGAATTTAAACAAAATAAACCAATTAAATAACTTATTATAAAATCTGAAAAGGACACCAAGTTGGCTTGGTTTGGTGGTTATTAAAATAAAAAAAATAATTTAATTTTAAACATATTAAACACACACTACACTACTTATACATTATCACATGTGCAAACTAAACATATAATGATTTTGTCTATTGATACAAACAACTAAAAAAGTGCTGCATGAAAATCAACTTAAAATTTTTTATAGATTTTTGAAGTTAATACAAACAAAAGTTCTATTTGTTTAGTATGAAAATGTTTGAATAAGCTTTGGTAAAACCATAGTCCACTAAATATTTTTGTCATTACAACACCTATAGTTGTATTTTTTCAAAATATTTCTTGTGTAAAATATTTTGTTATATTAAAACTTTGACTCAATAAAGCAGGTTTTGTCTCGACTATTAATTAGTAACTACTAAAATAATACAGTACATATATCCTTATTATTTACAAGCAAAACTAAACTATGGATTTAACATATTGTCGTTGTTGTTGTTTATTTTAGTTACACTCAAACGGTTAAAATTATTTTAAGTAAAAATAAATACTATAAAAGTCGCAATGCACAGAATAATCAAAATTAAATTTATAAAAAATTCTGAATTTTCGATACTAAAACTAAATTAAGTTATAGTATAAAATTTACAATAACACATTCAAAAAGAGATACTTTAGTTTTTTTAATATGTATACTTGTATATAAACAACGATATATTCATGTATTGTATAATTTTCTTTGTCAACTTGAATCAGACTATAATAACTTTAGTTTTTGTACTATAGCCAATTTTATAACTTTAGGTAGAGATATGTTGTAAAATTATAACTAAGTTTGTCTTATTTATTTTCATGTTAGCTCTAATTGTAGTTACTAAAACACAAATTAAAAGTTTAAATGTTTTTAAAAATATTACTGATTCTTATTCTTAACAAAAAAATAAAAATTTTTTAAAATGTTAATCGATCATAAATAAAATATTCTTTAATTATGCTAGGAAAAAGTAAAGTAAGTGATTTCATGAGCTATAACTTAGTTGTGTTATTTACATTCTAACCAAGCATTAAAACCAACCGAAAATAGGGTAGCCAAATTTTGCTGTAATTGTTGAATTTTTTTTTACTTAGTTTTCTAACTTAAGGTAACAATCTAACCTTAATTTCAAGCTTTAAATATTTTGATAATGTTGAAAAAAGACTTTTTTTTAAAACGCGTATAGTTCATCGTAAAATAGGGCAAAGTGAAGTTTTACTACAATAGAGTTTTTAAAAATTAGATCATTTTAATGTTTTTAAACAGGTTGTTGTAATTTAAATAGTATTATGTATAAAAGTGTTAGATTAGTATGAATTACTGATGAAATAAAAAAAAGTTACTTTTAATTTTGGTGAGTCAAACTCTTAAGTCGTATAACCGTTAAAATTTCGTTAAGTTTTTATTTATGTTTTTTTTTTAATCTTTGCAATATGTTATAAAAATGTTTTTCGAATCCATTTAAAATAATTATTTCTTCTAGCAAAATATATATTCAAGTTATATTGAATAACTTTGTGAACATTATGGTAAGGAGTAAGTCTAATTAGTTTAAAAACTTTTATAAAATATACAAGATATTTTTTTCATTTAAAATATGTGTATCAATTCTGCAGCCATTGCTGTATAAAGTAAAATTTAGGTTTCTTGCATTAATTTTTGTATTTATCACAATCTATATTTTATATAAGTCTACAGTTTGCGAAATTGTGTTGTTTTATCACTAAGCAATAAAATAACTTAATACTTTTGATACAAATGTCTTATCTTATATTCAAAAATCTTTGTATAACCGTAGTACTATAGATGTAATGTAAGTAACTGAAAATTTCCAACGAATATAGAAAATTTCTAGGACGTTTAGTAATAATACCTTATACTTCTTAGCTAATATAGGTGTGAAATAAAACCAGACTATTCAAGTCTAGTCAGATTTGTTATACACTATATTTATATTGTAATTTTTTAACAAAAATATACTGTAACCGTCTTCACAATATAATAATTTTGGATGGTTGGGTCTTAGTAGGTTAAGCTGCTCTTAAAAAAGATTACTATTAACGGTTATTTTAAAAATTACAAAAGTTCAGATAGAATGCAGGCTTAATTTAATATTCTAGTTTATACTACAAAAATAATGTTATCAGATTAGTTATTAGTGCACGGATTTTATATAGAAGATTAATTAGTACAGTGAGTAGTAAGTAAGAATAAAATAAATTACAATAAAAGTGTTCAAAAAGGCTGTTAAAAAGAGCCAAGTATGCACATTTACTAAATAATAGTGATCTACCGAATTGAAGATTCGGACTCGAATTTAATTAAGTCCTAATTTCAAAATGAGCGTCGGATTCGGATTCGGCTGCATCCTAAATTTCAAAAATATACTCGGATTTGAACTCGGCCAAATCCTAATTTCAAAATAAGATTCGAATTCGGCTGAATTCCATATTTTGGATTCGGAAGACAGATTTATACTTTTTGCATTTTACTTAATTGCTTGTCAAAAATGAAATGTAAAACTAGTTAATGATTTCAAGCTTTAGTGGACGAAAAATGGTTATTCACACTTACAAAAACCTTATTAATTTTGATTTAGAGTTTTGCACACAGTATAAAAACTATGATGCCTCTAAAATGAAATTAAGTACATATCTAAGGCGTATAATCTCAGATTTTTGTTTAACCGCTTTTATTTATTCATCATATGTTTAGTTTATTATGTTTGTTTGTAATGAACTGCTGAATTATTTATACAAAGATAAAAAAATCAACTTAAATATGTATTTTTAAAGCAAGTGTATTTATATTTCTAGCTATATAATTTTTCTTAATTTTTTATTATTTATTTAATTGATAATTGTAATTTATGATTTATATGTTATAACTTTAAATAATTTTTTTCAAACAACGTTCCAAAGAAGAAAAAAACTTTTAAAAGTAAAATCTTAGTTAATTTGTGATAAACTGTTTCAACTACTTGCATTATTCATTGTTGAACTCATAATATGAATAGGATATTTAGAGCTTACTTCAGTTATGGGAAATAAGGCTTAAGTCTGAGGAAAAGTATTGGCAAACATATCAGGTTTATAACCTACTCACAAACAGCAAACCAATCCAAGATGAGACTTTATACAGCTTTATACAGCTTTTTCCATAGTTTACTAATTTTTAATAAATTTTTGTTTTACTCGATGTTTTATTTTTAAAGTGAAAGATTGTTATGAAAACAAAATCCTAGAACATCTGCAGTTATATCATTCTCCTTACTGGGTTTCCGAAATCCTGGAATTTGAAGTTTAGACTAAAAAATCTGTAAAAAATCTAGAACTTGAGAAATTGATAAAACACTGGAACAAACTGGAATTTTGAACGAAATTCACTAAAAAACCTAGAACTTTAGAAAAATTTTACATGTTGAGAGTAAAATTTTGATTTGACACAAAAAATCTAGCACAAAATTAAATAAAATTTTGCCATCATCACTTATTATTTTATTAACAAACTTTTATCAGTAGCTCCATTTTTTATATAGAGATACTTTGTATACAATTTAACACAGTTTTTAACCTTAAACTAAATTTTGAACTCAAAGTTTACCCAAAAATGTGTGCTTTTAAATACTTGAAAGAATTTTTGAAAACTTGGAGTAAATTTGCTAAAATCATTAGGCAACCTTGACTTTAGCAATAAGTTGAGACTGGAGACCTTTATTTGTTATATATCATTAAATACAACAACTTTGAATAAATGATTTCGCTAACTTTATAATGTTTTAGTGCGGAAGTACAGTTTACAAAAATTAAAAATTTTTAAATAATTTGTTTGTTAGCTTTTATTAATTACAGAAATTAAGGATTGCCTAACATTTAGGGTACTTAAGGAAATGAATGGTATTTTAAATTTTAGAAAAGCTAAAATTAAATGATAAAAAGTATATCTGTTTTTAGGCTAATCAAGGTGGTTATATAAAAAGTTTGTAAATATAATTTTGATGTTTTGTTAGCATAGTAACGAAAGTGATATAAAAATAATAAAATGCATTTGAAAGAGTAAATTACGTAAGATGAAAATTAGAGTGAAAAAAAACTTTGGCTCAGTATTAAGCCGGGCTAAACCTTTAGGGTGGAGGTGGGGACGTGGTGGGTTGAAAACAGCGACACGTGTGGTGAAAAAAACAGTAAACTTTTTTAATTATTTTTTTTATCAAATCAATTTCTATGCAATCTCAGGCAAAATTAGGGACTCGGTGGCGCCACCTAGCGGATAAAAGTTTTGTTTAAGTCTTCAATATGCAATTAGGTTTTATTTTTCTTATAGCTAAAACTTTAAAAACCTTAACTATGTTTCTTTTAAACTTAAGGCTTTAAACACTTTTTACTTAATATGTCGCACAAAGTTAAAGTAAAGTCTCAACTTTAATAATTTTACACCAATAAGTAAAATAAATATACGAAGAAATAAAACATTTAATCTCAAAAACTTATAAGAAAATTTTGGAACTTTTCGTTTATATATTTCTTATTTTTTGTTTAACATGTTTATTTTCAGTAACAAAAATAAACATACTGTCAATTTCAATTAGTTCTGCATAACTGTTTAAGAATAGGTCAGAAAAAATGTTACTTATTAGTGTATCTTATGTTTTTTTTTTTTTTTTGAAAACTCTTTTATAGTTGTTCTTAATTTTAATCATAAATTACTCCTTTTATCATACAAAATAGTTTAAGAAATACTTTTGTTTTAATCACTATAAATTTAGAAAACACCTTTAAAGTTTGATTTGAATAATATCTACTATAACTTTTGTAAAATTCATGTTTTTTTGTATGCTTAATATCAGCATATTAATTAACAGTTAAAATAAGTACTAGCGCTAATTATATAATAACATGTATAACATCTGCTATTGCTTTGTTCTAAAGTAATTCATTTCTTAAAATAATTTGTCTTTCTAGGTATGAACTTATTAAAACTCAACATTAAAATAACTCGTTGTTTCAAAGCTTACGTTAGTCTAAAAATTTTAGAATCTTCTAAATTCATAAAAAACCGACATACAAAAGAAAGGTTTATATTTTAAGTGTTTATAACAGGCATGAATGAAATAATAAAGTAAATAATTAAGTTTTTCAAAGTTTAGCTAGTAATGATACCTTTTAATTTATGATACTACATAAAAATTTAATTGATACTTTAAAAAACACATAGAGGTCAACGCAGAACTGTTTTAAACTTAATTATTAGTTTTTTTTTCATAAAAAAGACAGTTAATACTTCATTAAACTGGTCTACTTCACGGTAAATAGTTTAAAACTACTTATGTGCAGTTATCAATAAAATTTCGTTTACTATCCGACAAAATATAGATCATTTGCTTTATTAAACAATCGAATGGTTTGTAAATTTAAACTTTTAAAAACAATTCATAATTATTTAAACAATTCTGAATGTTTTAAAAGATTTCTTTATGTAAATACGTAATGATATACATAACATAATGGTTCAGTTTGACAGAACAATATATTAACAATTTTAGTTCGCTTACAGTTTTAATGAAGCGCAAATGATAGTTTGAAGAAAGAATAAAGTGTTAGTTACTCATACTTTACGAAAATAGCTTAGTTAGTTGAATAACATTGTTGTTGGTAAATATCACATAGTTACAAAAGAAAAGTCTACTTTGCAACTCAACCCAGAATAATTTTACTTCTAACCAACTATTTGCAGATGAAATTGTATTTCATCAAAAGTTTATAGTGTTTGTGTTGCCGACTCATTTAAATGATGTTGTGCAAACAGTTATGTATGTTACAGCTTAAATCATGTATTATTTTGTATCAAAATGCAATGTCAATTAAATGCAATGTCAATTTCGTTATAAGAATTACAGTGATTTCAGTACATTAAGAAAGTTTTTATGTTGTCTATTAAAAACTTAGGTTTTGAAAGGCTAAAATTACTAAACTGTTTTCTCATTAATTTAGTCATTTTCTGTATAGTTTCAAAATTTTAATTTCTCGTTAGTTTGTATATACACAATTTCGAACTTTTTACTTGCTGTTGCAATTGTCCAAGGCTTTTAAAAGCATTGATATATATTTGTGTAAATCGAAAAAAAATGTCTTGAAAGCTTCGATATCAATTGTGAAAAAAAATTAAACTTTACATTCTATGTCATGCATAATTTAGAAGTTAAAATGATGATTTTTAATTGTTTGTCGTTAAAAACGAAACATAGACCATTTTCACAGCTAATAAACTGAAGAGTACAAGCAAATTAGTACAGGTATAAGTTGCTTAGTCCTTTAAACCTTTTTGTACACTGAGACTACACTAAGACTACGTTTGTAGGCGTTTTTTATAATATCAATGAAGCATTAGGGAAGTTCATTGTTTTTAACAAATTTGGTAGCAAAATGTTTCAAGTTATTATCAGTAATTTAAAACTATAGAAGCTCAGGTTTTTAATTTCTGACATTTAACAGGATTTACACATACAAGAGATTTAAACTATTTGGCAACCATAACTATTCAAGAAATACTCAGAAGTGTAAACGGTTTTTTAAGCTCATAAATTTTGCAAAAGTGTTTCTTTTCTATACTTTAATTATAAATACTACTTTATAAACTTATAAAACAAATTTTGACATAACAATGATTTAAAGGTTTTATTTTAAATGCGCTAGCGATTACCTAACAATAAATTGACTTTTATTTTAAAAAAAATGAAAGACTAATACTTTGAAAAGCCAATTTTATAGCTCAGCTTACACCCTAGTTAAAAAAATTAAATTAACTCCTTTTTAAATGAGTGTTTGTGTGTATGTACATAGAAAACTAATTAGATACTTGCTAGTTGAACGGTAATCAAAAGACATCCGTAAAAATGCTTATAAGCCTAACTTTCTTTTACTTTGCATCAGTCTAAATAAGTTTGCAAGTGTAAATGACTCTACAATTCTATTAGACATAAAAGTCTTACTTTTTTTTTCAAGAATATTGATTTTTTTTTTAATGAAATAGACCCGAGTAAAAGTCGTTGTTCAAAATGAATTCGACTTAGAGACGGTCAAATTAGTTTATAACTTGTTTTTCTGTACATAGACAGAAGAAAGACCTAAAACTTACGTTACTTGCTAGACAGTGTACAGCCAATTTTTTAGCACGATATGATAACTTGTATTTAAAAAAAACAGACCGGTTAAAACATTTAATAAGAAGCGTGCTATTATTCCGTAACTCAGCAAACTGCGTACATTTTAGCAAGAACGCTCTACTAGAAAGTACGGCACGCGAGCAAATAGTTGAAGAAAAACTTGCCAATGACTTATTCCAAACCCAAGTACTGAATTTTAGTAAAATGATGTTTACTTGATTTAATTCTACAAAACAACTAGGTATACCACCTTCTTTAGTATAACAGGCCCGGACAACGAAATAGTTTTTAAAATCAACTAAACTTATCAAAAAACATTTCAACTAAACTTATATAAATAAGCCTTCTCTTGCTGCAAATATAGGTAATCTATATAGATCTAAATGTGAGTTAAACAGCAAAAAGCTCAAATTAAACAGCCTTATTTTTTGAGCTTTGCACGAGAAACCTAACAAACTTATATAAGCCGAAGAAACATTTAGTTTTTGTAAGAAACGAAGACATTGTTGTTCAAATTATTTAAAAAAAACAAGGTGGACAATACTTAAGACATAAGGAACATAAGCAACTATTGACTGCTTGATTTAATTAAATTAATTTTAGTAGCTTTAAGAACAAAAATATATTTTTCAATAAATAAACCTACAAAATGCACTACTATAATATATAATTAAAACAAATTTCAATTTGCAGTAAGTTGTAATTTTATTTACAAAATCATTAAAAAAAACAACAATAAAAATTGAAGAAGCATCCATCACCCTTCGTCTGCTGATTTTCATTGTCATCAGTTTCTGTTTAATACGTTGGTTATAATACTTTTTATGTTATGAAATTTAAATAAGTATAAACAAATAAGTAATAAATACCTATATTTAACAAATAACTGTATTTTAGTTTAGAAAATATAATTAAAGTCGAATCTTAATTTTTTCAAATATATTTTTAAATTACAACTGGTCGAAGTTATAATAAATACAAACAAAATTTGTCAAAATATAGTTTTTACTACAGTACAATTTGAAATACTACTTATTGAAAAATTTAGAAAAATTATTGTAAAATAAAGTTTCATCAAATAGGACTATCAATTTTAAAACACTACTAAAAAAAACATAGAATAATGGAAGATACTAGTGGTAATATTGGCTTCAATTGAAAGCAAATAATTTTCTTAGAAAATAAATCAAGACCGAAAAGTGTCAACACTTAACATTAAACTATATTTTCAACAAGCTTTAAACTATCAAGATTTAGGCTACTATAAAATGAACAAAAAAATAATAAGACAATCTTTTAACAAATTATTTTACTTTATAAAAAGTTTGCATAAACTACAACAATGAGCAAAACGTTTCAACTTAAAATTAAGTTTTATCTATACAAAAGTTTTAAGTTAACCTTTTACCATTATAAAAGCTACAAAAAACTATAATCATAAGCAAAATTATATCAAAAGTAAAACTATTAAATTAATTAAAGTTCTTAAACTTTTTTTACAGAAAAAAATAAACTATTACTCAGGGTTGATGAAAACAAAGATCATAAGCAAAATTATTTCAAAATTAAAACTATTAAATAACTAAAGTTTCTTAAACTTTTTTTTAAAAGGAAAAACAAACTATTACTCAGGGTTGACAATCGTTTATTGAAGAGTTTTACAAGTGTTTGAAAGTACAAGTTTTTGAGTCAATCTTTAGTATAAAATTAAATTTAAGCTCTTAAATGGGATAAAAGTATAAAAGATACTATTGTGTGTGTTTTATACTTAAAAAAAATTACAAAATAAGAAAAAATATTTGTGTATAATATATTTTTCGTATTTAGTCCAGTTTTATCATTTTAAACGTAAACTTGTTTAAAGTTCTAGGTTTTTCTAAAAATTTCTCAAATTCTAGTTATATTTTTGTCTGGATAGTCAAATAGTTTTTTGGCAACCCTGATTAATGTATTGGAAACTAATTCTAATAAAAACAATATAAAAAACAAGATTAATTTAATTTGCAAAATAACACATTAACAATTTATTGGTAAACAAAACTTCTACAACATATAAAAATTCTATTTTAAAATCTATGTTTAATTTTTCTTAACTTAATGCATCTTTTATGAAATAAAACTTTAATCTGTTAAATATAACTAATTTAATGAGTGTTTTTAAAAGTACAGAATTTGAAGAAGGTTTTACTGCAACTTTATTTAAGAAATATGATTTTAAATTAAACAAAAAACGTCTTGAAAACAAAAACTAAATCATAAAAAATTAAAGCGTTTTGATTAAAATTTAATTTTTATTTTCATAAATTACATAGTAAACTAACTTTGGTAGCGTTGACCTTTTGTTTGGAAAGTCACAAGTTAATTTCCGTATTCCAAGAACTGGTTTCGTGTTTCAATAGAGGACATCAGCATTTGTCATTTGGAATTCTGACCTATGATGTCAAATTAACTATTTTCATTTCCAAGTACTTGATAAAAAAATTACTTTTAATTTTTAATAAAACCTTAAATTATTAATTAGCTATGCTACTTAAATTTATAAAACTATACAATTTTTTTTTCACTAATAACTAACAATAAACTAGATCTATTTAGCACAACAATTTAGTACAGCTTTTTTTATAATTAATCATCTGGCTACAACAGTTTAGCTTTGGGCTACGGAGCATACTATTTTTAATGTCCCGTTAAGAAAACCTAGTTTATTAGATAAGTAACTATAGTCTGATAAAGTAGTACAATATCACCATGTACCAATAATTTTCAATACAGTTTAGCCTACCCAGCTTATCCGAATATATTATTTATAGAATTTAAGTGTTTTATTGAATCAAACACAAAAAAAATCATTTTGTTGTAAGTCTTTCGTTGTAACTAAAAAATGTAATTTAAAAAAAATTGTGTTTTGACACATTTTAGAAAATTTAGATCATAAATGCCTTTATGTATAAGTGGATTTTTTTCATTAGATTGTTATTTTGTTAAAAATACATACTTAACTTATGCAAATTTGTTTTTAAACTTTATTTTATGTTTTCAATCATAATGCTCAACATCAAGTTGTTTTTAGATTTAGAGAACTTTAATAATTAAATAAAAAACCTTTAGTATCTTACAGTTTTATATTAACAAAAAATTTAATCTTTTCATTGTTAACCTTCTGATTTTTAATCTATTTTGAATGATTCTTTTAAACATTGTTTAAGAAACATTTCTTGAAAAATTTAAGGTCTCTAGCACAGAGTTTTCAAAAATAGAATAAAAATTGTTGATGGGCTTTTAAGGGCATAGGGGGGTTAATCATTTTTTTGTTTAGTTACAATTAATTTACAAGTTGCCTTTTACAGATTTAAAAAACTCAAAATAATTTTAAGATATAGCCGAGACTACAATAGGTTCCTTATGAAAGCAGGGTTGCTACTCCTTTTTTTATAATTTTCCAGGATTTACAAATTTCTTATAGATTGTTAAAAGTACACATTTCTTAATCTGTTTCTGGTTTTTAATTATGCTTCAGATGAGAAAACTGTGTTAAATAGTATTAAAAAACATTGAAAAGATACTGTAAACCTACTTTTTAGCTTTTTTTCAGTAAGAAATTTTTGATGATGACATAAAAAATTATCTGTGCAATAAATTTCTTGTGTCAAATCGACATTTTACTACTGAACTTGTTAAAATTGATAAAATTCCCAGGGTTTTTTTCAAATTTTTACAAATTCCAGGTTATACTGATTTTTTTATTTTGCCTAAATTATCAAATTCCAGGTTATTCTAATTTTTTTGTATTGCCTAAATTGTCAAATTCCTGGTTTTTTTAGGTTTCCAGGTAATTATGCAAACCTGTGAGAGGCGCAAATTAGAGAGAAAAAAAACACTACTTAGTTATATTTCACTTAAATCTATCTCCTCTTAAATTTTCTGAGGTATTAACCTTAAACTTTTAAGAAATGTTTCTCACACTGTTTAGAAAATTAAGAAAAAAAAGACAAATAAAAAATTTATTTCAGTCCCTTACAAACATTTATCTGTCAAAAAACTTTCATAAACAATTTTAGCTCACAAAATTGACTAGGCTTGTTTTACTTTACCTAAAATGTATTGGGATTTAATTTAGCTTAGAGCTAATAGATATACCTAAAATTATTTCATTATTTAATGAAAAAATTATTTAAAACCAAAAAATAGATTTTATCTGTTAATTGAACAAACTATTAGCAACCAAAATAGTAATTATAAATTATTAAAATTAAATCTTCTTTTTTTTGATAAATAATTACACACATATTAAACTGTTCAAATGCTTTAGAAAGAAAATTCAAGATTTTTTTAGTTTATAAAAAACAAAACTCTAATAAAAAAAAGTGTTAACATTATTTTTCATTACCAATTACAGCTAAAATTGATTAATATACAAATCATTTAAAACTAAATGAAAACTTATTGAATAACAAACCTTGAAACAAGTGGTAGAAATCAGCTTTTTCTACTGCAGCACTGGTGGGGGATGTTCTGATGAAAGTTATAATATTATAAAAACATGATCAAGATTATTTGTAAATAAAAAAAGTTGTAGATTAGTTTGACTCATATCAAAAATTGTATCTAACAGGTTGCAATTAAGCAGTACAAATAAAACTAACCATGTCATGATGGTATGGTGTTGTGGTTTTAAATCAAGTGTCCATTATGATTGCTTATTCATAAATTTTTAAACTATGTACTGTACAATAATGTGTAAAATTAAAAAATAAAATTTTATGTGATCATATTATTATATTTCATTAATATATCTTTGTCTTAAAGCTAAGATATAACTTTACACATTCTAAGTGTTCATAACAAAAAATGTATTTTGGTTGAATATTTTATTATAAATTATAATTGTTCCAGTATAGTTGAACACTATTCTAGACTTTATGGACAAGTTAATCCCAACAGGCTTTTTACAAATTTCATCAGAGTTTTATGATTTCTTCCAGTTTTATCTAATAGCAAACTTCCTTGCCTTCTTTAACTTGAATACTATTAATACTACTTATAATATACTTGGCAACAAAATAAATTATATTGTGTTAAAACTTTTATCAAATTCCACAACTATTTCTAACCAAAAATTCATCTGAATTAACCAAGATTCTATTTTTGTGATCATATTTAAAGGTTAACTTTGGTTTTAATTTCTTAAATCAAGTTTAAAAAACTGGTTCATGAGCTGCAAAGGAGCCATGTGGTGGGAGGAGGCAATAAGGGGGTTCTTGGGCCAAACATTGAAATTGGACATTTGTTCAAATTCAATATTTTCCTGTATTCAAGGTAAAATATACAATACTAAGTTGCTCATAGTTAAATAGACAGGGTAAGACATAAAAATGTAATTGTAGACATAAATAACAGTGTGAGCTTTTGTTTTTGCTTTTGCAGAAGCATTAGTTCAGATTCAACATACACCATACTGTAGGTTACCATAAAAAAAAGTAATGTACTGGACTATCTGATCAGGACTGTGAAGTTTTATTAGTCAAAAAATCTTACTTATGTAAGTATTTTAGAGGTATTTAATGCAAATAAAAAAAATATTTATTATTAAAATTAAAATTTTGAAAAACTTTTAATTATATTAGTATAAAAAAGACTGAAAAGCTTCAGTCTAATTCCGTAACAATTTTAAAACTATTTTCGTTAATTTTTACTGTTATTTGAATAACTTGTTTTCATTATTTCATTCTAAATTGAAACGTTCGTTTGTTTAATTCCTATCCACTTTTTATTACAAAAAAGAACTTATTAATGACAAAAACTACTTATTTATGACTAAAACAAACTTAATGTTTTAACTCAAGCTTTAAATTTAAATTTTTATTTTTGCTTTTTAAATAGACAAAAATATATATTATACAACCAAAAGTATATCTAAACTTAACACTTACAGCTGCTAAATTTTATAATTAAAAATTCTTAAAGTATTTGAACTTTTATATTACAATTTCTAATAGGATGAAGAAAATAATTTTTAAAATACAACATACTACTTCTATACTCTCTTCAAGAGCGTAAAACTAGAAAAATTATTCTTGAAATAAATAAAAAAGACCAACATATGTAATACATAAAATGGTTTTCAATGCTCATAACATGAGATAAATGACAATACTATTAAGGTGTTATAAATAAAAGTTTTTTTAACACGTTAAGCTTAACAAAAAGATATAAAATATTATGTTGTCATTTTTAGTTTTAATCAAAAAGTTTAAGTATTTATTAAAAAAATTAAGTATTTGAACTAAAACTGCAAAAATAAATGTTATAAAATAAAACCAATTACAGTTTTTTTATTGCCTTTGAAACATTTAACTTTTATTCATTTAAAGTGTGTTTAAAAATAAAGAGTTACAAAATTTTGATTTTATAATAAAATAGAAATAAATTGAAGAATTGTTTTGTTATATGATGTAAGTAAGCATGCTAATAGATCTGCTTTTAGACTTTTTAAAGGTAAACTGTAATTTTACGACCATATTAGATCTGTATCGCTGTTTTTATAAAAAAAAAAAAAGATTTTTATGTTTACCTATATTATCTGGAAAAATATTACATGAGGAAATTAGCTACTCAAGAAGTGATTTATTTTTATCAAGACTTTCTATAATTTTTTGAAGAAAACTTGAGATTTTATCTTTAAAATTTATATTCTTTTAAACTTAGAAAAGTTTAGTGATATTAATGCTACTAAATTGAAATTTATCCTTATCAAAAACATTAGAAATAGAAAAAAAGTTTTTTGATTATAAATTATTTATTTAGCTAAATGGCATTTCTTTTTCGAAAATATAATTAAGAAACAAGATTTTAGATTTTCACTTGTTGTTTTACTTAGATGATATTAAATTAAACTTTATTCTAACAATATCTTCTTCCTTACTTACTGGAAATATTTTAGACTTTTTGTTTTCTGAGTGAACAAAACCATTTGTGGTCCAAATAATTTTCATTTTTTTTGTTTTTGAACTGGTTTGCTACAGTAAAGTTTTTCAGATTTCGGTGTATAATGTTTGTATCAACACAACAAACCCTTTTTCGTTATCCATTTGTAGATTTAAATACTACGCATCAAAACATTTTTTTTAATTTTATTGAGCTTAATTTCATTAAATCCCACAAACATTACTTCGAATTTGATGTTATAAATTCAATTGACTTATCCACTAAGCTTTTCAGATTTTTTGTTGTGTCATCTTAGATTTTATTATGACTTAGTAATCTTCCCTTGATAATCAAAATAACTGAAACATCTTTTTCATTCCATCCCTCATATCATTTTTTTGTTTGTCTTTGCAAATTTCTATTTTAATTGCTCCTGTCGTATTCGTAAATGTAAGTTTATATCTTTTTTATGCGTAACAGATTATCTGCTTTTAGCAGTGAAACTTTGTTGTACTAATAAACTCAAGTAAGCACCAATATTGTTATCACTGTTACATCTTTGAGCACTTTAAAACTTGGTTAGTTAGAGACTCAGCCGTATAAACTCGTAGAACTTTTTACTTTTGAGCTTGTTGCAGGACAAATACTTACAAATTAAAAACTTTAAGATTTAATCAAATACTTTGTTTGTTTGATGAGCTTTCACGAAACTTGTCGCAATATTTCTACAGAGATAATTTTTAACATAATAATGTTTCTTTATCATATAAAAGGTTTACTTGCAAAAAAATTATATTTCTAATTGTAATATTTTACTAATATGTGTGCAGGAAACTGATTAAAAATAAACGTGTTTTAGTTATTCTATATTCCAAGTGATCATAGTTTCTTTTAAACTGTTTTTTAGGAGTACCTTAGTTTTATTTTTTTTTTAATTAAATTTATATAAGCATATATATTTCAATTGTCAACGTTATAATTTTTGACAGATAAATACTAAAACATTTATAGATGACTATAAAAAAAAATATTAAATTTCAATCAAAACTACCTATTTTTCAAAATTTGACCTTTCAGCTATATTTTTCATATAGATTTAAATTAATTTTCGTTAAAGATGCTCTAAAAGCTACTTAGAAATATACTACTTTACATAAAATTTACATCTAGTAAAACATAAAAATTTATTTACAATAGTGACTTTAAAACAGTCCATAAAAGTCAGAAGAAAAAAATACAACACATAACTTGAATGTAAAATTTAATAAAAAATGTATTTTTTAGTTTTAAATGTTTTTTCAGTACCTAGATGATAATTTACATTTACTTTTTAACATAGGCTTTAATGATTTGTTTATTATTAAATAAATTAATAGAACGCCATATGCTTCTTGTTGATTTATAAAAGAAAAATTTTAATAGAAACACTATAATACTAACAATGAGTAGCAAAACAAGAAAAAACAATCCCAAAACTATGATACCAAATTGTGATGATTTCATAAGAAGCAAGGATAATTTTTATCTAAAAATTTGCAAAGTCAACTCCTCAAAATGCCTCAAAAAACAATTTAAGGAAAACACTAATGAACATACTGAAAACGGTAGCTAATTTATATTATACATTTGTAGTTATTCATTTCGTTTACAAAGTGAGATACATATTATATAAAGTAAAAAAAAAAGTTTTGCTTGAAACGTTTACAAGCATGTTACCTTAGTTAAAATAGTAAAGTTGTTTACATATGTATAAAGTAAATTTAAAGTTTAAACTAAAATAGATTCTTACTAGTAGTAGCTTAAGTTTATAAAAAAAAAGTGTAGCTCTGACCTTTAAAAATGTATTATCGACTGGTTTATAAAAATTAGTAAAAATTATAATCTTTTTTTCAGATAAATTTACAAAGAAAGGACGTCATATCATTTCAAATCTCAAAATGAGCAATGTTCTTATAGAAGAAAGTTTGGAAATTTCTGTTTGCGAATACTTTGATAGAGAAAAAACTCTTAAAACTGTACTGTAACCGCTTGGTAGCGGTTTAGAGTTGTTTCTAATTAGGGGTTTTTTCTGACTTGTTTACTTCTTGAAGCTGTACCGCGTGAGCGGTAATTGTCTCTTTTTTACTTTCTTTTTTTTTCAAGCGAGTATAAATAAAGAATATCGCGTAATTAGTTCAGTTCAGTTTTTCTAGTCTCTACTTCATTGAGGGTCTGAACTCAGTGCAGCTTTTTGCTGCACTTAAGTTTTAATGGTTTCAATCTTGTTGTCAATACTTTTTGAGTTTGGTTTAAACATGTAGTGTTTAGTTTCTGTTATTCTAGTGTAATGTTGTGCAGTTTTTTATCATCTTTTCGTTTCGCAAATTCATTGTAAATATATTCATGATCACAAATTTGAACTTAGTTTAAATTAGGTAACTGATTTATTAAACATTTAGTAAATGGTAAGTAATTCATATTAGTTTATTTAAGTCAATTATAATTTAAGCGTTATCTTGGGGATTTCTACTTTATAAGTTAGAGCGCACGTTGCGTATTAAATCAGGCCAAAAATAGTTATATAAGTAGAACCTTTGTGAGATAACGACAGTACCTTTATACTTTGAACTTGCACATTTGTTCAATTCAACTAATCTTGCCCGAGAAGCACTAAAAGTTGTTGAACGTTGTTACACGAGCGTGATAGAAACTAAAAATTTCTTTCATCTGAGCTGTGACGTCGTCAAAAAACTTCTCTCTTCATCAGAACTGCACATCACTTCGGAACTTGAAGTTTTCAACGCGGCAGAGCATTGGATCGGATTCAACGCGGATGAAAGAACAAAATTTGCGAAAATCCTCCTTCAGACGGTGCGTCTGCCATTGCTGTCGGATGCAGCCCTGCAGCGTTTGTTGCTCGAAAACTCTCTGATTTGCAACAACTATGAGTGCAGATCGGCAGTTGAAAGCGTTTTGCTGCACCGAAAAAGCGTTTGCGACTACCGACACAGTCGTAATGTGGAACACAGGTATTGCAGCCAGAGCTCGTTTGATGTCTTCTTGTCGTCACGAAGAACAGAGTTAAAGAAAGTTGCTTGCGGAAACTTTCAGAACGTAAAAGTTGGCTATCCAGTAGCTGAAAATGAAAGATTTTATAGAGCAGTTGTGGTGGGCGGAAATATCTACGCAATAGTTCGCAAGCAGATGACCAGTGAAAAGAAAGAACTCGTGATAAAAATGCACGTCGATGGCGCGTGGAAAACCGTGGCCACGACAAAGTACCGCAGCCGGTTTTGCGTTTGCAACTTCATGAACAACATATTTATCATCGGCGGCAGATACAAACGTCGTCTCATGTGCCTCTCCGCGATCCGCTACGACGCGGAGTCGGGCAAAACGAGTTCGGTCGCTGGAACGGAGAGGTTCGATGCGGCGTGCGCCGCTTTCGACGGCCGAATTGTCGCTTGCGGAGGATTTGTTTGGCAAGAGGTTCAACGCGATGTTTTTCAACGGGAAAGTGTTTACACGGGTACCAGCAGCGCTGAAGCGTTCGACCACGCGGCCGGGACGTGGTCGCGAATGCCCGACATGGTCAAACGTCACTACGATCACAGTTTGGTGGCGATCAAAAGCAAGCTGTTCGTGGTTACCAACAACGATTGGAAGCGGGAGTGCGAAGTGTTTGACAAGAGCAGCAACAGATTTGCTGTCATTGCTTCTCCTTTGTCGTTCCGCGACGTTTGGGGTAAGTCTGTTCCAGGAGCTATTTCAATCGGAAAGAAACTTGTTGTTTTTGGAAAAAGAGAGAGAACGATTGTGTTTTATGATACGGAAAAACGTGAGTGGTATGAAGAAACATGCGGCTGTTTTAACACTTTACAATATAAGTCTTGCGTTAAACTTCCTCAAATATAAATACTAACTTATTGTTTAATGGTATCAGAGCAGTCATACAACATAAATAAACATTTTATTCTTAAAATTGTGCACGTCTAAATATATGGTGTAACTATCATTAACAAACATTACTTATATTTTATACCTCAAAAAAAAAGTAAAACTTTTAATACATTATATTTAGATATTTTTACAAAGTTTATTTATTCTATAACTTTGTTTAAACCAAAGTTTATTCTATTTAGTATTTGCGTTAACGTTGAAGTTTAATTTTGCTTATAACTATGTTATCTGACGAATCTGCTTCAGCAGTTGAACAAATTTACTAAGTTTAAGGGTAGAAAAAAACTATTGTAGCTGTTTTTGATAGGTTTTTCATTTAATTTTTATTTTTTGTCAAGTAAACAAATATAAGAGGAAGTTTACTTTGAGCTTATTCGAAAAATAAACACGGTTGAGCGATGGTTTGTTATTATAAAATATACAAACTTAATAAGAGATACAAAAAAAAGAGGTCTTAGGGTATTAAAGGCGGATGATAAAATTATAAAGTTTTATGTTTCTTGTAGACTAAAAATATTTTAGTTCATCTTTTAAAATAAAAAACTTCAAAATATTAGTTGTGGAAAAATATTTGCTTTGTAATCTGTGTTTAACTTTAATTTAGTATTTTAGTATACTGCAGTTCATAACTATCGGAGTTTGCGTTAAATGTTTTACAAACTATTCGTCGAGTAATGAAGCTGAAAAATATGCACCGAACTTTAAACTCTAATTATTCAGTTTCAGTAAAACTATGTCAATTTTATGTAAAAAATCTTCTACTGCGGGCTAGGGGCATTACTGGTTTTCTGTAGAAAATCCTTAATAAAATAAAAAATTTAAAAAATGATTCTTTAAATTTTAAACGCTGTTTACTAAAAGTCTTAACATAAGTTAATCGATTTGGTTGTGCTTTGTTTTTAAAATTATAAAGAAACGTGTGGTTAAAAATAATTGAAACGAATCACAACAGTTTAACTATTCACAAAGTCGTCTTAAAAGGAACAATACTAAATGAACTTTAAGGATATTTTTTTTACTTATATAGCTAATTAGAGCTTCAAAACTTTACTTGTTTTTTGTTCTGTTTTAGAATTAAATGTATTGTTTAAATATTCAACTAAATCCTGTAAGTCTTAAGCTGTCTAGGATCGTATTTCTTAAAAACCTTTTACTATAACTTATTACATAAATAACTATTACGGATGATACTGTGAAAAACAAAACACTTAGATACTTCATTGACTGTGTTTTGCATATTGATCAGCACACAATATGCATGTTTTCAAATTATTTTGTATGAAAGGAAAAGTAGGTCAAAACTTAACAAATTTATATCTAGTTCCTGCAGATTTCTTACTTGTTCGAGCTATTACACAATTAAACATATTTTTAAACATATGTGTGTGGTAAGGTTCAGTGAAGGTATTTTAAAAGATGAAATTGTTTTGTATTTCAAGTTTAAACCTTAATTTTAAATTCAGAAATTATCAACTAATTTCACACTAGACTACAGTTTTTCAATTATGAAAAGTTGTTAAAGTTGTTTTTTTCTTAGTGAATAATCATAGTTAAAAATAGGATCCATTCTTTTATTTTAGACAACAACAGTTAATTACAAACTTTTATCTATAATAAAGTAATTAAAGAATTAAGATTAATAGATTTAAAAATATTATTATAGACTAGTAATTCTAGTTTTTAATGTGTTATTATTAATCTAGTTTAGGAAATAGAAATGAAATAAGATTCTAAACTCTTCTGTTATCTTTATTATCGATATAGGTCCTACGCAAAAAAAATCGCTAAAAAGTTAAACGTTGCCACACCTACAAGTTTTACAACACATATTACATGAAAAATAATTCAATCTTACATTGTACTGCACAGCTATAGAATTCAAAGTAAAATGGGTTTATTGACAAAAATAAAATGAACTGTAAAGATTCAGTAAAAAATACTGCAAACGCCTAAACTTATTCAAAAAAAAAAATTTACAGTTTTTTAACATTTAAATTGTAAATTTAGATATAAATGTCATTTTTACAAACTTGTCTAAAATAATTTATGAAAAATTTTTAGTTTAAAGCTATTTAGGTACAGATTGAGATTTTATTTAAAAACGTATGCAAAAATATTAGGAACTACTTATCCTTAAAAGTAAAACATCTTAATTTTTTTTTCTTCGTTTAATGAAAATTGCAATATGAATTGATGAAATTAATAAAATGTGAATTTAAACAAAATAAACCAATGAAATAACTTAATACAAAATCTAAAAAGGACACCAAGTTGGCTTGGTTTGGTGGTTATTATAATAAATAAAAAAAAATTAATTTAATTTTAAACATATTAGACACACACTTTACTACTTATACATTATCTCACATACAAACTAAACATATAATGATTCTGTCTATTGATACAAACAACTAAAAAAAGTGCTGCATGAAAAGCAACTTGAATTTTTTTATAGATATTTTAAGTTTATACAAACTAAAAATTATATTTGTTTAGTATGAAAATGTTTGAATAAGCTTTGGTAAAACCATAGTCCACTAAATATTTTTGTCATTACAACACCTATAGTTGTATTTTTTTAAAATATATCATGTGTAAAACATTTTGTTTACATTAAAACTTTGACTCAATAAAGCAGGTTTTGTCTCGACTATTAATTAGTAACTACTAAAATAATACAGTACATAAATCCTAATTATTTACAAGCAAAACTAAACTATGGATTTAACATATTGTCGTTGTTGTTGTTTATTTTAGTTACACTCAAACGGTTAAAATTATTTTAAGTAAAAATAAATACTATAAAAGTCGCAATGCACAGAATAATTAAAATTAAATTCATAAAAAGTTCTGAATTTTCGATACTAAAACTAAATTAAGTTAAAGTATAAAATTTACAATAACAAATTCAAAATGAGGTACCTTGGTTTTTTAATATGTAGACTTGTATATACACAACGATATATTCATGTATTGTATAATTTTCTTTGTCAACTTGAATCATACTATAATAACTTTAGTTTTTGTACTATAGCCAATTTTAATAACTTTAGGTAGAGATATGTTGTAAAATTATAACTAAGTTTGTCTTATTTATTTTCATATTAGCTCTAATTGTAGTTACTAAAACACAAATTAAAAGTTTAATTGTTTTTGAAATATAGTTGATTCTTATTTTTAACAAATAAATAAAAATACTTTAAAATGTTAATCGATCATAAATAAATTATTCTTTAATTATGCTAGGAAAAAGTAAACTAAGTGATTTCATGAGCTATAACTTAGTTGTGTTATTTACATTCTAACCAAGCATTAAAACCAACCGAAAATAGGGTAGCCAAGTTTTTTGCTGTAATTGTGGAATTTTTTTTTACTTAGTTTTCTAACTTAAGGTAACAATCTAACCTTAATTTCAAGCTTTAAATATTTTGATAATGTTGAAAAAAGACTTTTTTTAAAAACGCTTATAGTTCATCGTAAAAAAGGGCAAAGTGAAGTTTTACTACAATAGAGTTTTTAAAAATTAGATGATTTTAATGTTTTTAAACAGGTTGTTGTAATTTAAATGGTATTATGTATAAAAGTGTTAGATTAGTATGAATTACTGATGAAATAAAAAAATGTTACTTTTAATTTGGTGAGTCAAACTCTTAAGTCGTATAACCGTTAAAATTTCGTGAAGTTTTTATTTATGTTTTTTTTTTTAATCTTTGCAATATGTTATAAAAACAGTTTTTCGAATCCATTTAAAATAATTATTTCTTCTAGCAAAATATATATTTCAGTTATATTGAATAACTTTGTGAACATTATGGTAAGGAGTAAGTCAAAATAGTTTAGAAACTTTTATAAAATATACAAGACATTTTTTTCATTTAAAATATGTGTATCAATTCTGCAGCCACTTTGCTGTATAAAGTAAAGTTTAGGTTTCTTGCATTAATTTTTGTATTTATCACAATTTATATTTTATATAAGTCTACAGTTTGCGAAATTGTATTGTTTTATCACTTAGCAATAAAATAACTTAATACTTTTGATACAAATGTCTTATCTTAAAAACTTGCCAATGACTTATACCAAACCAAGTCCTGAATTTTAGTAAAATGATGTTAACTTGATTTAATTCTACAAAACAACTAGGTATACCACCTTCTTCAGTGTAACAAGCCCGGACAACGAAACAGGTTTTAAAATCAACTACACTTATCAAAAAACATTTAAATTACACTTTTATTAATAAGCTTTCACTTGCTAAAAATTTAAGTAGATAAGGATCTAAATGTGAATTAAACAGAAAAAAAGCTCCAGTTAAACAGCCTTTTTTTTGAGCTTTACATGAAAAACCTAACAAACTTAATATAAGCCGAAGAAACATTTAATTTTTTGTAAGAAACGAAGACCTTATTGTAGAAAAATGTGAACAAACAAAGTGGACACTACTTATGACATAAGGAAACTTTCAACCTACTTTAAACGTCTTGATTTAGTTAAATTACTTTTAGTAACTTTAGGTTTTTTTTTTTAATAAACTTTCAAAACGAACAATCAAAATTCATCATTTATACAAAGAAGTGTCTATTTGCAGTAAGTTGTAACTTTATTTACAAAATCAATAAAAAAAACAACAATAAAAATTGGAGAAGCATCCATCACCCTTCGTCTGCTGATTTTCATTGTCATCAGTTCCTTTTTAAAACGTTGGTTATAATACTTTTTATGTTATGAAATTTAAAAAAGTATAAACAAATAAGTAATAAATAACTATGCATAACAAATAACTGTATATAAAAATCGGAGAAATTATTTTAAATCGTGTTTTAATTTTTTTTAAATATTTTTAAACTACAACTGGTCGAAGTTATAATTAATACAAACAAAATTTTTAAAAATATAGGTTTTACTACAATACAATTTGAAATACTACTTTTTGGAAAATTTACAAAAATCATTGTAAAATGAAGTTTCATCAAATAGGACTATCAATTTCAAAACACTACTAAAAAATAAACATAGAATAATGAAGATATTAGTGGTTATATTGGCTTCAATTAAAAGCAAATAATTTTCAAAGAAAATAAATCAAGACCGAATACTACACTTACAATTAAACTATATTTTTAACAAGCTTTAAACTATCTTAGATTTTGGCTACTATAAAATGAACAAAAAAAAAATTAGAGAATTTTTAAACAAATTATTTTACTTTACAAAAAGTTTGCATAAACTACAACAATGAGCAAAACTTTCAACTTAAAATTAAGTTTTATCTATACAAAAGTTTTAAGTTTAACCTTTTACCATTATAAAAACTACAAAAAACTATAATCATAAGCAAAATTATATCAAAAGTAAAACTATTAACTTAATTAAAGTTCTTAAACTTTTTTTACAGAAAAAAATAAACTATTACTCAGGGTTGATGAAAACAAAGATCATAAGCAAAATTATTTCAAAATTAAAACTATTAAATAACTAAAGTTTCTTAAACTTTTTTTAAAGGAAAAACAAACTATTACTCAGGGTTGACAATCGTTTATTGAAGAGTTTTACAAGTGTTTGAAAGACAAGTTTTTGATTCAATCTTTAGTATAAAATTAAATTTAAGCTCTTAAATGGGATAAAAGTATAAAAGATACTATTGTGTGTGTTTTATACTTAAAAAAAATACAAAATAAGAAAAAGTATTTGTGTATGATATATTTTTCGTATTTAGTCCAGTTTTATCATTTTAAACGTAAACTTGTTTAAAGTTCTAGGTTTTTCTAAAAGTTTCTCAAATTCTAGTTATATTTTTGTCTGGATAGTCAAATTCCAGGTATTAAGAGGTTTTTTGGCAACCCTGATTAATGTATTGGAAACTAATTCTAATAAAAACAATATAAAAAACAAGATTAATTTAATTTGCAAAATAATACATTAACAATTTATTGGTAAAGAAAACTTCTACAACATATAAAAATTCTATTTTAAAATCTATGTTTAATTTTTCTTAACTTAATGCATCTTTTATGAAATAAAACTTTAATCTGTTAAATATAACTAATTTAATGAGTGTTTTTAAAAGTACAGAATTTGAAGAAAGTTTTACTGCAACTTTATTTAAAAAACATAATTTTAAATTAAACAAAAAACGTCTTGAAAACAAAAACTAAATCATAAAAAATTGAAGTGTTTTAATAAAAATTTAATTTTTATAAATTACATAAAAAACTAACTTTGGTAGCGTTGGCCTTTTGTTTGGAAAGTGACGGGTTAATTTTCGTATTCCAGGAACTGGTTTCGTGTATCAATAGAGGACATCAGCATTTGTCATTTGGATTTCTGACCTATGATGTCAAATTAACTATTTTCATTTCGAAGTACTTGGTAAAAAAATTACGTTTAATTTTTAAATAAAACCTTAAATTATTAATTACCTATGCTATTTAACTTTAGAAAACTATACAATTTTTTTTCACTAATAACTAACAATAAACTAGATCTATGTAGCACAACAAATTAGTACAGCTTTTTTTTTAATTAATCATCTAGCTACAACAGTTTAGCTTTGGGCTACGGAGCATACTAATTTTAATGTCCCGTTAAGAAAACCTAGTTTATTAGATAAGTTACTAAAGTCTGATAAAGTTGTACAATATCACCATGTACCAACAATTTTCAATACAGTTTAGCCTACCCAGCTTATCCAAATATATTATTTATAGAAATTAAGTGTTTTATTGAATCAAACACAAAAAAATCATTTTATTGTAAGTCTTTCGTTGTAACTAAAAAATGTAATTTAAAAAAAATAAAATTGTGTTTTGACACATTTTAGAAAATTTAGATTATAAATGCCTTTATGTATCAGTGGATATTTTTCATTAGATTGTTATTTTGTTAAAAATACATACTTAACTTATGCAAATTTGTTTTCAAACTTTATTTTATGTTTTCAATCATAATGCTCAACATCAAGTTGTTTTTAGATTTAGAGAACTTTAATAATTAAATAAAAAACCTTTAGTATCTTACAGTTTTATATTAACAAAAAAATTAATCTTTTTATTGTTAACCTTCTGATTTTTAATATATTTTGAATGATTCTTTTAAACATAGTTTAAGAAACATTTCTTAAAAATTAAAGGTCTCTAGCACAGAGTTTTCAAAAATAAAACAAAAATTGTTGATGGGCTTTGAAGGCCTTAGGGAGGTTAATCACTTTTTTGTTTAGTTACAATTAATTTCATGTTGCCTTTTACAGATTTAAAAAATTCAAAATAATTTTAAGATATAGCCTTTAGATTAGATAAGTCCGAGACTACAATAGGTTCCTTATGAAAGCAGGGTTGCCACTCCTTTTTTTATAATTATCAAGGATTTCTAAATTTCTTATAGATTGTTAAAAGTACACATTTCTTAGTCTGTTTCTGGTTTTAATTAAGCTTCAGGAAAGAAAACTTTGTTAAATAGTATTAATAAACATTAAAAAGATACTGTAAACCTACTTTTTAGCTTTTTTTTCAGTAAAAAATTTTTAATGATGACATAAAAAATTATCTTTGCAATAAATTTCTTGTGCCAAATCGACATTTTACTACTGAACATGTTAAAATTGATAAAATTCCCAGGGTTTTTTTCAAATTTTTACAAATTCCAGGTTATACTGATTTTTTTATTTTGCCTAAATTGTCAAATTCCAGGTTATTCTAATTTTTTTATTTTGCCTAAATTGTCAAATTCCTGGTTTTTTTAGGTTTTCAGGTAATTTGGCAAACCTGTGAGAGGCGCAAACTAGAGAAAAAAAAAACACTACTTTACTATATTTCACTTAAAATTTATCTCCTCTTAAGTTTTCTGAGGTAATAACCTTAAATTTTTAAGAAATGTTTCTTACATTGTTTAGAATATTAAGAAATAAAAAGGCAAATAAAAAATTATTTTCAGTCCCTTACAAACATTTATCTGTCAAAAATATTCATAAACAATTTTAGCTCACAAAATAGACTAGGCTTGTTTTACCTTACACAAAATGTATTTGGATTTAATTTAGCTTAGAGCTAATAGATATAACTAAAATTATTTCATTATTTAATGAAAAAATTATTTAAAACCGAAAAATATATTATACCTGTTAATTGAATAAACTATTAGCAACCAAAATAGTAACTATAAATTATTAAAATTAAATCTTCTTATTTTTGATAAATAATTACACACATATTAGACTGTTCAAATGCTTTAGAAAGAAAATTCAAGATTTTTTTAGTTTATAAAAAACAAAACTTTAATAAAAAAAAGTGTTAACATTATTTTTCATTACCAATTACAGCTAAAATTTATTAATGTACAAATCATTTAAAGCTAAATGAAAACTTATGGAATAACAAACCTTGAAACAAGTGGTAGAAATCAGCTTTTTCTACTGTAGTACTGGTGTGGGATGATCTAATGAAAGTTATAATATTATAAAAACATGATCAAGATTATTTGTAAATAAAAAAAAACTTTGTAGATTAGTTTGATGCATATCAAAAATCGTATCTATCAAGTTGCAATTAAGCAGTACAAATAAACTAACCATGTCATGATGGTATGGTGTTGTGGTTTTAAATCAAGTGTCCATCATGATTGTTGATTCATAAAATATTATACTATGTACTGTAGAATAATGTGTAAAAATAAAAAATAAAATTATATGTGATCATATTATTATATTTCATTATTTTATGTTTGTCATAAAGCTAAGATATAACTTTACAAATTCTAAGCGTTCATAATATAAAAATGTATTTTGGTTGAATATTTTATTATAAATTATAATTGTTCCAGTATAGTTGAACACTATTCTAGATTTTATGGACAGTTAATCCCAACAGGCTCTTTACAAATTTCATCAGAGTTTTATGATTTCTTCCAGTTTTATTTAATAGCAAACTTTCTTGCCTTCTTTAACTTAAATACTATTAATGCTTCTTATAATATACTTGACAACAAAACAAATTATTTTGTGTTAAAACTTTTATCAAATGCCACAACTATCTCTAACCAAAACTTCATCTGAATTAACCAAGATGATTCCATGTTTGTGCACATGTTTAAAGGTTAACTTTGGTTTAAATTTCTTAAATCAAGTTTAAAAAACTGGTTTATGAGCTGCAAAGGAGCCAGCTGATGAGAGGCAATAAGGGGGTTCTTGGGCCAAACATTGAAATTGGACATTTGTTCAAATTCAATATTTTCCTGTATTCAAGGAAAAATATACAATACTAAGTTACTCAAAGTTAAATAGACAGGGTAACAGATAAAATGTAATTGTAGACATAAATAACAGTGTGAGCTTTTGTTTTTGCTTTTCCAGAAGCTTTAGTTCAGATTAAACATACACCATACTGTAGGTTACCATAAAAAAAAGTAATGTACAGGACTATCTGATCAGGGCTGTGAAGTTTTATTAGTCAAAAAATCTTACTTATGTAAGTATTTTAGAGGTATTTATTGCAAATAAAGAAAATGTTTATTATAAAAATAAAATTAAAAAAACTTTTAATTATATAAGTATTAAAATGTCTGAAAAACTTCAGTCTAATTCCAAAACAATTTTAAAACTATTTTCGTTAATTTTTAGTTTTATTTGAATAACTTGTTTTCATTATTTCGTTCTAAATTGAAACGTTGTTTTGAAATTGAAATATTTTATTCCTTTCCACTTTTTATTACAAAAAAGAATTTATTAATGACTAAAACTACTTATTAATGACTAAAACAAACTTAATGTTTTAACTCAAGCTTTAAGTTTAAATTTTTATTTTTGCTTTTTAAATACACAAAAATATATATTCTTACAACCAAGAGTATATCTAAACTTAACACTTACAGCTGCTAAATATTATAATTAAAAGTTCTTAAAGTATTTGAACTTTTATATTACAATTTCTAATAGGATAAAGAAAATAATTCTTAAAATACAACATATTACTTCTATAATCTATTCAAGAGCGTAAAACTAGAAAATTATTCTTGAAATAAATAAAAAAAGACCAACATATGTAATACATAAAAAGGTTTTCAATGCTCATAACATGAGATAAATAATAATACTATAAAGGTGTTAAAAATAAAAGTTTTTTTAGCATGTTAAGCTTAACAAAAAGATATAAAATATTATGTTGTCATTTTTAGTTTTATTAAAAAATTTTAAGTATTTATTAAAAAAATTAAGTATTTGAACTAAAACTGAAAAAAAAAATGTTACAAAATAAAACCAATTACAGTTTTTTTTTTCCTTTGAAACATTTAACTTTTATTCATTTAAAGTGTGTTTAAAAGTAAAGAGTTACAAAAATTTGATATAATAATAAAATAGAAATAAATTAAAGAATTGTTTTGTTATATGATTAAAATATAATAGTATATATTTTGAACTGGTATAAACCAGTACATATTTTACTATGAAATTAAAATAGAAGCTTTGTTATAACCGAGTGTTATATATAAATTTGTAAAAGTATCTTATATAGTTTGGTATGTAAAAACTTAAAATGCACTAACATTGGTTTTATTTATAAAAACCTTCGATATAAAGAAAATTTCATTAAATAATGTTTTATCAAAAAGCTGGTTATTTTATTTCAAACTTCTAAAAACTTAAAGCTGAAAATATTGTAATTTTCAGTAAATAATAATGATGATAATAATAGTTAAAATTTAGGTGTCTGCAATCTTTTGTAAGTAAATATTTACTAACGAAAAACCGCAGACATTGTAGCTTTAAAGGATTATACTCAAAGTTTTTAATTCTACTTAACTTTTTAAATATTTTATAATACTAAACAAGAAAAAAAATTGCTAGTAGCTCTTTGCTATTTGTATTTATAAAGATAAAAAAATTTGGTTATTTAACACAAAAAAACTTAGATTGACAATCAGGTTCTAAATTATACAATATAAATGTTGGAAAGTTGCATTTATATTTATTAATTTAAATTTTGAAATAAACTTAGTAAGTTTATGTTTGTGTTATGAAGCTATTTTAAATCAATTTTTAAATCAAGTTTCTTTTGAATATAAATATTTATGCTAATAAAATTATATTTATTATTTCAAGACTTTATTATGCAAAATAATGTTAGGTCAAAGTCTAAATGCAAAATGAAAATTTGGATTTGCTTAAACTTTTAATATTTCAAAAAGTTTTATTTTTAATTTTATATTTTACAGCAGATACAATTGGTTTATCACCTAAAAATTTAGTCATTTTATGTGTAGTTGTTTAAAAAATACTCATTAATTCAAATAACATTCAGAAGATGTTTCCGCATAGAGCAATATAAGATTTATAAGAAATTTTTTTAGTATTGTAATTTGGGGTTACAGAAATAGATTTTGAATATTTTTTATAATAAATAAAGAACAAAAGCTTGTTTCAGTATTGCGAATTTAAATTTATAAATAAAGTTGAGAAACTGTGGTCCAAATTTTACTAACAGAAACTTTTGACAAAATTGCCTATATCTGTAAAATCAATTTAACTTTGTAGCTCTTAAACTTTGAATTTTAAAACGAATAAAGTTGTTGATGAAAGGAATAATCAAATTCAATCACCTTGCTTTGCGATTCCTTATGCTAAACATTATAATTTATTGACATAAACTTAGCCCGAAACTATATGGTAAATTATTTCTTGTACAATACGAACAAAAAGTTTAGAAAATTTTCAACTTCAAAGTTGTTTTTGAATTAAGTTTGTCTTAGTTGTTATTTGTGTAATTCTGAAGCATTATTACTATTTGCTCACTGAACCATAAAAACTTGTGCATACTTGCATATAAAAGTTCATTTCTTGCAATACACACATTACAGCTATTGTTAGGAGAATATATATAGTAAAACTCCTGATTTAATGTTGAATGTTGAATATAAGTGAAAAAAATCTATATGAACCAGTAATAGATAGTGGTCTGGGTCATTATAGCCACAGCCTGCTGCAGGAAGCATGTTATTTCAAAATACACATTTATATTAATTGATTTGGTTGTTTATAGTTTTTTTTTAAGAATGTTTTTTTCTTTAAGAAATTATTTTTATAAATTAAGCAGTATTTTCTCATTTTAACTTTGAAAATCTCAAAGTAAAAACAATAACACTTAAAGTAAAATATAAGCATAAAGTGTGTTATTTTTACATGGTCCTTAATATTGATTAGTGTTTGAAACTCTTCTTCAATACAATATGTAAATTCATTGTCATGCCTAGTTTTATATAGAGTAGCCCTAAGAAGTATTTAATGCTAGTATTAGTACAATTAAGGTTTAATTTGAAACGGTTTAGTGTTGTTGTATACCTAAGTATGACCTTGGAATGTAATAAATTTATTTTATATTTTTAGTTTAATTCCAATAATAAACAATCCTATTGTATAATTTTTTTATGTTCTGTAAAAATTTTAATTTTAATTTATTTATGCTTATTGAATCTAAATAAATGTTTTAATTCATACAATAAGACTTTTTAACTATTAAACGGAACATATTCAAAAAATTTAAGGTTTATTTATCACATATTGAAGCGGAAGAAAAATGTCTAAAGGTTGTTTAAAATTCGAATACCACAACAAAAATTTCGGAAACTTTTTACAAAACTGACTACTTGTCAAAAATTATATATTTTTTTATTCATAAAAAAGCAGCTTACAGTATACAATTATAGATTTTAGGCAAGAGTTTATGCTATATTTTCTAAAATTAAATGTTGGACTTCTCTATATACTTAATTAACTCACTAAAAACTTATCTTTTTAATATTTCAGGGTTTGTACTTGAAACTTTTAGGAAATGACCCTTGTACAACAACAAAAAAATTCTTAATAAATCCTGTTGAACAATTTAACCCCTCATATCTCAAATTTGGAACCATCCTAAAGTTTTTTATGATTAGTATAGCATGTTTTGCATAACTTTTAGAATGGTTTCTTGTAAAAAAAAACTCTAAAAATCACAAGTTAAACTCTTTTGAAAAAATACATAGTTCAAGGTTTAAAGTTTTTGTACATTTATTAGAGATAACCGGACTCGACATTGAAAAAAAAACTATTCTTATTTTTTTATACTTTGCTTTTAATTATCTATGTGCACTTTGAAGTTTAGAAACCTAATCACATTAAGACTAAACAATATGTAGTAGTTTTGTAATGTCCATTATGTCAATAAAATAATGATAAAACTGGAAGAAAATGATTGAACCAAATAGTTATGTTGATGTAACTTTAATTCGAAAAGCAAAAATAAATGGTTTGGTTAGACTTTTATTTTTTCAAAACAAAAAATTTTCTGATTTTATATGTTACAGCAGATACACTTGGTTTTTCAGCTATAAATTTAGTCAGTTTATGTGTAGTAGTTTAAAATATATGCATTCAGAAGATGTTTCCGCATAGAGCAGGGGTCGGCAAACTGCGGCCCGCGGGCCAATTGCGGCCCGCGAAGGGTAAATCTGCGGCCCGCGAGCACGTTATTTTTTTGAATGGATTGCGGCCCGCGAAAGAAAATTTTGTGGCCCGCGAGCACGTAAATGTGGCCCGCTGAGCAAAAATATGTTTCAAGTTAAATTTTTTTCGGTAACTCGATTTAATTGATTAGTTTGGTTTTAAGTCTGTATAATGTTTAAAAATAATTAGAAGAAATTACTGCTTTATTTTAAAAATGTGAAAAAGACAAATTAGCATTTTAACAGGATATTTTTCTGAGTTTCATAATAACTTCTTTTTTACAACAGCAAGTAATTATCCGAAAAAAGAGTGTAAAGAGTGCTTGAACTTAATAAGTTAGTTATATAATATCTATTTATTAAATTAATTAAATGCAAGTGTTTTCCTTTTTTGTACAAAAGTAATTCACAGTAATTAACTAAAGTGTCATTTCTTTATAGCTTAGATATTCTTTTTCACTGTTTTTTATACCTAAGTTTCTTTTATAGATTTTTTATTTTGTAAATGTTATATTTTAGTGTAAAAACATTTAAAATAACATAGTAATAAGAAATAAGGTTTTTTTAATTTTTCTTTTGACACATTTTATTTTTTAGAAGTTTTCTTTGCACTTAAATTAATTTATATGCACACCAACTTAAAAAGATGCTCATATTTTAAACCACTTTTTATTTAATGCTTTAGTTAGTATAAGTTTAGTTTATGCATAATTATCTAACATTGTTGTTTCTACATGTATCATCTAAATTTGTACAGTCACATTTAAAACAGTATATATGATATAAATTAATATAGTTTTTGTTAGGTATACATTTTCATTTTTCAAACATTGTTTTTGTAAAACTAAGTTAACTTTTATGCCTTGCATATCAATACACACATTTGCTGATTTTTGGAGCTACCTAATTAATATAAACTAGACTTAGGGATGGTAAATTTATCAAGGTTGTACACTGTTAATCAAAATAGTTCAAATTCAAGCTAATAAACAACTAAAAATTGACACACACTTAGACTATCGCTATTTGTAGACTTCAAATCTCAAGCCAACTAAGTCATTTTATAAGTTTTTGGCTAGAACTGTTTTTTGTATACAAAAATATTATAAATGTTTTTGTTGACTTAGGCTGGATTTTGCTTGAAAAAGTGGCAAATTAAACTTATGATGTATGTTTTGCTCAATCCACAGTGTTAGTTTGAGTTATAAGATATGTTAAACTTTAAGTCTTGCAGCTGATATAATTCAATATATTATTTATATTATTGTGTACATTTAAGTGTGAACAATCAGTGTTGCCAAAAAAACTTGAATCCCGGAAAAGCTTTGAACTTGAAAATTAATGCTTAAAAGTTCTGGAAAAAAACTTGAATTTGAGATTTTTTGAATAAACCTGAAATTTCAAACAATTTTTCAATGAAAAGTAATGAAATTTCGATTTGACACAAAAAAATTAGCAAATAAACATTTTTTTTTTAAAAAGTATACTAAAGTAGCTTAACAGTGTTTTTAATATTGATATATTTTTTAAGACACATTAAAAACTTTAATTAAACTTTATACTAAAATAAAAAGAAGGAATTGTACTTCTAAAACCTTTGTATTGGTGCATTGCAGCTTTACTTGTAAAATTTCACCGATTGTTGTGCTTCGTGTTGGAACTAAACCAAGAAATTCTACTAAAATGTCAAAGTTAGTAAAAACATCTCTAATAAAAATTCTCAGATGAGCAATAGTTTTTCTATCAGTGTTCTCTTGTTAACATATTGATTAAAGTCTTAATTTGATTTATGCGACTTTATAACTTTAATGCATTTCCTAAATACGACCTTTTGTTGTCATTGAAGAAATAAACAAAAGTTTTTCATTACTACCAACATAAATTCATTAAAAAAGTTTTTAATTATAAACGGTATCTCATTTTAAAAAAATAAATTTTGCTACTTTATAACTTTCCTTAACAATTTTTTTCTGATAATTCTGTAGTTACTAATGATAATCTTGTGCGTTGATGGAACTGATTTAGGAGATTTGTTTTTTTATCGTTTCTCGCAATAACTCCTAACTAACTTTTTTTTTTTTTTGTAGCTCGTCTTATATTTTGCAATTAATATTTTTAAATGCAATATTCTTATTGCAAATAAAGAATTGCTATAATGCTTAACAAAAAACAAGTTTTTCTATTTCGCTAATGACTCAATAAAGTTTAATACTTTTGTTAAAATTGTTTAAGAAACTTAATTGTCCATTCAAGCTGACTTGTAAGTTTTTTTAGCATGTAATTTATTTACTGTTAATAACTTTCGTTATTTCTTTATGCTGTGAACTTTGTTTTAACTGGGTTGCTACACAAACAGGCTATTTTAAAAACTTAAAAACTTAGGTTTGTGTGAAACTTTTATTTCAAACACTTTAAAGAAATCTTTTAATTTCCAGAATAGTTTTTATGATTGTAGTGTAGTTTATTAATTGTAGTTTTTTCTTGTTTTCTTACACTATGTGTACTTTTTGATGATGATGATATTTTTACTAGGTATTTAAGCTTAATTAACAACGATTTATTAGTTTTTTCAACTTTTAATAAACTTAGGCTGGTTTGATACAACTCAGACATTTTTGCTTTTTAAGTGGCAACTATGTAAAATACTAGTTACTAATAAGATATTTTATTTAAGTATTCGAGAATTAATTATGTTAAAGAATTTGTTTTAGCTTTCTGAAATACAAACAGGTATTAATTTTATTAAGTTAACTAATTACTAAATTTTTTAATGAATGTAAACTATTTAACACGCAAAAACATTTTTTTGAAGTAAATATTCTTAGAAATATGAAAAAAGGGGTTAATAGTATAACAAATATATAAAAGTAACCCATAAGTTGTCTTTCAAATTTGTTTTTTATAAAGAGTTAGGTTGTTAATAAAGTTACAAAAGTATTAAGTTTAACTTATTAATGCTTATGAAACTACATAGTTATTAACACTTAAGTATATTAGTCAATGTAAATTTTATTCTAATAAATGTTTATTTAAATAAGCATTCTATGTATAACTAAAAGTCATTTAAAATGATAAGGTGAATAAAAGTAAAACTTTTTTCTCGTGTGACTAAAACTAAAACCAAAAGATTATTCAAATGTCACCAAAACTAAAACTGCGGCCCGCGAAGACTTCGTAAACTTGAAATTTGGCCCGCGACCACCAACTGCCTGCCGACCCCTGGCATAGAGCAATATAAGATTTAAAAGAAACTATTTTAGTACTGTCATTTCGGATTAAATAAATTGACTTTGAATACTTTTTTATACTAAATAATGATCAAAAGTTTGATTCAGTATTGCAAATTTAAATTTCTTAATAAAGTTGTGAAATTGTGGTCCATATTTTACTAACAGAAACTTCTGACAAAGTTATTTTTAAAATTAAATTAATATTGTACGCACTTAAACTTTGAATTTTAAAACAATTAAAGTTGTTGATGAAAAGAATGATCAAATTCAATTACCTTGTTTTGTGATTTCTCATGCTAAAGATTTTATAAATTTAGTGACATAAACTTAGATCTATTTTATATGGTAAATTATTTCTTGTAAAATACCTATTGAAAATTTTAAAAATGTTTAAATTTCAAAGTAGTTTTTGAATTTAGTTTGTCTTAGTTGTTATTTGTGTAATTCTGAAGCATTATTACTTTTTGCTCAGTGAACCATAAAAACTTGTGCATACTTGCATATAAAAGTTCATTTCTTGCAAAACACACATTACAGCTATTGTTAGGAGAATATATATAGTAAAACTCCTGATTTAACGTTGAATGTTGAATATAAGTGAAAAAAAAATCTATATAAACCAGTAATAGATAGTGGTCTGGGTCATTATAGCCACAGTCTGCTGCAGGAAGCATGTTATTACAAAATAGACATTTATATTATTTGATTTGGTTGTTTATAGTTTTTTTCAATGTTTCTTCTTTAAGAAATTAATTTTATAATTTAAGCAGTTATCACTTAGTTCAACTTTAAAATTCTCAGTGTAAAAACAATAAACTCAAAGTAAATTATAAGCATAAAGGGTTTTATTTTTACATGGTCCTTAATATTGATTAGTGTTTGAAACTGTTCTTCAACACAATATGTAAAATCATTATGATGTCTAGTTTTATATAGAGTAGTACTATCCTAAGTACTACATAATATTAATATTAGTGTAGTTTAGGTTATAACTAACTATGGTTTTAAGTGTGGTTGTATACCTAAGTATGACCTTGCAAGGTAATAAAATTTAGTATTTAAGTAGTTTTACTATATAGGTTTTGTAAACTCTTTAAATTAAACATTACAATATTTAAACCCAGTAGTTGACACATTTATACATGAAAAGGCACTAAGTATAATATAAATTTCAAGAAAATGTTGAAGTCTCACTAAATTAATGTCGTAGTTAAGTTTATAAATGACATAGTCAATTTTTAGTGAGAACAAGAAAAATAGAATCTAAAATAGTTGTACATGTGTTGACCTTTCAATATTCAACTAATTTTCAATTGTCATGTAGCCTAAAATTAAATGGTTTGCTCCACAAAACATTTATTTTGTAAAACAAAAAAAAGTATATTTAAACTTGTTTAAATTTGTTTTCCAAGTTTCAGATTTCTGTGTATAAGGTTTCTATTAATGTAACAAAGCCTTTTTCGTTCTCCATTTTTAGATTTAAATTCTACTCCTCAAAACATTTTTTTTAATTTTAAAGAGTTTAATTTCAGAGTTTTCCATAAACATTACTTAGAATTTGATGTTTATAAATTCAAGTGACTTATCCACTAAGATTTTCAGATTTTTTGTAGTGTCATCTTAGATTTTATTATGACTTAGAAATTTTCCCTTAGTAATGATAATAACTGAAACATCTTTTTCATTCCATCCCTCATATCAGTTTTTTGTTTGTCTTTGCAAACTTCTATTTTAATTTAGATTGTTTTCTATTTTTAAATAGCTCCTGTCGTATTTGTAAGTGTAGATTTATATTTTTTTATGCGTAACAGATTATCTGCTTTAAGCAGTGAAACTTTGTTGTAACTCAAGTAAGCACCAATATTGTTATCACTGTTACATCTTTGAGCACTTTAAAACTTGGTTAGTAATAGACTCAGCCGTATAAACTCGTAGAATTTTTTGCTTTTGAGCTTGTTGCAGGACAAGTACTTACAAAATAAAAACTTTACGATTTAATCAAATACTTTGTTTCTGTTTGATGAGCTTTCACGAAACTTGTCTCAATATTTCTACAGAGATACTTTTTAACATAATAATGTCTCTTTATCATATAAAAGGTTTACTTGCAAAAAATTATATCTCTAATTGTAACATTTTACTAGTATGTGTGCAGGAATCTGATTAAAAATGACCGTGTTTTAGTTATTCTTTTTTCCAGGTGATCATATTTTCTTTTAAACTGTTTTTTAGGAGTATCTTAGTTTTTTTTTATTTTTTAGAAATTAAATTTATATAAACATATATATTTCAATTGTCAACGTTATAATTTTTGACAGATAAATACTAAAACATTTATAGATAACTATAAAAATAAAAAATATTTAAATTTCAATCAAAATTACTTATTTTTCAAAATTTGACCTTTCAGCTATATTTTGAGAAAGGTTTAAGTTAATTTTCGTTAAAGATGTTCTAAAAGCTACTTAGAAATATACTACTTTACATAAAATTTACATCTATTAAAACATCAAAATTTATTTACAATAGTGACTTTAAGACAGTCCATAAAAGTCAGAAGAAAAAAATACAACACGCAAAACTTAAACATAAAATTTAAAAATATATATATAGTTTAGTTTTAAATGTTTTTCAGTACCTAGATGATAATTTACATTTACTTTTAACTTAGGCTTTAATGATTTGTTAATTATTAAATAAATTAATAGAACGCAATTTGCTTCTTGTTGATTTATAAAAGGAAAATTTTAATAGAAACACTATAAAACTAACAATGAGTAGCAAAACAAGAAAAAACAATCCAAAAGCAATAATAAAAAATTGTGATGATTTCATAAGAAGCAAGGCTAATTTTTATCTAAAAATTTGCAAAGTCAACTCCAAAAAATGCCTCAAAAAACAATTTAAGGAAAACACTAATGAACATACTGAAAACGGTAATTAATTTATATTATACATTTGTAGTTATTCATTTCGTTTACAAAGTGAGATACATATTATAAAAAGTAAAAAAAAAGTTTTGCTTGAAACCTTTACAAGCATGTTACCTTAGTTAAAATAGTAAAATTGTTTACATATGTATAAAGTAAAATTAAAGTTCTAACTAAAATAGATTTTTACTAGTAGTAGCGTAAGTTTATGAAAAAAAAGTGTAGCTCTGGACTTTAAAAATGTATTCTCGACTGGTTTATAAAAATTAGTAAAAATTATAATCTTTTTTTCAGATAAATTTACAAAGAAAGGACGTCATATCATTTCAAATCTTAAAATGAGCAATGTTCTTATAGAAGAAAGTTTGGAAATTTCTGTTTGCGAATACTTTGATAGAGCAAAAACTCTTAAAACTGTACCTTTATACTTTGAACTTGCACATTTGTTCAATTCAACTAATCTTGCCCGAGAAGCCTTAAAAGTTGTTGAACGTTGTTATACAAGCGTGATAGAAACTAAAAATTTCTTTCACCTGAGCTGTGACGTCGTCAAAAAAGTTCTCTCTTCATCAGAACTGCACATCACTTCGGAACTTGAAGTTTTCAACGCGGCAGAGCATTGGATCGGATTCAACGCGGATGAAAGAAGAAAATTTGCGAAAATCCTCCTTCAGACGGTGCGTCTGCCATTGCTGTCGGATGCAGCCCTGAAGCGTTTGTTGCTCGAAAACTCTCTGATTTGCAACAACTATGAGTGCAGATCGGCAGTTGAAAGCGTTTTGCTGCACCGAAAAAGCGTTTGTGACTACCGACACAGTCGTAATGTGGAACACAGGTATTGCAGCCAAAGCTCGTTTGATGTCTTCTTGTCGTCACGAAGAACAGAGTTAAAGAAAGTTGTTTGCGGAAACTTTCAGAACGTAAAAAGTGGCTATCCAGTAGCTGAAAATGAAAGATTTTATAGAGCAGTTGTGGTGGGCGGAAATGTCTACGCGATAGTTCGCAAGCAGATGACCAGTGAAAAGAAAGAACTCGTGATAAAACTGCACGTCGATGGCGCGTGGAAAACCGTGGCCACGACGAAGTACCGCAGCCGGTTTTGCGTTTGCAACTTCATGAAAAACATATTTATCATCGGCGGCAGGTACAAACGTCGTCTCATGTGCCTCTCCGCGATCCGCTACGACGCGGAGTCGGGCAAAACGAGTTCGGTCGCTGGAACGGAGAGGTTCGATGCGGCGTGCGCCGCTTTCGACGGCCGAATTGTCGCTTGCAGAGGATTTGTTTGGCAAGAGGTTCAACGCGATGTTTTTCAACTGGAAAGTGTTTACACGGGTACCAGCAGCGCTGAAGCGTTCGACCACGCGGCCGGGACGTGGTCGCGAATACCCGACATGGTCAAACGTCACTACGATCACAGTTTGGTGGCGATCAAAAGCAAGCTGTTCGTGGTTACCAACAACGATTGGAAGCGGGAGTGCGAAGTGTTTGACAAGAGCAGCAACAGATTTGCTGTCATTGCTTCTCCTTTGTCGTTCCGCGACGTTTGGGGTAAGTCTGTTCCAGGAGCTATTTCGATCGGAAAGAAACTTGTTGTTTTTGGAAAAAGAGAGAAAACGATTGTGTTTTATGATACGGAAAAACATGAATGGTATGAAGAAACATGCGGCTGTTTTAACACTTTACAATATAAGTCTTGCGTTAAACTTCCTCAAATATAAATACTAACTTATTGTTTAATGGTATCAGAGCAGTCATGCAACATAAATAAATATCTTATTCTTAAAATTGTGTACGTCTAAATAAGTGGTGTAACTATCATTAACAAACATTACTAATATTTTATACCTAAAAAAAAAGTACAACTTTTAATAAATTATATTTAGATATTTTAGCAAAGTTTATTTATTCTATAACTTTGTTCAAACCAAAGTTTATTTTATTTAGTATTTGCTTTAACGTTGAAGTTTAATTTTGCTTATAACTATGTAATCTGACAAATTTGCTGAAGCACTTGAACAAATTTACTTAGTTTAAGGAAAAAACTATTGTAGCTGTTTTTGAAACGTATTTTATTTAATTTTTATTTTTTGTCAAGTACACAAATATAAGAGCAAGTTTACTTTGAGCTTATTTGAAAAACAAACACGGTTGAGCGATGGTTTATTATTATAAAATATACAAACTTAATAAGAGATACAAAAAAAAAGAGGTCTTAGGGAATTAAATGCGGATGATAAAATTATAGAGTTTTATGTTTCTTGTAGACTAAAAATATTTTAGTTCATCTTTTAAAATAAAAAACCTCAATTAGTTGTAGAAAAATATTTGCTTTGTAGTCTGTGTTTAACTTTAATTTAGTATTTTAGTATACTGCAGTTCATAACTATCGGCGTTTACGTTTAATGTTTTACAAATTTTTCGTCGAGTAATGAAGCTGAAAAATATGCACCGAATTTTAAACTCTAATTATTCAGTTTCAGTAAAACTATGTCAATTTTATGTAAAAAATCTTCTACTGCGGGCTAGGGGCATTACTGGTTTTCTGTAGAAAATCCTTAATAAAAGAAAAAATTAAAAAAATTATTCTTTAAATTTTAAACGCTGTTTACTAAAATTCTTAACATATGTTAATCGATTTGGTTGTGCTTTGTTTTTAAAATAATAAAGAAACGTGTGGTTAGTTATGATTGAAACGAATCACAACAGTTTAACTATTCACAAAGTCGTCTTAAAAGGAACAATACTAAATGAACTTTAAGGATATTTTTTTTACTTATATATCTAATTAGAGCTTCAAAACTTTACTTGTTTTTTGTTCTGCTTTAGAATTAAATGTATTGTTTAAATATTTAAATAAATCCTGTAAGTCTTAAGCTGCCAAGGATCGTATTTCTTAAAAACCTTTTACTAGAACTTATTACATAAATAACTATTACGGATGATACTGTGAAAAACTAAACACTTAGATACTTCATTGACTATGTTTTGCATATTGATCAGTACACAATATGCATGTTTTCAAATTATTTTGTATGAAAGGAAAAGTAGGTCAAAACTTAACAAATTTATATCTAGTTGCTGCAGATTTCTTACTTGTTCGAACTATCACACAATTAAACATATTTTCAAACATATGTGTGTGGTAAGGTTCAGTGAAGGTATTTTAAAAGATGATTTTTTTTGTATTTCAAGTTTAAACCTTAATTTTAAATTCAGATATTATTAACTAATTTCACACTAGACTACAGTTTTTCAATTATGAAAAGTTGTTAAAGTTGTTTTTTTTTTAGTGAATAATCATAGTTAAAAATAGGATCCATTCTTTTATTTTAGACTACAACAAACTTTTATTTATAATAAAGTAATTAAAGAATTAAGATTAATAGATTTAAATATATTATTATAGACTAGTATTTCTAGTTTTTAATGTATTATTATTAATCTAGTTTAGGAAATAGAAATGAAATAAGATTCTAAACGCTTCTGTTATCTTTATTATCAATATAGGTCCTACGCAAAAAAAAAATCGCTTAAAAGTTAAACTTTTCCACACCTACAAGTTTTACATATTTCATGAAAAATAACTCTATCTAACATTGTACTGCACAGCTATAGAATCCAAAGTAAAATGGATAGAAATTATTAAAAAAAACAAACCAAAGTAAAACATACCGCAAACACCTAAACTTATTAAAAAAAAGTTTACAGTTGTTTAACATTTATATCCTAAATTTAGATATAAATGTCATTTTTATAGACATGTCTAAAATTATTTATGAAAAATTTTTAGTTTAAAGCTATTTAGGTACAGATTGAGATTTTATTTAAAAACGTATGCAAAAATATTAGGAACTACTTATCCTTAAAAGTAAAGCATCTCTATTTTTTTTTGTTGTTTAATGACAATAGCAATATAAAATGATGAAATTTACTAAAATGCGAATTTAAACCAAATAAACAACTTACTATAAAATCTGAGAAGGACACCAAGTTGTCTTGGTTTGGTAGTTTTTCTAATAAAAATCATAAATGTAATTTTAAACATTAAAAACACAGCATACTACTTATACATTTTCTCATGTACAAACTAAACATATAATGATTTTGTCTATTGATACAAACAACTAAAAAAGTGCTGCATGAAAATCAACTTAAAATTTTTTATAGATTTTTGAAGTTAATACAAACAAAAGTTCTATTTGTTTAGTATGAAAATGTTTGAATAAGCTTTGGTAAAACCATAGTCCTCTAAATATTTTTGTCATTACAACACCTATAGTTGTATTTTTTCAAAATATTTCTTGTGTAAAATATTTTATTTACATTAAAACTTTGACTCAATAAAGCAGGTTTTGTCTCGACTATTAATTAGTAACTACTAAAATAATACAGTACATATATCCTTATTATTTACAAGCAAAACTAAACTATGGATTTAACATATTGTCGTTGTTGTTGTTTATTTTAGTTACACTCAAACGGTTAAAATTACTTTAAGTAAAAATAAATACTATAAAAGTCGCAATGCACAGAATAATTAAAATTAAATTTATAGAAAATTCTTAATTTTCGATACTAAAACTAAGTTAAGTTAAAGTATAAAATTTACAATAACAAATTCAAAAAGAGATACTTTAGTTTTTTTAATATGTAAACTTGTATATACACAACGATATATTCATGTATTGTATAATTTTCTTTGTCAACTTGAATCAGACTATAATAACTTTAGTTATTGTACTATAGCCAATTTTAATGACTTTAGGTAGAGATATTTTGTAAAATTATAACTAAGTTTGTCTTATTTATTTTCATATTAACTCTATTTGTAGTTACTAAAACTCATATTAAAAGTTTAAGTGTTTTTAAAATATTATTGATTCTTATTCTTAACAAATAAATAAAAGTACTTTAAAATGTTAATCGATCATAAATAAAATGTTCTTTAATTAGGCTAGGAAAAAGTAAACTAAGTGATTTCATGAGCTATAACTTAGTTGTGTTATTTACATTCTAACCAAGCATTAAAACCAACCGAAAATAGGGTAGCCAAGTTTTTTGCTGTAAACAGCGACATCGCGCGGTAAAAAAAGCAGTAAACTTTATTAAATTTTTATTTAATAATTTAAAATCTGTGCAACCTCAGACAAACCTAGGGACTCAGTGGCGCCACCTAGCGGATAAAAGTTTTGTTAAAGTCTTCAATATGCAATTAGGTTTTATTTTTCTTATATCTAAAACTTTAAAAACCTTAACTATGTTTCTTTTAAACTAACGGCTTTAATCACATTTTACTTAATATGTCGCACAAAGTTAAAGTAAAGTCTCAACTTTAATGATTATACACCAATAACTAAAATAAATATACGAAGAAATAAAACATTTAATCTTAAAAGCTTAAAAGAAAATGCTGGAGGTTTGGAACTTTTCGTTTATAATTTTCTTATTTTTTGTTTAACATGTTTTTTTTCAGTAACAAAAATAAACATACTGTCAATTTCAATTAGTTCTGCATAACTGTTTAAGAATAGGTCCGAAAAAATATTACCTATTAGTGTATCTTATGTTTTTTTTTTTTTTGAAAACTTTTTTATAGTTGTTCTTAATTTTAATCATAAATTACTCCTTTTATCATACAAATTAGTTTAAGAAATACATTAGTTTTAATCACTATAAATTTAGAAAACACCTTTAAAGTTTAATTTGAATAATATCTACTATAACTTTTGTAAAATTCATGTTTTTTTGTATGCTTAAGATCATCATATTAATTAACAGTTAAAATAAGTACTAGCGCTAATTATATAATAACATGTATAACATCTGCTACTGCTTTGTTCTAAAGTAATTGATTTCTTAAAATAATATGTCTTTCTAGGTATGTACTTATTAAAACTTCAACATTAAAATGACTCGTTGTTTCAAAGCTTACGTTAGTCTAAAAATTTTAGAATCTTCTAAATTCATAAAAAACCGACATACAAAAGAAAGGTTTATATTTTAAGTGTTTATAACAGGCATGAACTTGTTTTGAATGAAATAATAAAGTAAATAATTAAGTTTTTCAAAGTTTAGCTAGTAATGATATCTTTTAATTTATGATACTACATAACACTTTAATTGATACTTTTAAAAACACATAGATGTCAATGCAGGACTGTTTTAAACTTAACTGTTTTTTATCTAAAAATAACAGTTAATACTTCATTAAACTGATCTACTTCAATATAAATAGTTTAAAACTACTTATGTGCAGTTATCAATAAAATTTCGTTTATTATCCGACAAAATATAGATCATTTGCATTATTAAACAATCGAGTGGTTTGTGTAAGTTAAAGCTTTTAAAAACATTTCATAATGATTTAAAATAATCTGAATGTTTTAAAAGATTTCTATTAGAATAAACGTAAAGATGTTTCATTCAGTTTGACAAAACAAAATATTAACAATTTTAGTTCGCTTACAATTTTAATGAAGCGCAAATGATAGTTTAAAGAAAGAATAAAGCGTTAGTTATTTTAAATCAAGCGTATATAAACAAACTTATAAAGACTCATACTTTACGAAAATAGCTTAGTTAGTTGAATAACATTGTTGTTGGTAGGTATCACATAGTTCCAAAAGAATAGTCTACTTTGCAACTCAACCCAGAATGATTTTACTTCTAACCAACTAGTTGCAAATTCCATCAAAAGTTTATAGTGTTTGTGTTGCCGACACATTTAAATGATGTTTTGCAAACACTTATGTATGTTACAGCTTAAGTCATGTATTATTTTGTTTCAAAATGTTTTAAGGAAAATATCAGTCGAAATCTGTCAGTAATGCAAGTATTAATGCAATGTCAATTTTATCTTTAAGAATTACAGTGATTTCAGTACAGTAGGAAAGTTTTAATGTTGTTTATTAAAAACTTAGGTTTTGAAAGGCTATTATTTTTAAACCGTTTTCTCATTAGATTAGCCATTTTTCGTATAGCTTCAAAATTTTAATTTCTCGTTAGTTTCTATATACACAATTTTGAACTTTTTACGTACTGTTGCAATTGTCCAAGGCTTTTTAAAGCATTGATATATGTTTGTGTATTACAAAAAAAAAATGTTTTAAAAGCTTCGAATTCAATCGTGAAACAAAATTAAATTTTTCATTCTATGTCATGCATAATTTAGAAGTTTAAATGATGATTTTTAATTATTGGTCGTTAAAAACGAAACATAGACCATTTTCACAGCTAATAAACTGAAGAGCACAGGCAAGTTAGTACAGGTATAAGCTACTTAGTCCTTAAAACCTTTTTTGTACACTGATACTACACCAAGACTACGTTTGTAAGCGTATTTTATAATATCAATAAAGCATTATGGTAGCAAAATGTTTCAAGTTATTATCAGTAATTTAAAACTATAGAAGCTCATGTTTTTTATTTCTTATACTTATCAGTTTTTACACATACTTAAGAGATTTAAAATATAAAGCAACTAAAACTTTTCAAGAAATACTCAAAAGTATAAACGAGTTTTAAGCTCATAAATTTTGCGTAGGTGTTACTTTTCTATACTTTAATTAAAATTACTACTTTATAAACTTATAAAACAAATTTTGACAAAACAATGATTTAAAGGTTTTATTTCAAATGCGCTAGCGATTACCTAACAAAAATAAACTGACTTTTATTTTAAAAAAAATAAAAGATTTATTTTTGAAAAGCCAATTGTATAACTCAGCTTACACCCTAGTTGAGAAAAATTAAATTAACTACATCTTAAATGAGTGTTTGTGTGCATGTACATAGAAATATCGTTGAAAACTAATTAGATACTTGTTAGTTGAGTAGTAATCAATAGATATCCGTAAAAATGTTTATAAGCCTAACTTTCTTCTACTTTGCATCAGTCTTAATAAGTTTGCAAGTGTAAATAATTCTACAATACTATTAGCCATAAAATTCAGACGATAAAGTCTTACTTATTTTCAAAAATATATTTTTTTTAATGGAATAGGGTCGAGTAAAAGTCGTTTGTTCAAAATGAATTCGACGTTGAGATTAATTTATAACTTGTTTTGCTGTACATAGACAGAATAAAGACCTAAAACTTGCGTTACTTGCTAGACAGTGTATACCCAATTATGTAGCCCGATATGAAAACTTGTATTTATAAAAAAAAAACAGATCAGTTTTAATATTTAACAAGAAGCGTACTTTGGGATTCAGCAAACTGCGTACATTTTAGACAGAACGCTTTTCTAGAAAGTACGGCACGTGAGCAAATACTTAAAGAAAAACTTGCCAATGACTTATACAAAACCAAGTCCTGAATTTTAGTAAATTGATGTTTACTTGATTTAATTCTACAAAACAACTAGGTATACCACCTTCTTCAGTGAAACAAGCCCGGACAACGAAACAGTTTTTAAAATCAACTAGTTATCAAAAAACATTTTAATTACACTTTTATAATAATCTTTCACTTGCTGAAAACTTAGGTAGATAAGGATCTAAATAGGAATTAAATAGCAAAAAAGCTCAAATTAAACAGCCTTATTTTTTGAGCTTTACATGAGAAACCTAACAAACTTATATAAGCCAAGAAACATTTAATTTTTTGTAAGAAACGAAGACCTTATTGTTGAAAAATGTGAAAGAACAAGGTGGACACTGTTTATGACATAAGGAAACTTTCAACATACTTTAAACTTCTTGATTTAATTAAATTGCTTTTACTTTTACATTACTTTTAGTAACTTTAGTTTTTTTTTTATAAATAAACCTTCAAAACGAAGAATTAAATTTCATCATTTAAACAAAGAAATGTCTATTTGCAGTAAGATGTAATTTTATTCACAAAATCATTAAAATAAACAACAATAAAAATTGAAGAAGCATCCATCACCCTTCGTCTGCTGAATTTCATTGTCATCAGTTCCTGTTTAATACGTTGGTTATAATACTTTTTATGTTATGAAATTTAAAAAAGTATAAACAGATAAGTAATAAATAACTATGCATAACAAATAACTGTATAGAAAAATTAGAGAAATTATTTTAAATTGTGTCTTAATTTTTTAATGATATTTTTAAATTACAACTGGTCGAAGTTATAATTAATAAAAACAAAATTTGTTAAAATATAGGTTTTACTACAATACAATTTGAAATACTACTTTTTGGAAAATTTACAAAAATCATTGTAAAATGAAGTTTCATCAAATATGACTATCAATTTCATAACTTTACTAAAAAATAAACATAGAATAATGGAAGATACTAGTGGTAATATTGAATTTAATTAAAAGCAAATAATTTTCTCAGAAAATAAATCAAGACCAAAAAGTGTCAACACTTACAATTAAACTATATTTTCAACAAGCTTTAAACTTCCTTAGATTTTGGCTACTATAAAATGAAAAAGTTACTAAGCGATTTTATAACAAGTTATTTAACTTTACAAAATGTTTACATAAACTACAACAACGAGCAAAACGTTTCAACTTAAAATTAAGTTTTAGCTATACAAAAGTTTTAAGTTTAACCTTTTACCATTATATAAGCTACAAAAAACTATAATCATAAGCAAAATTATTTCAAAAGTGAAACTATTAAATTACTTAAAGTTCTTAAACTTTTTTTACAGAAAAAAAAAACTATTACTCAGGGTTGATGAAAACAAAGATCATAAGCAAAATTATTTCAAAAGTAAAACTATTAAATTACTTAAAGTTCTTAAACTTTTTTTACAGAAAAAATAAACTATTACTTAGGGTTGCCAATCGTTTATTGAAGAGTTTTACAAGTGTTTGAAAGACAAGTTTTTGAGTCAATCTTTAGTATAAAATTAAATTTAAGCTCTTAAATGGGATAAAAGTATAAAAGATACTATTGTGTGTGTTTTATACTTAAAAAATTACAAAATAAGAAAAAGTATTTGTGTATGATAGATTTTTCGTATTTAGTCCAATTTTATTATTTTAAATGTAATCTTGTTTTAAGTTCTAGGTTTTTCTGAAATTTCTCAAATTCCAGTTTTATTTTTGCCTGGATAGTCAAATTCCAGGTATTAAGAGTTTTTTTGACAACCCTGATTAATGTATTGGAAACTAATTCTAATAAAAACAAAATAAAAAACAAGATTAACTTAACTTGCAAGATAATACATTAACAATATGTTGGTAAACAAAACTTCTAGGCCATATTACAATTCTATTTTAAACTCTTGGTTTTATTTTTCTTAATTATGATGTATCTATTATAAAATAAATTTCAACCTGTTAAATATAACTAATTTGCTGGGTGTTTATTAAAATACAGAATTTGGAGGTTTTACTGCTACTTTATTTAAAAAATATAATTTTAAATCAAACAAAAAACGTCTTGAAAACAAAAACTAAATCATAAAAAATTGAAGCGTTTTGACCAAAAATTAATTTTTATTTTCATAAATTACATAGTAAACTAACTTTGGTAGCGTTGCCCTTATGTTTGGAAAGTGACGGGTTAATTTTCGTATTCCAAGAACTGGTTTCGTGTATCAATAGAGGACATCAGCATTTGTCATTTGGATTTCTGACCTATGATGTCAAATTAACTTTTTTCATTTCGAAGCACTTGATAAAAAAATTACTTTTAATTTTCACATAAAACCTTAAATTATTAATTAGCTATGCTACTTAATTTTAGAAAACTATACAATTTTTTTTTCACTAATAACTAACAATAAACTAGATCTATTTAGCACAACAATTTAGTACAGCTTTTTTTATAATTAATCATCTGGCTACAACAGTTTAGCTTAGGGCTACGGAGCATACTATTTCCATTAAGAATTCCTAGTTTATTAGACAAGTAACTATAGTCTGATAAGTAGTACAGTATCACCATGTACCAACAATTTTCAATACAGTTTAGCCTACCCAGCTTATCCAAATATATTATTTATAGAAATTAAGTGTTTTATTGAATCAAACACAAAAAAATCATTTTATTGTAAGTCTTTCGTTGTAACTAAAAAATGTAATTTAGAAAAAATAAAATGGTGTTTTGGCACATTTTAGAAAATTCAGATCATAAGGGCCTTTATGTGTAAGTGGACTTTTTTCATTAGATTATTATTTTGTTAAAATACATACTTAACTTATGAAAATTTGTTTTCAAATTTTATTTTATGTTTTCAATCATAATGTTCAACATCAAGTTGTTTTTAAATTCAGAGAACTTTAATAATTAAATAAAAAATCTATAGTATCTTACAGTTTTATATTAACAAAAAATTTAATCTTTTCATTGTTAACCTTTTGATTTTTAATATATTTTAAAAAGTTCTTTTAAACATTGTTTAAGAAACATTTCTTAAAAATTTAAGGTCTCTAGCACAGAGTTTTCAAAATTAGAATAAAAATAATTGATGGGCTTTTGAGGTCATAGGGGGGTTTATCACTTTTTTGTTTAGTTACAATTAATTTACAAGTTGCCTTTTACAGATTTAAAAAATTCAAAATAATTTTAAGATATTGCCGGTCAAGTCCGAGACTACAATAGGTTCCTTATGAAAGCAGGGTTGCTACTCCTTTTTTTATAATTTTCCAGGATTTCCAAATTTCTTATAGATTGTTAAAAGTACACATTTTTTAGTCTGTTTCTCGTTTTAATTAAGCTTCAGGTGAGAAAACTGTGTTAAATAGTGTTTATAAAAATTAAAAAGATACTGTAAACTTACTTTTTAGCTTTTTTTTCAGTAAGAAATTTTTGATGATGGCATAAAAAATTATCTGTGCAATAAATCTCTTGTGTCAAATCGACATTTTACTACTGAACATGTTAAAACTGATAAAATTCCCTGGGTTTTTTTCAAATTTTTACAAATTCCAGGTTATTCCAATTTTTTTATTTTGCCTAAATTGTCAAATTTCTGGTTTTTTCAGGTTTCCAGGTAATTTGGCAAACCTGTGAGAGGCGCAAACTAGAGAGAAAAAAAATACACTACTTTACTATATTTCTTATAAAATCTATCTCCTCTTAAGTTTTCTGAGGTAATTACCTTAAAGTTTTAAGAAATGTTTCTTAACTGTTTAGAAAATTAAGCAAATAAAGACAAATAAAAAATTTATTTCAGTCCCTTACAATCATTTATCTGTCAAAAAACTTTCATAAACAATTTTAGCTCACAAAATAGACTAGGCTTGTTTTACCTTACACAAAATGTATTGGGATTTGGTCTCAGACCTAATAGATATATCTAAAATTATTTAATGAAGATATTATTTAAAGCCAAAAGTTATATTTTATCTGTTAATTGAACAAACTATTAGCAAGTAAATAGTAATTATAAATTATTCAAATTCGATCTTCTTTTTTTTGATAAATAATTACACACATATTAAACTGTTCAAATGCTTTAGAAAGAAAATTCAATATTTTTTTCTAGTTTAAAATACAAAACTCTAATAAAATAAAGAGTGTTAACATTATTTTTCATTACCAAATACAGTTAAACTTTATTAATATACAAATCATTCAAAACTAAATGAAAACTTATGGAATAACAAACCTTGAAACAAGTGGTAGAAATCAGCTTTTTCTACTGTAGCACTGGTGTGGGTGATTCTGATGAGAGTTATAATATTATAAACACATGATCAAGATTATTTATAGACAAAAACAACTTTGTAGATAAGTTTGATGCATATCAAAAATTGTATCTAACAAGTTGCAATTAAGCAGTACTAATAAAACTAACCATGTCATGATGGTATGGTGTTGTGGTTTTAAATCAAGTGTCCATCATGATTGTTGATTCATAAATGATTAAACTATGTACTGTACAATAATGTGTAAAAATAAAAAAAATAAATTGTATGTGATCATATTATTATATTTCATTATTTTATGTTTGTCTTAAAGCTAAGATATAACTTTACACATTCTAAGCGTTCATAACAAAAATGTATTTTGGTTGAGTATTTTATTAAAAATTATAATTGTTCCAGTATAGTTGAACACTATTCTAGATCTTAGTGACAAGTTAATCCCAACAGGCTTATTACAAATTTCATCAGAGTTTTATGATTTCTTCCAGTTTTATCTAATAGCAAACTTCCTTGCCTTCTTTAACTTAAATACTATTAATACTACTTATAATATACTTGACAACAAAATAAATTATTTTGTGTAAAACTTTTATCAAATGCCACAACTATCTCTAACCAAAACTTCATCTGAATTAACCAAGATTCCATGTTTTTGCTCATATTTAAAGGTTAACTTCGGTTTTAATTTCTTAAATCAAGTTAAAAAACTGGTTCATGAGCTGAAAAGGAGCCAGCTGATGAGAGGCAATAAGGGGTTTCTTGGGCCAAACATTGAAATTGGACATTTGTTCAAATTCAATATTTTCCTGTATTCAAGGTAAAATATACAATACTAAGTTACTCAAAGTTGAATAGACAGAGTACCACTTATAGATGTAATTGTAGACATAATTAACAATTTCAACTATTGTTTATGCTTTTCCAGAAGCATTAGTTCAGATTCAACATACACCATATTGTAGTTTACCATAAAAAAAAGTAATGTACAGGACTATCTCATCAGGGCTCGAAGTTTTATTAGTCAAAAAATCTTACTTATGTAAATATTTTAGAGGTATTTATTGCAAACAAAGAAAATTTTTATTACTATAAATAAAATTTAAAAAAAGAATTAATTGTATTATTTTAAAAATGACTGAAAAACTGCAGTCTAATTTCACAACAATTTTTATTTTTTTTCGTTAATTTTTACTATTATTTAGTTAGTTTGTTTTCTTTATTTCGTTCTTAATTTAAACGTTCGTTTCTTTTATTCCTTTCCAGATTTTATTACTAAAAATAACTTATTAATGACTAAAACAAACTTGTTGTTTTAACTCGAGCTTTAAATTTAAACTTATTTTTGCTTTTTAAATAGACAAAAATATATATTCTTACAACCAAGAGTATATCTAAAAAAACACTTACAGCTGCTAAATTTTATAATTAAAATTTCTTAAAGTATTTGAACTTTTATATTACAATTTCTAATAGGATAAAGGAAATAATTCTTAAAATACAACATATTACTTCTATAATCTCTTCAAGAGCGTAAAACTAGAAAATTATACTTGAAATAAATAAAAAAGACCAACATATGTAATACATAAAAAGGTTTTCAATGCTCATAACATGAGATAAATGATAATACTATTAAGGCGTTAAAAATAAAAGTTATTTTAACATGTTAAGCTTAACAATAAGATATAAAATATTATGTTGTCATTTTTAGTTTTACTCAAAAAGTTTAAGTATTTATTAAAAAAATTAAGTATTTGAACTAAAACTGCAAAAATAAATGTAACAAAATAAAACCAATTACAGTTTTTTTTATTTACTTTGAAACATTTAACTTTTATTCATTTAAAGTGTGTTTAAAAGTAAAGAGTTACAAAAATTTGATATTATAATAAAATAGAAATAAATTGAAGAATTGTTTTGTTATATGGTTAAAATATAATAGTATATATTTTGAACTGGTATAAACCAGTACATATTTTACTATGAAATTAAAATAGAAGCTTTGTTATAACCGAGTGTTGTATATAAATTTGTAAAAGTATCTTATATAGTTTGGTATGTAAAACCTTAAAATGCACTTTACATTGGTTCAATTTATATAAACCTTTGATATAAAAAAATATTCAATAAATAATGTTTTATCAAAAAACTCGTTATTTTATTTCAAACTTCTGAAAACCTAAAGCTGAAAATATTTTAATTTTCAGTAAATAATAATGATGATAATAATAGTTAAAATTTAGGTGTCTGCAGTCTTTTGTAAGTAAAGATTTACTAACTAAAAACCGCAGACATTGTAGCTTTGAAGATTATACTCAAAGTTTTTAATTCTACTAAACTTTTTAAATATTTTATAATACTAAACAAGAGAAAAAATTGCTAGTAGCTCTTTGCTATTTGTATTTATAAGGATAAAAAATTTAGTTATTTAACACAAAAAAACTTAGATTGACAATCAGGTTCTAAATTATACAATATAAATGTTGGAAAGCTGCATTTATATTTATTAAATTAAATTTTTAAATAAACTTAGCAACTTTATGTTTGTGTTATGAAGCAATTTCAAATCAATTTTTAAATCAAGTTTCTTTTAAATATAAATATTTATGCTAATAAAATTATATTTATTAATTCAAGACTTTATTATGCAAAATAATGTTCGGTCAAAGTCTAAATGCAAAAATTAAATTTGGATTTGCTTAAACTTTTAATATTTCAAAAAGTTTTATTTAGAATTTTATATTTTACAGCAGATCAGATACACTTGGATTTTCACCTAAAAATTTAGTCATTTTATGTGTAGTTGTTTAAAAAATACTCATTAATTCAAATAACATTCAGAAGATGTTTCCGCATAGAGCAATATAAGGTTCATAAGAAATTTATTTAGTATTGTCATTTGGGGTTACAGAAATAGATTTTGAATTTTTTTTTATAATAAATAAAGAACAAAAGCTTGTTTCAGTATTGCGAGTTTTAGATTTATAAATAAAGTTGAGAAATTGTGGTCTAAACTTTACTAACAGAAACTTTTGACAAAATTGCCTATATCTGTAAAATCAATTTAACTTTGTAGCTCTTAAACTTTGAATTTCAAAATGACTAAAGTTGTTGATGAAAGGAATAATCAAATTCAATCACCTTGCTTTGCGATTCCTTATGCTAAACATTATAGTTTATTGACATAAACTTAGCCTGGAACTATATGGTAAATTATTTCTTGTACAATACCTATTGAAAAGTTTAAAAAATTTTAATTTTCAAAGTAGTTTTTGAATTTAGTTTGTCTTAGTTGTTATTTGTGTAATTCTGAAGCATTATTACTATATGCTCAGTGAACCATAAAAACTTGTGCATACTTGCATATAAAAGTTCATTTCTTGCAAAACACACATTACAGCTATTGTTAGGAGAATATATATAGTAAAATTCCTGATTTAATGTTGAATGTTGAACATAAGTGAAAAAAAAATCCTACATAAAACCAGTAATAGATAGTGGTCTGGATCATTTTAGCCACAGCCTGCTGCAGGAAGCATGTTATTCCAAAATACACATTTATATTATTTTATTTGTTGTTTATAGTTTTTTTCAATGTTTCTTCTTAAAGAAATTAATTTTATAATTTAAGCAGTTATCACTTATTTCAACTTTAAAATTCTCAGTGTAAAAACAATAACACTCAAAGTAAAAAAGTTTAGAAAATTTTCAACTTCAAAGTAGTTTTTGAATTTAGTTTGTCTTAGTTGTTATTTGTTTAATTCTGAAGCATTATTACTATTTGCTCAGTGAACCATAAAAACTAGTGCATACTTGCATATAAAAGTTCATTTCTTGCAAAACACACATTACAGCTATTGTTAGGAGAATATAAATAGTGAAACTCCTGACTTATGTTGAATGTTGAATATAAATGAAAAAAATCCTATATAAACCAGTAATAGATAGTGGTCTGGGTCATTATAGCTACAGCCTGCTGCAGGAAGCATGTTATTCCAAAATAGACATTTTTTATATTTAATTTTGTTGTGTACAATTTGTTTCAATGTTTCTTCTTTAAGAAATTACTTTTTAAATTCAAGCAGTTATTCCTCATTTCAACTTTAAAATTCTCAGTGTAAAAACAATAACACTCAAAGTAAATTATGAGCATAAAGTATTTTATTTTTACATGGTCTTTAATATTGATTAGTGTTTAAAACTGTTCCTAATACAATATGTAAATTCATTGTCATGCCTAGTTTTATATAGAGTAGCCCTAAGTAGTATTTAATGTTAGTATTAGGACAAATAAGGTTTAATTTGAAACGGGCTTTAGTGTTGTTGTGTACCTAAGTATAACCTTGGAAAGTAATAAATTTACTTTATTTTCTTAGTCTAATTCCAATAATAAACAATCCTATTGTATAACTTTTTTATGTTGTGTAAAAACGTTAATTTTAATTTATTGATGTTTAACAAATCTAAATAAATGTTTTAATTCATACAATAAGACTTTTTAACTATTAAACGGAACATATTCAAAAAATTTAAGGTTTATTTATCAAATATTGAAGCGGAAGAAAAATTTCTAAAGGTTTTTTTTTTAATTCGAATACCACAATAAAAATTTTCGGAAACTTTCTACAAAACTGAGTACATGTCAAAAGTTATATATACTTTTATATTTATAAAAAATCAGCTTACAATGTACATCTATAGATTTTAGGCAAGAGTTTATGTTATATTCTCTGAAATTAAATGTTAAACTTCTCTATAGTCTTAATTAACTCATTAAAAACTTATTTTTTTCCTTTTTCAAGGTTTTCACTTGAAATTTTTAGGAAATGATCCTTGTACAACAAGAAAAAAAATTCTCAATAAATCCTGTTGAACAATTTGACCACTCATATCCCAAATTTGGAACCATCCTAAAATTTTTTAAGATTAAATAGCTTGTTTTGCATAACATTTAGAATGTTTTCTTGTAAAATTAAAGCTCTAACAATCATAAGTTAAACTGTTACGAAAAGTACATAGTTCAATGTTTAAAGTTATTGTATGTTTATTAGAGATAACCTGACTTGGTATTGAAAAAAAAAAAAAATATCCTTGGGTTTTTCATACTTTGCTTTTAATTACTTAAGTGCACTTTGATTTAAAGTTTAGAAAACTAATCACAGTAAGACTGTCTTAATATGTGTAGTTTTGTAAACTCCATCATGTCGATAACCAATGGGAAGGAAATGATTGCACCAAATATTTATCGTGATGTAACTTTAAGTCAAAAAGCAAAAATGAATTTAAGGTTTCGGTTAAATTTTTATAAAAAAATCCGATCTTATATGTTACAGCAGATACACTTAGTTTTTCAACTATAAATTTAGTCATTTATGTGTAGTAGTTTTAAATATATGCATTCAGAAGATGTTTCCGCATAGAGCAATATAGGATTTAAAAGAAAGTCTTTTAGTACTGTCATGCGGTATACAAAAAATGATTTTGAATATTTTTTTTTTACTAAATAAAGAACAAAAGTTTGTTTCAGTATTACAAGTTTTATATTTCTAAAAAAAGTTGAGAAATTATGGTCCATATTTTACTAACAGAAATATTTTCAAAATTGTATTTACCTGTAAAATCAATTTAATATTGTACGCTCTTAAACTTTGAATTTTAAAACGAATAAAGTTGTTGTAGAAAAGAATGATCAAATTCAATTACCTTGCTTTGTGATTTCTTATGCTAAAGATTTTTTTAAATAGTGACATATAGATCGAAACTATGTGGTAAATTTTTTCTTGTACAATACCTATTGAAAAGTTTAAAATTTTCACAATTTCAAAGTTGTTTTTAAATTTACTTTGTTTTAGTTGTTATTTGTGTAATTCTGAGTTATTATTATTATTTGCTCAGTGAACCATAAAAACTTTTCCATTCTTGCATAAAAAAAAAATTATTTCTAGCAAGACAACCAAGGTAAGGAGAATATAAACAGTCAAATTCGTGATTTAATGTTAAATAATTGATAAAAAACCTATATAAACCAGTAATAGATAGTGGTCTGGATCATTCTAGCCACAGCCTGCTGCAGGAAGCATGTTATCCCAATATAGACATTTATTATGTTTAATTTTGTTGTGTACAATTTTTTTAAATGTTTCTTCTTTAAGAAATTATTTTTATAACTTAAGCAGTTATTCCTCATTTCAATTTTAAATTTCTCAAAACAAAAATATTAACACTCAAGTAAATAATAAGCATAAAGTGTTTTACTTTTACTTGGTCCTAAATAAATATTAGTGTTTGAAACTCTTCTTCATTACAATATGTAAAATAAATGTCATGTTTAGTTTTATATAGAGTAGTCCTAAGTACTACTTAATATTAGTTTGAGTATAGTTTAGGTTATATTTAACTATGGTTTTAAGTGTGGTTGTATACCTAAGTATGACCTTGCAAAGTAATAAAATTTAGTATTTAAGGAGTTCTAAGATATAGGTTTTGTAAACTCTTTAAATTGAACATTATACTATTTAAACCCAGTAGTTGACACCAGGGGCGTGTCTAGACTTTTTTCAAAGAGGGTTCACAATTTTTAATAGTTCTTAATTTCCCGCTTAATTACGCATTTCTTAGGTATGCAGTTAAGTACTCAATATTTAGCCGAAAAAGTGTGTGTATAAAATGCTTTTTTCTGCTTAGACATAAGAAAAAATATATAAGTAGTAATTGGAAAATATTATATATTTTTATTTATTATACTGTATTTAATTTAGATAAATTAAATCTAAAATAACCGGAAAAAATATTTAAAAAAAAACCTTTTTTTAAGTAATTTAATCTATAAAGATTTAAACTTCACTAAAAAAAATGGTTAATTACCTAGGATGATACCGCACCAATATCAAGCTGAAATTATATTAACTTTAATGTTGTTTTTTACCATAATTATAGGCTTGAAATTTATATTTTTTAACACATAAATAAAACTTATTTATTATAAACCAAAAAAACTTAAATACTTATTTCTTTTTTATTTTAAAACAAAGCAAATGATACAAAACTTATATACATTATTATACTGTAAAATAAAATCAACTAAGTATATTAGGTTATAACAGATGAATTTAATTCTAACTATGTATTTATATAGCTTGTTTAAAACAAAGTATTATTTTAGATCAAACATACAAGGCTTAATATATTGATTTTAAGCCTAAAATTATAGTTTTAAAAGATATTAAACACAATATAATTTCAGCTTGATATTGGTGCAACATTATTCTAGGTAACTACAAAAAAATGTTTAGACCTTTACAACTAAATTTAAAAATCTTCAAATTATATTTAAAAGTTTTCCTGATGTGGAGTAATTCTAATAATGATTTTGAAATCTCTATGAATTACAAATTTCAAAAATCAAGAACAAAATTTGTGGCTAACACATATACAAAAATAAAATAACTTAAATAAAAAAATATTAAAATACCATTAAATGATAAAAAAATAAATTGGTAGGTGGTGTATTGGTCTAAAGATAATTTTGAAAACTCTCTAAATTGAACTTTTCAATGTTTTAACCCAGTTGGTTGACACATAAACAAAAATATAAATTCTAAAGTACAAAAGCTTCACACAACATTATTATATACAACCAAATAAGTAAAATAAAATTTTAGTAATTATATTGGACATTTTTTAAGTAAAATTGTACTTACTAGTTCAAAAACGATACTGTTTTAAAGTTATTTACACCAAGTAACAATTTATAGTTAGAACTAAGAGCATCTTAGTAAAAAGTTTCATAGAAAGAAAATGCTACTTTAAAACTTTTACTTATTATGACGTCACAATTGAAATTTTATTTAAAATCTATTTCAGCTGGGCAAAAACGAGCATTTTTTGTTAAGGAAACTTTTTTATCTTTCAGTGTTTTAAATTCAACAGTCATTATTCAAAGTTTATCAAATAACCAAAACAAAGTCAATAAACAACGTTTTTAGTGATATTCTAAGAATCTTTTTTTTCTTTTTTATTTTCTTTTTTTTTCATGGGGTTCACAAGAAATAGGAAACCAGTCATAACACGCCCCTGGTTGACACTTTTATACATGAAAAGACACTAAGTTTAATATAAATTTCAAGAAAATGTTGAAGTTCACTAAATTATTTTCGTAGTCAAGTTGATAAATGACATAGTCAATTTTTAGTGAGCACTAGAAAAATAAAAATGAAAATAATTGTACATGTGTTGACCTTGCAATATGCAACTAATTTTCAATTGCCTAAAATTAAATGGTTTGCTCCACAAACATTTATTTTGTAAAACAAAATAAGTACATTTAAACTTTTATAATTACATTATGCATTTTTGAAAAAGTACTGTACTTATTAGTTAATAATTAATGCACAATAATCATTTATTTACATATAGCATCTTATAATGGTAGCTTTGAGAAATTTGGTGAATAGTTTCCCAAATCAAAAGTAAAACTTAAAAACACTAGTTTTTGTTACATCAAGATGAAACTTTAGTTTTTAATCTGTTTCAGCTGGTTTAACTCTTTAAATTGCCTAGCTAATTGTAATCTTTTTTTTTAATAATTTCCACATTTATCAAAAAACGCAAAATCAAATATATAAACATTTTTATTTACGACTAGTCTGAGTTTCATTTTTTTCAAGGGGGTGCAACGAAAACCATTCAAAACACGCTCCTGTCTCACACCGATCAACCTAGTTGGTACTTTGATAAGATTTGTTAGGTTAGAACTATTGATTTGATTTAATTAGTTTTTAACTGAGTTTTCCTTGTTATGTAAAAAGTTTATACTTATGTCTGTAAACTAACTGTATATTATCCCTACTATAAGTTTTTAGTATTATTATTTTGTATTCCAACAGATATTTCGAGCTATAACGATTCATACTTACTAGAGAAAACTGTGAGGTATTATCTTTTTGAATATAAAATAGAGTCGTTGATAGCTTGTCCTGGACAAGACGTTAAAAGGTATCCGTGGTGCACGACTTGATAACCGAAAGGTTTTTTCGTACACCAGGGCCTTGGACTTTTTGATCGCTTTTTTTCGTTTAATAAACTATTGTATTGATTTAAGGAAGCACGCTAATAGATCTGCTTTCAGACTTTGTAAAGGTAAACTGTAATTTTACGACCATATTAGATCTTTATCGCTGTTTTTATAAAAAAAAAGATTTTCATGTTTACCTATATTATCTGGAAAAATATTACATGAGGAAATTAGCCATTCAAGAAGTGATTTATTTTTATCAATACTTATTATTATTATTTGAAGAAAACTTGAGCTTTTATCTTTAAAATTTATATTCTTTTAAATTTCAAGAATCTTAGTAGAGATAATTTTGGTACTAAAAACAGTTAGTTCAATATTTTATTAAATTTTTTTTTTTTAAACTTTGAAAAGTTTAGCGATATTAATGTTACTAAATGGAAATATACCTTTATTATAAACATTAGAAATAGAATAAAAAGTTTTTCTGATTAAAAATTGTTTATTCAAATAAATGGCATTTCTTTTTCAAAAATATAATTAAGAAACAAGATTCTTGATTTCCCCTTGTTGTTTTATTTAGATGATTTTGAATTAAACTTCATTCTAACAATATCTTCTTCCTTACTTACTGGAAATATTTTAAACTTTTTGTTTTCCAAGTGAACAAAACCGTTTATGGTCCAGATGTTTTTTAGGAGTACATTAGTTTTAATTTTTTTTTTTTTTAAATTGAATTTATATAAACATATATGTTTCAATTGTCAACGTTATAATTTTTTACAGATAAATACTAAAACATTTATAGATGACTATAAAAATGAAAAATATTTAAATTTCAATCAAAATTACTTATTTTTTAAAATTTGACCTTCCAGCTATATTTTTCAAATAGATTTAAATTAATTTTTGTTAAAGATGCTCTAAAAGCTACTTAGAAATATACTACTTTACATAAAATTTACATCTAGTAAAATTTAAAAATTTATTTACAATATTGACTTTAAGACAGTCCATACAAGTCAGAAGAAATATAATACAACATGCAAAACTTAAATATAAAATTTAAAAAAATTATATAGTTTAGTTTCAAATGTTTTTCCAGTAACTAGATGATAATTTACATTTACTATTCAACATAAGGCTTAAACGCTTTGTTTATTATTAAATAAATTAAAAGAAAGCAATTTGCTTCTTGTTGACTTATAAAAGGAAAATTTTAACAGAATTACTATAATACTAAAATGAGTAACAAAACAAGAAAAAACAATCCCAAAGCGATAATAAAAAATTGTGATGATTTCATAAGAAGCAAGGCTAATTTTTATCTAAAAATTTGCAAAGTCAACTCCACAAAATGCCTCAAAAAACAATTTAAGGAAAACACTAATGAACCTACTGAAAACGGTAATTGTTTTATATTATACGTTTGTAGTTATTCATTTCGTTTACAAAGTGAGATACATATTATAAAAAGTAAAAAAAAGTTTTGCTTGAAACCTTTACAAGCATGTTACCTTAGTTAAAATAGTAAAATTGTTTACATATGTATAAAGTAAAATTAAAGTTTAAACTAAAATAGATTCTTACTAGTAGTGGCTTAAGTTTATGAAAAAAAAAAGTGTAGCTCTGGTCTTTAAAAATGTATTCTCGACTGGTTTATAAAAATTAGTAAAAATTATAATCTTTTTTTCAGATAAATTTACAAAGAAAGGACGTCATATCATTTCTAATCTCAAAATGAGCAATATTCTTATAGAAGAAAGTTTGGAAATTTCTATTTGCGAACACTTTGATAGAGAAAAAACTCTTAAAACTGTACCTTTATACTTTGAACTTGCACATTTGTTCAATTCAACTAATCTTGCCCGAGAAGCATTAAAAGTTGTTGAACGTTGTTACACGAGCGTGATAGAAGCTAAAAATTTCTTTCACCTGAGCTGTGACGTCGTCAAAAAAGTTCTCTCTTCATCAGAACTGCACATCACTTCGGAACTTGAAGTTTTCAACGCGGCAGAACGTTGGATCGGATTCAACGCGGATGAAAGAACAAAATTTGCGAAAACCCTCCTTCAGACGGTGCGTCTCCCATTGCTGTCGGACGCAGCCCTGCAGCGTTTGTTGCTCGAAAACTCTCTGATTTGCAACAACTATGAGTGCAGATCGGCAGTTGAAAGCGTTTTGCTGCACCGAAAAAGCGTTTGCGACTACCGACACAGTCGTAATGTGGAACACAGGTATTGCAGCCAGAGCTTGTTTGATGTCTTCTTGTCGTCACGAAGAACAGAGTTAAAGAAAGTTGCTAGCGGAAACTTTCAGAACGTAAAAGTTGGCTATCCAGTAGCTGAAAATGAAAGATTTTATAGAGCAGTTGTGGTGGGCGGAAATATCTACGCAGTAGTTCGCAAGGAGATGACCAGTGAAAAGAAAGAACTTGTGATAAAAATGCACGTCGATGGCGCGTGGAAAACCGTGGCCACGACGAAGTACCGCAGCCGGTTTTGCGTTTGCAACTTCATGAAAAACATATTTATCATCGGCGGCAGATACAAACGTCGTCTCATGTGCCTCTCCGCGATCCGCTACGACGAGGAGTCGGGCAAAACGAGTTCGGTCGCTGGAACGGAGAGGTTCGATGCGGCGTGCGCCGCTTTCGACGGCCGAATTGTCGCTTGCGGAGGATTTGTTTGGCAACAGGTTCAACGCGATGTTTTTCAACGGGAAAGTGTTTACACGGGTACCAGCAGCGCTGAAGCGTTCGACCACGCGGCCGGGACGTGGTCGCGAATGCCCGACATGGTCAAATGTCACTACGATCACAGTTTGGTGGCGATCAAAAGCAAGCTGTTCGTGGTTACCAACAACGATTGGAAGCGGGAGTGCGAAGTGTTTGACAAGAGCAGCAACAGATTTGCTGTCATTGCTTCTCCTTTGTCGTTCCGCGACGTTTGGGGTAAGTCTGTTCCAGGAGGTATTTCGATCGGAAAGAAACTTGTGGTTTTTGGAAAAAGAGAGAAAACGATTGTGTTTTATGATACGGAAAAACATGAATGGTATGAAGAAACATGCGGCTGTTTTAACACTTTACAATATAAGTCTTGCGTTAAACTTCCTCAAATATAAATACTAACTTATTGTTTAATGGTATCAGAGCAGTCATGCAAAATAAATAAATATTTTATTCTTAAAGTTGTGCACGTCTAAATAAGTGGTGTAACTATCATTAACAAACATTACTAATACTTTATACCTAAAAAAAAGTACAACTTTTAATTAATTATATTTAGATATTTTTACAAAGTTTATTTATTCTATAACTTTGTTTAAACCAAAGTTTATTCTATTTAGTATTTGCGTTAACGTTGAAGTTTAATTTTGCTTATAACTATGTAATCTGACTGTGGGATATCGATGTTGGTGACCCAACATTTAAAGCCTTAGTTGGGTCAGGTTGACTTCCTGTGGGCAAATAGTCAACCTGACCTTTTTGTTCACACCTCTCAGTTATATTAGTTAAATAAACTGCCTGTCACGTTCTGATGTTTAGTTGCATCAGAATTAGTTTGAAACACGTCAGATGATTTTCACTGGCTAGTGCAATAAAGCGTATCTGACTCAAAATATTCTCAACTTTGAATAATGAATAATGCACGTATTCATAACATGACGAATCTGCTTTAGCAGTTAAACAAATTTACTAAGTTTAAGAAAAAACTATTGTAGCTGTTTTTGAAACGTATTTTATTTAATCTTTATTTTTTGTCAAGTAAACAAATATAAGAGCAAGTTTACTTTGAGCTTATTCGAAAAATAAACACGGTTGAGCGATGGTTTATTATTATTATTATAAAATATACAAACTTAATAAGAGATACAAAAAAAAAGAGGTCTTAGGGTATTAAAGGCGGATGATAAAATTATAAAATTTTATGTATCTTGTAGACTAAAAATATTTTAGTTCATCTTTTAAAATAAAAAACCTCAAAATATTAGTTGTGGAAAAATATTTGCTTTGTAATCTGTGTTTAACTTTAATTTAGTATTTTAGTATACTGCAGTTCATAACTATCGGAGTTTACGTTTAATGTTTTACAAATTATTCGTCGAGTAATAAAGCTGAAAAATATTCACCGAACTTTAAACTCTTATTATTCAGTTTCAGTAAAACTATGTCAATTTTATGTAAAAAATCTTCTACTGCGGGCTAGGGACATTACTGGTTTTCTGTAGAAAATCCTTAATAAAAGAAAAAAATTAATAAATGATTCTTTAAATTTTAAACGCTGTTTACTAAAAGTCTTAACATATGTTAATCAATTTGGTTGTGCTTTGTTTTTAGAATTATAAAGAAACGTGTGGTTAAAAATGATTGAAACGAATCACAACAGTTTAACTATTCACAAAGTCGTCTTAAAAGGAACAATACTAAATGAACTTTAAGGATATTTTTTTTTACTTATATAGCTAATTAGAGCTTCAAAACTTTACTTGTTTTTTGTTCTGTTTTAGAATTAAATGTATTGTTTAAATATTTAAATAAATCCTGTATGTCTTAAGCTGTCAAGGATCGTATTTCTTAAAAACCACTTACTATAACTTATTACATAAATAACTCATACGGATGATATTGTGAAAAACAAAACACTTAGATACTTCATTGACTGTGTTTTGCATACTGATCAGCACACAATATGCATGTTTTCAAATTATTTTGTATGAAAGGAAAAGTAGGTCAAAACTTAACAAATTTATATCTAGTTGCTGCAGATTTCTTACTTGTTCGAACTATTACACAATTAAACATATTTTCAAACATATGTGTGTGGTAAGGTTTGGTGAAGGTATTTTAAAAGATGAAATTGTTTTGTATTTCAAGTTTAAACCTTAATTTTAAATTCAGAAATTATTAACTAATTTCACACTAGACTACAGTTTTTCAATTATGAAAAGTTGTTAAAGTTGTTTTTTTTTTAGTGAATAATCATAGTTAAAAATAGGATCCATTCTTTTATTTTAGACTACAACAGTTAATTAAAAACTTTTATCTATAATAAAGTAATTAAAGAATTAAGATTAATAGATTTAAAAATATTATTGTAGACTAGTAATTCTAGTTTTTAATGTATTATTATTATTAATCTAGTTTAGGAAATAGAAATAAATAAGATTCTAAACTCTTCTGTTATCTTTATTATCGATATAGGTCCTACGCAAAAAAAAATCGCTAAAAAGTTAAACGTTGCCACACCTACAAGTTTTACAACACATATTTCATGAAAAATAATTCAATTCTACATTGTACTGCACAGCTATAGAATTCAAAGTAAAATGGGTTTATTGACAAAAATAAAATGAACTGTAAAGATTCAATAAAACATACTGCAAACGCCTAAACTTATTCAAAAAAAAAAAGTTTACAGTTGTTTAACATTTAAATTGTAAATTTAGATACAAATGTCATTTTTTTAGTTTAAAGCTATTTAGGTACAGATTGAGATTTTATTTAAAAACGTATGCAAAAATATTAGGAACTACTTATCCTTAAAAGTAAAAAATCTTATTTTTTTTCTTTGTTTAATGACAATAGCAATATGAATTGATGAAATTAATAAAATGTGAATTTAAACAAAATATACCAATTAAATAACTTACTATAAAATCTGAAAAGGACACCAAGTTGGCTTGGTTTGGTGGTTATTATAATAAAAAAAAATTAATTTAATTTTAAACATATTAAACACACACTATACTACTTATACATTATCACATGTGCAAACTAAACATATAATGATTTTGTCTATTGATACAAACAACTAAAAAAGTGCTGCATGAAAATCAACTTAAAATTTTTTATAGATTTTTGAAGTTAATACAAACAAAAGTTCTATTTGTTTAGTATGAAAATGTTTGAATAAGCTTTGGTAAAACCATAGTCCACTAAATATTTTTGTCATTACAACACCTCTAGTTGTCTTTTTTCAAAATATTTTTTGTGTAAAATATTTTGTTTACATTAAAACTTTGACTCAATAAAGCAGGTTTTGTCTCGACTATTAATTAGTAACAACTAAAATAATACAGTACATATATCCTTATTATTTACAAGCAAAACTAAACTATGGATTTAACATATTGTCGTTGTTGTTGTTTATTTTAGTTACACTCAAACGGTTAAAATTATTTTAAGTAAAAATAAATACTATAAAAGTCGCAATGCACAGAATAATTAAAATTAAATTCATAAAAAGTTCTGAATTTTCGATACTTAAACTAAATTAAGTTAAAGTATAAAATTTACAATAACAAATTCAAAATGAGGTACCTTGGTTTTTTAATATGTAAACTTGTATATACACAACGATATACTCATGTATTGTATAATTTTCTTTGTCAACTTGAATCATACTATAATAACTTTAGTTTTTGTACTATAGCCAATTTTAATAACTTTAGGTAGAGATATGTTGTAAAATTATAACTAAGTTTGTCTTATTTATTTTCATATTAGCTCTAATTGTAGTTACTAAAACACAAATTAAAAGTTTAATTGTTTTTGAAATATTGTTGATTCTTATTTTTAACAAATAAATAAAAATACTTTAAAATGTTAATCGATCATAAATAAAATATTCTTTAATTATGCTAGGAAAAAGTAAACTAAGTGATTTCATGAGCTATAACTTAGTTGTGTTATTTACATTCTAACCAAGCATTAAAACCAACCGAAAATAGGGTAGCCAAGTTTTTTGCTGTAAATGTGGAATTTTTTTTTACTTAGTTTTCTAACTTAAGGTAACAATCTAACCTTAATTTCAAGCTTTAAATATTTTGATAATGTTGAAAAAAGACTTTTTTTAAAAACGCTTATAGTTCATCGTAAAATAGGGCAAAGTGAAGTTTTACTACAATAGAGTTTTTAAAAATTAGATGATTTTAATGTTTTTAAACAGGTTGTTGTAATTTAAATGGTATTATGTATAAAAGTGTTAGATTAGTATGAATTACTGATGAAATAAAAAAATGTTACTTTTAATTTTGGTGAGTCAAACTCTTAAGTCGTATAACCGTTAAAATTTCGTGAAGTTTTTATTTATGTTTTTTTTTTAATCTTTGCAATATGTTATAAAAACAGTTTTTCGAATCCATTTAAAATAATTATTTCTTCTAGCAAAATATATATTTCAATTATATTGAATAACTTTGTGAACATTATGGTAAGGAGTAAGTCAAAATAGTTTAGAAACTTTTATAAAATATACAAGACATTTTTTTCATTTAAAATATGTGTATCAATTCTGCAGCCACTTTGCTGTACAAAGTAAAGTTTAGGTTTCTTGCATTAATTTTTGTATTTATCACAATTTATATTTTATATAAGTCTACAGTTTGCGAAATTGTATTGTTTTATCACTTAGCAATAAAATAACTTAATACTTTTGATACAAATGTCTTATCTTATATATAAAAATCTTTGTATAACCGTAGTACTATAGATGTAATGTAAGTAACTGAAAATTTCCAACGAATATAGAAAATTTCTAGGACGTTTAGTAATAATACCTTATACTTCTAAGCTAATATAGTTGTGAAATAAAACCAGACTATTCAAGTTTTGTCAGATTTGTTATACACTATATTTATATTGTAATTTTTTAACAAAAATATACTGTAACCGTCTTCACAATATAATAATTTTGGATGGTTGGGTTTTAGTAGGTTAAGCTGCTCTTAAAAAAGATTACTATTAACGGTTATTTTAAAAATTACAAAAGTTTAGATAGAATGCAGGCTTAATTTAATATTCTAGTTTATACTACAAAATAATGTTATCAGATTAGTTATTAGTGCACGGATTTTATATAGAAGATTAATTAGTACAGTGAGAAGTAAGTAAGAATAAAATAAATTACAATAAAAGTGTTCAAAAAGACTGTTAAAAAGAGCCAAGTATGCACATTTACTAAATAATAGTGATCTACCGAATTGAACATTCGGACTCGAATTTAGTTAAGTCCTAATTTCAAAATGAGCGTCGGATTCGGATTTGGCTGCATCCTAAATTTCAAAAATATTCTCGGATTTGAACTCGGCCAAATCCTAATTTCAAAATAAAATTCGAATTCGGCTGAAATCCATATTTTTGATTCGGAAGACAGCTTTATACTTTTTGCATTTTACTTAATTGTTTGTCAAAATTTAAATGAAATGTAAAACTAGTTAATGATTTCAAGCTTTAGTGGACGAAAAATGGTTATTCACACTTACAAAAACCTTATTAATTTTGATTTAGAGTTTTGCACACAGTATAAAAACTATGATGCCTCTAAAATGAAAATAAGTACATATCTAAGGCGTATACTCTCAGATTTTTGTTTAACCGCTTTTATTTATTCATCATATGTTTAGTTCATTATGTTCGTTTGTAATGAACTGCTGAATTATTTATACAAAGATAAAAAAATCAACTTAAATATGTATTTTTAAAGCAAGTGTATTTATATTTCTAGCTATATAATTTTTCTTAATATTTTATTATTTATTTAATTGATAATTGTAATTTATGATTTATATGTTATAACTTTAAATAATTTTTTTCAAACAACGTTCCAAAGAAAAAAAAAACTTTTAAAAGTAAAATCTTATTTAATTTGTGATAAACTGTTTCAACTACTTGCATTATTCATTGTTGAACTCATAATATGAATAGGATATTTAAAGCTTACTGCAGTTATGAGAAATAAGGCTTAAGTCTGAGGAAAAGTATTGGAAAAAAGGTCAGGTTTATAACCTACTCACAAACAGTAAACCAATCCAAGATGAGACTTTATACAGCTTTATATAGCTTTTTCCATAGTTTACAAATTTTATTAAATTTTTGTTTTATTCGATGTTTTATTTTTAAAGTGAAAGATTGTTATGAAAACAAAATCTTAGAACCTCGCAGTTATATCATTCTCCTTACTGGGTTTCTAAAATCCTGGAATTTGAAGTTTAGACTAAAACATCTGTAAAAAATCTAGAACTTGAGAAATTAATAAATCACTGGAAAAAACTGGAATTTTGAACGAAATTCACTAAAAAACCTAGAACTTTAAAAAAATTTTACATGTTGAGAGTAAAATTTTGATTTGACACAAAAAATTTAGCACAAAATTAAATAAAATTTTGCCATCATCACTTATTATTTTATTAACAAACTTTTATCAGTAGCTCCAATTTTTATATAGAGCTACTTTGTATACAATTTAACACAGTTTTTAACCTTAAACTAAATAATAAACCAAAAGTTTAGCCAAAAATGTGTGCTTTTAAATACCTAAAAGAATTTTTGAAAACTTGGAGTAAATTTGCTTAAATCATTTGGCAACCTTGACTTTAGCAATAACTTAAGACTGGAGACCTTTGTTTGTTATATATCATTAAATACAACAGCTTTAAATAAATGATTTCGCTAACTTTATAATGCTTTAGTGCGGAAGTATAGTTTACAAAAATAAAACATTTTAAAATAATTTGTTTGTTAGCTTTTATTAATTACAGAAATTAAGGATTGCCTAGCATTTAGGGTACTTAAGGAAACGAATGGTATTTAAAATTTTAGAAAAGCTAAAATTAAATGATAAAAAGTATATCTGTTTTTAGGCTAATCAAGGTGGTTATATAAAAAGTTTGTAAATATAATTTAGATGTTTTGTTAGCATAGTAACGAAAGTGATATAAAAATAATAAAATGCATTTGAAAGAGTAAATTACGTAAGATGAAAATTAGAGTGAAAAAAAAATTTGGCTCAGTATTAAGCCGGGCTAAACCTTTAGGGTGGAGGTGGGTTGAGAACAGCGACACGTGTGGTAAAAAAAACAGTAAACTTTTTTAATTATTTTTTTATCAAATCAATTTCTATGCAATCTCAGGCAAAATAAGGGACTCGGTGGCGCCACCTAGCGGATAAAAGTTTTGTTTAAGTCTTCAATATGCAATTAGGTTTTATTTTCTTATAGCTAAAACTTTAAAAACCTTAACTATGTTTCTTTTAAACTAAAGGCTTTAAACACATTTTACTTAATATGTCGCACAAAGTTAAAGTAAAGTCTCAACTTTAATCATTTTACACCAATAAGTAAAATAAATATACGAAGAAATAAAACATTTAATCTCAAAAACTTATAAGAAAATTTTGGAACTTTTCGTTTATAATTTTCTTATTTTTTGTTTATATTTTCAGTAACAAAAATAAACATACTGTCAATTTCAATTAGTTCTGCATAACTGTTTAAGAATAGGTCAGAAAAAATGTTACTTATTAGTGTATCTTATGTTTTTTTTTTTTTTGAAAACTCTTTTGTAGTTGTTCTTAATTTTAATCATAAATTACTCCTTTTATCATACAAATTAGTTTAAGAAATACTTTTGTTTTAATCACTATAAATTTAGAAAACACCTTTAAAGTTTGATTTGAATAATATCTACTATAACTTTTGTAAAATTCATGTTTTTTTGTATGCTTAATATCAGCATATTAATTAACAGTTAAAATAAGTACTAGCGCTAATTATATAATAACATGTATAACATCTGCTATTGCTTTGTTCTAAAGTAATTGATTTCTTAAAATAATATGTCTTTCTAGGTATGTCCTTATTAAAACTTCAACATTAAAATGACTCGTTGTTTCAAAGCTTACGTTAGTCTAAAAATTTTAGAATCTTCTAAATTCATAAAAAACCGACATACAAAAGAAAGGTTTATATTTTAAGTGTTTATAACAGGCATGAACTTGTTTTGAATGAAATAATAAAGTAAATAATTAAGTTTTTCAAAGTTTAACTAGTAATGATACCTTTTAATTTATGATAGTACATAACACTTTAATTGATACTTTAAAAACACATAGAGGTCAACGCAGAACTGTTTTAAACTTAATTATTAGTTTTTTTTTTCATAAAAAAGACAGTTAATACTTCATTAAACTGATCTACTTCACGGTAAATAGTTTAAAACTACTTATGTGCAGTTATCAATAAAATTTCGTTTACTATCCGACAAAATGTAGATCATTTGCATTATTAAACAATCGAGTGGTTTGTGTAAATTTAAACTTTTATAAACAATTCATAATTATTTAAAATATTCTGAATGTTTTAAAAGATTTCTATTAGAATATACGTAATGATAAACATAACATAATGGTTCAGTTTGACAAAACAATATATTAACAATTTTAGTTCGCATACAATTTTAATGAAGCGCAAATGATAGTTTGAAGAAAGAATAAAGTGTTAATTATTTTAAATCAAGCGTATATAAACAAACTTATAAAGACTCATACTTTACGAAAATAGCTTAGTTAGTTGATAACATTGTTGTTGGTATGTATCACATAGTTCCAAAAAAATAGTCTACTTTGCAACTCAATCCAGAATAATTTTACTTCTAACCAACTATTTGCAGATGAAGTTGTATTTCATCAAAAGTTTTTAGTGTTTGTGTTGCCGACACATTTAAATGATGTTTTGAAAACAGTTATGTATGTTACAGCTTAAATCATGTATCACGTTGTTTCAAAACGTTTTAGGAAAATATCAGTCGATATCTGTTAGTAATGTAAGTATGAATGCAATGTCAATTTCGTTATAAGAATAACAGTGATTTCAGTACATTAAGAAAGTTTTTAAGTTGTCTATTAAAAACTTAGGTTTTGAAAGGCTATTATTATTAAACCGTTTTCTCATTAGATTAGTCATTTTCTGTATAGTTTCAAAATTTTAATTTCTCGTTAGTTTCTATATAGACAATTTCGAACTTTTTACTTGCTGTTGCAATTGTCCAAGGCTTTTAAAAGCATTAATATATATTTGTGTAAACCGAAAAAAATGTCTTGAAAGCTTCGATATCAATTGTGAAAAAAAATTAAACTTTACATTCTATGACATGCACAATTTAGAAGTTTAAATGATGATTTTTAGTTATCGATCATTAAAAACCAAATATGGAACTTTTTCACAGCTAATAAACTGAAGAGCACAAGCAAGTTAGTACAGGTATAAGTTGCTTAGTCCTTTAAACCTATAAACTTTTTTGTACACTGAGACTACGTTTGTAAACGTTTTTTATAATATCAATAAAGCATCATAAGAGATCATTGTTTTTAACAAATTTAGTAGCAAAATGTATCAAGTTATTATCAGTAATTTAAAATTATAGAAGCTCAGGTTTTTCATTTCTAACATTTATCAGGTTTTACACATACTTAAAAGATTTAAACTATTTAGCAACCATAACTATTCAAGAAACAATCAAAAGTATAAACGGGTTTTAAGCTCATAAATTTTGCAAAAGTGTTACTTTTCTATACCTTAATTATAATTACTCTTTATAAACTTATAAAACAAATTTTGAAGAAACATTTTTTTTTTTTTTTTTAATGCGCTAGCGACAACTAAACAAAAATAAATTGACTTTTATTCAAAAACAAATGAAAGACTCACTTTAAAAAGCCAATTTTATAACTCAGCTTACACCCTAGTTAAAAAATTTAAATTTACTACATTTTAAATGAGTGTTTGTGTGCATGTACATAGAAATATCGTTGAAAACTAATTAGATACTTGCTAGTTGAGTGGTAATCAATAGATATCCGTAAAAATGTTTATAAGCCTAACTTTCTTCTACTTTGCATTAGTCTTAATAATTTTGCATGTGTAAATAATTCTACAAGCCATAAAATTCAGACGATAGTCTTACTTATTTTCAAAAATATAATGTTTTTAATGGAATAGAGTCGAGTAAAGGTAGTTTGTTAAAAATGAATTCGACGCAGAGACGGTCAAATTTATTTAGAACTTGTTTTGCTGTACATAGACAGAAGAAAGACCTAAAAATTGCGTTACTTGCTAGACAGTGTATAGCCAATTATGAAAACTTGTATTTATAAAAAAAAACAGATCAGTTTTAATATTTAACAAGAAGCGTACTTTTGAAGCAAACTGCGTACATTTTAGACAGAACGCTTTTCTAGGAAGTACGGCACGTGAGCAAATAATTGAAGACTAGCAAACGATTTATACAAAACCAAGTACTGAATTTTAGTAAATTGATGTTTACTTGATTTAATTCTACAAAACATTAGGTATACCACCTTCTTCAGTGTAACAAGCCCGGACAACGAAACAGTTTTTAAAATCAACTACACTTATCAAAAAACATTTTTATTACACTTTTATTAATAAGCTTTCACTTGCTTAAAACTTAGGTAGATAAGGATCTAAATGTAAATTAAACAGAAAAAAAGCTCAAGTTAAACAGCCTTCTTTTTTGAGCTTTACATGAGAAACCTAATAAACTTATATAAGCCGAAGAAACATTTAATTTTTTGTAAGAAACGAAGACCTTATTGTTGAAAAATGTGAAAGAACAAGGTGGACACTACTTATGACATAAGGAAACTTTCAACATACTTTAAACTTCTTGATTTAATTAAATTGCTTTTACTTTTACATTACTTTTAGTAACTTTAGTTTTTTTTATAAATAAACCTTCAAAACGAAGAATTAAATTTCATCATTTAAACAAAGAAATGTTTATTTGCAGTAAGATGAAATTTTATTCACAAAATCATTAAAAAAAACAACAATAAAAATTGAAGAAGCATCCATCACCCTTCGTCTGCTGATTTTCATTGTCATCAGTTCCTGTTTAATACGTTGGTTATAATACTTTTTATGTTATGAAATTTAAAAATAAAATAAACTAATAAATACCTATATTTAACAAATAACTGTATTTCAGTCTCTTAATTTTTTCAAATACATTTTTAAATTACAATTGGTCGAAGTTATAATAAATACAAACAAAATTTGTCAAAATATAGTTTTAACTACAGTACAATTTGAAATACTACTTATTGAGAAATTAAGAAAAGTTATTGTAAAATAAAGTTTCATCAAATAGGACTATCAATTTCAAAACACTACTTAAAAATAAACATAGAATAATGGAAGATATTAGTGGTTATATTGGCTTCAATTAAAAGCAAATAATTTTCAAAGAAAATAAATCAAGACCGAAAAGTGTCTACACTTACAATTAAACTATATTTTTAACAAGCTTTAAACTATCTTAGATTTTGGCTACTAGAAAATGAACAAAAAAAAATTAGAGAATTTTTAAACAAATTATTTTACTTTACAAAAAGTTTGCATAAACTACAACAATGAGCAAAACGTTTCAATTTAAAATTAAGTTTTATCTATACAAAAGTTTTAAGTTTAACCTTTTACCATTATAAAAGCTACAAAAAACTATAATCATAAGCAAAATTATATCAATAGTAAAACTATTAAATTAATTAAAGTTCTTAAACTTTTTTTACAGAAAAAAATAAACTATTACTCAGGGTTGATGAAAACAAAGATCATAAGCAAAATTATTTCAAAATTAAAACTATTAAATAACTAAAGTTTCTTAAACTTTTTTTACAGGAAAAAATAAACTATTACTCAGGGTTGACAATCGTTTATTGAAGAGTTTTACAAGTGTTTAAAAGACAAGTTTTTGATTCAATCTTTAGTATAAAATTAAATTTAAGCTCTTAAATGGGATAAAAGT